>NC_064619.1:379153149-380403149 GCF_023898315.1 Schistocerca nitens
ACGATGCAAATGCCCGTAACGAACAAGCATAGTGCCGAAGTCATAAAACCTGGACTATGGAGCAATGAAAGAAAGTCATTTTGTCAGATGAGTCTTGTTTCGCACAGTTTGGGATTTACAATGAACGTATCCTTCAGTTGAAACTTCCGGGCTGAGAGGCAGTGGTCGATGTATAAAATTTCCATCTAACGTTTTGTCTCCATCTGCTGGAGACATCTTCTGAGGTCGTCCGGCTACTGCCACTGAGGCTCTTTCTTTTTTTTTTTTTTTCTCTTTATTGTGATTTTGATACCCGTACAACAACAGGTTGGCTGGCAGCAGCACATTACGCCGCTCTTCAGCCCAAGAGGTAACAATGATAAAACATAAAGAAGACACATGAGTTTGAACAATCGGCGAGTAAAAAACAGTAGACACAGTAACATAAAAAACATGAGGCCGTTCACACTCGACGATAATCCACAAGACAAACTGTTGACACGGCGCACAAACGCTGATGAAATCGATGGCACATGTGAACGATGGAGCGTGGCGGAGAACACTAAACACAAAACACGACGGCACACACGAGAAACGGATGGCGATGATCTCCGGCGCGCGAATGTCCACGTAACGTGTGAGAGTCCGGGGACCTGCCAAGAGGGGAAGAAGGGGGAGGGGGAGGGAGAGGGGAGAGCAAAGATGCCAATGGCAGAGGAGATGGGAGGAGGAGTAGAGGGACGGGGGTAGGGTAAGCCTGGGGGAGAGGTGGGGAGAAAGGGAGGAGGGAGGGAAGGGGGAGAGAAAGGAGGGAGGGTGCCCAAAGGAACAAACACAGGAAGAGGGAGGGAGGATCAAAATTGTTAGGAGGGGTAGATGGAGGGGAGGACAGCACCATCAGGGAGGGGGAGCTGGCGGAAGCCACCTTGGGAGAGGATAATAAGGGTGGGAGAGAGTTGGTGAGACAAGCGGGTGAGGAGGATCGAGTTTACGGGAGGCGTAGAGGATCCGTAACCGTTCGAGGAAAAGGAGGAGGTAGGGGAACGGAATTAGGTCGTACAGGATCAGCGTGGGGGAGGGGAGACGGATGCGATAGGCGAGGCGGAGAGCATGGTGCTCAAGGATCTGAAGGGATTTGTAAAAGGTGGGGGGGGGGGGCGGAGATCCAGGCAGGATGGGCGTAACAGAGGATAGGGTGGATGAGGGATTTATAGGTGTGGAGTTTGGTGGAGGGGTCCAGACCCCACGTATGGCCGCAAAGTAGCTTGAGGAGACGGGGTCGGGAGCGTGCCTTGACTTGGATTGTCTGGAGATGGGGGGTCCAGGAGAGGCGACGGTCGAGGGTGACGCCAAGGTACTGAAGGGTGGGGGTGAGGGCGATAGGATGGCCATAGATGGTTAGACAGAAATCGAGGAGGCGGAAGGAAGGGGTGGTTCTGCCTACAATGATCGCCTGGGTTTTGGAGGGATTGACCTTAAGCAACCAGATCTAGGCGCGCAGTCCGGAACCGTGCGACTGCTACAGTCGCAGGTTCGAATCCTGCCTCGGGCATGGATGTGTGTGATGTCCTTAGGTTAGTTAGGTTTAAGTAGTTCTAAGTTGTAGGGGACTAATGACCACAGCAGTTGAGTCCCATAGTGCTCAGAGCCATTAAGCAACCACTGGTTGCACCAAGTGGTGAACCGGTCAAAATGGGATTTGAGAAGGTGTTGGGAACGCTGCAGGGTGGGGGCAAGGGCAAGGAAGGCGGTGTCATCGGCAAACTGGAGAAGGTGGACGGGGGGTGATGGCGGAGGGAAAAAAGGTGTAGGAATCCGTGTTATGGATGGTGACGTAGGAAGGACGTTGGGAGAGAAAGGAGCCGATCAGACGGACGTAGTTAATAGGAAGGGCGAAGGTTTGGAGCTTGAAGAGGAGACCGGAATGCCATACGCGGTCATAGGCACGTTCGAGGTCCAGGGATAGGAAGATAGCGGAGCGACGGGAATTAAGCTGTTCGGAAAGGAGATGAGTGAGGTGAAGGAGAAGGCCATCGGATGAGAAGGACGGCCAAAAGCCACACTGGGTAACGGGAAGGAGGCGGTGCTGGTGGAGATGCTGGTGGATGATGCGGGTGAGGATGGAACTGAGGCTCCAGGTACTCTCGTATTTATAGAGCGCATAGAGGGTACCACCATTCGTCACGTGATGGCGACGGTATACCTATCTTGGCAGGCGTAGGTATACCGTCAGCATCACGTGACGAATGGTGGTGCCCTCTATGCGCTCTATAACGCGAGAGTACCTGGAGCCTCAGTGGCAGTAGCCGGACGACTTCAGAAGATGTCTCCTGCAGATGGAGACGAAACGTTAGGTGGAAATTTTATACATCGACCACGGCCTCTTAGCCTGGAAGTTTCAACTGAAGACAACACCGGCCGTGAAAGCCGTGAAACGTATCCGTTTGGACAGTGCGTCGAAATTTGGAGTTCTTGGGCTTTGGCAGCAGACGACCGACGCAAACGCCTTTGCTAACAGAACGACATCGCCTGCAGTGCCTCTCCTGGGCTCCTGACGATACTGGTTGGACCCTACACGACTGGAAAATCGTGGTCTGGTCAAGTGAATCCCGATTTCAGTCGCTAAGAACTGATCGTAGGGTTAGTGGGTGGCGCAGACCCCTCGAAGCTATGAACCCAAGTTGTTAACAGGGCACTACGTAATCTGGTCGTGGTTCCATAATGATGTGGGCTGTGTTTACATGGAATGGATTGGTCCAGCTGGACCCATCGTTGACTGGAAATGATGCTTGGAGACCATTTGCAGCTATTGATGAGCTTTATATTCCTAAACAACGACAGAATTGTTATGGATGACAATGCACCATGTCACCGGGCCACAGCTGATCACGATTGGTTTCAACAACATTCTAGACAGTTCCAGCAAATGATGTGGCCACTCAGATCGTCCGCGTGAATCCCGTCGAACATTTATGGGACATAATCGAGTGGTCCGTTCGTGCACAAAATCCTGCACCGGCAACACTTTCGCAATTATGGACGGCTGTAGAGGCAGCTTAGCTCAGTATTTCTGCAATGGACTTCCAGCGAGATGAGTCCATGCCACGTCGAGTTGCTGCACTACACCGGGAAAAAGGAGCTCCGACGCGATATTAGAAGCTGTACCATGGCTTTTGTCCCCTCAGTGTATATTTGCATACGGAGAAAAGTCTCAATAATGTAAATTACACAAGTTATTCCTGTGAGCTACAGCTCTATTGTGCTGTATTTTGTATCCGCTCGTTCACTCATTTATTACGCTAAATGTTCTTATATTTACTTTTTTACATTCAAGAACTTGAATACATTGCCAGGGTATATACAAAAGCTGATAAATTAATTTCATATGGTCGACTCTAATTTACATTTGTTTGCTCGACACCGCCACGGTAATTAAAGCAAATAAGTTTCAAGAGTACATAGAACGCGTAATCGGGAATGAGCAATATCGCCATTGTTCAAACGTGAAGCTTTTCCCTTCCCCACGTAGCTGCTCCCTTAGCGACACACACACACACACACACACACACAAACACACACACACACACACACTACAAATATTTTGATGAGTGGCGTGGCCTCCATCTCCAGGTGACCTCTCAACTGTACACAGACTGCCGCCAGCTTTGAGTGAGAGCCTGCACATGTGATCTGCATAATCCAGAGGGTTGTGTTTTCATAAACTCAATTGTTCCAGGCCACAAGGTATAGAAATCGCGCCTGGAAAGCGTGCGCTCGATTTATATCACCTGTGCCGTTGCACCAGCCCAGCTGTAGATAATATCTGCGGCAATCTGCCCCTCATAACACGTGGCACGGAGGAGAGCTAAAGCGGGTTTTGTTTCGCCTTATCTGGCGGCTGCGATCGTTGCGTGTGGGCGCGCTGCTACCACGGCCGCGGCCGGGCGATAGCATCGCGGCCAATACGTTCGACGAGGAGGCCGTCGCCTGTTGATCTACCGCCCGGAAACACTTTGCATCTCCCGCTCGGCACATCACGGGGCACGGATCTGGGCCTCGTATCTGCTCTACGTTTCCTACATTCACTTTTCACTGGAAAAGTGGCGCTGGAAAATTCGCGGAGAGTTTTATACCACTGCATGGAACTGTCTCGTAAATAGAAGGTTTTTCGTTAACGTGGACAGTGCTGTTATTTGGTAAGCGAGCATACATATCGAAAAACGTTTTGCCATACTTGAGAATATACGAGGGGCGTTCAATAAGCACCGCAACACATTTTTATCTGAAAGTAGGTTGATTTTATTCAGGGGTGCAATACATGACATTATTCCTCACTCTTTTGGCTACAAAAATCTATTATTTAATATTATCGCCGTACAATACGCCGCTATTACGACACCTTTCTGGGAAGGTCTGTATTCTCACAAGGTACCACTCTACTGGTCGGCGTCGGAATCAACGACTTGGTGCATCAATAACCTCCCCATCATCTACGTACTGCTCCCCACTGAGTCCACCTTTCTTTGGGCCAAACAGATGGAAGTCGAAAGGTGCGACGTCCGAGGACACACCTTTCAGTACCCCAATCGTTGACCAAGTGTGTCAGCACTACCAGCGGAGACGTCCAGCTGAGCAGCGAGGTGTTTGATTGTGATCCGTCAATCACCTCGAATGAGAGTGTCTGCACGTTAGAACACTGCAGGAGTCACAGCTGTGTGCGGCCAGACGGGTTCGCGCGACCTTGTTCGATGATGACAGACACCTCGCCTAAAGACTCACGGTGCTTCTGTTCACCGCCAGGTCTCCGCAGACATTCTGTAAGCGCCTAAAAATGAATCACGTTGCTGATACAAACATGCGATCAAAGTTTGAAGATACTGTTACTCGAGTACTGGTTAAAAAGAAAGGCAGTTTCTATTTCCCATTGTTTCAATTAACTGATCTCCAGAGAGTAAATTAGTATGAGTGGGATGTGGCGGAATGGTACTATCGTCAAAAGTGTTTTCAGTTCACCTTCTCGACAACAGTGATGTCCTGCCTGACAATATTGATACGTTTCTGACCTTCAGTTGGCTGGGCAACGGATGAACGAAGGTCAGAGGTAAACAGCAGGTAAACATCGTGAGCACTAGTTACCCAACATTAACACGATTTGTAGGATGGACAACAAGATCGGTTACGGGTGTGGCAACCAGGTGATTTAAGAAAACCACGAGATAGCGGCCTCTGGATTAAAGGAATGGTATTTGAGCGAGTTCGACGTTTGAAACTCACCATCACTCGTAGTCGTATTCGAGCTCACTAAGACGCGATAGCATGCCATTTGAAACAGAGTTATAGCTTTCAAATACTATCTATGGCAGGATTTTTCAGTTTTCGTCGAATAAGACGAGGGGATGTGTTTGTGTGAATTTCCTGACTTCCAGACTTCCTCCAATGTCCAGACCTTAAGTTTATATCGTGCAGTAGTCTTTCGCCGGCCGTTGTGGCCGAGCGGTTCTAGGCGCTTCGGTCCGGAACCACGCGGCTGCTATAGTCGCTGGTTCGAATCCTGCCTCGGGCATGGATGTGTGTGATGTTCAAATGGTTCAAATGGCTCTGAGCACTATGGGACTTAACATCTGTGGTCATCAGTACCCTAGAACTTAGAACTACTTAAACCTAACTAACCTAAGGACATCACACACATCCATGCCCGAGGCAGGATTCGAACCTGCGATCGTAGCAGTCGCGCGGTTCCGGACTGAGCGCCTAGAACCGCGAGACCACCGCGGCCGGCTGTGTGTGATGTCCTTAGGTTAGTTAGGTTTAAGTAGTTCTAAGTCTAGGGGACTGATGACCTCAGATGTTAAGTCCCATAGTGCTTAGAACCATTTGAACCATTTGAAGTTGTCTTTCGTGGAGTAATGGTATGAGACATGCATTTCATGCATTCTGCCACCTTTAGTAAAGCTTTAGTTAATCCGACCGAAGGATTTAGGTTTTGCGCATACCTGGAGAATGTTACGTTCAGTCACGAGTAGTGCCAACAATTATGTACAAAGGAAGTGCGTTACGTACTGGAGTGTTTTTCGCGTGTATGTTGTGATCATCTTACTGTGGTTAACAAAACGCTAAATGCGAAAGGACATGGACACATTTTACAGCCTAGTGTACAGCCTACAATAGAGGTAGCGTTAGGAGAACTACAAGTTGTGTCAATATGACAACGCACGCTATCGTGGAGTACCATCTGTTGGGCTATGGTTTGGGTAATAACGTTCCTGAAATGGACTGGGCTGCCCAGAGACACGACCTGAGCCCAATGGAACGCCTCTGGGATGAGTTACAACGTAGGCTTCGCATCAGACGCTAGAAGCCAAAGGCACTACCTCCTTTGGTTTCGGCTCTTGAGGAAGAATGGGCTGCCTTCCTGCTTCGACATTCGGAGACCTGAATGGAAGTGGCCCCAGCAGAGTTCCAGACGTCATAACGGCGAAGGGTGAACGCATCCCATATTACTGTCCCACTGATAGGGTTCAAAATGGCTCTGAGCACTATGGGACTTAACTACTGGGGTCATCAGTCCTCTAGAACTTAGAGAACTACTTAAACCTAACTAACCTAAGGACATCACACACATCCATGCCCGAGGCAGGATTCGAACCTGCGACCGTAGCAGTCGTGCGGTTCCGGACTGCGCGCCTGGAACCGCTAGACCACCGCGGCCGGCCCCCTAATGGGGGTTCCGATACTTCTGATCAGTAGTGTATGCAAGATGTCTACAACACATTGCGATGGAATTCCAATTTTTTAACCGTTTAAGTTCCAGCTTGGGTTTGCCGTCTGAGTTATCGACCGTTTTAGCAAATGACAAGCGGGTTGTCGACCGCGTTTTACTTTTTATCTGCCAAAGCAATATGGCGAAGGCATTTAATTTTTAGTTTTGGACCTCCGTTTCCTTATGGTGTCTTTTTAGCCCTTTTTCCAGGTGCCTATTTTTAGCTGTCTTCTATTATGTCAATTAGGACTGACGTATAGTCGCTTCTTAACTCCTCTCTGTCTTTGTGATCTTCAGTTTTAACTTGGGCGCGTATGACCCCAGTTGGCTTTTGCGCCCTGAAGCAAAACAAAACTAAACATTGCGATCTGTCAACATTCCAACCGACATGCACTGCGCTAAGGCGCTTATTGTAGTCTGAGACAACCGTTACTCTTGTCATTCATGGTCGACAAATGAGAAGAAGCCGAAGGAGAATAAATTTATTTTATTTCCGCCAGTGATCACTAAACTTTGGTCTTTAGACTATCGGTTTCGGTCAGCAATGACCATCTTCAGATCTGTTTTATAACATGTCCTAATGGTTTTGTTATATTAGTGACAACAGTTACGTCCTAGTTATTGTCTGACAATATCGGTACGTTTCTGACCGTCAGTTTGTAGGGCAAGGGAGCAGCGAAGGTCAGTGTTCAACAGCAGGTTTTCAACCTCGTAATGGTTCACCGAAAACTAATGCATGTGGCATATTTCCCTGTGTAAAACAGTAAAACAGATGCTCCCTACTTTTTCGCTTTTCATTTTTCGATCACTTCCCTTTCCCTTATCTTCATCAATAGTGTTTTATCACGTTCCACTTTCTATCCCGCTTCCAGTCTTGCCCATTACTGCTAGCGCTCATAGTTTATATTGACTTAACCGTCGTATGCTTTTACTGTTGTATTTTTCACTAACGAATGCTAACCGTTTTTTTTCCTGAACTGCAATAATTTCTTGTAAGTGGCTTATTGTAAAGAGTGTAATGTAAAATAAGTAGTATACCTGTTAACACGTGGTAGAGGGTCGGATGGGGTTAATATTGCCTGTTTCAATAACTAAATATGTCCTGGAGAAAAGAAAAAAAAGGATGCTAAGTGTTTAACGTTCTGTCGGTGAAGAAGTTAAGAGCTCAAGCCAGGACTGGGCAAGGATCGAAGAGTCACAGTAACGCTACGTCTAGCCTGGTCTTTCACCAAATGTGTCGTCATCTAGGCCTGTTATTTATTTATTTATTTCGAGTCAAAAACATTACAACAATATTTACAATATACACAATATAACAAATCAGGTCAAATCATAAAAGAACAAACTAAACGGTATTAGCCCAAAATTGTGCAACGGCAGCAGCATTGTCTGAAACATCAACAAGCTCTTGTGTGGAACATGATACAGGACATCTAGGACAGTTAATTAAATGTTTGGTTGTCTGTTCTTCTCCGCAGTCACACAAGGTGGAAGATTCCTTCATAAAGCCCCATTTAAACAGATTGTCCTTAGTTCGTCCGACGCCACTCCTGAGCCGATTTAGAGACTTCCACACTGTCCAGACTTGATTTCCACCAGGAGGAAGGGTCTCAGAAGGAGTCATCCAATCATTACTGTCAGATTTTGCTGTCCACTGAGATAGTCTGGCTGCTCCAGTCCGACCGGTGAGGGGTGTAGTAGTTCTCATGAAGCTCCTCCTAGATTTGAGTCTACTAATTGGTGGCTGGTATCCATGTAGCAGGTGATCGGTGTTATGATCTGCTTTATGTCTCTCAAGTTTGGCTGCGACTTCACGCCTTATGTCTGGAGGAGCAATACCTGCTAGTTTATGGAGTTTATCAATAGGTGTAGCTTTGAGGCATCCCGTTACTGTCCTGCAGGTTTCGTTCAGGGCCACATCAACCTGCTTTGCATGAGATGACTTGTACCATACAGGACATGCGTATTCAGCTGCGGAATAACACAAGGCCAAGGCTGATGTTCTAAGTAGTTTGGGATCTGCACCCCAAACGCTGCCAGTGAGCTTCCGCAGGATGTTGTTGCGAGCAGCAACTTTCTGCTTAGTGTTAGTGCAGTGTTTTCTGTAGGTCAACGTTCGGTCTAAGGTGACACCCAGATATTTGGGGTAGAAACAATGTTCAAGCTCTTGATCTTCCCAAAACACTGTAAGTTTTCTATAGGCCTCTCGATTGCGTAGGTGGAAGGCACAAACTTGAGTTTTAGCAGGGTTCGGTCTTAAGTTATTGACTCTGTAGTACTCAGATAGGTCCTTGAGAGCAACAGTAAGCTGGTTTTCTACTGTGTCAAAATCTCTGGCTTGTGTGACTAAGGCAAGATCATCTGCATAGATGAAACTCTTTGTAAGAGAAGGTTGAGGCTGGTCATTTGTAAATATATTGAACAATATGGGGGAAAGGACACTACCCTGAGGCAAGCCATTCCTTTGACTTCTCCATCTACTCTTTCTTCCTTGGAACTCCACATAGAATCGCCGGTTTTCCAAAAGTGTCTGCACAGTTCTGGTGAAATTAATGTCTCTAGTGATGTAGTAGACTTTGTGCAATAATTGTCGATGTTGAATGGTGTCATATGCTGCTGTGAGATCCACGAAGACAGCCCCGGAAATGTATCCTTTTTCATATCCCTCTTCAATATGTTCAGTCAGATTAAGGACTTGTGCTGTACAATTCTTTCCAGGTCGGAAACCTGCTTGTTGAGGTATGAGTTGTTTTTCAACAATGGGAGTGAGTCTATTTAGCAACATTCTTTCATAGATTTTATACAAATGGCAAAGGAGCGAAATCGGTCGGTAGTTCTTGGGATCAGCTGCACCCTTTCCAGGTTTTAGTAAGGGAATAACTTTAGTTTTCCTCCAGATGGCAGGGATCTGTTTCCGCTTCAGACAACCATTATAGAATTGCAGAAGCCATCTTTCCGTGATGGGACCAAAATGTTTAATTTGCTCAATCATTAGGTCGTCTAGACCAGGCGCTTTACCATTTTTGCATTTCTGAATTGCGGTTCTGAGTTCTTGTAAGATGAAGTCATTTGATAGATGGTTGTTTTCACGTTCAGGTTCTCTTTTGAGTTTTGTTCTATCTTTAGAACAATTGACCCTTCCATTCTGAACTAGATGATGAGCAATTTGATCTGGTGCAATGTTTGCATGGCCATGATTGTGGACAGGGTCGTTGTTCAGGCGTCGCAGCAACTGCCAGGCTTTCTGACTGCTTTTAGACATATCAAGGTTCTCGAGTAACTCTATCCATCGTTCTTTTTTGGATTTGGCTAAGGCTGAGGATAAATTTTGGCCAGCAGTTAAGGTTTCAATGCTGTAAGGATTATCATTGAAAAGTTGGATATAGTTATGTAGATGCTTCACGGATTCTTCTGTCAAGCCAGGTATGTAGTTAACTCGACAGCCTCTGGGAGTTGAGAGTCTTGAGCATCTTTTCACGGCTTCTACAAACTCATCGTAGTTGGAAACTGAGGGTTCTATGCGTGAAACTTCTGAGTCAAGGAGATCAGCAAACTTCTGCCAGTCTGCTTTCTTGAAATTGTATCGCCTTCGGAATGATGTGATTCTAGGAGTAATGGCTGCAAACACTTGGCAGCCTATGGGGCGGTGTTGAGTATTTGGTATCGGATTTAGAACAGTTTTTCTGCATTGGTGAGCTATGTTCTCGCTAACAAAAATTAAGTCGGGGTTATACCCACGTTTCCAACGCCCACTGTTAAAAGATGGTGGGAGTTTATTATCATGGACAAGATTAAGATGGTTGGTATCAGCCCAAGTCAAAACTGCTTCACCATTACTGTCGTCCTCAACATAACCCCAAACACTGCTATGACTATTGAAATCTCCAACAATAAAGTGAGCTTGTTGATTGGTGTAGTTGTCTGTAGGTGAAAATTGGAAATCTGCTCCTGGGGGTTTGTAAATTGACGACACAATACAACCATTCAGTTCTACAGACAGTATTTCAATATTGTTGAATTCTGTAAGTGAGGTAGAGAGAACAGCTATATCGTTCCTCACAAAGATAGCACTGCCATATTGTCTATGGGGTCGCTCAACTGCCAGTTTCATCCCAAGGATTTTTGGTCTTCTCATGGTGTCATCTCGATGGGTTTCTTGTATACATAAAATATCACACCTAGGTTCCTTGGCAATATGTTGCAGGAGTTCTTCTTTGGCAACAGACAATCCTTCTATGTTGATTGATACAATCACAAGGTGAGGTCTTGATAAAGACCTTTGGTTTCCATTCATAGTGAAACCTATAATGCAATGCTTTTGGAATGCTGACGTTCAGTTCAGTACTGGAGAATCTAGTCCAGTACCTATGCAGGGGCACCACGTGCAGGAGTCAGCTTCACCCCCATCTAGGCCTGTGTGAAGTGGTCACTCGGAAATTGCTCAATCACTGTTGAATACAGCGGTCTTTTTCATAGCAAGGTACCTTCAAAGACATACTTGGTAGTTATTTAGTCTACTGGTACAAATCCATATTCGTTTTCTTTTACCTGCCTGCGGGCTACACTTCTGTGCAACATATACGCGAATGACGAATCAGTGCGGCACGGTACAAGATCTTTCAAACACACACACACACACACACACACACATAAACAAATATGGAAGTCAAATAAAATTAGTAAAAATGGAAATTAATTAATCACTACATTTGCCGTTTTGTGAAGAATTTCTTAAATGCTAATTTTTCACAAACTTAGTAAAAATTTATCTAGGTAAGTAGATGGAACTAAAATTCGTTGAGAAATTTTATTCTCGTTCAACTTCGTGATCCTGCAGACGAAATAATTTTTACTAGATACAGCGGATTAAAGAAAGATGATCTAATTAATTTTATTACATCACATAATTTACCTATCCTTACAAGAAATCTCAGTAATATGAAAGTAGTTGAGCTGAAACCTTTAGCTAAAAATCTTGGTACTAGAGGCCACTACAGATTAAAGAACTCAGAGTTAATTATTCCATTATCGCACCAAAATTTCAATTTCATCCAGAGTTATTCCAAAATACTAAAGCTTGGCCAAAATGTGTAACTAATATTAATTACTTTTACGTATTTGACGATGATGTCTTTGAAAAAACTCTAGCACTGAGACAAGAAAAAATAATAAGACTAGATCAAATTTATTCATTCAATAGTAAGCTCTCTGAGCAAGAAACAGAGGACAAGCTATTTAGAAAGGATTTATCTGAAATTAAAGAAATATGATCCAAATTTAACGAAAAATTTAAAGCATGGTGACTGTGTTTAACGATGCTAATATTAGTAAACTTGATACCGTTAATGAGAAAACAGATTATGTATCGAAAACACTCAATTCTAGGCACAAGTAGCTAAAAGAGGACTAATTTCAGAAAAGGAGATAAGCTGAATATAGCAGTTGCATATTTTATCCGATCTCTACAGGATATAGGCCAACAGATAACAGTAAACAACCTGTTCAAGTTTTGTGTAAAAAATCAGAGATATGTTATCATCTGATGAGTCTATTGATATAGTAAATACAACAGGTAATATTCAAAAGTTAGCAGTTCCTAGGTGCAGTGGTTGCTATAGCTGCTAATTTATATAGTTAAAATATAGAAATCTTTTGAGACCATAAATGAAATAGAAATTCGGATTAAGGAGTACTTCATTTGTATTATTAATTTTATGTGTGATGTGAAGGCACACGACAGTATGGTTACTTCATTAAGAAGTCAATAATTTTCCGCAACAAGGCGTTTTCCATCAAAACTAAGCTCTTGTGGAAACGTGAAAGCTGTCTTGGTCGTGGACACACAGGAAAGGTCGCCCCAGCCATTAGGAGACGCCAGCCACTGGCAATCTAACGTGTATGAGCAGTCTTCCCAAAGTAGCACCTCTCTGGAGAATTGACTGTTTCCCTTGAGTGTCGAAGTATTAAATAGCACCCTACGCTAACACTCGCTCTCAGTTTCATGGATGGTGTTTCAAGGGCAACAAGCGTCTTTTGGGATTAGTACAGTCAACTGACAGACCAGCTAAGGAGCCGTGTTGTAGTAGTTTATCTGAGTGCCTGAGACCTCAGAAATTCAGGGAAGACAGCCGCCTTTGATGATAAAACAGTTTATAATCTTAAATCGGCAGGCTTTCGTGGCCGTCATCATTGATGATAAAATTTTCTGAGTTGTTAGAACTTTCTTCTTCAAACGAGTTCACTGCTAGACATTTCGATCCCTCAGCTAGGATCTCAGCATCTTTCAGTATTCCACAGGAGTGGAATGCTGGAAAGATCCCAGCAGGGGATGGAAATGTTGGGCAGTGAGCTCGATTTAAGAGGATGGGACGCGGCCTAACAACTCAGAAGATTTTATCATCGGTTTATAATACTGGTGCTCGCTAGTCGCGACAGTTAGATACATCGGAATTATGATGGAAATATGCCGTTATGTCTGCATCCGGACCACAGACGCATCTGTGCCACTCATAAGATGATCTTCAACGCTCTACTACGATATACCAGACAAAAGCTCACTCATTAGCCCTCACTTTTCATGTTTGTTTCTACATTTGTTTATGTTCCTTTAATTACTAGTCTTTGGTTTCTTCTCATTTACGGGGCGCTGTTGCAGGATCCTTAACCAATTGCTCTCTGTAGAGACAGAACGTGTGCCACACACTTAAATGCTTTCCTGTCTAGTAAATGTGTGAGCCTTTCTGTAAATAGTAAGTATCTGACGACTATTTTAGTTTATATAATGTACATCAACTATGGGAAATACACTGCGTGACAAAAAAATGAAGCATCCAGAAGCGGAGGAAGGAACGGAATGAAACTTAACTCTTTGACAAGGTATGTGATGTTATTTCGGTGATAACAAAATCAAGTCAAATTTGCAAAGAACTTGCCAGAATGAGCCGCCTTAGCAGAATGACGTTGCACCACGTCGCCTGGATGCATGAACAGATTTGGTTGAGACAGTATCATAAAGCCTTTGCGTATTCTTCTGAGGGAAGCCGGTCCGCAACTGTAGTAACTGGTCCTTGACATCCCGGATTCTGGCTCTGTGTCAGAGTTGACGTCTGAGCTGGTTGATATATCTTCTAATGTGGACAGATGTAGGGATCTTGCTGGTCACGGGAGTACCCGAACATCACGCAGTTCACAAAGACACAGTCTATATGTAAAAGAGCATTGTCCTGTTGAAAAATGGCACCACAATACTGTCACATTTGAGGTACTAGGACGCAGGATGTCCGTGACGTGCCGGTGTGCCGTCAGAGTTCCCTCAATCACGACCACCCGTGAGTTGAAGTCATAGTTAATACCTCACAACTCCTTGACGACAGGACCAATATTGCTGTGGCTCTCCAAAACATTGGAATAATGGGAACTCTCCCCAGATGGCTGCCATAATCATCGACGATGATCATCATGGGCAGCGCAGAAGTGCGGTTCATGGCTCAACAAAATGCGACTCCATTCATCAGCAGTCCAAGCTTCCCAGTCACAACATGACTCCAAACGCAGCCAACACATGGGACTATGACTTCTTAGTCCGGTTGGAGCTTATCTCTGACTAGGGAAGTAGTAGGGCAAGGTTCATGCCAGCACACTCTGCATTGTAGCCAAACTTATTCAAGATGGCGGCGATGACGTCATCCTAGGTGTGCGGCATGTAGACTTGGCAACATCCCATGACGTCATCCAAGATGGCGGATTTTGGCGGGAAAATAGGAAAATTGCGCTACGTCCACTAACCTAACCTCAAGAAAAAAATGGTGGGAAGTTCGAATTTTGGCGGGAAAATAGACCAATTGTGCTACGTCCACACACCTAACCTCAAGAAAAAATGGCGGAAAGTTTGAAGTCCAACACGATAATGCCTGCAAAACCGTACTTGTCTTTATTATTATTGATTATCATTTATTAACATTCATTTTCATTTATTATTATTTATTATCATTTATTATTATTTATTATTATTAACCTGCCTCCACTAGAAAATTCCATCCAAATTCAAATTCCAACACGATAATGGCTGCAAAACCTTACTTTTGTTTATTATTATTCATTATCATTTATTAACATTCATTATCATTCATTGTCATTTATTATCATTCACTATCATTTATTATTATTATTATTATTATTTATTATTATAGGCCTACCACCACTAGAAAATTGCGCCAATTCAAATTCCAACACGATTATGTCTCGAAAACTGTACTTCTATTTGTTATTAGCATTTACTATTTATTCAAGATGTCCGATTTTCTCGGCGAGAAAGCCATTTTCCTTACATCCATAACAAAAATCTATCACATGTTCAAATCCCAACACCATAATTAATCACATGTACGAACTTTCTCCGTCACTTATCTTTTTTTCACTGGTAGCCTATCATAATCGCATCAGATAATAAACTGCACTTATGGTAACGTAAGTCACGTCATTCGATTTTGCAGGGGGGAAGGGACTGAAGACTTTATTTCAAGCAGTACGGTCATCACTTGTTCTCCAACACAGTCAGCACACACATCTTTGATATCGCAGTGCAGTCAAAAAATGGCTCTGAGCACTATGGGACTCAACTGCTGAGGTCATTAGTCCCCTAGAACTTAGAACTAGTTAAACCTAACTAACGTAAGGACATCACAAACAAGGATTCGAACCTGCGACCGTAGCGGTCTTGCGGTTCCAGACTGCAGCGCCTTTAACCGCAACGGCCACTTCGGCCGGCGCAGTGCAGTCACCACGACGTCCGCGCTCCAACTGAATTAGTTCAAATCCTCGCCACCCCCTGGCCAGCGCGCGGAGACACTGCCGACGCCTGTCACATGAGGTGGCCGGCCACTCACGCTGGGGGCGAGCCCAGCGATCGCTCCCACGTCGTAAACATGTTTTCGCTGGACACGCTGGAACTTGCCGTCACAGCAGCCTCTTGTCCGCTCACCACGTGTATTCGTCATCTCCACACGTTTCCCGCCAAAATTGTGTACCTCGGAGCTGAATCACACAACGGTCGACCGTTCCCTGCCACACTTTTGGGGCCAAAGTTGTTTTCCTGGGCGCGTTCAAACCTGTCGATGCTGACTGCTCACCATCCACCACATGTCCTTGAGCGATCGAGAACGCAGTGCTACACCTTTGGTGGCAAAGTTTGCTCGACAGTGGAATCCGCCATGACTATATAACAGCACGTTTGGTCCGCACTAGAACGCTCGCTAATTGACTCGCTCCCTGGCCGGCTGACGTCAAGCGACCAGCAGTGCCCGCACAGCCCCACGGCCAGCGCGCCAGGTAGGCAGCGAGCGGCGCCTCAGAGTCCAGCCACAAACTGTCAGCCGTGCTCGCCTCAGAGTCCGACTACGTAAACATCTTTTGCGCCCGCGAGCACTTAACGCTGGACAGGATGGGACCTGTCGACCACGTGCTGGACAAAGGACACGTTCCACCCCGAAATTATTTCTGAACAGGTTCGAACCTGCCGATACATATCTCACACAACCGCTCAAGATATTTGGAAAGTTCTATCACGTGACACGCTAAAAGCTATATCGGTCCAGAAGGTTCGCAAATTCTCAGCACCGACGGACAGGAACCGAGACGCTTGCTCTGTCCAAACCACCCTCATGCCACATACCGCCCCACCAGCACGTGTGATGGAGCGCAAAGGACGCCCTCATCCCCATATACTTTGCAATTCAAGACCGATAGACAGGAACCGACACCCTCGAACTGGAATGTTTTTTCTACCGAGTTGGAAACTTCCTTGACGTCACAACGTGCGATCGACCACGTGGCTCTGTCGAACAAAGAACGCTCTCACTAAGTTAACTGATCCCCTGATTCTCATTATTCAGCCCACATGCTTCGATTATCTAATCCAGGATCTTGGCGAAAACACTCGTCCATACACATGAGCCATTGCGCGCACCTAGCTTAGTACCTCCGCAAGTGAATGTAACAAAGTCCGCATGACTATTTAATTAATCTGATCAATTAATTAACCACTCTGATGCGGAAAACTGCCACGTCCACGTAGACTTGGAATCAATTTTCGGCACTGACACACCCACCTGGACTTGAAATGAAATAGTTGAACTCCCTACCGACCACCACGTACTTTTACCGACCGATGTTTTTTGGCTAACATGTACTAATGCTTACTTCCGTTTACTAACGTGCACTAACGTGTACTAACCTACATTAACTTATACCACATTCTGTCTATACAAATAAGCAAAGCTTCAATTCGGATGGTCAGTTCGTGTTTCGCTACCAAACACAATAAAATTGTGGCAAACGAAGCCACTAAGTCACACGTCTGACAGCTCTCAATTCCCTCAAAGGCGTCTGTTCGACCCATCACTCATGACTTGATGACAGCCGCATTCACACCTAACACCTGAGAAATTCATATCACCTACACGCCGAACATGCCCATCCAAGCCAGGCCACGCGAGTCGTCCATCACCGTCCTAACTCAGTGCGGTCCAACACACATGTTAAGGCCGCATTCCATTGCTTGCCGGCCTGTAAGCGACACATCTCCACCTTCACGTCTGTTGTCAGAATAGCCGAGAGCGAGTTCACACACACACACCGTCCACACACATCCAAGTGCTTCTCTCCCCTCACAATCTAAAGCGATCATTTGTAAATTAAAAAAAAATAAGAGCCCAGTCAACCTCTCCGAAATTGTATAGTGACCCCAAAAATAGTTAACGCTCGCTTTCGTGTTTTCTCAGCTTATTTGTAAATTCAAATTCTTACCCTATTAGAACTTATTCACCAAAATAATACTGAATGCGCTCCCCACCTCCTACCTTTCCAGCTCTCAACATACGCAAATGTTCTCAACCCTCCTATATCCCAGCACAACCGATTAATCATTATTATCAAATTTACTTGCCTAATTTCCTAAGGACCCGTCATCGAAATACACACACACAAACGGTCATCCTCTCTACTCATCCCACTACATAAGCAATAGTAACTTTACTGTCCATTATATACAAACCCTACACAATGTAAGCCACATTAACTTTACAATACCCACTACATGCCCCAATTCTCTCAGTTCCTAAGGAAGCACTGTGAACCTGCTCATTCTTTCTACACACGCCACACTGACCGGTAATCAGCCCTTCTGCATCAACGGACGGAAGTCCCTCTCAGAACAGTTCCACAAATTCGGCGATCGCTTCCTCTCAACACAAATGCGTTACTCTCTCTTCTTCTTCCTTGCCTCCTCGCTTTTTTTCTACAAACTTATCCAGACTCATAGACTACAAGAATACACCAATTTTTTTTTCTAATTACAGCATCCTTTAAACCACTGAATAACTAGAAACAAAGAGACCAAAAAATTATATTCGCACTCTCGAATACTGAAGTCTTTGATCTCATTATACTTATACAGTTCAATCTTACGATCGCAGTCTCATTTGATTGCCATTCCACAATGAGCTAAGTATCGGAAATACACTCCCTTGACCGCTGCTACTCTGGAAATATCTCTACCGTCCTTACGACTTCCTCTCCACTCATCACATAACATAATCAATATTATCTTTACAGTGCAGTATATACAAACGCTACACAACGTAAGCCACATTAACTTCACAACACAGTATATACACATTTGACACAAAACAGTATGTCTCTACAGCATGCGAAAAAATATCCTAGTCCTACAGCGTCTAAATTCAGCAATGCTCCCCAATCCTAGGAAAGCACCGTCAACCTGTTCTCTCTACAGACCCGACACTCAGAGCTAATCTTCCCTCTTACATCAGTGGACCTAAGTCACCCTCAGAACTCTTTTTACAAATTCGGTATCGTCCCCCCCCTCAGCACAAACGCCTTACTGTCTCTCCTTCCTTATCTGTTCGCTTTTCTACAAACATCGTCAGACTCATAGACTGCAAGAACACATGTACTTTCTCCATAATATTACACCATTTTAGCTGTACTTCTCAATATCATGCACTAGGCTACACCCTACCGATCACTAGTTCATCATAATTCCCAAGATATAGGCTTCAAATTAATTCTCTACAAACGCCGAACTTTATCTATGTGCAGCATGCAGTAAACCACTGACTAACTAGAAACAAACACACGCAAAATGATATTTCCACTCACGAATACCAGTTTCAGTCATGTAACATTTTCGAGATCATGGCTATAATTTACTGTCAACTAAAGTCTGTCGCAGGTCTAGAGAACAGACAGGCATGTATCCAACACACCACAATCGATCTTCACTCACCTAAATAAAGGAAGCAAATGTGCAGAAGTAGTCAACAGTAAAATCTACATCCCATCTAATAACACTCCAATCCAAATCCATCATCTTCTCAAATTCTGACATGATCACCAAAGCTGCCCAACACATACTATTACTTCGCTATTCGGTCGACTAGAGGACATCAGAGTTCGCTCTTACATCCATACACTCCAACAGGTCTCTGCATTCGGACAGCTGCTCTAGTTATTTATTATCATTTATGATCATTTATTATTATTTATTATGATTTATCATTTATTATTATTTATATCATGTTACCTAACAAAAATGGCTCCAAGTTTTCAACTGTGTTTAGCTCCTATGACAACCACCAGAGCTCTCTGCCTTCACGTCATTTGATTACGTAATTACCATTATTCAAGACGGCTGCACCCAGTGCAAAATGTGTCACCTCCCCGAACCTGCATGCTACATTCCAACTTGGCTTTAGTCAAATGGTTCTGCGCACTATGCGACTTAACTTCTGAGGTCATCAGTCGCCTAGAGCTTAGAACTAATTAAACCTAACTAACCTAAGGACATCACACACATCCATGCCCGAGGCCGGATTCGAACCTGCGACCGTAGCGGTCGCTCGCTTCCAGACTGTAGCGCATAGAACCGCACGGCCACTCCGGCCGGCTTGGCTTTAGTCACACCCTACACATCGTTCAGCTGATCCCATTTCCAGATCTTTGCGCATCTGATATATGCAATTTAAGTCGGAGAAAGACATATCAATTACCTTCTGCAGCCTGTCTACAAGCAGAATGACCTCAGTTACTGCAACAGGACCTTGTCTTAACCATTCGCCTGAAATGCAAGTGCCGCCGGCGGCATGTCAAAGCCACATATCTGTCCATCTAAACAGCCGTCCACTAAGCCCCAGGACCAGCATGCCATAGTGGGCTCTCTCTCTATACCTGCTCTCCAGCTATTGTCTAACGACATACACTGCGCAGATGGATTCCTGAATAGCGCAGATCTCTATCCTCCCCTGCATCTCCAACTCGACATGTAAACAGTGTCTCCCCCAGCCAGCGAACCCATCGTCATTCACGCTGCGCCGTCAATTCTGTCAAAATTCACTTTCTAAGCTGAGTATTCATTTAGAACAAATAGACAAACATAACTCCAAGCAGAAGTCATACATATGATTAAAAAGAAAAAAAAAAATGACCTCAATTTAGATTATCCGACATTTATTTACATGTCCTAATGATACTGTCATAGATGAGTTGTGTCATCCACTCACTCACTCCTTCTACACACGCTTTCACAGAACTTGTTCTACTCATATGCCACCCACCCTGTTATAATAATTTTGAACAAGCATTTACGCCCCCACATACAACCCATCTCAATAGAACATAATAATTCCTTTTTCCACAGATAGTCACATTCGGTGAACACTTAAATGTACCAAATTACGCATACATGTAGTCAAATAAGCAAATACTTTTACCGACATATACACCCCTCTCACTGAGGATAGGGCATTTAATATTATATACTTAAGCACAAACCAATGTAACAATACTCCGACGCGCACCTTGTCCTCGTAATAAAGCACACTGGCCAATCATGTGACAGCATATTTTCCTAATTTCAATGTCATAGCTAAACCATACCTCGTCTACTTTCCCAGTATCATTGCGAGCATTGATACATGACTGCTCAGTACGTCCATTCCTACTTAATTCTCGAACATATAAAAATGATCAAAGCATACCAGACAACGATATACATATTTCTAAGACCTCGCGCATAGTACTCGATCAATCTCTCTGCCTATGGCGGTCACAGAGCAATCTCGCCCTCTTACATTAAAAGACCATCCTCACTTCGGCATTGACCACTCTAGCCCGCAACGTCGGTACCCAATTAATCCTCAACCAAGCAGAGGAATATAGCTACACTTCACCTCTCTTGTCTGCATAGAGCTTTTCTAGGCCTAACCCCTCCAAGTACACCACATTTCTCGAGATGACCCAGGTATTGGAGCTTAGCACACCATATCGATCTATAGTAACAGATCTCAAAGTGACTTAATTTAATAGCATACAGTTAAGAAGAACAAGAATGGAGTGATACTGATACACAACGTAGTTCGACACATATTTACGTAAATCATCCAATCTATCATGTGTAAAGCACTGTAGCTGCATATGGCTAGAACGCAGGCTATTTCACGTGACTAAAGCATCCAGATAGAACACTGGAAAAAAAAATTGACCTTCATCAACTTGTCCTTCTCTAGAATAAATGAGTCAACGTTTAAATCGTACCTAGTTACAGCTCTGTCTCAATCGATCATCCCGTACACTCTCTGTTGTCATTTAACATAGATGTGAGTAAGTTTAGACGTGAATTATTCTCTGTCCTCCTGAAAAGCATCAAATACAGTATTCAACACGCGTGTATCACTGCACCTTGGTGGACATACACTATAATACGAACTCAAAGTGAAAAAAATTGTCTACCTTCCTGATTCCGCTCGCTTCGATGTCATCGTTTTCCTACATTCCTCTTGTTGCTCCATACTTGCCTCCATGTACAAATTGCTCCCTGCGAACCAGAAGATAAGCAAGCACGTCCTCACTTTCACCGCATCTCGGTCTATATTAGGTCAGTTTATACGTATGTGCTAATCAGTTTTCGCATTTCTTTCGATTTTATGTCAGATCTATCCATGCGACCGCGACATAACATATCATTCTGTGTTCTAAAATTGCCTGTAAATGTAACCCACTCCTATCCAGTCACCTCCACATTCTGAGTGCGCTTCCTCTGTTTTCTGTATGTCTGTGTTCATGCACGGCGGCTCACCTCCAACTGCGCAACGCTACGCGCTGTTAACATCCAGCTGCCAACACTACAATGGCAGACAACAATGCAAACTAGCCATAGACTGCACACAGCACAGCCAGTGATTTTCGTACAGAGCGCTACGTAACGTTGCCAATAAGAAAACATAAACAGTCTACTTGCAGGCTCTTATTTTTTTTTTTTTTTAATTTACAAATGATCGTTTTAGATTGTGAGGGGAGAGAAGCTCTCGGCTATTCTGACAACAGACGTGAAGGTGGAGATGTGTCGCTTATAGGCCGGCAAGCAATGGAATGGGGCCTTAACATGTGTGTTGGACCGCACTGAGTTAGGACGGTGATAGACGACTCGCGTGGCCCGGCTTGGATAGTCATGTTCGGCGTGTACGTGATATGAATTTCTCAGATATTAGGTATAAATGCGGCTGTCATCAAGTCATGTGTGATGGGTCGAACAGACGCCTTTGAGCGAATTGAGAGCTGTCAGACGTGTGACTTAGTGTGGGACAGGTTGATTGCGCGCGTCTGTGGAGTTACTTTGCTGTGCGTTATTTGGACAGATTACGAGTACTGATGGTGTTTACAGGTATGTGTACTGCATTATTTAGGAGCACTTTGATATTGTGCACTGAAATTAGGAGCTGTTTGCGTGTCTGCCGACTGTACAAAATGGCACCAGGTATATCAGGGCGAGTGTTTTTTGTATGAGAGTGATACGTATACTCGATGCGTAAATAAAATGTACGTTAAGTATTTGTAGGACGATATAGAATATGAGAGAGTTCGAATTGGTTGTTATTTTTTCTACTTGGAGGGTTTGCTAGATCGAACTGCTGAGGCGAGTAGCTACGAGAGCGCGAGGGATGTGATTGCAGCATATCTCCGTCTCTCAGCAGCTAACTAAAGATGGGGCGAGCAATGTTCTCGGCTTAGGTACTGGGGGTGTGCTCTGGCCATGTGCTAGACCGTGTGGATTGAACAACAGTATTAGGGTCATAGTTTAGCTAGAATATTTATAGAGGAGTATGTCCGACGCAAGTATAAAGGTCCAGACTATGATGTGGGCGGTCTCGCGCTCGTGGTGTGTGTGAGAGGCAAAGCAGGCGATTTGGAGTCATCACAGGTGACTTAGGTTAGTGGCTTCGTTTGCCATACTTTTATTTTGTTTGGTAGCGAAACACGAACTGACCATCCGAAATGAAGCTTGGCTTATTTGTATAGACAGAATGTGATATAATTTAATGTAGGTTAGTACACGTTAGTGCACGTTAGTAAACGGAAGCAAGCAATAGTACATGTTAGCCAACAAACATGGTCGGTAAAAGGACGTGGTGGTCGGTAGGGACTTTAACTATTTCATTTCAAGTCCAGGTGGGTGTGTCAGTGCCGAAAATTGATTCCAAGTCTACGTGGACGTGGCAGTTTTCCGCATCAGAGAGGTTAATTAATTGATCAGATTAATTACATAGTCATGCGGACTTTGTTACATTCACTTGCGGAGGTACTAAGCTAGGTGCGCGCAATGGCTCATGTGTATGGACGAGTGTTTTCGCCAAGATCCTGGATTAGATAATCGAAGCATGTGGGCTGAATAATGAGAATCAGGGGATCAGTTAACTTAGTGAGAGCGTTCTTTGTCCGACAGAGCTATCTGGTCGATCGCGCGTTGTGACGTCAAGGAAGTTTCCAACTCGGTAGAAAAAACTTCCAGTTCGAGGGTGTCGGTTCCTGTCTATCGGTCTTGAATTGCAAAGTGTATGGGGATGAGGGCGTCCTTTGTGCTCCATCACACGTGCTGGTGGGGCGGTATATGGCGTGAGGGTGGTTTGGACAGAGCAAGCGTGTCGGTTCCTGTCCGTCGGTGCTGAGAATTTGCGAACCTTCTGGACCGATATAGCTTTTAGCGTGTCACGTGATAGAACTTTCCAAATATCTTGAGCGGTTGTGTGAGATATGTATCGGCAGGTTCGAACCTGTTCAGAAATAATTTCGGGGTGGAACGTGTCCTTTGTCCAGCACGTGGTCGACAGGTCCCATCCTGTCCAGCGTTAAGTGCTCGCGGGCGCAAAAGATGTTTACGTAGTCGGACTCTGAGGCGAGCACGGCTGACAGTTTGTGGCTGGACTCTGAGGCGCCGCTCGCTGCCTACCTGGCGCGCTGGCCGTGGGGCTGTGCGGGCACTGCTGGTCGCTTGACGTCAGCCGGCCAGGGAGCTGCCGATGGACCGGGCTCAGCCGGCCGCGCGTACTTCAGCAGTGCTCTGGAGTTTCGCTGTGTGAGCATGGAGAAATCAGTTGGGACACACCTGCATGACCGTAATACCTGAAATAAAGAGTCATTTTCCAGGTATTTACAGATGCCTGTGTCCGTCGCGTGTATGGAGGGTGTGTGACGTAAGCGGGGAGGCGTTCAGCGAATGTACAATTATTACTCGCGCGCGAGGGCGAGTCAATTAGCGAGCGTTCTAGTGCGGACCAAACGTCCTGTTATATAGTCATGGCGGATTCCGCTGTCGAGCAAACGTTGCCGCCAGAAGTGTAGCACTGCGTTCTCGATCGCACAAGGACACGTGATGGACGGTGAGCAGCCGGCATCGACAGGTTTGAAAGTGCCCAGGAAAACATCTTTGGCGTCAAAAATGTGGCAGGGAACGGTCGACCGTTGTGTGATTCAGCTCCGAGGCACACAATTTTGACGGGAAACGTGTGGAGATGACGAATACACGTGGTGAGGGGACAAGGGGCTGCTGTGACGTCAAACTCGGCAAGTTCCAGTATGTCCAGCGAAAACATGTTTACGACGTGGGAGTGATCGCTGGGTTCGCCCCCCAGCGCGAGTGGCCGGCCGCCTTACGTGACAGGCGCTGGCAGTGTCTCCGCGCGCTGGCCAGGGGGTGGCGAGGATTTGAACTAGTTCAGTTGGAGGGCGGACGTAGTGGTGACTGCACTGCGATATCAAAGAAGTGTGTGCTGACTGTGTTGGAGAACAAGTGATGACCGTACTGCTTGAAATAAAGTCTTTAGTCCCTTCCCCCCTGCAAAATCAAAAGATGTGACTTACGTTACTACAAGTGCAGATTATTATCTGATGCGCTTGTCAATTATGTTGTTGGGATTTGAACTTGTGATAGATTTTTGAAGGAAAATGGCCTTCTCGACGAGAAAATCGGACGTCTTGAATAAATAATAAATGATAATAATAAATAGAAGTACAGTTTTCGAGACATAATCGTGTTGGAATTTGAATTTGGCGCAATTTTCTAGTGGTGGTGGGCCTATAATAATAAATAATAATAAATGATAATAAATAATAATAAATGATAATGAATGTGAATATATGATAATCAATAATAATAAAGACAAGTACGGTTTTGCATGCATTATCCTGTTGGACTTCAAATTTCCCGCTATTTTTTCAGAGGTTAGTGGACGTATGACAATTGGCCTATTTTCCCGCCAAAATCCGCCATCTTGGATGACGTCATGCGGTGTTGCCAAGTCTACATGCTGCTATCTTGGATGACGTCATGGCCGCCATCTTGAATAAATTTGGCTACAATGTTGAGTGCGCTGGCACGAACCTCGCCCTACTACTTAGGGAGTCCATTACTTGTTGTCGAATGGCAGGCGCAGATATGAAGCTGTTAGGATATGCTTGGTGCACAATACCCCCCGATTCTTCCTTGTGGCGATCAGACGTTGTCGACCGGAACTTCACCTTCACGTTTCTGTGCAAAATCGGGCCACTATCGCATTCTGATGCGACACAAATCTGGATACTGCATGACTCGACCAGCCAACCAAATGTAGACCCACAATGGGACCCCTTTCAAATCCTGTGAAGTGCTGATAACGCTGTAGCGTACGGATACGCGACAACTTTGTCTCCTTCATAGTTATATACTGTACGAGGCCAGGCTACAACACTGAACACGAAGAACGCTAATGCACACCGGTGGCCGTTTATCTGTTATGAGAGTAGGGACTCTAATCATATATATATATATATATATATATATATATATATATATATACATATATATATATATATATATATACTCCTGGAAATTGAAATAAGAACACCGTGAATTCATTGTCCCAGGAAGGGGAAACTTTATTGACACATTCCTGGGGTCACATACATCACATGATCACACTGACAGAACCACAGGCACATAGACACAGGCAACAGAGCATGCACAATGTCGGCACTAGTACAGTGTATATCCACCTTTCGCAGCAATGCAGGCTGCTATTCTCCCATGGAGGCGATCGTAGAGATGCTGGATGTAGTCCTGTGGAACGGCTTGCCATTCCATTTCCACCTGGCGCCTCAGTTGGACCAGCGTTCGTGCTGGACGTGCAGACCGCGTGAGACGACGCTTCATCCAGTCCCAAACATGCTCAATGGGGGACAGATCCGGAGATCTTGCTGGCCAGGGTAGTTGACGTACACCTTCTAGAGCACGTTGGGTGGCACGGGATACATGCGGACGTGCATTGTCCTGTTGGAACAGCAAGTTCCCTTGCCGGTCTAGGAATGGTAGAACGATGGGTTCGATGACGGTTTGGATGTACCGTGCACTATTCAGTGTCCCCTCAACGATCACCAGTGGTGTACGGCCAGTGTAGGAGATCGCTCCCCACACCATGATGCCGGGTGTTGGCCCTGTGTGCCTCGGTCGTATGCAGTCCTGATTGTGGCGCTCACCTGCACGGCGCCAAACACGCATACGACCATCATTGGCACCAGGGCAGAAGCGACTCTCATCGCTGAAGACGACACGTCTCCATTCGTCCCTCCATTCACGCCTGTCGCGACACCACTGGAGGCGGGCTGCACGATGTTGGGGCGTGAGCGGAAGACGGCCTAACGGTGTGCGGGACCGTAGCCCAGCTTCATGGAGACGGTTGCGAATGGTCCTCGCCGATACCCCAGGCGCAACAGTGTCCCTAATTTGCTGGGAAGTGGCGGTGCGGTCCCCTACGGCACTGCGTAGGATCCTACGGTCTTGGCGTGCATCCGTGCGTCGCTGCGGTCCGGTCCCAGGTCGACGGGCACGTGCACCTTCCGCCGACCACTGGCGACAACATCGATGTACTGTGGAGACCTCACGCCCCACGTGTTGAGCAATTCGGCGGTAAGTCCACCCGGCCTCTCGCATGCCCACTATACGCCCTCGCTCAAAGTCCGTCAACTGCACATACGGTTCACGTCCACGCTGTCGCGGCATGCTACCAGTGTTAAAGATTGCGATGGAGCTCCGTATGCCATGGCAAACTGGCTGACACTGACGGCGGCGGTGCACAAATGCTGCGCAGCTAGCGCCATTCGACGGCCAACACCGCGGTTCCTGGTGTGTCCGCTGTGCCGTGCGTGTGATCATTGCTTTTACAGCCCTCTCGCAGTGTCCGGAGCAAGTATGGTGGGTCTGACACACCGGTGTCAATGTGTTCATTTTTCCATTTCCAGGAGTATATATATATATATATATATATATATATATATATATATATACTCCTGGAAATTGAAATAAGAACACCGTGAATTCATTGTCCCAGGAAGGGGAACCTTTATTGACACATTCCTGGGGTCAGATATATATATATATATATATATATATATATATATATATATATATATACGCTGATGGTGTGTACGTGCACGAAGTTACATCGACAACCGATCATTTTTTCTGGGTGCTTCGCTGCATCGTCAGGCAGTGTACGAGGGAGAAGCTCTACCGTTGCCTCGGTTGTGACTGAGGGAAACTTCGCGTAGACCGGTGTCCAGATGCCTTCAGCTGCACGCTGCTTTATCCTGGCTCCCCTCTCCCGATTCGGAATCCCCGTCCCTTGTCGACACTGCCGAGGAATGTCATAATACACCGAATGGACTCCCCCACAGCGTCCGGAATTTCTGTATACAGTCGTTGCCGTTTCCTGTCGGCGGGGCGATATCCTTATTAAATAACTTCTGCCGGGTGCGAGGGATGAGTGATTCAATATTCATTGCCCTGCAGGGAATGCGTGGGAGAGGGTTCGATAAGGCAGCTACCCAGCAGACCCACCGCGGACAAAGGAGTGGTATCTGCTACCTGCTGTCGGCGCAAAATGGCTCCGTTAACACGCTCACTTGCAGTCTACATCTACACCTACATACTTAAGCCACTGTACGGTCACTGACGGAGGGTATTTAGTTTTAGTACTATAGATCTTGTGTCTTATTCGATTCCCGTATTGAACGAGGGAAAGATAACTGTATGCGTAGGTAGGCACCATAATCTCTCTTATTTTATTCTTATGACCCTTATGAGACATATATAATGGATAATACTCTACAGTATTCGCCCCTTACTTAACTTGCGTTTATCGTGAATCTCTCGCCCAGCTCAAAGTCGCAAACGACTGGAAAAAGCGCAGGTGACTCCAAGGATATAACAAGGGCAAAAGAAATGACGCCACATAATTAGAGACCAATATCGTTAATATCCGTTTGCTGCAGAATCCTTAGACGTGTTCTCAGTTCTAATATAATAAATTTCTTTGAGAGGGAATAGCTTCTGTGCACTAATCATCACCGTTTTAGAAAGTATCGCTCGTGCGAAACTTAGCTTCTTCTTTTCTCACATGAGATCCTGTGAACCATGGAAGGGGAAAAGGTGGTTTCCATATTTCTAGATTTCCGTAAAGCATTTTACAGGGTGTCACACTGCAGACAGTTGCCGAATGTACAAGCCTACGCAATAGGTTCCAAGATATATAAGTGACCCGGAGACTTCTGAAGTAACAGAGCCCAGTATGTTGCCCTCGACGGTGAGTGTTCATAAGAGACAAAGGTAACGTCAGGAGTGCCCCAGGAATGTCGGATAGGACGCTGTTATTTTCTCTACACATAAATGATCTGGTGAACATTGTAAGCCGCAGTCTGCGGCTGGTTGGTGATTGTGCTGTGGAGTATAGGAGATGTTGTCGTTGAGTCACTGGAGGAGGATTCCAGATGACTTAGACAAAATATCTAGTTGGTGTGATGAATGGCAGCTAGCTCTAAATGTAGAAAAATATAAATTAATGCAGATGAGTAGGAAAAAACAAACCCATAATGTTTAGATACAACATCAGTAGTTTACTGCATGACACAGTCAAGTCGATTCAATAACCATGCGTAACGTTGCAAAGCAATATGAAATGGAATTAGCATGGAGTAGGGAAGTCGAACGGTCGACTTCGGTTTATTGGTAGAATTTTAGGAAAGTTGGTTCATCTGTATAGGGAACCGTATATAGGAGCTAGTGTTGAGTGTTGCTCAAGTATTTGGGAGCTGTGCCTGGTGGGATTAGAGGAAAACATCGAAGCAGTTCAAAGGGGGGATGGTAGATTTGTTACCGGTCGAACAACATACAATTATTGCGGAGGTGCTTCAGGAACTCAAATGTGAATGGAGATGCTTGGGGAAATCAAACAGGGATCCCTGGAGGGAAGGCGACTTTGTTTCCGAGGAGCACTACTGAAAAAATTTAGAGAACCGTCATTTGACGTTGACTGCAGAACGCTTCTATTGTCGCGAACGTAAATTTGGCGTAAGGACAATCAAGATAAGATTAAAGAGATTAGGGCTGGAACGGAAGCACCTAGACAATCGTTCGCTCTATTTGCGAGTGGAACAGGAAAGGAAATGACTAGTAGTGGCTACAGTGTACCCCTTCGCATAGGAGAAGAAATTTTGGCGCACCGTATCAGAAAGGTGATGAACCGTCAAAAACTTGTGTACATGTTTTGTATACATTTCGTTCGATGTTGCGCCCAGGGTTAGTTATTTGTCAAAACACAAATTATTAGAATTACAGAACTCTAAATGATCTGAGAATCCGCAAATTCAATATGTCATTAGTTGCTACACAACGAGCTAGGATCAGACCCCTCTAAGGGATGATATGGATTACAACATGGGCTGGATATGTTCATAGAAGAATATCCGTCAGCACGGTTTGAAGACATTGACGAAGCATCATAATGGTGGCTGAAGATCTGAAGCCAACAATAAGCCGAAGTAGTTTATCGACGGGTACAATGAAGCGGTAGTACACTCCTCGCTTCGAAGAACGCTTACATATTTCTAGTCAGACCACTGTAGACACTGTCGAAAAGTAGGGACGACCTGTTACCCGTCGCAGGCCTCCCATGTTGAACACACGCTGTGATCTTCGTTCCCCATAAGAAGTGATCGGACGTCCTGTTTTACCACAGGAACGGACCATTCTTCCTTGGAAGTGCTTCATGAACGAACGCTTTTGTTGGTTTCGGTTCATATTGGTATACCTGTACGGTTAACTATAACCGTATTTATGACTATTACTAATACATACAAGTTTCGTCCACTGTTACGATGTTTGAGACGTGCTGCGGCTCGCGTTGCTGCTTTTGGAGGCCAGTCCGCGTCCTTTAGTTGGCATGGTTGCGGTTGTTTGTCTTCTTCTCGTCTTGACTGGCGCCACTCGGTTTCCTATCGTCGCCTGTCCGCTAGTGGCAGCAGCGGCGGTTATCGATATGTGGTAACTGTTGCCCTATCTTTGGGGCGACGTCGTTGTTTTTCTGGGTCGTGTGATTGTGGCAGTTCGGTTGGGGACTCAGGAGGAACCAGCTAAGCGCAGTGCGAGAACATGCTGGGACTGCCGGATGGAAGGGCTGTGGTCGCGAGGGTGCACGACCTCGTCGTAAACCAGATCATGCAGGCTTTAAGATGAGTGCATTTCAATTCAAGTAGAGAAACCTCCACCATTGTGACATCTGGCGATTCTCCTGCGACTTGGGTTCCTGTTGTTGCTCGTAGTGTCGCCGAGGCGAAGAGCAGCGAGTGGAGTGATTGGGGAAAGCAGATCTGATTAGCTTTCCTTGACTTCTTATTACTATTTACTGCGTTCAGCTGGTAACAGTTTGTTAAGTTCAACCAGAGGTATTTTTCCTGCTTGGTGGCCGCTAACGCCCCAGGTACCTGCCCTGGAGGTTGGTGTATGTAACGGCAATGTATGGTTCCTCGCCTTGCCACTGCAGTCCGGCAAGGCGTGTAGTTTTCACAGCTTCCTTGATTGTAAGCCATTTGTGATTCTCAAACTCTGATGGTAGTGATACCTTCCTCATTCCGGGCACTCTAAGCAGAGTATTCTGGGGGCGTAGTGCAGTCCGCCGGTTCCGGCTTTGGCGTGTTGTTCCATTCTTGCATTTGGTTTATTGGACGTCAGGTAGCTCCAGCAAGATTATCATTAGTCATTCGTTAGACTGCCACTAGTCTGAGTTACCATCTTTTGAAGTGAATGTAACTCTTGGCTGCCTATCTCATCGCTCGCGAAAGTGTTTTTGGCTGAACCTTCTCAGAGGTCGATCCCTGGAGCACCGTCTATCACTGGTCCTTGTGTTTTATTATTGTATTATTTATTACCATACCTAGTAATGCCTACATCAAAGGTTATATGTCTAGTTAATAGTTCCGGTCACCTTCTGGAATAAATGTAGCAATATAAAGGTTGTGTTACAAGGTTACCATATTTTATTTCACCTGATTGGTGGTCTGTTGCTTGTTTCTTTTAGTTAACCTTTGCTTGTACACTCCTGGAAACTGAAATAAGAACACCGTGAATTCATTGTCCCAGGAAGGGGAAACTTTATTGACACATTCCTGGGGTCAGATACATCACATGATCACACTGACAGAACCACAGGCACATAGACACAGGCAACAGAGCATGCACAATGTCGGCACTAGTACAGTGTATATCCACCTTTCGCAGCAATGCAGGCTGCTATTCTCCCATGGAGACGATCGTAGAGATGCTGGATGTACTCCTGTGGAACGGCTTGCCATGCCATTTCCACCTGGCGCCTCAGTTGGACCAGCGTTCGTGCTGGACGTGCAGACCGCGTGAGACGACGCTCCATCCAGTCCCAAACATGCTCAATGGGGGACAGATCCGGAGATCTTGCTGGCCAGGGTAGTTGACTTACACCTTCTAGAGCACGTTGGGTGGCACGGGATACATGCGGACGTGCATTGTCCTGTTGGAACAGCAAGTTCCCTTGCCGGTCTAGGAATGGTAGAACGATGGGTTCGATGACGGTTTGGATGTACCGTGCACTATTCAGTGTCCCCTCGACGATCACCAGTGGTGTACGGCCAGTGTAGGAGATCGCTCCCCACACCATGATGCCGGGTGTTGGCCCTGTGTGCCTCGGTCGTATGCAGTCCTGATTGTGGCGCTCACCTGCACGGCGCCAAACACGCATACGACCATCATTGGCACCAGGGCAGAAGCGACTCTCATCGCTGAAGACGACACGTCTCCATTCGTCCCTCCATTCACGCCTGTCGCGACACCACTGGAGGCGGGCTGCACGATGTTGGGGCGTGAGCGGAAGACGGCCTAACGGTGTGCGGGACCGTAGCCAAGCTTCATGGAGACGGTTGCGAATGGTCCTCGCCGATACCCCAGGAGCAACAGTGTCCCTAATTTGCTGGGAAGTGGCGGTGCGGTCCCCTACGGCACTGCGTAGGATCCTACGGTCTTGGCGTGCATCCGTGCGTCGCTGCGGTCCGGTCCCAGGTCGACGGGCACGTGCACCTTCCGCCGACCACTGGCGACAACATCGATGTACTGTGGAGACCTCACGCCCCACGTGTTGAGCAATTCGGCGGTACGTCCACCCGGCCTCCCGCATGGCCACTATACGCCCTCGCTCAAAGTCCGTCAACTGCACATACGGTTCACGTCCACGCTGTCGCGGCATGCTACCAGTGTTAATGACTGCGATGGAGCTCCGTATACCACGGCAAACTGGCTGACACTGACGGCGGCGGTGCACAAATGCTGCGCAGCTAGCGCCATTCGACGGCCAACACCGCGGTTCCTGGTGTGTCCGCTGTGCCGTGCGTGTGGTCATTGCTTGTACAGCCCTCTCGCAGTGTCCGGAGCAAGTATGGTGGGTCTGACACACCGGTGTCAATGTGTTCTTTTTTCCATTTCCAGGAGTGTATTTGCTGTTTTACAGCAGGTTTCTAAATTTTTTATATAATTGCCATTCCTGGCGTGTAAGGGCTTCAGTCGTGATTGTGGTCATTTGTTTTGAAAAAAAAATTCGATATTTCTATTTTATCAGTAAGCCTTAAAACCTTATTTGCTGCCATTTCTGGCGTCTGATACCTTCTGCTGTGTTTTTGGCCACTTAAAATAACTGTAGGTTGTAATTGCAGCGAGTTCTTACATATTCTTAATTTATTGCCATTCTTGGCATGTAAGGCCTTCAGCCGTGATCACAGTGGCTTGTTGTTTTTTCAAACATTATGTATATCTGTATTTTATAGTGATTTTCTAAATTGTAACGCACTGAAAACACTATTATATACACAGCTGCTTATTCATTCATTAATAACGTGCGGTATTTTTTATTTCTTGTTGAGTCTGGAATTAGTGTTTTAAAAATAAATGTGTGTAACTGTAATAGGCAACCAACAGTAACTGATTAGGGCCCTGTCCACAAACGTAACCGAATCCTGCCTTACCTTGTCCACCACCAGGTCTCAATGTTATGGACGGATTTTCAATTTTGTCATTAGAATTTCATTGAGCATTTCCTTTGTGCATAGTGGCCAAGTTCTCAGTGGGAGTCTGGATAGGAGGGTGATTTAGGATAATTATGAATGCATACATAAAACACTAGCGATTTATTCATATTGGGGTACACAACCTTGTGTAGAAGGTGGCAGAGGGAAAGTTTTGTCTCTTGGATGTCGGGATTTATGATCGGTCGTGGCCAGGAGCAGAGAGAGCAAGCAGCCTCATGTGATTTACTTGGATGGGGTTGATTGGTCACCTGAGTAGCATCGCACCATCTGCGCTACCACCGCAGGGTTAGCACTGGTGCCTCGTCACATGGGCCCCGGATGCAATGCACTGGCCTGGGCGGGAGGTTCGGAAGTTATCGACAGTTACAATTTTGTTAGTAATTGTTACATATCACACATCTTTTACCAATTGACGCCAATATATTTTTGAGCTTCGGTCAAATTCTGGAGAAGTTTGAATGTAGTGGAGCTTTCGATATGCCTTGGGACCCCTTTACCTCACGGTAGGTCACATACCAAACTTATTTCATCAAGCTGGAAAGAGAATCGATGTTGTTAGGAGTAACAATCGATTTTAGTCTACTGGCACGAAATTCATCGGTGAAGAAACACGACCACAGCGAAATTCTACAAAGTACCGCAGTGTCTCTCCAAAACGCTGGAGGACTGGGACATCTTCCCGGGTTGCCGTCATCTCCGAACACAATGCCCGCCGTCATTCATCAGCAACCCACGCTTTTCGGTGACGAAACCATTCCAAACGGAGCCATTTGTGTTGTATGTTAACAGCAGCCTGCGCATGGGTCGGTAATTCCCTTGTCTGGCTGCTACTTGCCTCTGAACAACGTTGCGTTGTGACACAGAATGTTGGACGGAGTCCATTTTCTGAAGGCAGGCGCAGAAAAAAATGGTTCAAGTGGCTCTGAGCACTATGGGACTTAACTTCTGAGGTCATCAGTCCCCTAGAACTCAGAACTACTGAAACCTAATTAACCTAAGGACATCACACACATCCATGCCCGAGGCAGGATTCGAACCTGCGACCGTAACAGTCGCGCGGTTCCAGACTGCAGCGCCTAGAACCGCTCGGACACTCCGGCCGGCAGGCGCAGAAGAGAAGGGGTTACGACATGCCTGGTGCACAGTACGGCGATCCTCACTTGTGGTGGACAGTTGTGATCGACCGAAACCTTCCTGTCCCTACGCTGCGATGCAGTCCAACACCTGCCCACTCACTTCCGAATATTCCACAAATCTGGATATCGCACGATCAAAACAGCAAACCCGTTTCAAACTGAATGAGATGCCTACGCTATCTTTCACTAGCATACAGCACCTCTGTGTCGTTCACAGTGATGACTCAATATCTGACGCTGATCGTGTCTCTTATATACCATACAAGGACGGGTAACAAATCGAAACATAACTAGCGCTAACGCACTCTTGTGGCTGTTCTGTCTATCACATAGATCTCAACTCTAGTAATTTACACAATCGCCGATGGTGTGACGTGTACGAAGTTACAATGATATCTAACCGTTTATGTTGAGTACATTTTTTTTATTTTTATTTTTTTTAGGTTGTGTGTTTTGATCTATAGGGCTTCTTCCCAAAGAAAAACATAGATTTTTATCTTTTTCGAGTGTGTTACCTACAATTTGTATGCAAATTTCGAGCAGAGCCCGCATTGTTTTTTGTACATCTTCATCATTTTCTGCCAACAGTGTGATTTCCGCTTGGAAAAGAGCACTCTTGGAATCACTGTACACTTGTGAACGACTGGAGAAAGCTCCTGTGAGCGAGAAAGAGTGCTCTTGTTCTCAATAAGACTGAAACAGTTCGTTGTATCACGTGACTGGAATATAGTCTGAACTCGTATCCGCAGTGCAATTCAGTTTTGGTTGATCTCGGGTGCGAACGGATGGGACAGCCCGTCTCCATGTAGGCACTGCCATTTTAATGTTCCATCGTGCGATGAGTACTCCATGAGTACTTCAATCAGGAGGAAACGGTAACCGTCACAGTCAAATGAATTGCTGTGACCAATTATCCATCGAGTATAGCGCATTGTATTTGCACTAACCACGGGGCATAGAGGCTCCGCGTGGTGCAACAGTGTTAGTGGGGTTGCCTGCACAACAGGCGTTTGCGGCGGGCGTCATCGTGTTTCCGATTCGGTGTACAGTTCGCAGTGGAGAGGCAGAGGGCGCGCTTTTGCCTAACTTTTTGTTGGGTCTGTCACCTAAGCGGTACTAGAGCTTTGCTCAATATTCTTCCACCTGCCGAATACGTAGGAGGCTGCACATCCTGCCGACAGCAGTGCGAAGAGTCAACCGAAGTCCAGCTGGAGAGTCAGTAAATTACTTCTGAAGCGAACGTCCTGCCAGCTAGAATGACGAACGGCAGCCACTATCCGTCTGGGACGGCAGGTGCTCCTGCACCACATTCATCACTCAGCGAATGCACTCAGAAATTATCGGAAGTGTAAATTAACCTGATTAGAAAACTGTGTCTAACGTCGGTGCTCGTCAGAAAAGAGTTAAGTACTATATATACTTTATTCACTAATAAATGTCGTGGACTTTAGTTAGAACCCATTTACAGTATGGTTAGAAACAGTCTGCTAAGCTTGTAAGGGAGTTGAAGGGTAGTTAGTGCTGAGAAATAATTGTTAAGAAAAAAATCCTAAATGTTCCGTCCTTTCAGAGTTAATTAACACTGAAGTTAGCCATTCAGGCCGTTACGCGCGGAAATTCAAGCGGCCCACCAGATACAATTAGTGTCAATTGTTCTCATAACGTAGATGTTAGCTAACGAGACTGCTTAGCCTTTGGCTCGGGTTACATCCAAAATTCGTTACGCTCTCTTTTTCGTTTTTAAAAACCAAGCTATGAACACGTTCGGCAGCTCCGTCTCTGACGGGCCGCTTGAATTTACACTCACAACAGCCTGAGTGGCTAATTTCAATGCTAATTAACTCATAAATGTTGCAACATATCGAATTTTTTTGTGAACGATTATTTCTCAGCAAGGCCTACCCTGTAAAATCGTTACAAAGTTTTCAGCCTTTTTCTGATCACCCTGTGTATAATTTGTGCTCAATGATGCAGTAACTACATAGAGTTGGGGCAAAGTGTAGCATACACTCACTAATTGAATACACATGTTGTATAAAATAATATAAGCGCCGGTATAGCTGCACTGAAGTGCCAAAGTATGGAGAATGATTGCTAGGTCTGAAGATTTGTGTTACAGGCTATTGGAAGTTACGAGCAGGTCATAAACCTCACGCAGCGACGTAAAGCAACGTTACGACACTGGATCCTACATTTGGGAAGAAGACAACTTAAGTCCCCGTCCGGTTTTAGTTCTTCTGAGGTTTCCATCAATCGCTAAAACTTCATTACTAAAATAATAAAAGAGCTTATACAACGAAATGTGGAAACAGGAGCACTCGGGATTAAAAGCCACAGTGATGCAAACGATAACGAGAAGAAATTGATGTTATCACCAAAGCTGCTTTCAATGAATAACTGTTTGTTGAAAACTAGTTACGGACTTGACAACAGATGACTCACTTGCAAATGTGTGGCCCATTCATGTAAGCCGAACAACTATGACAGTATATCATTATGTGATATGGAGAACATACGAATGACAGCAGTACATAATGTTTTGATGTAAATCTCCTTAACAAAGACAAATGTTAACTAGGATGTGACGTATACGTGTTAACCTATCCTAACTACTTATTTTTATTACAATGTATTTATACGTCCACTCGAAACTGGTACACACTACCGAACTAGTCGTCAATAAAGCATTATTCTCTAACGCAGCCCATGGTGATAATGTAAATTCTTTCAAGTGTATTAAAGCTGTAGAAGATTTGATAGTAAAAGGCTAACAAGTTGGCATAGGAGGCAGTTTCTGATGATTTGTGTCTTGATATGATGCTTCCTTTTAATGGATTTTATGCCCGACACCGACAACTGCTACCCAGTGGCAAAAACAACGAGAATTGTCAAAATTCATTCGGAAAGCCCCTATGCGGAGATAGTACCTACTATTCTGATCAAGACTTTGTTTAACGATCTTAATTTGTCAAAAGGATTTACGGATTGAGATTTGGACATGGGTGTTTACGTTCTTAAGCATGTTTTTGTGACTATGATAATGAAAAGGGTGAAGATGTTCTCTTACAGCAAGTATGCAGTTAGGAGGAAATGAGTTATGCAACAATTGCGTTGATTACATGTCCAGTTCCCCCAGAATATTATTTTACTTTTCAATGAGAAAAGTGTCCAATTTGTTATAGCAATCATAGAATTTTAATATATGAATTTGAGGGCAATAACTATAACACCTTGGGAACTGATTTTCCAAATTTTTTGTGGTATATGTTTCATAATTTATGATCTACCTTGGCGAGCGAGGTCACAGGATCTCTCCCTAACTGGGAACGTTTGGAGCATTCTGGGCAGGGCCCTCCAACGAAGCCGGGATTTTGACGATCTAACGCCCCAGTTGGACAGAATTTGACACGGTACCCCTCAGGAGCGAATACAACAATTCTGTCAAATAAAGGCCAAGGTGAGTAACTGCCAGAGTTGGGCCCGTGCGCTATTGTCTTGCTCAATTTGTGTAGCTCTTTCTCCTGAATAAATAATCCAATTTGTTTCAAGTTGTAATCATTTGTTTATCTGTAGCTATAAATCACATCCACTGACTTCCATCCCTTTCGGACAATTCCTTCGTGGTGTGCTTTATTTTCTTTTTTCTTCTTCTTAGAGTGTATAAATAAGTGAAACGACAGGATCAAGCCTGGTAGCTTATTCTGCTGACGTTGACGAAACCAGTGGGTTAAAATTAAATCCCAGTACATATGTACTAATGCGATTCACACCTGTTTTGATGGTGGACTCACATAAACTGAGTATTTAACTGAAAAACGATTAAATAAAGATAGTAATGTGTGTGATACAAGCAGAAAATCGAATACAGGAAGTGCAAGCAGAGTCTATTTAGCTGCTGATTAATACACGAGAATCAACAGCAAACGCTCGTAGTCTGAAAGTGCAGGTACCCAATATCATCGGGATGTAAGATGAAGTTCATTACCCCGAATAACCACTGCAAAAACGTATACCAAGCACATAAAGAAGTCCCTAAAATAGCTCAAGATCAATCACTGAAAATGCTCTCAAATAGTCGAAGTCGACTGAAAAATTAAATTACGTATGTCACGCAGCTGATGTGCCTCACAGCCCTCTCATCAGACCAACCAACTATCCCCAATCAAAGTGCAATGACCATATGACCAGTTTGAGGAACGTGTGTCTTTTTCGTTAGCTGGAGTGACTTTTATTTACTTGTTTTATTCATTATAATTCGTTCCTCCATGGCAGTTCATACAGTTTTATTAAGAACCATTTACATAGCTAATCAATTAAAATATATTAAATAGTAAATTGAGGGTACTCATCAATTAAGAATATTAGTTACGGATTTGAGAGTTACATACTACCTTCATACTACATGTAACTGTGGAGACTTTATTGTACTGACAAATTTGCACATAAACTTTTAATAAATTCGTTATTTAGCTCGTACATATATATAATTACGATAGATTATAAAATGAATAACAACTGAACCACTGGGGTGACATATAATTCAAAAGTAGCTACTTGTGATGTTTACTGATATCATCCACATCATTTGACATTTCATATGATCATATCAATCCAGTATTTCTGTTTCTTATACATTTTATGATCTATCACAATTAAAAACATTTATACCTTTCTTATTAGTTACTTTAGAATAATGTTTAAAACTGCAATGATTGTTTCTCATCGCTGCAGTTTTTTTGGTATCCTTTGATTTGTAGTAACAGGCTGCATGGGGGCTTAATTAAAATAGAATGAAAATAATTTTAATTTTTTCGATTTAGTAGCTGTCTGTTCGGTTACGAAGTCTCGTAACGGTTGGCCCTGACTAGTATTATTACGCAATCTGACTGCATAGAACAACAACAAAGAATGAAATGGAAATTTTCATTAACACAATTAATTAATTAAGTCCCCAGCAACTATGAAACCTACGAAACCAAAGCACAAGTGTAACTGTTCTGTGTGTGGAAGTATGACTCTACGTACGCATCTGGCACGGTTCTTCTTCAACAACACAAGAAATTTTAAATATCATTTATACTGAATTAATTAAAGAAAATAGAAATACCATAATTACTCAAGAAAACCAGAATTACACTCTAATACAAGAACACAAGCCAGATGCTTTGTTGACTGAACCTGTAATGACGCATTATTCAGGACATTGAAATAATGAGAAAGAAAAGAAAAGTAGTTTGTTACCTTAATTTATATTGATGAAAAGCACTCTAGACATTACAATCTCTCCACACCGACTCGCTACTATCACATCTCAACAAGAACTTTTCAGTATCACATCTCAGCAAGCACTGCCTACTAGCTCATCTCAACAAACACTCCTCACTACGACATCTCAGCACTGACTACCACGAGCTCTCCCCAAGCACTGCCCACTACGAGTTCTCAATAATCACTGCCAGTGGAGGCGGCGGAACAATACTCTCTAGCGCGATCTCTGGCGCTGTGGCTCAGTGTAGCCACCTTTCATATGCCCTTCCTCCACAGGCTAGAATTTGATGGTATTTTTGCCAGCATTGGTGGTGAAAATACCACCAAATTCGTCAAAAAAATACAGACAAAAATAAAAGATAATATTAATACGTAAATATCACATACTAGATAAAATTTTGGCTTTGCACTGACCTTTCAATAACCTAATATATAAAATACAGTAAGCAATACAAATTCTTTCATACATGTGACTTTACATAATAGTTTACACAAGTATTATGTGGTTAAACAGTTCAATCAATAGCGTCAGCAATGACGAATATGTGCAGGTAAGAGTCTCATAACTTTTCACAAACAGTAATACACAAAAAATCAGTTTATACAAATATTCACATAAACGCTTTCCATAGCCCAAGAAACAAGTAGTTGACAGTTCCAGCAGTAGCACCCAGCAATGGTCAACAGGTGCAAAAACCAACAAGTGACATTTTTTCAGTGGAAACAGTCCATCAGTGGCACCCAGTAATGTTGAATAGGTGCAGACACCAACAAGTAACACAATTTCAGTATAAGCAGTTCCATTAGTGGCACCCAGCAATGTTGAGCAGGTGCAGACATCAACAGGTGACATCTTTTCAGTAGAAGCAGTCCATCAGTGGCACCCAGCAATGTTGAGCAGGTGCAGACATCAACAAGTAACACCATTTCAGTATAAGCAGTTCCATTAGTGGCACCAGCAATGTTGAGCAGGTGCACACAGCAACAGGTGACATCTGTTCAGTAGAAGCAGTCCATCAGTGGCACCCAGCAATGTTAAATAGGTGCAGACACCAACAAGTAGCACCATTTCAGTATAAGCAGTTCCATTAGTGGCACCCAGCAATGTTGAGCAGGTGCAGACATCAACAGGTGACATCTTTTCAGTAGAAGCAGTCCATCAGTGGCACCCAGCAATGTTGAGCAGGTGCAGACATCAACAAGTAACACCATTTCGGTAGAAGCAGTCCATCAGTGGCACCCAGTAATGTTGACCAGGTGCTGACCGCAGTCCATAAAATTCACTATCACTAATCACACTGTTCATCAGCAGAAATTAAACATGTCCTAATGGCACCAATCATGTAGAAAAAGTGCAAATAACAGTTCATAATATTCCCTATCACTAATCACACAGTTCATCAGCAGAAATTAAACATGTCCAGGTGGCATCCACCATGTTGAAAAGTGCAGCACCATCACTAATCAGACAGTTCAGGCATGAACAATAGTTTGAATACACATACAATGCTTTTACACTAAACATACAAATCATAACAAACACACAAATGATATCAGATAATTGTCCTATTAACTATTACAATACACAAATACCAGTAAACCTATAATATTTATGGGTGTCAGTGCAAGCCACAACAAACAAGTAAAATAATATTTAGGAGATAGGTTGGTACCAATTTGGGGTAGGAAAAGGAAAACACACAAAACACACTCACTCATCTTTCATCCACATTAGTGCTACTGTGTAATTGAATAGTGTTAACTGTGTAAATGCAATTCTGTCAAAATTTTATGTTCATCATGTGTATCAAGTAGTAGTGGCAGCAATGTATAACAGTCAATAATAGTTAGTCAATGTCATAGTCATCATGTCAAGACCAATGTTTGCCAAGCCAGATCAAAATGTACGGTTGCTGAACAACTGTCAGTGAGCCAAGATATGCAAGTACTTCCTCTCTTCAAAAAAAGAATATACTGCTTAGTGATTTAACAAAGTGTGTGTGTGTAGACAATCTTCTTTCTACTTGAGTGTTCTAGTCTGCCATCTTCATCCTCCTTGTTCCATATAGACCAACAAAAAAAAATATGCTCCTCATTTACTTCACCTCTTATTCACCAAAACTCCAATAATCATCAGCAACACATAATCTCAATACTTCAATAATACCTCTTCAATACGTCGATCATCAATATCATTTACCTTACCTCTTGTCTACGAAAACTCCAATAATCATCAACTTCACATAATCTCAATACCTCAATCATACCTCTTCAATACGTCGATATATATAACCTCATTGCCAATATCATTTCACTTCCATAACAACTCTTTCCTCTAGTCAGTCTCCTCGAACAAGTGCAGACAAAATCCTAATGTAAACCTCAATTCATCATCTCATACAATCCGAAGACACAATGTCAACACACAACCTCTCGTGTAATCCATCTGATCCAAATCTGCTACTCATTATAAATTATAAGATACATTTTGTTTACCTTGTCCATCATTAAATAAAAGAAATGCGTACATGACCTCTAACAGACTTAGTTCGAATAACTCTCAGTAATTAATTACGATTACGGAGTGTGAATGATCATAATATTTCATAGTGTGTACACCACTTCAAGAATCATGGCAGAAGCAAACATGTGGAGTATTTCTTGTGTCAAGTGTCACTTCCTATTTCAATTACTCACGAAAAATGCAGTGTAATAACTGTCGATGGTCTAAAACTAGTGTTGGTATGTCATGTCGTTATCTTCCTTCCTATTAGCATAAATTTATACAGCTTCCATAAAACCTCCAGCTCATGTGACTTCTATGAAGTTTCTCGTACTAATGTCGTTCGTCGAATTATAGCAGTTCATTTTCTTATCTTAAAAATATAAAGCACTGAGCGTAAGCAAAACATGCAATAGCGAGTAAATATACCAGTAGAGAACAGAATGTCAACAAGTGGATGCAGCACAATCCCTACAACGAGGCTCTGCCAAGCAAACAATCTATAATTAATACCACAGTGTAACCTAAACTCTATGTTCGTACACAGTATATCAGCATTTCTATATTCTAAAGTAAAGAGTAGTTATGACAACAAAACAGAAATGTGTAAATATGCAATCCATACGCAAGGCAGCAAATATGTTATCTAACATAATAAGCAGGTCATTAGCATCATATCAGCATAAGCAAATAAATGTTCATACGTAACCTTAATAAGTAAATATGAAGGCGCAAGCAGATAAATCACAAAGTATATCTTACATACATAACCACAGTCAGCACAATTAATCAGTTGACAATTACAATTTAAATAAATAAGCACAGCAGGCACATAATAAAAAAATATAACATCAGTGAAAAAGCAGTGCAGCCAAGCGATGCATAATATACACAAGTAACAACCCTATTCATTAATCAATCATTGTCAAAATCAGTTAATGTGCGCAAGCACGTCGCTTCACAAGTAAATTCATAGAACATGAAATTTAGCACAAAGTATGAGTTACGTAATCTGGAGCAGCAAATTACGTCTAAAGTACGTACCTGAATGGAAATATGTTACCTGAAAAATAAACTCAATTAATCGTTACCTTTTTGGTTTTTTACTTCTTTTTTTTTCGAAATTACATTCTTCCTGAAATTTTCTCCATAGCAAGTCCTCTTAACGTCGGACACACACAGAATTTACCTAAAGGTCTTAAATATTTTACACAACCGTATCCTGAAAAATACTGAACGTTAATAACATAATTTGTAAAGTCACCATAGCTTTATACAGAATTTAGTCGGAAAAATTAGACTGTGTATTTGTTTACGGCTGTCAGTGCATTCACACTGTGCGCTCGATCAGCTGTAGACGCGTGACGTATGAAGTAATTGTTTGCGGTCAACGACTGCCTTTTGCGGCGCGCAGACTTCACTGTTGCTTTGAGTATCTGCCGCTGCCGGAACACGGCGCGGTATCCTTGCATTCTCCACCTGTTTACGTATAACTGTTGGTTTCTCAAAAGTATGTCATTCCACAAAAATTTTTACGTTCGATATATGATGTATTCCCTTAGAGCGCCGAGATTTAAGAGTTTCTACTTCCACAGTATTATCATGTATAATTTTGCGAATCCTATATGGACCGTTATAAAGCAGAAAAAATTTGCGACACAAGCCTTTTCCTTTATGAGACAAACGATGAGACTTAATTAACACCTTCTGACCAACTGACAAGATTTTTAAACGACCAGGACGTTTAGCTGATTTCTCTCTTCTAGCAGCCGCAGATGCAATATTTTGTAGAGCCAGGTTGACAACTTCAGAATGCCGCAGTTTCCGTGAAGGCGGAAATGGAACGATTTCAGAAATGCGATTTGTTGGTACTTTATTTTTTAATATCAATAGAGGCGGTAAAGAAGTTGAGTCATTAGGAAGTTCATTCAGAATGTTTTGAAAAATATGAAGATACTGATCCCAAGTTCTGTGATTCTGATGACAATAAAGACGGCACAATTTATTGATTTCCTTCATCCATCTTTCTGAAGCGTTAGATTGAGGGTGAAAAAGTGAAATGAAGATTGGTTTAATTTTACGACGCCGAAGAGTATGAAGCCAAATTTTAGAGCGAAACTGTGATCCATTATCTGATATAACCTTATCAACATGACCCACTTCTTTAAGAAAATGTTTGATGAAAGCATTAGATACTGAACGAGCTGTTGCTTTGCGTAACGGTGTAAAACACACATATTTTGATGTCAATTCCACTGCTACAAAAATGTACGCAAAACCATTAGTAGATCGAACCACTGGACCGAACAAATCAACTGCAGCCATCTGCTTTAATTTCGCTGGAATGATAGGAAACAACGGTGCTCTGTGAGAAATTGTTGGCGGCTTAGCCTTTTGACATAATTTGCATTTGGCAAGAACAGATCGAATACGTTTTTCCATATTACTGAAGTAACAATTTTCTCGTAATTTATGAAAGCATTTTCTGGGACCAAAGTGTGCATAACTGAAATGTATAAACGAGATGTGGCCAAATCATTCAATCTAACAAAGCGTCTAAGAAAATTACAAACACCAAGGAAACTACGAACATCACGTTTTGTGGAAGGAACAGCATAATTACGAATAGCGTCTAGTTTCTCTGGATCAGGAAGAATACCGTCTGTAGAAATAATGTGACCGAGAAATTTCACCTGAGAACGACCAAATTCAGATTTTTCTAAGTTCTCTGTCATGCCAACTCGTGCAAAAATACGTAATAATGAATCCAAAATTTTGTTGTGCTCACTCCAAGAACGTTTAGCAATAAGAATATGGTCAACATATGAAGTAATATTGTCACGAAGATAAACAGGTAAAATTTCATTTAAACTACGAATGAATGCTGCAGAAAATATAGTAAGTCCAAATGGTAATTTCCAAAGTCACTTTTGGGTAAAACAGTCAAATCCGGTTAATCTTTACCTACTGTCTAGATAGATGGATAGTAGAAGAATTGGTTTTTTTTTTTTTTTTTTAGATGCAAAGAATAGTGAAAGAGTAGGCAGCGGTGCAGAAAACTAAAAGGGAAATAGCACCACTACAGCTCGGGGCCCTGTGAACGCTACGGCACATATTCACTTAGTATAGTGAATCCCCTGAGGACTTTAGTAGCTGCACATAAATTTCAGTTTGTGACTTAGTGGCAAACTTGGCGGAAGTACGTACGTAAATTGATCTAACCATGCACATGGATGTATGTCATTCTTAGAATTGCGGAAGATCTTAAATTTCCGAACAGTCAAAAAGTGTTTATAGTCAAAGTTTTCGCCTCGTGGCGACAAAGACCTACCGCGTCTGTCCCAGTCCCAATGTTGATTATTGTCAAGTTCGCGCGCCTGGCGCTCCCTTGTTGCATCCCGTAAATGAAACAAATTATTTTCTTCAAACCCCTCCGCTAACTGTGATTCCAAATTTCTTTTGCTGTCCTTTCCTACGATTTCGCCTTCAATTTGTTTGACTTGCTTTCGTAATGCCTCAACTTCCCTTTTAACGCGTTCATTAAATTTTCCCTGATTTTCAACATGCTTACTTATGTTCTGGTACTCTTCGGTTTCTGCAAATGGTAATGGAGCTGTATCATCTGAATCTCTATCCCCATTTAAACTAAGACTTGTCAATTTATCTGAAATCTCCTCAACTCTTTCCGATAAGTCACCTATTTTTTCTTTCTGTTTACTTACGTCTTCCGTAAGTGTCGCGACTCGGGTTTCAGTATTGACACATTTGGTATTTAACTGTTCATATTGTTGTGTTGGATTATTTATTCTGTCATTTGGTACGGATTCCTCGATTCTCTCAAATATTTCTTCCTTATCATGTGCACGTTGTAAATTTAACTCTGAAAATTTTTGTACTATCACGCGATCTCTTTCCTCCTGTTCTCTATCCTGTTCCCTTTGTCTAATCTCTACTGCAATTAATCTATTATTGTGAGCATTCAAAATCGGTTGTACTACTTCTCTGATTTCTTTCTTTAATTCATCTTTCATGTTTTTGAAACATGTCCCTATTCGTGAGTCTAACCGTGTTTCCATTGTTCCCATCTGTGTTTTTAATTCAGATCCAAACCGTGTTTCCATTGTTCCCATATCAGTTTTTAATTCATATCGTAAAGTTCCCATCTCTGTTTTAATTGTTCCTATTTGTGATCCCAGTGATTCCATTGTTCCCCTCTGTGTTTTTAATTCAGATCCAAACCGTGTTTCCATTTTTAATATAGCACTCATCAACTGCTCCATAGTAACTGATTCGAAACTCCTTTCGCCCCTAACATTTCCCGCAAAACCAGTTTCCTTCGTCATAGCTGTAAAGCTATCTGTGTTCGATACTATTTCAGACTCTTCTATCGTTAATCTCGTATTCTGTGAATTTCCTGATTGAGAAAAATTTTGAAATGGTTCCGGACTATTTTCCCGACTTATTAAATTGTTTTCCACTCCATTATTCATCATACTGTTATCCTGTGTTGGCGAGTTCGCCATGTCAACAATTTCGTCATTCTCACTGTCCATCATTTTTGCCTTTTTCATCGACCGCGTAATCATTTACAAAACATACAAAACTCGTCACTATATGAAATTACACACAATGACACTTTATCTCCAACAATACCATTCACACGAAATGTTTCCCTCAAACACGATTAATCGAACAATTGAAATAATTGCACTAATTGTCAAACCCGTAGACAAGACAACAGAAATCAAATTTTGCAAAAAAAAAAAATACCATTAGAAGAATGACAATTACCAAATCTACACATGCAAAGTAGACTACAATTGCTAACTACAAATTACTACAACAATACTACTGTCTACTATTTTTACAATCAGAAGATTCCAAGGGACGATCCGAAGCAGCGGTCGCCACGTGCATGGGGGCTTAATTAAAATAGAATGAAAATAATTTTAATTTTTTCGATTTAGTAGCTGTCTGTTCGGTTACGAAGTCTCGTAACGGTTGGCCCTGACTAGTATTATTACGCAATCTGACTGCATAGAACAACAACAAAGAATGAAATGGAAATTTTCATTAACACAATTAATTAATTAAGTCCCCAGCAACTGTAAAACCTACGAAACCAAAGCACAAGTGTAACTGTTCTGTGTGTGGAAGTATGACTCAACGTACGCATCTGGCACGGTTCTTCTTCAACAACACAAAAAATTTTAAATATCATTTATACTGAATTAATTAAAGAAAATAGAAATACCATAATTACTCAAGAAAACCAGAATTACACTCTAATACAAGAACACAAGCCAGATGCTTTGTTGACTGAACCTGTAATGACGCATTATTCAGGACATTGAAATAATGAGAAAGAAAAGAAAAGTAGTTTGTTACCTTAATTTATATTGATGAAAAGCACTCTAGACTTTACAATCTCTCCACACCGACTCGCTACTATCACATCTCAACAAGAACTTTTCAGTATCACATCTCAGCAAGCACTGCCTACTAGCTCATCTCAACAAACACTCCTCACTACGACATTTCAGCACTGACTACCACGAGCTCTCCCCAAGCACTGCCCACTACGAGTTCTCAATAATCACTGCCAGTGGAGGCGGCGGAACAATACTCTCTAGCGCGATCTCTGGCGCTGTGGCTCAGTGTAGCCACCTTTCAAGGCTTGTAGCGTCTGTAATGTAGTTTCATTGAAAATACAATAACCATCTTTCATTTCATCCATCTCGGCTGCCATTGAGTCTTTGCATCCTTCACTCAAACGTACACTCTTTGGGCTCGGGAAAACCCCCACCAAACCACCAGGCTACCTGTATCCCTTGCCTAAAGGCTGACCATCACGAGCTGACGCAGCACTCACCACTATCCCTAGTTCAATGAGCTGGTTTCTTGTAATGTCACACCTATTTCTTCGAGTGAGGAAACCATTGCATGGCAGCATAACAAGAAAGATGCTAGAGTGATTTTCGATTTCTACTGGGTGATCACAAACGATGTGAAACGCTTGTAAGGGTGTTGCAGGGTAGGTTATGCTGAGAAATATTTGTTGAGAAAAACTTCGACACGTTGCGCCGTGGCCGGTCGAAGTGGCCGTGCGGTTAAAGGCGCTGCAGTCTGAAACCGCAAGACCGCTACGGACGCAGGTTCGAATCCTGCCTCGGGCATGGATGTTTGTGATGTCCTTAGGTTAGTTAGGTTTACCTAGTTCTAAGTTCTAGGGGACTAATGACCTCAGCAGTTGAGTCCCATAGTGCTCAGAGCCATTTGAACGTTGCGCCGTTTCCGAGTTGATTAGCATTGAAGTTTACCAACCACGCCGTCGTGCGTGCTTCTTCTAGCGACACGCCAGATACAATTAGTGCAGGTATTCCGATAGCGTAGATGTTAGTCCACGAGACTGTTCAGCCTTTGTCTTAGATTCTATTCTTACTAGTGACCCCTTTTCAAATCTTTGTATAGTTCTATTGTTTGGTTTTAGGAAACCAAACGACGAACACGTCTGGCAACACTGTCTCTGGCCAGCGGCTTGAATTACTCGTAAATTACAATTCATAACGAATAAATTATGATCAGGGTCAACAAACGCTAGTGTAAATATTTTGCAGTTTAAAATCTGGTTAAAAAATCTGTGCGTTACTATTATCTGAGCCTTTCGGTGCCTATACAGGGTGGTCCATTGATAATGACCTGGCCAAATATCTCACGAAATAAGCGTCAAACGAAAAAAAACTACAAAGAAACTTGTCTAGCTTGAAGGAGGAAATCAGTTGGCGCTATGGTTGGTCCGCTAGATGGCGCTGCCATAGGTCAAACGGATATCAACTGCGTTTTTTAAAAATAGGAACCCCTATTTTGAATTACATATTCGTGTAGTACGTAAAGAAATATGAATGTTTTAGTTGGACCACTATTTTCGCTTTGTGATAGATGGCGCTGTAATAGTCACAAACGTGTAAGTACGTGGTATCACGTAACATTCCGCCAGTGCGGACGGTATTTGCTTCGTGATACATTACCCGTGTTAAAATGGACCGTTTACCAATTGCGGAAAAGGTCGATATCGTGTTGATGTATGGCTATTGTGATCAAAATGCCCGACGGGCTTGTGCTATGTATGCTGCTCGGTATCCTGGACGACATCATCCAAGTGTCCGGACCGTTCGCCGGATAGTTACGTTATTTAAGGAAGCAGGAAGTGTTCAGCGACATGTGAAACGTCAACCACGACCTGCAACAAATGATGATGCCCAAGTAGGTGTTTTAGCTCTGTCGCGGCTAATCCGCACATCAGTAGCAGACAAATTGGGCGAGAATCGGGAATCTCAAAAACGTCGGTGTTGAGAATGCTACATCAACATCGATTGCACCCGTACCATATTTCTATTCACCAGGAATTGGATGGCGACCAACTTGAACGTCGTGTACAGTTCTGCCACTGGGCACAAGAGAAATTACGGGACGATGACAGATTTTTTACACGCGTTCTATTTAGCGAAGAAGCGTCATTCACCAACAGCGGTAACGTAAACCGGCATAATATGCACTATTTGGCAACGGAAAATCCACGATGGCTGCGACAAGTGGAACATCAGCGACATTGGCGGGTTAATGTATGGTGCGGCATTATGGGGGGAAGGATAATTGAGACCCATTTTACAGATGGCAATCTAAATGGTGCAATGTATGATGAGTTCCTACGTCATATTCTACCGATGTTACTACAAGATGTTTCACTGCATGACAGAATGGCGATGTACTTCCAACATGATGGATGTCCGACACATAGCTCGCGTGCGGTTGAAGCGATATTGAATAGCATATTTCATGACATGTGGATTGGTCGTCGAAGCACCATACCATGGCCTGCACATTCAGCGGATCTGACGTCCCCGGATTTCTTTCTGTGGGAAAAGTTGAAGGATATTTGCTATCGTGATCCACCGACAACGCCTGACAACATGTGTCAGCGTATTGTCAATGCATGTGCGAACGTTACGGAAGGCGAACTACTCGCTGTTGAGAGGAATGACGTTACACGTATTGCTAAAGCACTGAGGTTGTCGGACATCATTTTGTGCATTTCTTGCATTAATGTGGTATGTACAGGTAATAACGCTGTAACAGCATGCGTCCTCAGAAATGACAAGTTCACAAAGGTACATGTATCACATTGGAACAACCGAAATAAAAGGTTCAAACGTACCTACGTTCTGTATTTTAATTTAAAAATCTACCTCTTACCAACTGTTCGTCTAAAATTGTGAGCCATATGTTTGTGACTATTACAGCGTCATCTATCACAAAGCGAAAAAAGTCGTCCAACTAAAGCATTCATATTTCTTTACGTGCTACACGAATATGTAATTCAAAATGGGGGTTCCTATTTAGAAAAACGCAGTTGATATCCGTTTGACCTGTGGCAACGCCATCTAGCGGGACAACCATAGCCGCATCTGGTTTCCTCCTTCAAGCTAGACAAGTTTCGTTCTTTGTAGTTTCTTCGTTTGACGCTTATTTCGTGAGATATTTGACCCGGTCACGATCAATGGACCACCCTGTATATCTCTTTCATGAATACAAACTAAAATTGTGCTACGTACAAAACTGCTCTAGTGTATTCCCCTTTCGTTCCCGCGTTGGATATAAATAAGTAGGCTTCCGCGGCTGGTGTCAGTCTCAAAATTCTTCTGGGTGTCCTGATGTGATATCTTATTAAGTGTACTGCGCAACAAAATTAAAGGATAACTTTTTCGAAAGCCTATAACTTGCTTCCATTCTGACGCATAAGCTTGAAATTTGGCTCAAAGCTGCGTACAACCTTCCTCTGTAATGGAGCAAAAGCGTGGCATCCCGCTACGTCATCCTCGGGCTCGGCGACGCTTCAAACACCAACACATGCGAAAAAGAGGTCACAGCTCAGAAGTTCATGTGAGCTTTAAGTTGGGTAACTATTGTCACATTGGCATAAAATTTCCCATCAATTTTGCCCAACACCACCGTGGTCATGTCATACGATGGGGACGTCGTCATACCCCTTCTTATCTACATTTCATTCCTCCTTTTGCCATCTCTGTGATGCAGGTCAGAACCAACAATGCGGTTTTCTTGTGGGTGGACGATGAAAACATGTAACACACAGTACCGCTCAGAATCATCGCGAAGCCCGGGTTTCCGGGTTCGATTCCCGGCGGGGTCAGGGATTTTCTCTGCCTCGTGATGGTTGGGTGTTGTGTGCTGTCCTTAGGTTAGTTAGGTTTAAGTAGTTCTAAGTTCTAGGGGGCTGATGACCATAGATGTTAAGTCCAATAGTGCTCAGAGCCATTTGAACCATTTTTTTGAATCATCGCGAAAAAGGCTCAGGGGATGACACAACGTCTACATCTACATCTACATGGATACACTGCAAATAAAATGTAAGTGCCTGGCAGAGAGTTCATCGGACCACCTTCACAATTCTCTATTGTTCCAATCTCGTACAGCGCGCGGAAAGAACGAACACCTGTATCTTTCCGTACGAGCTCTGATTTCCCTTATTTTATCGTGGTGATCGTTTCTCCTGAAACGTCCCCTTATTAACAATTATCCGCGACTGTGCTTTAACTGACACACAATATTTTTAGCGCAACGCAATCTGACTTTCAAAATTCCCTACAAAAGAATGGCCCTGACTAACATTAAACTATACCTTTCACAAATCACTTACCTCACAAAAATCTTGGTTACTCGAACTACTGCAATACAGCGAGCGCAACTACTGGCAGCTAAATAAATGGTTCAAACTACTGAAGGCACTAACTACTGATAGGCATAGTTAGCAAATGAAAGATTTTAATAGAGAACAAACAATGTATTTACCTTAATAATGTTGAAAACTCATAATATACATAACAGATCATTGTATATCTTACAAATTTCCAAACTCCGCCATCTCTCTCCCCACATCCACCACTGCTGGCGGCTCACCTCCAACTGCGCAACGCTACGCGCTGTTCACAGCCAGCTGCCTAACACTACAATGGCGAGTATTACAACAATGCAAAGCAGCCACAGACTGCACACAGCACAGCCAGTGATTTTCATACAGAGGTGGCGTTACCAATAAAAAAACCTAAACAGCCTACTTACATAGCCCCCATGCTCCCCACAAAAAATTTTACAAATTGTTTTGGGCAGTGGCCAATAACGATTTGATAAAATTTTTCATAATTACAATAACAAAGAAATCAAAGGCACTCACTTATTGATACAATGTTGGTCAAAAGCTAAAATTTTCTCACAGTCCATAAAGACAGTCCTGATCATTCATCACAGTAACATTGCAGTGTTTTTCTCAAAGTCTGAGCAGTAAAAGAAAATGCACACGGAAGTAGTGGATTTCCACGCAATCTTGAAGAAGTAGTGTTGTCCTTCGAACAGAAAGACAATGCTGACTCTTGACATGCAGACAGGTAATGGGCCACAGCAGAGCAAACCCACAGAGCAGACCCACTGTAGTCCTAGTAGAGATTATGGTATTGGTGGGCCACCAGAGGTGCAGACCCACTGCAGTCCTAGTAGAAATAATGGTATTGGTGGGCCATCAAAGATGCAGCCCCAACGTAGTCCTTGTAGAGACGGCTAGCAGCCATCCGTTGCGACTGTGCAGGTGCACAATCACCATCGAAGAGTCTTGCAGAGAATATAGCAAGTCCATAAACCACCACTAGTGCACTCACAAAGTTTTTTTTTCTAATTGTCCTTAGAACCAGCAATGCTGTTAACCAGTCCCTTGCTGAATTATTAACACACGTCCAAACACTAACAGTCCACACTGCTCACATACTGTGCATGTATTATGACCAACAGAAATGTGTGCAGTGAAATGTAACTTTCAATTACAATTTTATAACATAAAAATACAATAACAAAGGTACAAAATACATCATTAAAACATAATAATAGAGATAACATTTGTAGTAATACAGGCTTTACAAAATAATAGAAATAAACATATACATCAGTGTTACAGGAATTATGAGATAAGTAAATACATAAAAGATCAGAGTAACTTTTGAAACATCAACTTTACACATAAGCATTAAAACAAAACAGAATAAATAATGTCTAAGCATATTTACAAGGTAAATAACATATTATTAATGCCAATTATATTTGAGGATAACAGTATTCATCATCATAGTGAATGTAGCTTAGTGTTAGAAGAAGAAAAAATTCTATGAAACTACACAGAGACAGGAAGAAAACAAATACACAAGAGTACACAAACATATAGCGGAATAATACAAAAGGAAAGGACAGGGTTTGTTGTACTGCAGTATTTTGCAAACAAAACTTTCTTTACTTCTTGGAGATCTCCCTTCGTTCATCATTAGTCCCAAAAGGTCCTATCTATACCTGCTTTCTGTACTTTTTTCGCATAACTTCTCAATGCATTTCTTCCAATTGATCATAACTCATTCTCTTATATAGTCTACCCCCTCTTAAGCTAACTTAAATCTACTGAGCTCAGATGCTAAACTAAGGGACGAGGCAATGCAGCAGCACAAAACAATTAACACAAACAGCACTGACAAATAAAATGGAAATTTGCAAAGCAAGCTACAGTAAATCTAAATTACCAAGCAATGCAACATTACAACTAATATGAGCTAATGTGCAGCAACAAGAAAAATAAATCAGTAGTAAAACTAGCTTAACAGAATAATACAAAGTGAAATTTAGTAGCACTATGCCTGGCAAACAGCAGCAAAATAAATGCAAATTTTATATCTAAACATGACATAGCTCAAGCAGAAAAAATATTACACTAAAAATGGCCATGTCTAATACCTATGTCTTAACACTAGAGTGATGCATCACGAGAACTTACACTAGCAGATAAGTTACCAAATCGTAAAGAAATTATTAATGCAATTCCTGTGAAGGGAAATGTCTATTTATGTGCCCTCGTTTTCTTGGAAGTGGATCATAAATTTCTTATTGACTGGATCTGTAGGCATAAAATAACTATATTAGTACATAAATTAAATTTTATTTTAACCAATGCTGCAGTGCAGCTAGAAACTAGATATTAAAGAAAATGAGCAAATATGTACAAAGTACGGCATGAAACGTCATTCATTAGCCATATGGCATTTCATAAGGCAGTAAAAATTCTCTCAATTCTCGAGAAAGACGCTTGTCATAATCAGGTGTGCAGATGTAAGTATCTTTCCGAGTAATGAGCGTGTCGTATTTGCGGTGCTTTCTACAAAGGAATGTCAATAGCGAGGATAATGCCCTCTTCTTTTTTTGCACCTAATGGCTTTCTTTTGTCAGACGTCTACCTCTCAGCTGGGCGCCCAAAACGCATTACGCCAAGGTCACTTACCTTTCTTGCTGAAATATTTATGACGGCAGTTTCCGCTACAGTGACAGTCTCATATAAAAATATTTCACAGGTCAAGAATTTGGGTTACAAATCTGTAGAAACAAAGTCCTATTGATATAACAGTGTCCAAAAAATTTTCGTCGGCATTGTAATACATTCAGGCATTTACATACATTTCATAACTCTTAAAGTACGATTCTTGGTTTCCAACAATCTTTTTCATAAACCAGAGTCCCTAACCACTACTCATTATTCCTTACCTTATTCGTCGACACTTCTTCAATATTTTATGATAACTGATACGCAGCATACTCAAATAACTCATATAGCATCAGCTTATTGATCATAAACATACCGCAACAGCATAATACACATAGTCATAGTAATAATAGCATCATAACACTTCAGTCAAATCTCAAAAACGTCGTAGCTTCCTCCAATAATTTCAAAACCTAAAAAAAATTCTCTGCTCATGTCAAAAATTTCACCCACCTCAAACGTACTTTAAAAATCGTGATCCCATACCAAATATATCATTCAAAGCTCTCATAATATCACAATGGGTCCGAAAAAATATGAACAGTTCACAAAGTACAGACAAAATACAATTTCATAAGTGTGAAGTTATCCAAATGTGTAATTGCGTAAACATCTGTCACTGACATAGTAAAAAAAAATATTTCTTTCTCTGTTAAATAATCAGATAGCTGTGTAATTTATGTGTTAGAGAAATATGGTACCGATGTGTAAAGTTGTATAAGCAAATACCATATTAGCTAGGGCTCCTTGTGCTTGCCAAACACATGGTACACAAAGTAAGCGTGTACCCCCCTGAGGATTAATGTAATTATACCTTCAGGTGTTACAGATTACAGCAATGGAATGAAATGTATCACGGAAAACCCTTGTATCATTGCACTTCAAATATCTTAAAAAAAATAAATGTTTTAAGTGCGAAATTAATCACTCAAATACGTGTACTGTAGCGCTAAACTGTGCGTCATGTTGTAAGATAATCTCTGTGGATGTCTCGTAGTTATCGTCCTCCGAAAGCTAAGTTCTGCAGAAGTCAATGTACTTACCTCATGATAAACAAAAGTGAAATGCTTTGTGTATAGATATCGTAGTTATTACGCTTATTGTTGTGATGAAGAAAGTACTGTACTGTAACGTATTGTTGTGCTATGGAAAATGCTGTCTCATTGTAGCTATACCACAAAAGTTACTACTAAAACATGTTTTACTTTCCAGAATAAAACAGAAAACTGTGCAGATATAAAACAGAAACACTGCAAAAGCAACATTGTAAATTGTCACTCATTAGTAGCGTCGTGATAAAAATCGTGTAGCTGTCACATAAACTAACCACTGTGTCATCTGGTATCTCACAGAAAGTACTTTAAATCCAGAATGTATTTTCAAGTAAACCAAAATGTTGCATTAAAATCTCATTAGCAGTACCAGTATGTGTCCTAAGTATGTAAGCCTGATAGTCGTCACATAATCGTGCAACTAACAAGCAAGAATGTACAAATACAACACTGTGTAGTCTGTTCACTATAACAATGCATTCGTAATTTCTGTTTAAAGATGTTCCCTAGGTTCTAGGCTGGATATTTAACTTCAAACATTGTTGCATGTTAACAGTTTCTTAAGTCTGACAAAGCATACTAGAAATGTGAAGTGAAAAGTTTTATGGCAAAGACAAAGTTAAAAAGCAGATTATCTTTCAATAAACGGTTTTACATGTGAAATGTGGTGTAAACCTTTACTCTTCCTAGTACGCAGAGTTTCAACTTCAACGCAATTATCATGTGGTATACGTCGGATTCTGTAAGGTCCATTGTAAACTAGAAAGAATTTGTGACTCAAGTGTTTCTTCTTATGTGACAATGAATGAGCTTTAATGAGAACTTTCTGACCAATATATAATTTCTTTGCATTTGCTTTACCGTGTAGTTTTTTCCTTTTGTCTGCTGCAGATTTTATATTTGTAATAGCCAAATCAATTATGTCTTTGTGTCGAAGTTTACGTATATTCGGGAAAGGTACAAGCTCTCTGATTCTGTTCGGTGGTTTTTCATTCTTCAGTACAAGAGTAGGTGGTAAAGCAGTGGAGTCATGAGGCATTTCATTCAGCACGTTTTGAAATAGGTGTAAATATCTGTCCCAATGCTGATGCTTTCTGTGACAAAAAATTCTGCAATGTTTATTGATTTCTTGCATAATCCGTTCAGACAGGTTGCAATGTGGTGAGTACAATGAAATAAAAACAGGTTTGATTTTATGGTTGCGAAGCATGCGTGACCAAACAGCAGATCTGAATTGCGGTCCGTTATCTGAAATGACTTTAGCAACGTGGCCAACTTCACGTAAGAAATTTTTAACAAAGGCGTTGGATACAGATCGTCCAGTGGCTTTACGCAACGGAGTGAAGGAAACAAATTTGGAAGTAAGTTCAACAGCGACTAGAACGTACGAAAATCCATTCGATGTTCTGACAAGGGGTCCCAATAGATCAACTGCAGCAAATTCTTTTAATTTAGAAGGAATGATAGGAAACAACGGAGCACGATGTGAGATAGTAGATGGTTTCGCCTTTTGACAAAGTTTACAAATAGACAGGGCTCTTCGAATTCTCTTTTCCATATTGTTAAAATAACAAGTCGTTCGAAGAATATGATAACATTTTCGTGGACCAAAATGTGCGTAGCTGAAATGAATGTACCAAATGAGCTTATTAACAAAATCGTCAGGAATGCAAAGTACCCATAGCTTGTCATCAACAGTGCAGCGTTTGAACAGTATGTCGTTTCTAACCAGATAATAATGCCGAATCTGTGTGTGTGTCTTTTCATGCCATTTGCTTTTGATGTCTTTCCAAATCGGATCTTTATCTTGTTCATGAGCAATGTCCTTTAAAGATGTGGTGATGAAGTTTTCAAAGGCGACTTTCTGAATGTAAAGAATACTGAAATTTTTCTCGAGGTTGCCTTCTGTGTTACTTTTCTCAAGCCCAGCCGGTGCGCGTGACAGTGCATCCGCAACAATGTTCTCCTTGCCGGGAATGTAGACTATTGTGAAGCGGAATTCTTGCAGAAACAATGCCCAACGTTTTAACCTGTCATGATTTAATTTTGAAGACATAAGAAACTCTAATGCACGATGATCACTGTATACTTACCAGAAAGAAAGAAACTGAATTTGTTAAATGCCCAAACAATAGCTAAAGCTTCTAATTCAGTAACGGAATAATTTTTTCAGATTTCGTTAGCACTCGGCTAGCAAAAGCAATGGTTTTCTGAACAGTAATGTAATTTTCTATGGCTTCTTGAAATAAATGGGCACCAAGACCGACTTTAGAAGAATCTGTGCTAAGGCAGAAATCTTGTGACAGATCTGGATGAGCTAGTATTGGCGCGTTAAGTAACGCTTCTTTCAAAGAATTGAATTCCAACTGTGCTTGTTCGTCCCAGTTCCAAATAGTATTTTTTCCAGTGAGAGAACAAAGTTTTGGTGTAACTAGAATTTGCATATTCAGAAAACGACGGTAAAAATTTACGAGACCTAGAAAACTGCGGACTTGTTTTTTTGTGGATGGAACTGGAATGGCTCTGATTGCTTCTAACTTTTCAGGATCCGGCTGAATGCCTTCAGAAGAAATAATATGTCCCAAAAACTACACCTTTGTCCTACCAAATTCAGACTTTTCCAAGTTAACTGTAATTCCAGATTCTGCAAAAATATGTAACACGCTGTTGAGGATGCGATTATGTTGTTCCCATGACGCTTCTGCTATTAGAATATCATCCACATATAAGGTGATGTGACGTTTTAAGAAATCAGGTAATATGGAGTTTAGCCCGCGAATGAACGCTGCCGAAGAAATGTTCAAACCAAAAGGAAGTTTCCGAAATTGATAACAAAGGAAAGCTGTGTATTTTCTACATTCTAGATGAAGTTCGATGTGATAAAAGCTGGATCTGAGATCAATGGAAGACAACACTTTTACACCATTAAAATTTTGAAGAAGTTCTTCCAACGTTTGCGGCCTGTCTGTTTCAGGAATAATGATAGTATTGATTTGTCTCGAATCTAAGACAAGTCTGATCGATCCATTTTTCTTCTCAACAACATGTAATGGATTGTTGTATGAGCTTACTGCAGGCTCAATAATGCCTTCGTCAAGCATAGATTGTATTTCTGTTCTAACGCGGTCCCTATAATGTGCTGGAATTACGTATGGTCTAACACAAAATTTAGTATGCTCACGAACACGAAATTGGTATTGAAATCCCTTGATTGTTCCTGTTTTGTGAGTAAAAACTGTGGAATGTGCTTGTAAAATCTCAAAAAGGTCCTGCCTATCAGTGTCATTACAATTCTCAATTGTTTGAATTTTATTCTGAATTAACTCATTAATTTCAAATATGCCGTCGATATCAGCCCTGTCAGTACTTGCAGAGTGATTGTTAGTGTCTAGTTCCGTAGAAAATTCTGAACTGTTGTCTAACAGAAGGTAAAGCCGATTAATTTCTTCGTCATGGTTTGAGAGCCAATCTTCAAATTTCAAAGCTACTGACTTACCTTCTTTTTCTAAACTTATTTCAGCATCGTGAAAGCTTAAGATTGCTTTGTATTCATTCAAAAAGTCTACTCCCAGTATAATTTCCGTCGGCAATAATGGAACAATAAGAAAGTTCATAGAGAAGCTGTGCCTTTGACAAAAGAATTCTAAGTAGGTTTGTTGGCGTACATCTACACTTTTTCCGAAGATTGCACCTTGTAATTTAATCTTATGTAACGGAAGTGTGGGGCAATCGTTCGATTTGTTGCATTTGCTAAAGGCTGTTTCACTAATTACTGAAATGGGACTGCCAGAGTCAAGTACTGCCGTAAATTTTACGTCATTTACTGTAATGTGAATCACAGGATATGCAATGTTGTTATGTTTTACGTCGTGTTCCTGGAGTAAGATGTCCCTAATGTCTTCCATTTTTACGTAATTACTAGCTACGGCAAAACTAACGAGTTTCATACGTACGTTTTGTGGCTGCCAGAGGTATGAGTCATTGCCTATTGTCTCTTTGTTGGCGCGCTTCATTATTGGGGTTTGGGGACCTAACTTCTACAAATTCACCTTGTCGAGAGGGCCCTGCCCTGTTTAAATCCCGCCAGTTCTGATGCAATTCAGGTCTGTCGTTACGATCATATCGCCTGTCGTCATGTCAGTAGATTCCATAGTTTCTTTCTTGTCGGTCACGTGGTGGAGAACTTCTCCCTGAATCGTAACTGCGCCCTGGTCCGTTGCGTCTAAAGTTATTCTGTCTCCCTTGATAATATTTACTTTGGTTCCCATATTGTCTGTTTCTCTGATTGTCTCTGTGATAGTCATTACCGCGGAGAGGTGATCTTTCCCTGTAATTATTACTACTCTGCCAACGGTTGTCATACGGTTGGTGTCTGTTTTGGTCACGATTTGTGTTGTGAGAATAACCTTGTCGTGTCCAGTTATTATTTCTTTCATCGCGGAATTGCGATGGATGTGACCTGTAATTGTTGTGTTCCTGTTTTCCCGTTCCGCGATTGTCAGTGTCAATTTCTAATTCTTGTAAGAGTCCCTGAAATGCTTCAATGTCGTCTTTGCAACGTCCTGCCAAAATAATATGTCGTAAATGTTCAGGCAATTTGATTAAGCAAATGCGGATGAGTTCTGAGGGGCTGTATGGGTTTGAAAGATACTGATTCTTATGCAACATGTCTTCAAAATATTTCATAAGACTGGAAAATTCAGATTGTTCGAAACGTTTCATCATTATGATGCTATGTTTTACTCGGTCTTGTGTGGCTTGAGACCAATATGCTGAGAGGAAGGCATGGTAAAACTCTCCTTCACTGTGGCAATCGTGAATGACCGACCGCATTCTTACAGCTGGTTCATTCTCTAAGTAGCCACACATAAATTCTAATCTGTGCTCTAATGACCAGTTGGGAGGAAAACAATGAGAGAATTGATGAAGCCACGCTTGTGGATGAATGTCGTGCCGGAATTCTTAAATGTTTTGAATTTACGTGTAGTAATGAACAGCTTATAGTCAAAATCATCATGTCGGCGAGTCGCATGTCGGTCATTATTACGTCGTTTCGGCGGTTCCATCTCAAAATTCGGTGTGCCTTGCCAATTTCTTTCATAATTTCCGATGTGTTCTGTGTTATTATTTTGTGGTTGTTCCGTGTTTCTAAGTCCCTCTTCCCGTATTGGAGCGCGAGTGGCCTCTGAAATACGTAATTCTTGTATTACCTGAGTCAGCTGATCTTGTACTTCCCGGATTTCTCTTTGGTGTTGCGTTTTAATTTGATTCTGATTTTGTTTGAATTTCCTAATTTGTTCGCACTCTTCTGTTTCATTAAAGACTACCGGTTTTGTGTCGTTCAGATTATCATCTACCTTCGTAGATAAGTTAGTGAACTGATCCGAAAGTTCGGCTACTTTCTCCAATAGTGAACACATTTCCTCAGTGTGTTTTTCTGAACCAAGTTTCAGAGTGTCCATTTGTGTTGAAATCGAATCTACTGTGTCCTTTAAGTTTTCTTGAGTTTTTGCAAGTTGCGTAACCGAATCGGTAGATGCAACTGAGTCAATTTTAGCCGACAAGGTCTCATGATTTTCATGAACAATGGTTTGCAGTTCTTTTATGGCTGCTTCGTGATTCTGTAATGCATTTTCATGCCGCGAAAAAATAGCTTAAAAATGCTCACAAATTTGTGTTTTTACGTCATTACAGACTTTTTGACATTTCGATTCAATGTTATGTAACTCAGTAGTTAAACCTTCACGTGTTTGTTTAAGTGTGGTGTCTAACTTCCGAAGATTTTGTTCCATTGGGTCTAACTTTTGAAGCTTTTGCTGTGTTTGTCTCTGATTTTGTTCCATTGTGTCTAACTTTTGAAGCTTTTGCTGTGTTTGTCTCTGATTTTGTTCCATTGTGTCTAACTGTTGCTGTGTTTGTCTCTGATTTTGTTTCATTTGCTGCATTAATTGCAATAATAATGTGTTAGTGTCTGGAATCGGTTCCTCTATGCTTTTCGGCACTGCATTTGCACCGGCAACATTTACATTTTGACGAGCAGAAAATGTGTCTTGACTTATTTGAGAGAACGGTGAGGACCCAAAACCTGAATCTGCAGTATTTGCAAGATTGTGTCCTGTCATTTCGTATTCCTGAGGCGAGCTGTTGCCGACCGATCGATCGGTAATGCTTCCCTGTTCACTAATTGTTTCACTGTCTACACCATTATTTGCCACCCGCTCCATTTCCCTATGCACAATTACCAAATTACTACTTTGAATATTAGTTAATTCATTACACAGTGGCGCTAACACACTGCTTTCGTCTTCGCTGCCATTTCTCAGTTTACTTCGGAGCCTAGTGTTACGTTTTTCACACGCCATTATTGTCACAATATTTCACACGAAAACACAGAAAAACACAATTTGAAGAGCAAAAATAGGGGAACACATTAACATAGCACTGAAAATAATATCTAGTTAATTGCAAGCGCAGCTGCGAAATACTTGCTGCAAATCTACATGCATGCCACAACTCTTTTACTGTACAACAATGAAAAACTAAAACTACAAAAGAAATTCTCTCTATAATTACGTGCTAGTAATAAACAAAAGCTACACTAATTACACAAACTACAAGAAAAAAATCAGAAGATTCCAGTGAGGTATCCTCGGCTAAGGGTCGACATATGAAACGTCCCCTTATTAACAATTATCCACGACTGTGCTTTAACTGACACACAATATTTTTAGCGCAACGCAATCTGACTTTCAAAATTCCCTACAAAAGAATGGCCCTGACTAACATTAAACTATACCTTTCACAAATCACTTACCTCACAAAAATCTTGGTTACTCGAACTACTGCAATACAGCGAGCGCAACTACTGGCAGCTAAATAAATGATTCAAACTACTGAAGGCACTAACTACTGATAGGCATAGTTAGCAAATGAAAGATTTTAATAGAGAACAAACAATGTATTTACCTCAATAATGTTGAAAACTCATAATATACATAACAGATCATTGTATATCTTACAAATTTCTAAACTCCGCCATCTCTCTCCCCACATCCACCACTGCTGGCGGCTCACCTCCAACTGCGCAACGCTACGCGCTGTTCACAGCTAGCTGCCTAACACTACAATGGCGAGTATTACAACAATGCAAAGCAGCCACAGACTGCACACAGCACAGCCAGTGATTTTCATACAGATGTGGCGTTACCAATAAAAAAACCTAAACAGCCTACTTACACTCCCTATGTAGGTCGGTGTCAACAAAATATTTTCGCATTTGGAGGAGAAAGTTGGTGATTGGAATTTCGTGAGAAGATTCCGTCGCTAAGAAAAACGCCTTTCTTTTAATGATTTCCAGCCCAAATCCTGTATCATTTCTGTGACAATCTCTCCCATATTACAAAACGTACTGCCCTTCTTTGAACTTTTTAGATACACTCCGTCAGTCCTATCTGGTAAGGATCCCACACCGCGTTGCAGTATTCTAAAAGAGGACGGACAAGCGTAGTGTAGGCAGTATCCGTACTAGATCTTTTACATGTTCTAAGTGCCAATAAAACGCAGTCTTTGGTTAGCCTTGCCTACAACATTTTCTATGTGTTCCTTCCAATTTAAGTTGCTCGTAATTGTAATACCTAAGTATTTAGTTGAGTTTACGGCTTTTAGATTGCACTGATTTATCGTGTAACCGAATTTTAACGAATTCCTTTTAGCACTCACGTGGATGACGTCACACGTTTCGTTATTTAGGGTCAACTGCCAATTTTCTCACCATTCAGATATCTTTTCTAAATCGTTTTGGAATTTGTTTTGACCTTCTGATGACTTTATTAGTCGATAAACGACAGCGTCATGTGCAAAAAACCTAAGACGGCTGCTCAGATTGTCTCCCAAATCGTTTATATAGATAAGGAATAGCAAAGGGACTATAACACTACCTTGGGGAACGCCAGAAACCACTTTTGTATTACTCGATGACTTCCCGTCAGTTACTACAAACTGTGACCTCTCCGACAGGAAATCACAAATCCAGTCACATAACTGAGACGATATTCCATAAGCAAGCAATTTCATTACAAGCCGGTTGTATGGTAGAGAGTCAAAAGCCTTCAGGAAATTCAGAAATACGGAATCGATCTGTAGTCTCTTGTCAATAGAACTCAATACCTCAATGAAACCAGTAATTCCCTTGGTACGCTGATTCCCACACAGTCTGCTGTGCAATGAGCAACGTTTGACACTGCTGACACCCCATGGGCGTTTCAACCGTGCTCTAAGGATATCGTGGAGCTGTAACCCCATTGAACGTGATCTGATCGCTTTGGAGTGTAATCTGACGGAAAGTTTCGCTCCGATATACAGGGTGGATCCACTAGGGATCGTTTAAAGCTATCTGACGAAACTTGAACTTGATCTGAAGCAGCAAAGGGGGTTTTATGCTTCTTCAGCGCTCCTGCTTCACAGTCTCCTGTGGCGTGGTAGAGGCAGAGTGCTTCACTAACATGGGCGTGCATGAAACGGCAAAGAGTCCCTCTAAGACACCATTGTTCTGCAACACCCTCTTTGCTACCCACGCACCTTTGTTGGACACGTTAAAAATTTACCTCCGGAAACTTCGACACCGATTGAGCCTCGTGACTTCTCTAGCAGCTGAGGGTTAGGCAAACCCTTCGACATACCTTATAATGTGATCTCCAATGCAGAGGGGGTTCACTGTAGCATTTGGCACAATTGAGGTGAAATTTGGCGCCAGTATGACATTATTAGCACACCTTAAACCTCACAATAATGTCTCAGCTGTGGCCTTTCTTCGCATGTTTCTACACCTTGCAGTCTGAAGCATCGTTGAGCCCAAGGGTGACGTCGTAGGGCACCATGTTTTTGCACCATTGCAAATGAAGGTTGTAGGCACCTTTGAGTCAAATTTCAAACTTAGATGTGAGAATGGGAGACAATTAAAGGGTAACGAAAAAGTTTAATTTTGGTGCACAATGCACAATGCATTTTATAACATCACGCAGAACGACACCTAGAAGGATTTTAATGAGATACTGGCGCTCTGCTCAGAGCTTGTCCCACATACGAACATGTCACATGTATTTCAAAACACACACACACACACATATATATATATATATCACTCTCCAACTCTATCTCAATACTGTAGAAACTCGTAACTCTGCCTGATAAGAAGTGTGTAAAAAGTTGTGGATAAAGCTTCAATACTTAAGGTTTGAAAATAAAACAAACAGTTTTTACATACGTTACAGGAAAAGTATTTTCATTTCTTCACATTCACTCACAATCTTTTAACACAAGTAAATGGATTTGAATGAAAATTCGAGGAGATTTGAAAGCAATATTTATGCATCACGGCTTCCTCCCGTTACAGAACCACATCTTTCATTTGCCTCCAGTTATTTATCTACCCTGAAGAAAATTTGTAATATCGTGTCAGTTTCATTTGGAAGGAGGAGACGAAAAGAAAACCAACAGGTTGTTTTCAAACTTATTGTACATAACTTCTCCCCATCCCTATTCATAGTAGAAATATTTTACTCTCAAAGTATCTTTGCACAAATAATGACTCATGTATATAAAGAATCAGCTGTTCTAGGGCTATGCCTTTAAGTCACACCTTTTCAACCCCACTCTCATCCATACTGGTGTTAGGGATGTCTTAAGGTCACAGCGAATTTTTCCATATAGGAAGTGGTATGTGTCTAATATGTTACTGTAGCTGCTGGTAAAGCTTTCTGTTCCTGACGTTTCGTCCAGGACTGCGCTGGACTTTTGGAGAGGCACTCCTTCGCTGAGTCTTGCGACTGACCGGTCGGACGTCCGAGAGCGACATATATACTATAGGAAAGGGGGGCGTGGTCGAAGTAGCACGTGATGGGCAGAGATAATCCTTGTCAAGGATATGAAATGAAATGATCGTATGGCATTGTTGGCCGGGAGGCCCCATGTGGGGAAGTTCGGCCGCCGTATTGCAAGTCCTTTTTAGTTGACGCCACTTCGGCGACTTGCGAGTCAATGAAGATGAAATGATGATGAAAGACACACAACACCCAGTCATCACGAGGCAGAGAAAATCCCTGACCCCGCCGGGAATCGAACCCGGGACCCCGTGCGCGGGAAGCGAGAACGCTACCGCAAGACCACGAGCTGCGGACTGTCAAGGATAAAACTTAACTATCGATTGTCGTCTTGTCAAAGATAAAATTGTCTAGCGATTCTGCAGAACTACTGTCCATACGTCGCTAAGTTTCATTGCTTCCTCTTTCCTATTACAATTATCCTGAGCTTATAAATTTCAATGGTTTCTGTACATAGTTGTGGATAATAATTTGATTTTGTAGATAAAATTTCTGTCTCAGAAAACTTCACTTCGTGGTTTCCTGGCTGAAGAGCATGCTCTGCTACAGCTGATTTCTCTATTTTTCCTAGTCAGCAAAGACTTTTGTGCTCTTTTAGCTGTGTATTTACGCTGCTCTTGCTAGTTCCAATATAAACTTTACCACACGTACACGGACGTTTGTATACACCACATGTCGACAAAGGAGGGCGTTTATCCTTCACAGGAGTACTTGACTTATTTTCTTTGTTGGTCTCAAGACTGGTCTAATGTCATGTTTCTGTAAAATGTTACCGATCTGATTCGTTAGTTTTTTAATAAAAGGAAGAGAAACTGTATTTTCCCTTCGTTGTGGTTCATCCTTGTCCTTCCGTCTTCTGTTCCTTGGTCGCAGAATTCTTTTTACCTCTTTCCCTGAGTAGCCATTCTTCTCGAAGGCCTCCTTCAGATGTTTTATTTCAGCGTCCAGGTGTTCCAATGTGCATATTCGTTCGGCTCTATCGACAAGACTTTTAAATTCACCTCCCTTTTGTTGTGGATGGTGATTGGAGTTTTTACGCAAATATCTGTCAGTATGTGTTACTTTTCGAAAAACTTTATGTTCCAAACTTCCATCGGATCGTCTCATAACTAAAACATCCAAGAAAGGTATTCTGATATCGTTTTCCATTTCCACGGTGTACTGGATTTTTGGATTAATTTTATTTAGATGATCAAAGAATTCGCCCAAAGCCTTTCTACCACGGGGCCACGGTTGGAACATGAAGTTGCCATGTTGAAAGCATGTAAGTGCACGGTGTGAGAGAGTCGCGTCTCACCGGATATGGGGCACTCCAGCGCCGAGGACTGAGCCGTTTCAGCAGCGCCCCAGCTGCAGCATCTTGCAGGCAGCAGCTCCGTGCTAATGTGATAGTGTGGCACTTTCCCGCACACCAACAAGATGGTGACTTGTTCCAGCTCTGGCGCTGCGCGGTGAGAGGATGTGAATCTTTGATATAATGCGTTCAGTCACTGATCCAAATGGCAGACAGATAACGGTTATATGATAGTGGGCCATTTTATAATTGAGCAGTTCAAATAAACCAATTCCATATTCAAACAGACACCGTTAATGCCCATTTTGTCGGCATTGTTAAGAATTACATGTGAATTTACTTGTTTCTTAACGAAGACTGTGTGAAATAAATGTTCTACTCAAATTCAGCAGTTTGTTCTGCATTCGTATGCCACCATCATTAGAGTTCACCAGCATGAGAGGATCTAGTGGCTTATATTTTGTACTACTTTGTTGAGATATTACGAAGTCACGTAAAATTCATCTAACCAGGAATGGATTGATGCATTTGTGGTTAACATTCTGGAGACTTTAGAGTTGAATGATTTGTTCAAGTGAGGAAGTCTTTTAGGTAATTATAATAAACATTGGATAATAGTTTAAATTACTGTATAAAACAACCACGAGAATTTTAGACAAAGAGCGGACACTGTTTCCTCAGTTTAAAGTATGGCTAGTGATCATAGTAACAGCCACATTTAATGTCATTTAGCGTTGTCCATTACCTTGTGAGCACAATAAATAAGGGTACATTCAGAACGTAAAAGAACAATTTTTTGAGTCAATGGGAATACTTTTAACAAATACTGACAATATAAGGAGGGTAGTTAGGTCACTGTTTCGCAATTTATAGCGGATCTTGGCAGAATGAGAAATAACTACTAGAATATACGTAAGTGGAAAAACAAATTATCATTAGTATCGTCATTATCTTCTGGAAACTTAAATTCATATCTTTGTAATAATCTAATAACCCACGCTAATATTCTTTCCCAGTATTGCTTACAAATAACAGTAACCTCCGAAAGTACACTACTGGATATTAAAACTGCTACTCCAAGAAGAACTGCAGATGCTAAACGGGTACTTATTGGAAAATTATATTATACTAGAACTGACATGTGATTACATTTTCACGCAATTTGGGTGCATAGATCCTCAGAAATCAGTACCCAGAACAACCACCTCTGGGCGTAATAACGGCCTTGTTACGCCTGGGCATTGAGTCAAACAGAGCTCGGGTGGCGTGTACAGGTACAGCTGCCCATGCAGCTTAAACACGATACCACAGTTGCTCAAGAGTAGTTAGTGACTGGCATATTGTAACGCGCCAGCTGCTCGGCCACAATTGACCAGACGTTTTCAATTGGTGAGAGATCTGGAGAATGTGCTGGTCAGGGCAGTAGTCGAACATTTTCTGTATGCAGAAAGGCCCGTACAAGACCTGCAACATGCGGTCGTGCATTATCCTGCTGAAGTGTAGGGTTTCGCAGGGATCGAATGAAGGGTAGAGCCACGGGTCACAACACACCTGAAATGTAACGTCCACTGTTCAAAGTGCCGTCAATCCTAACAAAAGGTGACCGAGACGTGTAACCAATGGCACCCCATACCATCACGCCGGGCGATACGCCAGTATGGCGATGACGATTACACGCTTCCAATGTGCGTTCACCGCGATGTCGCAAAACGGATGCGACCACCATGATGCTGTAAACAGAACCTGGATTTATCCGAAAAATGAGGTTTTGCCATTTGTGCACCCAGGTTTGTCATTGAGTACACCATCGCAGGCGCTCCTGTTTGTGATGCAGCGTCAAGGGTAACCGCAGCCATGGTCTCCGAGTTGATAGTCCATGCTGCTGCAAACGTCGTCGAACTGTTCGTGCAGATGGTTGTTGTCTTGCAAACGTCCCCATCTGTTGACTCAGGGAGCGAGACGTGGCTGCATGATCCGTTACAGCCATGTGGATAAGATGCCTGTCATCTCGACTGGTAGTGATACGAGGCTGTTGGGATCCAGCACGGCGTTCCGTATTACCCTCCTGAACCCACCGATTCCATATTCTGCTAACAGTCATTGGATCTCGACCAACGCGAGCAGCAATGTCGGGATACGATAAACCGAAATCGCGATAGGCTACAATCCGACCTTTATAAAGTCGGACACGTGATGGTACCCATTTCTCCTCCTTACACGAGGCATCACAACAACGTTTCACCAGGCAACGCCGGTCAACTGCTGTTTGTGTATCAGAAATCGGTTGGAAAGTTTCCTCATGTCAACACGCTGTAGGTGTCGCCACCGGCGCCAACCTTGTGTGAATACTCTGAAAAGCTAATCATTTGCATATCACAGCATCTTCTCCCTGTCGGTTAAATTTCCCGTCTGTAGCACGTCATCTTAGTGGTGTAGCAATTTTAATAGCCAGTAGTGTATATACGAGTTGTTTACAGCTGTTGAGGTCGTTTCTCGCAAACACGTATTCAAGCCTCTCGATCCCTGTAAAAATCTTGTTTCAAATTTCTTCGTCGAATATGCTCCTTCACTTGATTTTTTTCCACTCTGCACAGTATCCGCATGTATAAAAGTGTTTGTATTACGTATGGGTTAGTTTACGTTGGAATGCGATAATGCGATCGTTACGAATATCTATTGAAAACACTAACTGCTACAAGCTGTCAGGCAGTCGTTTTTCCCTCGCTCTGTTTGCTGGTGGAACAGGACGGGAAATGATAAATAGTAGTAGAGGGTACCCTCTGCCGCTCACCTTGCGGTGGCTTGCGGAGTATCTTTGTAGGTGTGGATGCAGATGTAAATTTAGATAATACTTCCCACTGTAATACTTTCAAGTGGATTAATGCCAGTTAATAACACACTGTATGAACGACTTCAGTATAACCTGTAATACTGTCTGGCAGAAGAAGAGAAAATGAAACATATTATTTGAATGTGTAAGATGGTCGTTTGGCGACGGTCAAATTTCAGTAAATCATGAATAAATGATTATGTTTGCCACCAAGAGAAGAGAAGAGAATAGAAAGAGTACGTTAGCAATGTGTGAGCGTGTAAGAAAGTGTTCAGACGGTTAATTTAAGTACGTGCCACCCGCAAGGAAATGACTGTTCGTTGAGTAGTGAAACGCAGACTAATAACGCTGCGTAGATGTAGTAGTGAGTTGTGTGAACTGCAAAGTTCAGAAGGAAGAACATGTCTCTTCTGCATCTGTAGGAGGATCTGACAAGCATGGAAAAGGGACGGGACGAAAAGAGAGAATAAAATAAGGTTGTATGGAAGGGGTGGGAAAGACAGAGCTGAGACGTCCGACGTAGGAGGATGCGGGTGGGGTTGGGGGTGGAGTCCTGGCTGGCGCTAAATTAAAGCGTCAGCTCCCGCGGGCTGGCAGGGGCAGAGCCGTCGACGGGCCGCGACAGACGGCGTGGCGCTGCGCTGCGTTGCGCCGTTTAGCGCCAACGTATTACACGGACGTGAGCAGTTCCTTAATTGCGCCGTAAATTCTCGGAAATCGCGTCTCCGTGCCGGGAATCGTCGCTTTACGGGTCGGCTGTTGCCGAGTCTCGCGAGAACGCCGCTGTAAGAAACTAGCTGCCTTCCTTTTGGGGCCGAATCGTGGAAACACAACACACTCCATCAGTACTCCATGAAATGCAGAACAGTAGATCACTTGTAGTTGTTAGAGGTATACAAGTCGAGACTGTTCATCCGCCTCGTGGCCATACTGTTACCTACGACGTTGGCCTGTAGACCGATCACTGCTTCATCTGTTGCCTGGAGAATTAGTGGACTGCTGTGCTGACGGAAACATGGAAGTGAACCGCTATGCTTGAATAGTGAATTTAAGAGGATATCTCTAAGATGGATCCTACTCTGATTTGAACTAAACGTACGAAGGGCGTTCAGTAAGTAATGAAACTCATTTTTTTTCTCGAGCAGTTTCGTTTGAAAGCGTGCGTAATTTGTTGTGTGGCATCCTGAAATGTTTCCAAATCAGCCCCTACAGTTTCATGAAATTCCGATAGGCGCCGACGCTATACGTAGCCTTCAAAATGACGTCTCTAACGGAGGTGGGCTCCAAGCAGAGAGCTGATACTGAGTTTCTTTTGGCGGAAAACCAGAGCACCGCAGATATTCGTAGGCGCTTGCAGAATATCTACGGAGACCTGATTAGATTAGATTTACTTTCATTCCAATTGATCCGTAGTGAGGAGGTCCTCCATGTCAGAAAAACAATAATACACGACAAATATTTACATCTGAAACAAATAAGCTCATGTACCTTCCACAGGTCCCAAGTGGAATGATCGTCATTTTTTTTAATGAACACCACATGACAGAATCATTTTACAAACACTCATTTACTAACATCGCATTAATGCACTGAATTTAAAATTAAAAAAAAAACATTTTTTTATTTATGAGGTAATAAACATATAATGGAACTATTACAATACTTATTTACAATGAACACATTACTGCACTGAAATGGTGCAGAAATTGGTTCTACTGAGAAATTCATCAATGGAGTAGAAGGAGTTGGCCACCAATAAATCCTTTAGGCTTCTCTCAAACTGAATTTCATAGGTTGTTAAGCTTTTTATGGCTGCTGGCACTTTATTGGAAATGTGTGTTCCTGACAGTGAACAAAAGCATTATCGCAATATGGTCGCGCAAACATGTCCGATCTACCGCGTGCGCCCCGCGGGATTAGCCGAGCGGTATCAGGCGCTGCATTTATGGACTGTGCGGCTGGTCCCGGCGGAGGTTCGAGTCCTCCCTCGGGCATAGGTGTGTGTGTTTCTCCTTAGGATAATTTAGATTAAGTAGTGTGTAAACTTAGGGACTCATGACCTTAGTAGTTAAGTCCCATAAGATTTCACACACTTTTTTTTTTCTACCCCGTGCCTGCCGGCCGCGCTCAGCTGTGACGGAGGCAATTGAAGAAATGACTTCAGCGCGCTCGTCGCCACAAAAATGAAGTGTTCTCCAGGAAATGCAAGGCCACACACAAATCTGTGCACCCGAAAGGAGCTCACAAAACTTGATTGCATTGTTCCTTATCCACCCTACAGTCTGGATCTCGCACCCTCCGGCTTCCATATTTTTGGCCCACTGGAGGATGCATTGCGCGGAAAGCGGTACGTGGATGATGTGCATGTTATTGATGCTTCCGACGTCGACCAACAAAGTGCAAACAGGTCTTCCTAGTCAGGTGGCATAAGGCTGTCGCACTGAACAGAGATTGTTTCAATATTGTTTCGTAGGCATAAGAGTGGGGAATGATATTTCATGTTGGAATCTAGAACGAAACCAACCTGCATTCATAAAAAAGTGTTGCGTCGTTTAATGGATGCCTCTCATATTAATTTTACCTCTTGAAAATGACTTTACATTGACATTATCTTAATAATGGTGGATTATGCCCTGAAACGGAAACATCTTACATGCTTTGTCCTGTAATATCCTCTGCATCAGCACCGCATCTCGTGGAATGGTACAGCGACGAACTTATGACCGTAAGAAAATACATATATAAGGGGCTTTCAAGCAGTTTCCTTTCGAACGCCATACCATCGAGAATCGGTATACCAGTCAAGCAGAATGACTCTGAGTACTGAGACCATCATCCCACCAATTCGCCAGGTTGAAGATACCCGTCTGGTAATACACCGTGTCCTGCTGCGAGAAGATGTCAACTACCTGCTGCATACCCTTAAAAGTCTTTTTTTTTTTTTTTTCTAGGACTGAAGGTGTGATAATCGTATAGGGAGAGATCAGAAGTATAGGGTGGTTACTCTAGTCCCTTCCAATTCATTTAGCGTAACTTCTGCATTACGACATTTGCGGTACAGGCACGACCGTTATCATGCTAAAGCAGCAACGTTTGTCGCAATTTTCACTCCACAACAGTGGTTTTCGACAGAGTGTCGCCTCATATGCATTTTTTATTCTCCAATGATGTCAACTAGTATTTGTCCTTCGGCAGCCAAGAAAAGAGTAACAGCAAGTTGATACTGTTTGAACGCATTTGGTATAATGCCACTGTGGTTCATGTTTCCGCATTGATTACACGCACGCCGGAAAGACACGAATGTCACACAAATTATTTGCCTCCGTGTCGGTGCTTATACACACGGATCAGAGTCGCGTTACGTTGCGTACACGCTGCAGCAACGCCCTCAAACGGAAACGATTTGATTGTGCCTTACACGCACCATTGCACTCTATGTACGTGCTTTCCTTAATTATAAGATGGGAACATTGTGACTATGGGAATGAATGTGCGAGTCTTAAAGATAATTATTTTCAGGATATGCAAATTGATAAACACGTTGACTGAACGTGTGCACTGAAGTCAAAAGGAGTAGTTAAAGCATGGGAGTTTCATTGACAGACATAGTTCTGAATGTACATGGCCAATGCCTGCAGCTTACGACACACCCAATGCAGGTATTGTATCTGGAGCACCAGCAGACGCAACTGACATCCTGCTGTGATCGCATCAGTCAGTTCACACTTTTGCATACTGATGTCTTGGAAAACTGACCAGTATACAGGAAGCCTCTGCCGATTGACACACTGCCACTTGGCAAATGATGGCCACCGATCACAGATATTTCCACACTAACACACAAACGCCAGACTTCCACGCAGTCAGCGCCAAGTAGCTACACTACTGGCCATTAAAATTGCTGCACCACGAGGATGACATGCTACAGACGCGAAATTTAAACGACAGGAAGAAAATGCTGTGATATGCAAATGATTAGCTTTTCAGAGCATTCACACAAGGTTAGCGCCGGTGGTGACACCTACAACGTGCTGACATGACGAAAGTTTCCAACCGATTTCTCATACACAAACAACAGTTGACCGGCGTTGCCTCGTGAAACGTTGTTGTGATGCCTCGTGTAAGGAAGAGAAATGCGTACCATCACGTTTTCGACTTTGATAAAGGTCAGATTGTAGCCTATCGTGATTGCGGTTTATCGTATAGCGACATTGCTGCTCGCGTTGGTCGAGATCCAATGACTGTTGGCAGAATATGGAATCGGTGAGTTCAGGAGGGCAATACGGAACGCCGTGCTGGATCCCAACGGATTGGTATCACTAGCAGTCGAGATGACAGGCATCTTATCCGCATAGTTGTAACGGATCATGCAGGCACGTCTCGATCCCTGAGTCAACAGATGGGGACGTTTGCAAGACAACAACCATCTGCACGAAGAGTTCGACGACGTTTGCAGCAGTATGGACTATCAGCTCGGAGACCATGGCCGTGGTTACCCTTGACGCTGCATCACAGACAGGAAGGCCTGAGATGGTGTACTCAACGACGAACCTGTGTGCACGAATGGCAAAAGTCATTTTTTCGGATGAATCCAGGTTCTGTTTACAGCATCATGATGGTCGCATCCGTGTTTGGCGACATCGCGGTGAACACCCCGCACATTGGAAGAGTGTATTCGTCATCGCCATACTGGCGTATCACCCAACGTGATGGTATGGGGTACCATTGGTTACACGTCTCGGTCACCTCTTGTTCGCATTGACGGCACTACATTTCAGATGTGTTACGACCCGTGGCTCTACCCTTCATTCGATTCCTGCGAAACCCTACATTTCAGCAGGATAATGTACGACCGCATGTTGCAGGTCCTGTACGGGCCTTTCTGGATACAGAAAATGTTCGACTGCTGCCCTGGCCAGCACATTCTCGAGATCTCTCACCTACTGAAACCGTCTGGTCAATGGTGGCCGAGCAACTGGCTCGTCACAATACGCCAGTCACTATTCTTGATGAACTGTGGTATCGTGTTTAAGCTGCATGGGTAGCTGTACCTGTACACGCCAACCAAGCTCTGTTTACCTGAATGCTCAGGCGTATCAAGGCCCTTATTACGGTCAGAGGTGCTTGTACTGGATACTGATTTCTCAGGATCTATGCACCCAAATCGCATGAAAATGTAATCACGTGTCAGTTATAGTATAATATATTTGTCCAATGAATACCCGTTTATCATCTGCATTTCTTCTTGGTGTAGCCATTTTAATGGCCAGTAGTGTACTTTCAAAGCCTGGCCCAATTGAGTACGCCATGTTTGGCATGGCACGTGGTGCCTGCTATCTGTCAGTCATTGCCACGAGAATACTGATGCGGCACTGGATTCTTCACCGTAACTCTGCCACCAGTGGGCCATGATCCATGAACCTCAGCCTGCGTGTCCAGCCTGCGCACTCAGGACTCGACCAGACGCCCATCCCTGATTTTCAGCCACCGGTCCAGACTTTGACTCTGGGCAGCGCCATCTCTGTGACGGTGGGCCACCGCGGTCTGCCATAGAGTACAAGACGTAGCTGCCTTGCCTCGTGCTGCACTGCAGCGAAGCCATGTGTGGTGTTCCCGCCCCCACCATTGAGTCAGAATGCCGAATCTATATTCCACTGTGTACCAACGCACGTCCTCGTACCTCTGGCGCTTCTACGCCTACCGCTACAACGCCAGAATGTTGCGCGAAGACTGAAATACGCTCGAATGACTGTACAAGTTGGGATGGATTAGTTAAACGCTAGTTTACCTTCCTCTTGACGCCTGGCCACAGCCAATTATTTGGTGGAGCCAAGTTGAATCAATTAATAAAGAAGTAGTCAATAAGTTCTTACATCACCAAAAGGACTTTCTTCTACTGTGCCACTCCATCCAATCCTCAGTAAAGAACTGTGCCTACACCCAGCTGTCAGCTAAACCTCTCTTCCCCCCACACAATTGATTTCAGAAGGATTGCTGAAAAAGAAGATGGGCAACAGCAAGACAGCAGCCAGTACCTTGACAATCCAGTAGTACCTTTCTGAAAGGGGAAGGGAAGTGGATGATAAAGTGCTTAACAATCGTCTCGGACACCATGATGTATAAGTATCAGCCTGACCTTTATTTTCATATTTGTTATTACTTACGTTTTGTTGTGTCTGATCCTTCTTCTATCACACGCCGAGGTCACTGCACACACAAAAACATTAAATATGTGTGTGTATCCCCTCAGAATGCGAAAGAAGAAGGATCAGTCACAACAAAACGTGAATACTAACAAATATGTTAAACATTTTGCCATACCAAAATCACGATTTTAAAAATCAAAGGATGGGTTAACTCGCTGATAAAATTGGCAAATGACAAGCTACCAGTGCCGGACACCATGCAAATCGTTCTGCAAAATCATATAATGTAAAATGTAGGAACAAAAAACGAACAAAAACTGCCTTTAGGCTTCATTTTGTTAGAACAGCTACAACCTAAAGTGTGCTCACGTCTTACAGTTATTCATAGTCAAGACCCACTGATGATGGCAAAGACGTGCCGAAACATGTTTGGGTAACAAGAGAAAACAGTGTCTTACATAAAAGTCGGAACCTACGTCCGATAAGGTACTCGTTTGCTCGCTAGAATAGATTTAAGCCTTGGTACAATGCATGTAATTAGAACAAAGAATCGCAACAATTTTGCTTGACTAGGGTTTACTGTGATTGTTATTTGACATTGTCAAACAGGGAGATAGGTGACCTGTTTTACTAAAATAAGTCGATAAAAATCCTAGGTCAAGATCGCTGAAATTTCTTTACTGATTACTAAGTTTCAGGTATTGACGAACCATTTTCAGATCTGAAATGCAAAAATTTGCTCATAAGATATTTGATATTTAAACTTTCATTATAGGACACACACACACACACACACACACACACACACAGGCGGCATAACTCGGAAGAGAGATGAGATAGAGCAAAGTGTTTTAGATAAAAGTTGTAGGTGGAAAAGAGGGTCCACGCATTGCTACTAATGGGCGTGATCTTGGAGATTAAAATGAATTTTTAAAATGGGAATCCGATTATTTGATTTATGATTTGAAACGAGTGGCAAATACTACTTATAAAATGATGTATAATTCCAGGTCATAGCAAGGTTCAATAAAGGTCAAGTAATCAGATATGTCCTTAGTGCTAGTAGGGATTCAGTCTTAATAGAGGTGGGTTACAGCAAAATAAAATGCTAAATACAAATCGCAAGGTTATAAGGGGTGACTTATCCCTACCAATTTTCAAAGGTAATTATGGAAGGTCTTTTCAATGTTGATTTTTATTTCATGGAAACCCCTATTTGTACGATCGGATTTGGAAACAACGATGAGAGATGTAAACTTAAAGTTTTAACTGACGTTTTTGTTAACAGAAATATATATCACAATGTATAATATTATTTTCAAATTTACAAGACAGAACAAATATGACTAAGACGTAGATCGTTGATTTACAAATCGATGAGAGAGTCCCCTCCCTCTCAGTCCTCGAGATGCCCCTTCCAATTTGTATCTAGCATTGTATTTTGCTGTACCCCTTGTAAGACATATGCGTTGCCGGCGATGGGCGGGGCATAGGAGAGTCTCTGACCAGAGAGCAGTATGTAGTTAGTTGTTGCTTGTCGCTAGTCGGCAGTAGTCTTGCGTAGTCTGCGTGAGTCGGCAGTAGTCGGCAGTAGTCGGCAGTAGTGTGCGTGTGTCGGCGCGTGTCGGGAGTCTGCTCTGGTCGAGACTCTGGAGGATGAGTATTATTGTAGAAGGTAAAGAAGCAGCCTTGCGCATATCTAGTAATGTATGTGAATTGTTATTCCAATTTTTTTAAAAAATGCCACAGTAAATAATTTTTATAATATAAAGTAATTAAAAAAATGCATTCATTTCTATTTAAAGATTTTATCCAATGAATAATTAATTCCTTTCACGAGTCAGAAAGCATAGGCCAGCATTGCACGGAGCTGTGCCGAAAATGTTTTAGGTAAGGGCAGATATATTCGCAGTTTTTATTGAGGTAAGAATTTTTTGCTTTTCTTATTCAGAGTACAGGGCCGTGGCGAAGCGTTGCTGTCGTCATAAAATTTATCAGGTTACTGAATTTTTTTATTATCTTGGTGTTTAGGAATTTTTCTGTTTCGAACTTAACATTAAATGAGAAAAGAATTTTGTAGGAACATTAAATGTGAATGCATTTCTGCAGAGATTATAAATGGGAGCCAATTTTGTTCAGAGGTTACAATATTTAAAATTCATTTAATTATTATTATTGTGCGGAGGTTACACTTGGTTCATGGTTCATCATTTAATTAATATTTATGTGTGGGGAGGTTACACCCTTTATTCCGAGTTAATCTAGTTCTCTGGCAGTCGTAATACAGATACGTCCTTGCTCCTGTAGCTAGCGTTACGAGTGATACACAAGGACTGTGTGACTGTTATGACTGTCAGTCACCTTGTATTAAAAAACAAGTTTGGCAGTATGAGCACTGTGTATAAATGAGTGTGATAAATACACTACTCGCCATTAAAACTGCTACACCAAGAAGAAATGCAGATGATAAACGGGTAGTAATTGGACAAATATATTATACTGGAACTGACATGTGATTACATTTTCACGCGATTTGGGTGCATAGATCCTGAGAAATCAGTACCCAGAACAACCACCTTTGGCCGTAATAACGGCCTTGATAAGCCTCAGCATTGAGTCAAACAGAGCTTGGATGGCGTGTACAGGTACAGTTGCCCATACAGCTTAAACACCATACCACAGTTCATCACGAGTAGTGACTGGAGTATTGTGACGAGCCAGTTGCTCGGTCACAATTGACCAGACGTTTTCAATTGGTGAGAGATGTGGAGAATGTGCTGGCCAGGGCAGCAGTCGAACATTTTCTGCATCCAGCAAGGCCGGTACAGGACCTATAACATGCGGTCGTGCATTATCCTGCTGAAGTGTAGCGTTTCGCAGGGATCGAATGAAGGGTAGAGCCACGGGCCGTAACACATCTGAAATGTAACGTCCACTGTTCAAGTGCCGTCAATGCGAACAAGAGGTGACCGAGACGTGTAACCAATGGCACCCCGTACCATCACGTTGGGTAATGCGCCAGTATGGCGATGACGAATGCACGCTTCCAATGTGCGTTCACCGCGATGTCACCAAACACGGATGCGACCATCATGATGCTGTAAACAGAACCTGGATTCATCCGAAAAAGTGAGGTTTTGCCATTTGTCCACCCAGTTGCGTCGTTGAGTACACCATCGCAGGCGCTCCTGCCTGTGATACAGCGTCAACGGTAACCGCAGCCACGGTCTCCGAGCTGATAGTCCATGCTGCTGCAAACGCCGTCGAACTGTTCGTGCAGATGGTTGTTGTCTTGCAAACGTCCGCATCTGTTGACTCAGGGATCGAGACGTGCCTGCATGATCCGTTACAGCCACGCGGATAAGATGGCTGTCATCTCGACTGGTAGTGATACGAGGCCTTTGGGATCCAGCACGGCGTTCCGTATTACCCTCCTGAACCCACCGGTTCCATCTCCTGCTGACAGTCATTGGATCCCCACCAACGCGAGCAGCAATGTCGCGATACTATAAGCCGCAATCGCGATTGTCTACAATCCGACCTTTATCAGAGTCGGAAACATGATGGTAGGCATTTCTTCTCCTTACACGAGGCATCACAACAACGTTTCACTAGGCAACGCTGGTCAACTGTTGTTTGTGTATGTGAAATAGATTGGAAACTTTCGTCATGTTAGCACGTTGTAGGTGTCGCCACCGGTGCCAACCTTGTGTGAATACTCTGAAAAGCTAATCATTTGCATATCACAGTATCTTCTTCCCGGCGGTTAAATTTCACGTCTGTAGCACGTCATCAGTTTTAATGGCCAATAGTGTAGCTACCGTTGTAATAATGTAACCGTGACGACCTACAGTAGGTAAGACAATAGGTCAATACCACTTATCAAAGTATTTTGCTATTGTTCACGTCTCATAAGCACATTTCTGTGTTTTGGATCTGATGATGGCTCATCAGTGAGCTGTAAGTCATAATCAATACAAGAATTTTAGCGAGCATGATAATGAATTTTTATCCACAGATTTTAGGTTTTACTGTCTTCACATCATGCGTTGCTTTCGATATACCACACGGATGCGGGATGATTGTTAGATCTAACGTCGTCAGTTAAACTGCTCCAGGTCCCACGAGAAGTAATGTTCATGATAGCGGTAGATCCATCAATAATAGCTGACCAAGTGAAAGAAGTGACATAGCGGAAGTATCTATCAGGGTTTGGAAGGTTCGAAGAAGGAAAGGAATGAAAGGGATTTCCTTTACGTACGACACAGATGGGAGATGATATAGCTCCTGTTGCTGGGAGAATTACAAGATTGTTGCGCAGTACAAGTGGGGCTGGTACTGCGCCTGCAGCTGGGTCAGTGGTATCACAGAGCTCTTGAAGGTGGGCGTCTGGCTAAATTTCTTGGAATGAGACACGCCGGTTATTCGCGCCATCTGAGCACATTTTGTCGCACTACAATCTGTGCTTGCATCTTGATTTGTCACAGTAATATGTATGTTTGCGGCAAACGGACATTGTGCTGTGTGCGGCTCATACCGCGAGTATTTTGCAAGCGTGGCCTTGCTATGTGCTGCTATGGTGGAGTCATCTGGTGTGCTGAAGGTAACATGTGATAGTCGCTGATGCCTTCTTGATGATATACAGGCGGTTAACCAGGTCCACTTTACATTTTATACGTTTTTATGACGTATGGATAACATGCCTAGTTACTTTTGCTTCTATTTTCCATTTTATATGGCTATATGATGGATGGATTACATACCCGGCTACCTTTACGTAAGTCTCTACTACTTCCAGTTTATTTATCAGCATTCGACGTCTAGGGTAGCGTCTTTGGTTGGTAATCGGTCCCGGGTTCGGAATCCGCCACCACTTAAATTTTGATTAATAATCAGCATTGGCAGCATGAGAAGTCACCCTCATTCCGCCAAAGGCCTTGTCAATGAGGATGGAGGAGCGGATAGATGTTCGGGTGAGAAACTGCCCCAAAAGGCCGAAGAATCAACAATGAACAACAGCATGAGGATTCAGAAGGCAATGGAAACCATTGCATTAAAGACACATAACATGTATCCACAGGACATGTTGCCTGAAGTTGAAAATGTGCAGGATGATCTACATTGGCAAAAGATTGCGGAAATTCCCCCATTAGGATCTCCGGGAGAGGACTGTCAAAGGATAGATGATCATGAGGAAATCATTGAATAACTAACGAAAGGATAACATTTTATGAGTCGCGACGTGGAATGTCAGAAGCTTGAACATGGTAGGGAAACTAGAATATCTGAAAAGGGAAATGCGAAGACTCAATCTAGATATAGTAGTAGTCAGTGAAATAAGACAAGGATTTCTGGTCAAATGAGTATAACGTAATATCAACAGCAGCAGAAAATGATATAACGGGAGCAGGCTTCCTTTCGAATAGGGAGGTAGGGCACAGAATGAGTTACTGTGAACAGTTCAGTGCGAAGGTTGTTCTTATCAGAATCGACAGCAAGCCATCGCATTCCGACTCCGCAAGCTGAAGATGAGATAGAGAAAGTATATGAGTTTATTGAAAGGGTAATATAGTACGTAAAGAGAGATGAAAATTTAATAGTCATGGGGGAATGAAATGCAGTTGTAGGGGACTGAGTATGAGAGAAGGTTACAGGAGAACATGGACTTGGGACAAGAAATGAGAGAGGACAAAGACTAGTTACCGAGTTTTGTAATAAATTTCAGCTAGCAATAGCGAATACCCTGTTCAAGAATCACAAGAAAAAGAGGTATACTTGGAAAAGACCGGGTGATACGGGAAGATTTCAGTTAGATTATATCATGGTCAGGCAGAGATTCCGAAATCAGATACTGGATTGTAAGGCGTACCCAAGTGCAGATATAGACTCAGATCACAATCTAGTAGTGGTGAACAGTAAGCTGAAGTTTAAGAAATTAGTCGGGAAGAATCTATACGCAAAGAACTGGGATACGGGAGTATTAAGGAATGGCGGGATACATTTGAAGTTCTCTAAGGCTATAGGTACAGCAATAAGGAGCAGATCAGTAGGCAGTAGAGTGAAGAGGAGTGGACATCTCTAAAAAGAGCAATCACAGAAGTGGGAAAGGAAAACACAGGTAGAAGAAGGTAACTGCGAAGAATCCGCGAGTAACAGAAGAAATACTTCAGTTGTTCGATGAAAGAAGCAAGTACAAAAATGTTCAGGAAAATTCAGGAATACAGAAATACTAGTCGCTGAAGAATGAAATAAATAGCAAGTGCAGAGAATCTAAGATGAAATGGTTGCTTGAAAAATTTGAAGAAGCTGAAAAAGATATGGTTGTCAGAACGACTGACTCCGCGTATAGAGAAGTCAAAACAACCTTTGTTGAAATAAAAAGTAAGGCTGATGACATTAAAAGTGCAACGAGAATTTCACTGTTAAATGAAGAGGAGAGAACGGATAGGAGGAAAGAGTACATTGAAGACTTTTAAGAGGGAGAAGATTTGTCTGACGTGATATAAGAAAAACAGGAGACTATTTAGAAGAGATAGGGGACCCAGTATAAAAATCAGAATTTAAAAGAGCTTTGTAGGACTTAAGATCAAATAAGGCAGAAGGGACAGATAACATTTCTTCAGAACTTCTAAAATCATTTAGGGGAGTGGTAACAAAACGACTATTCGCTTTTGTGTGTAGAATGTATGAGTCTGGCGACATACCATCTGCCTTTCGGAAAAATATCTTTCAGACAGTTCCGAAGACTGCAAGAACTACAGGTGCGAGAACTGTCACACAATCAGCTTAACAGCTCATGCATCCAAGTTGATGACAAGAATAATACACAGAAGAATGGAAAAGAAACTTGAGGATATGTTACACGATGACGATCAGCTTGGATTTAGGAAAGGTAAAGGCACCGGAGAGGCAGTTCTGACGTTGCGGTTGATGATGGCACCAAGACTAAAGAAAAATCAAGACACGTTCATAGGATCTGTGGACGTGGAAAAAGCGTTCGACAATAGAAAATGGTGCAAGATGTTCGAAATTCTGAGGAATACAGGAGTAAGATGTAGGGAGAGACGGAAAATATACAATATGCAAAAGAGCCAAGAGCGAATAATAAGAGTGGACCACCAACAACATAGTTACCGGATTTTAAAGTATGTTAAGACAGGGATGTACTCTGTCACCCCTACTGTTTAATCTGTATGTCGCAGAAGCAATGACGGAAATGAAAGAAAGGTTCGGGGGGCATTAAAGTTCAAAGTGAAAGGATACCAATGAAACGATTTACCGATGAGATTGCTATCCTGAGAGAAAGTGAAGAAGAATTACATGATCCGCCGAATGGAATGAACAGTCTAATGTGTACAGAATATGAACTGAGAATAAACCGAAGAAAGACGAAAGTAATGAGAAGTAGCAGAAATGAGAACAGATAGAAATTTAACATCAGGATTGACGGTCTCGAAGTAGATATAGTTAAGGAATTCTACTACCTAGGCAGCAAAATAACCGATGACTGACGGAGCAAGGACATAAAAAGCACAGTAGCACTGGCAAACATTGCATTTCTGACGAAGAGAAGTCTATTGGTATCGAATATAGGCCTTAATTTGAGGAAGAAATTTCAGAGGACATACGTTTGGAGCACAGCATTGTATGGTAGTGGAAGATGGACTGTGGGAAAACCGCTACAAAAGAGAATCGAAGCATTTAAGATGTGGTACTACAGACGAATGTTGAAAATTAGGTGGACCGATAGGGTAAGAAGTGAGGAGGTCATGCGCACAATCGGTGTGTACAGAAATCTGGATCACCACCTCTGAAGGTCTCGCTGTTTGGTAGTACAGCAATGTGGAAAACTCTGACAAGGAAAAGGGACTGGATGATAGGACATCTGTTAAGTCTTCTGGGATTTACTTCCATTGGTACTAGAGGGTGCTGTAGAGGGCAAAAACTGTAGAGGACGACAGATATTGGAATACATTCAGCAAATAATTGAGGATGTAGGCTGCAAGTGCTACTCTGAGATGAAGAGTCGTACAAGACGGAACCATGCCCCTTCCTCTGTTTGATTCTAATTTATTGGTTTCTTGTTTTTATAGACTAATCTGATGATGCCCCAAAAGGGTGAAACGTGTTACTGATATTAAATAACTTTGCAGCCAAGACTGTTTTTATTCTGAAAGGAAACAAGGAATTAATAAACGGTGAAAACAGTAATACGTTATGAGAGTTGGGATGGATTCCTCAATCAGGAACGTGACCAAAGCAACATTACCCTGGGCCTCTTATGGTTGTAAATAAACTTTTCCGAGTATCTAAGATATAAGAATATGGAACAAAAGGATAGTGCGCAATCCATAGACTACACGCAGGCTATTGTCGTCAGACAATTGGATTTGCATGAACCATTCTGTTTACATAGGTCAGTTTTGTCTCCGATAGGATAAGGAAGGATTTAGACCACAGTACATGCTTTTTCCTTATTAGCCATTAATGATAGGTAATAAGTTATTAGCATAAACTTGTAGAAGAGGATCGCGGAGCAGTAGACAAGAGCAAATCAGATCATAATGCTTGGAAGCCGTCATGATATCTGTTACCTCACATGTAGTGGAGCCAAAATCTCCGCTCTATTAAGAAGAAACTGAGCAAGATAAACGACGGACAAAGATCTCTGTGTAGACATGATTGTTAGTGTAGCTGGAAAGAAAATATAAACAGTGCAGAGGACAACGTGACACCGTGAGTGAAGGTGGAAATTTGAAGCGTAAATAATTGTAAATAAACCAGTGTCTGTGTTTCAGAAAAATATGAGGGCAGAGTTTTTCCGTAGAGGGATAGAGTAGTAATGGCTTAAGCCATGGCGAATGCAAGACCCGTACTTGGAACACCAGCAGCTGCTATCAACGTCCTGCTGATAAAAGCACTCCTTCGCCATGTGCCCACTTCTGTATTGTCACACTTTCGTGTACGAGTAACCTGGGATGCAGACAATCCTCCAGGGTGCTTCTGCAGTCTAACACGCTGTCGCATGGCGATAGACAGATGCCGGTCACTGACCTTACTGCAAACGTTTCCGCGGTTACACGCGAACATTAGTCGCACCAAAAAGCGGCATTTAAAGCTTGGCCGAACTAAGTATCTCATGATTGGCACAGCAGGACCACGCACGACACCTATGCCAGTCCCCTCTACGACAGTGCTGACACAGCCCTGAGGCCTCCGCCGTAGTTCTGCCTCCGCCGGGCCACGCTCTATAGGCCTCTGCCTGACTGCCCAGGCCGGGCGGCCAAGACTGCACGATCCGCAACGCCCGACTTCCACCTGTTGGTCCAGATTTCGACACTGGGCAGCACCATCACTGTGTCGCTGGAAACAGTGCGACCTGAAGCAAAGTGCGAGACACCACTGCCTTTCCTAGCACCACGCTGCAGCATAACCAGCACAGTCGGTGCAGCCAGTCTGATTTCCACTGTGCCGTAGCTCTTACCCCTGCCCGCATACAGTTAAATGTAATGTTGAATCAGTTAATCAACAAGTAATCAAGACGTTATTCTAATATCACCAGGATCGTCTTTTGCTGTGCACCTGCAGCCACTCTTTGGTAAGGAACCGCGACCACATCCAAAAATATTTATTTTATCGGTACCTCGGTATAAATATTTGACCATTCGTTGCTGAAGTGAGAAGAAAAAATGGACAAAAAAGAATGTTTTGTGAAATGATTAATCTAAAGTTAGAAATAGAACAGCTCAGATAGAAAATTAATGCTCGTTTGTATGATGCTCGAAATCGTGTGCAGCAACTGAGATGCTCATCATTAGTGACGTAAGGAGACCACTAGGTCAAATATAACCAGCCAAACAGCCTGTATTACTGTTTAAAATTCTAAGGTTCTAAATATTGATGTTCAAATTCGCCTTAGAAATATCATTTTCTGTAAATGATTTTGAGCATCATTCAAAGGAGCATCGAATGTTTCACCAATCTATTTTATTTATTTCTTACTTTTTGACAAATCATTTCACAAAAACTTTACCATTCTTTCTCAACTTTCTTTTAATTTCCTAGTTTTGTTCAGAAACCATGGTATATAATACACACATCAAAAATGTTTTGTATCACCCCAGTTCCCAGAACTCCTGAAGATAGACGTTGACTGTGGATATTGTATCACAGACCCAGTCCCTTTGACTGTTCAGATATGTCACTAAACCCGCCCAAAGATGTAAGCAACCATGCATGAGAGCGCCCATTAGACCGATCAGTTCCAGTCATTCCACCAGAAAGGAGGTACACAGTTCATGTTGTCTGTAGTTCAACCATGCCTAAACGGTCAATACCATGGTTCGATCACGTCCGCATTGTTACTTTGCGCCAGGAAGGACTCTCAACAAGGGAAGTGTCCAGGCTTCTCGGAGTGAAACAAAGCGATGTTGTTCGGACGTGGAGGAGATGCAGAGAGACAGGAAATGTCGATGACATGCCTCGCTCAGGCCGCACAAGGGTTCCTACTGCAGTGCATGATCGCTACCTACGGATTATGGCTCGGAGGAACCCTGATAGTAACGCCACCATGTTGAAAAATGCTATTCGTGCAACCACAGGACGTCGTGTTACGACTCAAAATGTGCGCAACAGGCTGCATGATGCGCAACTTCACTCCCGACGTCCATGGCTACGTCCATCTTTGCAACCACGACCCATGCCTCACGGTACAGGTGGGACCTATGAACCGCTCAGGATTGGCATCACATTCTCTTCACCGATGAGTGTCACATATGCCTTGAAGCAGACAATCGTCGGAGAAGTGTTTGGAGGCAATCCAATCAGGTTGAACGCTTTAGACACACTTTCCAGCGAGTGCAGCAAAGTGAAGGTTCCCTGCTGTTTTGGGGTGACATTATGTGGGGCAGACGTACGTCGCTGGTTGTCATGGAAGGCGCCGTAGCGATTGTACGATACGCGAATGCCATACTCGACCGATAGTGCAATCACATCAGCAGCATATTGGCGAGGCATTCGTGTTCATGGACGACAATTCGCGCCCCTATCGTGCACATCTTATGAATGACTTCCTTCAGGATAACGACATGGCTCGATTAGAGTGGCCAGCATGTTCTACAGACATGAACCGTATCGAACATGACTGGGATAGATTAAAAAGGGCTGTTTATGGACGATGTGACCCGCCAACCACTCTGAGGGATCTACTCCGAATCGCCGTTGAGGAGCGGGACAATCTCGACCAACAGTGCCCTGGTGAACTTGTGGATAGTATGCCACGACGAATACAGGCATGCACCAATGCAAGAGGACGTGCTACTGGGTATTAGCGGTACAAGTGTGTACAGAAATCTGGACCACCACTTCTGAAGTTCTCGCTGTATGGTAGTACAACAATGCAATATGTGGTTTTCACGAGCAATAAAAATGGCGGAAAAGATGTTTGTGTTGATCTCTATTCCAATTTTCTGTGCAGGTTCCGGAACTCTCGGAAACGAGGTGATGCAAAATTGTTTTTGATGTGTTTATATTTAAATACCAATCAAAGGTCAAGAGAGAGTAGAGAAGTTTCAATTTACCCTGTGATTTAATCTTTCTTACACCACATTTAGATACGTAGCAACAGCCGTTCTTGAAATATTACAGTTTTCCTTTAAATTACTAATTAAATTAGTCTTAATATCCCCGATTATTTTCAATCAATAAAACCTTTTTTTTTTTGCTAAATTAGACCTCACGCCGGCCAAACTCATATCCTATGTGTCCATTTTCAATCCTTCGTTTGTCTATGAAAATTTCAGACAAAAATTGACAGTGTAATTTCTAGGGAGTGTTGTTATCGCTTTTCTCTAATATTTTATGAAAAATAATGCATTAAACATTGTTAGGAAAAGCAACGAGAAACCACATGTAAAGAAAACGTGTAGCACATTCTAAAACGAGAAGCAGACTCCTGAACATGCACTGAATTACCAGTCCGCCCTTAACAAGGTACGATTCAACGCCAAGTCTGCGATCATCCATTAAGTATAAAACCGCTACAGAAATTGGGCCAGATTGTTGCTTTAGATTCACTTAAACATTAGCACAAAGAATGAATAAGGCAGCGGAAAATGCTGTCATGTGAAAAACAAAGAAGTCACTTATTATAATTTCACTTGCTTGTCGTTCTGCGACTAGAATAAAGAATAAATCTTGAGTGAATGCAAGTTGGTATCACAAGAAAACGAAATGTTTATTCTGTCCTGTTAAACAAATTGCAGGCTGAAGGGCTTTGGCATCATGCATAAAAATTATGGAAGTTCTCGTTACTGACTACTCAATTCTCACCGCCGCCCGTCATCCAAAGGTGCGATTCCAATGCTCCGTGACGAGACAAGCCGAGCGGCTGTGGCTGTCGCTACTACAGACGTGACGTTGAAAAGGGTTGCATCCAATCACGGTCAAGAAGTGCCGCCATTGAACAGGCGCACGTATACTGCCGCTTCGCTTGTGTCGCCACAGCCACCGCATTGGAATCGCACCTTAAGGCTACGTCCTGCGTGAGCAACAGAAGCGACTGTCAGCCTGTGACTCCTTGATGTGAAACATTTCTGCCAGAAGCAACAGCGTGGGGCTACTACATCGCCCAGCGTCCTGTGTGCGAGCGATGAACTTCCGGTACAAGGTGACTACAAGAGCCGACCAGTTGCGTTTAGTAAATGACCCCCTTAAAACCGTAGAATGCTGCAGTTCGAGAGGAAGGCAACAAAATTAGATTATTTTGTTTATTACTTTTAGACAAATCGTTCCACAAAACATCTGATTTTCCGACATTTTATATATGCTTTATTTATGCAGGCTATTTCGATTGACTGAAACAGTTGGCTTTAGCATTGATTGCAGATCAAATACTTTCCCAACAATCTGATACCAGTAAAATGTTTTGTCTGTTCAATGTGTTTTATTATAAATTTAATGTGTGTGATATACTGGTTTACGTGTATACGGTTAAAGCGCTTTGGCAAGTTCTTAAACATATACTCTGAGATGCAGTGTAAAGAGTACAGACAAAATGTAGTTTACAGAACGAGTGATACGATTCCAGTTGATGTACCTCATTTGGTGTACATGATTTCGAGAATTGTTCAAAACTGTTTTTATTTGTAAAGTTCCTTTAATGTGTTAAATAGGGGGCCCTTGCAGAGTGTAGTGTATTCGTTAAAGACCTGTTTTCCATCTGCTATTGCCTTCTGTATATGGAAGTTTTCCTGAATGGTCAGTTTGCTGTGTAGGCTGTGGCTGGGTTTTAGTATTCTTGTCTGTTTCTATTGTGGTTGGGTGGTGGCTGTTGGCTGTAAGGTGGTCAGCAAATGTGCTGTTGCTTTTGTTTTGAAGTTTCTGCATGTTTGTCCTATGTATACTGACTGGCAAGTGTTGCATGTGAGTTCATATATTCCTGATCTATTAAATTTATCCATGGGTGTTTCTTGTGTTCTGATCTTTTTCTGTGTTGTGTTCTCCGTTCTGTATCCTATTTGGAGTTGCTTTAATATGTTACCTATTCTGTGAACAATCTTATTATCATGACTGAGTATGTGGCATATCGTTTTGTGTGTGTGTTGTTGCTCTGTTGTGTCTTGTGTGTGGTCATTGTTTGTGCATTGTGTTGTTCTGTGCTGGGTGAGGATTTGTGTGTGTGTGGTGTGTTCATTTTTGTACTGTTTGCATATTTTTTTATTTAACTTGTCTAACATATGGGTAGCATAACCATTTTCTGGTGTAGTGAAAAAGTATTTTACTACGTTTTTTGTGGAAAATACTTGTTATGGTTACGTATGCATCACAACATCTCATCATGATGTGGAGAATGGAAGCGCTTGCCACACGAAAACGTAAATAAATACGAAAATAGGCGCGAAAACATCGCGAAAAACTAAATTACATTCTAGTTGATGGGTTAACTCCCAGCAAAAACTTTCTCATCAACATCGTTTGGTTGCAGATGACAAGCTACTTATAGTAATTAACACAAAAGTGATCCAGAAACTTCATGCACACTAAATTTAAAGGTATTTACAAAAAGGAATGATCTGTTGTTTGAAGTAAAAATGCACATAATTTTATAATCATTTAACAAAATGTTCACATTGCAGAATAAATAAAAATACGAAAACCCACTGATGATGGTACAGTGGTGACGAAACATGTTTGGCTACTGAGAAAAACGGTGTTTTGCATAACTGGCGGACCTCACATCCAAAGATTTTTAACTGCAAACGCGGCCAATACAAGAAGCTGCACATCAAAAGATGGATATTTTTGACACTTTATTTACATAGCTAGCAGCTGTTCGTGAAATATTTCAGTTTTCCCTCAACTCACTATCCCTAATTACTTTCAAGTAATTAAACATTTGTTTGCAAAACTAGACCCCACGTCGGCAAATTTGATACTCCATTTGTCCATTTGCCGCTCTTCATGTGGATATGAAAATTCGGACAAAAACCCATTATGTAATTTATAGGAAGTTTGGTTTCGCTCCCTCAAGCATTTGACCAAAACGTTTCCAATAACGATCACGGGATAAGATGTCCTCTCTGAATGCTGTCATTTGCAAAAAATCTCGTTTCGCTATCTTGAATCGCTTATGAAGTATGACGATTTTTACGACCACATCATTCTCGATGCGCAGGGATGGGATGAGCGCGCCATGCACGATCTGTCAGCCACGTATACCCTTTATTTTATAAAAAAAACCTAGGTACCACGAAGCAGTTATGCAAACTGGTCAGAATGTGATGTTCATATCGGTATCGACGGAAAATGCAAAACTGTAATCTTTGGCAGCCGCAGCTGCAACGCAAATTCACCGAACAGCTCGCAAGGACAGTGAACAGAGGACGTGTCGACATCAGGGAATCAAGTCTTTGCGAGTTCCATTCCGCGTATTCAGTTTGACAGTAAGTTTACCTCGCAGATAGGCACGTGATCAATATATGCAGACGTCATTGTTTGAGAGAGAACGTGCGTTTCGGTTCAAAGAAGTCGGTTGGATTAGTCGACGAATAGCTCGACGTTTGAACAGGAGCGGTGCCACTATTCGACGATGTTGGCAGGAAAAGAGTAACCATGGGTAAACACAGCGTCACGAAGGAAGAGGTCGACCTAGAGGGACGACAGAACGTGAATACCGAGCAATCAGCAGAGAGGCACTCAGAGCCCCGGATTAATCATTATCATCGGTCCGACGCGGAACTGATGCTTCAGTGACCACAAGAACCATTAACAGACGGCTCACAGAAAGGGAACTGACCTTACGACACCTCTTTCTGTACACCAACGAGCCCGTTTCCAGTGGTATCAGCCACATTCGGCCTGGAACCTCATTGGTTGAGGTAGAATTGTCTTCAGTCATGAGTGCCGCCTCTAACTGTACTCCAGTGACCAGTGAAGACGTGTCTGGAGCCGCCCTGCTTAGCGGTGGGATACTAACGTGACTGTAGCCCGCCATACGGCCTGAAAGTCAGGAGTGATCTTCTGGGATGCAGTTTCGTTTCATAGCAGAATCCCTTTGGTTGTCATCTGCCGCACATTTACAGCTTTGCGGTACGTCAACGACATTTTTCTGCCCTTCATGGCAAGCCATCCTGGGCCACACATGCCTGCCCACACATCGCAAGTGTTTCTACTGACTGTCTACGTGCTTGCCAAACCCTGCCTTGGCAAGCGAGGTCGCCAGGTCTTTCCCCCTTTGAGCATGTTTGGAGCATTATGGGTAAGGCTCTGAAACCAGCTCGGGATTTTGACGATCTAACGCACAAATTGGACAGAGTTTGGTACGATATCCCTCATGAGGACATCCAGCAACTTTATCAATCAAGGCCAAGCCGAATAACAGCCTCCATAAATGCCAGATATGAACCAACACATTGTTGACTTCCTCAGTTTGTGAAGTTTTTCCTCTTGAATAAATCATTTAATTTTTCTGAAATTGCACTCATTTGTTTTTCTGTATATGAACATCACATATACCGATTTCCGACCCATTAAAATAATTCTTTTGTGGTGCATCTTTCTTCTGTTTGTCTTAGAGTATACAATCCAGTATTTGGAAAACTAAGAGGGATGTCGTTCTGTTCTGAACTTTAAATACAATTTCAATATGTTGGTTACATTTAATATGCAGAACTGTATGGCCTAATATGAACTACAGGCAAAGCCTACCTCTGCAAACTCTTACAAATTTCTTGCATTCGATTACTTAGCACAGTAATTATAAAGAATAGCGAAAATTAAAACTAGATGATAAGAATTTGATAGCAGACAACAAGCAGTGGCACGGACGTCGCCAACCTAGAACACTACTGTAGCTATGCTTGCGGTCGTGTTTTGTCGCCTGAAGCTGTCCCGCGCTGCCGGTCACTTTTGTCGCTCACATGGGACGTACCCCAACACACACAATACTACTACTTGTTTCTCGACGACCAGCGTAAGAGTGTACGCTCACACCAAAGTTTGTACCTGTGTTCCCGCCTACAGAAGTTCACATCACATTCCCGACCAGTATCAACCCAGCATAGACGAATAATACCATGTATAACACATACATAGCGTGGACACAAAGGTTTTCCTACTTCAGAAAGCCTGCCTAGAATACAATAGCAACCTGATCCGCCTTTTATCTGGTAGCTTTATCTGCGGCCCAACGACTTGTCTGGTGTAGCGGAAATAAATTATACACAGAAACCTTTCTTGTGAATCAATCTGTTAGTGAAAACCATATAAAAATTCCTACAGTAGTTCCTGAGATTATCCTTCACATAAACGAAGAAAACGTGGCGTGAGCCTTTACTTTATAACGTGTATAGATAGTATGGTCAAGGCGTTACTTTCTGGAGTTCAGTGGCTGTTTACCATTCTGCTTTTTTGTCAGATACCAACTACTCTGTACCTGACCAGAAATCACTGCTACGAGATATCACTCAAACACCAATTAAATACGGAGCAGATAACAATACATATATTAGACACCCATCATTACTATAATTGTAAATTATACATAAAAAAACTTACCTCGTGACTCATCATATCTACACTGTGGAAAGAAACAGAACACCTTTTTAGAGGTTTCCAGTTCCCTCAAATTTTATTATTGTTACTGTGCGTACAGTGTACATGAAATGATTACATCTACAGATCAGTAGCACAAGCGGGTCTGAGGTACCAGGTATCGACCCTTACTGAAACGCCCATATTAGCACGTGGTGTAGCCTCCACAGATGGCAATGCAGGCGCTAATTCTGGCATTCATTCGAGCACACAGCTGGCGAGTACTGTCTGGGATACGTTATTTCACGCGTGCTCGACTTGTTCACGCTGTTCTATAAGAGCTGTCAGTTAACGAGTCGCATGAGTCACTTCTCGTCCCACGAAATCCCATAAGTGCTCTATGGGAGACAAATCTGGAGATCGTGCTAGGCAGGGAAGTTGCTGCAACTTTTGCAGAGCACGCTGAGTTTCGCAAGCAATGTGTGGGCGAGCTCAATTCTTTTTTTTTTCTTTTTTTTTCTTTTTTTTCTTTTTTTTTTTTTTGGGTCATCAGTCTACTGACTGGTTTGATGCGGCCCGCCAAGAATTCCTTTCCTGTGCTATCCTCTTCATCTCAGAGTAGCACTTGCAACCTACGTCCTCAATTATTTGCTTCACGTATTCCAATCTCTGTCTTCTTCTACAGTTTTTGCCCTCTAAAGCTCCCTCTAGTATCATGGAAGTCATTTCCTCATGTCTTAGCAGATGTCCTATCATCCTGTCCCTTCTCCTTATCAATGTTTCCACATATTCCTTTCCTCTCCGATTCTGCGTAGAACCTCCTCATTCCTTACCTTATCAGTCTACCTAATTTTCAACATTCGTCTATAGCACCACATCTCAAATGCTTCGATTCTTTTCTGTTCCGGTTTTCCCACAGTCCATGTTTCACTATCATACAATGCTGTACTCCAGACGTACATCCTCAGAAATTTCTTCCTCAAATTAAGGCCGGTATTTGATATTAGTAGATTTCTCTTGGCCAGAAATGCCTTTTTTGCCATACCGAGTCTGCTTTTGATGTCCTCCTTGCTCCGTCTGTCATTGGTTATTTTACTGCCTAGGTAGCAGAATTCCTTAACTTCATTGACTTCGTGACCATCAATCCTGATGTTAAGTTTCTCGTTGTTCTCATTTCTACTACTTCTCATTACCTTCGTCTTTCTCCGATTTACTCTCAAACCATACTGTGTACTCATTAGACTGTTCATTCCGTTCAGCAGATCATTTAATTCTTCTTCACTTTCACTCAGGATAGCAATGTCATCAGCGAATCGTATCATTGATATCCTTTAACCTTGTATTTTAATTCCACTCCTGAACCTTTCTTTTATTTCCATCATTGCTTCCTCGATGTACAGATTGAAGAGTAGGGGTGAAAGGCTACAGCCTTATCTTACACCCTTCTTAATACAAGCACTTCGTTGTTGATCGTCCACTCTTATTATTCCCTCTTGGTTGTTGTACATATTGTATATGACCTGTCTCTCCCTATAGCTTACCCCTACTTTTTTCAGAATCTCGAACAGCTTGCACCATTTTATATTGTCGAACGCTTTTTCCAGGTCGACAAATCCTATGAAAGTGTCTTGATTTTTCTTTAGCCTTGCTTCGATCATTAGCCGTAACGTCAGAATTGCCTCTCTCGTCCCTTTACTTTTCCTAAAACCAAACTGATCGGCACCTAGCGCATTCTCAATTTTCTTTTCCATTCTTCTGCATATTATTCTTGTAAGCAGCTTCGATGCATGAGCTGCTAAGCTGATTGTGCGATAATTCTCGCACTTGTCAGCTCTTGCCGTCTTCGGAATTATGTGGATGATGCTTTTCCGAAAGTTAGATGGTATGTCGCCAGACTCATATATTTTGCACACCAACGTGAACAGTCGTTTTGTTGCCACTTCCCCGAATGATTTTAGAAATTCTGATGGAATGTTATCTATCCCTTCTGCCTTATTTGACCGTAAGTCCTCCAAAGCTCTTTTAAATTCCGATTCTAATACTGGATCCCCTATCTCTTCTAAATCGACTCCTGTTTCTTCTTCTATGACATCCGCCAAATCTTCACCCTCGTAGAGACTTTCAATGTATTCTTTCCACCTATCTGCTCTCTCCTCTGCATTTAACAGTGGAATTCCCGTTGCACTCTTAAGGTTACCACCGTCGCTTTTAATGTCACCAAAGGTTGTTTTGACTTCCCTGTATGCTGAGTCTGTTCTTCCGACAATCCTATCTTTTTCGATGTCTTCACATTTTTCCTGCAGCCATTTCGTCTTAGCTTCCCTGCACTTCCTATTTATTTCATTCTGGTCTTACAAGCCCTCTTATCTGTGCTATGGTACCTGTGCATCTGCCACTGTTGCCCTTAAACACGACGAACCTGGCGGGCGTCTGTGCTATGACACAGCACGTCAATCTTGTGTGACAATTGTCTGAAAGGACCACCCTGGCATTCGAAAGGCCACGATTTGACCCATTTCAAACTCGCTCATTTGGCTGCAGGAAGCACAAGTGCGTCTCCGTGGCATGTTTGCCTGACTGCTTCACTCTTTTGCACCACACTGAGGGTTCTGGCTGTGAACACCCCTATTAAAGGGTAGACGCAGATGACGCTCTGGCAGCTACGCAACTACGCTATCTGTTGGCGGACGACGTTGCACCATTTTCAGTACGTCTATTATCTCCCAGGTGGTATGTGGTGTCATCGCATCAAAATCGACGTCGTCTTTCCAGGTGTACCATTTTTTTCCAGCAGTGTATTAGTGAAATTAGTTAGTTTAGTTCCTATTTGAAGTTTAGACTGGAAAAAAAAACTGATTGAATGTTCCTATGTTTAATGTTATTGCAAAATGTATATGCTTGATGAGTACGATAATCATAATAATAAAATGGAGATGACAGATGGCGGTATATACACTCCTGGAAATGGAAAAAAGAACACATTGACACCGGTGTGTCAGACCCACCATACTTGCTCCGGACACTGCGAGAGGGCTGTACAAGCAATGATCACACGCACGGCACAGCGGACACACCAGGACCCGCGGTGTTGGCCGTCGAATGGCGCTAGCTGCGCAGCATTGGTGCACCGCCGCCGTCAGTGTCAGCCAGTTTGCCGTGGCATACGGAGCTCCATCGCAGTCTTTAACACTGGTAGCATGCCGCGACAGCGTGGACGTGAACCGTATGTGCAGTTGACGGACTTTGAGCGAGGGCGTATAGTGGGCATGCGGGAGGCCGGGTGGACATACCGCCGAAATGCTCAACACGTGGGGCGTGAGGTCTCCACAGTACATCGATGTTGTCGCCAGTGGTCGGCGGAAGGTGCACGTGCCCGTCGACCTGGGACCGGACCGCAGCGACGCACGGATGCACGCCAAGACCGTAGGATCCTACGCAGTGCCGTAGGGGACCGCACCGCCACTTCCCAGCAAATTAGGGACACTGTTGCTCCTGGGGTATCGGCGAGGAGCATTCGCAACCGTCTCCATGAAGCTGGGCTACGGTCCCGCACACCGTTAGGCCGTCTTCCGCTCACGCCCCAACATCGTGCAGCCCGCCTCCAGTGGTGTCGCGACAGGCGTGAATGGAGGGACGAATGGAGACGTGTCGTCTTCAGCGATGAGAGTCGCTTCTGCCTTGGTGCCAATGATGGTCGTCTGCGTGTTTGGCGCCGTGCAGGTGAGCGCCACAATCAGGACTGCATACGACCGAGGCACACAGGGCCAACACCCGGCATCATGGTGTGGGGAGCGATCTCCTACACTGGCCGTACACCACTGGTGATCGTCGAGGGGACACTGAATAGTGCACGGTACATCCAAACCGTCATCGAACCCATCGTTCTACCATCCCTAGACCGGCAAGGGAACTTGCTGTTCCAACAGGACAATGCACGTCCGCATGTATCCCGTGCCACCCAACGTGCTCTAGAAGGTGTAAGTCAACTACCCTGGCCAGCAAGATCTCCGGATCTGTCCCCCATTGAGCATGTTTGGGACTGGATGAAGCGTCGTCTCACGCGGTCTGCACGTCCAGCACGAACGCTGGTCCAACTGAGGCGCCAGGTGGAAATGGCATGGCAAGCCGTTCCACAGGACTACATCCAGCATCTCTACGATCGTCTCCATGGGAGAATAGCGGTCTGCGTTGCTGCGAAAGGTGGATATACACTCTACTAGTGCCGACATTGTGCATGCTCTGTTGCCTGTGTCTATGTGCCTGTGGTTCTGTCAGTGTGATCATGTGATGTATCTGACCCCAGGAATGTGTCAATAAAGTTTCCCCTTCCTGGGACAATGAATTCACGGTGTTCTTATTTCAATTTCCAGGAGTGTAGCATAAACTCTTCACTGTCTTTCGGATTACACCCAGATGTTAATTTTTTTGTAGCCTTGATCACAAGCAAAGCCACTTAACGTGCTGTGATAGTCAGTCTCCTCTCCTTAGATGTTAACAACAATTTTGCAACAGAGTGCGTCTCATACATTTATATAAGGATTTTATTCACCTTAAGTTACCTCGACTTCAATTGCTTACAATCATATATGCAATTTTTATTCTTTAGTGAAAACGCCGACTTGAAGTACATTCCAATTTCAGAACTGTCTTTATTGTGAATTAATTTTTAGATTGTAACTGTTCACGTCATTTATCGTTTTCTTTTGTTGATTACATAAACACGAACATAAAAAGTAATGATACCTACGACAAGTAGCTATAATGTTGTAATTATCATCTCGAAAACGTACAGTTACATAATTGATTTTTTGTTTGTTTTCAGACTACATGCCTGGAGTCTTGATATAATTGTAATCCCCACGTGATAGTACCGTAGCACGCCGACAGGTGAGTTAAAACAAAATGGCGCACCTCGTTGATAAAGTGAAGTATGTTGCGATAATTAGACCTTTGCATTTTAAATGAAAAATGCTCCAAAAGTCCACTATGTATGGGAACAATGCACCATAAGCCTGAATGGCGAAGAAGGAAGTAGCAGACCATCTCTCTGTGAAGAATTTGGAATCATGGAAGAAGTGGAGGCCTTACTGTTCGAAGGCGTATAACAATCGTGGCTGCAGTGGGAAATGTGAAAATACATTATGGGTCAGTTTTATACATCTTGCAGGACGTGACAAAGGGCGCCGCCTGCTGCGTTTCGTGGCTGTCGACTGCTCACCACGATTGAAGAAGCCTGCCAAACAGAGGCAGCAAAGGAACTGTTACAGCTATGCTCAGTCTGGATGACTTGTTTATCCGCCTTATCACCGTAGGCGAATTTTGGGTGTAGCGGTATGATAAAGGAGTTAAGATCTACCATCATTGGGACAATGTGTAGCTGAGAGTTTTTTGCTAATGCCATGATGTGGTTCTAACAAATTATTCTCATATGAGGTGCGTCGTCACAGGGAATCCTGGCGAGGTAAAAGGAGGTCGTGAAGTTGAAGTGTTGTAGGAAGCTGTCCACAGGATTGCTTTTGCTTCACGACTCCACTCCAGCACGTTCCAACCGGGCACACTCAACAGGCTGCTTCTTCTCTTTATTTTCTCCTTACCGCTAATCTCATCTAGTACGGGGTGCACTGTACTCAAGATTTAGCAAATTCATTTTATATAACTACGCGGCCGATGCCGTTCTTTGCGCCCCAGTCATCAACTATCCAAGGTACAGAAGTCACGCGTGACTCCTGTCTGTGAATCCTGAAACGTTCGTGTGATCATATTTTAACTGTTTGTGTGTCGTACTTCTTGAGGCAGAAATTGAGGACCCGCCTAGCATTTTCCTATATGAGTGTGGGAAACTATAACGTCGTCGTTTTCTTTGAAATTGTCCACTAACATTTTATAGAGTATGATATGCAATTTCTCTTGATAAAGTAGACGTTCAGTTACACTGTCTTGTAATTACATCCGGCCACTGTGGCCGACCGGTTCTAGGCGCTGATGCTACGGTCGCAGGTTCGAATCCTGCCTAGGGAATGGATGTGTGTGATGTCCTTAGGTTAGTTAGTTTTAAGTCTAGGGGACTGATGACCTCAGATGTTATGTCCCATAGTGCTCAGAGCCATTTTTTGTAGTTGCAGATTTGGATTAGCATTGCCAGTTGCTGTTTTCATTTCACTGTTTGTTTTTCTGCATTTCCTATGTAGTACGGTTGAGTTTTTGAATAATTGAAAGCTTACAAGCTGGCTGCGCGAGATTAAAGTCCTTTTAAGAGGAATTTGCCGTCATAAAAATGTTTGACCTCTAGGCAGAGCCACAGCCACAAGTAAACAGACCGGCATTCAGGGCCATCCTCATTCCCCAGCTCCACATGGGACATGAAACGCCCGTTTCTTCTCCCGAAGGAATCATGAAATTCTCCGCAGGAGGCTTTTAGAAAGATAAGTCTTCAGCCAGGTACGGTTTCCCCAAAGCTTTCCAAATTTGGGTTACGTTGCCTCGCAATGACGTTCGGTTTAACCATTTAGAATCGAGCCTCCTGACTGGGTCATTCTGATAATTTCTGGAGGGCCCGCGCTTTCTCGCTGTGGGTTGGTGCAGATCACCGGACAGGGCCTTTTCAGAATAGTGCCAGGGAGTGGGAGAGATTTTCTGCCTTCCCCCAGACCTAGAGACCTATTGGTTCAACATAAAGAAAATATACGACGGTACGAGAATAACATCTTCACTAGAGTTTTACTGGTCGGTACGCGCAATCTTTGTCAACATTGGCTAGAGAGTTTCTGCTCTTACGAAAAACAGCAGTGTTCCAGAGCTTCTAGAAGAAGAACAGTTGGCTGTAGTGTTTCGTGGAGTGAACACATCACTTTAAGAAAACGTAAAGTAAACGGCCGAGGCCTTTGCAGAGTGATGACACCACCTTAGATTTTGGGTGAGTAAAGATTTCAGGTTAGAACAAGAGAGGTGACTGACGAGCCAAGCTGCCACTAGAAGGATTTCTGCATTTAAGCACTAAGTACAACGAGAGGGCGGAAATCATGTTCCTGTCGCTGCTGCCCCCAGCTTCCTTATCCACGCTCCGTGCCTTTGGTAATATGAGCCATCATCACACTCGCCGATGTTGTCCAGACGTGAAGTTAATTAGCTCCCTTTAAAGGCCAAAATACGCGATATTAAGGTCACGCATCTAGCTTTTTGCTCTCAATGCGCGTTTTTGAGGTCTTATGGTGTTTTATTCTATTTCCTGTTGAGCCGTGGCTGGCTCATGTTGTGCTTTGGATTAAACCTTGATTGCTATTCTGTGTTTAGTCCCCCGCGGTTATCGCGATTATGCTGTTATCCTCTCTCTGCGCGAGTGACAGCAGCGGTGTGTATTGATATTCGCACCTTGTACTATCTTTGGTCTGGTGCATATAGTTTCCGGCTGTGCTGTGTGCGAGGAGTCGGTCGGTTGGCGTGGAGCAGCGAGGAAATCTCCGCGGGGCGTAGTTTGGCGGGCCCACTGGTGGTCTCTACGCAGTGTCGGAGTGTGTGGTGCTGTTCCCATTGCTACGAGGTCCGTGGCTCACCGATCATGGACAAGAAAGTTGAGTTTTGACTTAATCTACCAGCAAGCCACGTCTGTTCACATTGTGTCATTTGGATTTCGTTGTCGGCTGTTGGGACATTCTCGCGAGCAACAACGTGTGTTTTCAAGTTGGCAAATTTTAGCCACCCTCCAGTGGAGTTTAACTGTACTTGGTTATTTTGAATTGAAGTGCACCAGCGGAATCTTCTGCCTTGTGGCCGTTAACGTTCCGGTTATCTGCCTTGGCCGTTGACGTAAATGCAGGCAGTGTATTTTCCTCATCGTATTGTCGCTGTCCAGCACAGTGTGTTTGACAGTTCAATGTATAATTAGTTGTGGGCGCCAATACCTCCTACGTCGTTCCATTGAACTCCCTGTTGTGTGCTGATGGGGTGGAGTGGAAGTTATCTTGTCGATGGGTCTGTTGATTGTATGTCCGTTGGGTTGTCGTCGGATCGATAATGGTTGGGCCGGCCGCCTGTCACACCTAAGCGAGCGTTAGTGATTGAATTCCAGGCCGACCCTCGGAACTTCTGAGCGCCCTATGGTGTACTGCCTTATCTTGTTTGTTCTTTTTGTTTCTACTTGTATGGCTTCTAGCCACTTTTAGATTAAAGTTGTTTTGCCATTAAGCTGTCAGATAGTTTGGCCTTCAATCTAATTTAAAGAACTGTTTTAAGATAAGGCCTTTAGCCTTTTAAAAATTTATTTTGGTTTGAGTCTTAAGTAATAGGCCTTCAGCCGATTTTTAAATTAAAGTTGTTTTGCTCTTAAGGTGTGAGATTGTTTGGGCCTTCAGCCTAACTGAAAGAACTGATTTAATATAAGGCCTTTTGCTTTTTAAATTTATGATTTTGGTTTGAGTCTTAAGTTATTGGCTTTAAGCCGATTTTAAATTAAAGTGGTGTTGCCCTTAACCATGAGATTGTATGGCGCATTTAGCCGGTAATTAAGTTCCAAAAATTAATGTTGTGTTTTCTTTAATTTTCTTGGCTCTTGTAATGTTTGGTCAAATAAATAAAGTTGTATGTTCGAGTGTAACTGACAGCCGCTTATTTTGGCCCCTCCCCACAGTTTAAACTACCTGTCCTGCCCTGCGGGTTTAGCAGGGCGTATCATCCGTGTACTTTGTATTTTTAACCAACAACTTATGCAGTCATTGTGTCGTGTCCATGAATTACTAATGTAACTCTGTTTCATCCTCTCCATTCGCCTCTGATTAAGTTATATTTTAGAGTTAAAATTTCATGCTTAATTGGGCCACACCTAATAATTTAAACAAGCCTTTGCCATTGTTCGCCAGTATCCTTGTTTTAAATTAATGTTCATGGTCACTTGGGGTGGGTCCTCTCTTTATTGGTTACCAGAATGTGGTCTTCATATGGGGTAATGCACTCAGTCACAACCGACACCCCATCAAACAGCTGAAAAACGATATTCAGGCTGGCCAGTTGACCAGCCACAGTCGTAGTTAATCTGCCGGGCAGCTACGATGTAGGTCTGGCTCAGTGTCCTGTCTTGCAAGCTAGCGTATTGCTCTTTACACAGAACACAAACTTAGCATCTCCCCTCCACTACCTGCTCCCTGTATTCTCCCGGTGTGGCTGCCAGATTTCTACCTCTTTCCTCAGATTGCGTGACAGACGTTTCGACAGTGAAGAAGAGTCAATTTTCGAAGTGGATTGTATCCTGGGCTGCCAAAATGCAGACCTATGCAAACAAGGTCTCCATCATTAGGTACACTCTTTTGCATCGAAGGGTGAATGTGTAGAGAAGGATTAACTCCATCACAGAGTTTCATGGCTGCAGATTGTTTCCACGTGATAATTGAAAGTTTACGAAATTCTCTTGTAGTTACACGAATTCTTTACATTAAAAGAAGGCAGAAAGACTCTGCCGACCAATACAGGATTTAGATGACATGTAGGAGAATTTTTGGTGCATACAGAGACCTTAGGCTGTATGGACACAGAAGAAAGCTACATATCCAAATGTAGACGGGTGTTCTTGGTGCGAATAGTGCTGAAGCAGTGTCGACAATACGACAGCTAGTATTCCCCGTGCAGAAAACGGCTCTTTGAGGACAAATGACATGCTTTCTCTCACTGAGTTTTAACTTTTCTTTTCATATGATACATGAAACCCGTGATCCCAGCCATCAGTAGAGAGCCTCGCCCACCCACCATTATCATGAAATGTCTATCCCAAGAAAACTTAGTGCTCCCTACCACTCAAGTATAATACTACCTGACATGTGGTACTTTAATTTTTGAGTTATCAGTCTTCTGACTCGTTTGATTCAGCCCACCACGAAATTATCTTCTGTGCCAATCGCTTCATCTCAATGTAGCAATTTCAAACTTCGTCCTCAATTATTACAGGATTTGTTCGAGTCTCTTTCTTACTCTACAGTTTTACCCTCTATAGCTTCCTCTAGAACCTTGGAAGTTATTCCGTGATGTGTTAACAGATATCTTGTCGCTTCTTCCTATCAGTGTTTTCCATATATTCCTTTACTCACTGATTCTGCGAAGGACCAGCGCTTTCCTTACCTTATCTGTCTATCTAATTTGCAACACCAAACCTCTAATGCTTCGATTCTCTTCTGTTCCAGTTTTCTCTCTGTCCATGTTCCCCTAATATACAATGCTGTGCCCCAAACGTACATTCTCAAAAATTTCTTCCTCTAATGAAGACCTATTTTTGATGCTAGTAGACTTCCTTTGGCAGGAATTCCATTTTCACAAGTGTTAGTCTTCCTTTGAAGTCGTTATTACTCCGTCCATCATGGCTTATTTTGCTGCCTAGATAGCAGAACTCCTTAACTTTATCTACTTTTTCGATCCACAGTTCTGATGTTAAGTTTCTCATTGTACTTAAATCTGCTACTTGTCATTACTTTTGTCTTTCTTCGATTTACTTTCAGTCCATAGTCTGTAGACTGTTGATTCCATTCAACAGATCCTGTATTTCTTCTCCACTTTCACTAAGGGTAGCGATGTCATCAGCGAATCTTATCGTTGATACTTCCACCTTGAATATTATTCCCAGTCTTGAACATTTATTTTAATTTCGACGTTGTCTCTTTGAAATACAGATTGAACAGTAGTATTATAATCCACTAATGTGTGACTGATCTTCTTTGACTGATTACTGACTTTGGCACAGCAGTAAACATTTTCATTGAATTAAGTACATTATAAGAGTCAGTGTGGTAAGCTATCATACTAAAACCTTCTCAGCAAAATAACATCAACTACTGGCTACACACTAACGCCTTTCTTAGTGCTAAGTAAATGAGACAGTGTAAGATATATACAATGGGGCACACTTCCACTGTCTGTGATCAGTGCAAACGGCCTGAAATAAGCTGCCTGCTGGACAGGACAGCCACACTGTGGACGGGGCCGACTATAGACTACCTGCCAGGTACGATGGCATGCAGTGGTCACAGCTGAGTACAGGCTACCTGCCAGGCAGGAAAGCCATGCAGTGGCCAGCACAGTATAGGCTACCTGCTGGACACAATAAGCATGCCATGGCCAGAGCCGAGTACGGGCTACCTACCAGATAAGATGGTCATACTATGTCCAGCTAACTGCTGGATGGGACTGTCATGCCATTGCCAAAGCTGAGTATAGGTACATGTTGGACAGGATGGGCACAACAAGGCCACGGATAAGTACAGGCTACCTGCCAGACAGGATGGCCATACCTGCCTCGGGCTGGGTATGGTACAGCTGCCAGACGTGATAGTTACCCTGTGGCCATGGCACAGTATAGGCTACCCACAGGAGAGGAAAGCCATGCCACGGTAAGGGCTCAGTATAGGGTGCCTATCAGACAGTATGCCCTTGCTATGGCCAGGGGTGAATATAGGCTACCTGTCAGACAGGATGGACACTGCCCTAGGACTGAATATAGGCAACTAGCTGGACAAGACAGCCACACCATGGCTAGGGCTGAGTATTGGTTACCTCCTATAGAGGGCAGCCACAGTATGGTCACAGCTGAACATAAGCTGCGTGCCAGACAGGAGGGGCATTGCATGGCCATAGCTAAGTATATGCTCCCTGCTGGAAAAGACAGCTACGCCATGGACAGGGTTGAATACCGGTTTCCTACCATACAGGATGAGTGTAAGCTATCTGTCAGACAGAATGACTATGTTTCAAGCACTTGCCACAGTCCATTGCCAATTAACATGGGTAGTTTGCTGCATCTACATACTTTGGCATATACTTTGAAAATGTTGATAACCACACACACACAGTTGTAGGCTGGTCTTATAGCAAAAATATGTGTTACAGAAGCCCCATTCATCGATTACAGCCGAAATTATTCAATGCATAAATTTAGCCAGAAACGCCTGTCTTTCGCCAGATGCTTCAAGCACAAACTAATAGGGTATGCTGGCTGGTCTAAAAGTAGCAATAAAGAGGAAGACCAATGCTTATTAATATTTCACTGTCAGATTCAGTACATGCTTCGGTTCTCACAGTAAATGCTGTTTAATAATACTTGATCGGTTTAGTGCCCACCTTCTGAAACACGAAAATCAGTAAAGAGTCAGTGTCAATTATATTGCCTACACCTCTGCAGAATCGCAGACTTTCACTCTTTTTCTTAGATCAAATAACACCGTTATCTTCTTCACAGATAATCTTTGCTTATACACCAATTACTTGTGTTTTGAGTTGTAAGATGTCCACTATTATGTTTATTTCTCTTCTGTTGCCTTCTGTGTAGATCTTCTGCTGAATCTTCAGTTCTTTAATCCTATCTGTTGTGTCTTCTTTCTCATTTGTCTTCTCTTTTCCGTTGATTAATTAAAAAAATCGTGGTATCCCCTGATAATTTCTTCGTTCTGCACATCTCTGGACGCTTCCACTGTCTCAGTACTTTAAATCTACACTGTACGTTATGCTATTCAACTGTTTCCACAAGGAAAACTGATCGTCTTCCCAGTCTGTCTATTCACTTCAGCCCCATAATTCAATAGGTCGTCTTCATTTGTCCCTTTCATCTTGAAAAAATTAAAAAGATTACGTTTTCCGTATCGCATTAAAGCACTCTCTTTTATACGAGGTATGTCCACAAAGTAAGTTCCCTTTGGTTATATAAAACAAACACGCACAGATACAGAAAAAAATATTTATTGTACAAAAATCTACAACTGTTAAACTACTTTTCTGCATAGGTTCCGAAATTTTGTAGGCACTAATCATAGCGTGACACAAGTTTTTGTGTGTCTTCTTCATAGAAGGTTGCCACCTGTGTATTCAACCATGAACACGTTCTTTCAACTCGTTATCATCGTTGATGTGTTGACCATCAAGGACAGATTTTTAGGTGTAAGAAGAGATGAAAGTCGCTAGGAGCGAAGTCCGGGTTGTACGAAGGATGATCAAACGCGTCCCAGTGAAATTCCCGCAAGAGTTATTTGGTCAAATCCGCCGTGTGAGGTCGGGCATTATTGTGAAAAAAAAACACACCTTTTGACAGTAATCCTCGGCGCTTGATCTGTATTGCGCGGCGCAATTTCTTAATGGTCTCTCAATAACCATGTGCATCGATTGTTTGGCCTCGTGGTGAGAAACCAATCAGCAAAATGCCTTTTCTTCCCAAAAAAAACGGTTCACATAACTTTTCGAGATGTCAAGATTTACTTAGGCTTCACCTTCGTTGGGGATGAAGTGTGCTTCCATTTCATTGATTGCCATTTTGTTTCAGGAGTGTCGTACGATACCCAAGTTTCATCCCCCGTAACTTTCCGGGAAAGAAACCCATCGCCTTTTTCATTGTAGCTTGTCAAAAACTGAAGTTTGCTGCCCATCCGTTGCTTTTTGTGTTGTTCAGTAAGAATTTTGGGTACCAAACGTTAGCAAAATTTTCGAAATTTCAGTTTTTCTGTAACAATTCGTGAATTAGTGATCGTGAGATTTGCGGAATTTGCATAGCAAGGGCACTAAGTGTAAACTTACTGTTGTGCTTAATCTTCTCTTCAATTGTGTGAACCAGTTCATCAGTAACCACAGACGGGCGTCCACTTCGTTCTTCATCGTGTACTTGATGACGTCCTTCATTGAACGGTCTGACCCATCTTCTAACCATTGAATCACTCATAGCATTTTGTTCGTAAACCTCGTCGATTTGCCGATGAATTTCCTTTGGGTTAACTTTCTTTGCATTTAGAAAACGAATCACAGATCTGATTTTACACGCGGTGGCATTTTCAATTACAGCTAACATTATAAAGAAGCACTACAAAGCACACGTAGGCAGCAGCGATCTGAAAATGGCGTACATGTCTTCTCCTTGAGTCAGAGTAACTGCCGCGCGTCCTCGGAACTGCGATCGTAGCGCTGCCGCGGATAGAAATGGAAACGGAACTTACTTTGCGGACGACCCTCGTATGTACATGACACAGAAGTCATATAAAACATGCATAAATTTAAGTTACATTTTCTTAACATTTGTTTGGATACACCAATAAATCTATAAAAGAAAAAGAAAATTTAATGAGACAGCGGTTTCATTAAGATACATTCTATTAATTAGCAGTGGAGAAAATCACCTTCACAAGATAATTTATACGACTGCTCATGTTCACTTAAATGCAAGTTTCTGTTGCTATCACCACTCAAAATCGTTGAAATTATAAAGCCAGTACTGACTGCTTAGGTAAATTTCCAAATATCCCTTGAAGTCAGATCGTGTTATTAGATCTGTTTCATGGGTCTAAACATTATGTGAGAGAGCATTTTTCTCAAATCAGGCCATGTCCTGATTTACTCTCACAGCCAATACAAATCTAAAGCAAAGCAGTGCGCTTAGAAGATAGGGAAAAACAAAGGGGAAGTACGTCTGTGGTAGAAGGGCACAAAGGTGCAAAGAGACAGGTGGGACGTTGAATGTGAGTGCACACCAAAAGCCAGCCCATACATACCTTCCAGCCTGTTGGAGTGAAACTAATCTGTTAAAAAATAATGAAAAAGCTACGGATGTGCAAAATAACTGTGTTCCTTGCTTCAGAAAAGACATTGTGGTCTCCACAGAACGTAACAAGTGGTTTCATTAGTACCAGGAGGTGAAATCCACTCCAAAAACTGTGTGTCGAGTGGGCCATAGATGCAAAGAGGCTTCGTAGACTATTTAACCGTCGACCCCCTACTCGGCACCTCTTCTGACCATCTTTAGGCAACGTTCAAATTCATAATCAAACGTTTGGATTAGTACTTGTGTCCAATGTGTGAATGTAGTTGGTAGTTGTGTTATTTCGAATGTCCGCAGCTCGTGGTCGTGCGGTAGCGTTCTCGCTTCCCACGCCCGGGTTCCCGGGTTCGATTCCCGGCGGGGTCAGGGATTTTCTCTGCCTCGTGATGACTGGGTGTTGTGTGATGTCCTTAAGTTCGTTAGGTTTAAGTAGTTCTAAGTTCTATGGAACTGATGACCTCAGATGTTAAGTCCATAGTGCTCAGAGCCATTTGTTATTTCGAATGCGAGTGTAGGCTGTGATTAACCCAGTTCATACTGCCTGGAACAAGATCATTCACTCAGTTCTAAGACTTCAGCCTTTGTGTCACAGTATGACAAAATTAATACAAGAAAGAACTTAAAAACCAGTTTCGAAGGTCTAATTCTTTTGGTCATTGTATGTGAGGTTTTATAAGCAAATTGAAAACGAAGTACACGATATAGTTTTCATTACTATACTTTTGAATAAAAGTATATTTTTCAGAATCTAGTAGATTAAGAAAATACAACAACCAAATTCATTAATGATTGTAAAACCATTTCCTTACGTGTTCAACTGACTTTACTGAATGGGCCATTGCGATGAGGATTAATCAACACATTAGTATTGTCACTGTGTGAATATCAGTACTTATCCAGAGTTAGTTTGAAATGCATATCGACAAAAGGTTAACGAATCACTGTGATACACGTTATTGTGAAGCTGTGGCTTCATTGCTGATTAAAACTGCTAATCACAGGATTATTTTCGTTTAAATAACGCATTGCTCTTTTTTAAGTCTTTCCATGTATTACCAGGTAAACGAGAGTTGTTGAAAATTGTAGTGAAAGTGCATTGCAGAAAATAATCGTGTGGTTAACTTAAGTGTCTGTGCAAGTTGGACTTCCGACCATCTAAAAAAATTCCATAAGTTCCGTGAGTGAAGTTGTATGGTCTGTTTTAAACTACGCTCGCGTCCTTCCATATGCTTCACTATCATGAACATTTAAATTGCTGTTAGAGCTTAGTAATGATAGTGGGATTCGAGTTAAGAAATTAGTTATGATATCTAATAACTTATCTATGTTTGAGTTACACTTTCACAATCAAATTTTCTTTAACATTAATGATACTGTCAGGTTTAGTTTTCAGTAAAATCAACACGATGAACTTTTCCACTGCAAAATTTTTGCAGGTTCATGCGAGTATTACAAATTCAGAACAAATCGCAGGTTGGCTCTTCAGTGTAGACCATGATGAATTTCTTTGACACAGACTAGTTGTATATGGACTGATGCCTCGTCGTTGATGACGCCGTCGTCAGTTGGACATTACGCCATTATTTCCCATGGTTACATTTAGTGTTCAAAAACAGACGGAATATCTTCAAGGAAGTAGCCAATTCGACTAGAGCTTTTACGATTCATATTTATTCTTATGACCAATGGATATATTCCAGAGAAAGCATAGAAGCGGAAGAAATATGAGTTTGATGCTCAAACAGCTTTTGTATGCTGGTGGTGGACGCGATTTTGAGCAGGAAGCAACATAGGCTGACGTATCGACTCCGACGTCATCATTCATTTGTCAGAGATGTTGGACTGTACAAAGATATGGAGTGTATGACAGTGCCACTGGAGATTCTTTCTTCTTCGTGGACGACGGTTTTCACTCATTTCAGTCATGCACAGCTCGACTGTCGGTTGGTTTCGCTGGAACTCTTCCTGTAGTTTACTCCTGTTGGACAAGTCTGGTGTACGTTCCACAACCGTTTCAAAGGTGGGAATCTTTTGAGACGTGCCAAAATGTTAGTTACATTGAATCCATACACACTCAGATGCGCAGCAGGCCGTTGGTGGCCGGCCGCTGTGACCGAGCGGTTCTTGGCGTTTCAGTCTGGAAACGCGCTACTGCTATGGTCGCAGGTTCGAATCCTAAGTAGTTCTACGTCTAGCGGACTGATGACCTCCGATGTTAAGTCCCATAATGCTTAGAGCCATTTGAATCATTTTTAAGACCGTTGGTGGTAACTGCGTACCATGTAAGTGGGCGGTAATCAATGCACCACCTGCTTATAATTTGCAGCAAGAGATCAAGAGTTATTTGACAATGGTTGAGTCACAATTTTCCAAATGAATGATGACACAGTCTTCGAGGGGCCGGATTTTAATACAACATCGTTTTACTTGACTAGAAGAAGGGATCGGTTGGTAGAACATGTTCTGAGGCATCAAGGAATCACAAATTTAGTATTGGAGGGCAGCGTGGAGGGTAAAAATCGTAGAGGGAGACCAAGAGAGGAACACACTAAGCAGATTCAGAAAGATGTAGGTTGCGGTAGGTACTGGGAGATGAAGAAGCTTGCGCAGGATAGAGCTGCATCAAACCAGTCTCAGGACTGAAGACCACAACAACAAACAATTGTTTATTTGAGATAGAGTTATTTCATTTTTCAAGGGCATATCTTGTACATGCACGAGTATACAATATTGGCGTATTTTCTGCAATTACGTCTAGGATCAGCTTCTTCCATTCATCGTTTTAGACGTTCAATGTTTCCTTCATCCGAGAACCGACAAACTCGTTCCATAGTTTGGCCACCACGCCTAGAATCACTGCTGTTGCTATGCCACATCGCAGTTCGCCCGCCTCTTTTAGGAGGGAGGTCGGGGAGAGAGAGGGATGATCACATGGACGTACTACTGGACAACACTCGACGAAGTAGGTCACACGGCACTGGAACAGGCGACGATGGAAGACAGCGGTACGCCCCTTATAGCCGACTCGTTGATGAGACAGTTCATTGTCAAAGCATGCCGCAAAGTTGTAGCAGAATTACTCCTGTTAAAACGGAGAATGGAAATCGCCACCCCGAGTTAACGAACATGGGTAATGTTCCTTGTGGATTAGCTCGTGATCACACACTGGACCTAAATGTTGCGCTGTTGCTGCAGCTTACCCTTTTTCTGTTCTTTCGTGACCACTTACTGCTACCTACGTACCAAGTCTGATCTCGACGACGGCCTTCGATTATAGCAACCATGTATGAACAGATTACATTGCTTCTAATAAAGCCTTTGTGTTTACATCCCGAACTATTTTTCAAAGCATTGCTTACGGTGACACTGGTGTCCTTGCTTGCCTGCTCCTCTTAGTGTGTGTCTGCGCGTATTATCTATCCAGACCGTGGTGACAAAGATCACTGAAACTCTCACAGAATTCTTAACGAGTGTACTAATGCAATTGCTGTCAATGGAGTCGTGCACAGATACCATCCTTTGATTCACACACGTTTGTGGATACTAACAATAAGTGCTCTGTAATATAATGCTATTTAACTCGTTGCACTTTTCATAAATAAAAGGTCGACTGCAGCCAAATGATCTACTCCAAATCAGTTTCTTCAAATTTGTATCGAACTTCTTTACTTCATCAGCTTTCTTCTTTTGTTTCAAATTTTCGTATTTGGTTTGTCTTCTAGAAATTATCCCTTGCTTTACTAACTACTGGACGTCAGAAACAACTCTTATTCGCAGTGATGTAATAATATTTCTATCATATAATCCAGCAAAACACGAATAAGAATAAAACACGTACCAATTTTGACACTTATTTCTAGAAAACAGCTTTGAAGCAATTTATATATTTCAGTCGAAGCTCGAACCTGATAACTTATGTAAACAATTTAATTTAAAAGACGATGTTTTAATTATTAATAATTAAGACTCCACGAACATATATCGATAACTCTTGTAAAACATTACTCAGACAAAAACCAAACGGAATCGTTCCATACACATTCCATGTAATGAGTTATTAGCGCGACTGACTGCCATATGGAGGGTCGGGGCTCGTTTTCCGGTCTTGCCAGGAATTTGTCTTGGGTAGTGGGGGTGGGAGGGGAGTGAAGAGGACTGGTATTGGAAGCTCTCAGCCTCTTGAGGCCAACTGAGGAACTATTCACTAGACGGATTAGTAACGGTTCAAAAGTCGAGAAACGCGGTGACGAGCGGAAGAGCGATGTGCCCCCCGCATGCCCCTTCATACCGCATCCAGTGAGCCATTGGCAGAAGAGGAAACGGTGGTCGGTCGGGCCCGACTGGATTGTCTAGGGCCAGAACTCGGAACATAAAACAAACATTGTTTATGTTTTATGTTATGAGTAATTTTTCTATATTTTAGACACCTTTCAATCTGTTTCAATCAATATGTTGTTGTTGTTGTGGTCTTCAGTCCTGAGACTGGTTCGATGCAGCTCTCCATGCTACTCTATCCTGTGCAAGCTTCTTCATCTCCCAGTACCTACTGCAACCTACATCCTTCTGAATCTGCTTAGTGTATTCATCTCTTGGTCTCCCTCTACGATTTTAACCTCCACGCTGCCCTCCAATACTAAATTGGTGATCCCTTGATGCCTCAGAACATGTCCTACCATCCGATCCCTTCTTCTGGTCAAGTTGTGCCACAAACTCCTCTTCTCCCCAATCCTATTCAGTACCTCCTCATTAGTTATGTGATCTACCCATCTAATCTTCAGCATTCTTCTGTAGCACCACATTTCGAAAGCTTCTATTCTCTTCTTGTCCAAACTATTTACCGTCCATGTTTCACTTCCATACATGGCTACACTCCATACAAATGCTTTCAGAAATGACTTCCTGACACTTAAAATCTATACTCGATGTTAACAAATTTCTCTTCTTCAGAAACGATTTCCTTGCCATTGCCAGTCTACATTTTATATCCTCTCTACTTCGACCATCATCAGTTATTTTGCTCCCCAAATAGCAAAACTCCTTTACTACTTTAAGTGTCTCATTTCCTAACCTAATACCCTCAGCATCACCCGACTTAATTCGACTACATTCCATTATCCTCGTTTTGCTTTTGTTGATGTTCATCTTATATCCTCCCTTCAAGACACTATCCATTCCGTTCAACTGCTCTTCCAAGTCCTTTGCTGTCTCTGACAGAATTACAATGTCATCGGCGAACCTCAAAGTTTTTATTTCTTCTCCATGGATTTTAATACCTACTCCGAATTTTTCTTTTGTTTCCTTTACTGCTTGCTCAATATACAGATTGAATAACATCGGGGAGAGGCTACAACCCTGTCTTACTCCCTTCCCAACCACTGCTTCCCTTTCATGTCCCTCGACTCTTATAACTGCCATCTGGTTTCTATACAAATTGTAAATAGCCTGCCGCTCCCTGTATTTTACCCCTGCCACCTTTAGAATTTGAAAGAGAGTATTCCAGTCAACATTGTCAAAAGCTTTCTCTAAGTCTACAAATGCTAGAAACGTAGGTTTGCCTTTCCTTAATCTTTCTTCTAAGATAAGTCGTAAGGTCAGTATTGCCTCACGTGTTCCAGTATTTCTACGGAATCCAAACTGATCTTCCCCGAGGTCGGCATCTACTAGTTTTTCCATTCGTCTGTTAAGAATTCGTGTTAGTATTTTGCAGCTGTGGCTTATTAAACTGATTGTTAGGTAATTCTCACATCTGTCAACACCTGATTTCTTTGGGATTGGAATTATTATATTCTTCTTGAAGTCTGAGGGTATTTCGCCTGTTTCATACATCTTGCTCACCAGATGGTAGAGTTTTGTCAGGACTGGCTCTCCCAAGGCCATCAGTAGTTCCAATGGAATGTTGTCTACTCCGGGGGCCTTGTTTCGACTCAGGTCTTTCAGTGCTCTGTCAAACTCTTCACGCAGTATCATATTTCCCATTTCATCTTCATCTACATCCTCTTCCATTTCCATAATATTGTCCTCAAGTACATCGCCCTTGTATAGACCCTCTATATACTCCTTCCACCTTTCTGCTTTCCCTTCTTTGCTTAGAATTGGATTTCCGTCTGAGCTCTTGATGTTCATACAAGTGGTTCTGTTTTCTCCAAAGGTCTCTTTAATTTTCCTGTAGGCAGTATCTATCTTACCCCTAGTGAGATAAGCCTCTACATCCTTACATTTGTCCTCTATCCATCCCTGCTTAGCCATTTTGCACTTCCTGTCGATCTCATTTTTGAGACGTTTGTACTCCTTTTTGCCTGCTTCATTTACTGCATTTTTATATTTTCTTCTTTCATCAATTAAATTCAATATTTCTTTTGTTACCCAAGGATTTCTACTTGCCCTCGTCTTTTTACCTACTTGATCCTCTGCTGCCTTCACTACTTCATCCCTCAATCAATATAAGAGAACTATTTTTTTTCTTTAAGGTCTTATCGGTCGCGAAATTAAAACCACAGTGAAAAGCAGATGAAGAAGCATTGCGCAAATGTGTTGCGCAATGTCTCTACTACGCCTGTCGATCGTGTCACGACGCACTTTTCAGTTCTGAGCCTACAGTTAGTACGTAATATTGCCTGGAGCAATAGTGTCTCCCGCCAAGTGAGAAGAGCGTGTCGTCATTCGATTTCTTCATGCTGAGCGATTCCACCTGATATCATGCAGCCCACATAAAGCAACTATCATGCGTGACAGAAACAGAACGTGCAGACGTTCATGATGCCGGCGGTCAGGGAAGGAAGCGCGTGTCAACCGATGATCTTGTCCAGCGAGCCTATCAGGCGATTCTTTTAAAATCGTCTTCGAAGGACAGCTCGGAGCAAGCGAGGAGGAATGTTGCCATCAGGCAGTGTCCTTCTTCACGGCAGTGCTCGGCCGCACACTGCAGCTGCAGTAAAGGCGCTCCTGCGGCCTTTGCAGTGGGAAGCGTTTGGTCATCCACCACACAGCCCAGACTTGGCCCCCTCTGATTTTCAACTGTTTGCTCACTTTTGCTGGCTGTGAGGACAGCATTTTTGCACAGAGAACGAACTGCAGACCAGCTTAGAGAATTATCGGAATGCTAAGGCGGCTGCCTACTATGACGATGGTACTGGAACGTTTGGAGAGGCGACTATGTGGAGGAATAGCTGAAAGGTGTAGCTAAATGTTGCAAATAAAACATTTTTTTTTATTTTCACCGTGGTTTCCATTTCGCGACCAATCTGACTGCGAAAAAAAAAAGAAAGAAAAATTAACCCTCGTATTACAAGCACGATTTGTGTGCGAACAGAACAGTTTGTGATGGACTGCCAATGTTATTTGGATGCACCGAAGAATCTGTATTATTAAGTATTAGCGTTGTTCAAAATAGGCTCACTGTCATACAGTTGAAGGAGGGCATTTGACACTTGGGTAGTTATGGTGGTAGTCGTGATACGGTATCAGTGGGTGTAGCAAGGAGACGCTCTTACAGGTGCAGATGTGGTTATGTTTGCAAGACTACACTGCATAGTTTTGTCTAAGGTGAAGGAGTAACACCATGACAGCGAGATATTTCAGTGCATGGATCTCACATACGTTTGTATATTGAATAATAATAAACAAGTATTATTCGAGGATTTCTCGTTATTTGTAACGTGAAAAAACACCTCAAACAACATATATAGTTGTGAACTTGCAACCTTGATTTGGGATTCTATGTTATTAGGAGGGGGGGGGGTTCGAAATAATGCATTTCAAATGTAATATAGGTAGACCGCAGTTCTACGGAACATAAAATGTACTGTAGGAGTCTATTTACTGGGTACAAATGTGCAAGTCAATATTTTTTCTACTACAGCAGCTGTTCACTTTTCTCAGTTTTCTCAATTAATTTCTGAGAAAAAACTCAACCTGTAATGACGCCATATCAGCACTGCACGGTGTTTCCAATCGGGACACAAAACCATTGCGTTACTCGCTAGGAGGGAAACTATTCCTCTTCTTCTCATGGCTTTACAATCGTCTATGAGTCTTAGCCTCTTCAACAAGTTTCATTCATTCTGCCCTCTCCAGTGCGGTTCTCCGCCATCCTTTGACATTGAGAGACTTCGTATCTCCCGTATCGTCTATTTTTCGGGGACTTCCTCTCTTCTTCCTCTCTTCTTCCAGTGGACCTTTTCAGTCGTTCTTCCAGTACCCACCCTAAGGACATGTCCAATCCTGCCTATTCTCCCACCTTTAATTTATCTTACAGTGCCAGCTCCTCAAATGAGGGGGGGTCCTACTGTACGATCATTCTAGTTCTCTAGAAACCATTGCTACCCTAAACTGTGACACGGATCTTGTGCAGAACCGTGCGTTCAAATACCGTGAACTGCTGCTCGTCAGAATTAGTTAATCTCCATGTTTCACATTCGTAGGCTACACCTAGCCTGATGATGACCCTAAACATTTGCAAATTCATTTCTATATTTAATAACCTAGAGGCCTTAATTTTTTTAAAGTGTGAAAGCATCTTTAACCACTTAGTATTCGAAGTTTTATTTCAGCTGACAAGGAATTTGTCGTGTTAATGTTGGATTACAGGCAGTCGAGGTTTTGCAAATATTCAAAACTGAGACTTGCGGCTGAAGTTTATCCAAGTTATTCACTCCCTTCTTGATGATATTCAAGTACCAGGTGGTACTTAAAGTGTAGCTACTCACGCAGGTTCAGTGTGGGCTGTCGTTATCGTATGGCAGCGAAACGTGGCATATATTCTACTGCGTTAATGCGGAAACGACTTAAGCTGCAAAAAATTAGTTGCAATTTTGGCCACCAGGAACAAATCTGGCGCTGTACATCATATTACGACGTCTCCGGTGCTCATACTGAACAAACTATGTAAGCCACTGTTAATAATAAAATGAACATTACTCCTTCCTCATTTGTTTTACCTCATCTGCCACGTCTCGTTCCTAAACCATTACATATGGAAACATTTGTATAAGGCTTTCTTGAAAGCGCCATATTTGCAACTGGTGGCCAAAATGATAACTAATTTTTTTGCAGCGTAAATCGGTTCTACATTAACGCATTAGAATATCTAACAAGTTCCGTTGTCATACGATAATTACAGTCCACACTGGACCTCTGTGCTTATCTTCACTTTTTTTATAACCACCTGGTACTTACTCTTCATTTCAGTGATAGCAATGCCATTAGGTTGTGTTGCTTCTTTCAGTTAGAAAGAAGGAAGATTTGTGTTTAACGTCCCATTGATATCGAAGTAATTAGAGACAGAGCACAAACTAGCATTGTTTCAGGGATAGAAATGGAAGTAGACCGTATCCTTTTCAAAGGAACCGTTCTGGTAATTGCCGGGAATTACGAATTCATGGAAAACCTAAGTCTGGATGGCCGTAGGGAGCTTTAAACCGTCGTGCTCTCGAATGCGAGTCCAGGATGCTAACCACTGCGCCCCCTCTCTCGGTGGCTTCTTTTATCTCACATGTTGTTCTCTCCAGTGAAACTCTTCTACTTTTAAAATGATGGAGAGCAGCAATCAGTCGTTTCCTTTCTGGCTTTATTAAAACAAATCCAGATTTCGGCTAGTAACTAGCCATTATTAATGCAATACTTCTAAGTTCTAACATTTGCCCTAGTACGTCAACCCCTGTTGTTCGGGCTCCTCTCACGGTTCATTCAAGACTACCCTTCTTCTACTAATAACTGCTACATCAGCAACATATGTACATATATGATTTCATTTTTGAACAAGATATTTGATGCATCTGAATGCATGATGAGTCAGAGAGAGCATCCCCTTGCGTCCTTGGGTGACTCCCTTACTAACGCTAAATTATATACTTACTTCTCCGTCCACTCATTCACTTCCTTTGCAGCCTTGGAAACAGCTAATGTTCCTTGAGGGTATGAAAAACGCTTAGATGATATATCAGTCAGTAACAAATAATTTAGCATTTCTGTGCTGTCAAGATTATAAAAGGCATCTTTGGAATCTACATAGAGATTATGAATCTCAGTGCTGTACGCCTTTTCATGAGTTTGCCTCAGTACAAAGTTCTGATCTACTGTCGACCTGTTAGGTCGAAATCCGCAATGATATTCTCCCAGAATCTCTTCTAGGTATGGAGGTAGCCTGCAGTGAATAATACTAGAGAGAATTTTATGAGTTACATTCAGCAGCAAAATTCCTCAGTAATTCGAACAAGTCTTATCTCCTTTCTTATGTATTGATTGAATTATACCAAAAGGAAGCAACTAGTATACTAACCCTGTACGCAATGGATCAACAAAAGGAACATTTACGTTGGATGAAGACATTTCATTTCAAGTTTCACAGTTTTTACGACAAAGGCTTTGTTCTACAATCAGTTTCTAATTCGCAATTGCGAAATTTTTGTGTAGAAAAACTGTATCGACCAACTGGAATGGCTAATACAGAATTTCTATTTGGTGGGATCAATGGCAGCTTGCTCTAAATGTAGAATAACGTAAGTTATTGCAAATTCGAAGGAAAAATTATCATGTAATGTTCCAATACAGTATTAGTACAGCTGAACAAAGTTACCTGGATTAAATACCTAGGCGTAACATTACAAAGCGATATGAAATGGAATGAGCACATAAGGACGGTAATAGAAAAAGATAATGGTTCACGTCGGTTTATTGGAAGACTTTTAGGAAAGTGTAGCTCATCTACGAAGGACACCGTGTGTAGAAAACTTTGCAACTCATTCTTGGAGTACCGCTCGAGTGTTTGGGATCAGCACCAGGTCGGATTAAACGAAGACATCGTAGCAATTTGTTACCAATTGATTCGATCAACACGCGAGTACTTCATGAAACAAATAGGAATCCCTGGAGGGATGATGTCGTTCCTTTCACGAAACACTAATGAGTAAAAATTAAGAGAGTAGTCATTTGGAGCTGACTGCAGAACGATTCTACTGCGACACACGTATATGTCGGGAAGGGTAGCGAATACAAGATAAAAGAACTCAGGGCTTTTATGGAGACATGTAGGAGTACTCTTCGCTCGTTCATTTGCTGGTAGAAAAGGAAAGGAAACGACTAATATTGTGCACATGGAACACTCCGCCACACACTATACGGTGGCTTGCGACATGTGTATGTAGATGCAGATGTAGATGAAATGACTGCCATTGGATGTTGTTGTTGTGGTCTTCAGTCCTGAGACTGGTTTGATGCAGCTCTCCATGCTACTCTATCCTGTGCAAGCTTCTTCATCTCCCAGTACCTACTGCAACCCACATCCTTCTGAATCTGCTTAGTGTATTCATCTCTTGGTCTCCCTCTACGATTTTTACCCTCCACGCTGCCCTCCAATGCTAAATTTGTGATCCCTTGATGCCTCAAAACATGTCCTACCAACCGATCCCTTCTTCTAGTCAAGTTGTGCCACAAACTTCTCCCCAATCCTATTCAATACCTCCTCATTAGTTACGTGATCTACCCACCTTATCTTCAGCATTCTCCTGTAGCACCACATTTCGAAAGCTTCTATTCTCTTCTTGTCCAAACTGGTTATCGTCCATGTTTCACTTCCATACATGGCTACACTCCATACAAATACTTTCAGAAACGACTTCCTGACACTTAAATCTATACTCGATGTTAACAAATTTCTCTTCTTCAGAAACGATTTCCTTGCCATTGCCAGTCTACATTTTATATCCTCTCTACTTCGACCATCATCAGTTATTTTACTCCCTAAATAGCAAAACTCCTTTACTACTTTAAGTGTCTCATTTCCTAATCTAATCCCCTCAGCATCACCCGATTTAATTTGACTACATTCCATTATCCTCGTTTTGCTTTTGTTGATGTTCATCTTATATCCTCCTTTCAAGACACTGTCCATTCCGTTCAACTGCTCTTCCAAGTCCTTTGCTGTCTCTGACAGAATTACAATGTCATCGGCGAACCTCAAAGTTTTTACTTCTTCTCCATGAATTTTAATACTTACTCCGAATTTTTCTTTTGTTTCCTTTACTGCTTGCTCAATATACAGATTGAATAACATCGGGGAGAGGCTACAACCCTGTCTCACTCCTTTCCCAACCACTGCTTCCCTTTCATGCCCCTCGACTCTTATAACTGCCATCTGGTTTCTGTACAAATTGTAAATAGCCTTTCGCTCCCTGTATTTTACCCCTGCCACCTTCAGAATTTGAAAGAGAGTATTCCAGTTAACGTTGTCAAAAGCTTTCTCTAAGTCTACAAATGCTAGAAACGTAGGTTTGCCTTTTCTTAATCTTTCTTCTAAGATAAGTCGTAAGGTTAGTATTGCCTCACGAGTTCCAACATTTCTACGGAATCCAAACTGATCTTCCCCGAGGTCGGCTTCTACCAGTTATTCCATTCGTCTGTAAAGAATTCGCGTTAGTATTTTGCAGCTGTGACTTATTAAACTGATAGTTCGGTAATTTTCACATCTGTCAACACCTGCTTTCTTTGGTATTGGAATTATTATATTCTTCTTGAAGTCTGTGGGTATTTCGCCTGTCTCATACGTCTTGCTCACCAGATGTTAGAGTTTTGTCATGACTGGCTCTCCCAAGGCCATCAGTAGTTCTAATGGAATGTTGTCTATTCCCGGGGCCTTGTTTCGACTCAGGTCTTTCAGTGCTCTGTCAAACTCTTCATGCAGTATCTTATCTCCCATTTCATCTTCATCTACATCCTCTTCCATTTCCATAATACTGTCCTCAAGTACATCGCCCTTGTATAAACCCTCTATATACTCCTTCCACCTTTCTGCCTTCCCTTCTTTGCTTAGAACTGGGTTGCCATCTGAGCTCTTGATATTCATACAAGTGGTTCTCTTCTCTCCAAAGGTCTCATTAATTTTCCTGTAGGCAGTATCTATCTTACCCCTAGTGAGACAAGCCTCTACGTCCTTACATTTGTCCTCTAGCCATCCCTGCTTAGCCATTTTGCACTTTCTGTCGATCTCATTTTTGAGACGTTTGTATTCCCTTTTGCCAGCTTCATTTACTGCATTTTTATATTTTCTCCTTTCATCAATTAAATTCAATATTTATTCTGTTACCCAAGGATTTCTATTAGCCCTCGTCTTTTTACCTACTTGATCGTCTGCTGCCTTCACTACTTCATCCCTCAGAGCTACCCATTCTTCTTATACTGTATTTCTTTCCCCCATTCCTGTCAATTGTTCCCTTATGCTCTCCCTGAAACTCTCTACAACCTCTGGTTCTTTCAGTTTATCCAGGTCCCATCTCCTTAAATTCCCACCTTTTTGCAGTTTCTTCAGTTTCAATCTGCAGTTCATAACCAATAGATTGTGGTCAGAATCCACATCTGCCCCTGGAAATGTCTTACAATTTAAAACCTGGTTCCTAAATCTCTGTCTTACCATTATATAATCTATCTGATACCTATTAGTATCTCCAGGATTCTTCCAGGTATACATCCTTCTTTTATGATTCTTGAACCAAGTGTTAGCTCTGATTAAGTTATGCTCTGTGCAAAATTCTACAAGGCGGCTTCCTCTTTCATTTCTTCCCCCCAATCCATATTCACCTACTATGTTTCCTTCTCTCCCTTTTCCTACTGGCGAATTCCAGTCACCCATGACTATTAAATTTTCGTCTCCCGTCACTACCTGAATAATTTCTTCTATCTCGTCATACATTTCATCAATTTCTTCATTATCTGCAGAACTAGTTGGCATATAAACTTGTACTACTGTAGTAGGCATGGGCTTTGTGTTTATCTTGGCCACAATAATGCGTTCACTATGCTGTTTGTAGTAGCTAACCCGCACTCCTATTTTTTTATTCCTTATTAAACCTTCTCCTGCATTACCCCTATTTGATTTTGTATTTATAACCCTGTAATTACCTGACCAAAAGTCTTGTTCCTCCTGCCACCGAACTTCACTAATTCCTACTATATCTAACTTTAACCTATCCATTTCCCTTTTTAAAGTTTCTAACCTACCTGCCCAATTAAGGGATCTGACATTCCACGCTCCGATCCGTAGAATGCGTTTTCTTTCTCCTGATAACGACGTCCTCTTGAGTAGTCCCCGCCAGGAGATCCGAATGGGAGACTATTTTACCTCCGGAATATTTTACCCAAGAGGACGCCATCATCATTTAATCATACAGTAAAGCTGCATGTCCTCGGGAAAATTTACGGCTGTAGTTTCCCCTTGTTTTCAGCCGTTCGCAGTACCAGCACAGCAAGGCCGTTTTGGTTAATGTTACAAGGCCAGATCAGTCAATCATCCAGACTGTTGCCCCTGCAACTACTGAAAAGGCTGCTGCCCCTCTTCAGGAACCACATGTTTGTCTGGCCTCTCAACAGATACCCCTCCGTTGTGGTTGCACCTACGGTACGGCCATCTGTATCGCTGAGGCACGCAAGCCTCCCCACCAACGGCAAGGTCCATGGTTCATGGGGGAAGTGCCATTGGATAGCAAAACCTCTTCTCTTGATGTAGTTCAAACGCTGTTGTATCAGCTTAAGAGACCGATCCAGAGTCAATAACGAATGCTTTATTAAACTCAGTACTTGTCATCAGCCCTTTAATATAAACTTTTTAAGGTAGCACAGCTAGATATAAATTTCTGCGTTTTGTAGTGGAAATGATAATCATTTAAATATATAGCTCGAAAAAAAATAATAAGAGGAAAGAGAAAATCTGGGAATGTGTGACCTTCCTTCCAGAGACTTAAGGTAAAATGTCAAAAAAACTAACTAACGAAGAAAGAGACATATGTTGCTTCTGTGCAGATGAAACAAAATCTGACAGATAAACGGCGCGGAACGAATACAGGAAAACAGGATTTGGGGAGCGTGTTTTACGTGGAAGGTATTGTATCGAGGAACACATTATGCGCTTGGCCGATACTTCAGCCTAGTGACGGATTTTAGAATCACATGAATAGATGTCCACTAGAAACAGCTATGAGAAGTTTCCACCATTTTCTACAGTTTTTGTTGTAGCTAGAATTGAGGTTGTGTTTTGTGCTGCATTTGTTAATATTTAGAGTTCTACACAATTAACAGCTACACTCCTGGAAATGGAAAAAAGAACACATTGACACCGGTGTGTCAGACCCACCATACTTGCTCCGGACACTGCGAGAAGGCTGTACAAGCAATGATCACACGCACGGCACAGCGGACACACCAGGAACCGCGGTGTTGGCCGTCGAATGGCGCTAGCTGCGCAGCATTTGTGCACCGCCGCCGTCAGTGTCAGCCAGTTTGCCGTGGCATACGGAGCTCCATCGCAGTCTTTAACACTGGTAGCATGCCGCGACAGCGTGGACGTGAACCGTATGTGCAGTTGACGGACTTTGAGCGAGGGCGTATGGTGGGCATGCGGGAGGCCGGGTGGACGTACCGCCGAATTGCTCAACACGTGGGGCGTGAGGTCTCCACAGTACATCGATGTTGTCGCCAGTGGTCGGCGGAAGGTGCACGTGCCCATCGACCTGGGACCGGACCGCAGCGACGCACGGATGCACGCCAAGACCGTAGGATCCTACGCAGTGCCGTAGGGGACCGCACCGCTACTTCCCAGCAAATTAGGGACACTGTTGCTCCTGGGGTATCGGCGAGGACCATTCGCAACCGTCTCCATGAAGCTGGGCTACGGTCCCGCACACCGTTAGGCCGTCTTCCGCTCACGCCCCAACATCGTGCAGCCCGCCTCCAGTGGTGTCGCGACAGGCGTGAATGGAGGGACGAATGGAGACGTGTCGTCTTCAGCGATGAGAGTCGCTTCTGCCTTGGTGCCAATGATGGTCGTCTGCGTGTTTGGCGCCGTGCAGGTGAGCGCCACAATCAGGACTGCATACGACCGAGGCACACAGGGCCAACACCCGGCATCATGGTGTGGGGAGCGATCTCCTACACTGGCCGTACACTACTGGTGATCGTCGAGGGGACACTGAATAGTGCACGGTACATCCAAACCGTCATCGAACCCATCGTTCTACCATTCCTAGACCGGCAAGGGAACTTGCTGTTCCAACAGGACAATGCACGTCCGCATGTATCCCGTGCCACCCAACGTGCTCTAGAAGGTGTAAGTCAACTACCCTGGTCAGCAAGATCTCCGGATCTGTCCCCCATTGAGCATGTTTGGGACTGTATGAAGCGTCGTCTCACGCGGTCTGCACGTCCAGCACGAACGCTGGTCCAACTGAGGCGCCAGGTGGAAATGGCATGGCAAGCCGTTCCACAGGACTACATCCAGCATCTCTACGATCGTCTCCATGGGAGAATAGCAGCCTGCATTGCTGCGAAAGGTGGACATACACTGTACTAGTGCCGACATTGTGCATGCTCTGTTGCCTGTGTCTATGTGCCTGTGGTTCTGTCAGTGTGATCATGTGATGTATCTGACCCCAGGAATGTGTCAATAAAGTTTCCCCTTCCTGGGACAATGAATTCACGGTGTTCTTATTTCAATTTCCAGGAGTGTATATAATGTGAGACCTTAGTTTCTCCCGGCGTATACAGTGTTCAAGTAATTTACGGGAATAGAGGCGGGAGACGTCGTCGACAATGATTGCTTCAAAGATTTTGGCTTTTTCTTGGAATTGGATGGATGGTGTTTCATCGTCGCTCTCTGACTGTCAATTTCATTATGTAACTGCCTGGCATTTGGGGAGATTTAAACGTTTCCGTGGCTCGGAGTCTTGTACTATTTCTAGACGATCTGTGATAAATCTGACGGAGAAGGCTTTTGACGACGCATCTTGATCCGTGCTAGGGAAAGTTTTAAATTTTGCACCAAGTCCCAAGCTTTCGTCAGTGGCTGCTTTTATTAGTTCCTTTGGACTGGCCGTTTTTTAAACTGCCTCCTGATGTTGCAGAGGGGGCTAGGAGGGAGGCGTGTTGTTTGTTGACTGGTGCCCGTCCACCCAAGAGTAATGTCACAGGGACTGAGAGGGCTGCTCTCCGTTCACTTAGAGTTGGTCATATTGTTATTTTATCTCTGGGCAAAGACAATGCTACCGTTGTTTTGGACATGCACTATTTCCTTCAAAAGGTGAAATGTTTACTGTCTGATTCAGTGTATAGCAGGATCGGTGCTGACCCCATAAAAAGTATTAGAGAAAGACTAAGAGCTCCTGAAGAAAAGATCCTTACCAATTGAGACCACCATGAGTCTCAGTTCTTATTGCGCTATTCCCTCTATGTTATACGGCCGCCCTTAGGTTCATAAGGATGGGGGTCCTCTTCGTCCGATTGTCAGTAACAATGGTGCTTCGACAATTTGTTTACCAAAACACCTTGCTACCCTGTAGTGGTAGGTCGGTGTGAGCACCACATTGAGAACTCTTTCTCAAGTCGGATACAGGATATGTGTTTGAACGACTCTAATAGTCTAGTACTGTTGTGGTTCTGTCTTCATCGTGTTCCTGTGTCTTATTCGTTACGTTTGATAGAGGTTGTGTTGGTGCCGAATTAACGAACCTATTTCGACATGTGTTGACCTCCACTTACTTTTTATTCAGTGACCAGTATTACAAGCAGGCAGACGGAGTTGCGATGGGAAAACATTTGCACATGTTACTGTCAATTTGTTTATGGAAGACTTCGAGGAACGCGCATTGGAGGCTGCGGCTTTGATACCTGCGTGTTTCTTTTAGATGTGAAGACGACACTTTTGTTGTTTGGCCTCGTGACAGTGAGAATTTGAATTAACTCCTGTATCCCGTCCACCCCAGTATTCGTTTCACTATGGTTTCCTTAATGTGTTAGTGAGGAGGAAAGTGGATGCTACGTTGGGACATGCTGTTTGTAGGAAGGCTAATGACACTGACTTGCATCTGCAGGCTGACAGTCATCACTATCCTCCTCAACGTGAAGGGGTACTTCGTACCTTGGTTCACAGGGCCCATTCATCTCGGACCATAAGGGTTTGTCATCTGAGTTAGCCCATCTCGAAGTCAGAAAGGCTGTAGTGAAAGACAGATCAGACGTACGTTGCGCTATCGACCATCTGTGTCCCGGGTGGGTGACGATAATACCGAGGTGGCACCGAGTCGGCGGCCTTTTTGCCCTACGCAGGGAGCATTTCGATCAGTTGCGGAAATATGACGTGAAGTGTGTTTTTTGACCAGCGTCTAAGACCAGGGTCCTAAAGGATGACATTGGTTTGCGTGAGGTGGGTGTCTACCGTATTCCTTGCAATTGTGGCATGTTATATATTGATCAGGCTATCAGATTTGCGAAGGACCGGTGTACTGAACATAAGGGTCACACACACTTAAAACAGTTGAGAAAGTATGCCATTTGCAGAAAACTGTCTCGGCACCAGTCATCCTATGGAATATAACAACACGGAGATTCTGGCATGCGCACTAGTTATTGGAATAGTGTTATTAAGAAAGCTGTGAAATAAAATTAGAAAGTAACGTTATATATATATATATATATATATATATATATATATATATATATATATATATATTGGAATAGTGTTATTAAGAAAGCTGTTGAAATAAAATTAGAAAGTAACGTTATATATATATATATATATATATATATATATATATATATATATATATATATGTGTGTGTGTGTGTGTGTATGTATTATCTTTATGGGTTTTTTTATTTAAGCCGAGGTACGCTCGCACAGCGCTTACTTTCTGCACTTTTCCCATTAAAATGGCAGGTTGTGGTCCTGTCGAAATATCGGTAGTTGTCGAAGACGCCTCCCAGCTGCACTCCTGTAAGTTATTTGAACAATAGCTGTATATTAAATTAAAGCTGTTGGAAATACATAGTTAATTATTGAGGTACAGAGGTTTAAGGCAAGAAGAATTTTAAATATTTTTCAATCTAGCTATATAACTTACGGATACCTAAGCTGTTCTTCTTCCGTAATGCACCATCTTGAATCTCGAAACACAAGAAGGTCTATCACCAGCAGCAACGCGGGCCTAGTAAAACTAGGGCCCGCGTCTCAGGCAGCCTCGTCCAGCGGCTAAGTCCCGTTCAAGGTCACCCGCCTAGCGAGCAACCAAGAGCGGCACTGCCAGCTAAACAAGAAGTGAATATACGAGGGCGGTTGAGAAAGTAACCTCCGATTGGTCACAGTGCGGGTTGTGGGGGGAGTAGCAACGCCATCTGTGCGTTCACGCACTCAACAGGTCAGTCGGCATCAAGCCGTGGTCGAGTGAACGTCGTACCTGCGCTAGTTTAGTTTTTGTGGCAGTTTGAAATGTGTGCTGCAATAGAAAATCCCGCCAAATGTGAAGTGCGTGCTGTCATAAGGTTTTTTACAGCCAAAGGATATTCTGCGGCAGCTATTCATCGTGAGCTTTGTGCCGTGTACGGACCAAGAGTTATGAGTGAAGGAGTTGTCCGTGAATGGGTACGTTTATTTAAAAGTGGACGAGAAAACGTTCATGATGAAGAGAGGAGTGGTAGACCATCATTGGTGACTGACGAACTCGTTCAGACAGTTGATGCAAATGTTCGTGAAAATCGACGTTTCTCAATGTCGGAGTTGTCTACTGGTTTTCCACAGATTTCTAAGACTCTCTTGTACGAGATAGTGACAGCAAGATTGGGTTACCGTAAGTTCTGTGCACGATGGGTGCCCAAAATTCTTACCGACCACCACAAAACTCAAAGAATGGCCTCTGCATTAGATTTTCTGTCACGTTATGAGGACGAAGGAGAACCATTGTTAAACAGAATCGTGACCGGTGACGAAACCTGGATTAAGTACGTGAACCCTGAGACAAAAGAACAATCAAAGATGTGGGCACATTCAAATTCGCCTACCAAACCAAGAAAAGCCTCGCAAGATTTTTCTGCCAGAAAACTGATGGCAACGGTGTTTTGGGATGCCAAAGGGGTGTTGTTGGTTGAATTCATGGAACGTGGTACGACCATTAATCAAGACGTGTACTGTGAAGCAATAAAAAAGTTACAACGGGCTATACAGAACAAACGCCGTGGTATGCTGACTTCCGGTATCGTTTTTTTGCACGATAACGCCCGTCCTCACTCTGCTCGCAGAACAACGGCCCTTCTTGAGTCCTTCAAGTGGGACGTTATCAACCATCCACCTTACAGCCCAGACCTGGCGCCAAGTGATTATCACCTCTTCATGCATTTGAAGAAATGGCTCGGGTCACAGCGGTTTGATGACGACGAAGAGCTCAAAGATGCGGTCACAGGCTGGCTCCAGGCACAAGCGGGTGATTTTTATGCAGAAGGAATTTCAAAGCTTGTGAAGAGATACGAGAAGTGCCTCAATCGCTATGGAGACTATGTAGAAAAATAGTGCAAAGATGTAGTTGTAAGATGTATATATTAAAATATTTTTATTTAACTTGGTGTATTTTTTTAAATCAACCGGAGGTTACTTTCTGAACGGCCCTCGTATTTTTTAAAAGAAAAAAGGGAGGGAGATAAGGATCAGAGATAAGGAAAGGACAAATGGTTCAAATAGCTCTGAGCACTATGGGACTCAACTGCTGTGGTCATTAGTCCCCTAGAACTTAGGACTACTTAAACCTAACTAACCTAAGGACATCACACACAACCATGCCCGAGGCAGGATTCGAACCTGCGACCGTAGCAGTCGCACGGTTCCGGACTGCGCGCCTAGAACCGCGAGACCGCCGCGGCCGGCTAAGGAAAGGACAGAACACACTTTATTGTCTATAATGAAGCATACAGTCACCGTTGATCTTAATTAACTGAGTTTTCTTAATGTCTTAATAATATTATCTGTCTTGAAAATGTTAACTTGTGTTAGTTTACAACAGATACGGTTACTAACTGTATGTAACTACAGTACTAACTAGTTTTTGATAATTTTCTTAATTTGATTGAAATTAGTGAATTCGGGTGTGTAGTAGAGTCATAATGTAACAATAGACGTCTGAATACAGTTCTGACAAAATTTTCTCGATTGCATCGTTTTTAAGCTTTAGTAGAATATTTATTACTAGGTACCTCACTTATTGTACCATGGAACATGTATTCATATTTGGAGAAACCTTAAATTGTCGCAGCAAATTTTGTAGTTTCAGATGTTCACAGCACACAAAAAATGAATGCCATCCTTTAAAGAGGATATATTAAACTTTTATTACACTGCTGGCTAGATGCAAACGTCTTGCGAATGTACCAAGGAACAACATTCTCCCCAATATCTAAATCTGCTAAACATCACGCAGTTGCACACTTTTTAACTATGTCCATTATACTGTTGCCCATCAATTCTCCTATTCAACATGGAACTACAGTGTAACTCTGCCTACCGTGTCACACTAACTATAAAACTGACAGAGGGGACGGTGTAGCTCAGTCGTCCTGTTAACCAACATGTAAGGGTTACCTAGGTTTATCGTCGAAATCTGATGAATGAACCAAAATAGTTTCCTACGGCCACACTCTAAGAAATATTCCGGAGAGATCGACAGTTGTACATTGGACACGGACTCAAGATATGTAAATTGAAGATGATTCGGTGGGAGAAAGTGCTAACTCGCAAGAGCGTATGTTGAGTTCTTGCCTGCTGTATGCTCGGTTAAATTCAAAGACGAGAATATAAATACAGCAAAAAATAATAGATTATCCAATATATGGTTTTTTGGTGATACATGGGGAATAACTTGTTTACCAGCATCAGGAGCATTCGAAAACACTACAGATAAGTGATCAGACTAATTCATGCTAAATTAGCGGTTAGCACTTTTCCCTTCAATTAGGCACTGCACGCTTATAGATATTTCCTGAACGGCCCGACAAATTCCGATAATTGAAATTCTTCCACTACCTGAATTCCTGCCAGTGACCTCAGGATCGTGTGGGTCCGCAATTAAACGACATCGATAGCGAAGGTAGGTTTTCAGCTGGGCGACTGTATGCAGATTTGCTGCAAACTTTTCGCAGCACATGAGAAAGGGTGATTCGCTGACAGACGAAGTATGAATTGAATTAGTGGATCTTTGTTATCATTACGGACAACGCACAGCAAGCAAATGCCGATGATTTCTTGCGGATATATAACATTAGTAAGGGCTATGTAGCTAAATTTTCTAAGACAAAACACTGTTTTAATTGATGATATCATGTATCTCTGTGAATGCAGCACGGAGAAAGATCCCGAGATATTCACAAGATATTCTGATGGTGAAGTTGATGTTACAAGCTGTTACTGCGGAGCGGAGCTAACGAATTTGAAGAGTTAACCGCATTTGTACATGAGGGGGCTTCAGAAATAAGTCACACATGTCGTCCCACGCTCAGGCCCCTGCACTGTAAGAGCGGCGTATTGGCAAACGAGATTGCGTATTCCGGGTTTCCTGCAGACTCAGTTTTGCTATGGTATGGTTAACGGATGCTTCAAAGCCTGGGAGTTGACGTACAGTCGTGCTCAAAAGTATCCCAACGACCTGAATTGCATTTCGCCTGATTCGCATGCAACCCACATGACGCAGCTGTCTAGCATGTCCTCTAATCGCTCCTTGGTACAGTCGTTTGACTATTGAAAATGGTTCCAACAAGTCACCACTAGAAAACACTGCTCTGTATCGCAATAAGTCAAGATATAAAGTAATACTACGACATTACAAATATCAGGGAACACCTTATCACAGGTAAGACTGTCCTTAAGGCTTGTAAGCTCACATTTATTACAATAAATGACATACCTGAAATGTTACCACACACTTTATTACGTCAGATAGGTAATGCACGTAGTAAGTTCGTCGTATTCATGATTTCCTCTTCAAAGTAACGTACTGTACTTATTATTTAACACAAAATGACATTAAAAATTTAAGTTATTCACGAGCATCTAGTTGAGAATATATATGAACTTCAAATGACACGACGAACCGTCTCGTTCTGCATATGGATTCGAACCCAGGTCATGCAGACTAAGCAAAGATTTCGTGACTGACGGAAACTAACAGTCGTTCCTGATTAGGCATACAAAGAGTGATATACCTCGATTTTAGACAGTATCAGTTAGCAAATACCAACTTTAAATTACATAACGCAAACATTTTTAACGGACGCGAATTCCTACCCAGCACCTATTGTCCCTGTTACCGAACTGCGAGAGATGTTAAATATTGCTTCTTAACAAGTAATTTATTTGAAATGCCGTGAGGTAAAGCTTTGTGTTGGACAGGGATTCGGACCCAGAACCTAATAAGGTAGATATCGAAGCACAATCAACTGTGACATATCGAATTTTCTCGGCAGTAGCTAGATGTTTAAACTGAAATGACGAGACGAAACATTACTTTTTTCCTTCCCAGGACTCCAACCTGGCACCTATCGCAGTTATATTCTAGAGTAAAATAACGTTAAATATGGGTTTGTTGCACCAGCAGCGACATGTGAGCATTTTTGAACTAGAAATAATATAACGAAGAGTTCAGTGCTGACTGGGAATCGAACCCCACACATATGGTTGTTGACTACACACGAAGAGACGTCAGCTACAGAATTTTTCTCCACCAGTAGCTCGGAATAACATCCTTGAACTTACAGTGATCTCGCAAATAGATCTGTGTCTCACTGGGAGTCAAAAACGTCAGATGAAAATGCATTAACTATCAGAATTATTATCCACCAGCAGATAGGTGTTCTATTTCTAGAGCTTGATAATACATAATGAATACCTTAGTGCCGGCCCAGGATTCTAACCCATTCACGCGCAGCATGTGGAGTTGTTGAGGAATCTGCAGTTTTGAACAAACAACAAATTGAAATGACGAGAAGAAACTGTTGTGGTTGGCAAGAGAACCAACACCGTTTTACTAAAGGAGGCCGAAATGTATTCGTTTTAGCTGACGCAGGCTGACGTGAGGTCTGGAACACGACAAGGAAATTAGAATTTAGAAAAACTGAGGTAGCTGGTGGAATACTTAACTTTAAACCATTAATGATGGACGTCGCTCTTGACGGTACATGATTCACAATATCAATAGTAACTGATAATGGCACCTTGCTAGGTGTAGCAAATGACGTAGCTGAAGGCTATGCTAAACTATCGTCTCGGCACATGAGAGCGTATTTTGTCAGTGAACCATCGCTAGCAAAGTCGGCTGTACAACTGGCGCGAGTGCTAGGAAGTCTCTCTAGACCTGCCGTGTGGCGGCGCTCGGTCTGCAATCACTGATAGTGGCGACACGCGGGTCCGACGTATACTAATGGACCGCGGCCGATTTAAAGGCTACCACCTAGCAAGTGTGGTGTCTGGCGGTGACACCACAGAAAGATTAATTTTTTCCTCCCCAGGACTCCAACCCGGCACCTATCGCTGTTATATTCTAAAGAAAACGAACATTAAATATGGGTTTGTTGCACCAGCAGCGACATGTGAGCATTTTTGAACTAGAAATAACATGACGAAGAGTTCAGTGCTAATTGGGAATAGAGCTTCACGCATGCCGTTGTTGACTCCACACAAAGAGACGTCAGCTACCGACCAGCGTTTTAAAAAATATAGCAGTGTATGTACTCGAACACGCGACATCTTATCTACCGTACACAATACTTACCATTACGCCACTAGCTGACTCGTAGCTATAACAGCTCCAGAAGTCAACAACAATTCCTCCAGAACTTCTGCATTCCACAGCGCTGTGGGATAATGCATATCGCCAAATCAATACTTATGAGAGACAAACAGTCATATCTTTTCTTTTGCACTGCACAACGTTTTCAACAAACCGATAGCGCAGTAGAGTAGCTCAAGTGGAAAGGAACACTTCCTATTTTAATTTCTGCATCCTACACTGTTGGTAGTTCTGTGTTGGTGGCAGTTACGTGATTTTATTTTGGTGATTACAAAATAAAGATGAATGCGTGCACTGGTTAGCCGAGGCAGCTAGTTCATGGTGATTCGGTCAACCAAGTAAATGAATTTACTGAACATGCTGCAAATTGATACAGGGAGCCTGTGCGTCAGAATTCTTAGCCAGTGTGGTACGACGGCGTTATGATAGACAAAAAAGGGCCACTGATAAGAGGATTTGGTGGTCTGTTGGGCTGATGATAGGTTCATATATCTATGGTCTGGGTTCAATTCCAACTTTTGTCAATGATTTTTGATAGGCAGAGATAGATTCCATTCTCTTCTGGCTGCACCAAATGAAGAAGATATAATGGCATTGTGGTCTGAAATTCACACTAAATATTATATTCATTCTCTACCAAGTAGACGTTTGCCACAATAAAGCTGGAGTGGCGACATGTAGAAACTCTATCAAATGGTTCAAATGGCTCTGAGCACTATGGGACTCAACTGCTGTGGTCATAAGTCCCCTAGAACTTAGAACTACTTAAACCTAACTAACCTAAGGACAGCACACAACACCCAGCCATCACGAGGCAGAGAAAATCCCTGACCCCCCGGGAATCGAACCCGGGAGAAACTCTATCACCAGTAACCTTTCTTATATTAGTTATTTATTTCTAGTGACGAAACAAACGCTATGTAGGCTCACAGGACACTTATTCCATCTTTTATCTGAGCTTCTGTATGTCGATAAAATTGGTCCTGAACTGGGAATGCAACTCAGACCGCCCTTAACGCGGAATTTGATCCTTTCGTGACAATACAGCTCGGCTACAGTTTGTTGTTTGTTCAAAACTCCAGATTCCTCAACATCTCCACATATTGCGCGTGAAGGGGCTCGAATTCTGGCCCGGCACTAAAGATTTCATTATGTATTATCAAGCTCTAGCATGAGAACACCTATCTGCTGGTGGATAATAATTTCGAGTTTTAATGTATTTTCATTCGTTGTCAACACTAACGATATTTGACGTTTTTGACTCCCAGTGAGACACAGAACTATTTGCGAAATCACTGTAAGTCCGAGCTACTGGAGGAGATAATTCGGTAGTCAACAACGATATGCGTTGAGCTCTATTCCCAGTCAGCACTGAACTCTTCGTTATATTATTTCTAGTTCAAACATGCTCACATGTCGCTGCTGGTGCAACAAACCCATATTTAACGTTCGTTTTCTCTAGAATACAACAGCGATAGGTGACGGGTTTGAGTCCTGGGGAGGAAAAAATTAATGTTTCTTCTCGTCATTTCAGTTAAAACATCTAGCTACTGCCGAGAAAATCCGATATGTCACAGTTGATTGTGCTTCGATATCTACCTTATTAGGTTCTGAGTTCGAATCCCTCTCCAACACAAACCTTTACCTCACGGCATTTCAAATAAGTTACTTGTTAAGAAGCAATATTTAACATCTCTCGTAGTTCGGTAACAGGGACAATAGGTGCTGGGTAGGAATTCGCGTCCGTTAAAAATATTTGCGTTATGTAATTTAAAGTTGGTATTTGCTAACTGATACTGTCTAAAATCGAGGTATATCACTCTTTGTATGCCTAATCAGGAACGACTGTTAGTTTCCGTCAGTCACGAAATCTTTGCTTAGTCTGCATGACCTGGGTTCGAATCCATATGCAGAACGAGACGGTTCGTCGTGTCATTTGAAGTTCATATATATTCTCAACTAGATGCTCGTGAATAACTTAAATTTTTAATGTCATTTTGTGTTAAATAATAAGTACAGTACGTTACTTTGAAGAGGAAATCATGAATACGACGAACTTACTACGTGCATTACCTATCTGACGTAATAAAGGGTGTGGTAACATTTCAGGTATGTCATTTATTGTAATAAATGTGAGCCTACAACCCTTAAGGACAGTCTTACCTGTGATATGGTGTTCCCTGATGTTTGTAATGTCGTAGTATTACTTTATATCTTGACTTATTGCGATACAGAGCAGTGTTTTCTAGTGGTGACTTGTTGGAACCATTTTCAATAGTCAAACGACTGTACCAAGGAGCGATTAGAGGACCTGCTAGATAGCTGCGTTATGTGGGTTGCACACGAATCAGGCGAAATGCAATTCAGGTCGTTGGGATACTTTTGAGCATGACTATACAAGAAGCTAATAATTTTTATTGCTGCCATATTTTGATACAGACGTATTGGTAAAGAGAGCCTTAAATTCTGTACATGGTGCCAGTGAATCCTCACTAGATACTTTTCATGCCAAGGGACCCGGTTGGTATTGGTATATTACGTGCAGGCTTCCACGTCCAGCGTCTTCATTAGTTAAAACTTCCGGGCTGAGAGGCCGTGGTCGATCTGCAAAACTTCTTCTTCCTGACGTTTCATCGCCAACTGCGGGCAACATCTTCCGAGGTGAGTCAACGACTGGCTGCCAGGCGGAGGAGGTCCCGATTATATACAGCGCATAGAGGGCACCACCATACGTCACGTAGGGTCGACTTTAAGACTATCTCTGACTAACGCCATTATTCTCGATTGAAGGTAATCGATTGACACATCGTTGTTGCAAAGTCTACAGGCATATCCTGTCTAATCTATCATGACACAAAATTTAGTGACACGATCGTGCTAGCCAGGACATCGCATTATTATGCACGTGTGTGTAGGAAAGCTATAGAGATTCAGAAACACCACAATAATTTTAATAGAAAAGAGGAAGGCTTAGACAAGATATGGTGGCTGACTTTGCAACAACGATGTGACAATCGATTACCTTCAATCGAGAATAATGATGTTAACCAGAGATAGACATACAATCGACCCCACGTGACGTAGAGTGGTGCCCTCTTTTTTTTTTGTCATCAGTCTACTGACTGGTTTGATGCGGCCCGCCACGAATTCCTTTCCTGTGCTAATCTCTTCATCTCAGAGTAGCACTTGCAACCTACGTCCTCAATTATTTGCTTGACGTATTCCAATCTCTGTCTTCCTCTACAGTTTTTGCCCTCTACAGCTCCCTCTAGTGCCATGGAAGTCATTCCCTCATGTCTTAGCAGATGTCCTATCATCCTGTCCCTTCTCCTTATCAGTGTTTTCCACATATTCCTTTCCTCTCCGATTCTGCGTAGAACCTCCTCATTCCTTACCTTATCAGTCCACCTAATTATCAACATTCGTCTATAGCACCACATCCCAAATGCTTCGATTCTCTTCTGTTCCGGTTTTCCCACAGTCCATGTTTCACTACCATACAATGCTGTACTCCAGACGTACATCCTCAGAAATTTCTTCCTCAAATTAAGGCCGGTATTTGATATTAGTAGATTTCTCTTGGTCAGAAATGCCTTTTTTGCTATAGCGAGTCTGCTTTTGATGTCCTCCTTGCTCCGTCCGTCATTGGTTATTTTACTGCCTAGGTAGCAGAATTCCTTAACTTCATTGACTTCGTGACTATCAATCCTGATGTTAAGTTTCTCGCTGTTCTCATTTCTACTACTTCTCATTACCTTCGTATTTCTCCGATTTACTCTCAAACCATACTGTATACTCATTAGACTGTTAATTCCGTTCAGCAGATCATTTAATTCTTCTTCACTTTCACTCAGGGTAGCAATTTCATCAGCGAATCGTATCATTGATATCCTTTCACCATGTATTTTAATTCCACTCCTGAACCTTTCTTTTATTTCCATCATTACTTCCTCGATGTACAGATTGAAGAGTAGGGGCGAAAGGCTACAGCCTTGTCTTACACCCTTCTTAATAAGAGCACTTCGTTGTTGATCGTCCACTCTTATTATTCCCTCTTGGTTGTTGTACATATTGTATATGACCCGTCTCTCCCTATAGCTTACCCCTACTTTTTTCAGAATCTCGAACAGCTTGCACCATTTTATATTGTCGAACGCTTTTTCCAGGTCGACAAATCCTATGAAAGCGTCTTGATTTTTCTGTAGCCTTGCTTCGATTATTAGCCGTAACGTCAGAATTGCCTCTCTCGTCCCTTTACTTTTCCTAAAGCCAAACTGATCGGCACCTAGCGCATTCTCAATTTTCTTTTCCATTCTTCTGTATATTATTCTTGTAAGCAGCTTCGATGCATGAGCTGTTAAGCTGATTGTGCGATAATTCTCGCACTTGTCAGCTCTTGCCGTCTTCGGAATTGTGTGGATGATGCTTTTCCGAAAGTCAGATGGTATATCGCCAGACTCATATACTCCACACGCCAACGTGAATAGTCGTTTTGTTGCCACTTCCCCCAATGATTTTAGAAATTCTGATGGAATGTTATCGATCCCTTCTGCCTTATTTGACCGTAAGTCCTCCAAAGCTCTTTTAAATTCCGATTCTAATACTGGATCCCCTATCTCTTCTAAATCGACTCCTGTTTCTTCTTCTATGACATCCGCCAAACCTTCACCCTCATAGAGGCTTTCAATGTATTCTTTCCACCTGTCTACTCTCTCCTCTGCATTTAACAGTGGAATTCCCGTTGCACTCTTAATGTTACCACCGTCGCTTTTAATGTCACCAAAGATTGTTTTGACTTTCCTGTATGCTGAGTCTGTTCTTCCGACAATCATATCGTTTTCGATGTCTTCACATTTTTCCTGCAGCCATTTCGTCTTAGGTTCCCTGCACTTCCTATTTATTTCATTCCTCAGCGACTTGTATTTCTGTATTCCTGATTTTCCCGGAACATATTTGTACTTCCTCCTTTCACCAATCAACTGAAGTATTTCTTCTGTTACCCATGGTTTCTTCGCAGCTACCTTCTTTGTACCTATGTTTTCATTCCCAACTTCTGTGATGGCCCTTTTGAGAGATGTCCATTCCTCTTCAACTGTACTGCATACTGAGCTATTCCTTGCCCGCAGCTCGTGGTCGTGCGGTAGCGTTCTCGCTTCCCACGCCCGGGTTCCCGGGTTCGATTCCCGGCGGGGTCAGGGATTTTCTCTGCCTCGTGATGGCTGGGTGTTGTGTGATGTCCTTAGGTTAGTTAGGTTTAAGTAGTCCTAAGTTCTAGGGGACTGATGACCATAGATGTTAAGTCCCATAGTGCTCAGAACCATTTGATTTTGAGCTATTCCTTATTGCTGTATCTACAGCGCTAGAGAACTTCAAACGTATCTCGTCATTCCTTAGTACTTCCGTATCCCACTTCTTTGCGTATTGATTCTTCCTAACTAATGTCTTGAACTTCAGCCTACTCTTCATCACTACTATATTGTGATCTGAGTCTATATCTGCTCCTGGGTACGCCTTACAATCCAGTATCTGATTTCGGAATCTCTGTCTGACCATGATGTAATCTAATTGAAATCTTCCCGTATCTCCCGGCCTTTTCCAAGTATACCTCCTCCTCTTGTGATTCTTGAACAGGGTATTCGCTATTACTAGCTGAAACTTGTTACAGAACTCAATTAGTCTTTCTCCTCTTTCATTCCTTGTCCCAAGCCCATATTCTCCTGTAACCTTTTCTTCTACTCCTTCCCCTACAACTGCATTCCAGTCGCCAATGACTATTAGATTTTCGTCCCCCTTTACATACTGCATTACCCTTTCAATATTCTCATACACTTTCTCTATTTGTTCATCTTCAGCTTGCGACTTCGGCATGTATACCTGAACTATCGTTGTCGGTGTTGGTCTGCTGTCGATTCTGATTAGAACAACCCGGTCACTGAACTGTTCACAGTAACACACCCTCTGCCCTACCTTCCTATTCATAACGAATCCTACACCTGTTATACCATTTTCTGCTGCTGTTGATATTACCCGATACTCATCTGACCAGAAATCCTTGTCTTCCTTCCACTTCACTTCACTGACACCTTCTATATCAAGATTGAGCCTTTGCATTTCCCTTTTCAGATTTTCTAGTTTCCCTACCACGTTCAAGCTTCTGACATTCCACGCCCCGACTCGTAGAACGTTATCCTTTCGTTGATTATTCAATCTTTTTGTTATGGTATCCTCCCCCTTGGCAGTCCCCTCCCGGAGATCCGAATGGGGGACTTTTCCGGAATCTTTTGCCAATGGAGAGATCATCATGACACTTCTTCAATTACAGGCCACATGTCCTGTGGATACACGTTACGTGTCTTTAATGCAGTGGTTTCCATTGCCTTCTGCATCCTCATGTCGTTGATCATTGCTGATTCTTCCGCCTTTAAGGGCAATTTCCCACCCCTAGGACAAGAGAGTGCCCTGAACCTCTATCCGCTCCTCCGCCCTCTTTGACAAGGCCGTTGGCAGAATGAGGCTGACTTCTTATGCCGGAAGTCTTCGGCTGCCAATGCTGATTATTTATCAAAATTTAGGCAGTGGTGGGGATCGAACCCGGGACCGAAGACATTTTGATTAGGAATCAAAGACGCTACCCCTCTATGCACTCTCTATCAAGTGGACCTACACGGCCTGGCAGCCAGTCGTTGACTCACCTCGGAAGTTGTTGCCCGCAGTTGGAAACAAAATGTCAGGAACAAGAAGTTTTACAGATATAACACGGCCTCTCAGCCTGGATGTTTCAACTAATGGAACTGGCATGGAAGGAGCTGAGGTAGCTACTGGGTTAACAATAACTGAGACATGTTTTTAAAACAAATTTATGAATAAGAAATTCCTGCTGAGCATTCACAAAAAACTCATGTCACCATACCCTTTATTAAAAGGTTACTATTACAATGGCGTTGATTAAATATTAACCTTGAGCCAATATTGATGGGAAGTAGCAATGATACAATGATTCAAGTTCAAAACATTCACAATAACTTCAATTAAAAGTTTCAGCTGAAACTAGGTAAGCACTTGACATTAAAATTTCAGTCCCGAGGTCTATCTGAAAAATGCATTTAGTAAACCTTTAAGCAAAATTTACGATGGTGAATTGGCATCAACTCAGGTTTCAAAACAATCTTTGGATAAAATCAGTTTAGCAACAGAACTTAAAATACACAATAAAAATTACTGCGGGACAGCTATTCACAAGTTTTATGCAGACCAGATTCGCTCGTGACACAATTTAAGCTTTCCTCAAGTACTGTGCGGAAGTACCAGATAATTTTAAAACGAGCTTAGGCGCAGGTCGCCTTCAGACGAACGCCAAATAAGGAGACGCGAATTGTCCAATTACAATGTGTGAGTACTTAACTCAAAACTTGATTTGCAGCATTAAAATTCATCCACGGCTACCTCAGTGGATTTACAGTGCCATACAGGTTGCAATAATATTTGATTTCACACTTCAGTCCTGCTTACACTTCTTGGCGATACGTTGCGTACATCATTTAATTGGCATGATAAAATCTGAAACAATAATCAGTTACCACCGGTCCCACACATACATACAACACAAATGGGACGCACAAGGGCAGACTGAATGACAATCTTTACAACATGAAGAGATAAAATAAAGAGATCCCAGTTATTGAATAATAGAACAAATACACGTCTATTATTGCCGCCAGCGAGCGGCGACAGTGTAGTGAAGGCTGTCTGGACCTTCTAGCTTTGCTTTAACAGCAAATCTCTTCCGGACAACGGTACAGGACACGAAAGCACAGACACCGTTCAGTGTCAACACGTCTACGAACACCTGTCAAGCGTCACCAGCGAACACTTGAAGCCAGAGGAGCTGGTTATTTTCAGACAAACGGACCTCAACCCCAACGGGGTCGCGCTATAGCTACAGGTCGAGATAACACGTTTTCCGACACAACCATGGGTCTGTTCCCAGCGCTGGCCCGGCTAGGCACCTTCCTCGTGTCGCTGTGAACACAAAATGTCCTCTCTGACCCGCATGCGTCGCCTAGTAGACCTGGCAAAGATAATCTATACCACCACCGACTCCACGAGAGAGGCCCAAAGTCGGGAAAATAGAAAATAACTTGCAGGAGGGTTCCACGCACGGCGCAGGGTTCGTTTTAAATAAGAATTCATGTCTGGCAACATACTGTTCGCGTACTGATGAACCAAGCATATAACCCAGTACGTTCTGCCATCGGTACTGGCTCTGCATTAATAAAAGGTAAGAAATTTGCCGAATGCGAGTAGGAGAAATTAACAATTTTGGGATTTTTTCCTTTACTAATAATGTGAAATCTTGCTTCTTGCCAAATTTCGTGATACTAAATCAACAGGAAGCACACTACAGATTTTGATGAGTGAGTTTTCGAGTATCAAAATATGTAACATATATGGTCGCATCTTTTGAATGAACTCACCTAGAAACTTAAAATTTTTATACCGCCAAGGGACCGAAGACCTCAATAAGAGACATAAATTTGAGCTTGATACGTCTACCCGTTCCTGGAAAGACGGTTCTTAACAGTCGGACAGACAGGGCAACAAAGCGATTCTGTAAGATTCAGTTTTTACAGGTTGAGGTACAGACCCTTAAAAGCAACGTATGTGTAAGTGAATGCGGTGTCGGACGCTTTCGCCTAATGCCGCGGCAACCCTTTGGTCAGCTCTGTCAAGCTGCCAGCCAACATTGCCCCTGCTTATCTCAGCATCACAGGTGCAACACACCATCAGGACCGGCCACCAGGAGGCGAAGTCGACGCCTGCAGAGGGCACCCCAACAAGGAACCTACTCGCATCCGCCTGCCACCTACGTAAGTCGGCGACAGGACAGCACGAATCGACTGAAATAACGATGAAGACAAAAAAAAAAAAAAAAAAAAAAAAAAATCAGAGGGTGGCTATCGTCTTTAATTTTATTTTAACCGTATTTTTGAAACCTTCAGCTGAAAAGCGGTGTTATCCGCTGTCAGCCCTCCACCTTTGTGGGGAATTGAAAAAAAATCCACGAATCAGTCGGGTTTCGAGAGCCTTTACCGGCCCACGCAACGGGTGATGCTCGCCACATTGAATAGGATTACTCTCAGAGTCCATTGTTAGGGACAAATGCCGTCGTCAGAAGTCATAATCATTTCTTCTGCCAGACAATAAAGCCGTCTGATATCTAGTAACGTTAGCTTCTGCTGTGTGTCTATCATTAGTAACATTCTGAGTTGGATGTTCCAGCTTTCGGCACCAAACTCTCTGTGCTATCTTATTGCACATACTCGAGAAAAATCGTCATCGTCGGACTCAGACTTACAGGCCATGAACGTAGCATCGAGGCTGTGATCATTGCTGAACTTAACGTCCAGCAAATGTTCGTCTGCGACTTGGCTCCGGTCAGTAGTTAGATCCGAATGGAACTTTGCGCCAGGGTTTTCTCTGCAAATTTTGTCTCCGACAAGTACCGTCGGCGCATAGCGCTAACCTGACATTATTGTGATTCACAGTTATATTGTGTATCTATTGTGTCACTCTTGTTACTGTATTGTTGGCCTTTACTTCCATACCGTCGAAGCAGACGTTTGTTTGCTTAATAAACCTGTTACTTCCTTGATATTGCTTTCCTGTGCCGTGAAACGCGGCACTTCAATGAATACACGTCAGCCATCTCTAAGGGGTTGAACCCTACTACACTGAGCTAAAACCGAGGAGCGTGATGGAAATCCTCTACCGCGAGCGGCGGATGCTCCACAAGCTACCTGTCACCGCTGTCGAAGGCTGTGTTCCAAATGTGTAGCTGCGTATCTAACGAATGCTGCAGCTCCATACCCGCCTGAAAGTTTCTATCAGCGCTCATTACACTGCAGAGGAAAATTTAATTCTGGAAACATCCCCCAGACTGTCGTTAATCCATGTCTCTGAAACATCCTTTCTTCCTGGAGTGCTTCAGAACTGCTACAAATTCGTCGGACAATAGACCGCGCCTCTCGAACTGTCAACACAAAACACACGAACTGTAAACAAATAGTTGCCACTATTAAAGTTCCAACCCTCGTATATTAGAAGAGGGCATGAATCCGTCTGCAGAGTATTACAGAAGTTGAACCTCTACGTATACAACGCTGATACGGCGCCGGCACTCTAAAAATCTATTTCACAACTTATATGAAATTTGTGCAGGTTCTTATCCACCAAAATGCTGATGCGGTTAGTAGTACCAGCAGTGGTAGTAGTTTTATTTACCCGTAGATTACTTTTATAAGGATATTCGACATGTATTGTATTACAATTTAAGTGCTACTAGACTTACAGGTCTAGAATGACAAGGGTGGGACAGGCAGTCGACCACGACCTTATAGTAGGAACCATCCCGGTATCCCCCTGAATTAATTTAGGGAATCCACGGGAAATCTAAACCAGCATGGCTGGACGAAGATTTGAGACCCCACCGTCCTGAATACATGGTCCCTCTGTTTAATACAATGCTTCCTCATTCGGTTTACACCTAGTGAACAATATTGTTTTACATATAAGTTATTTAATAATGATAGAAGGATAATGCTACAATGTTTATTTATTTCTGTCTTCTATACACTTGATCCCTACTTTATGACTGTTCATTATTTTAAAAGTCGACATAGTGACATTTTTGACAAAGAGAATCCAAATGAGGTTACAGTTAGGTCTCACCGAGAGAAATATTCCACGAAGATTTGGATTGTAGTGAATGGCAATTGTCTCAGAAATCTCCGATGGACCACCAGATTACCTTAATGGTGACACGTAAGCACACCTAACTATCGACTTTGGGGAACAATAAGGAAGTCGAGCAGCGTAGTTGTGTTAGCATATTCACATGTTTTAAACTTCCTCGTTGTTTGGAAGCATATCGATAGTGTTGTCTACTTTGCTCCAATTCCCACCATAACTAACTTGATAGCCGAAATCAATGATGCGTTTCGGAAATGAATCAGAATCTCCCCACTGTCAACGACGTTTGATGATTATTGCTGGGAGGGTATGAAGAATAGAGCTAGATTTCAGTACTCTTTCTAAACACTTATTTGAGAAAATCTTACGTTAGACATATTAGGGACTGCTTTGAACACCAGCTTAAAAACATATATTTTGAAGGTTTAGGCGGATTTATATACCTCGTATAACTGACAAAAATACAAGACGTAATAAAAGAACATCCTAATAGATAAGAATGTCTACCGGACCAGAACTCGTAATTGGGTCCTTTGCCTTTCCCAGGGTAGTGCTCTAACGACAGAGCTACCGAAGTACGACTCATTACCCATCCTCACAGCTTCACTTCCGCCATTGCCTCATCATATACCTTCCAAACTTCACAGAAGTTCTCCTGCATAACTTGCAAGACTAGCACTCCAGGAAGAAAGGATGTTTCAGAGACATGGATTAACCACAGTCTGGGGGATGTTTCCAGAATTAAATTTTCCTCTGCAGTGTAATGAGCGCTGATAGAAACTTTCAGGCGGATTAAAACTGTGTGTCGAAACTGGGGACTTCGTCTATTGCGAGCTACTTAAGTACGACTCCGAACCCGTCCTCACAGCTTTACTCCCGACAGTACCTCATCTTCTACCTTACAAACTTCACAGAAGTTCTCTTGTGTAAACTGCAAGACCAGCACTCCTGGAATAAAGGATACTGCAGAGACGTCGCCTAGCCGCAGCCTGGGGGATGTTTCCAGAATCAATTTTCACCCTGCAGCGGAGTGTGTGTGCTGATATTCTTCAGTGAATATCGCACAGTTTTTGCCGATGAGCACTGCCTTCCTTCAAGGACGCTGTTCGATGTGTGATCTTGTGGTAAGAATACTACACTAAAGAGCCAAGAAACAGCTACACTTGCCTAGATCGTGTAGTGCCCCCGCGAGCACGCAGCAGTGCCGCAACACGACGTAGCATGAACTCGACTGTCTGAAGTAGTGCTGGAGGGAACTGACACATTGAATCATGCAGGACTGTCCAGTAATCCGTAAGAGTACGAGAGGGTGGAGATCTCTTCTGAACAGCATTTTGCAAGGCATGCCACATATGCTCAATAATGTTCATGTCTGGGGAGTTTGGTGGCCAGCGGAAGTATTTAAATTCGGAATAGTGTCTTGGAGACACTCAGTAGCAATTCTGGACGTGTGGGGTGTCGCATTGTCCTGCTGGAATTGCTCAAGTCCGTCGGAATGCACAATCGACATGAATGGATGCAGGTGATCAGACAGGACGCTTACGTACAGTCGTGCTCAAAAGTATCCGAACGACCTGAATTGCATTTCGCCTGATTAGGATGCAACCCACATAACGCAGCTGTCTAGCAGGTCCTCGAATCGCTCCTCGGTACAGTCGTTTGACTATTGAAAATGGTTCCAACAAGTCACCACTAGAAAACACTGCTCTGTATCGCAATAACCCAAGATGTAAAGTAATACCACGATACTACAAATATCAGGGAACACCTTATCATAGATACGACTGTCCTTAAGGCTCGTAAGCTCACATTTATTGCAATAAATGACAGACCTGAAATGTTACCACTCTCATTATTACGTGAGATAGGAAATGCACGTAATACGTTCGTCATATTCATGATTTCCTCTTCAAAGTAACATACCGTACTTGTTATTTAACATAAAATGACATCAAAAATTCAAGTTTTTCACGAGCATCTAGTTGAGAATATGTATGAACTTCAAATGACACGACGAACCGCCTCGTTCTGCATATGGATTCAAACCCAGGTCATGCAGACTAAGCAAAGATTTCGTTACTGACTGAAACTTACAGCCATTCCTGACTAGGCATACACAATGTGATATATCTCGATTTTAGACAGTATAAACTTTAAATTACATAACGTAAACATTTTTAATGGAGCGAATTCCTACCCAGCAACTATTGTCCCTGTTTACGAACTACGAGAGATATTAAATATTGCTTCTTCACAAGTAACTTACTTGAAATGCCCTGAGGTAAAGATTTGTGTTGGACAGGGATTCGAACACAGAACCTAATCTGATTGATATCGAAGCATAATCAACTGTGACATATCGGATTTTCTCGGCAGTAGCTAGATGTTTAAACTGAAATGACGAGACGAAACATTACTTTTTTCCTTCCCAGGACTCCAACCTGGCACCTATCGCAGTTATATTCTAGAGTAAAATAACGTTAAATATGGGTTTGTTACACCAGCAGCGACATGTGAGCATTTTTGAACTAGAAATAATATAACGAAGAGTTCAGTGCTGACTGGGGATCGAACCCCACACATATGGTTGTTGACTACACACGAAGAGACGTCAGCTACAGAATTTTTCTCCACCAGTAGGTCGGAATAACATCCTTGAACTTACAGTGATCTCGCAAATAGATCTGTGTCTCACTGGGAGTCAAAAACGTCAGATGAAAATGCATTAACAATCAGAATTATTATCCACCAGCAGATAGGTGTTCTATTTCTAGAGCTTGATAATACATAATGAATACCTTAGTGCCGGCCCAGGATTCTAACCCATTCACGCGCAGCATGTGGAGTTGTTGAGGAATCTGCAGTTTTGAACAAACAACAAATTGTAGTCGAGCTGTATTATCACGAAGGGATCAAATTCCGCGTTGAGGGCGGTCTGGATTGCATTCCCAGTTCAGAAATAATTTTATCGACATACAGAAGCTCAAATAAAAGATGGAATAAGTGTCCTGTGACACTACATAGCGTTTGTTTCATCACTAGTAATAAATAACTAGTATAAGAAAGGCTACTGGTGATAGAGTTTCTACATGTCGCCACTCCTAACTTTATTGTTGTTCAACCTAATGTCTACTTGGTAGAGAAGGAATATCATGTTTAATGTGAATTTCAGAGCACAATGCCATTATACCTTCTTCACTTGGTGTAGCCAGAAGAGAATAGACTCTGTCTCTCCATATCAAAAATCATCGGCAGAAGACAGAATCGAACCCAGAGCAGGAGTATATGAATCTAGCAACAATCCAACAGACCACCAAATCATCTTTTCCGTACCTCACTTTTGTATTATAACGCCGTTGCGCCACACTGGATGAGAATTCTGACGCACAGGCTCCCTGTAATGGTTTGCAGCATGTTCCATACATTCATTTACTTGGTTGACCGAATTGCCATGAACTAGCTGAATCGGCTACCCAGTGCATACATTCGACTCTATTTTGTATTCACAGAAATAAAATCACGTAACTGCCACCTACACAGAACTGCCAACAGTGTAGGATGCAGAAATTAAAATAGGAAGTGTTCCTTTCCACTTGAGCTACTCTCTTGCGCTATCTGTTTGTTGAAAACCTCGTGCAGTGCAAAAGAAAAGCTGTAACTGTCTATCTCTCAGAAGTCTACATCAGGCCATATGCATTATCTCACAGCACTGTGGAATGCGGAAATTCTGGAGGCATTATTATTGCGTTCTGGAGGTGCTTCCTCTACAGTTCAGCTAGTGGTGTAACGGTAAGTGTAGTGCACTGTAGACAAAACGTCCCGAGTTCAAATGCATTCACTACTACATTTTTTAAAACGCAGTTCTGCTGTCTGCTGAAGTTATCAATGTAATGGAACTTTGATCATAATTCCCTTCATTTCTCAACCCAAAACAGTCGTATGTGGAAAAAGGGCCAACTACTGCGACATTTTGTTCTTTTCAGGTTTAATAGACGGCCAGGCAGCAGATAAATCTCGAAGCTTTTGTACACTCCTGGAAATGGAAAAAAGAACACATTGACACCGGTGTGTCAGACCCACCATACTTGCTCCGGACACTGCGAGAGGGCTGTACAAGCAATGATCACACGCACGGCACAGCGGACACACCAGGAACCGCGGTGTTGGCCGTCGAATGGCGCTAGCTGCGCAGCATTTGTGCACCGCCGCCGTCAGTGTCAGCCAGTTTGCCGTGGCATACGGAGCTCCATCGCAGTCTTTAACACTGGTAGCATGCCGCGACAGCGTGGACGTGAACCGTATGTGCAGCTGACGGACTTTGAGCGAGGGCGTATAGTGGGCATGCGGGAGGCCGGGCGGACGTACCGCCGAATTGCTCAACACGTGGGGCGTGAGGTCTCCACAGTACATCGATGTTGTCGCCAGTGGTCGGCGGAAGGTGCACGTGCCCGTCGACCTGGGACCGGACCGCAGCGACGCACGGATGCACGCCAAGACCGTAGGATCCTACGCAGTGCCGTAGGGGACCGCACCGCCACTTCCCAGCAAATTAGGGACACTGTTGCTCCTGGGGTATCGGCGAGGACCATTCGCAACCGTCTCCATGAAGCTGGGCTACGGTCCCGCACACCGTTAGGCCGTCTTCCGCTCACGCCCCAACATCGTGCAGCCCGCCTCCAGTGGTGTCGCGACAGGCGTGAATGGAGGGACGAATGGAGACGTGTCGTCTTCAGCGATGAGAGTCGCTTCTGCCTTGGTGCCAATGATGGTCGTATGCGTGTTTGGCGCCGTGCAGGTGAGCGCCACAATCAGGACTGCATACGACCGAGGCACACAGGGCCAACACCCGGCATCATGGTGTGGGGAGCGATCTCCTACACTGGCCGTACATCACTGGTGATCGTCGAGGGGACACTGAATAGTGCACGGTACATCCAAACCGTCATCGAACCCATCGTTCTACCATTCCTAGACCGGCAAGGGAACTTGCTGTTCCAACAGGACAATGCACGTCCGCATGTATCCCGTGCCACCCAACGTGCTCTAGAAGGTGTAAGTCAACTACCCTGGCCAGCAAGATCTCCGGATCTGTCCCCCATTGAGCATGTTTGGGACTGGATGAAGCGTCGTCTCACGCGGTCTGCACGTCCAGCACGAACGCTGGTCCAACTGAGGCGCCAGGTGGAAATGGCATGGCAAGCCGTTCCACAGGACTACATCCATCATCTCTACGATCGTCTCCATGGGAGAATAGCAGCCTGCATTGCTGCGAAAGGTGGATATACACTGTACTAGTGCCGACATTGTGCATGCTCTGTTGCCTGTGTCTATGTGCCTGTGGTTCTGTCAGTGTGATCATGTGATGTATCTGACCCCAGGAATGTGTCAATAAAGTTTCCCCTTCCTGGGACAATGAATTCACGGTGTTCTTATTTCAATTTCCAGGAGTGTATTATGTATGGGGAGAGCACATCCTGCCAAAATAAGTCAGAAAAGTATTTTCTACATTAGCCGTCGTGTGGTAGTAGCATTTTATTCTTCTTCAGACTTTGTTTGACAGCTTTAACTCAGAACAAGTTTTCTACATGCATGTAATCAATAAACTGCATGTGCATTTTCAGACTGTTATAGATGACATCAGAGAATTCGCATATATCGTTGATGATTAATTTCTCTCCAATGTTTACTATTATTTAACAACATTAAAGGAAACCTTACGAAAATTGTGAACTATACTATAAAAAATGAAATAAAACTACCCACGATAACCTTACGCCGAAAGTCTGTTTTAACAAAACTGAATATCTGTACACAAGCGTGCCTCTATCGTCACGAATTGGTAAAATACTACTCACTTAGATTTTTATTGGGTCTGTGTTTAATTGGTCTGCTGTGTCATACTCAAGAAGTATGCAAATGTCGCATTTCATAAATAAAGTTATGTATTCGTAGAAACCCAAAATTTGCTTGTCAGCAGCGGAAAGAGGCGTTACCTGTTGTGCAGCATTGTAAGTTTTTCGCCATTGCACTATGAGCCGAAAGTATTTTCTTGCGATTTCCTTATCGATGTTTGATTTGACTGCTTGTAGCTCTTTCACAGAAGGGTTAAAAACGCTGCACTCAGTGATACTGGAACTGCGAACCATATCAGACGCCTTTTCACAGGTCAGCACGTTACCACAGTGCTGGCGGAGAAGTATGTGTCTTAGGTTCCTCTTACGAGACCAATAGTGGCTAGCACTCGTAAACCGCTATTTGAAGGACGAGATTAGTTGCGATTTCCACGTGCAACGACTTTCCTGGGCTGAAAACCGTAAATTTACAATCTTTTGTTACACCTCAAGCGATAATAACTCAGTTAATTCAATGGAAATGACAGGTAAAATCAAGTGAACTTTGAGGCTTAATTCCGTGCACACCAGGAAGGAACTCGTCGATCACAATGTTGCCAAACATACCTTGCCTTGTTGTGAAATCTCTGTTACAGTACAAGCAGGAAGAAGACGAACCGATGTGTGACCACAGCTGGCGTCTGAAAGAAGCGGCTGCTACGGCCTGGAATACGTAATGCGCCTGAATAGCATTTCTGTAACTAGGTTTAGGGACTGGGGCGTAATTACTAATAATACTCAGAACTGACTGCAAACTAAGGATCATAAATCAGTAACTCTCATAGTTGTTTTTATATTTCTTTCGTAACTGTACTCAAAACTAAGAAACTCGTTCACAGACGTTTTCGTGCCTCGCCGATAGTCGAGCACACCAAACAAATAAAAATAAAAAAAGATTGTGTGTGTGGGATATATATATATATATATATATATATATATATATATATATATATATATATATATATATATATATATATATACGAGGCCTGTTCAGAAAGTAAGCTCCGATTCATTGCCAAATTGAAACCACAGTGAACATCAGAAATGTTTTACTTGTAACAATTAGCTACACCTTTCAGCTACTTCTCTACGTAGTCGCCGTTCTGACTTAGACTTTTGTCATAGCGTTGTACCAACTTTTCAATAGCCTCATCATAGAAGGCAGCCGCCAGTGCTTTCCGCCAATTCTCCACACTGGCCTACACCTCGTTGTCTGTGTCAAAATGTTGTCTTCAAAGACAGCGGTTCATGTGACCAGAGATGAAACTCAGGGGGAGACAATTGCGGACTGTATTGTGGGTAATCTCACATTTCCATTTGAAAACGATGCAGGAGCATCTTCATTGCCCCTGCAGAATGCGGCTGAGAATTGTCTTGAAGAAGAAACAGCACGACAGTTATGTAATGTTAGCTGCATAGCTTCAGGCGAAATTTCTCACCAGGCCCTCGTACTTGGCGGCAGACACTATATTCTAGACATCTTTACGCACTCACTGCGAGCTCAGAAATGAGAAGAGCGACGTGATGCTAACTGGGGTTATACTAGAGACACTACCCAACACATCTGTGCAAAGCTTTATCGGATTTTCATAGTCGTTTCCATTTCGCGACCGATCGGAGCTTACTTTCTGAACGCCCCTCGTATATATATATATATATATATATATATATATATATATATATATATATATATATATATATATATATAATGAGAGAGAGGGTATAAAATTGTTGTAAAGAAATTGAATACCGATATGTAAAGAAATCTTTCATTACAATGACACGTTCCACATCATTACAAAATGTCGTATTCATGATCTATGGAACAAGTATTAATCTAGTCTAATCTAATCATATGATATTGTTGACTAGCCGCGAAGAGTCACGAATTACCGAAATTTTCGCCAATATCAGTACCCAAATCTTAAACTGAAAATAAGAGACAACAGTTTTTGTAATAAACTGGGACTCCTATCGAGACCCTTTCATCCCTATTAACTAACCGCGAAAGATATCTGATATACCTCCATTCTGAAGTAACAAAATGTGTATGCATTTAAAGATGAAGCGCATGATGTGAAGTTCTGTGATGGAGATACGAACCCAACACGTAATCGGATTGTTAACTAAGTAAAGTCAAATGTTAGTATCGGTTTTTCTTACCAGCTGCTAGGTGTTTGAATCTAAAATAAGGATACAAACTTTTGTGCCTGAGCGACGATCGAAACTTCAGTCACCGTTGGTCCCGTTCTTGCAGGATCTTTTACCAGAGGTAGCGATGTCGGAGATTTGACGTTTTGCCAGGTTCCGGATATTCACGGTACACTCGTGAAATGGTCGTACGGGAAAATCCCCGCTTCTCATTATGTCGGAGGTTCTGTGTCCCATCGCTTGTGCGTTGACTGTAACACCACGTTCAACCTCCCTTAAATCTTGATAACCTGCCATTGTAACAGCAGCAACCGATCTAATAACTGCGCCAGGCGCTTGTTGTCTTATATCGGCGTTGCCGACCGCAGCGCCGTATTCTGCCTGTTTACAGATCTCTGTATTTGAATAGCCTGCCTACACCAGTTTCCTTAGCGCTTCAGTATGTGATACATGAAGTAGCATGTAGTTAACGAGCTTCGTGGTTAATATCCACAAATGCAACAGGTTAAAATTTTTTAAAAGATGTATTGTGTGTAGTGTTTTTTGTGTTCTTATGTTCTATGTGTTCGAGGTCGTTGAAAGAGCGACGGTAGAGTGGCAGCAGCACGGCAACGGCAGCTTCGGAAATTGGTCGCTGTACGCGCCGAGACGACAGCCATGTCACGCCAAAGGACGACGTTGTTGGGATAGCGGATTCGACGCAGAATAAATTATAACATTATTAATACGAAAAAGAATTTGTTACTGTTGTAATTTTGTTCAATTCATGCCTGTATTCCATTGTAGTCAGTCGTTGCATGGGAATATATACCATACTATGCGTGTTGTGAATAATTATCAAGAAACCAAAGGAGAGGATATTGTGAAAAGAAAAAAGCCTGCTGTTGGAGATTTTTTTATTTGGAAGTGTGCTTGCTCTAAGTCGGTTATCAAAACTGAATCAAGAACCTAATCAGTTAAAAAGGAGAGCTAAAGGGTTAAAAAATACACAACCAGGAAACATTGGAAAAACATACGAATGCTCAGGTTTTTTTTTTTTTTTTGCTTATAGGCGTGATCAATTTGTTTTCATGATTGTGAGTGAGTTGATTTGAAAACAGTGGAAATAGTTAACATTAATCTGAAAATTCTAGACAGTTTTTAGAGCTTATTGAAAGTTTAACGGCGTAAAGTGAAATATTTTGAAAGTTACGCTACGCGAAACGGAGATATGCTTAACGCTATTGCGCAATTGAATGGTTAGTAATGCTCGCGAGCATCTTTGGTTGTCTTGACAACAGAATCCAACTGCAATATATCCCAATACGAAAAGTAGCTTGAAACTGAAATTTCCAATATGAATCTTTACGAGAGAGTAAAAGCCATTAGTGCTTGTTTGTCCTTTTTGAAACGGAAGAGACGACATCAAATATCGGCGCATTAGCACGGTCGGGCTGATCTGTGGATGCCTTTCTGTGGCCAGTACGTATCCAGGTGTTCGCGCATAGTATGTGCGTTGATATTGCTAAACTGTGCTCCCCACGACTTGAGTACAAATGAAGACATGTCCCAAAGAACGGGTGCCACCTTCATATCATTAAGGCTAACCGGCTGATGACCTCCTTCAGTGCGGATGCACACGAGTTGCCTGAACACTTACGGGTCTCGGTGGATTGTCTGCAGCGAGTAATGGGTATAATTAATGGCAGGGACACAACGGATGTAGTGTATAAGTTGAGAATGTGGGTCTGACGGGCAGCGTGCTGGCGATAAGTCCCTGCAGTCGCACTATCCTACGTGCCCGATGGATCGATGGATCGGTAGCTCAGCGTGTTCGACGAACTTAAACGGATATCTTACGACGTCCGCCACAAGCAGGTGCAACGAACGGAACGGAACAAAATGAGATTAAAAAAAAGGAAGGTGGATAGAGCGTCTGCCATGTAAGCAGGAAATCCCGGGTTCGAGTCCCGTCCGGGGCATATATTTTCAACTGTCCCCGTTGATGTATATCAACGCCCGACAGCAGCTAATGGTATTGATTTAATTTTAATTTCATTGAGTACAAATGAGTTAAGCTCCGTTTGCCGGTATCATGCTTTTTTTTAAAAAAACGGGTACGTATAGATTACTTGCATGTAACACCACTCGAATTTCGTTATTTGCTATTCTTAGAGGACAGTTTTTCCGAAAATACCCCCGTAACCTAATTAATGACCCACTGTTGGTATTAGGCTAGCAAATCAATACAAATTTCAAATGGAACCTTGAAAATACGGATGTAACTGAAATAAACACCAATGTTTGCGAATCTAATAAGTTGTTCTTCATTTAAATTCTATGGTGTGAAGCATGTGTGTAAAGTTTTTGTGTTGTCTGGGTTTGCTGGCTGACTGTGAGAGCAGGAGGACCGCAGGGCTACAATTTCAAATGACTAGTAAAACAAGTTCCCCAGTGAAAAGCAAAGTCCCAGCCGGTACACACCGAAAGGAAGAGCGCTGTCAGAGACGGTGTCCCACATACCAAAAAGAGCTTCGTAGAGAGCAGAAGGAGGCATTCGGCAGGCTGTAAAGTTCCACTGTGAGAGGCAGCTTAAAGAATGCTTTCTAAAAAGACAGCGATCAGCGAGGGGGTGGGAAAAACACAATGCGCACAAAGTGAGAAGAATCTCTTGGATCCAAAGGAGGCCAGCAAAACTCATGTTTAAATTTTGTAAGAAGGTTCTGGGTTGGTTCACCAAAATTATTCTTGTTGGGGCATAAAGACTCGCGAGTGCATTCATGCAACTGCTATCATTGGCCAAAACGCGATACTACCCTTGTAGTGCGAGAGAACTTCTGTTTTCTGCCTCATTGTAAAAGAGGAATGTGTAATACGGTTTATCACAGCGTATTCTTTAGGAGAAGGTAATTTGTTGCAGTTTTTAAGAATTTTTCATTGGTCGGAACTCAGATCTATAGCGATTGGCTAATGAGATGCTGATGCTAGCAGAACCAGCAAGAGTTTGAGAAGGAGTATGGATAGATACTTCATCACGGGTCGTGAAACGGAGGGATGCCATCATCGTAGAACTGCAGAAAGCGAGGACTTTGTACTAGAGCTGATCACAGATATCGCGGCTGAACTTGTAATTCTCAGGTATCACTGCAGCCATCCTATGCAGCTGACTTTCAGAACGATGGTAAGCATGAACCCCATATGCATATGTTGCGATCAGGGGACCACGATGTCGTTTGTTTCGGTTCCACAGATTCACGAAACCCTTCTTCACTATACCTACGTGAGATACGGTACCCATATATCATTTTTAATCGGCCCATCCCTGTTTAAATTCAGATGTTCAATAGTTTCTATTGCGCCACTTTTTCCTAATATTTCACACGGTCTCATGAGGAGCGGTCTGATCGCTGTATAGGTCATCGGGTTCAGATATTGTTAATACACAGAGATTTTCTTAATGCTCAACCATACTCTCAACAATGTTCTGACATCTATCCATTCTGAAACTCTCCAGCAAGAGCGAGTTGACGTGTTCTACTCAACTTTCATTCGCCACTGGTGGTGTCCTGGGACGTTGCGTCCCAGGAGGAAAGCACTTGACAAACTTTGTAGATCATGAGATTTACAAAGGAATCCATCCGTGCCACCAAAGGTAGGTCTCAGCAGGTAGGGGCATAATAAAGATTTTCGAACGTCATTCAATAACTCCACAGCTCTAAAGCAAAGGCATGTTCGTCAAAATCAGTAAAACTTTCTTTTCTTGTTTTCCACGTAAACACCACCAATGTCTGTACTTGACCTATCTGATTAAGTGGTTTCTTATTGTCTTGACGAGCAATTCATGATCTCGAAAACAATTTTGTACTTTTTCTTTAACTTTTCGTCGCTATTGAAGATTATACAACTCAAAGCTTCTTTCTTCGGAGCAAAGAGATAAAAATCCTAAGGGGAAAGGTCAGAGGCGTAACGAGGATGCCTTAGGAGCGCCCAACTCACTTTGTTAATAGTTTCAAGCTCCAGTTCCGCTGTATGGGGTCGAGCGTATTCTTGGAGAAGAAAAAGATGAAGGAGGAGGAGGAGCAAGTCTTCCTCTCCTGTCAGGAACTTCCTCTTCAGCGTGGGCTTGACCTTTTTCTTAATCATGCCTAGGTAGTATATCTATTTATAGTGCTTTACTCCTTCAAAAGGTCACAGATAATCGGACCATGAACACTGCTAAACATGGTTACGAGCCAATGGTCACGTTTTGAATACTTTAAGGACAGGCGGTTCGGAGTGTTCCGGTGCTTTGATGTTTGGAATCCATCTCGAAATGATGTATTCATGTTTCACCTCCCATTAGAAAACTGTCCAAAAAGTATGGACTTTGTTACTGAAAAGATTTTTGAGCTCGGTGCAAATGTGAAATCTCTCTTCTTTGTGATGAACGGTGAGCTCTCTTTGGTCCCATTTTGCATTAGTCCTACAGTAGTTCAGTTTATCAGCGTTCATAGATAAATTAATTGTGGTATCGTACAGAGATCACGCTTCCATACGAAAGCTGGCAACGCACATCGATACCACAGACATTAGCGAGGCACGCTGCAATCGACAACGACGTGCCGGAGGCGCTCCTCAAGACCACACCAACCCTCTTAACAACGGCAGCGCCCTCACGCCGAGGTCAGTATTGTGTCGAGCTAGCGAAAGCTTCCCCCAGTTCGTGACCTCATCTGGAGGAGGCAACGTCATAGTAAAAGACAACACATAGTTAAAGTATTTGATGGACTTCTTTATTTAAACGTTAACATTGTACTGCAAGAGAAAAGTTTGTTAATAAGTGCATCAAATGATTCTCTACTAGCACTGGTAAATTATCCAGTACTCGAGTGCCAAAGAACTGTGTCAAAGTTAACTGAATCTTTTATTCATTTATGTAATAAGGTGAACTAATCGTTCATCAGTTCTAATCTGACGATGATGATGTTCGGTTTGTGGGGCGCTTAACTGCGTGGTCATCAGCTCCCGTACAAAGTCCCAATTTTTATACAGTCCAATATAGCCACTGTCACAAATGATGATGATGATGAAATGATGAGGACAACACACACGCCCAGTCCTCGGGCAGAGAAATCCCCAACCCGACCGGGAATTGAACCCAGGAGCACCAACGCTAGCCATTAGGCCACCAGCTGCAGACAGAGTTCTAATGTGACGAGGCTTCCCCAGAGCAATCAAAGGACTAATAGTTGCGGCCCAATGAAATTAGCTTCTCCTGGCTTAAGGTCACCGCCAATTAGTTGGCATTTAACTATTTTACTTGCAATTAATATGGGAGGCAATTCCGAGTTGTGAACTACTTTTATTTTGAAATGAATAGCAACGGCGGGAACGTTAAAAGAAACTGGAGCCTCTTCATTAAACGACTGACAAAATTGAGAACTTTTACGAAACTTAATGCAATTTCTTCTGAAAGTAGCAACGGCCCACAGTTTTGGCTTGGAGAGCAAATCTCGTGGTAAAATTTGTTACTGAAATTGAATTTAAATATGTTTAATTGCGGAAATTAGTATTAAACTGATTATCGGTCTTCGTAATATTGAAATGATTGCAGGTTTTCTTGTATTTAAGAAACAAAAGACTAAAGTGCCTGAAATGGGGTACGCATACTATAATAACCAATAAAAATTCTTCTGTATTTAAGAAAACACACAAAGTTATGAATCTGTAAAGGAAGGATAGGTTTGTAAATGAAGTAGGGTTAAACTTTAACAGTATATTTAAGGAAATTAAAGTCAATTTACACTAGTCCACACAGCACACATTTTGTTCCAAATATTTAAAACAAAAGATCCTCTACATGAAACGCGCCATATTCAAATGCACATACTTCATATTCTGATTTCTAATAACAGTTCTTAATGCAGATAATGAAGTAACAGTCCAAGTAAGATCTCCTACAACCATTTCGTTGAATCCGCAAATTTAATTGTGTAACATCACTGAAGCTAAGCGAGAGAGACACGTACAATGGCAAAAAGAAAAGAACAAAAAACAGAGCAAAAAAAAAAGGTGCCCTTGTTTCACTACTGCTTATGCTAATCACACATTATGATCTGTGTATGATTATCGATATATTACCCAGAGGTGCTGGCACAGTTACACTACTTTGGGTAAATTTCATGTACAAGTTGGGGACGTTATACTGTTCACAAATTTGAATCAACACCAACTTGCAGCACCAAAGTCGATACTACTAGCAGACGTCAAAGGTCGTGTTTGTGAGTTATGCTTCTGCGGCTATTTTAAAATCTTTTCACCTACCTGTAAAAGACTGCATGATTCATTCAACAACTGCCGTACTGTTTGTTCATCTGAGACAGCATTTCGGATAGTTCCACATTTTGTAAAATTAAAAATCGACTGACGGAACGCTGTTCTTGTAAAGTACTTTCATGCAACAGACATGCCATCGTAACTAAGGCCTTATACGTTATGGTTACGTAAATATGATGTTTGTAGCTCCGTCATGAGGCGGTTCGAGTCCTCCCTCGGGCATGGGTGTGTGTGTTGTCCTTAGCGTAAGTTAGGTTTAGTTAGATTAAGTAGTACGAAAGACCAGGGACCGATAACCTCAGCAGTTTGGTCCCATAGAAACCTACCACAAATTTCGAAATTTTATGTTTGTAGTGAAGTATGGAAAAAATTCGATGTATTCGTGAAAATTCCTGTGATATTACGAAACAGTCCGGCAGAGAAACATGCATAATGTACAAAGGCATAAATATAGTATACAAATTAAAGAAACATGTTCCCGGACAGTTTCTGTGTGGTGGGAACAGCTGATATTGTAAACGTCTCTATGTGACATCTCACGCGCATAATTCATAAGCGGCGGGCTAAAAAGGATGTGTTTCTTAGGAAAGAAGTTACTGTTGCGCGTGCTATCGTTCCTCGAAATTTACTGCTGAGGTCCAGAGACGCCCTGTAAGTGGCGCCGGCTGAGAACAGAGGAGCGGCACTTTTGTGAGGTGGTCGGTAGCCGGCAGCGCAGGAAGAGCTGCAGACGGCGGCGGTCTGGCTCACTTCCCGTGCCGGAGGTGGCTCACCGGCCCCTATTGAGCGGGCGGCAGAAGCAGCAGCAGCAGCAGCACCGGCGAGAGATTCAGTCGTCAGCTGACAAAGCGTCGCGCTGCATTATGTATGGCCGGACCGGCGCTGGCAGAAGGCATCGCCGATACATAAAACATGCACGCCAGTGATAGCTGCACAAAGGCTCGCCTTACTTATGAACTACTCGGCTGGCGTGGGGCCGCGCGCCGGAGTGGCCAAGTGGCCACAAAGGGTGAGACTCGCTGCCGGCTGATGGCTGACGCCCGGGTCGCCTCTCGATTCAGGCCAGCGCCGTGGCTCCGTGAGATGGGCGCGCGGCAGATGCTTCCACTGCGCGAAGTCTTCACGGGCTAACACCTACAGACTTAACACTGCCTTCTTCTGCAGCACCCCGATTCTGACACCTCATGTCGGGCGAGACAGTTGAAACTTCTTGGCAGATTAAAACTGTGTGCCGGACCGAGACTCGAACTCGGGATCTTTGCCCTTCGCGGGCATGTGCTCTACCATCTGAGCCACCCAAGCACGACTCACGCCCCATCCTCACAGCTTTACTTCTGCCAGTACCTCGTCTCCTACCTTCTGTAAAGTTTGGAGGGTACCTCGTCTCCTACCCTCTGAAAAGTTTGGAAGGTAGGAGACGAGGTACTGGCAGACGTAAAGCTGTGAGGGCGGGGCGTGAGCCGTGCTTGGGTAGCTCAGATGGTAGAGCACTTTACCGCAAAAGGCAAAGGTCCCGATTTGGAGTCTCGGTCCGGCACACAGTTTTAATCTGCCAGGAAGTTTCGTATCAGCGCACACTCACCTGCAGAGTGAAAATCTTATTCTGGATAAGAAGACAGTTATTTATCTTTACTCCTTTACAAGGTGTAGTTTTTGTCCAAAAAATATTCTAGCACCTCATGGGATTATAAGTATAAGTGCCTTACTTACACACACTGAGGTGACAGAAATCGGAGTTCCTTTTGCCGCTCGTGGTGCAGCAACTCGACGTAGCATGGACTTAACAAGTCGTTGGAAGTCCCCTGCAGAAATATTGAGCCACGCTACCTGTATAACCATCCATAATTGCAAAACTGTTGCTGGCGCAGGATGTTGTGCACGAACTGAACTTTCGATTATGTCCCATAAATGTTCGATGGGATTCATGTCAGGTAAACTGAGAGGCCAAATCATTCTCTCATATTGTCCAGAATGAACCAATCGCGAACAATTGTGGCTTTTGACGTCCATAAAAAATTCTACCGTTGTTTCGGAACATGAAGTCCATGAATGGCTGCAAATGCTCTCCAAGTAGCCGAACAGACCATACGACCCAGTCCATTCCATGTGAACGCAGCCTACACCATTACCGAGGCACCACCAGTATTCTGAGTGCTTTGGTGTAGTGCTTAGGTCCACGGCTTTGTGGGATGTGAACCATGCTTGAACGCTACCATCAACTCATATCAAGTGAAATCGGGACTTATATGACCAGGCCACGTTTTTCCAGACGTCTGAAGTCCAACTAATATGGTCACGAGCCCAGGAGAGGCACAGCAGGCAATATCGTGCTGTTAGCAATGGCACTCGCGTCACTCGTCTTCTGCCATAGCCCGTTGACGCCGAATTTAGACGCATTTTCTTTACCGCTACTTTCGTCGTATGTCCAAAATTGATTTCTACGGTTATTTCAAACAGTTTTGCTTGTTTGTTAGAACTGGCAGCTCCACGCAAACGCCGCTGCTCTCGGTTGTTAACTGAAGGCAGTCGACCACTGTATTATCTGTGGTGAGAGGTAATGTCTGAAATTAGGTATTCTGTTGATACTGTGGATCTCGGAATATGGAATTCCCAAACTATTTTCAAAACATAATGTCCCATACGTGTAACTCTAGGTATCACTTCGTGTTCAAAGTTTGTTAATTTTCGTCGTGCGACCTTAATCAGGTCAGAAATCTTTTCACATGAGTCACCTGAGTACAAATGACAGCTCCGCCAATGTACTGTACCTCCAGCTGTATATGTGCTCAACGTGATCCCAGGAATTTTGTCACTTCAGTGTAATGAAGAATGGTACAGTGTTACTACTTCATTTATTGTGTTGAAATATTTGTTGAAAATTGTGTTGTCCTATTATGTCAGCACGTGGGCATAAGGAGGTCGCCTTTGCTGTCGTGCAGACTGCCAGTGGCTGAGAAAGAATATTCAGCACTGGAGTCCACAGACAACAGTCAGCCTCTGAATAAAAAAAAATGGGCCGCCTGAGATCAGTTTTAGTATTATTTTAATTGGCACAATAATGTTACTCGATGATGAAAGTGCTATTCAGTTTGCGAATAATGGACTGTTACTTGATGTTGACGCTCGTCTGGAGTTGTCTGAAATGTAATGAGTCTAAGTAACCGTTTTCACTACAGACTTCTGTACCTGCTGCTAAGCAGGTACGTATCCTACAACTTGCATTACATGTTGTTGCAGTTTCGATGCGATTCAGGACTGTACCAAAATTGTAGGCCTAATTGGATTCAGAGCTTTGAAATGGTATAATGTTATTCATTAACAGACATACTATTCATTATCAGTTGATTTTGTATCTTCAGGTCAAGACTATTCACGCGTTATAGCACTTTCGTCATCCGTAATTACTAGCGTCTGGAACCGCCAATGAATTGTATGATTCGAATTACACTACTGGCCATTAAAATTGCTACACCACGAAGATGACGTGCTACAGACGCGAAATTTTATCGCCAGGAAGAAGATGCTGCGATATGCACATGATTAGCTTTTCAGAGCATTCACACAACGTTGGCGCCGGTGGCGACACCTAAAACGTGCTGATATGAGGAAAGTTTCCAACTGATTTCTCATACACAAACAGCAGTTGACCTGCGTTACCTGGTGAAACGTTGTTGTGATGCCTCGTGTAAGGACGAGAAATGCGTACCATCGCGTTTCCGACTTAGATAAAGATCGGATTGTAGTCTATCGCGATTGCGGTTTATCGTATCGCGACATTGCTGCTCGCGTTGGTCGAGATCCAATGACTGTTAGAAGAATATGGAATCGGTGGGTCCAGGAGGGTAATACGGAACGCCGTGCTCGATCCCAAAGGCCTCGTATCACTAGCAGTCGAGATGACAGGCACCTTATCCGCATGGCTGTAACGTATCGTGCAGCCACGTCTCGATCCCTGAGTCAACATATGGGGGCGTTTGCAAGACAACAACCATCTGCACGAACAGTTCGACGACGTTTGCAGCAGCATGGACTATCAGCTCAGAGACCATGGCTGTGGTTACCCATGACGCTGCATCACAGACAGGAGCGCCTGCGATGGTGTACTCACCGACGAACCTGGGTGCACGAATGACAAAACTTCATTTTTTCGGATGAATCCAGCTTCTGTTTACAGCATCATGATGGTCGCATCCGTGTTTGGCGACATCGCGGTGAACGCACATTGGAAGCGTGTATTCGTCATCGCCATACTGGCGTATCACCCGCCGTGATGGTATGGGGTGCCATTGGTTACACGGTCGGTCACCTCTTGTTCACATTGACGGCACTTTGAATAGTGGACGTTACATTTCAGATGTGTTACGACCCGTGACTCTACCCTTCATTCGATCCCTGCGAAACTCTACATTTCAGCAGGATAATGCACGACCGCATGTTGCAGGTCCTGTAAGGGCCTTTCTGGATACAGAAAATGTTCGACTGCTGCCCTGGCCAGCACATTCTCCAGATCTCTCGCCAACTGAAAACGTCAGCTCAATGGCGGCCGAGCAAGTGGCTCGTCACAATACGCCAGTCATTACTGTTGATGAACCGTGGCATCGTGTTGAAGCTGCATTGGCAGCTGTACCTGTACACGCCATCCAAGCTCTGTTTGACTCAATGCCCAGGCGTATCAAGGCCGTTATTACGGCCAGAGGTGGTTATTCTGGGTGCTGATTTCTCAGGATCTATGCACCCAAATTGCGTGAAAATGTAATCACATGTCTGTTCTAGTATGATATATTTGTCTAATGAATACCCGTTTATCATCTGCATTTCTTCTTGGTGTAGCGATTTTAGTGGCCAGTAGTGTAATAAGCCAGTTAGTGAAAAAGGCAACGCTTGAAGTGAAAAATATTTTTTGTAGAATCATATTATAAGGAAGGTGACTATAGTCATACACGTGCGATATACAAGAAAAGAAAATGAGTAAACTATTTTTGTGGTATAAAGCAGAATTAACTGGTTCTCTATTTGATTAGTATTTCACATCAAGCACTAATTGTTTAGAAATTAATTTCATAAGAAAGAAAGTAATCAAAAATATTCCTATAAGGAACGTAAATGATAAAGAAAAATAAATTACAGATATTAAAAAGATGGATTGATAGGTGGAGTAGTGGGAGGTCACACTCATATGTGAAATCGTTTAATAGAGTTTCATCACAGCTCATAGAATTTTTTAGTCTGGAAAGTATTGCTATACTAAGAAGCAAAAGGTCAGAGATATTGACACAAGGCCAGCTGCTTGAATGTTTAATACCATATGAATATCAAGACTCTGCAGTCCCTCATTTATAGTATAAGCTGAAAGTACTCATATTACAGCATTAAAGGAAAAGAGATTAAGTATAACCTCTCTGCAGAAGTGGAAGATATACATACAGATATTTATCAAAGAACAAAACTTAAAATCGTACATTGTGGATATAAAAATCAGGTGTAAGCAGTAAGTGTTTTCTAACAGCTACGTGATTTGCAATTGCTAGAGCAGCAGTAGGGGTCTAGGCATTCCAGCTCACTTAGACCATTTCATTGGGGTTGACTGCACTCAGAGCTAAGGAAGTGGTGTCATAAGTGATGTCATCACTCTTATGAGTGCCTTCGTCATCCTACTCAGTGGAAAACAACATTCTTTCTAATCCTCTCTACTGAACCTATATCCGAGCCAATAACAGTATCATCATCACCACTTAAGACTGATTACGCCTTTCAGCGTTCAGTCTGGATCGTAGCCCCCTTATAAAATTCCTCCATGATCCCCTATTCAGTGCTAACATTGGTGCCTCTTCTGATGTTAAACCTATTACTTCAAAATCATTCTTAACCGAATCCAGGTACCTTCTCCTTGGTCTGCCCCGACTCCTCGTACCCTCTACTGCTGAACCCATGAGTCTCTTGGGTAACCTTGCTTCTCCCATGCGTGTAACATGACCCCACCATCTAAGTCTGTTCACCCTGACTGCTACATCTATAGAGTTCATTCCCAGTTTTTCTTTGATTTCCTCATTGTGGACACCCTCCTGCCATTGTTCCCATCTAGTAGTACCTGCATTCATCCTAGCTACTTTCATATCCGTAACCTCAACCTTGTTGATAAGGTAACCTGAATCCACCCAGCTTTCACTCCCATACAACAAAGTTGGTCGAAAGATTGAACGGTGCACAGATAACTTAGTCTTGGTACTGACTTCCTTCTTGCAGAAGAGAGTAGATCGTAGCTGAGCGCTCACTGCATTAGCTTTGCTGCACCTCGCTTCCAGTTCTTTCACTATGTTGCCATCCTGTGAGAATATGCATCCTAAGTACTTGAAACCGTGCATCTGTTCTAACTTTGTTCCTCCTATTTGGCAATCAATCTGTTTATATTTCTTTCCCACTGACATTACTTTCGTTTTGGAGATGCTAATCTTCATACCATAGTCCTTACATTTGTGATCTAGCTCTGAAATATTACTTTGAAAACTTTCAATCGAATCTGCCATCACAACTAAGTCATCCGCATATGCAAGACTGCTTATTTTGTGTTCACATATCTTAATCTCACCCAGCCAGTCTATTGTTTTCAACAAATGATCCATAAATAATATGAACAACAGTGGAGACAGGTTGCAGCCTTGTTTTACTCCTGAAACCATGAACTCAATTTACCGTCAACTCTAACTGCTGCCTGACTATCCATGTAAAGACCCTTAATTGCTTGCAAAAGTTTGCCTCCTATTCCAAAATCTCGTAGAACAGACAATAACTTCCTCCTAGGAACCCGGTCATATGCCTTTTCTAGATCTATAAAGCATAGATACAATTCCCTGTTCCACTCATAACACTTCTCCATTATTTGCCGTAAGCTAAAGATCTGGTCCTGACAACCTCTAAGAGGCCTAAACCCACACTGATTTTCATCCAATTGGTCCTCAACTGATACTTTCACTTTCCTTTCAACAATACCTGAGAAAATATTATCCACAACGCTGATTAAAGAGATACCTCTGTAGTTGTTACAATCTTTTCTGTTTCCATGTTTAAAGATTGGTGTGAGTACTGCTTTTGTCCAGTCTGATGGAACCTGTCCCGACTCCCAGGCCATTTCAATTATCCTGTGTAGCCATTTAAGACCTGACATTCCACTGTATCTGATGAATTCCGACTTAGTTTCATCCACCCCTAGCTGCTTTATCGCACTGCAATCTATTGACCATTATCTCCACTTCCTCAAATGTGATCCTATTTCCATCATCATTCCTATCCCATTTTACCTCGAAATCTGAAACATTACTGATCGTATTTTCACCTACATTGAGCAATTCTTCAAAATATTCCCTCCATCTGCCCAAGGTATCCACAGGATACACCAGCAGTTTTCCTGACCTGTCCAAAATACTTGTCACTTCCTTCTTACCTCCCTTTCGAAGACTGCTAATTACACTCCAGAATGGTTTTCCAGCAGCTTGACCCATAGTCTCCAACCTGTTTCCAAAGTCTTCCCAAGATTTCTTCTGGGATGCTGCAGTTATCTGTTTGGCTTTGTTTCTTTCTTCAACATAACTTTCTCTGTCTACCTGAGTTCTAGTATGTAGCCATTTTTGATACGCCTTCTTTTTCCTTTTACAGGCTGCCTTGACTGTCATTCCACCAAGCTGTATGCTTCATCCTACTTTTACACACTAGTGTTCCAAGAAATTCCTTAGCCACTTCTAGTACTGTGTCCCTGTACCTTGTCCATTCCTTTTCCAATGACAGTAATTGACTACATTCAACTAACTGGTACCTTTCTGAAATCGCTGTTATGTACTTGTGCCTGATTTCCTTATCCTGAAGTTTCTCCACTCTTATCCTCCTACATATGGACCTGACCTCCTGCACTTTCGGCCTCACAATTCCAATTTCACTGCAGATTAAATAATGATCAGTGTCATCAAAGAGTCCCCTGAATACACGTGTGTCCCTCACAGCCTTCCTGAATTCCTGGTCTGTTATTATATAGTCAATGACAGATATGGTTCCCCTGCCTTCCCAAGTATACCGGTGAATGTTCTTATGTTTAAAAAAGGAGTTTGTGATTACTAAGCCCATACTGGCACAGAAATCCAAGAGTTGTTTCCCGTTCCTGTTGGCCTCCATACCTCTCCAAATTTACCCATAACCTTTTCATACCCTTCTGTTCGATTTCCAATCCTGGCATTAAAATCACCCATGAGCAGAACACTGTCCTTGTCCTTTAACAACTACATCACTGAGTGCCTCATAAAAACTATCAATCTTATCTTGATCTGTCCCTTCACAATGCGAATATACTGACACAATCCTAATTTTCTTGCTAGACATTGTCAAATCTATCCACATCAGTCGTTCGTTTACATACCTTATTGCAACTACGCTGGGTTCCATTTCTTTCCTGATGTAAAGCCCTACACCCCATTGTGCTATTCCTGCTTTGACTCCTGACAGGTAGACCTTGTATTCTCCCACTTCCTCTTCTTTCTCACCCCTTACCCGACAGCTAAAACGTCCAGCCCCATCTTACTTGCAGCCTCTGCCAGCTCTACCTTCTTCCCGGAGTAGCCCCCATTGATATTAATAGCTCTCCATCTCATTACCATTTGTTTGCCAAGTCGTATCTTAGGAGTCCTTGGTTTGTCAGTTAGAGGTGGGACTCTGTTATCTCCAAAGGTCCGAGGCATTTTGCTCTGATTGTTGCCAGCATCATATTTAAAGTACCAGGGAAGCAGGTTGCTAGCCTTACTTGCCCCGAGTCCCATTGGGTTTTACCCCTAACGGTTGAGGGACTAACCGGTGGATTTGGTAGTCTTTGCCGTATGAGCACAAAGGTGACCACGACTCAGAATATGGCCGAGATGCCCAGCCTTATTCCAAAGTAACTGGTATCCCGACTGTCGGGACCACTTACTTGGCCACTCATACGTTGCCCGTGGTTCATGAACTAGGACATGACTACAGGAACCCACACCATGAACCACAGTAAAGTAATAAAAATGAAAGAGCCAATCAAAAACTTCAGGATTGTGGAAATAGTCGAGTTGTCCTAGTTGGAAATTGAAGATCCACTTCCTCTCCCTTTCCACCCCTATCTCCAACCAGAATATAGTAATAAAAACGAAAGAGCCAATCAAAAAATCCAAGCTCGTAGAACTACCCCAACAGTGTTGGTGGGAAACTGAAAAACCATCACCCCCTCCCCTGTCTCCAGCCAGTCACATGATGCGTTAAAAATTAACAGCTAATAGTGAGAAATTTAAGAGCCCCTCTTCCTCTCTCTATCTCCAACCAATCACAGCGAAGTATTAAAAATGAAACAGACAGTCAGCAAGCCAACATAGAGGAACTAACTCAATTCTGCTTTATACCACACGATGCCCCCTCCAACTCCTCTTTCCATCCAATCTGACTGAAGTGTTGAGAGATGCTAAAAATGATCACATGTTGCGTTATTTCCACGATATTTACGTAAAACTGAATATGAGAACAAATGTAAAACATATTCTCCACAAGTAACTAAAAACGAGTACTTGCTTATGCAGTGTTATTAACGAATTGGTAATATGTAGTTGTCAAAGATGGGTTCTAATTTAATGTTATTCCAAAAAAGAAAAAAATGCGAAATAAAATCAGCTATTGGTTTAAGCTCCTGTTGATTGGCTTCAGTGAGAGTATTCAAAGTTCGACACAACAGACCCTTAAATTAATTTTTTCCAGATCTATGATGCTTCTAAAATGTCACAATAGTCTATAATGTCTGCAAGAAACATCAACAACAAAAAATAGAGTGCAATGTTCACGTCATGCAATGTTATTTTTACACATACACACATATCTATCAAATTAGTGTCTATAAAACGTGTCACTATAAAAAAATATAATAGAGGCCAAGTATTATGAATGACTGAACTCTCTAAAAACCTGTGATAATACAATGTGATTTTAAGAAAGAAGGAAGGAAATGTTCTTATCTCTTCGATTTTAGGAAGGAATAAGGTGTTTTATTGCAATATATTACTTGAGCTGCAGTAAAACATGCTTTGTTTATAAACACATAGGAGGCAGTAAAAGACAGTGACAGAGACGTGCTATCCTCACAGACAATGACGGACTCAATTTCTCGAAAATAAAAGTATTTGGTAATATCACTGAAATCAGTAGTGAAAATATAGTTGAAAACGTTTTCTTCATTTTACGCGATTCAGATACTTTTTTGAGTGTGTGACACAGTTTTTTGATAAATAATTGTGGTCATTCAGATAGTTTGAGCACAGTCAAGATGGGGCTACTTTCCAATTCTCTCTTTCATTTTAATGATAATAAAATACTGAGCTCTGATTGGATAAGAGGGGAGGTAGGTGGTACTTTAGGAAGTGTGTGTTCAAGCAATTTTATGTCAATATTAGGGAAATTATGCAACTTGGGAGTCATTTTTTATACATCACTTTAATACAACATTACGATTGGCTGAAAAGAGGACTGGGTTTCTGATTGACTGTTTCTTTTTAACACTTCGTTCTAATTGTTTGGAGGAGGAGAGAGGAGGGGACCTTTAAATTCCCCTTTGTTGGCTGTTTCATTTTTAATACTTCGTTGTGATTGGCAGGAGACAGGGTAAGGGAGATGATTTTTTAATTCCCCACTAACTCAGTTGGGATAGTTTCCCCATTTTGGATTATTTCACTGGTACATTCATTCTTAATTCTACACTGTGATTGCAGATAGTGGGAGGGAAAAATGACCCTGCACCTGTGTGTAGAGAAGCCCAATGCAAAATTCTAAATGTGCTGAAATGCCCATGCCTAAGTACTCAGAATGATAAATACGATCCCAAGTTACTCATACTGCTGATTTTGAGCTATCTTTATTGTTTAAGGGGTAGTATTTTCAGATATCGTGTTTCCTCACTGGGCAGAAAAATTGAATAATAGGACATTTAATAGTGCTGGGTTTTGTGGAAGTCACCTATAGTTGGTATAGCATGGTGTGTAGGGAATTAGGGGAGTACTGAGAATGTGATATAATTCCAATTATCTGACCGAGTGAGGTGGTGCAGTGGTTAGCACTCAGGAATCGCATTCGGGTGAACGACGGTTCAAACCCGCCGTCCTGATTTAGGCTTTCCGTGATTTCCCTAAATCGCATAAGGCAAATGCCGGAATTGTTCCTTTGAAAGCACATAGCCGATTTCCTTCCTCATCCTTCCATAATCCGAGCTTGTGCTCCGTCTCTAATGACCCCATTGTCGATGGGGCGTTAAACACTAATGTGCTCCTCCACCAGTAATCTGATCATCTTCATGATTATGTGTGGTATCCCAATAAGAATTCAGAATTTAAATTGCGCGTCACTTTATTTCCAGTCGACTGGCAGGGCTTGTTATTGCTCAGTCGACATCTTGAGACATTGAGGTTGTGCAAACGAATCGCTTTACCGTCGAACGATGCACTGTCATTGTCAAAACGTATTACAAATAGGGGGTAAGCTATTCTGATACTTGGAAAAATGCTTACAATGTTCAGCCAGCGAAATGTAATTATTCACCGACAATCCCAAGAGTAATTGAAAAATTTGAGGACAGTGATACAGCTGCGACGTCGTACCTACCGGTATGCTGAAAGTATTTCCTCAGTAAACGAGAGTGTAACCCAGAGTCCTCGAACCTCGATTCGTCGTCTGTTACAAGAACTGAACAATTTGTGGAGCACCACTCAGCGACTTCTGATAAATAATGTTCTTCAGACACTCTAACAAATTTTAGCTGATGCAACTGCCACTTCCAATGGACCATTTTCAGCAGTGTCAATTGGCGGACCGTATGTTGGAAAACCATAACGTGACTGAAAATTTTGCAAACGAGCCTTTGTTCAGTGCTGAGTTCGGACTGGCTGAGTGGTTAGGAAGTGCTTTTTCGAAAATGCAGCCGATAAAGCAGTCGTGGTTAATGGCGTAACTTATCACAACAGGATAAGGGCGATATTTATGGCCCCGGTTGGAAGGGTTGGCTGTCGAAAGCTAGTGGAAGCATGAAGATGGTACCACCTGTTATACGCAGTGCGAATCACGCACAGTGTTGTAGAAAAATTTTCCAGGTCGTGTCTTCTCATAGCATGGAGACTAGAATTGCCCACCAAGATCTTGAGGCATGACTCCGTGTGACTATTTACTGTAGGGGTACGTAGTGTCACGTATTTAGGCGAACAAACTGAGAACCATTCCTCAGTTACAGTAATAAACGGAGCGCGTCATTGCAAAAAGGGATCCAGAAATACACAGAAATGTCTTTGAAATTTTGTAAAAAGAGTTAAAGTTTGTAAAAAAAAGGTTTCGGTGGCCATTTGAGCGATAAGTTTATTTCTTGCGTAACTGCATTGTAGCTGATGAATTTACAGTAAAAACATTTAAGTTTTAAAATAATTAATGATTTTCATTTTAAAAAATTAAATTATGTACTCTTATTGGGACACCCATTAAATCGATTGCATGCAGAAGGTACCACTCACAGCCTGGAAGTCTTTGATTACAACCTACATTTATGTATTACTTCAGTCAAATGCACATAGTTTTGACTATACCATAATTTTGCTTGTAATTTTCGATTTGTATGATACCTGACACATTAAATACATTTTTCTTGTGATGTAATCCATGAGTGAAACCAAAGCAGACCATTTCTCCATTCTCTGTACGCAACACCAAGCTCTTCTAACATTCACTGCAAAACAAGAGTGCACGAGAAACGGTAGTTTCATTCGTTGCTCGGATATAACTTTCCCCTGCAAATGTTATCATTTTGTCCACATGTCTGGTCTCATTTGTTTTGAAATTGCAGCTCTTGTTAGGGTCGCAACCGTATCTTAACGCTTCATAAAATATGGCAAAGTTTTGTAGACTGTACTGATCTAGCGTCTTCAGCCGCAGTTGTCCCATTGCAGTGAAAGGCGAGACGTCGGACCTTGTTCAGGCACTGTTCGCTGAAGTGGATTGCTGCTGCACATGACTCCGACATTCAGGATCACTCAGACTATTAAGTGACACTGCCGAAATTACATATGGAATGATAGTTTTATTCACGATGTAAGTGTTGGTTAAAATAACAACACCACAAGTAGTAGAGTAATGCCTGTTCAACCGTATTCTGCATTGTTGCCAAATTTATTCAAGATGGCGGACTCTCCCCCACTCTTCCCCCTCCGCCACCCCTTGTCCTATTGCTCTGTTAACTGGTTTATGACTTCCTGGGATTGATTTATGACCTCCTGGGAATAATCCTTCCTTCTGAGAAATCCCCCAAACCCCTCCCCCTCCCCCTCCAACTTCACCAGCTCCCTGAAAATCCCCAACCTATCCCCCTCCCCCTCAGTGATACAAGCACACTTTCAATATCAAATTAACTGACTAATAAATTAAATCGATGAATTTATGAGCCCCTCCCCTCCAGGTAATCCTTCAGCGCTCCTCCTTTCTTCCACTTCCTTCCCTACCCTTCCCAGAAAAAATTGGCGAGCAGAAGACTCAGTCTGTGCTGGATTGTGGCGAACCCCACAACAGGAAAGTCAGCTACGTTGCAGAGGGTGTATTTTTTATTTATAAAATTCTGTTAGCAGGGATTGGATCTCTCTTTTATGTGGGGGAAAAGCTCATCATTCTCTGCTGTTTTGGAAGATGCTAGTTTTGTAAAATACATTGAAAAGAAGTAATTAAATAGACCACTTTTTTCTGATCATGCATGGAAATCGACGCCGATATAACTCACTGCACGTAATTACACAGTAAAAATTTTCTTGTCACATATTGGCACCGACCACAGTGCAGAGATGCCAGGGGCTGCAGCCACACTGGCTGCCTTGTGTATTCTCACGCACGCTGGCTGGGACGAAGGCCTGCACACAGGAGTGATGCACAGTGCGGGAGACAACTTTGTCCTGTTCCACTAGCCCTGACGGAATAAACCAGAGTTGTTGACCTTACTGTACGGGCCTTGACTGAGCTAGATCAGAAAACTGCCACTTCCCTCAGTAAGCAATAGGAAAACAGCACCAACTTCCTACCTCACCTGAAAATTTGTGGGAGCCAATAGGAAACTGGGAACACTATATCCAGTCACGTGACCATGCCATTGGAGGATATGCGTGCTCTCAGTCACATTCAGTGAGTGGAAGAAGCATGAAGCGTCAACAGCAGGCGAGATCCTCATTGCCTCTGCAATTCAAGAGATGCATAAAAGTACGTACTTGTTATATTTCTTTGCTAATATTACGACACATTGCGGTTCTTCCTCTTCTTTGTTAAGCTTCCTTTCTTTGTTCAACTCCATGTCATTCTCTGTGGATGCTTGTTGTTTCTTTTGCTTTGTTCAGTGGACTTTGGTGTGTCTGGATCAGCAGCGACATCCAGTACATATAGACCAGCAGTAGCCGACATCGGCTGGTTGGGCCCTGCTGTGAATTCTGGCATGTCAGAACCAGCAGTGGTAGGAGCATCATGGGGCCCTGTAAATCACCTGACCATCGTGTTGGAGCAAGACAACGAGCTACTATATTATCCATCCCACTCATCAGTTTGTGTAACGAAGACACCCACCCAGTCCCTAACTCTCAGAGAAACTGTGCTTGGGGTCCCACACTATACAGGGTGATTCAAAAAGAATACCACAACTTTAAAAATGTGTATTTAGTGAAAGAAACATAATATAACCTCCTGTTATACATCATTACAAAAAGTATTTAAAAAGGTTTTTTTTTCACTCAAAAACAAGTTCACAGATGTTCAATATGGCCCCCTCCAGACACCCGAGCAATATCAACCCGATACTCCAACTTGTTCCACACTCTCTGTAGCATATCAGGCGTAACAGTTTGGATAGCTGCTGTTATTTCTCGTTTCAAATCATCAATGGTGGCTGGGAGAGGTGGCCGAAACACCATATCCTTAACATACCGCCATAAGAAAAAATCGCAGGGGATAAGATCAGGGCTTCTTGGAGGCCAGTGATGAAGTGCTCTGTCACGGGCTGCCTGGCGGCCGATCCATCGCCTCGGGTAGTTGACGTTCAGGTAGTTACGGACAGATAAGTGCCAATGTGGTGGCGCTCCATCCTGCTGAAATATGAATTGTTGTGCTTCTTGTTCGAGCTGAGGGAACAGCCAATTCTCTAACATCTCCAGATACTGTAGTCCAGTTACAGTAGCACTTTCGAAGAAAAAGGGACCAAAAACTTTATTGGCTGAAATGGCACAGAAAACGTTCACCTTAGGCGAGTCACGTTCATACTGAGTTGTTTCCCGCGGATTCTCAGTGCCCCATATACAACATTGTGACGGTTGACTTTCCCGTTAGTGTGGAAAGTTGCTTCATCACTAAACACAATCTTTGAAACGAAAGATTCATCTGTTTCCGTTTGAGCAAGGATAAAATCACAGAAATCGATTCTTTTAATCTTATCAGCTGCAGACAGTGCTTGAACCAATTTCAGACGATAAGGTTTCATAACTAACCTTTTTCGTAGGACTCTCCATACAGTTGATTGTGGAATTTGCAGCTCTCTGCTAGCTCTGCGAGTCGATTTTCCTGGGCTGCGAACAAATGCTTGCTGGATGCGTGCTACATTTTCATCACTCGTTCTCGGCCGTCCAGAACTTTTCCCTTTGCACAAACACCCATTCTCTGTAAACTGTTTATACCAACGTTTAATACACCACCTATCAGGAGGTTTAACACCATACTTCGTTCGAAATGCACGCTGAACAACTGTCGTCGATTCACTTCTGCCGTACTCAATAACACAAAAAGCTTTCTGTTTAGCGGTCGCCATCTTAGCATCAACTGACGCTGACGCCTAGTCAACAGCGCCTCAAGCGAACAAATGTACAACTGAATGAAACTTTATAGCTCCCTTAATTCGCCGACAGATAGTGCTTAGCTCTGCCTTTTGTCGTTGCAGAGTTTTAAATTCCTAAAGTTGTGGTATTCTTTTTGAATCACCCTGTACAATGCAGGTCAGTTACTGATCACCGACATACACACCTTTCCAGAATATCCCAGTGTTACTGCAAGGACAGAGTGTTGATGTAGTAGATGAGAAGCTTCCGTTTCCTTCCAGTATTCTACTGCTTTTATTTCAACTTATAATTTAGCAGCTAGCAGTTCTAAGTGTTCAAATATTTGTATAGAAACATCAGTGGACAGTGAATGGTGTGTTGTGTTAGACATTGAAAATACACTGAGAATGTTAAAGTGCGGTTTATGGAGTTGTAATGGGATGAACTATATCGTGCAGAACACAAAATCAGTCTCCATCTCCGGACGTTTATTGTGCTCGCCTGATACTCTAAGGTGCCTTGTCAAGGTTTGCGCGGCTCCCCCTGTCGGAGGTTCGAGTCCTCCCTCAGGCATGGGAGTGTGTGTTGTCCTTAGCGTAATTTAGTTTAAGATAGATTAAGTAGTGTGTAAGTCTAGGGCCCGATGACCTAAGCAGTTTGGTCCTATAGAAGCTTACCACAAAATTTCCTGATACTCTCTATGACATCATTGTACGTTGGGGTGACCATCATGGTGAGATCTGGACGTCAAGCCATTTATCTGCGATACCCACCATTACAAACTCGTTTGGCCTACGGGTGGTGCTATCCACTGTGTTGGAAACACTGAACTATGGGTTGCCGTGTGTTCAAACTGTGTATAAAGATATTGTGAACCATCTGTGTACGTGTATTGTGCATACAGACAATTTAGAAGAGTGTATCAATATGGTGTCAAAAGAATAAGCTAAAGGAACACCCATCAGTTGGAGACAAATACAAGCAGAATTTACTGCACACAAGAAACAGTTATTCGAGAAATACTATAAAAAACGAATCGGTGGGTTTTGTTGTTGATGTAATGGAGCCAATATATCTTGGCTGAAATGTAAAAATACATAATCGCAAGTCCTTTATGTTATTCTTTACTTCATAACTATTTGATTATAATGTAGGCACCATAGCTCAACTGGTAAGATGACTGTGCTATAGTGGCTACCAATATTGTTATTACAAGACCATTGCACACCTAAACTTGATGTAGTCAGTATCATAGCAGGGTGGGTGAAGCATGAGGACTTTGTTGTAAGTGATTGGTGCTGTGGTAGCGTGGAAGAAGAAGATGAAGAAGAATGGGATATTCCTACCCGACTGTAACGTCTCTTAGTAAAAGACATATTATGTGATAAAGAGAAAACATTGTGTATCATGTTTTGTTATTGTATAAAATTATGTATTTTTTTATTATTTATTTTAGATAATATCTGTGTCGGCGAGTACTGAAACCGCCACAGACGATAAATATCAAACAAAGATGAGAATGTGTGTCTAGTATAAATAATACAGAACGAACATTAATTTCTCTGTCTTCTTCTTGGAGTTACGTGAGAAGGATAGCCTGTGACGTGATATTGTATGCTAGCGTAGCATTCTTTTGTCAAGTTTGTAAGAGGGACGCCATTAAGCGAGATGTTAAAAAGGTGTGTAATAATTAAGATATTTAAATGTTTTGAATAGAGTTATTTAGTGAAACCTTGCATTATAATTTCTGTCAAGCTTGCCTGGTGTTTTATCCCATTCCTTTAAGACATTTTCAGTTGTTTAAATATTATTCGTGGTGCAGAGCGGCGCTACGAACGAGCCAGCCGCTGCCGCGGTTCATTTAAATTGCAGTAAATGAAATCTATCATACCGCAAAGAAGCGGTCAGGTAATAGTGAAGTAAAAAATTATTTCTTTCAGCTTTCGAAGTTGCAGAGCAGAGCAGCAGATTTTATGATGTGTTTTACAGGTTGACGCGGGCTGCTGATAATATAGTACTAATAGTGAAAAGAGATAATTTATTTTCATCACATGAAAGAAATCTTGCTGTGCGTAGTTCTGGTCTGGCAACCTTATAGTAAAAACATCATTTTTCTCCGATAATAGTCTCATGTTCTCGTGTTAGCCGTGGTACTTATTGTTGTTTTACTATTAACAAAAATCCACTGCAGAATTATGATGTTGAACAATCATTGCGTACTATAACTGCTTTAATAGAAAGCCAGATACAGAACAATTGGAACATAATACATTTTGTTTTGTTGAAAATTAATGATCTAAAGAAAGGCATAGCACAGCATCACTAAAAGGTATTTCGGGTCTCTTTTCGTAGTAACATATTTCATTTAATATATGAGTTGTTACGCGAATAAAACTAAACAAATAATAAAAGAGACGAGAAGTGAAACAGTCGCCCAAAAACGAATTTGCAGTGGCCACGGAAATAAGAATGTTTTATGTATTTTCTTTCAGTGTCTATTGTCATATATATGTATGTATTTAGTGATAAATGTATGTGTATCATGATTAATGCCATGTATTAATGAATGTACAAACATTCTTTCATGAAAAAACGCACTACTGCAAGCGAGTCAGAGGAACGATCCTGATAGTACTGAGAAACTGTAACGACTACATAATCCGGGGGCAGCCGAACCCCGAAATCAGATAAACTAAAAGTAAGACTACAGTGTAGTTGTCCTGTTTGTAGAAGCTTAACTCCAGTGAAGTGATCTCATATCGCTAGTGGTGTGCGTAGTTTGACGTTAGTGTTTATAACAGGGCAAAGTTGAGTGTAGATAGTAATTTTTAATGTGCAGTGTATTGTAAATAAATTAACATATTTTGTGTGCAAGTGGCAAAACTGTCGGATCTTGTGTTCGAGTAGGTAATTTATGAATATGGTTAAATTGCGTAGTCAACGTCCGAGCAATATGGATACTGAGGAACAGCGATTAGTTAGTGCAGCAAATGTAGAAACGGGTGCATTAAGCAGTACAAGTACTCTCTTTGAGGATATACCATGCGAAAATGTGGGGGCAGGGGCACAGGAAGTGGTGCCACCGCCCACCAGTGCTCAAGGAGATGTAGATAAAGAAATTGCACCACCCCCAGAAAAGCAGGAACCAGAGAGTGGTAATCTGCCTGGTGGGTATTCACTTTAGGTGATATTAGGGCGCGTGCTGGATTACCAGACAAAATTTGCGCAACAACAAGCTGAAAAGGATGAAAAAATTGAGATCTTTCTCGCACAGCAAGCAGAGCGAGATCGCCAGCAAGCTGAGCGGGATCGCCAGTTAACACAAAATTTCCTTGCCCAGCAAGCTGAGTGGGATCGCCAGCAAGCTGAGCGAGATCGCCAGCTAGAGGAAAAGTTTCTTGCCCAGCAAGCTGAGCGGGATCGCCAGTTAGCTGAGCGAGATCAGCAACTTGTGCAATCGTTAGAAATTATGAAAAAAGAAATTGCCGGTATGAAACAGAATTATGAGTCGATACCTAAGGCCGTGCAGGAGTTGACTGTACAGGTCAACAACCTGCAAGTAGCAAACACTAACATTGTAGACGAGATAGGTGTCTTAGCCAATCGATTAGAAAAGCTAGAAATAGATTCCACACAGCTTGTAGAGCAGAAGTGGAACGAACAAGCGACTAAAATTGAAACCGAATTCAACTCATGGCTAGAAGCGAAGGAGAGTGAGATCGACAAAAATATTAATTCTAAGGTACAAGCAGCCATGGCAGATAGAGATTCCGAATCGTTCAGTACCGCAGTAAATAGTCAGGTACAGAACGACGTGCAAGCCATCAAACAAATACTCAGTGAGGATATTCCGCAGTGGCAAGTGAATATTAACAAACGGATATCCGACTTGGAAAAGGGTTTAGCACAAAGCAACAAACATCTTGAACATGAAACTATGTCGCCAACAGCCAATGTTTTTGGCAATGCACAAACTTATACGCGACGCAACAATGGTGAATCTTTAGGCGATAATGCGAAGAGCTGTAGCTTCGGTTCGGAGCACAGAGCCTATGTCCCAGGAGCAAACCAGTATAGTCCAAAAATATTGGTCGAAGAAAGTTTGATAAAAAATAGGCAGTTTCAAACGTTTACTACTGAACGGAAGTCAGTACACCCAGTAGTATTCATAAAAAGCTTTAAAAATATCTTGCCTAGTGTGTGGAACGAAGCACAGAAAATTCAATACGTAATGTCATACATTCAGGGTGATGCAGCGTTGTGGGCTACGGAAGTAGCAGACAGCTGCATGACGTATGAACAATTCGAAAGGGCGTTTTTGTCGAAATACTGGTCGCCTTGTATACAAGAGCGGCTAAGAAAAGAAGTATACAATCCCGAACTGTACTCACCCCGTCTTGGGAATTTGAGACGGTATTTCGAGAAGTATATAAACAAGACGCGCTACTGGGACGAGCCTATCTCACCAAGAGACATAATAAGACTCCTAAAATCACATTTACCCATTCATATCAAAGAGAAATTAATACACGCACCAGAGAGCGACATGGAACATTTCCTGTCTGTTCTGGATTCAATAGATTTAATACAGGAAGACGCAAAAGCAGCGTGTGATCACTCGCGGAATAATGGATCAGGGTGTAAACATGACAGAAATAATAGTGCACAAAACCACAACCATGGAAATGGTGGGGGTGGTAACAAGCGGCAAGAGCACTCGCAAAATTGTAATAATGGGAAAAGTCAGAACGGGTATGGGCAGCCGTCCCATAATAAAAAGCGTCGATTTGACGACCGGTACGATTCCGGACTGCCAGGGACCAACCGCTGGAAAAATGCGCGAGGTCAGTGGCATAGCAATTACAGCGACAGTAATCGCAATTGGAATCAGAATCAGCGAACAAGCCCAGAGCGGCAGGGTAATGACCGGAACGACAACAATAGACCACCACTGCAAAATGCGCCTATTGAGCACTCGTGGCGGCCTACAAATCAAAACGTAAACATAGTAGAGGTCGCGGACAATAGCCGTCCAAGTACCTCGCAAGCAAGCTATTCAACAAACTAGAATCGGCCTCGATATGCTCTCCATCGCTGGCCGAGGGGTGGAGTGAGAGCAACACGAATGACAATAATATACCTGGAGTACATGTGCTGCGATACAACGACGGTATCAGTATGGATAAAGATCTACTGACCGAACCGCATGAATGTAAGAAAGATAGCAACGAAAATGTGCAAGCCATTATAGAAGCGAAAATCAATGATGTTGCCGTGAATATAATCAACGACACAGGTGCCTCAGTGAGTGTAATGAGTACAGAATTGTTTAAAGCGCTGGAGAAAGGACGTAGCATACCGACCTTCCCGGTTAATAATTGCAAGGTGTCTGGAGCTATAAGTGCACAGAGGCAATTAGTTAAGTACCAGGTGCAGGTGGAGATTTGTAAGGAGGGCGAAGCCATAGTGAGCTCGTTCCTCGTTGTTAAAGGATTAAAGGTGGCCTGCATTCTGGGAGTAGATTTTCTCCGTGAGAGGGACGCAGTGATCGACCTCTCCTCGGGAAAACTAAGCATAGTTAATAAAGGTAGGAGGATTGAGTTGTCTATGATGAAATCGAAGGAGGTACTTGTGCCATGTTGCAACCGAATTAACATCAAAGGTAGGAACCCCTGGGTACTACACCTCGATGATTATTCACCTGTGACGGATCGCTATTATCCGAGTATAGAAGATAGAAATTTTGAAACAAATGTTCATGCATTTCAGACCAAAGTACAGGAATCTGAAAGTTTAAGCAACATACAAAAGCAACAGTTGACGCAGCTGCTATCGGAATATACAATGGTATTTACCGACCGACCAGGAATAGTCAAAGGGTACCACTATCACATAGAGGTGATGCCCCACAAAACATACTGTCGAGCATCTTACTCCATTCCTTGGTCGAGGAGGGAAGTAGTGGCTAGAGAGATTTGAAAGATGTAAAATTATTTATTCAATGACATGTCTGATGTAAATAGTAGTAGTTATAAGACGATTTCAGTTGTGTTTTAGAGTATAAGTATGTTAGTTTTAAGAAAGAATTTGTGTGTAGTTAAAATTTTGAGGAAGTAAAACATAAATAAGTAAGCATAGCATGAAAGTAGAATCAGTAAACTGAGCAATAGCATGCAAATGGAAGACTTTGTTTTCAGACAATTAGTGTCATTAAAATACTATATGCTCATCAAGCAATGAATAATCTTTTTATTGATAAAATAATGATTAATTTCTTGATTCATTTTTCATTGGTAGTAAGTAAGTACAATTAATGATGAAATCTCATATAGTAATGTAACAGATGTAATTGTGTTAGAATTAAGGAACACTGAGAGAGAGTCTTTACTGGCCAAAAATTGACTTTGTAGTACGAAACGATTATGTGATGTAACGTTTACTGCCAATAGTGATCTGAGAACGACACTGGAGTAGAATTCAATCAAAAACAAACCCGTTCCATGTAACCTACGCTTTGTATGTATAGATGCTTCAATTGAAGCCCGTGTACTTGGTACATGTCCTTGAGTATTAATTACGCGATACGCGAGTCAAGTCAATCAACGCGGAAACTACACTGTAGTCCTGTAGGACAGATCATTAAAAATAATACTAGTACTAAATGAAGTATTTATTGAGCAATATGCCCAAGTCCAGCTGTCATGCACATGGTAAAATCTGTTTGCTAGATGGGTGATAACCTGGCAAGCTACACTGAAAAAAGGAAAAGAAAGCTATGTACCAAAAATCACACACCTTTAAATAATTATAAAAAAGCCATATATGCCTAGTAATAGTATTAAAAGTGTGTAATGACATTGTAAACACAATGGACTCAATGTAGATGAGAGTGATTATGCTGAGAACAGTTGATATGTATTAAAAAAAAACTGTGTGCATAAACAATCTAGGAAAGGACGGAATATTGTGTGTAGTAGGGACAGAAATTGACTGTTGTATCTGCACCAATATATACGTCGGTATAAGTCAAGTGTTGAGTGACTAACTGTCATAGCGCAGTGCTCAACGAACAATAAATTTACTGTGTGTAAAACCGGTAGTTAGTGATCCGTTCGGAGTCGATTCAAACAAACATCGCTCGACGGAAACATTTAGTGTGTGTGAACCGAAACATTTTCGCGTGTTGAGAGACGCTCTGGCAGCGTATCGACCGTGAGAACAAATAAAAGTGTGTAGTACAACGTATGTGTGACGAACCCTAAATACCAGTGTCACAATGCGATTAACTTGTGAAGCCACAAGAAACCTGTTATCACGCCAAAACATCCTGTGCATACCAGCGAAGCGACGGCTTACTGAACAATAAACGCTTTTAACCAAGTTGCATTTTCTTTCACAGCTAATAATCTGTATCCTTAAAGACAGTACACCGTTGTGGAATATTTGTTTCATGCTTTGTGACGGGGAGCCATGCGGAGAAGCAGAGACGAGTGCCGTGCCGCCAGCCAGCCGGTCGAGGGAAACCACTGCAACACGCCGACATTGGTGAAGGGTTCGGCGCGGTTCGCGACTGCGCGGGCGTCACCCCAGCACGCCGTCGCTGTTACGGCGAGCAGGTCGTCGACCCCAGCGGTCGTTGGCACGCCGCATTCCAGACGACGCTACGCAACAATTGCTTCGCGCCGCCCGCTCCGCACAACATTGTTGACATTCAACCAAACTTTACCAAATACGCTGTGAATGTACTAATATGAAAACGATTTATTGGACACGAGATTACGTGATAAACATTTTTTTTCTTTAGTTTACTGTGTATAAACTCAAAATATTCATTTGTTCGATGATATATGTTATATGTTTTCGTCACATTAGTGAAGCAAACTGACACGAATGACATACCATGATAGAACATTTGTCGTAAGTGCAGAGACAATCCATTACACTACTGTAAAACTATTTAACGATTGACTTTCAGTGTGACACAGAACACAAATGTGAAAGAGTGTAGAAGGTACATTTTTAACAAGGAGACTAAAAGTTTAACATTTTGTCATAAATAACCTTTGTTATCTGTGAACATTGGATAAAGTCCAACCTTTTTTGATGAACAATCGAACTGTGTTTTAAGACAAACCAGGCGAGATGACCATGGCTCCGGCGCAGTTTTCCCAGGTTTTCTGACCGCACGTAGCCCGAATGGGGGAGCCAGAAAACTGTAATGACCCTGGGACTAGGTTTACGGTCACCTCGCAAAGTGTGAGAAAAACATAAAGAGTGTGATTAAAACTGTAGTGCAAAATAGCAAACAAGTGCACAGTGAATATTCCAAATATGTTGACAGACAACGACAAAACGGACGTTTGTGGCAGCATATTGCCGAACATTCTTAACGTTAGTCAATTGCGGCCAGGGGGCATTGTAACGTCTCTTAGTAAAAGACATATTATGTGATAAAGAGAAAACATTGTGTATCATGTTTTGTTATTGTATAAAATTATGTATTTTTTTTATTATTTATTTTAGATAATATCTGTGTCGGCGAGTACTGAAACCGCCACAGACGATAAATATCAAACAAAGATGAGAATGTGTGTCTAGTATAAATAATACAGAACGAACATTAATTTCTCTGTCTTCTTGGAGTTACGTGAGAAGGATAGCCTGTGATGTGATATTGTATGCTAGCGTAGCATTCTTTTGTCAAGTTTGTAAGAGGGACGCCATTAAGCGAGATGTTAAAAAGGTGTGTAATAATTAAGATATTTAAATGTTTTGAATAGAGTTATTTAGTGAAACCTTGCATTATAATTTCTGTCAAGCTTGCCTGGTGTTTTATCCCATTCCTTTAAGACATTTTCAGTTGTTTAAATATTATTCGTGGTGCAGAGCGGCGCTACGAACGAGCCAGCCGCTGCCGCGGTTCATTTAAATTGCAGTAAATGAAATCTATCATACCGCAAAGAAGCGGTCGGGTAATAGTGAAGTAAAAAATTATTTCTTTCAGCTTTCGAAGTTGCAGAGCAGAGCAGCAGATTTTATGATGTGTTTTACAGGTTGACGCGGGCTGCTGATAATATAGTACTAATAGTGAAAAGAGATAATTTATTTTCATCACATGAAAGAAATCTTGCTGTGCGTAGTTCTGGTCTGGCAACCTTATAGTAAAAACATCATTTTTCTCCGATAATAGTCTCATGTTCTCGTGTTAGCCGTGGTACTTATTGTTGTTTTACTATTAACAAAAATCCACTGCAGAATTATGATGTTGAACAATCATTGCGTACTATAACTGCTTTAATAGAAAGCCAGATACAGAACAATTGGAACATAATACATTTTGTTTTGTTGAAAATTAATGATCTAAAGAAAGGCATAGCACAGCATCACTAAAAGGTATTTCGGGTCTCTTTTCGTAGTAACATATTTCATTTAATATATGAGTTGTTACGCGAATAAAACTAAACAAATAATAAAAGAGACGAGAAGTGAAACCGACAATATACGAGCAATAACAGTAGATCCATCTGCAGCAAGACAACTGTTCTTATGTCTCTACTAACACAACTGGATAGAGCCCCTATGAGCATGTATATGTCTTTTCAGGCTGTTTGAACCCAAGTACCAGCTACTGCAAAAGGTACTACAGGGTATAAATGGTGTAATATACATAACATTCAGTCAGAACAGTCAAATGCCCCCACCCCCACAGGAAAAATAAAGGCAAAAGCAGTGTTTGTATTTGACCATGATGCTGTGGAAAACCAGGATCACAGTCGACGATATTTCTGTTTTGGTCATCATAAGGCTATTGACATATTTTATTTGAGTCAGACTTATTCCAGAATCCTGAAACAGTTGGTGGGGGGTAAATCAAATGTCATTATAGCTTTCAAAGAAGACAATTTTAATGTAAAACACGTTTCCCAGGCGCATGTAGGAACCGACTTGTCATTTAATGATTTTGTAAAGATATGTGCAGATGCTGGAATCACACACAGTACGGGTATCTCGGTACTGATACATCAAGAAAACTGAATGACGGTAGGTGTGGCAGGATGTTCCAGGAATTTCTGTATATAAGTCTATGAAAAAACTGATGAGTATATTAGTACACACTGCACCATGGACAAGTTCGCAGTTATATATTTTACCCTGGTCGCGCTTTGATAGTATGCAACTTTGCCCAGATGGTACACCTGTGGTTTTCTTCAAGCACAGAAGATATAATTTTAGACATGTTTGCTGTATGTATTTGGAAGTCAGGATAGCCGTATGCCTTATGCTCTCATAATTAATTCGTGCTGCAGAATAGGTGTAATCCCATGCCACCAATCTACATTTTTTAATATCGTCCGTGTTAAACTTCACCTTCACGTTCAAAACTAATGTCATTTGTCTCTTGCATATCCTTTATATACACAATTGGAATAGTTTTTTTTTGTAAATAACAACAACAAAGACAGACCGTAAAGAATTTTTTGATTTATTCAATTTTCGCAGATAGAGTTGAGTTCTTGAGACCACAATTCAGTATGAATTTTTTTCACATAACACTTTTTAACAACAACAAACAAAAAATTTCACTGATTGAAATTAATTTTCAGATACACATAAATCTATATTAAAAAGTAATGTGGAGACACTGGGTGGTTACAATTAAACTTTCCCTATTTAACATGTTATAATACGGAAACTAATTACTGTACGAGTACCAAACTTGGTAGCATTCATGTCTAGAGTATGGAGTGCATGATTTCCAGGCGTCACAGTGCCACCATCTGTTCCAACTATGGTCACCAGTTGTCGTGATCAGTCATCGTGATTCATTGTCTCACGCACCCGACCAGTCGCAGTGCACTTGTTGACGTGTCAACATGAGCTTGGACGAAATGAGCATGGTATTACTGGTTATCAAAACAACAGTAATGCTGAAACTGCACTTCGAGAATATCGCCGACTGATAGGATTACAGAAGAGTCCTCATTCTCCACCTGCTGTGCAGACCACGGTGAAGAAGTTCGAATCAACTGGAGAACTGGATGTCGTTCCAGAAGCGGCCAACGACCTGTTGCACCACAGGTGGCTGATGAAATCGCTGTTGCTACGGCAGACAACGCTCCGCGAAGTTCCCGATCGTCAACGCCTCCTGTGTCATGACAGTTGAACGTCCCATGGTCCACTCTATGGAAGGTGCATCGAACAATTATCAAATGGTACCTGTACAAGGTCCACATCGTACAGCAACTTGCGCCACAAGAAGCACAACGACGTGTTGACTTCGCTCTTCACTTTCTCGCAAGGACTGAAGTTGATGATGGATGGCCCTGGACCATGCTATGGACAGACGAAGCTCAAATTCCTCTGATGGGTGAGGTGAACACACAGCATTGCCAAGTGTGGGGATCTTCACCTCCAGTCACTGTGCATGAAGTACCTGTGTATGGAGAACGTGTAACTGTGTGGTATACCTGCACGGCTACGTTCATCATTGGCCCATTCTGTTTTGAACAGGCTGGCTCTCAAGGACCAAAGACATGCAAAGTGACAGGCCAGCGTTACTGCAATATGCTTCGCTAGCGTGTCATACCCTCCCTACAGGAGAGAGACTATTGAACTCAGCAGTTTTCATGCAAGATGTGGCCCCACCATACGTCACTCGTGAAGTTCACCTGCTTCTCAAAAACACATGGAAACGATCGAATTATCAGCCGAATGTTTCCAAATGCTTGGTTGGCACGATCACCTGATCTCACTTCCTGTGAGTTCTGGTTGTGGGGATACCTGAAGGACATGGTTTAGCAGGGGAAAATTCACGCATGTGATGATCTAAAACGCAGAAAATGAAGAGAGGTAGGTAGCCAGCAACATACGGACATGCTTCGTTCTGCTGTGCAGGAAGCAATTCTGCGCTTTCACACTCTTCTGGACACTGATGAGCACTATATTGTGTCCCTCCTGTAGCAGTAATGGTATCGGTATGTAATGGTATGATGTACCACAGCAGCACATTAAAAGTATTTCAATAGAACTGAGTCTGCATTATTTCTCTTCCTCATGTCCTTGGCATTAATTCTACCAAATTTGGTACTCGTATGGTAATTTGTTTCCGTGTTATTACGTGTTAAGTAGGGAAAGTTTAATTATAACCACCCGGTACTTTTATTTTTACGCTACAACAGCCCCAGTAGTAGCAGTTACATGGATGAACAAAAACAACTCTGAGGGAAAGTGACCTACGAACACTTAAAACTAATCTGAATTGGATAGCTTAGTGGGGGTTGAAATTTAAAAACTATTCTATTTACAAATATACATAGCGAAGACGCGCGCGCGCGCGCGCACACACACACACACACACACACACACACACACGTTACGTACAAGATACAAGATTTACATTTGTTTTGCCTCATACATGTTTTTTTTAATGATTGTATACTTTTTCTTCATCAGCACAAATGTTGTGTGCATCCATCTTTACATACACTTTCAGTTAGCACACCTGGTGTGCAAATATATTTACATCAGAGTACACAGTACACACATAGTGTGCACAACTAAATATTTACATGACACACACACACACACACACACACACAGTTACTTATACTATAATAAAAGCGTCATACTATTGTGCAACATGTGAATAGTGTGAGCACAGGAGAGTTTCAATTTCATCATCACAAACGACTCTTTTATCGCCATGAGGCTACAGGCCGACTTTAGATTACCGCACAGTGTACAACTAGTGTACTACTCATATCCTCTCGATTGGATACTAGTTTGCTGTACCATATGCAGCGGCTGTGGTGCAGCACTGCAAACACCGCTTTACAGACACCACAAATAGTCTTCGATAGAAAGTGCTATCGAAGCAATACAATGCACACGCTTAGCCCACCTCTGGGCCTTCCAATATGCGATATGTATACATTTTTTCTCACAGTCCTACAAACTCCACAATCGCCAATCCATTCGCCTCATCTTTCATAAGGCCGATAACTTTCTTGTCCTGTGGAACAATGCGATAAGGGTTATCGGCTGTGTATGAGGACGTGTCGAATTCGTTACTGTGGTACCTCATTACTTCGTATGGACTGCAGTTCTTCACCCAATCTACATCTACATCTACATGAATACTCTGCAATTCACATTTAAGTGCTTGGCAGAGGGTTCATCGAACCACAATCATACTATCTCTCTACCATTCCACTCCCGAACAGCGGCTCAACAAAATATTTTCGCATTCGGAAGAGAAAGTTGGTGACTGAAATTTCGTAAATAGATCTCGCCGCGACGAAAAACGTCTTTGCTGTAATGACTTCCATCCCAATTCGCGTATCATATCTGCCACACTCTCTCCCCTACTACGTGATAATACAAAACGAGCTGCCCTTTTTTTGCATCCTTTCGATGTCCTCCGTCAATCCCACCTGGTAAGGATCCCACACCGCGCAGCAATATTCTAACAGAGGACGAACGAGTGTAGTGCAAGCTGTCTCTTTAGTGGACATGTTGCATCTTCTAAGTGTCCTGCCAATGAAACGCAACCTTTGGCTCGCCTTCCGCACAATATTATCTATGTGGTCTTTCCAGCAGAAGTTGTTCGTAATTTTAACACCCAGGTACTTAGTTGAATTGACAGCCTTGAGAATTGTACTATTTATCGAGTAATCGAATTCCAACGGATTTCTTTTGGAAGTCATGTGGATCAACTCACACTGCCACTTGCCACTTGCCACTTGCCACTTGCCACTTGCCACTTGCCACTTGCCACACCAACTGCCACTTGCCACTTGCCACACCATACAGCAATATTTTCTAAATCGCTTTGCAACTGATACTGGTCTTCGGATGACCTTACTAGACGATAAATTACAGCATCATCTGCGAACAACCTAAGAGAACTGCTCAGATTGTCACCCAGGTCATTTATATAGATCAGGAACAGCAGAGGTCCCAGGACGCTTCCCTGGGGAACACCTGATATCACTTCAGTTTTACTCGATGATTTGGCGTCTATTACTACGAACTGCGACCTCCCTGACAGGAAATCACGAATCCAGTCGCACAACTGAGACGAAATCTCAATCCATATAAAGTAATTTAGGATCAGCGAAATGAGGTTTCGCAGACTCATAATGAAAGTGGTACTGTGGAATTTGGATAGGTGTAGTATGCACATCTCAAAACAGACAGGTTTTTAACTGTGTTACAAACTTCACCATCTACACAGCAACAAAGTTCTCACTGAATATTGCGACCCATTTAAAATTTGGTCTGGAGATGCATTGTCGTGCGCCCCAACGCATGTCCCACTCGGTTCTAATCAAAATTTCAGGGTGTTCCCTCAAATTCTCCATTGTTTTACCAAAAAACTGAATTACTCATTAATTTAAATTTTTTTCTCAAATTCACACCCCATGAAATATCTCAGTGTCGTATTAAAATTAATGTACTTCTTCAACCAGGAGGATTGCTTGAATGAGATAGCCCAGATGATTGTAACCAGCTCCATCCCCAGTCTGAGACACTCCTGGAGATTACGATAGTGATTAATGTATCACCGCTTGTTCCCCAGTGTTATCATCAGTTTTTGGGTAGAGGCTCCTCACGGAACTAGTTGTTCTGGACACAGCAGCAAATTGGCTTGTGTATCATGCAAGCTGATAGGCCATGTGAGCTCTTCCTCCATCAGAATCAGCCTCCATACCCTCGATTTTTGCACCTAATTTCTTGTATTCGGGTTTGGGCACCCATCGAAACACTCTAATCGGCAGTGATTGTCGAATGGCGTGCCTCTGTAGGTTGAAGACACCCAAGTACATAATTTCAAACTAATGTCTTTAACTATTTTTATCATTTAAACCCTCCCCTACAGAATTTTTTCCTGACAAAGACAACTCAAGCTTAAACTATTTATTCATTACCCACAATATACAATTCCAACACAATCTGACTGCTATACAGTGACAACATGACTTCCAATAATTAACACAAAAGGATGGCCCTGAATTGCAAGAAATCCTAACAGTAATAAAAATCCAGAAAATATGAAATTAAAGAAATATGAAACTACCTCCAATTCTTTTAATTGCCTAAACTCATTTCAGTCACAAACCCCATTTTTTTTATAAGTCACTTACCTCACAGAATATCTTCATCATACAAACTACAGAAACTACAGCCAGCTGAATAAAAGGATTCTAACTACTGTAGACTCAAATTACTAGGAGGCATATGGTTAGCGAAATAAAGATTTTGTTGAAGAGCAAACAATGTATTTAGAAAATTTTACCTTATTCATGTGACATCCAGTTCTAAAAATTATGTAGTTGTCAATAATTCCACAACCAAAAAATTACCAACAACATCCATCCTCATTTTACATTTCTTTGCGTTTTACTTTACAATGCATGGCCTACCAACTCAGAGTCTCCACTAAGAAAAAAAATGTCCATATTCTTCTCTATCCACTCACTAACTGCTAGTCTGTCCAACCACAGAATCTCTTGCTGAGGGTGCAGAGCGCTGTCAGTGATATTAACACAGTCTATAGCGCTGCCAAAACACAAACAGGCTACTTACAGATGTAACTCGAATCAAGGGAAGCTCTGGACCTACCACCCACACAGGGTTTATTTGCCTTGGTGTGCCTATGGCAAAGTCCCCCACAGATCCCTCATTCACAGAAAAGAAGCATGTCAGCATTGGTCAATAGTTTCCTGCTGCACTTCGTTTTCTTGAGAGTAGCGTCCCAGGAAAACCCAGGTGCTGTGTAATAAAAGGTGGGATCCACAGAATATGTGGTCATGCTTAGACTCCAGAATTTCTTGAAAACGTCTGCAAACAAGTGTACGTCTGTGTCCAAGTAAAGCTGTAAGCCCCCTCTTAAAGTGGAGACGTTGAATTCCCACCAGACATTCACAGCATGTTCATACCGTGCATTCATTATGGCATCGCCTGTAAGGTTGCTGGAGACTGTAGCATCTTGGGTAGCATGGTTTCTTAGAGATTTGTCATACTATCCATATACTCGTATGGAAAAACCTCTTCCTTGTCAAAAGTTAAAACTTTTATTCGTCGAGAAATGCAGCTCGACTGACATGAATATCCTCCATGGTTACAGTTTCAACGAGTTTTTCGAGTGGTGCCTGCATAAAACGTAGCGAGTCAAGGAATCGGGGCGTAATTCTGGGTGTCATTCGTTTGAAGAATGAAATATATACTTCTGGAAATTGAAATAAGAACACCGTGAATTCATTGTCCCAGGAAGGGGAAACTTTATTGACACATTCCTGGGGTCAGATACATCACATGATCACACTGACAGAACCACAGGCACCTAGACACAGGCAACAGAGCATGCACAATGTCGGCACTAGTACAGTGTATATCCACCTTTCGCAGCAATGCAGGCTGCTATTCTCCCATGGAGACGATCGTAGAGATGCTGGATGTAGTCCTGTGGAACAGCTTGCCATGCCATTTCCACCTGGCGCCTCAGTTGGACCAGCGTTCGTGCTGGACGTGCAGACCGCGTGAGACGACGCTTCAACCAGTCCCAAACATGCTCAATGGGGGACAGATCCGGAGATCTTGCTGGCCAGGGTAGTTGACTTTCTCCTTCTAGAGCACGTTGGGTGGCACGGGATACATGCGGACGTGCATTGTCCTGTTGGAACAGCAAGTTCCCTTGCCGGTCTAGGAATTGTAGAACGATGGGTTCGATGACGGTTTGGATGTACCGTGCACTATTCAGTGTCCCCTCGACGATCACCAGTGGTGTACAGCCAGTATAGGAGATCGCTCCCCACACCATGATGCCGGGTGTTGGCCCTGTGTGCCTCGGTCGTATGCAGTCCTGATTGTGGCGCTCACCTGCACGGCGCCAAACACGCATACGACCATCATTGGCACCAAGGCAGAAGCGACTCTCATCGCTGAAGACGACACGTCTCCATTCGTCCCTCCATTCACGCCTGTCGCGACACCACTGGAGGCGGGCTGCACGATGTTGGGGCGTGAGCGGAAGACGGCCTAACGGTGTGCGGGACCGTAGCCCAGCTTCATGGAGACGGTTGCGAATGGTCCTCGCCGATACCCCAGGAGCAACAGTGTCCCTAATTTGCTGGGAAGTGGCGGTGCGGTCCCCTACGGCACTGCGTAGGATCCTACGGTCTTGGCGTGCATCCGTGCGTCGCTGCGGTCCGGTCCCAGGTCGACGGGCACGTGCACCTTCCGCCGACCACTGGCGACAACATCGATGTACTGTGGAGACCTCACGCCCCACGTGTTGAGCAATTCGGCGGTACGTCCACCCGGCCTCCCGCATGCCCACTATACGCCCTCGCTCAAAGTCCGTCAGCTGCACATACGGTTCACGTCCACGCTGTCGCGGCATGTTACCAGTGTTAAAGACTGCGATGGAGCTCCGTATGCCACGGCAAACTGGCTGACACTGACGGCGGCGGTGCACAAATGCTGCGCAGCTAGCGCCATTCGACGGCCAACACCGCGGTTCCTGGTGTGTCCGCTGTGCCGTGCGTGTGATCATTGCTCGTATAGCCCTCTCGCAGTGTCCGGAGCAAGTATGGTGGGTCTGACACACCGGTGTCAATGTGTTCTTTTTTCCATTTCCAGGAGTGTATTTCTCAACGCTGTCAGGTAGGACACTGACCTGATTTTTCTCCTAGCAGAAGTCAGACAGGTGCTCAACAAGAAAGTGAGCGTCACTCCCGCTTAAATTATGCAAGAAACCAGTTATGAGCCTTGGTAACTGGTACGTCAAATTGCATGTATTGTGTGAGGAGGGATAAAGTCAGTGTGCACCACAATCGGGCACCGCTCCTGATGGTGAGCATTATTGAACTTAATGCTTTTGTTTTCCTCAGTAGGCTTCATAATACGTATCGGGTCCTTGGAAGCACAGTCTACTCGATGTTTTGCTAATAACTCGCTTGTTGAAAAGGCGTTGAGGCACCTTAAGCAAATACGCATTACACGTATATTTTGACAGATGGGAGAACATTCAAACATAATGATAATTGCCTTTCTCTTTATTTTTCTAATCGAAGGATAGCAGCAAATTTTGAGAAATGGAAGGGGCCGATTACTGTATGCTTGCTCTGCTCATCTGACTTGCGTTTCTGCAGACCTTAAACATGAACCGATATATTAGTATTCTGCACCTCAAACTTAGGTATGTCCTGGATCTTGACGGGAAAATCAGTATCATCGAAGTTATAACACCCACGAATATAGTCACCTACCTGGTATGCATGTGAGTTAAGAGCATTTATCTCTCATTTAAGTAACATGACCGAAAGAGACAGCCTTCCAGGAATTATGAAACGAATCCTGCCGTCCAGGACCGTGTGCTACAGAGAGCGCAGATTCGCCACGAGATGGGAAAATTCACAGGCGTCTATTGTACTGAATGAGGCCAGGCTGATCTGGCCTAAGCGCTGTAGTGTGCGAGTGAGACAGACAAGAACCTACGTCATAGGGAAACCCTGTAGGAGCTGTTTGTGCCCAGGGAGGCGTAGCAGTGTGAAATATGGCGGACCTAAGATTGGCCATAAAGGGAAACATTGTGGTGATCCCAATAAAACTCCAATATTGATCATATCTATAATAGATTAGGATTTACTGTTAAAGTGAAATTAACAAGTTTTGTAACAAAGATCTGAATGATAAAATCTGAACGCTTTGATCGACATTTCGTATAAAAGCGCATCATTAAAATGACAAATGTTGTAAATATCAACTCTGTAACTTTATTTGTTTAAAAGATATAGTAAATTTAAATTATCAATATTTTCAGTTAAGCATCAGATCATCATTTTCTCCACACAATAGACATTGAACGGTGACAGCATGACACCTTATTGAATCATTAGGTAATAGAATATTTGTTGTTAAGTTATGTGCATAATAGTTACTTTTGTTCTTCATTTATTTATCAGGCTTCAGGGAAGGGAACTGCACTAGTCAGTTGAGCGACGATGTTTGGCACGCGGGAGACGCGGCCGGAGACGTGAACGCGGACAAATCAGTACTGGTCTAGACACCGAAGGGTACAGTTCGATCTGAGACGCGAAAGCGTTCAGTCGGTCTTTAGGTAGCTAGGAAGTGAAACGACTTAGAAAATTTCGCGTTGTGTGGTATAGCGGTACTTCGTCCTTGAGCGGTGAGCAGCCGTGGGCCTGGTGTGAACTCAAACTTTTCGCGTAGTTAATGAGGTGGAGTATTGGACTTGTATTTCGCGATGAGATTTGAATGATCGAACAGTGTCAAATGGATATGTACTCGAGTGTGACAGTAAATCAAAATACGACCACTTTCGCTATTAGTTTGCTTTCTGAATAAACATTATTCTAACCAAATCGCAAATGTGTGGCCTTTATCATCTATGGATCGTTATTTCAGTTCCAGATTTTATTATTACTGTTATTATATGTTATATTATCTTTGTATGTTTCATCAACTTCGCAAACTTACCATCAGCCAGACAATTTAACCAAAGGGTCACAAGTGTCTAATTTAGGGCGTGTAATGCGACACGTGTGGCTCAATCCCTAGACGAATTTGAGCCAAGACGTTTTGATGAAAAGGAACCGCACGTGAGCCCGAGCATCTTTGGGATGTTAGCTCGCATTCACCAGGACGCTCAGGATATCTCTCGCAAGTGAGGACTGACCATGCAAAACAAGCTGGATCGTTCTTATTTTCGACGTTAATGCATGCTTCTTGTCAGCTATATCCTTAAGAAGCTTGATATAACTTGACCCTCCGTTTACTGGATCATGGACATGCATATGAATGCCAAGGTGTAGTAGTTGGCTAAGTGCTTTAGCTGACCCTCTAACTTCCATCTCCAAAAACGAGTCCCATATAGCACTCAATGTGGACTCGTGAAACCACCTGGTGACTGAGAAGCTTCACGTTATCACGCCATTTTCTCCCAAAGGTAGTATCTTGTCTCTTCAATGCCAGAGGCCTGTTTGGGGGGGGGGGGGGGGAGTGTGGAAGCTCGATACGTAGCAAAGCACTGCATTTAATGGAGGGTGTCATGGATCATTAACAACCTTGAAGAGCACGCTTTCAGAAGGCCTACATGGTCATGGTACCCACCTGCTGTATTGTCGATCCCAATTAACGATATTCGCCCCTCACAGGCATGCACAGTAACCACGTATTCTAATTGCGGTATGGTGCTACTACTCTGATGTCCTTCACTAAAAGGACGGGAGTAGGAACTACTGCTAGTCATAGGATTACTACTACTATTACTATAACTAAAACTAGTTGATGACAGTGCTGCTGATGATGACTGTTGTGTGGAGGGGCAGGGACGTACATTATGGCTTAGGCAAGAATGTGGGGAAGGAGGAGATTGGGCTTTGTCTCAGTGTGAGCAACGTGGCTGTGGATGCCGCTGCAGCTGCGACTAGAGAGGTGGTTGTTGCCTCATCCCTGAACCAGTTGTCAGAGGAAGGGTTGACCGCGGATGCCAGAATGGAGCTGGCGAGGGGGCAGAGGCAGCTGCTTGTGCTGTGGTGGCTTCCCGCGCAGCGACAAGGTGCGTATACAGTGGAGCATGCCGCACAAGACTGCCTCTGGGTGGTTTCTTCACCGCCCCCAGTACCTACACCACTGCGTGTTGCATGGATGATGGTGCTGTAGAGAAGGAATAATAAACATAATTAAGTTCCACGTTCCATACATCGATTGCTGCTCCAAGGACAGGAAGAACAGTGATTATTTGCAAGCAGAGTGAGTATGAATTACCTATATTGCCCTGGTCCTGTGACGTATCCCTCAGATCATCTGGCATCTCCTCATGGCGACGCAGCTCACTTTCCATCTCCTCCGCCCACTCAGGCATCTCCTCACCTGAACCACTGTGGATCAATCGATCGAGGTCTCTGAAATCGTCTACAACAGCAACATATTGATATACTATAAAAGAAACATATGCACACAAAACTAAGGAAAAAAAATTGACAAATGAAATAATAGCTCCCTGATAGCTGCGATGTGGGTGACATCACAACCTCTGTCCCTCCCTGCCCCTGCTATTCAAAATCATCTGCAACAACAACAACCAAGAATATGCAACATATTTTACGTATATAATGAAAGTGTTGTCTAACAGCAACGAATATGCACACTACCATGAAGAACAAAATATATAACAGACACACACAGTGGTTTCGGTTACTACAAGCCACACCATAAGTTGGGAAACGGGGCCAAATTTATAGTAGTTTATTGTCGAGTTGAGGTTTTCACAAATGTTTTATTCGTATCTTACAGAAACTAGCGGTACGGCAATAAACAGCCTTTTAAACACGCCGCTAACGGCAATCAAGTAATTTATAGCAATACAACAATTTAAAATTAAAAAAAAAAAACACAGAAGCTAGCAGTACGGCAATAAACAACCTTTCAAAACACGCCGCTAACGCCAATCAAAGTAATTTATAGCAATACAACCATTAAAAAAAAATTAAAGAACCTCAGTAAACAGGCTACTAAAGTAAATACAGAACTTTGTTAATAAGGTACGGTGAGGTAGTGAAGCTATCAACACCGCCATTAAAAAAATTAAACAGGTCTCAGCAAACACACGATTAATGGCAATAAAAGGAATTTACAAACTTGGAAGAATTTAAAAAAATTTTAAACGAAAGTGTCCTGGAATATCATTAGAACATAACAGATAAGAAGGACCCGTGTAAGGCGGCCACAAATCACCCACTCAGGGATGCTCAGGCTAGACAGAATACTGACCAATTTAAAAACGCCCGTAAACACAATTGCCACTCTGAGGCTGGTCACTGCACCGACTTTTAGCCAGCGAAAACTTGTCAGAAGATGGCTTAACTTGCTGACAGAATTAGAGCTAACCTCGTGCAAGGAAACATTACACTACACAGTCCTGAATGAACGACCACATGATCAACCAACAAGAAGCATGAATTTACTCATAACCTACGACAGAACAGTGAAACAATTAAACTGCCAAAACTACGCCTCCCATCGGACAGTAACGAGAGGAGGAGGAAAGATCAGTCTTCAATTACACCGGTGCCAGGGACAGGAAACCCGGTCGCCGGAGGCCACAAGGCAGAAGAGACGCTGGTTACACAAAATTATTACTTAATGATTAAACCTTCTACGGACGTAACTTGCAATTATGCTCGAACAGGCAGTACAAGATCTCCGATGGCAAGGATCCACACATCCGACCGCGCACGCTTCGCCAGCGTACCCAACACACCACGGTCACGCGACAACACGTTCTGTCACCGGAGTTCACGTCTTCTCTGCAACGTTGACGGGTAGTGACTGCTCCTTCATGTCTCCTTTTAAACTCTAGTGTTGAAACGGAGGATTTAAAGAAGCTTGTTAACGTCCCACCAAGGCGAAATGAACAGAAACTACTCGTGGGGCGATTCTGTATACAACCAATACGCAGGAGGCTCTTCCGTCAACTCGTCCCGCTCGTTACACACAACCGACATACATCATGTGGCTACTCGGTACAACCGACCACGCCTGCTTCGCGCTGGAGAGTCACACTGCCCTCCCGTGACCACCACACACACTGCGCGCAGCCCGCTCCATGCGCGCCACCACACGAGGTAACAACCGGTCAAAAATCTCACTTCCTCCATAGCAGTTTCCCGGAAGCAAAAACGCAGATATCGATAGCAGATGGAAAAGACAACCAAGCAGCCACTTAATGACAGACAACATATCAAACAAACATGCCAGGGGAAGAAAAGGAAAACCAATGCAATCTAAACACAAGGGTTAGCACGAGTCGATACACGGCTCAATAATATTTGCAACACTGCCGTTACTGATGCTGGATTTCAGCAGCCAGCTCATCAATTGTCTCCTGGGAGTGTGCTGAAACAATAAGAGAACGTATATTCTATACTACAAAATGCTGAGTGAAAAAATTACAGTTATCGACTTTGATTCTCGAAGGCTCTCGAAGGCTCACTGACCACTAAATAACGGCAGCACATTGCGTACGCTGTTGCTGCCGCTGCAATCTCTCCACTTCCAATTCACCTACCATTTGGTGGATGTATGCTGAAATAACAAGGAAAAAAATTACCACCTAAATCTGAACACATGCTATGACACTTCTTTTAACTTCGAAATCTGAACACACAAGGATTCGATACTACGAAACATTTTTTTTACAAAAATATACACTACAAAATCCGCCATCATGCTATGAAATTCAATGTGTGCTTCTTGCTAATTCCCGTTCCTGCAAAAGTCTTGGGCGTTTGCTGCTATTATCATATCCGCTGCTGCTGCTTGATAAATGCTTCATCTTGCAAGTAAACTAACAATTAACGCACACATGAGCGAGAAGAATACAATCAAGCTGGCCCAACCATGGACGATAGCAGAATTAGGATGGGTGTGGAGGGGATGTGGTTGACATATATTCACTGATTCGTCATTAGCCAATAGGAATGCAGTATTCTGAGTAGGGATGAAATTCTCCATCTGCATGTTTGGACAGGTTGGTTCATGCACGAACATGATGTAAGCACTTCAGGCAGCCAAGTAAACCGTCATGAACAAAAAGGATCACAGACGGTTACGAACAATGAGCTCAGTGTTCTGGGATACCTTGGTCAACAGGTTGGGACAGGTTGGTCAGATTTCCTCCAAGCAGTGGCATGGGACAGCAAGCACTCACTTGAGGCTTGCTAATAGCACGAGACAGTTGGCAATGATGGTGTGTGGTGTGGTCACGGGAAAGTGGCCAGTGCGTGAGAGCGCGGGATAATTCGAGACGGATGGCACGCACGGCCCCTGGCGTGTCTACCTGCGATCGATGCGAAGAAGCAATCGGAAAATTTTTAGCTGTCTAATTAATTGTGGTGGGTTATGGTAATGTCGATTTTGTGGCAGTATTCCTTGTACAATAGGAAAAAAGCAATCTATTTAATTACTTCTTTTCGATGTATTTTACAATACCTGCATCTTGCAAAACAGAAGAGAGTGATGAGCTTAAAACTGAATCCTTAAAAACTGAATTTTGTAGATAAACATTATGTCTTCTGTAGTGTAGTTGAGTTTCCTGCCATAGGATCCTTCCAGTCCAGCACAGATTGAGTCTTTTTCTCACCAATATTTTCTGAGAGGGGTGGGGAGGGAAGTGGAGGAGGGGGGGGGTCTGGAGAATTTTCCAAAGGGATTTATCGATTTAATTAATTAGTCAATTAATCTGATATCAAAAGTGTGGTTGTGTCAGCAAGGAGGAGGGGAGAGGACTTGGGGCTTACCAAAGAGGTGGAGGGGGAGGGAAAGGGGTTGGGGGTTTCTCAGAAGAATGAATTGTCCACTGGGGCTCATAAAAGAACACCAGAGGTCATAAATCAATTAACAGAAAGATAGGTTAAGGGGAAGAAGAAGCGGAGGGGTGGGGTAGGGTCCACATTCTTTAGTAAATTTGGCAACAAAGCAAAGTGGGGTATAAGAGACATTGCCCTACTACTACCACCACCACAGAGACATCACAACGTTGTTTGCTCACCTCTATAGGCGAGTTACATTCACTCACAAAATAATTCAGATACATAATAAATACACTTTTTATATTGAAAAGGCAACAGGTAAAATTTGTCGCTGGTCTGAACTGCTCACAGACTTGTGCCACGAAATTTATCTCTAGTGACTGCTGACAATACTTAATTTTAACCAGTTAACCTGCAGATACAAAACTCCACTGGCCTCCAGCAGGGCTAAACCTCTCACAGGAAGCAATTTGAGATAACATGACAATGCACTAAGAGACACAGGCTGTTCATAAGATTTATTGTGTTGCAACTGTTATTGACATATTATTTTCATTAGTATGTGCTAAAGACTACCCTTACGAAGATTTCTATGACATTTAAAAAACAATCAGTAATGGTATTACAAGTTTTGGCGTTCATGGACCACCCACATGCCAATCATATTGAATGATCACTCTGATAGATCCATGTCAGCTAAATGAAAGATTTCACTGAACTATGGTATTGTGTGCAAAACGACAAATGTCTGAATCCTTGGAGTAGTACTTTCTATAGACGTCAGCTGTTTGCTAAAGTACATACGATGCCTTGATGGATAATGAAATAATCGGCACAGACAATCGAATGCAGGTAAAAGGACATATATTGAGTAATACTGAATTATTTAAGGTATCCAGATTCAAACACTTATTACATCACAAATATCTGACACAACAAGATTTTAATGTAAGAAGTAATCTTCACACATGAAATGCATATCAGTGGCATCCATTAGCAAATTATTCCGATGATTCTAAATTTTGAGACAAAAGTAGTTTTTAGTTTTATACGTCACTCCCAGTGTCTTCATCTTGAAAACACAGTTCCCTCCAAGAATTATAAATAGTGATTTCATGTGGAAAAAAGTGGGACATCGCGAGGGAAAACATTTAACATTATAATCTGTTTATTTATATTTGTGTCTGAACGTCATCCAACAGTAAAACACTACTAGTAGTATTTCTGTATCAACTCTGACACAGCTTTGGCGCATTTATGTATGTTCCACACCATACTTTAATGAGTCATTAGATTTTTTTAAAGTCAGGGATGAAATTTTCTGCTTAAAATAGAGTGTATGCCTATGTAACGAATTAATATTTTTTGTAATTTTAGACTGTAGTTTGTTTTTGAGAATTTTTTTAAATAACAACTTGTCTTTTACGCCTTTCTGTCTGGAGCCATTGGACAATCAAATCATGTAATTAGCGTACTGTTGAGAATTGTTTACAGTAAGAAGTTATTGTGACTTAATTATGTTTCATTTGGATTTACTATATATACAACCTTTTGATCCTCTAAAAGATTGAATCTTTTATGTATTTTGCAACCTGCTAAGTTGGTTGGAAGTGGTTGGTTTGGCGACACAACGATCGCCCGCCATAAGCACGCCATCATTTCCAAGTTACGATGTACATCAATCAAGACTGCAATTTGTAATGATGATGCAGTCTGACTATTATTACAGTTACCGTACAAATCATTCCTTGCATTGAATTCTAACATATACCACAGTTCTGTGTCACCAAATTTTTCCACTCTCCATCAACGACTTCCATACCTGTTAATTTAGTTTCACAAAGATAACAGGCATTTAAATATCAGAAAGTAATAGACAAAACGGGAGACTTTAAATTTCAACTTATTAATTCTAAAGCCAACATTTTCATGATTTCATTATTCTCCTGCTGTTGTCAAAGTGATGCGACGTTGTTTTGTAAATGGTTTACTGTCGATTCCAAGACATTTAAAAATCCACACTGATACAAACAAGGAAGCGTTACAATACTTAGTAGTGTACCCATGATGTTAATGCACAGGTTGCCTACACACATGAAGAGGGGCAAGAGAGATGCTTTGTCAGCAGAAACCTAATGCAGCTTCATGAGCAACACTTGGTTTCGTCAATCATCCCCGCCCCTCCCCCCCCCACCCCCCCACCCCCACACACTCACACCAGTCATTCAGAGCCAGGGTTTAAACCAGATTTTAAAACGAAACAGCCAATCAGTATGTTTACTAATTTGTTCTCTACACCTCCCATTCTGCAATGAGTAAAGTCAAATATTTGCAATCTACTTGGTGCAAGGCTCAGTGGATGCTAAAATTAAATACACCCTACTCCTAAATTGTCTGTACTGTTTAAAATATGTGTGATATTACTGATACAATTTACAGGTTAATCTGCAATTATCTATGAGTGAAGTTCCATCTATGTACCACACTTAGTCACGGCACAATGACGCCCCAAATCATATATTCCGGCTTTTAAATCTTTTGTATTGATGGTCTATGGGTGGTACAAAGTACATATTAGCGAAAATAATACTCTAAACAGGAAAGGCAGTGATGAATGATAGTTTAAAACAAATAAATAGGCATTCAGAACACAAATAGTATTCTAACACCAGAAGCTCTGTGTGCCATAATGCTGAGAGTGATGTCAGCTACTGGAAGAGTGCCGTTATTGTGTAACATACTGGTTAAGACATAGCGAACATAGCCGTGGACACAAATTAAGTGCCACAATACTATTTACACATCTAAATTGTCTGTGTTATTGTTCGATAACAGTACATAACATACTAAGCGAGCAATGTACTTGTAGTTGACAGTTCCTCTTACAGCTAAATGACACTATGTTGCTGTTGATACAATAACGAACTTTCACACCTGACCAAGCACAGTATTAGGTGGGAGAAGACAATAAATCATGGCCTACACTACAAAAATATAATTGTCATTACTGACTGGCTCTTCCCCCATGAACCATGGACCTTGTCGTTGGTGGGGAGGCTTGCGTGCCTCAGCGATACAGATGGCCGTACCGTAGGTGCAACCACAACGGAGGGGTATCTGTTGAGAGGCCAGACAAACATGTGGTTCCTGAAGAGGGGCAGCAGCCTTTTCAGTAGTTGCAGGGGCAACAGTCTGGATGATTGACTGATCTGGCCTTGTAACATTAACCAAAACGGCCTTGCTGTGCTGGTACTGCGAACGGCTGAAAGCAAGGGGAAACTACAGCCGTAATTTTTCCCGAGGACATGCAGCTTTACTGTATGATTACAGATTCAGAAGGATGTAGGTTGCAGTAGGTACTGGGAGGTGAAGAAGCTTGCACAGGATAGAGTAGCATGGAGAGCTGCATCAAACCAGTCTCAGGACTGAAGACCACAACAACAACAAACTGACTGGCTAACATAGCTTTGTTTATTACTTATGATCTTGGACCTACCTGTGTTACGTTACATCGTGGTACAAAAAAGACATTTGCCGCTCAGAACTGTGGGGCCAAGGTTCTCTAAAAAGTTTACAGACTGTATCTCCACAATCAATTACTAAACAATACCAATATCCATAAGAAGTTTATCCACAGAAGTTACGTTTCCTGACAAATTAGCACAACAAAGCAAACTAAAAATGGTGCCTACTGACAAGATCTTCAATTGCCTTGTATCACTTATACGCACATATTCGTAATACACAAGTATAGCTTGGAAATGCGCCAGATCCGAGATGTTAGTTTCATAAACACTGCTCGGTCTGCTTATGACAAAGACTATGATGAACAAGGTTCAACACAGATCTCTGATCGTGAACAAAAATTCGATCCTTGCACCACGATAAATAACACTCGAAACTGTCTGTATTATTTATTAAAATACGAAAAATTTTCTTCTATAACAGTACAAGAAACAGATGAGTCACTTATTGGTACTACTGATCTAACTAACAGATTAAAATATACTATTGGTTGTATGGTCTACATGTCAAAAGCCAAAATAAAAAGACAAGTTCCCTAGGCGATAACAAAATTTCGAATTTAGTACCACATTTTAAAGTAACTAAAAATTGTCTATATTATTGGTTCGATAACAGTACAAAACGCACATTGTACCACTGATATAATTTACAGGTTAAAGTGCACTTGTCAATGACAGAACTTTGATCTTTGTACCACATTTCACAGAAATGAAATTTTCTGCGTTTTTTATCAAAATACGTAAATATTTGTTCTATATACATATAAACCCATGTGCGTAATTCATTTGCAACACTCGTCTAAGTTAAAGGTTAAAGCACATACATCAGTAAGTACAGCTCAGTGTTTGTGACACTCTTTACAGAAACACACACTTTACAGAAACCAAAACTATCTGTGTTATTTATACAAACACGTAATAATTTTTTGTATCACAACACAAACATGCGTGGCTTGCTTATTGGTACTTTGTTACTACTAATCTAACTTACGGGTTAGGGTACACTTGTTGAGGACTGACTTCCTCTGTCACCCAGCAGAGAGTACATGACACTATGATGAAACAGTGAACTGATTGGTAGTTGTAACATGTGAATTTAGTACACATTGCCTGCCATAAGGCGAGTTGTTAAACCATAATAACTAGTTCCTAAATTGTAACAAATTGCTCCGTACATCACCATGGATATGACGTGTGGTAGGTTGGTACACTGTAACAACGAGCCCCTCAGTGTAACTGTAATGAAATGCCCCATATGTCGCCGTGAACTTGATGTGGAGAAGGTCGTTACACTGTAACAGCTAGTCCCCTAACAAATTTTTAATGAATGGCCCCATTTTTAATTCGATTACAGATAAGCGCAATTATGGGCCGATGGGTCTACCTTTCGCAAAAAGAAAAAGTGTTTTGGTTAAAGGTGGACACCCACAGACTAGCAGGAGAGGTATCATGTTACAACGATTGCTAAGCGTCATATAAAGTTCTAACAAACTGCAACTCCTGTTTGTTCCCAACTCTGATGCAGTACCAACTTCTTACTGAGGATTTTTTGTTGTTTCGTTTCTACAGTGTGATTCTATTCATATTGCCACATTGTCACTAACTTGCAAAAAGAAGAAAAATAATATTTAAATAGTGTAAATTATGGTCTGTGTTTTTCTACATTAATTCCTTGTTCGTTGTACCAAGATGCAGACATACAAATAGGCTATTTCGCATATGCTGTAGTGGTCTACGCTTAAGAAGGCGTGTGGTGTGACAATGTGCTGTAGGAACTTGCAGTGTACAACATGATCTCTGCACAAATATCGTCGTTCCACCTTATGTAACAGAAGCGTACCCTTTTCGGTGTAGACTGAATATTTTTCATTGATATTCAAGTTGGTTTATATATGAAGAGAATGTTTACCTATCGTGAAGTTTATAATGTGACATCTAAAGGAAACACAACATGTATTATGCCATAAGCGGCAGTGATAAATGGCTGAAAACATATATTTTTTTTCGAGAAAGGATTAGCAGCAAAAAAACAGCGTCCCAGTGTCTCACACATCCCAACGTTGCCAGATACTAGGGAAGCCAATGGCTACTGTACATGGTGTAGAGCACAGACAGAACACACTGGGAATGACACAAATTATCACTCAGTGCAAAGCGCATCATGAATTCACCTTGCTATATACACACCATTCTCAGACTAATGTGGAAAGTCACCTCGGAAACACATCTAAGTTATTCTGCCTGATGAAAGACAAACTCGTGTTCGATTGGTCCCTCTCTGCCAGCTACCGTACTACACAAAACGCAATACAAGCAAGTTGCACTGAGTGTGCAATTGAAAGGGAGAAATTAAAAACGAAGGCAACTGATTTTGCGGTTCAGTTGCAGAAAATTGGACTGGATGTTTGCCCATAGTAAATAGAAGTTTCTGTATGACTGACTAGTAACGAACTTTTAACTATATCGACCCTCCTAGAATGGCTGCCCAAAAAGCGCGCTTCGGGCTTGTAGGAGTGACGTCAGAGAATCGAGGGCAGTCTGAGAGCGCCCCGGGACGAGTGGCGAGGCGGCCTCGTGTCTGGTCAGGAGGGCTGCGCGTATCTGCGGTGTATCGGGGACCGCGCCATGCATCACGGCCGGAGCGCCCACACCACGCCACAGCACGCCAGAACAAACGCCTTCCGCTTCCGAGGGCGCCGCCACCAGCCGCCAGCCGCGCTGCGGTCGCCGCGGCAGCTATCTGCGCTTCCGCGCCCGGCCGATAGAGAGCTCTGAGGGCGGCTTCCGGCAGCCGCTCCCGGAAGGCCACCCCCGACCCCTTTGCTGCGCTGTGTGGGGTTTGACGCGCTGCCGCCCTCGTGTTCGGTTATTAGGCGGGCGCTCTTCTTGAGTTACTGCCTTTCCCTGCCGGCCGTATCACCTGCGCGGCTCACACAGCGTCAGGGGAAGGGGAGCGCCCTGCGTAAAGCACAGGCGTCGCCGGACCCCAGGCGCCGGACGCCCACAAAGCACGTTACATGCCTTTTTCGCCGCTCGCGTTTCGCTTCTATTTTCATCAAAGCATCAGAGGCCTAAAATAATTTTTAGCTATGGATGAATTTTTGTTGCTTTGTATACAGGGTACATCAGAACAACTTGGGACAATCTATTGAGGTCCGTTTCGTTTCGCCAAGAGGAAAAGATGTCACCCGAAATTTGTCCCAAAATGATTAATTCCTGAATTAGTAATGAAATAATGTTGTTTAAGGCTGCGTTACCTGTTTGCCTCTCGGGCTTATCAGAACTGTTTACAGTGCGTCCCACTAATAGCGTCTCATGGTAAATGTTCAAAATATACCCGTTTTAACTTCTAGTTCGAAAAAAAAGAACTCAGTGTTCAGATAAAACAAACACAGATCACGTTATTATTTGATTTATTACTATAGCCCTTATGGTGAAATAACAGTTCTACAATTTTCTCAGTTGGCCTTTGACCTGAGTACACTGTTTAGGTTTCAACACGTACATCGTTCAGCCGTTAACAGTTACAAGAAATTGAATTTTGTAGCATAGAAATGAATATATCACATTGAAGTAATTAAACAATATTTTTCAAAATGGTTCAAATGGCTCTGAGCACTATGGGACTTAACATCTGTGGTCATCAGTCCCCTAGAACTTAGAACTACTTAAACCTAACCAACCTAAGGACATCACACACATCCATGCCCGAGGCAGGATTCGAACCTGCGACCGGAGTGGTAACGCGGTTCCAGACTCAAGCACCTAGACCGCACGGCCACACCGGCCGGCCAATATTTTTCACTATCATAAAAAAATGAAAAGCTACTTAATTTTGAAATACAGGAGTAATAATTAAGTTTTTCTCTAGAAAAATGATTACAAACAGGCTTGTAAAGTCACTCTTCTTTGAGATTTATTACCACCAAAAATTGTTTAATCTGTTTGATGTTATGTCCTAACTATATTACGTGTGTAATAATGCTCTCATTAAGTGGCCCTCCTTTCTGGCATTGGATTTCTGCAGCTCGGCGAATCTACTCCCCTGCTACTCAATGTCTCGCTGCTGAGTTCGTCATAGTCTACATCTCAGAATTAAATTAGACTGCTCTAACAGACCGTTCACCAACGGCCTTGCCGCAGTGGTAACACCGGTTCCCGTCAGATCACCGAAGTTAAGCGCTGTCGGGCTGGGCTAGCACTTGCATGGGTGACCATCCGGTCTGCCGAGCGCTGTTATCGAGCCCTTGTAAGGGAAACTGAGGAGCTACTTGATTGAGAAGTAGCGGCTCCGGTCTCGGAAACTGACATACGGCCGGGAGAGCGGTGTGCTGACCACATGCCCCACCATATCCGCATCCAGTGACGCCTGTAGGCTGAGGATGACACGGCGGCCGGTCGGTACCTTTGGGCCTTCATGGCCTGTGCGGGTGGAGAGTCAATAGACCGTTCGGGAGATGTCCCAGCAATGATACGATTCTACAATGGAGTCTGGTAAGCATTATCCGTCCTAGAATAACCTCAAAAGGAGGAAAACACTTTTGCGATGAGTAAAAATTCTCCCTGAGAAGTTCGGACCATGCGCAGGCTCCACGGCTGCTGTCAAAGCCCGTCTGTCCGAACGTCTACTACGACGTGGAACATGTCGGGACTCACATATGCTGTACCACTTAAAATAAAGAAATCGTAGTTACTACCTATTGATAATGAACATATTATTAAGAAACAACCACAATTATCGTTCGTATCTAACTTACAACAATTTTATCAAATCATGAAACTAGTAGAATTCCATATTGTACAAAATGGCTGACTTTCAACGATTTTTTAAACTAGCTTCGGGCAAATACTCAATAAATATCTACTCAATCAGAGAGCTAAGACCAGAGTGTCCAATTACAGTTCATTAACTGCTTATTAGCAAAGCTGAAAGAGAAGCGCTGCTCGCCAGTGAGCGCATAGCTTCTTTCTCGCAGAAACAAATCAAGGACTGTACGTTACGTAGAATTTTTTAGTTAAGATGGTTAATGCGTCTTCCCTGTATTCCTGTGGTCAAATTTCAAAATTGCTAACTGCAGTAAATCTTATGAAACATCTAGGAACTAACTCATAAACGCTTATAAGTAAAGGTACCCCAAGCTATTTATGAGAGGAATATTGTTCTCTACGTTGCTGGAACTTAGAACAAGCGAAGGTTAGGTTATTACTGTCCCAAACACCTAAATTTATAGAATCGCAAATGTATAGAATTTCTTAGTTATATGTGATACAAATGAGCAGGGAAGCTGTTGTGATTAAAACTCATCAGCGTTATCGTAGAGATATCTCTATGGTGTAAAGACATGTTATGAAACCAATGTAAGAGAGGTACGAAGGGTTGAACACAGCCATAATACTTTATTTCTCTTCCCACTTGATTTTTCAAAAACAATTGATTAATTGTAACTGTACAATTTTTCAACATGTAACAGACATATTCACATCAAGTAGCACACACAGAAAATTCGGCACATTAAAAAAAGTTTCAGCTTTTTTCACAGTATTTTTCACTTTTTCACAGTAGTTAACATTTCTTTATAGGCTAAAGCTACAGCATCAGCACTACCAGCAGTTTATAGCCGTCATCATCTTCTTCTTCAACATCTTCTTGTATTTATGTCGTGGTCATTATTTTTATCATGTTCCCATAGGTGTCCGTATATTTTGCGTATGCTGTGGTTTTCCGGCTTTCGTTTCCAGTACATGATAAATGGTCGCAGTAAGATGTTGCTTGGTGATATTTTATGTATATTGCAGTATCCACAGGCACCCAGATTCCAACGTTGTTTGTTGTTCATGGGTGTCTTAGTCTTTCTGGTCGTTTCAGTTTATCTACATTTGCAGGGGTTTCCTGCAGTGACAGTCACTGACTGAGAAAATTGCACAGATCAAAACTACATCGTTCCATTAATGTATCAACATTTCCATATATAGACATAACACATTGGTCAGACAGGTTGTGTATTTTGATTTTTGTGGAATTTTTCATTGGTAGGAAATTTGTCGTGGAAGATCGTGTGATTTGGATTTAATGTCCGACGTGTATGTTTTTCGGGATGACGTTCATTTCAGTGGAGAATGTTATTGTTCGGTTCGTTTGTAGTGGGCTGTTGGTGTCAGGATATTGTAAACATCTCTATTGGTAAGAAATTCTGGTTTATCCACTTTGCTATCATTTAACTAAACTCATGATTGTACTGCCTGATGTGCTGATATACAATGTCAATTTATAATCACTCTTCCTGTTTAGTAAGTTGTTAACAGTGGTTGTAGTGGATATAAAAGATAAAAGAGAGAAAGGGCGATTGTAAGGAAAACATGAACGACGAAAATCGGAGAAGCCTTTGTTGTAGGCCCATTTTTAACAAGGTGAAGTGTGACCATGCAAAGTTGATTAATCAGTTTTGTGCCTCAACATTAACTTTGCAATAAAATGACGCTCATAAATCGTCAACGGGTCTCGTTATCAAGCAACTGAATATAGACAGGTCTGTTTTCTGGAACGCGCTATGAACATTTAAGACTGCGACAATGGCGGCCGATCCATTGGATAAGGGCAAAGAGTAAATTGAATAACAGACGAATAAAGTAAATATTCATATTAGTTTAATTCAGCTTATTTAAAATAACATCGTAAGACACCACATTTAATTCCAACTGTTCACTAAGACGGCTATTAGGTAAGAGAGTGCTACACAGTATTGAGACACTAGCAGTTGTTCCAAAAATCAGTTAGGAGCGAGGAAAAAATCATAGTACATATCTCTGAGATCGGGAAGGTGTGACGATGATAATAAATCGTGGAATTAGAAATCCTAGCTCCGTCTATCGCTGGCGTGTTACTTTTGGCGTGTGTTCGACTACTACATTTTTGATTAGGCCCTGATTTTGCTTCCTTACCTCTTTCTTTATGCTTTTAATTAAAAGTGTTCTGGGCTTATGCCTCACTTTCACAGAATTAAGACCTCCTTTTGCAAATGGTGGAGACAGCGTGTCGAATTGTACTTTAAACACATTGCCACTCGATAAAAACAACAAAAAGACTCGTTGGATGTTGTGGGCCAGTGGGTCCAGCATGAGCCTTGTACCATAGTCTACTTAGTATTGATGCGTCTGTCGTCTTCACTGTTTTAATTACGTCCACTTCGCTGTTAGAGTGAATTTTCAAAACGTGTCTTATTTAGTTTTTAAGGTTCAAATGGTTCAAATGGCTCTAAGGACTATGGGACGTAACATCTGAGGTCATCAGCCCCTAGACTTAGAACTGCATAAACCTAACTAACCTAAAGACACGACACACATCCATGCCCGAGGCAGGATTCGAACCTGCGACCGTAGTAGCCGCGTGGTTCCGGACTGAATTTTAGTTTTTATCTCCAGTTGTAGGTTACCATCTGAGCTGCAACTACATTAAGGCAGAGACCAAGTGATGTATGCGATGTGCCAGTTTTTCACCGTCTGTGTAGTGAGTAACGTTCGCACGTTGTCCGGTGTTTAAGAGAGTCGCGTAGTTTTGGCGCCTGTCACTGTTGTGAAATCTCTGAGAATATGCGCTTACTTAGTGTGGTGTTCAGGCGATGAGACAGTTCCACAGATGTCGTCTGCATACGTCAAGCAGGACATTTTGATGTCATGGACTTTAAGTTGTGTATATGTGATGCTATGTTAACTACTAACCGTTCGACGTCGATAGCACACATTACCACAGACAGCGAACACCCTTGTCTCACTGACTGACCAACAGAAATTTTTCTTCAACGTAGGTGAATAGTAAGCCACCCCTGAATTTACTTTCCGCAGCTGTGCAGATGACAGCTCAGCGTAAATGCTGGCGTTATAACGCTTCTCCCAGTTTTGCCAGTACCGGTACATCACAAGGTTTTTACCTAAAAGATATTCTATCCACAGTTTGACCCCTAGCGTTAGTTTTTTGAACTCAGCATTGAGGAGTGTGATAGACCTCATCTGCCCTATCCTCTTGGCGTGTTCCTCATTGGATGCTACAACTATAATTCTCTCTTTCGGTTCCTTGCATATATGGTCAGCATGCCATATGTCATTTGCCAATTCCTGTAGTAATAATTTGTCAAAATGTTGGAAAAAATCAGCGGAAACCTCCTCGGAAGCCGGAAATTTTCCTTTCTGTGCCTGGGAAGCTGGTGTTTGGTTTCCTGGTCCACAAGAAATTCTTGAAGAAAGATTATGCCTTCAGGTGTGAGGTTATTTCCTACCTTCAATAAAATATCACGGAAGTAGACGTGTGCGTGAGACTTTATTTCACGTAATGTAACAGTTGTGCGGATTCGTCACAGACTTTGTCGATCATTTGCAGAGGGACATAGTTTCATCTACGGTCGTGTCTTTCGGTTTGGATCTAACAATGATGTCTTCTGGGTGATGTCGTCTAATATTCGTAATTTTGGCTTTGTGTTTTTTGATTTTGCAGTAGATGTCAGCATTAAGGATGTTTACACTTTGATAGAATTCTCGAAGTCACTGATGATAAAATTACAATACCTATTTTTGCCAGAAATATTTTTGTCTTGAGTAGTTGGTAATAGTAAATGACAATAGTAGTTTTGCGTAATAGAACTACCATTCCATAGTGGTGGTATATCAGTCCTCGCGGGGAAGGATCTGTTGCCATTTCCGCGGTACCGTCTCATAAATTTCTTGACCGTTGAGAAGATTTACATTTAGCTTCCAGTATCCTCTGCCACGATATACCGTCTGACGGTGCAAATTAATGCAACATTAGTAGGCAGTAATCGGAAACATTAATAAGCCCAGTGTCTCAGTTTGTGATTTTGGTAATAAGCTCAGAAACAGTTTCAAAAGTTTGTAAGGGTGATTGCAGGCAAATTGAAGCAGCCTGCCAGAGACAATGTCGCCAGACGTGTTCTTCGTTTGGTTTCCTCAAACCGAACAAACGTAGCTTTTGCTCACCTAGCTGAACTTCGTCATTCCGAGAAAGACGCTTTTTAACTGGTAATGAGCATTTCAGGAAGTGGTAACCCTGGGACCCACAGATGTCTGTGCATTACTGCATTTTAGCGAGCCGCCCGTGACCGGAAGTTAGAGGAATCAACGGATGTCATTTTTCGGCTAACTTATCAAAATCAAGTCATTCACAAAATGCCTGTTGACTTCTGCCTCGGGTTCTTCGGCCGACGTTCGTTTGACGATTTTACAGACGTTTCGCCAGCACGAGTGGCTGGCATTGTCAAAGCTTCCCCCTCCATTGCTGGTGGTGAACGGGAGCCGAGCTCGCGGCCGCAGACTATATGTACCTGGCGCGCCAACGTCCGAGGGCTTCTCCGCAGTGATTTCCGGTGTGGTTCTCCTCTTGCTACCTGCGACGGTCGTTCGCTGCAGCACGGGAAGCCAGGATCCGTTTACTTTAGGGCTTCCTTCTTTCTTGTTGAAGTTATTCCCGTGTTTTTGTATTTCTATAGCCTCTCTGAACAAGCGGGTGTGATGGTGCTTCTCTACAGCCAGAACTTACAGTGCGTGCTCTGCTATGGCCAATTTTTCCACCTGCCACAACTTTCAATGTCGCTAATGTTCTTTGATCCTGGTGTTGATTGATCGTCCAGTCATTCCGACATAAACTTATTAGCATACGCATGGTATGCGGTATATTCCTGACATTGCAAGTGGGTCCCTTTTCTCCTTTACCGATCGAAGACACTCTTTGATCTTCTTTGTCGGTTTGAAAATCGTCTTTACGCCGTGTTTGCGCAATATAGGGCCGATTCTGTCCGTCACTCTGGGAATGTATGGCGGAAAGGCCGTATACGACATTTCTTTTTCTGAGTTGTCGCTTCGCCGAGTGTTTGGCTCTGTTACACTTCTAATGTAACTTGTGGAGTACCCATTGCTCTTCAGAACACTATCCAGGTGTTGCATTTCGCGTCTGAGGTGCTGCGGCTCACATATTCGTGCTGCTCGCGTTAAGAGCGTATTAATAACGCCTCTTTTCTGGCTAGGGTGGTGGTTTGATAGTTTGTGCAGGTATCGGTCCCTGTGTGTCGGTTTCGATACACGCTGTGTCCCGGGTTTTCACCATTCGTTGTGACCGGCACATCTAGGAATGGTAGTTTCTTGTCCTTTTCTACTTCCATGGTAAATTTTATGTCGGCATGAAGGCTGTTCAAGTGTCTTAGGCAGTCACCGAGCTGTTCTTCACCATGGCTCCACACAACGAAAGTATCATCGATGTATCTGTACCACACCTTAGGTTTACTAGTCGCCAAGTGCAGTGCCTGTGCTTCGAAATGTTCCATGAAGAAGTTGGCCACCACTGGACTAAGAGGACTACCCATGGCAACGCCTTCCAGCAGTTCGTAGAAATTTCCATTCCACGCGAAATAGCTCGTGGTGAGACATGCATGAAAGAGGTTCCTGATGTCTTGTGGGAAAATGGAAACGATGTGCTCCAGAGAGTCACTGAGTGGTATTTTCGTAAACAAAAAAACAATATCGAAGCTGACAAGGATATCGTTTGGTGCAACTTTTCAGTGAAATGTCCTGAGCCCTTTATGTATGTGTCAGTCTCCCCCACGTGCGGCTGGAGCAGAGAGGCCAAGTGCTTTGCCAGTTTGTTGGTCGGTTAGCCAGGACCGCTAACAGTCGGTCTTAGTGGAACGTTATTCTTTTGGCTCTTAGGTAATCCATAGAGCCGAGATGGTAGAGCTTCTATGTTGCGCAAGTTTCTCTGTATGTCCGCCGGCAGAGAAGACGCCTTGATTAACCGATTCGTATTCCGTGTGAAAGCCTTAACAATTTTGTATCAAGTGGTTCACTCTTCGACAGCAGGAGGACGCAAAACGGCAGCAGCGCTCCCGCTAGCCTAGTCTGCACAGTCAGCAATGCTAATTTACGGCAAGTGCACTGGGCCCGCAAGTGTTCCGTAGAGTTACAAAAGGTTGCCCGTCATAGGTTGTCAGTGTCCAGAATCTCTTAGTGTACAAAAATAAGAGGAATACATTGCTGCAAATCAGCACCGTACTAATGGCTTGAACGCCGTTATCTACGTTGAGATGCAAACTTATCTTTTGTAGTATTCCGATGGCCAACTCCTGTACCTTACTCACCTCCTATCCCAATAGCGAATCCGCCCTTTTTGTGTTCCATGATCTCAAAAAAGTATATGACCGTGTATGGCAACCCGCCTCCTTCTAAGGTCCAGACCTATGCACATCTCATAAATTATATCCACCTCGTCGTATCCTTTCTCTCCAACCGCCAATCTTATATCGTCAACAATACCAACTCCTGTATTTGCCATTCCACTTGAGGTGTGCGTCAAGGATCTGTCCTCTCTCCTCTCCTATATGCCAAAGCCCACCTCTCATGATCATCTCCTCCAGTGTGCCGATGACACCACCTTCCTCGCCCTCTACTGTGCCCTCCAGAAATCCCAACGATCCCTTCAGTTCCATCTCAATCGGTTCACGTTATGGTGCAACCAGAGTCTCCTTAAAATGAAACCTACCAAAATCCGGGCAATAATTATAGACCAAACCACCAGCAGCTTCCGTCCCCACGACCTTACCATTTACGACCGTCCAATCCAGCTAACTAACACACTAAAGTACCTCGGACTAACAGTTGATCACCGACTAATGTGGAAGCCCAGTTTACTAACCATTCAACAGAATGGTTAGTAAACCAATAGACTAAAATTACTAAAACTACAAATCCGCCGAACATGGGGACAGCAAACTTCCACGATCCTGGGTAGTCTCTGATAAGTCTCTGATCTGACCCATCCTCTGCTACGCAAATGTGGCCTAGGCTTCCGCTCCTCCCTTCTTTTATCGCGTCCTGCAGATCCTCGGACGCCCCGGCTTCCGCATAACCTATCCCCTACCCGCATGCTCCATCAACTTATAAAATTCCCCACCTTACTCTTGCATCTTGAACACCTCAGAGTATCCTATGTTACTCGCAAACCATTTACACCCCCCATTCCCCTTCCCCTTAGCTTTCCCGCTCACTGCTCACCTGCCCTAGTACTCTACCGCTTCTCTATTAATACATTACTCGAACACGCCACCTCCACATCCTCTTCCAAACAAACTTGAATCGCTTTCCATTACCCAAACATGAAATCAGCCCTGGTATATCATACTCATCTAACCAGATCTAGAAGATCGTATCTGCCCTCCACTTGTTGGGGTTCCTTTCCCCTCCACTCCTCTCCACCCACTTCCTAAGTCGTGGTTCGGAATCGATCCCTCTTCATTCTTCCTAAGTCCCTCTTCCAAACATCCATCCCCATAAACAGCCTCCTATGCACTAACAAGAATGCTACGTTCTTATGATACCCTTATCACTGGCAATCTTCATCCACTACTCACTTTACTCATCTATCTTTAACTTATGCAACTGCTAATCTGTTTTATATATTCGTGTGAATATATTCATCTTCCATTCACCTGTGTCTGTATTCTAATTAATCAACAAATCATCCTTTTGTATTCAACTTACGAAACTGACAACCTGTCTTCTACTGTATAAAAGATCCATTTTTGACGACTGCCCTGCCCAATTTTTATACTATGTTTTAAAATTTTTCCTCTCATGTGGCTAATTTTTATACTTTTATTAAAAATTTTTACTCTCATGTGGCTGACGATCGGCAAATTGTATCCGCTGACAGCCCACACGCCGCACATATGGAATGAGGAGGATGAAATGACATTAATGAAGGAAAAAATTATAATGTTATCAGTGGCGGCTCGCAAGTATACATTCTGAGTGTTCACAAATTTTTAGATTCAGAAGAAGTAATAGCAACTGCTGTGTAACAGTTATGCTTATAAACAAATTTATACAACTAAAGTCCTTGTCAATAATAACAATAACAACAATAATGTGCACAACTTATCTGACAAGCGACAGAAATTTTTGTGGAATTTATTTGTTTTCCGCATAATTAAGTACAGTTTAGGGCAATAACGAAATACACTACTGGCCATTAAAATTGATACACCAAGAAGAAATGCAGATAATAAACACGTGTTCATTGGACAAATATACTAGAACTGACATGAGATTACATTTTTACGCAATTTGGGTGCATAGATCCTGAGAAATCAGTATCCAGAACAACCAGCTCTGGCCGTAGTAACGGCCTTGATACGCCTGGGCATTGAGTCAAACAGAGCTTGGATGGCGTGTACAGGTACAGCTGCCCATGCAGCTTCAACACGATACTACAGTTTATCAACAGTAGTGACTGGCGTTTTGTGATGAGCCAGTTGCTCGGCCACCATTGACCAACGTTTTCAATTCGTGAGAGATCTGCAGAATGGGCTGGCCAGGGCAGCAGTCGAACATTTTCTGTATCCAGAAAGGCCGTACAGGACCTGCAACATGCTGAAATGTAGGGTTTCGCAGGGGTCGAATGAAGGGTAGAGCCACGGGTCGTAACACATCTGAAATGTAACGTCCACTGTTCAAAGTGCCGTCAATGCGAACCAGAGGTGACCGAACCGTGTAACCAATGGCACCCCATACCACCACGCCGGGTGATACGCCAGTATGGCGATGACGAATATACGCTTCCAATGTGCGTTCACCGCGATGTAGCAAACACGGATGTGACCATCATGATGCTGTAAACAGAACCTGGATTCGTTCGAAAAAGTGATGTTTTGCCATTCGTGCACCCAGGTTCGTCGTTGAGTACACCATCGCAGGCGCTCCTGTCTGAGATGTAGCGTCAAGGGTAACCACAGCCAGGTCTCCGAGCTGATAGTCCTTGCTGCTGCAAACGTCGTCGAACTGTTCGTGCAGATGGTTGTTGTCTTTCAAACGTCCCCATCTGTTGACTCAGGGATCTAGACGTAGCTGCACGATCCGTTACAGCCATGCGGATAAGATGCCTGTCATCTCGACTGCACGGCGTTCCGTATTACCCTCCTGAACCTACCGATTCCATATTCTGCTAACAGTCATTGGATCTCGACCAACGCGAGCAGCAATGTCGCGATACGATAAACCGCAACCGCGATAGGCTACAATCCGACCTTTATCAAAGACGGAAACGTGATGGTAAGCATTTCTCTTCCTTACACGAGGCATCACAACAACGTTTCACCAGGCAACGCCGCTCAACTGCTGTTTGGGTATCAGCAATCGGTTGGAAACTTCCCTCGTGTCAGCACGTTGTAGGTGTCGCCACCGGCGCCAACCTTGTGTGAATGCTTTGAGAAGGTAATCATTTGCATATCACAGCATCTTCTTCCTGTCGGTTAAATTTCGCGTCTGTAGAACGTCATCTTCGTGGTGTAGCAATTTTAATGGCCAGTAGTGTAAGATCTAAGCTTTCACAACTCTCCATTTCACATGTTTGTGTAAGTGGGAGTTTTCGTGCTTTCCCATTTTTTTTGGACAGGTGTATAACATCGCTGACAGATGTACTTGTATTAGTTCACGGATTTACTTCCGGATTGAAATAAGATATTCTTGCGCTCCACCAACACAACTAACTGTACACTTCCTTCTTAAACGTTCGCTTGTAGCCGTGCTTGTTTGATTTCGTCACTCTCTCAATCGAAGGACCTGTTATTGGAGGCCCCAGTTGCTTTGCGGCTATCTTTTCCTGGTAACTTACTTTTCTGTTACCAGAATGAAATTTTCATTCCGCAGCGGAGTGTGCGCTGATATGAAACTTCCTAGTAGACTAAAGCTGTAAGCCGGACCGAGACTCGAAATCGGGACCATTTCCTTTCGGAGGCACGTGCTCTACGGATTGAACTACTCAAGTACAACTGACGGCGCATTCTCAGAACTTTACTTCTCTGTTAGCATTTATAATAGATTCAACATAGTTCATGTTGATACTGCACACAAAAGTCGATTCCCACAAAGTAAACAGAAATGATTAAATGGGGTAGTAATGTCTACCAAAATGGTCACTTGACTAGAATACAAATGCGGCGCTGGATTCATAAGGGCCTAAAGCACACCGCCGTCGGTCCCACACTTAAGTGAATAGCAGAGAAACCAGTGATAGCAGATTTTCGTGAATCTCAAATATACAATGTGGGCCTATAGCACAGATAAACTTGACTCACCATAAGATCAACAGATTTCAAGCATGAATAGGTGCTACAATCTCACAATCGACGGTAAGGTTCTTTAGGCTCTCATGATTCTCAGCGCCTCAAAAGGATTACTGTATGATGCAGTTCATAACTTAATATACTATAACTCATTCAGAAACCCACAAAATATGTCTACTGTCAGTAAAACACTAACAGTTACTGACGTCTGAATTTAACTGCAATATATATATAGTGAGTGAACTAGCATATTTGACAAAGGGGAGCCACAATGTTGGGATCACAGATTTACTTCTAACTTTCTACGCCTTTAGTAGGCAATTAAAACAACATAATATGCAAGTAGTAAAGTGCACTACTCAAGCAATTCCGAGAAATTCGCAAGACAAGTTTTCTCCGTCTATTATGTGGCTTATGTATCTGGACGTACGTTCTGTATGTTACAGTACTTGGTGATCAAGTGGTTAACATTCGAGCAAGGGAAAACACGCGTATGTTAAACGACAGTTTGACTCCAGCTCGATCTTAATTACTAATCAATTGTTTTATCACTGGTCATATTATTTAATTTGTATGACATTTGAGAGATAACATAATGAAAAAAACCACGTGCATTTGCAGGAAGTTTCAGTTTACGTTTTCCATGTCTGTATGATAAATATCATGCTGCAGATCAATCAAAACAAATACATTTTCCATGCTTGTATGACAAATACCATCTTGCAACATCTTATGTTGTACATTACTCTTGTGGTCTGGCGCATTATGATTTACTATATTACTGATGACGAGTAACGTCATTCGCATCATTATTTATCGAGGTTTGATTTGGCCTTTGCAAGTCTGTCTCTTGTCCTTGAAAATTTAATTACAAATAATAAACAGTCAAATAATATATGAAATTCACTGCAACTTCATGAAAGTGCACTTGGTTTCTTTAATACATTACCACACAATTATCGTATAAATTAAATAACGTGAGCAGAGATGAAAAATATTTAGATTAAATAAGTGAGTCATACAGGGATTAGAACCGCCGCCTCGTCCACCACCTGCCTGCAGAGCGCGAACAGTAACCGCTGCGATTTTTTTTTTCCCCCTCATTGTGCTCGTTATTGTTTCGCTGCATTTGTTCCGCGCGGACGTCCCCCAACACACGTTGAAGTTCGTTGTTGATCGATTCTCTCAGTTTTTTTTTTTTTTTTTTTTTTTTTTTTTTTTTTTTTATACAGAGGGCAGTTAACCGTCTGACCCAAAACTCTGAGCTACCGTGGCGGTTACCTCTTGACCACAGGGATTCCTTGCGACTCGCATTGCCGGAGTAGTGTGTCTTATTACTTACACATTATGTTGTTTAATGGCCCACTAGAAGTGTTCAAAGTTTAAAGTAAATCCGTGATCCCAGCGTTGTGGCCTCCCCTTGTGAGGAGTGTGCTACCATCTAGCAGGAGTTATACCGAGCGAAAGGGAATGAAAGTCTGCCACAGTGTGCTGCCACCTGGTAGCACTGACGTAAACTGGTAGTTGAGTGGCAAGGACTAGCTGTGCACGTCGTGAACCATGCACATTGTTTATCAAATCTGTATGTATTTGGCCTATAAGGCAATTACGTCACGCGAGTTGCGCATGCGCAAAAGTTCCTCAAAGCGGTTTCGCAGTGTCTAGAGGAGCAATAGCGCGATAGATTTCAGTGCCGTATCTTTGAGATCGCAACATCTGTGTTACGTTTCACAGCAATCAAAGAAAAATAACCAATAAATCCGCAACACGGTGGAAGTTAGGGTGTCCGCGTGCTCTTGTGCTCTCACACAGCAGTCGCCACCGAATGTTGCAGACAGTTACATAATAAGAGAAGACCTGACGCTAGACACAATGATCAACTGAGAAAGGCAAATTAAACTCATTCATAGTCCTCAGTCCAAAACCAGCGTAGGTTAACGCGCAGCACTCACCTCGTTGTTGCTTTGTGCGAAGGTTGAAGTTCCGTCCGTTGAGTACATGATCCTTGCACGCTTCTCTTCGCCAGCAACAGTGACGTAGAAAGTGTTAGAAACTAAGTTATGCTGATGTCAACCGACTGCGTCCTCTCTAAGATCGATTTCACCGAAAACCCTCGGGTCAAATACAAGAATTCAATACCAGGGTTGGTTACATCCAAAGTCAGTCTTCAAAGTAATGCGCTGCACACGGTCGTCCGTTTCGTGTTCACAAAGCCGCTAAGCCAGCAACAGCGGAGGTAGAGTGATTTTCAATTCCGACTTCTGTGGAACGGGTGTTGCTCGGCAACTGTCTGGAACCTCAGCTAACAATTGAAATGAGCTTGTCCGGCTATTTCATGGGTCTACCTCAACCAATCGCGTAAGGTGATTTCGCATAGGTCTCTCTGCAAAGCCTCGGTGCTGCCGCAGCACTTCATACGACGTTTCCAATGACGTATCTTCGATATCGGCAGCAGGCTATTACGCTACGCAGTTGAAAGCTGTCCGCCCCCAAGAGCTAGAGTGATGCCGGCACGGTAGCTCAGCGTGTTCGGTCAGAGAGCTGGTTGGCATCTGTAATAAAAAACTGAGTGCAAGGATCAACAGACAAACTTTAATGGATGCCATGTGACGTCCGCAACGACCAAACCCAACGATCAACAATGGAAAAAGTCGTTAGCGCGACAGAATGTTAATCCTAAGAGCCCGGGTTCGATTTCCGGCTGGGTCGGAGATTTTCTCCGTTCAGAGACTGGGTGTTGTGTTGTCCTAATCATCATCATTTCATCCCCATCGACGTGCAAGTCGCCGAAGTGGCGTCATATCGAAAGACTTGCACCCAGTGAACGGTCTACCCGACGGGAGACCCTAGTCACACGACATTCACATTTTTAGTTGAAAGCTGACATCTATGCTGGCAGCTGACAGCACTCTTCTTTCGTCATATGACGCAGAGTTTCGCTCATTGGAAGTGAGCATCTTCAGATATTCATGATCTTGACCGCAAGACGTTGAAACACTTGTTACCAACCAGTGATCCGCAGACCACATGTATGTAGGTTTGAACAACAGTGTTAGCCCCACAACTACCACTAAACTTTTACAGAAGAAACAAGCTCAAAAATTACATTGAAGCAAACCGAATTTAATTTTCTACAAAAATATTGTCTTTTATGTTATGATAGTACTCTTAACGCATGTTACTTATGAATTTAACGAATATGATAAAACTTTTGATTAAAGTTTATTTTTCCACTAACACAGTTTATTTGTCTTGAACCTCGTGGTCCTTGCTGTCAGTAGAGAAGTCAAAGTGGTCCCCGGTTAAAAAGGTATGGGGACCACTGCGTTAAAGGGTTGAAGTTTCCCTTGGTACTATCGTCAGCTGAAAGTGCTGTGAGTTAAAATCGCTACAGATCGCGTATTGTTTGCTTTATCGTTACTTTCGCTCATTGTACGACTGCATCTTCTGACATACATTGACCTACTGGCAACGCATTAATGGCGTAGATCTGTGTTGATGATTGTGATGAGCAGAGTTTTAGATCTTTGATGTGTTGCCACAAATATCTGTAGGCGCTCACGTCTGATGAGAGAAATAGTAATAAATAAAATAATATGCCACATGAGTCGATTTATCTGTACTTTAATTCCGAATGGTCGCTGTGTCTTCTACAGGCTATTGTACTTTTGCAAAGAACGCCCCATTCCCGTCAAAAGGCTGTCGTGGACAGTGGCAGATTCTCATGAAACATTTACAAACACACACTCTGCGTATGATATGTTCTTAGCATGTACTACAAGTTGTACTAAAAGTTGTCACAGATAAAACTCTGAAGCACTCAGGTCATTAGATGTACTTCTGCGCACATGCATGCACTACCGGTTAAAGTAGAAGAAAATATACCTGCTAAAGAGATTACATAACGTAGTAGATCACTAAAAACAAATAACTATTACGTATATGATGGTGTTTGTAGCAGAATATTAATAGTTTCCGACTCGGTAAGTATCTCTATAAGCTGTTTTTGCAATTACTCAGTGACTGACTTGAATCTCTCGCAAAACTGAAAATAAACAACCTACCTCCAATTGCAGACACATTTCGTTCTTCCAGTATTTCCAAAAGTTCTTGATACTGTGAACTTGTGAACTACTTCTCAGTTTACCTTCCGTCAGGAATTCGCCACAAAGAAAGCCATACAAAATCTCACAAATAAAGTCCTACAAGAGCTAAACAAGAAAATTATTCTGCTGGCGTATTATGCATCCTAGTCAAAATTCTACTTAGTCAACTAAAGTGTTCTGGCATTAGTGGCATCCCTCTTGCACGCATTAGGCAAAGAGTCCCATTGACAATTTGTGTCATAGAATTAAAACCAACATCACTGCTGAGAATTCAGAAATACAAAGAATGGGGGTCGCACAAGTCGCGATGCTGGGTCTAGTTTTGACCTTAACTTCCGTCAACAATCTTCCAATGACTTTATATGACTACTCAAAAACCATAACGTTTGGTGATGACAGAAAGACATTAATCAACGACAAAAACTCAGTCTTTTCAGTCACAGATGGTAGCTCAAGGGGTCCCCAACGGATTCACAGAAAACATTTAAAGGCCTAACGTTGAAAAATCTCAATTTCAAATTTTTTTAAAAAAAGAGTCTTGCTACTTCAAGATGCAAATGTTAATGGCCGTATAGTAAATGTTTTGATCAGACGACAAGATAGTTGACCAATTTTTACATTTTCACTAATCGTTGTCTTAGGGAATCGTCATCTCGGACAATGCGCCTCAAGGCAAACAGAAACGAATTAATTTTGCTAAAAGCGCGCGCTTAAATAAATTGTATAAAGTAGCAAAATGCTCGTTTTGAAGAGACCTGTTTAATGATCTTTAGATTCTCACAGTCACTTATACTTCCAATTTACTTCTCAATGGTTTGCAGCTGTAAATGAATGTCAGTTTCCAGTGATCTGGTATTTCCGAAATCTCAATACGCAACGTAAAAACAATTTTCAAGTCCTTGCTTAAGTTTGAAATTTGAATAAATAACTTGATGCAAAGGCCTTCGAGGTCCCACCTAGCACAAAGGAAGAAAATAAATTGGAAAACCCTATCCATACATGAGACAATAAGGATTATGCCTGTTTTCAGGAAATCGTCTTATATGGTTAATTATGTCATTTTATGCTGATAACATCCTTTTTTTCTTCTTAAATTTCTGTGTTGTATTACAAAAACGGAAATGAAATTCATTTTGAAGCGTGCAAAGCGCTCCATTAGAGTCATCTGAAGCCTGTGACGTCATTGGCATGCTCGCCACACCTACTGTTATGAAGCTCATTCTCTATGATGTCTTGTTTCGGAATTTACGTTTCGGAAAATGGGCTACAAATAGTGTCTAGTGCCACGCTGTACACATGAATCAATAAAACCTCTTGAAAAATTGTTTCTGAGTGATCAAAAGAATGAGAAAATGGGTAAAATGTGTTTTCACGGTGCCGGTAAAATGCCACAACGTCGACACAAAAGTTCCCTAACTTAATTAAAAAAGTCTTGCGCTCTGAAGTTAACATTACCTTACTTCCGAGATAAACTTTCTCACTGTTACAAGAAAGGATAGTGTCATACAACGAAATTACACTGTTAGTGAAAAATGTTGTTTTGCCCATTGTGACGTACATTATTCGGTAGCTCAGTTCTTAGAGAGAAGACTTTCGAATTATATGTGACGATATCCATAGATCACTGGTTCGAATTTGGGACTGGACAGTTCTCTCATATGAAAACCAAATCACAGTTACAAAACTTCACCACACCGGTCAAAGTATTATTATGTTTTCCTTATCGTTTACTTACGCTTACATTTGCAATCGCTGTTCACACACGTCATGTTCAAATGTTATTTTATAGTTAATGTGATCTCACATTTTTAGTTCATTAGAAAAGATGTCTTTTATCTTAGAACTGCGCAGTTAGGTTCCTTATCGCCTAAACATTGGGAGTTCCATCATCTTAAATAAAGATAAAGTAAGTCTGCTTCAGACACTGACGTCAATTTTCATTCACAAACCACAGCCCTTACCTTTGTGTTGTACATGCTTTGTATCTCTCTGTATAAAAAGCCTCATTCTTCTACATTTCGTTGTACTGTGGGAGAATGGTGATATCTTCACTACTAGCAATGCTTCCCAAAAAAGTGTATTGTTTATACGGCAAGTAAACGTATTTATTCTCAGACGTCCATTACTCAGACACAGATTACTATGAAGCTATATATAATACATCCACCATCGTTCTTGCTAACGTTATTGTCGTATTTCGGGTAAAACTTTTAAAAATATACGAATCTTCCAGGATTCGATTTTGCGTCTTCTCTACCTGCCCTCAGATGGGCTGTCCGTTGCGCCACAGAACGCCTGCTCGGATCAGTCCCTCTGCTGAGTGTCTTGTAGAGAGGAAATCAGCAAGAACTGCCAAAACTAATTTTATTGTGCTTTGGGTGTTACTTCATGATTGATAGTTAATAATTTAGTTATAAGATACGGAGCAGTTTGCAAAAATTCTGCAATCCCTTAGTTTTGAGCCAGTTTAATGATGTTGCAAAAAATGGTTCAAATGGCTCTGAGCACTATGGGACTCAACTTCTGAGGTCATCAGTCCCCTAGAATTTAAAACTACTTAAACCTAACTAATCTAAGGACGTCACACACATCCATGCCCGAGGCAAGATTTGAACCTGCGACCGTAGCGGTAGCGCGGTTCCAGACTGTAGCATCTAGAACCGCTCGGCCACCCCCGCCGGCTAATGATGTTGCAGGAAGCAGAGAAAAGAATGCCCGTCGTTGCACATATAGTTGCTGTAAAATGGTGCAGCATAAACGCATCAACTTTCGGAAGGTTAACAAAATTCCTTCCATTATCACTTAAAACTTCTAATCAATAAATAGCTAAGCCGTTTCCAGCAAAAGTACGTAAGTACGTAAAAACCTAATAGCTTCGGCTAACATTCTTGTAATACACGTATAGTTTCGATTTACTCCTAGTCTGTGACGTCACCAGAACTTCAGCCAGTAACAGAGCGTTTTCGTTCAGATGACCAGATCTTGATATTTAATGACTTTTAAGATTTAATTGCATAAAATAACAGTTATTTTGTGAGAATATTGACCGTAAATGCTATTTGAATGTTGTGTTCACTCAGAATAACAACAATTCGAAACTCATATTTAACATAGAAAAGTAGCCTTTTGAAAACATACCCCATTAGCCACTCCTACAACTGATACATCTAGGTTAATAAGTCAATAAATCCCGTCAACTGTATGCCAAGGACCAGTTCTCATTCTAAAGAAGCAAGACAAGTAGAAATGTTTTGTAGATAACCCTCTGTTGTTTCAGACTGATCCATGCGTCAGGGTAGGCATCGGTCCGTGCATTAAGTCATTAAAATGTGCTAGTGCACTACATGGAAAAGAGGTTTCACATTGCGTAAGGTTTCTTCTGTTAAACCTCTGTGAAATTTTGTCAGAATATTTAATTTTTATGAAGAACGGTATTTCATTCGTGACTGTAAAAATTATTTTTAAATGGATTATTGTTCAGCACAGTCACATGCAATTTAAAGAGGAGATAATAAATTTTGGCCATCAGCGACCATCAGCATATCTATATGACACACAAAAAATTGAAAGTAAGTTCAAAATATTAAGAATGAAGTTATATGTTAGTTAATTTGATTTTTAATATTGTGATAGAGACGTTTGTGACTGATAAAAATTTTATTCTTGGTTTATTGTCCGGCATAATCGTGTTAGATAAAGAAGGAGATGTGTGATTGTCCCATCAAATAAACCATTTAGAAGAGAACTGCAACAATCACAGATGTCTCCGTCAAGAATGAAATGCATTTCCTTCCAAAATGTGTGGCGAGACAACATACGGAAATATCATACAGATTATTTACCTCAAACTTCAATTAGTGGGGAACATTGGTAAAACCAAATTTAACAAAGGATGTCTTGGATTGCTGTTTCCTTTCTAACGTTATTTTTTCAGTTTCAGCCTTTTGTTGGCGAGGAACCAGCACCTTTTTAATATTTCATGAAGCGTTTACTAACGAATTTGTCAACAGTTGCAGTATATATATTTGGCGACTAGTTTCGAACCAATTGGTTCAATATCAAAACTGGCCTACTGAGGCTGCACTGAAAGTGCCTGATCTTCATAATAAACATCAAAATGCCAATGTCTTATTTGATTTATTTGATTTTGTCTTGCTAAGAGGCACATGTGGATGACTGCGACAGTCATTTTGTGAACATTTTATAAAGCATGTTTGATGTTTATTAGTAAGTTTCAACGTGAATGAAATTTGAGATATTCTGTATTTAGCGCTATGTTAATATCGACATTGTTGCGTAGCATTCACCTATCCTTAACTGTTTTCTTTCTTTCTGTTACAAATGCTGCTCACTTTCTGTCTAATTCAACGTTTAAGACTGCTGACCAATGATGTCTTTTCAGATACTTTCAAGAAAGTAAAATACAAATCAGCGAATGTTACAAAATACTTTGTTTCATTTCTCACTAGTTTGCAACCTATATGTCAGTAATCAGGTTAAAGCAAACTATGTGCGCGAAAAATGGTTTCTACGCTGGTGAATAATTTTGAGAAATATTTAACGCAGCCGAAAATTGCGTTGGAAACTCAGAGAGAAAAAGTTATCTTTTTTTAGAGGTACCAAAGCAATAACATAAAACGTTAAAGCGGCGCACTGAATTATATGTAAAGGAATGTTATGATGTCACAGTATTTGTCAGAAACAGTAGTGCAGTTAAATTGAAGATGATACCTAACTGAATATGTACACTAAGCTTTTCCCAGTGTACAGACTATTTCAATAATTCACGAAAATACATCCCGCTAAAAATGTGTGAAACGTGTTTTGAGAAACGTTACCTCTCTAAATATTGGCTGTTTTGGAAGGTCTTGCCTGTTCTGCATTCTCGTGAACTATTCGAACAACGAATTACCGCAGTTGTATTTTATAAATATCAGGACAAATTTACATGTACGAGGAACAGTGCTTGCAACAACAGCTGGTGAGTAGCCATACTGTATAACTACGTATACCTCACCATACATGCGCGTCACAAGGCGCAGAGTGTAATATGGGGGAAGAAGCAGCGCCACTGGCTGGTCTAACGATGGCAGGTGGCCGGTTGGACTGATCTCGACACACGATAAATCAGCTTCACTCAGAGATGTCACAATGCCCAAAATCTCAAGAGGTGATTCATCCTGCTTGCCAATATGGCAGCATTGCGGCAGATGTTGGTGATACTCTCGGTGTGGGGGATGTTTTTATTGGACGGAATGAGACCCTGTACACTTTCAGCATCGTCTCTGGAAACTCTATGACGGAACTGCAGGCTGGAAACATCGCAGGACGCTGAAACGTCGTAAGTACTTTCATTAATTGGTGTGCTCGCGGTGAGCAGCTAACAAGGGAACCTCCCCATCGCACCCCCCTCGGATTTACTTATAAGTTGGCACAGTGGATAGGCCTTGAAAAACTGAACACAGATCAATCGAGAAAACAGGAAGAAGTTATGTGCAACTATGAAAAAAAGGCAAAATATACAAACTGAGTAGTCCATGCGCAAGATAGGCAACATTAAGGAACAGTGAACTCAGGAGCACCGTGGTCCCGTGGTTAGCGTGAGCAGCTGCGGAACGAGAGGTCGTTGGTTCAAGTCTCCCATCGCATGGGAATTTTACTTTCCTTATTTTGGCAAAGTTATGATCTGTCCGTTCGTTCATTGACGTCTCTGTTCACTGTAAGAAGTTTAGTGTATGTGTTTTGCGACCGCACCGCAAAACCGTGCGATTAGTAGACGAAAGGACGTGCCTCTCCAATGGCAACCGAAAACATGTGATCGCAAGGTCATAGGTCAACCGATTCCTCCAAAGGAAAACACGTCTGATATATTATATACGACACTGGTGACGGCATGTGCGTCACATGACAGGAATATGTTGTCGACCCACCTAACTTGGCGAATGGGTAAAAAGATTCTTCTACCTTGCCCGATTTAGGTTTTCTTGTTTAGGTGTAGCGTCCCCATACTACGGCGCAGCTACTTAGCATCGGAGTGAGGGATAGTAATTGTCTGAAAATAAAAAATTAAAATTTTCACACGAGGAAATATTTGAACCAAGGACCTCTCGTTCCGTAGTTGTTCACGCTAACCACGAGACCACGGTGCTCCTGAGCTCACGGTTCCTTAATATTGTCTATCTTGCACATGGACTACTCAGTTTCTATATTTTGCTTTTTTTTCATAGTTGCACATAACTTTTTCCTGTTTTCTCGAGTGATCTGTGTTCAGTTTTTCAAGGCCTATCCACTGTACCAACTTATAACTAAATCTGATGGGGATGCGATGGGGAGGTTCCCTTGTAAGAAAAAAAATAATTCCACTTTCTGCCACTAGATGACAATATGGCGCTATAAGCAGTCAGAATCTGGTGTGGGTGCGGAAAAGAGGAGGAACGATCAAACGCTTGATAACGGTGGTCCTGGTACATTTATTAGGATGTGGTCACAAGTTACAGTGTGTATTCAGTATGGTCTCTCGATTCTATAACAGGATGCATCAGTAACACACTATCGTTGACAGTTGCTCGCATCATATCCGGCGTAATCACAGCGATATGTCGTCATATACTATCCTTCAGATCAGGAAGAGTCCGTATTGACACGCCCTGCTAAACCTACAGAGCAGGACAGGTAGTTCAAGTTGTGGAAAGGGGCCAAAATAACAGGCTGTCAGTTACACTCGAACATACAACCTCTTATTTAATCAAACATTAGAAGAGCCGAGAAATTAAAAAAAAAAAAAAAAGAAACAGCTTTAGTTTTGGAACTTAATTAGCTGCTGAATGCGCCGCACAGTCTCATGCCTTAAGGGCAAGACCACTTTAATTTAAAACGTTTGAAAGCCAATAACTTAAAGCTCAACCAAAACCAGAAATTTAAAAGGCGAAACCTTATCTTAAAACAGTTCCTTAATTAGGCTGAAGGCCCAAAGAATCTGACTCTTTAAGAGCAAACAACTTAAATTCAAACTTGGCTGAAGGCTTACACTTAAGACTCAATAACATTAATTTTTAAAATGCCAGAGGCTTTATGTGAAACAGTTCTCAAATTAGGCTGAAGGCCCAAACCATCTAACAGCTTAAGAGCAGAACAACTTTAATTCAAAATCGCCTGAAGTCTCAAAGAATCTGACACTTTAAGAGGAAACAACTTAAATTCAAACTTGGCTGAAGGCCTACACTCAAGACTCAATAACATTAATTTTTAAAATGCCAAAGGCTTTACGTAAAACAGTACTTAAATTAGGCTGAAGGCCCAAACAATCTAACAGCTTAATGGCAAAACAACTTTAATCTAAAAGCGGCTAGAAGCCATGCACGTAGAAACAAAAAGAACAAACAAGATAAGGCAGTACACCGAAGGGGGCTCAGAAGTTCCGAGGGTCGGCCTGGAATTCAAACACTAATGCTCGCTTCGGTGAGACAGGCAGTCTGCCCAATCATTGTCGCCACGACGAAAACCCAACTGACAGACAGTCAACGGACCCACCGACAAGATAACTTCCACTTCACCCGACCAGCACACAACAGGGAGTTCAATGGAACAACGTAAAAGGTATTGGCGCCCATAACCAATTATACCTTGAGCTGTCAAACTACACACCGTGTTGGACAGCGACAACACAATGAGGACAATACACTGCCTGAATTTACGTCAATAGCCAGGGCAGGTAACCGGAACGTTAACGGCCACAAGGCAGAAGAATCCGCTGGTGCACTTCAATTCAAATAACCTAGTACAGTTAAACTCCACAGGAGTGTGGCTAAGATTTGCCAACTTGAAAACACATGTTGTTGCTCGCGGAAATATTCCAACAGCCGGCAACGAACTGCAAACAACACAATGTGAACAGTCGTCACTTGCTGGTAGATTAGGTCAAAACTCAACTTTTATGTCCAGGATTGGTGAGCCACGAACCTTGTAGCAATGGGAACAGCACCACACACTCCAACACTGCATAGAGGCTGCTAGCAGGCCCGACCAAAACACGCACCTCAGAAAATTCCTCGCTGCTCCACGACAACTGTCTGCACACAGCCCTGCCGGAAACTATAAGCGCCAGGCTAAAGATAGTCCAAGGTGCGAATAACGATACACACTGCTGCTGCCACCCGCGGAAAGAGAGGATAACAGCATAATCGCGATAACTGTGGAGACTAAACACAGAATAGCAACCAAGGTTTAATCCAATGCATAGTATGAGCCAGCCACGGCTCACGTACACATCCCTGATAGACACAGTCTTTCAGATATCCCCACAACAAGAAGTCATACGAATTTAGGCCAGGGTATCTGGAAGGCCACACATCTTGAAATTGCGATGATGCGGCCGTTACGGAAGGTTTCTCGAAGCAAATCTCCCACCTGGCAAGCGGCATGTGATGTCGCCCATTCTGCATGAAAACAGTGGTGTGGCCGAAGTTGCGTTCTTGCAAAGCTAAAATCACGTATTGCATAAGAAGGTCCTTACAACGTGCAAATGTCACTGTACACTTAAAAGACTTGCAAGGTTTATCTCCACGAAGAAAAGCGGACTGCGAATGAAGGAGCGTTATAAAACCACATCACGTAGTCACATAAGCTGAGTGCGGTGAATGTTCCTGCAAAAGCATATGGCGGGATAGAGCCCTATATGCGACATTTCTGTGCATTCATTATACTGTGAAGAGTAAAATCTGCCTCGTCCGCCATAAGAATATTCCCAGGCCACATATCTTCCATTTCCATGCATTCCAAAAGCGAAGGGCAGAGTCATGACGTTTTAGCCTACCTTGGGGCTCCATTTGAAGCACATTATGAATATTGTAAGGACACCGGTGTAAAATGCGCCCCAAAATCTTTTGAACTATTGGCCAGGGGAGGCAGAATTTCCGGGTATAGCTACAGCAATTTCATCAACAACTACCTTGAGGATGGGCCGCCTCCCTCTCCCTGCTGCAACGCCAAATTATAATTCAGATTATAATCCAGATTTCTTGACCACATTATTTAGCCAGTTTGTTGACATGGGCCTCTTCGCAGCTATTTCCGCCGCCGATATTCGCGCTTCCATGCATGTCTCACCACGAGCTATTTCACGTGGAATGGCAATTTCTGCGAACAGCTGGAAGGCGTCGCAATGGGTAGTCCTCTTAGTCCAGTGGTGGCCAACTTTTTCACGCAACATTTCGAAGCACGAGCACTGGACTTGTCGACTGGTAAACCTAAGGTGTGGTACAGATATATCGATGATACTTTCGTTGTGTGGAGCCATGGTGAAGAAAAGCTCGGTGACTGCCTAAGACACTTGAACAGCCTCCATGCCAACATAAAATTTACAATGGAAGTAGAAAAGGACAAGAAGCTACCATTTCTAGATGTGCTGGTTACAACGAATGGCGAAAGACCTGGGACGCAGCGTGTATCTAAATCCGACACACACGGACCGATACCTGCACAAACTGTCAAACGACGACCCGAGCCAGAAAAGAGGCATGATTAATACGCTCGTAATACCAGCAGGAAGAATATGTGAGCCCCAGCACCTCAGACGCGAAATGCAATACCTGGAAAGTGCTCTGAGGAGCAATTTGTACTCCACAAATTATATTAGAAGTGTAACAGAGCCAAACACTCGGCGAAGTGATAAATCAGAAAAAGAAATGTCGTATACGGCCTTTCCGCCATACATTCCCTGAGTGACGGACAGAATCGGCCGTATATTGCGCAAACACGGCGTAAAGACGATTTTCAAACCGACACGGACGATCAAAGAGTGTCTTCGATCGGCAAAGGAGAAAAGGGATCCACTTGCAATGTCGGGAATATACCGAATACCTTCCACATGTAGAAAGGTTTATGTCGGAATGACCTGACGATCAATCAACACCAGGATCAATGAACATAAGCGAAATTGCATGTTGGGGCAGGTGGAGAAATCGGCCGTGGCAGAGCACGCGCTGAGACCGACCACGTAATAAAGTTCGCCGACACGGAAGCTCTGACTGTAGAGAATCACTATCACACCCGCTTGTTCATAGAAGCTGTAGAAATACAAAAACACACGAACAGCTTCAACAAGAAAGAGGAAAGCCTGAAGGTAAACGGATCCTGGCTTCCCGTGCTGCAGCGAACGACCGTCGCAGGTAGCAAGAGGAGAACCTCACCAGAAATTACGGCGGAGAAGCCCACGGACGTTGGCGCGCCAGGTACATATGAAGGGCTTATTTCAATAGTGGTACAAATCCATTTTTGTTCATTCTGAGATACAAAGTCTTAAAGTTAAAAGGGCGCTGAAAAATCTGCAGTTGAGATACCAGAAATATTCAAGTATAGATACTTGAATATTTCTGGTATCTCAACTGCAGATTTTTCAGGACTCTGTGTCTCAGAATGAACAAAAATTGACTTTTACCACTATTGAAATAAGCCCTTCATATAGTCTGCGGCCGCGAGCTCGGCTCCAGTTCACCACCAGCAATGGAGGGTGAAGCCTGCACAGTGTCAGCCAATCGTGTTGGCAAAACGTCAGTAAAATCATCAGATGAACGACGGCCGAAGAACCCGGGACAGAAGCCAATAGGCAGTTTGTCATTACTTCTATTGCTGCCGTTCTGATGAAACAACTTTACCGGTGGTACACTGTCATTCTTCTCAATAGAAAATTCGTTTCATACTGAAAATGACAATCGTCTTAAACCTTTATACCAACAGTCATTTCAGAAGAGAAATCAACACACGTCGCCTAGCTACAAACACCATACTGACGTCAAAACAGGAAACATTTCATATTCTGACTGTTTACAGCTCCATATTTTCACCTGGCGGCAGAAAGTGAAATTATTATTTCCCTCAGCATACTATTTGAGAGCACCGATTAATGGATATACCTACGATATTTCCGTGTCCCGTGATGTATACAGGCTGCGCAACGGCAGTCGGAAAACTGTCAGTTTATTTATAACCACCTTGTAGGTGTTTTATGTAGGTTAGTTTGTTGTCTTTGTTTCATCTAACCTGCAGGGGTTGAATATTACGCAGGACATTTGTTAGTTTGCGCTGTATATTCGCCATGTGTAACTCTAATTGGATCTTAAGGAATATGCGCCGAAGCGCAAACTGTTTGTCAGTGACAAATGGCATTAGTACGCTGACCATTGTCTAATTTCAAACTAAGGTTGTCCTTTAAGAATCAAGTCACACACTTTAATCATTGTGTCGAAAAAGATGAGCTACACTCACAGTTAAGTAAGGTACATTTAGAATCATTTGTAGCGCCGCCTGAGAATCAACAGTTAGTGCCTGATAGCTTAGTATTAATGGCAACTGTCGTCTACGTAGCGGTACTTAGAAGTAAATTAAAAATCATCTAATCTGCACTATAGAATATGCACTAGTTGTGTCAAAGAGTAGCAAATGGTTGTGGTGGCAGAGTTACACTATTGGCCATTAAAATTGCTAAACCAAGAAGAAATGCAAATGATAAACGGGTATTCATTGGACAAATATATTATACTAGAAGTGTCATGTGATTACATTTTCACGCAATTTGGGTGCATAGATCCTGAGAAATCAGTACCCAGAAAAACCACCTTTGGTCGTAATAAAGGCCTTGAACGCCTGGGCATTGAGTCAAACAGAGCTTGGATGGTGAGTACATGTACAGCTGTCCATGCAGTTTCAACACGATACCACAGTTGATCAAGAGTAGTGACTGGCGTATTGTGACGAGCCAGTTGCTCGGCCACCATTGACCAGACGTTTTCAATTGGTGAGAGATCTGGAAAATGTGCTGTCCAGGGCAACAGTCGAACGTTTTCTGTATCCAGAAAGTCCCGTACAAGACCTGCAACATGCGGTCCTGCATTATCCTGCTGAAATGTAAGGCTCGTAACACATCTGAAATGTAACGTCCACTGTTCAAAGTGCCGTCAATGCGGGCAAGAAGTGACCGAGACGTGTAACCAGTGGCACCCTATACCATCACGCCGGGTGATACGCCAGTATGGCGATGACGAATACACGCTACCAATGTGCGTTCACTGCGATGTCGCCAAACACGGATGCGACCATCATGATGCTGTAAACGGAACCTGGATTCATCCGAAAAAATGACGTTTTGCCATTCGTGCACCGAGGTTCGTCGTTGAGTTCACCATCGCAGGCGCTCCTGTCTGTGATGCAGCGTCAAGGCAGCCACAGCTATGGTCTCCGAGCTGTTAGTCCATGCTGCTGCAAACGTCGTTGAACTGTTCGTGCAGATGGTTGTTGTCTTACAAACGTCCCCATCTGTTGACTCAGGGATCGAGACGTGGCTGCACGATCCGTTATAGCCATGCAGATAAGATGCCTGTCATCTCGACTGTTAGTGATACGAGGCCGTTGGGACCCAGCACGGCGTTCCGTATTACCCTCCTGAACCCACCGATTCCTTATTCTGCTAACAGTCATTGATGTCGACCAACGCGAGCAGCAATGTCGCGATACGATAAACCGCAATCGCGATAGGCTACAATCCGTGAAAACGTGATGGTAAGCATTTCTCCTCCTTACACGAGGCATCACAAGGTTCCACAAGGCATCGCCGGTCAACTGCTCTTTGTGTATGAGAAATCGGTTGGAAACATTCCTCATGTCAGCATGTTGTAGGTGTCGCCACCGGCGCCAACCTTGTGTGAATGCTCTGAAAAGCTAATCATTTGCATATCATAGCATCTTCTTCCTGTCGGTTAAATTTCGCATCTGTAGCACGTCATCTTCGTGGTGTAGCAATTTTAATGGACAGGAGTGTGTATTATCAGTAACTTTAATTGTTTGAATTATTGTGTATGATATAACCAACCTTGTTATTGAGGTACTTACTGGTTATGATAAGCCGTTTGTCTCGCCTGGTGGGGTATGTTTGTGTGTGTGGCTCTGCCTGCCGATCGGTAAATTTTTGAGATTTCAAATTCGTTATCACGACGTTAAAGATGCCGTCCATCAGAAATTTGAATTATGTTACTAAACGCAGTTATTTTTCGTCTTTTAGGCGAATGTGCGTATTTTAATGGATGTTGAAATCTTTTTAATTAATTATTGAAATAGCTACAAATCATGGACATTTTCTTGTGTTATGGTGCCACTGAATGTTTAAAATATTTCCACCTGTAAAATGGGCAATGGTGCAGTAAAGAAGGTGTCAGTTAGAAAGGACCATATTATTAACACAGTTCTCTGTTTCAGAGTAAAACGTTTGCCCTGTTTGGTTGCATTCCAGCCGCAGCCAGCCGAAGCAGACGTACATAAGAGACGAGCAGACTCATTTACTATGAAGAAGCTGAATTAAAAAAATATTGAGCTCAACCGACCGTCAGTCATTAAAATCCAGTCCTCTATCCCCAATGACGTTACACTGGCGCAGGTGTGAGGATAAATCCAGTGTGTGGTACAGAGACTCTCATCGACAGAGACTCCACCAAACTTTAGTTACAGACGGCAAAGTGCCTTCAGATATTTAAATTTGTTATCACGACACATGGTAGAAATAGGTTTGTCTCTCTACTGCTTCCAAAAGTAATGAACTAAGTTTATAAAACAGGGCTCTCAGGTATCTGAATAGTTAATTTACGATTCACAGTGAAACACTTGCTTCTATTGACATTTACCATTTTACGAAGAAGTTGCTTGATTCACATTCAACGTGATGTCCTGACGCATCGACAAATTTATTGGAACCTAGTCACATATTGATTGCAGCAGAGATTAGATTAAGAAATTTGATAAATAAACTTGAGCGTAAAAAAATATGATGCCAATGTGGAGCGTTACACTAACTTATCTTCGGGAAATACCTTTAGTCGGATCCGCAATAAAAACATTCACATATGTTGTTTTTTCCAAAGACAATCTGGATGGTTATTTAAGTGTTGCAACGATCCTACAAATAAATAATACGTTTAATTTTGACATAACTTGTGTATCGGAAAAAACACGCAGTTGATTTTTTCATTGTTCTCTCTCACACTGCATGCAAACGAATTTTAATTAAGCGGACAAACTTCGCCAGTATAGATCATCCAGCTCCAAAACGTTAACAGTAAAAAGTTAATCCCTCTGTCAATAGCCATTCGCTACGTTTGTAATTTCAGTAAAAATGTCATCAAAATTGTCTCGTGACAGACTGAACATGATTTTAGTACAATTACAGAAGATTATTTCAAATTGAATGGTAAGAGAGCGTCTAAATCCTTTTCGTAGGAAAAGGACGAAGAAGAAAAATAAAGCTTGATTTTAACACCCGCATCGATGCTGAAGCAAAAATGAATATTTATTTTTTTGTACACAGGTCTCGATTGACGAAGATAGCGGCAATGAAATCTTAACCGAGATGAGGAGAACTAAATGGCTCGCCGTCGAGGTCGTTAATAAAGCACTATTACGTTAGTCGGTTAGGGTAGTGAAAGAAAGCATACTCTGCCTTTTCAACGAATCTGTCTAGCATTCGCTCGAAATTATATGGGGGGAACGCGAAAAATTTATGTCAAGATGCATGAGTAGTGAATCCCGACACAAGCGCGGTCAATTACGTCACATGCCTCTTGAAAGCGAATTCAGTATGTTACCCACTGACAGACCTCACTTGCTGCTACAGTTAACGAGACACCATGTTTGGGGGATGCACAGGGTAGATACATTATCGCAAGTAGTAAACACTGCTATTGTGCATATTAACTTCAAATGGTTCAAATGGCTCTGAGCACTATAGGACTTAACTTCTAAGGTCATCAGTCCCCTAGAACTTAGAACTACTTAAACCGAACTAACCTAAGGACATCACACACATCCATGCCCGAGGCAGGATTCGAACCTGCGGCCGTAGCGGTCGCGTGGTTCCAGACTGTAGCGCCTTTAACCGCTTGGCCACCCCGGCCGGCGTGCATATTAACTGTTTCTGTTAAGCTTAGTAGCCTTTCTGACAGTCTTCATACCGCCTCAGAGGCCTCTAACCTCCTTTCGTGTTCGCCAGCCGGGGTGGCCGAGCGGTTCTAGGCGCTACAGTCTGGAACCGCGCGACGGCTACGGTCGCAGGTTCGAATCCTGCCTCGGGCTTGGGTGTGTGTGATGTCCTTAGGTTAGTTAGGTTTAAGTAGTTCTATGTTCTAGGGGACTGATGACCTTAGAAGTTAAGTCCCATAGTGCTCAGAGCCATTTGAACCTTTGAACCTCTCGTGTTCCTTCCTGATCGTACACTCTCTATCCCTACACAAAACTACAACGCATACATAATATTTCATCAATCTTTTACTGTCTATAGCTCCCGTCTCCCACATATTAACTTTTTCTTCCTGTTACAATGCTTTTTCTTTATTTCAGTTCTGGTTTATATTCCTTGACTGCATGCCCTACTCTCTTGACTCAACTATCTAGGTATTTGAGTAGTTTCACTTGCTCAGTTTTTTCCATTAATATTCTTCCACTTGGCTTCTGTTGTGGCGTAACAAGCTAGTCACGCCACACTGAGGAGGAAGCCGAAAGGCACGCGTACACACACGCCGACTGGCGTCAAGTCTGGAACAGGATAAGTTATGACTGCTATAAAGAAAATACGTAGCTTTGGAATATACTTAACTTTTAATGCTTCCTTTGGTACATCTCTCTTGACTATACAAATGAGACTCGTAAGATACATGCACTGATACAATTGGCGCCTTGCTAAGTCGTAGCCATTAACTTAGCTGAAGGCTATTCTAACTGTCTCTCGGCAAATGAGAGCAAAGGCTTCGTCAGTATAGTCGCTAGCAACGTCGTCGTACAATTGGGGCGAGTTCTCGTACGTCTCTCGAGACCTGCCGTGTGGTGGCGCTCGGTCTGCGATCACACAGTGGCGACACGCGGGTCCGACATGTACTAATGGACCGCGGCCGATTTAAGCTACCACCTAGCAAGTGTGGTGTCTGGCAGTGACACCACATTCCTCCCCCGCAAATCGGCGAACGGTCGTGTTATAAGGCTTCCGCCCGCCGTGGGGAGGACCCCATGTTGACGTATGCGATGAGGTGGGGAGCCTAACAACAGGCGAGGCTGTGCCACCCGCACCCGGCCATTCGGTCCGAGGGGAGCTAGGAAACGCCTGAAAACCTAGTCCAGGGTGCACGTCAACATGCGGTGTATGCGCCCGTAGAGAGACAGGAGGGGCCAAAGGGTCGACCTCCATGTGGTCGGGGCACCCGACGGGCGAAGACGACATCTGGTCCAGAGCGGGCAAGAGTTCCATGGCGGAGGACAGCTGGTCACGGGAAGCGAGCGGCGGCGCGTGACCCAGGGAGGCGCCAGGCGGTTGCAGCGAAGCGTCCACTGCGGGCGGCGCCGGAGGCGGCTGCGGCGGCGGCGCGACGCCATGAGGCAAAATGGAAGACAGCGTCGGTAACACCTGGGGATGAGGCGAGCCAGTAGATGGGTCCCCAGGGCGCTGACCGGACGGCACCGTCGCTGAAAGCAGACGGGGAGCGGCAGAACCCAGGCGACGACAGAGGCGCAGCTGATTGAGATGCCGACGCACCTCACCAGAGGCCCCCAAAACCAAATACATCGCGTGGCCGAGGCAGCGAAGAATGCGCCCTGCGAGCCAACGCCGTGAACCGCGATAGTTGCGATAGAAAACAACGTCGCCAGGAGCAAAAGCAGTAGTCTGCCGCTGCACTGGAACCTGATGCGGCGGATGCAGCAAAGACATCAAGGTTCGATGAGGACGACCATGGAGCAACTCAGCCGGCGAGCGACCATCGCGGGGCTGAGAGCGATACGAAGACAAAAAGAGCAACAATGCGTCCTCCCTAGAATGCGACTCTTTCAACTTCAACATCTGTGACTTGAAAGTCCGGACCAACCGTTCAGCGGCACCGTTTGACTGAGGCGAAAACGGCGCGGATGTCAGATGTTGAATACCATTGGCCTTGCAGAATGACTGAAATTCTGCGGACATGAATTGTGGGCCATTGTCGGAAACAATAGTCTGGGGAAGACCTTCAATGCAAAAAATAGCGGACAACGCTTGGATGGTGGCAGATGACGTCGTGGAAGACTTCCGGACAACAAAAGGAAAATTACTGAAGGAATCCACCACAACCAACCATTGAGCATTCCAGAATGGACCAGCAAAATCGATGTGCAAGCGTTGCCAAGGGGAAGTGGCTGTCGGCCATGCAAAGAATTTCCGCGGCGGGACGGATTGTTGTTCGGCACACGCCACGCAAGAAGAGCACATATTCGTAATCGCAGCATCGATTCCGAACCAAGTACAGTGCTGACGAGCAAGTTGTTTCGTGCGCACTATACCCCAATGTCCATGGTGAAGAAGCCGTAAGACAGAGGACTGTAACGAACGTGGGACCACGACTCGGGAGTGATCATTGTCAGAACGCAACAACAAAACACCACGTCATACAAAAAGTCTCTCCTTGTGAGCAAAAAATCGGCGAACCAACTGATCCTGGATCTGTGACTTTGACAAGAGCTATTGCGTAGCAACAAAACGCAAAACAGTAGCAAGGACAGGGTCAGCAGCTGTGGCTGTAGCGACACGACGAAAATCAATCGGAAACGATTCGACCACGTCATCGGTTTCCGAATCAATGAACATGCAAGCAAGTTCGGAAGAATCGAATGCTTTATCCTCAGCAACAGGCAAACGGGACAACGCATCAGCGTTGCCGTGCTTATCAGTGGACCGATACAAGATATCGTAGCGGTACTGCGAGAGGAAAATCGACCAGCGAATGAATTTCTGCGCTGTACGTGGAGGTACAGGCTTGTTCGGATGAAAAAGCGATGTCAACGGTTTGTGGTCTGTGATGATGTTAAAGTGACGACCATACAAGAAATGATGGAACTTAGTAACACCAAACACGAGAGCTAAAGCTTCTTTCTCTATCTGGGAATAATTGCGTTGCGCAGACGAGAGCAATTTGGACGCAAAGGCAATAGGGCGATCGTATGAACCATCTTTGTGTGCAAGCACAGCACCGATCCCGAAATCCGATGCATCGACCATCAACAAAAGGGGTTTCCAGGGATCGAATGGCGTAAGGCAAGTATTTGAAAGGAACGCCGATTTCAACTGGCGAAAGGCGCGTTCGCATTCCGTCGTCCAGACGAACGGAACACCTTTACGGCGTAAGCGATGAAGCGGAGCTGAAATGGAAGAAGCGCGCGGCACAAACCTGGCATAGTAATTAATTGTTCCCAACACACTCTGTAGCTGTTTCAAGTTCTGTGGCGAAGGCAACTCCTGTATGGCATGGAGGTGCTCTGGACTCGGATGTATGCTTTGTGCATTTATGACATGGCCCAGATATGGTAAGTCACGAGCAAAAAACACACATTTGTCCTTCCTCAAGCGAAGACCATTTTGTCGTAAGACCTGAAATAACGTTCGTAGGTTGGCTAAATGTTCGGCTTCTGTCTTTCCGGAGATCACAATATCGTCCAGATAGTTCGCAGCAGTAGGGACCGACGCACAAACAGTTTGTAAATATTGCTGAAACAATGCAGGGGCGGGTGCACACCCGAATGGCAGTCTTTTGAATCGGTACAAACCAAGATGCGTGTTAACCACCAAGACGCGCTGGGATTCTTCGTCCACCGGTATTTGCAAGTACGCATCTGCTAGGTCCAACTTTGCAAAATACGTTCCCGGGCACAGTTTGTCAAAAAGATCTTCCGGGCGGGGCAAAGGAAAAGTAGCAGTCACAAGTTGTGGATTCACAGTTGCCTTGAAGTCCACGCAAAGTCTCAATTTTCCGGAAGGTTTTTTCAAAATTACTAAGGGTGAGGCCCAGAGAGAAGCCTGCACACGTTCAATTACACCTTGAGATTCTAAATCGTTTAACGTTCTTGCGACCTCATCACGCAATGCGTGGGGAACATTGCGCGCTCTGAAAAATTTCGGTTGCGCGTCCACTTTGAGTTCCAAATGTGCTTCATAGTTCTTAGCGCAACCAAGGCCCGGTGCAAAAATGTCTGCAAATTCTTCACAAAGACGAGAAACACTGGCTGAAGGCACAGTCTGGTTCACTGATAGGACCTGATTTACGATAGACAAGTTAAACAACTGAAATAAATCTAAACCAAACAAGTTCACTGCAGTAGAAGAACGAAGGACGTAAAAAGACACAAGTTTTGTTTGTCCCTTGTATGTGGCAAGAAGAGAGCACTGTCCTACCACAGGGATAATTTGTCCGGAATAACTATGGAGCTGAACATGTGCGGCACGCAACGGTGGTGCGCCCAGTTGTTTGTACGTGGCGTGATTGAGCAATGAAACTGCAGCTCCGGTATCGAGCTGGAATGGTATCACTTGTCCGGCAAAGTCTAAGTCTACAAAAAGTTTTTTGTCCTGCTGACGACAAGAGCGACTTTCACGTGCAATTTGAATTGATACAGGTACAGAAGCACTGGCGACTTTACGGGAGTTCCGGCGACGTCGACGCACACTTTTTGTGGGACGAACACAGTCACTGTTAGATAAAGGGGCACTGGACGGGGTGGAATTAACGACATGAATGTCCATGGGCGAAGGTCCAAGAGCCTGATTGTCCCTGGTTCGATTCCGGCGCGAAGCAAAGGGCCTGGAATGGTTTTGATTGTCTGATCTTAGCTGTTTCTGGCAAACACTTTGAACATGTCCATTCTTATGACAGTAAAAGCAAATAGCTTGGCGTGACGGGCAATTGTCACGCGAATGTCTAGTTGCACACCGTGGGCATGATTTTAGAACTGCATTGGCATGCTTACGCGGCACACGTGTTTGCGAGCTAGTCTGCAGCTGCGCGGACGTGCGCGAGGGCCGTTTAGCGTCCCTGGCTGCGCGCCCGGCGGGCCGGTCAATGCGACACACTGCTGGCGAAGTTTCAAATGATTCCTGAGCAAAGTCAAGTGTGTCGTGCCTATCCAATATGTCTATCACTTGTTGAAGGGAGGGATTAACTAGTTTCAAAATCGAACATCAGAAACGTTCTGTGCTATTGCATCACGCACCATAGTATCTGGATACGGAAGTCCACATTCACATGCAAAATCACAATCCCTAGTAAGTCCTTGCAATGTTGCAACCCACTCCCTATTAGTCTGACCGGCCGTACGTTTGGTACGAAAGAACGTATACCTTTTGGCAACTACATTAACTGTTTCTTTGAAATAGGCATCTAAAGCAGACAAAATTTCTTCGTAGGACAGAGTTGCTATGTCGCGTCGGGGAAACAACTTCACTATCACACGGTAGGTGGACACACCTACACACGAAAGCAAAAACGGCTGCCGCTCATTACCTTGAATTCTGTAGGCGGCGAGATGAAATCCAAACTGTCGGGACCATTCCGTCCAGGTTTCGTTGGCTGCCACAAAGCTACGAAACGGGGGTGCAACCGCATGATGTGGCGGCGGTAGCGATGAAGCGGCGGCGGCCGCATCGGTTTGCAGCGCACGTTGACCCTGGACGAGCTGTCCAAGGGCATCCAATAAGGCCTGCGTCTGCTGATTCTGCAAGCGATAAAATTCGGACAGTACATCTGGAGAATGTGGCGAAGCCATGACACAAGCAAATGTAAGCAATGAGAAAGAACAAGATCCTGATTAATCCGCGTCGCCAATCTGTTGTGGCGTAACAAGCTAGTCACGCCACACTGAGGAGGAAGCCGAAAGGCACGCGTACACACACGCCGACTGGCGTCAAGTCTGGAACAGGATAAGTTATGACTGCTATAAAGAAAATACGTAGCTTTGGAATATACTTAACTTTTAATGCTTCCTTTGGTACATCTCTCTTGACTATACAAATGAGACTCGTAAGATACATGCACTGATACAATTGGCGCCTTGCTAAGTCGTAGCCATTAACTTAGCTGAAGGCTATTCTAACTGTCTCTCGGCAAATGAGAGCAAAGGCTTCGTCAGTATAGTCGCTAGCAACGTCGTCGTACAACTGGGGCGAGTTCTCGTACGTCTCTCGAGACCTGCCGTGTGGTGGCGCTCGGTCTGCGATCACACAGTGGCGACACGCGGGTCCGACATGTACTAATGGACCGCGGCCGATTTCAGCTACCACCTAGCAAGTGTGGTGTCTGGCAGTGACACCACAGCTTCCCTCCTTACAATGGCCATACTCTCGTTGTTTGTCTTATCAACTTTCACTCTAGACTCTTCTGCATGCCGTACTTTGGTCTACATATACGTATACAGCACTACTCCGGAGAATGTATCTGGTCTACAGTCTTTTCCACCCCTTTCCTGTTCCATTCATGAACGACACGTCCGGAAAATGGCTGTCGGTAAAACTTCGTATGACATCTATTTTCTCCAGTTTTCTCACCATGATCATTCCGTGAGACGTATGTGGGAGGAAGTAATATGTTTTTGAGCATCTTACGACAAGTAAACGACCCCGTGACGAAACACGTCGCTCTTCATTGCATCTTCTCTATCTATTTTATTAATCCTACTTGCTAAGTATCACAGACTCATGAAGAGTACTCAGAAAATGATCGAACGAGTGGTTTGTAAGCCGCTTCTGAAATCTGATTACGCAGGACAGAGCGGATCAGGTTGTGGAAAGGGGCCAAGATCAGTTACTGTTAATTGGACAAGAACACACAACTTTATTCCTCGGAAACCAATGCACAGTTTTCTCTTTAAAACAACAAGGATCAACAGACGGCTGACGGCCCAAGTGACCTCTCAAAAATAAATGTAAATAATTCCTTTTAAAAAACAGGGAAATGGCTGAAGGCCTTACTTAAGTAAAATTAAAATATCTTCTCGGGTAAAGGCCGAAATAATATTTCAGATCAGCAAAGGAAATTCTTTAAAAGGGAAGCATTTACAAATTTCGGCTAAAAGCCATATTTAAAAAAAAACTTGACATATCTTGACGGCTGAAGGCCCAAACAATTATTCAAAAAATTAAAGACAAACCTTAAGATAAGCATTTACACAGTACGGCTGAAGTCCATTTGAAGAATTCAAGATAATTAAAGGGAAACCTTACAGACAGGGATTTACATATTACGGATGAACGCCACAGATTTTAAAACAAACGCGGCAGAAGGTCTAAATACACAGCAAACAACAATTTTAAATAAAGCATGGTTGAAGGCCTAATCTTAAAATAGTTCACATGAGATTCGGCTGAAGACCATGTACTAAACATAGAACAGACAAAATTAATACACGGCTGAGGCCTGGCACAGTACCTGCGACCAAAGAAAATGACAATCACAAACAACAAACAGTGATACTCAGAAGTGCCCCAAAGGTCGGCCTGGGGAGGAAACTCTAACAACAGTTTAGGTGAGACAGGCAGCCAAGCGTAACGCTAAAAATCGGGTGGCAACACGACCTAGGGACGGCAGAAGAACCAACCAACAACATAATCAATTCCCTCTGTCGCAACCGACCAACTGCCTACTCCAGTACGCAGGCAGCATTCATATGCTCAGTGGAAATCACACCAGCTACACACAGTTCCATGCAAACACACTTGCACAAGAACTCGAAAAATCGTAAAAGCAATCACTGTGGAACAACAAGGACGAATCAATTCGACACACAGGGAGTTTCCACAAGCGGTCGTCCGATGAGACGACCGACCGAACGACCAACCCCGGTCGTTCCCACTCAAGTTACATGTGTCGGCAACGGCCGGGCGAGTCTTGGCCGTCGGAAGCTGATTGCAGCTCCAACCCGACTCAAGTCTATGTGCGTTCGGAACTCGGAGGCACGGCGACCCGGGCACAATGGCTTGAACGCAGCCATGCAGAGGTAACTCTTGCCCATTGGCCACGACATCTCTGCTCAAGGAAAGAACCGACCCACGTCCGGCAAGATGACCAACTGACGAGGCCCAGCAACGGTCAAAAGACCAAATACACGTCGCCCGACGAGACGACCAACCGAACGACCAACCAACGGTCGTCCCGGTCGCATTTCCTTCCATCGGACAGATCATGTGTGTCGCCAGCGGTCGGCGAGCACTGGCTGTCCGCACCACACTGGCACTCCGTCCCCCACTGAACTCCCGACACACGACGAGCCGGAAATACTAGCGGTCGCTTCAAAGATAATACGACAGTGCTCTATCGATACGCATTGCTGCTGCCACTCACGGGCAAGCAAACCGGAAACTTAGTGACGCCAGTAAATCGAATTAAGGAGAAAACGAGGCGACAGAACCATAAAAACATGATGACGAGCAATAAACGACATGACCGCGAGCCGCGCACGGCTCAGCTTCTTTCGTGGAATAATTGTATTTCCTTACGATTTTACAAATGAATCTCATTCTTGCATCTGATTTTCCTTCTACACTGACGATAAAAAAGAAATCGCAACGCGAAGAGTGAGTTTTACGTCACAAACGAAAGTTAGTAGGCGTATTTCTACATCTGAAAGATGATGTCTATTCAAATTACGCGCCATTCACATTGAGATTGGCGCTAGTAGCATCACTTTGAGGATGAAAATCGGGTTTGCTTTAAATACACGCTGTAATGGTCGTGAGCGCTAGTTACCTATCAGATTGGACATGGTGAGTTGATGTTAGTCAAGGATGCCTTTAAGGCGACAAAGACGCAATTATCCACCCCTCACTGAGTTTGAACGTCGTCATGTAACAGGGCCACGTGAAGCCGTACGTTCCTTCTGCGATATTGTAGAAAGACCTGGCAGGAAAGGAATGTAGCCACTGTACATGATTGCTGGCAGCAGTGGCCATGAGAGTATATGGTCACAAGATGGCCGGGTTGTAGACGGCCACGTGGCACTAACCAGAGGAAAGACCTCCGTGTTCGGTATACGGCTCTGGCGCGTTGTAATGCATCTGCAGTAGCAGTCTGAGCAACAGTTGACACCACAGTGACACAACGAACTGTTACAAATCCGATACTTCAAGGACAGCTCCGAGCCAGACGCCCTGTAGCGTGCACTCCATTGATCCCAACTACCGCCATTTGCAACTTCAGTGGTATCAAGCGAAAGCTCATTGGAGGGCAGGATGGAGGTGTGTTGTGTTTTATGACGAAAGCTGGTTCTGTCTCGGTGGCAGTGATGGCCTATGTTCATTATAAGGAGCCCGGGTGAGTGGCTGCAACCGACCTTTTTGTGCGCTTGATACACTAGACCTACACCTGCAGTTATTGTCAGGGGGGCGATTTCGTATGACAGCAAGAGCACTCCTGTGGTTATCCCATGCTCCGTGACTGCAGATTTCTACGTCAGTCGGGATATTCGACTGTTGTACTGCCATTCATGAACAGGATTGTTCAAATGTTCAAATGTGTGTGAAATCTTATGGGACTTAACTGCTAAGGTGTTCAGTCCCTAAGCTTACACACTACTTAACCTAAATTATCCTAAGGACAAACACACACACTCATGTCTGAGGGAGGACTCGAACCTCCGCCGGGACCAGCCGCACAGTCTATGACTGCAGAGCCTTAGACCGCTCGGCTAATCCCGCGTGGCATGAACAGCATTCCAGGAGTATCTTCCAACAGGATAACACTCGCCCACTACAGAGTACCGACATGTTGCCTTGGCTTGCTCGATCACCAGATCTGCCTCTAGTCAAGCACTTACGAGACATCATCGGACGTCAACTCCAGCGTCATCCACAAATGCCATTAACCGTCCTGTACTGACCGACCAAGTGCAACAGGCATGGAACTCCGTACCACACACTGACTTCCAGCACCACGTTTTCTTGCTTGCATTCAACATTCTGGCGGTTACACCAGTTATTAATATACTAACATTTCACATTTGTGATCGCTTACCTTGCGCTTGCATTACCCTTTGATCTTGCAGTGATAATCGCTTAAAAATGTTGCCTAGACAAATGAGTTCCTGAAATTTCATTACTCTATATTAATTACTTTTTGGTGTTGCGATTTTTTTTCTATGAGTGTATTTGTTTTATGCAGCGAGCCCACTTTAGTTGACTCCGGGAATCACACTACATATCTTATGGTAGTTCCTGTTTCCAGTGATTTATCGCTTGCGGTGTAATCGAAAACCCGGTGATCTCACACCTACTTATGCACAGTACGTTAGGTTTACTTACGTTAAGAGTCAGTTCCCAGTCCCTGCACGGAGCATTAATCCTCTGCAGGTCTCTCTACACATCGCTACAGTCTGTACGATGGGCATGTCATTTTGATTTTTGTAAGTTATCGATGTGAACGTCAGAGAGGGAGAGAAAGTTATGTTGCTGTTAAACAACCTTTGGTCTTGTTGTGGCACAGTCTTTGCCTCTGCGAAGTTTGATACATTCTTAGTTGAAATGTGGTAGGTAATGTATGTATTCAATAGTGCTGTGTTGACTTGCGATTGTAAAGGCCAGCAAGGATGAATACGATGTATAAATTGAAAGAGAAAATAATACAACGTTTGATTTTTTTTGGAGAGAAATGGTTTGAGGTAAGACTGCAGCACTGCGCCATTAGTTTTTTGTCAGCTAGTTAATTTGGTTCGCTTGCTCAGAGCTGAGAGAAAGACCACCCAACATCGCTGAGTCAAGCATTAACATATCAACTGATTAAGCTGTCTGGGTTTTATAGAAATTCTCTGTTAACATTTTACTCTTTTTAGATCATTGTTGCCTTTGTTAACCGTAGTATTGTTTAGGCCAATGTTAAGAGCGAAGACGACGCGAAGTTTTACTCTGTCTTTTTGAATACATACTTCATTCTAAATTCGTTGTCTTGGAATATCATTTTATAGAAATAGTTACTCTTCCCATCCCACTGTTTACAGAAGAGTTATCATTATGCATTACCACATTGTACCTTGTGGTATGCAACAGTTTGAATGTTGTTAGGGAACTTTATTTAACAAATAGAAAATATAGCTTAGCCGCTGTCTGGTTGCTGTTCGCTGTTGTGCTTCCGAAAAATCTGTAACATTTCTGTGAAGACGCGAGGTGAGTGGAAATTTTGGTTGGAGCTAGATAATTGTCTTACTTCAGTTGTATTCAGACCAATAAAGTTCAGGTCAAATTAGGTTCTGTTTAGTCAAAGGTTAGCATACCAGTTTAAGTTGGATAATTGTTTGTGGGTGCATAGTTTTAGTAATACGAAGACATTTTGTAGAGTGGGAGGAAAATTTGGGCTAAATTTCATACAGAAACACATAGAGGGTAACTTACATGTTTACTGACATTGCAGTCTCTCTATAGACAGAAGGATCGCCCGCGAGCAGCCTCACGGACTCTCCAACATTATCCACTGGATGATTAATGTAAGTAGTAAATAGCAGCGACCGTGTAACATCCTTTGGGGCACTCTTGAAATTAAGTTTCGGTCACAAATCTGGTCCAACACTCGGTAAGCTTCTATTTTCCTCATGAACTGGTAAGGTACAGTAGTATCGAATGCCTTCCGGAAATCAAGGAATACTGCATCAGCCTGAGCGTCTTTGTCTACAGCACTATGGATCTCATGGACGACGAGAGCCAGGGGAGTTTCGCAAGATTTCTGTTTGCAGAATCCATGTTAATATTTATAGATTTTCCATAACTAAACAAAATTTTCTCGGTTTTCAAGCCGAGTCGTTTCGAATAGAACGCTCGAGCTTTCTATGGCTATCTCCGCCATTGTCGTCAGGAGCTAAAGACCACTAAATTCCGGGCCCGGCAATGTTTCCCGCTTTGCAGCATCTAGCACAAATCAGAGAGAGCCGTAATGAACCCTGCTCAGAAGCCAAACTGCAGAGCTCTCAGCAGCACCACTCCGCCGCGGGACCTGTGACGTCAGACGGCGCGAGGCGAGGCTCACAGACCGTGACGAGGACGTCACAGTGCTTGGCACTACAGGCCTTACGAGTGCCAGCAGCCGTTCCGGCGAGGAGCGAGTAACTAGACACCTCAAAAACAGTTTTGCATCACCCCAGTTCCCATAACTCCTGAAGATAGAGGTTGACTGTGGATATTCTATCACAGACACAGTCCCTTTGACTTTTCAGAGAAGTCACTAAACCCGCCCAACAATGTAAACGACCATGTACGAGCAGCGCCTATTAGACGGAGGGGGTCCGACAGCCCATCAGTTCCAGTCATTCTACCAGGAAGGAGGTACACGGCTCGTGTTGCTGTGGTCCAACCGTGCCTAGACGGTCAATACTGCGGTTTGATCGCGTCCGCATTGTTACTTTGTTCCAGGAAGGGCTCTCAGTAAGGGGAGGGTCCAGGCGTCTCGGAGTGAATCAAAGCGATGTTGCTCGGACATGGAGGAGATACAGAGAGATAGGAACTATCGGTGACATGCCTCGTTCAGGCCGCCCAAGGGCTACTACTGCTGTGCATGACCGCTACCTACGGATTATGACTCGGAGGAACCCTGACAGCAACAAAACCATGTTGAATAATACTTTTCCTGCACCCACAGAACGTCGTGTTACGACTCAAACTGTGCGCAGTAGGCTGCATGATGCGCAACTTCACTCCCGACGTCCATGGCTTGGTCCATCTTTGCAGCCACGACACCGTGCAGCGCCGTACAGATGGGCCCAACAACATGCCGAATGGATCGCTCGGGATTGGCATCACGTTCTCTTCACCAACATGTTTGGAGGCAACACCGTCAGGCTGAACGCCTTAGTCAGGCTGTCCAGCGAGTGCGGCAAGGTGGAGGTTCCCTGATGTTTCGATCATGTGGGGACGATACGTGAATACCATCCTCCGACTGGTAGTGCAACCATATCGGCAGCACATTGGCGAGGCATTCGTCTTCATGGACGATAATTCGCGCCCCGTTCGTGCACATCTTGTGAATGATTTCCTTCAGGATAACGACATCGCTCTACTAGAGGGGCCATTATGTTCTCCAGACATGAACCCTATCGAACATGCATGGGATAGATTGAAAAGGGCTGCTTATGGACGACGTGACCCACCAGTCACTCTGAGGGATCTACGCCGAATTGCCACCAAGGAGTGGGATAATCTGTACCAACAGTGCCTTGATGAACTTGTGGATAGTATGCCACGACGAATACAGGCATGCATCAGTGCAAGAGGACGTGCTACTGGCTATTAGAGGTACCGGTGTGTACAGCAGTCAGGACCACCACATCTGAAGGTCTCGCTATATGGTGGTACAACAAGAAATGTGTGGTTTTCATGAACAATAAAAGGGGCGGAAATGATGCATACGTTGATCTCTATTCCAATTTTCCGTACAGGTTCCGGAACTCTCGGAAGCGAGGTGATGCAAAACTTTTTTTGATGTGTGTATTTCAGACGAGTTTAATAATTCTTGGCTGCACGTTTAAATGCGTGCAAGCTCTCAATAGCACACGACAAAGTTAAGAGCCTTAACGCGTATCTTTTCAATCAAATGTTGCTTACTCGTGGGCCTTTCATGGAGCCGAGCGTTCGAGAAGTGTGGCGCAGAGGTCATAGGAAAGCAATATTTTATTGAAAAGGTACACAGCAGAGACCTTAATTTTGTGGTGTGCTATCACGAACTTGCATGTATTTCAACATGCAGTTACGAATTATTAAACTTGTTCGAAATAGTTACTCTCTCCCCGCCGGAGACAGCTGCTAGACCGCGTGAGACCTGCAGTGTCACGTGCTGTGACGTACGGGCCAATGCCTGTATTTCGCGTGGGCCTCGTTCCTTGAGGGGCCTGTCTTCCTCGTGGGCCTCTACGCGAGTAGCTGGCGCCACGTTTGAAACCACTCACTACAAGCGCCGAGCATCCGTCTTTGTATCCTTTCGATATATGCGGGGAGGCTTTGGATACCGAGAGAAAACTAAGGCAGACGCTTGGCGCTTGTAATGAGGTCACTGATACAACGGCCGACTCGAGCTTCTGTGGTCTGCGCAACTCGCTTTCCGTGCACGCATGATTTCTGCCTCTTCTAATCGGTGCCAGATACTGCAGTCGTGCCAATATAGGCGCAAAACCTTGCTAGCCCCGGGAGTCAGTGATTTTTACTACTAACGAAGATAGCCATCGAAAGTTCGATTCATTTTATTCAGTCATACCACCGCGGAAGACTCTGAGGACTGCTGTTCCATAATTCTACAACAGACTTAAGTCAGCGATATAGACCTATAATTATATAAAGGTGTGTATCGGTCTTTCCTGAAAAAGGAATGACCTGCGAGTTTCTCCACTTGGTAGATTCCATTCGTTGCTGCAGTGATGTACGACAAGCTGCTACTAAAAGGTGAGCTAGTTCTTTCACATAATGTCTGTAGAGCTTCACAGGTATTTCATGCAGTCTAGTTGCCTCTCCACTGTTGAGCAGTTTCAATTGATTTTCTATTTCACGAACGCTTATCTCTATGTCTTTCATTTCGGTATTTGTGCACTGATTGAAAGGAGGAACAATATTACCGTCCTCCGTGGTGGAAGCAGATTGGAAGACCTATTTCAGCATTTCGGCCTTATTTCTGTCATCTGTCATGGTACGCATTGATGGTATCTTCTACGATAAAACCGCGATGTCATCAAAAGTTGTCAGCTACGTCCCTGAGCCAAAAAGATATTTTTATTTTCTCTATGTACCACATAGGACAAAGGAGAGTCATCTGATCCCATTGTATAAAGGTGCTGGTATGTCATAACGCGAAGAGCACCCTCCCATCAGGTGCTATTAATCAGTTCTTAATATTTCGGTTGGCTGTATAAACATACACTACTGGCCACCATTTCTGCTACACCAAGAAGAAATGCAGATGATAAACGGGTATTCATTGGACAAATATATTATACTAGAACTGACTTGTGATTACATTTTCACGAAGTTTGGGTGCATAGATCCTGAGAAATCAGTACCCAGAACAATCACCTCTGGCCGTAATAACGGCCTTCATACGCTTGGGCATTGAGTCAGACGGGGCTTGGATGGCGTGTACAGGTACAGCTGCCCATGCAGCTTCAACACGATACCACAGTTCATCAAGAGCAATGACTGGCGTATTGTGATGAGCCAGTTGCTCGGCCACCATTGACCAACGTTTTCAGTTCGTGAGAGATCTGGAGAATGGGCTGGCCAGGGCAGCAGTCGAACATTTTCTGTATCCAGAAAGGCCGTACAGGACCTGCAACATGCTGAAATGTAGGTTTTCGCAGGGGTCGAATAAAGGGTAGAGCCACGGGACGTCCACTGTTGAAAGTGCCGTCAATGCGAACAAGAAGTGACCGAGACGTGTAACCAATGGCACCCCATACCATCACGCTGGGTGATACGCCAGTATGGCGATGACGAATACACGCTTCCAATGTGCGTTCACCGCGATGTCGCCAAACACGGATGCTACCATCATGATGCTGTAAACAGAACCTGGATTCATCCGAAAAAATGACGTTTTGCCATTCGTGCACCCAGTTTCGTCGTTGAGTACACCATCGCAGGCGCTCCTGTCTGTGATGCAGCGTCAAGGCAACCACAGCCATGGTCTCCGAGCTGTTAGTCCATGCTGCTGCAAACGTCGTCGAACTATTCGTGGAGATGGTTGTTGTCTTGCAAATGTCCCCATCTGTTGACTCAGGGATCGAGACGTGGCTGCACGATCCGTTACAGCCATGCGGATAAGATGCCTGTCATCTCGACTGCTAGTGATACGAGGCCGTTGGGACCCAGCACGGCGTTCCGTATTACCCTCCTGAACCCACCGACTCCATATTCTGCTAACAGTCATTGGATCTCGACCAACGTGAGCAGCAATGTCGCGATACGATAAACCGCAACCGCGATAGGCTACAATCCGACCTGTATCAAATGGTACGCATTTCTTCTCCTTACACGAGGCTTCACAACAACGTTTCCCAGGCAACGCCGGTCAACTGCTGTTTGTGTATGAGAAATCGGTTAAAAACTTCCCCATGTCAGCATTTTGTAGGTGTCGCCACCGGCGCCAACCTTGTGTGAATGCTCTGAAAAGCTAATCATTTGCATATCACAGCATCTTCTTCCTGTTGTTTAAATTTCGCGTCTGTAGCACGTCATCTTCGTGGTGTAGAAATTTTAATGGCCGGTCGTGTACCATCAATAGTGGATTCGAAATTGTAAGGCTGTGGAAGTAATTTATATCCCTCATTCTTAATAACGAGACTATTATCAAGGAGAGTCTTTTTATAGCGCTTATTAATATTTCTTATGTTTTGTAAACATACTATCTTGTTATGTTAGTCGGCCTCGGTAGCTATGCTGTCAGCGTTGGGGACTGGTTTTGGAACGGGTTCGGTTTCAGTTCCAAGCCGGGTCGGAGTTTTTCTTCGACTGGGGACAGGATGTTGTGTTGACTCTACATTCGTATCGTCGTAACTGACATCGCACACTTGAGATGGCAGTAAGGGCAGGCCGTCAAAGCCAATAAATTAAACAAAAATAAACTTCTTATGTTTTTACATGTTTTTAAGAAATGTAATCGGATGTGCCTGTGGAGACGGCACAGTGGTAGCCAATTTTCAGCTGCTTGGTATTGACTTGCTGACCTTTCAGGTGCCTTATTCGCAACCTGTATGTATCAACACCGATTATTATGGATATCGTTTAAGTTTTGAATCTTGAAAATAAAATCTAAAAATTTATGAAACAGTTTTAATTGTTCATTTGATTTTAGTTTCCTGGTTTCAGTAGTACGATCAAACTTTCACATTACATTTCTCTAAATTTACAGCTGATTAATTTCACCTTGCTTCAGACAAATACTTCAAGTTTATCGAAGAGTGACCAACCAGAGTTCCTGCATAAAAACATTCTCCTCTTCAAACTGTAATCTTGTTTAACTGATGTAAACGTTTACTTCCGTGCTACAGCCTTCATTCACTCTGTTATTTTTAACGCCACAATGTATGCAGTGGACTCTCAATCTCTGTTAACATAAAATGAAAGTGGAATTTGTATCCGATAATTCAGTAGCTGTCGCGTTCTGAATATGAATTAGCGAGAGCAAGCGAAGATATGTTTGACTTTAAAAAAAAAACACTCCAATAATAAATCAAATAGCATGTTGCTTGCTTGGTGGAAACGAGAAAACACTGAGATAGAAGCTAATTTAAATTTTACGGTATACCTTTACTGAAAAATGTGTGTAGCTTCGATACCCGTTAAGAGGTTGGAATTAATACTAATGTGGCAGTGTTACTTCAACATAATTTCTGTGTTCTGTATAGAGAATTCTGGGGACATATACCTCTGGAAGTTATACAGTTGTTATTTTGTCTAAGATTTATCCACGTTTTTACTGGGAACTCTAGAAATAGCAAACGTAAACACAAGCAGATAATATTTTGTAAGCAGTATTCTTCCGTTACCAACAACAGTGCATTTTGAAAGTAACACTTTTAAAGTGAGATTATTCATCTGAAAACTTTGGAAGATTCTCTAAACATGTCAGGAGGCGCATAAATAACATATCCGCATCAATTTTTTATGTAATATGAAACCATTATTATGTGCAATATGTTGGCATATTTTGCAGATTAATTGGTGTCACTAGTCTCAACAATAAACGATTTTGACACAGTGACTAGAGTGTTTAAAATCAGGTAACTCAAATGTAGTCGCCAACATCCACTATATTACTCCTGTACTACAAAACCAACGTTTAAAGACTTGCAACGAGTGCGGACAGATGTCTGTTTTGTACTGATTGATCATTTGGTATTCTTTGGTTTTAGTGAACGGTGTCAATAGCAGCGGAAGATGTTTAATTGTATGCAGTCAGAAATTAACTGCAGGGCGACATTTGTGGTCTTTATAACGGTAAATTAGTATTCTCGAAGGAATTTTTTTTATTTAAGTCACTTACTGCAGTATTTGATGCGAATCACATTTCCTGAGATTTACTGCTTGAGATTGAATAATATTTAATGAAATTCAAACCTTTATTTTTAAGAAATGAAGCCACCACACCGGTGATCTGTTGTGCCAGAACAGAAGATGAATGAAACCAGAATCTCCTAATCTAAGAAAAGTGATTTTTAGTTGGAGATAGTTTAAGTCTTGGAGATGGCACTCCGAGTGCAATCTACATGAGAGGCGTAGGACTACCTCTCAACACTCACTGCATCTACTGCAGTTCTTGGCCATTTTTGTGAACTATACGATGGTTGCCCAGGTGGAGGTCTGGTTATCGACAACATATGCCTTGAGATAGATAGATAGATGACTCACTGCATTATGTGCGCAGAGTGCCTGTGAGCTTTAGTGTTGTCACAATGCTCTTCAGTAACACCCAATCAAATTTCCCATCAGCTCCTACTAAATGGAAAACTCAACAAGAAATGTCAGAAAAAAAATCAGCAGAATTCAGAGTCAAGAGTCAAGCATGTTCGAAATACCATTTACCATGAAAGATCTTAATCATGAAATGAACTCAATGAAAAACGGGAAAGCAGCGGGAGTCGACGATATACGCGTGGAACAGATAAAACAGCTCGGACATAGAGTCAAGCAATGGATCCTGCAGCTCTTTAATCATTGCTTAAAAACGTGTAAGATCCCAAAGATGTGGAGGAAATCAAAGGTAGTGGCGCTACTAAAACCTGGGAAAGACGCAGGTCAAGCGAAGAACTACCGCCCAATAGCACTCCTGTGCCATCTGTACAAACTGTACGAACGAATAATCCTAAACCGCATAGCAAATATCGCAGACCAAAAGCTCATTCCCCAACAGGTTGGATTCAGACCCGGGGAATCATGCACCAGTCAAATCCTAGCACTCACAGAACACATAGAGGAAGGGTTTGAAAACAAACAAATAACAGGTGTAGCATTGGTGGACTTAAGTCCTGCATACGACACCGTCAACCACAGAAAGCTCATGGAAAAACTGTACTGTACATTTAAGGATCATCAGTTCACAAAAATCATTGAATCTCTGCTGCAAAACAGACAGTTCTATGTAATGCTGGACGGAAAAAAAAGCCGATGGCGCCGACAAAAGAACGGTCTCGCCCAGGGCAGTGTGCTGCCCCCCCCCCCCCCCCTACTGTTTAACCTATACACCAATGATCAACCAACACCGGAACGTACTACCCAAGAGTATGCCGATGATCTGGCCATTACAGCACAAGGAAATAGCTTCGAGGAAGTAGAAGGGAAATTAGAAAGCTCGCTACACGTAATGTCTGAATACTATAAAGAGAACTCCCTCAAACCAAATCCATCTAAGACACAGGTTAGCGCTTTCCACCTCCGCACAAAACAGGCAAACAGGAAGCTGAACGTCACCTGGAATGGCAACAAACTGGACCATACGGACAAACCAACATACCTTGGTGTCGTGCTGGATAGATCACTGACATACAGATATCACTGTGAAAAAACCTGCCAAAAAGTTGCTGCCAGGAACAATATTTTAAGAAAACTGACGAATAGTAAATGGGGAGCTAGTCCAACTGTATTACGAACAACTGCTCAAGCACTTTGCTTCTCCACGGGAGAATATGCATGCCCAGAATGGTCCCGATCCACACATGCCAAAAAAGTCACTACAGTCCTTAATGAAACATGCAGGCTAACAACAGGATGCATGGAACCCACTCCACTTGGGAAAATATACAAAGCAGCTGGATTCTCATCTCCTGAATCCCGAAGAATTGCGCACGAACATACAGAAAAATTTAAACAGATTTTCGACGAGCGCCACACGCTGTATGGTTCTTCATGTGGACGTAGCAGACTTAAATCCCGCAAGAGATTTCTCACTAGTGAATTGAACGAGCCTCCGAAGGACTACCCTGCCTCACGAGAAATACCCAACGGTAGTACATCAAGCTGGAAGATTTGGAGAACACTGAACCGCATCAGAACAGGCGTAGCACCAGTTAAAGCAAACCTAGTCAAATGGGGCTTCAAGGACGAAGGAGACAACAAATGCGACTGTGGTGAAGTTCAGGATATGGAACACCTTCTACAGTGTTCCATGTGCCCCACAAGGTGTACCCTTGACGAACTATGGCTTGAGAAGAAAGAAACATTGGACTTGGCCCGACATTGGGGTGAAAGGCTTTGAAACAAATCTCCGGACAAGAAAAAGTAAAAGTAAAGTAAGTCACGAGGGCTACCACTGTCTGGTGGGCCTATAGCCGACCAGGAGACCTAGAAGGGGTGTTTTGTTGTCATCCCACTCAAGGGGGCGAGTCACTGAAAACTCAGCGCAGACACCAGCGTAGTGGCCATTGGATTATAGTCTCAGTCGCACACGAGATCGTCCACCATCTTGGTGGCTTCGCGGCCAAGGTTGAAGCTTCTTCCTCGCAATCTTGTGGGTCTTTATGGTGGCTGATCTACGTGGTGGGTGCACCACAGCGGTGTGTCAGACTATCAGAAGTTACGTTGAGAGACATTTATTTGGTTAGTAACCAGTAAATAACGTGTTCAAGGAGAAAAGTGTGGACGTGAATATCTCAGATTACCCAGTTATTATTGTTATCAGTGTGAAAGGAAGGTAATAATTATGAATTTAGGGATGACCAAACATCAGTAGAAAATAAGGAGGTAGGCTATAGCAGAAGTGGTTTTAGCGTTACAGAGATGAGACAGCTCGACGTTGGTTGCGGAAAATCTTCAGCGAACTAACTAACCAACAGCAGTTGATTATAAAGAAACCTGACTGCCCAACGTAAGTCTAAAAGCGAAGAGATGCGTCAGCTAAGAACTGAATTTCAAAGAACTAGGCAAAATATAATAATTACTTGTCACGAAAACGTTATTAAGTTTTGTAATCTCTGCAGATTAGGCAACAGTACGTCAGAAAATCAGTAGGTTAAGTTTTAAGACTGATACTTTAGTGTCCGAAATAAAAAGGGAACAAGCTGAAGCTATTTGTTCGGTAAGGAAAGAAATATCTGAGTTAAAAGGCACTTGTGAGACTGTGTGTAAAAGTCAATGTACAGCAGTTGAGAACAAAACTAATAGTTTAAGCTAAGGAAAGTCAGAAATGAATGAGGAGGTTTAAACGGTGGAAGATTGTTAAGGGATATTAGCTAATGAAGTGAAAACCTGTTTAGAGATTTACATGTGTAAGTCCAACCATTTTCAGTCTCTTTCTATCAGGAGTGCTAGTTCTGCAAGGTTCGCAGGAGAGCTTCTGTAAAGTTTGGAAGGTAGGAGACGAGGTACTGGCAGAAGTAAAGCTGTGAGGACGGGGCGTGAGTCGTGCTTGGGTAGCTCAGTTGGTAGAGCACTTGCCCGCGAAAGGCAAAGGTCCCGAGTTCGAGTCTCGGTCCGGCACACAGTTTTAATCTGCCAGGAAGTTTCATATGAGCGCACACTCCGCTGCAGAGTGAAAATCTCATTCTCATTTTCAGTCTACACTGAACGCGAGAGTAAATGTAGTGGATAACAGTGTAGTAACTTCAGACAGTGTTATGTGCCAGACCAAGCCATGTGTAGTCAAACAATTAAATGAAGTAAAGGAGCAAGGGTTTAATGCAACTTCTGTGGTTAAGTGAGTTATGACACAAGACGATTTAAAATTATATAACTGTATTCCATACGATCCGGCTTGCTTACTTACATCCAATTAGGTTTTCGAAATAGTTTCACGGTGTTCAAACAAAAAGAAAATTTGATTTATTGTGGGCTTTCTAAGAGGAGATAGTGAACAGTAGGGATTAATGCACAACTTAATTGCGTGTATGATGAATATCTGTTAAGTTTTAAAAAGCAGTTCTGGTCAGAACGAGTTCCTAGGAATTCTGACACCTGGCAAATATACTAGCCCATTATATTGAAAAATATTTGAATATTAATGAGTTCTTGGACAATCCTTTTAGTTCTGAACATCTTGTACCTAATTTAGTATGTAGACTGATACTCTCAGCAAGCGAGAGGGTAATTGTCAGAGACCTAAGTGAGTGCAAGTTTGGTAAGTGTAATGGAGAAAAGTAGATTATTTGGTGAAAACTGTGGAGGGACTGTCAGTAAATGTTTCTGTTTCCCAGATTCTGGCGCAGAAAGTAGTATTTGTAAAAAGGATATAAAAACTCATTAAGTGTGCGATCTTCCTCATAGCATCAGTGATGAGGCTGGAAATGATATTTTTATGTTTAAAATCCGTTTGATAGTATTTTATGTACTAATTCATTAGGTAAGGTGAACTGATTATATATTCATTTACTTTTAAATAACAATAATGGTAAAACTGTATATTTCATGTATATTACACTTTAGTTAACATTAGTAGAGTTCATTTGTTACAATAGAAATAGCAGCTTGAGCTAGTTCCAGTATTATGAACGGTTAAGCGCCACAAATAAATATTAAAGATCTAAATCATTGTGTGTGGGTAACCATAAGACTAAACAAGTTTCTCGCAAACACTTTTAGTAAGAATGTATAAGTTTTGAAAGACTAAAAAACCTGAAAAAGAGATTTTTCCAGATATGGTGACTAATTAATAAAACACAGAGCGGGAAGTGTTTATTCACACTAGTGGCATTTATTACTAACGAATCAAGATTGTGACTGAGAAAGATGCTAAGGGACCCAATGGATTACGATTATTGTATAATTACCATCCACATACCTATAGAAGGCTTTCACTTTGTAACTGACTGTAAGGACGTGAACTGATCAGATCAATAATATTTCTCTTGTAAACTAATGGGACGTGCTAAGATGTTTAGTACTGAAGACAGTGACACAAAAGGAGAGGTAGAGCCATATCCGAGTATACGTGGCTCTTCTACTGAAGCCTCATAGGGTATTGCACCCGTGTCGCTTTTTTTTTTACCATCTTCCATGATCACTCAGCAAATTTAGCTTAGTTTCCTTCTTCACGAAGATATTAATTTCAGATACAAATTTAGGAAAATGAATATCCGACTGTTGCTGACAGATGGAAGAATGGTGACGAGTGGGAAAAATTCTTTTATTAATAATTATGGAAAAGACTGTTTCACCTTCATTTCTAAAAAGTCAGAGCCGTCACCGAACTTCACGTTTCAACGAATCCAGTACTCGAGGACCCGATAGGAATGTGGTGGAGGCGCTTAACAATGGTGTAAGAGGCATGGCGTCCACAACCCGACTTCGTTACACAAAATGAGGATGACAGTTTTGAAACAGATATAGCCAGTCACTGCATTGTATTCGTTCTAGACTCATATGTTTATAATTGAGCCAGGCTAGGCCTATTGCAATTATCATGAATATTTTAAAGACTGTTAGGAACGACATCGTAGTCGCCAATGACTGAAGCAATTATTTATTTTTACTGATGTAGTTTCGGCCTTAATATATATAAAATGGTATACAGCAAAAGAGTTCCTTCAGCACGTAACAAACTTGAAAAATCTTCGTACATGCACATATGTCATCATCATGCCTGAGTCGTTTAATAATGTTACCAACTTTAACATAAATTCCAACAAACCACTGTTCTGTTTACTGCTTAAGTTCTCATGTGGTTTTGTGTTTTCGAGTCAGTGAACAAAGGTTTAATTTTTACTTAGTGAAGTGAAATGAAAGTATTCTCACTTTAATTTGAGTAAGTAAGTGCAGCGTGCAGTTTTTGTAACTGCTGTGTGACGCTGAGGGATATGTTTGCCCTTTGAGTCGTCATATGGTTTTCTTTGGTTTTTTTAACAGTGTTCTTAATGGCGGAACATTATGGAATGCAGGCAGATGCGAGTTCTAGGGCCACAAAATGGTAACTTAATTTTTTTAGGCCGATACGAATTATAAGAATTTAAATACCTAGAAAATTGTGTAGAACCGAATAACGCTCGTTGAGAATATACACTCCTGGAAATTGAAATAAGAACACCGTGAATTCATTGTCCCAGGAAGGGGAAACTTTATTGACACGTTCCTGGGGTCAGATACATCACATGATCACACTGACAGAACCACAGGCACATAGACACAGGCAACAGAGCATGCACAATGTCGGCACTAGTACAGTGTATATCCACCTTTCGCAGCAATGCAGGCTGCTATTCTCCCATGGAGACGATCGTAGAGATGCTGGATGTAGTCCTGTGGAACGGCTTGCCATGCCATTTCCACCTGGCGCCTCAGTTGGACCAGCGTTCGTGCTGGACGTGCAGACCGCGTGAGACGACGCTTCATCCAGTCACAAACATGCTCAATGGGGGACAGATCCGGAGATCTTGCTGGCCAGGGTAGTTGACTTACACCTTCTAGAGCACGTTGGGTGGCACGGGATACATGCGGACGTGCATTGTCCTGTTGGAACAGCAAGTTCTCTTGCCGGTATAGGAATGGTAGAACGATGGGTTCGATGACGGTTTGGATGTACCGTGCACTATTCAGTGTCCCCTCGACGATCACCAGTGGTGTACGGCCAGTGTAGGAGATCGCTCCCCACACCATGATCCCGGGTGTTGGCCCTGTGTGCCTCGGTCGTATGCAGTCCTGATTGTGGCGCTCACCTGCACGGCGCCAAACACGCATACGACCATCATTGGCACCAAGGCAGAAGCGACTCTCATCGCTGAAGACGACACGTCTCCATTCGTCCCTCCATTCACGCCTGTCGCGACACCACTGGAGGCGGGCTGCACGATGTTGGGGCGTGAGCGGAAGACGGCCTAACGGTGTGCGGGACCGTAGCCCAGCTTCATGGAGACGGTTGCGAATGGTCCTCGCCGATACCCCAGGAGCAACAGTGTCCCTAATTTGCTGGGAAGTGGCGGTGCGGTCCCCTACGGCACTGCGTAGGATCCTACGGTCTTGGCGTGCATCCGTGCGTCGCTGCGGTCCGGTCCCAGGTCGACGGGCACGTGCACCTTCAGCCGACCACTGGCGACAACATCGATGTACTGTGGAGACCTCACGCCCCACGTGTTGAGCAATTCGGCGGTACGTCCACCCGGCCTCCCGCATGCCCACTGTACGCCCTCGCTCAAAGTCCGTCAACTGCACATACGGTTCACGTCCACGCTGTCGCGGCATGCTACCAGTGTTAAAGACTGCGATGGAGCTCCGTATGCCACGGCAAACTGGCTGACACTGACGGCGGCGGTGCACAAATGCTGCGCAGCTAGCGCCATTCGACGGCCAACACCGCGGTTCCTGGTGTGTCCGCTGTGCCGTGCGTGTGATCATTGCTTGTACAGCCCTCTCGCAGTGTCCGGAGCAAGTATGGTGGGTCTGACACACCGGTGTCAATGTGTTCTTTTTTCCATTTCCAGGAGTGTAGATGAAGACTATGGGGAGGTACAGAACGAAATTAACTTTTTTATTTAGAAAGGTAACGGAAATACGAACGAGTTATGACGATAAGTTCAGTAATGGAAGGACGACTGACGAAAAATCAGAATCTGTCTAATTAAAAAAATAAGGTTGAGAACGTATGGCGAAATTAGAGTTCTTAAACTCATATCCAAACTCGGATGAAGTATCAAAATAGACCAGTAATTCGCAATATTTAATACATGAAGAGTGAATAAAACTTATGCATAAAGAAAAAAGAAACGTTTTTATTAAGAAGGATACAAGGTGTAAGACGGGGTTGTACTTTATAACCACTGTTATTTACCTAGTACGTAGAAGAAGCAAATGAAGAAAATGGAAACAAAAATTACAGATGTGGGATACAGTGCAGTGCACACGACAAAGCTGTTCCGGCTGAAGCAAGAAGTGTTGAAAAACCAGATGAAAAAATGCCACCACTTTCACACTTTCACAAAACATGGTATAAGGAAACAAAGTTAAGATAAAATTACGAAGAGTACTGAAATAGTTAGAGAAGGTTACTAAAATGAAAAATTAGGAGGTACAGAATAATGGAAGAAAGGAAAAAAGTCCTATCTACGAAGTAAGATGGCAAAGCGTGGGCGAATCAAGGAGGGTATGGATTTTCGTGTTTGACACAATGGACAACGGCTCTAATGAGGAAGAGAGCTCTGCCAGTATCAATTATTCACTATTTACAAGAGGATGTCGAAACTTAAAAATGCGAACATGAAGAATACATGAAAGGGAACCAGAAAAAAATAAGCGAGAAAAGAAGGGACAGTTGTCTGCTACGACAGGTAGAAGTAATTGACTGAGGTCATGAAGACTAAGAAGATGGAAAGAAAGTCAAAATTTAGAATATGCTACATTATTTTGATAATGGAAGTTGGGTGTTTGGGATACATAGAGATGAGTACACAAGTAACGAAATAAAAGACGAGCAAGTGAGAGGGTGGAGCAATAGCAGTAGCACCAGCCTTCCCTCGTATTAGCTCCTCTGACAGTGAACCTCCGCACTGTGAACTCCACGGCTGGCGGTCTCTCACAGCGAACGAGCATTTATACTTTTTTTTTCAAAGAGTGGTTATGGCGGTCTGACTACAAATGGCACTACGGACGTTTCCATCGGAAATTCAAAAACAACGCTTCGGCGCACCTTTGACATCACACAAACACGGTCCAACCGCCCTCTATCCGCATGCCGGACACCCCGTGCGTGTGCCTGTGGAAGCGCGAGTGACGGGGGTGATAGGTGCGTATGTGGTGGAGCCTGTATGCGCATGGGACGAGAGGCTGGGCACGGCGACCGTATGCCTGATCGCGCTGTTGTTTTCGCGCCGTTACGCACAGGGAATGGCCGGAGGTGTTTTAGGGGAAATGTCGGCCTGCACCGCAGGGGGCGCAGTTCGCGGACCACGCCCCCGGCCCAGGGCGCTGACAGCTGAGGCCTCTGCCGACCGCCCACAGAGACAAAGGGAGCAGCAGTAGGGTCAGGTACAGCGCTGTGAACTCGAGGGGCCCGGCTGTTTTAACCACACACTGCTGGTTTCTTTTTATTTAAGTTATGCAGGCTACATGCTGACAGGTTGAGGGCCGACTGTATAAACGTCACTTAATGGAGATAAATTTTCCGTCTGTAATGCCCTTCATGTCGACGTGACACTAAATCTTAATATTAATTTCTTCCTTCAATCGAGATAAATTTTGACAGTAGTTCATAAAATGAACATGGTTTACGATTTGTCTAGGTTGTATAACACTAAACTGAGCGAAGTTCATCGTTGATGTAAATTAGGTTCAGAAACACGTGACAACATCAGTTATCAGTACGATTATGGGAGATACACAGTATTTATTACAGAAAGTTTCGGAGTGTAAAAAGGAGAAAAAATAATTACAAGAAATCTCTTAGATTTCTTCAAGAAACTTATCTACAGCCGAAAAACTTTCAAGTACTCGCACATACGTGAAGTAAACGTAAGTATCTAGAATGAAATTTTCACTCTACAGCTGAGTGTGCGCTGATATGAAACTTCCTGGCAGATTAAAACTGTGTGCCGGACCGAGACTCGAACTCGGGACCATTGCCTTTCGCTGGCAAGTGTTCTACCAACTGAGCTACCCAAGCACGATTCACGCCCTGTCCTCAAGCTTTAATGCCGCCAGTACTTCGTCTCCTTCCTTCCAAACTTCACAGAAGCTCTCCTGCGAACCTTGCAGAACTAGCACTCTTGGAAGAAAGGATATTGCGGGGACATGGCTTAGCCACAGCCTGCGGGATGTTTCTAGAATAAAATTTTCGCTCTACAGTGGAGTGGGCGCTAATATGAAACTTCTTGGCAGATTAAAACTGTGTGCCGGACCGAGACTCGAACTCGGGACCTTTGCCTTTCGCGGGAAAGTGCTCTACCAACGAAAGTAAACAATACACTAGGGTGTGAAAACTCTTAAAGCTTTTATCATTCTATATCTTTATTCTTCATGTCTACATATTTATTTCTCAACATAGTCACAGTGGCGACAACCGCATTTCTGCTAGCGAGAGACCAATTTATTGAACAGTCAGTCTAGAAAGTTTGATTTTTTCCACGGTGTCAGAACTCACCTCTGCCTGCACCGCTTCATCATTAAGAAAGTGAAGTGATAGGAGTGTCTTTAAGTCATGGAAACAGTTAAAAGTCGGATTGGTCAATACAGGACAATATGGAGGATGATCGACCATGGTCAACCCAAGCAGTCGGATTGCTGTAGATGTCGCGGCGCTCGTGTGTGGCCTGGCATTGTCATTTTGAAGGAGAGGGCGTTCCATGTCGGGACGAACTCTTGTATGGTTAGAAATTCGATTACAGCACGCTGTTTCTCACGTACCGACATAGTTATGTTACAGGCTACGGTTTGGAGCCCTCTAGTGACGGAGGGTTGCAAATACGCTACTGGCCATTAAAATTGCTACACCACGAATATGACCTGCTACAGATGCGCAAATTTAACCGACAGGAAAAAGATGCTGTGATATGCAAATGATTATCTTTTCAGAGCATTCACACAAGGTTGGCGCCAGTGGCGACACCTACAACGTGCTGACATGAGGAAAGATTCCAACCGATTCCTCATACACAAACAGCAGTTTGAAACGTCCCCTTAGAAAACTTTATGAATTACTGTGCTGATAAACCTCTTACATTATTTAATTTTCAAACAGCTGAGCAAAACTGAACGTACTCAGACATTACTCTCTTTACTTATTCTGATCAACACTAAACTGACACACAATATTTTTAGCGCAACGCAATCTGACTTTCAATAATCCCTACAAAAGAATGGCCCTGACTAACATTAACCTATACCTTTCACAAATCACTTACCTCACAAAAATCTTCGTTACTCGAACTACTGCAATGCAGCGACCCCCACTACTGCCAGCTAAATAAAAGATTGAAACTACTGAAGGCACTAACTACTGATAGGCATAGTTAGCAAATGAAAGATTTTAATAGAGAACAAACAATGTATTTACCTTAATAGTGTTCAAAAGTCATAATATATATAGCAGTTCATGACATCCATACACAAACAGCAGTTGACCGGCGTTGCCTGGCGAAACGTTGTTGTGATGCCTCGTGTAAGGAGGAGAAATGCGTACCATCACGTTTCCGACTTTGATAAAGGTCGGATTGTAGCCTATCGCGATTGCGGTTTATCGTATCGCGAAATTGCTGCTCACGTTGGTCGAGATCCAATGACTGTTAGCAGAATATGGAGCCGGTGGGTTCAGGAGGGTAATACGGAACTCCGTGCTGGATCCCAACGGCCTCGTATCACTAGCAGTCGAGATGACAGGCATCTTATCCGCATGGCTGTAACGGATCGTGCAGCCACGTCTCGATCCCTGAGTCAACAGATGGGGACGTTTGCAAGACAACAACCATCTGCACGAACAGTTCGACGACGTTTTGCAGCAGCATGGACTATCAGCTCGGAGACCATGGCTACGGTTACCCTTGACGCTGCATCACAGACAGGAGCGCCTGCGATGGTGTACTGAACGACGAACCTGGGTGCACCAATGGCAAAACGTAATTTTTTCGGATGATTTCTGAAGAAGAAAAATTTGTTAACATCGAGTACAGATTTAAATGTCAGGAAGTCGTTTCTGAAAGTATTTGTATGGAGTGTGGCTATGTATGGAAGTGAAACGTGGACGATAAATAGTTTAGACAAGAGGAGAATAGAAGCTTTCGAAATGTGGTGCTACAGAAGAATTCTGAAGATTAGATGGGTAGATCACATTACTAATGAGGAGGTATTGAATAGAATTGGGGAGACGAGGAGCTTGTGGCACAATTTGACGAGAAGAAGGGATCGGTTGGTAGGACATCTTCTGAGACATTGAGGGATCACCAGTTTAGTATTGGAGGGCAGCGTGGAAGGTAAAAATCGTAGAGGGAGACCAAGAGATGAATACACTAAGCAGATTCAGAAGGATGTAGGCTGCAGTACGTACTGGGAGATGAAGAAGCTTGCACAGTATAGAGTAGGATGGAGAGCTGCATAAAACCAGTCTCAGGACTGAAGACCACAACAACAACAACAACGTCTCGGTCACCTCTTGTTCGCATTGACGGCACTTTGAACAGTGGTCGTTACATTTCAGATGTGTTCCGACCCGTGGCTCTACCCTTCATTCGATCCCTGAGAAACGCTACATTTCAGCAGGATAATGCATGACCGCATGTTGCAGGTCCTGTACAGGCCTTTCTGGATACAATAAATGTTCGACTGCTGCCCTGACCAGCACATTCTCCAGATCTCTCACCAATTGAAAAAGGCTGGTCAATGGTGGCCAAACAACTGGTTCGTTACAATACGCCAGTCACTACTCTTGATGAACTGTGGTATCGTGTTGAAGCTGTATGAGCAGCTGTATCTGTAGACGCCATCCAAGCTCTGTCTGACTCAATGCCCAGGCGTATCAAGGCCGTTATTACGGCCAGAGGTGGTTGTTCTGGGTATTGATTTCTCTGGATCTTTGCACCCAAATTGCGTGAAAATGTAATCACATGTCAGTTCTACTATAATATAATTGTCCAATGAATACCCATTTATCATCTGCATTTCTTCTTGGTGTAACATTTTTAATGGCCAGTAGTGTTTGTAGACATGATTTTAAAAAATGTAGAATATTCGTAACGTTTGCATTATTTTTAAAAAAGTTAAATGTTTTCACATAAAAAAGGTCAGAATCATTACTTTTGAGCACGCTTTCGTAATTCTCAGCATTTAACGATCTAGAGCACAGAATGCAGCTTACGCAACGGGCCAGAGAGCTTGGGAAGAAACAAATGGTGTATTTAGGCGGTGTGATATCAAAATAAGACGTTACACAGGTCGGTCGTTATAATTTACGGCCATCTAGTTTTGGCTGTTAGGTGTCGCGGCGGATTCGGCTGCTAACATACAGACTACAGTGGCTTCACGGTTTCAAACGTTCCCTGAAAATTACGGATAGATATATAATATCGATTTCCATAGAAGTAGGTGGCTTTCTGCGTGATGATAGTTTGAATAAAATGCAGCCATTCTTAGGCAAGAAAATGTCGAAGTGAACGTGGCTTTAATATACATTCTCATCGTCTGTTTAAGTAGACCTGTCATCAACCTGCAGATTGGTTTGACCGCTTACTGGGGTTGGCACTAATGGCTGCGATGTATCCTTGCCTCCCTCAGACCTTTGTACAGGCATGACCACATATATGAGGATCTATAAAGTTCACTCCGAGCTAAGCCGTAACTCAGCATTTAACATTAACAAAAAAATGTTCAAATATGTGTGAAATCTTATGGGATTTAACTGCTAAGGTCATCAGTCCCTAAGCTTACACACTACTTAACCTAAATTAACCTAAGGACAAACACACACACACACACTCGAACCTCCGCCGGGACCAGCCGCTCAGTCTATGACTGCAGCGTCCTAGACCGCTCGGCTAATCCCGCGCGGCTTACATTAACAGGAATTGTCAAAGACGAAAGAAATGATCAGTGCAAAAAATGAAAACAAAGACCGGGGATTGGCGAGGAATCGAATTCCAGGCATTTGCTACTGTTGCTCCGTTATCACTTTTTTGAACAAACACTTTGTTTACAATATAGTTTACAAAATAATTCTGATATAACGATTTTAATTCTTTATAAAAATTATTCATTATACAATGAAACCAAGAGATATTTAAACGTAATAAGTCAAGGAGAAGCACACACCAGATCATATTATTATATTCTAAGTACTCAGGCATAAAACGTTATATCGTAAATGAATATCTGATGTAAGATTTTCTGCCATTATTGCATACATGCTGCTCGTAAAAATTTATTGTAATTCACATGGTCAGGATGAATAGGGCACTGAAATGAAATATTGCTCTTTTCAGGCTTAGTTTATTATAAATCCAACATGAGCATCCCCAGGATTAGCATAGAGACAAAAAATAAAACAAAATGAAACGAAATACACGGTGACAAATGATGTTAAGGACTGGCGATATTGCCGGCCGCGGTGGTCTAGCGGTTCTAGGCGCTCAGTCCGGAACCGCGCGACTGCTACGGTCGCAGGTTCGAATCCTGCCTCGGGCATGGATGTGTGTGATGTCTTTAGGTTAGTTAGGTTTAAGTAGTTCTAAGTTCTAGGGGACTGGTGACCACAGATGTTCAGTCCCATAGTGCTCAGAGCCATTTGAACCATTTTAGGACTGGCGATATTATAAAGGGGGAGACGGGACATGCTAAAAGGATGCCTCTCTTAAAATGATATTGACAACGCTTTCTGGCTGTATGTGTGGTACTGTTAAACGTCCATACGACACAGGCTCGTAGAATACAGGGCTGAAGGTCAGATGGACTCGCTGCAGTGAAGAATACTAATGAACCTGGGTTGCCGATATGCTCACCACTTAACTGTCCAACTAGTGATATGGAGACTCGCCGAGATGTGCAGAGAATCAATGCTGGCGCGCCGAAAAAGCCAAGACTGTCCCCAGTGGCGGCTCTCCACCAATTTGCCGAGCGTACAGCTTACCTCGGCTGAACTGCCCAGACCGTCCTTTAAGGTGGACACTTACAGAAAGCCACAAAAATCTCTCCTCTCTTCCCTCCTTGACACCAAATCCATGGGGAGTCACCAAAAATTGTCCCATCCAACGGCCAAGCTGCCCGCGGAAATTTAGACAATGGTGTACTTAATTCGCCACGCCAGAACTCCTTCTTGGACACGGCATAGCGGTATTCCTCAAATGAGAAAGTTTGGCGCCAAAACCTATGCTCTTCCCCGCTAAACTTGGCGCCAGAGAAACGCGTGTTGATTCCACGCCTGCTGCGAACAATGCTCTCTTCCCAGAGCAAATCATAAAGCTCAGCGCCCATCTATCGGTTGCACTCTCAAGGTGAGCAATACGCCTCCGGAGTGCAGGTCACTGGCCACTGTCCTACTGAAGATTGGGCCGCCCTCGTGGGCCAACTTTATGGCGAGATGCTATTGCCTGTGTTGACAAGCGAGGTGGTCTCGCATTGGTAGAAGCCCAGATGCTTTTCTGGATGAGCCTGCGGCTGCTTCTTTGACTTCTGCAGCCATGGCAACTCCTCCCTGCCGTCCTTGCTGACACAGAAAAATCTAGTGTCACAATTACTATTGATAGCGGCAAACAAACTCTGTCATTCTGTGTGATACCTGCTACTACTTGTTTGCATAGCTCACAGCTTAACTGAGATGGCTGCAGTACCTCTGCAGCGATTATGTAAGTAACAAGGGGGGGAGGGGGAGGTGTCGTGCCCAAAGTGTGCCGCCTTTCAACACCTCTCACAGAAATTTTTTCGCTTAGGAAGTGTCACACTTACATTACAGTAGTGGGACACGGAAAAAGGAAAAAATTAAATTGCATAAAACCATTCTTGTTCGTTTTAACTAAAAGGGGAAAAGGTGGTGAATTCTTTGCCAATCATATGATTCTGCTAATGTCTAAATATCACCCAACACAGATACACACGCAAGGAGATCAATCCACTCGTTACTTTCACACTTATTTTCTGAACACTTGGGCTGAAGGCCACGTAGGATTCTACAATTCACAGTAAGCACTTCTTGCAAATGTTTTTTACAGCTGTGAGTCGTGCTTGCGTAGTTTAGTGGTTGCCGGCACGGTAGCTCAGTGTGTTCGGTCAGAGGGTTAGTCGCCCTCTGTAACAAAAAACTGAGTAAATGGATCAACGATAAAGACGGGACGTCCGCCACGAACAAATGGAACGAACAATAACGAACAAAAAATAAATAAATAAAAAGAAGCCAGCGCGGTAGCTCAGCGTGTTCGGTCAGAGGGTTGGCAGCAATCTGTAATAAAAAAAAAACGAAGTTAATGGATCGACAACGAACTTTAACAAGCGTCATGTGACGTCCGCACTGAACAAATGCAACGAACAAGCCGAGACTAAAAAAATAGAGCACTTTCGCGCCAAAGGCAAAGGTTCCGGGTCGAATCTCGGTACGGCACACAGTTTTAATCTGCCAGGAAGTTTCGTATCAGCGCACTCTCCGCTGCAGGGTGAAAATCTCATTCTGGTTTTCTTTTCTTTTCTTTTTTTTTTTTTGTTGACAAACAAAGTTAACAAGGGCACACAAACGTGTCCGGCTAGACAACACTAACTCACTTGTTGAGGTCACTGTTTATAGTTATTCCTGTACAATAGGACAAAGTACGTTTACAAAAGCACTGAACCCCTTTGACAACGATTACCTGAAAAATCCAAATCGGTACAAAGTTTATCCATGAATGAAGATTCTTTCATACCAAATACTTTACACAAAGGCACCATTGAACTCCATTCACCCCAGATTGACACACATACAAATATCGTGCAATAGAATAACGAAGATTAGGTTACCAAACAATTCAAAGAATACTGAATATTACATGTGAACCTCATCTGTCACTGTGTCGCATGTGAGGAAGAAAGCGTAGACGTGACAGGTAGGAACAAGATTTGCATAAAAGATAACATGGTTAGATAGTAATTAATAAAGACTATTCGAAAAATTGACACTCGTCGATCGCTGTACTCTAGGCATGGAGATAAATGCTTCTGACACACGAGGTTTACGCCACTCATTCACACGTCACACCCAACAATTTTTTTGTGTCTCACTTCCAGCTGTCGAAGAAAATTGCCCCTGGATGCGTTATCGAAGAGTGAGTGCTGATCTCACAGACCGAGGCAGGGTTATCTGCGTTTGTACCACAGAACGTGATACATTCGTAAACGGTGCCGGACATCGTTCAGATGTGGAAGAAGGCGGGCCGCACATGACGTCAGCAAGCAGCGATGCTGACGATTTGCGAGGCAACACGGAAAGCTCAGCTTAGGGGCTCTTTCCAACGGTACGACTGAGGGCTTGTTATTTGGTGATGTCATTGGTCTTATCTGAAAGATTGGCGTTACTTTCAACTGTCAGATGACAATGAGAAGGAATATCTCTAGTTCGAGCAGATAGGCAGTGGATAGCTGAACTAGTTCTTGAGGTACAAGGATACTGCCATACCTTTTGATAGGTATGTTGAAAGTGGTGATCAAAAAGAATATCATTATGGACGATAGTAACAAGCCGCTCTCCCAAGAAGAAAATTAGGTACAGTCGCAGACAGGCCGAATGAATACTTGCATACACTCTCGGTGTAAGGATGTAGTGCCGTCCCTCTTCACGTTCGTGTAGCTAATACTCCTGCAGTGGGCCTTTAGTGGAGAAACTGGACTACATTAGGGTCCTGCCTGGTCACTGCTCCCCGCTCGTTCTCGTGGTGAAAGGGGATGAGGCCTTTCCCGCCATCCTCACACGCGCAAGTGTCTTAGCCGCAGGTTAGGATCTGCCGGTGAGCCGTTTTGGCACGTGGCTATGGATGTCCCTTAATAGGCTGGACAGACAGCCTGTAGCCACGCCCTCTAGGAGAGCCGCTTGTTGCAGAGGCCTTTGCGTATCGCCGCCCCCGCACCCTGTGAGATGTCTGCCTAACTCCAGTCTCCAGAAAACCGCTCATGCATTGACTTCTCATGTCGACAATCTACTGGGCGCCACCTAGACAAATCTTTTGCATGCCGCATAAGCGATCGGTTTCTTAAAACCCCGTAGACATAACGTAGATTATCACACGTCGAATACTGACAAATAAATTCCTTAAGGGAAAATCAAATACATACTTCCATGGTTTCACTTATTTCTAGTAATACATTATAATAAGAGAAAGCTTTACGTCATAAAAATAATAAGACTAAAAGGAAATATGATGTGGGACTAACTGTGTGTGGTGTCAGAGCCCGATAGTCCCAACTACGCCATCTGCTAGCCCAATTGGGCCAAACGGATACCAGTCTGACAAGCCAGTAGCCTACACATCACCGCTTCACTATGAATTAAAAAAAAAAAAGAATGTGCTGTTCCTCTGACCATTAAGCATGGCAACTTAGCCTAACAGGCGTAACATCAACTAAACGTAATACTAGCTGGGATCTCAATTACGCACGTTTCCCCTCTGTTCACCAACTCATCGTTGTCTTTCTCCATTGGGCAAGCCCATATGCTTACCTTGGCCCCGCTGCAAACAAGATAGGGCACAAAAAAAGAATTAAATCTACACGTCAAAAAATGGTTCAAATGGCACTGAGCACTATGGGACTTAACATCTATGATCATCAGTCCCCTAGAACTTAGAACTACTTAAACCTACCTAACCTAAGGACATCACACAACACCCAGTCATCACGAGGCAGAGAGAAAATCCCCGACCCCGCCGGGAATCGAACCCGGGAACCCGGGCGTGGGAAGCGAGAACGCTCCCGCACGACCACGAGCTGCGGACTACACGTCATAACTCGCCTCGAAGTGTCTGGTCTACATTCTATTCCTTCAGTGCTAGTTATCGACTAAGGTGGATGTATCATGTGACTTGGCTTGACTATCACGTGGCTACGTCACTGAAGTGCCCATTTGTATGTACCATGGCTTCACCTCCTTTTTTTTGTTTCTGAAACTCACAAAGCTTCTTTAACCAAATGCTTCACATTTCTAATTCAGTAAGCTAAAATACAGCGATCAGACATTACACGCATAAACGTGTTCAATTGCGCAATACGAGTACAGTGAATGCTGCTCCTTCCATGAGAAACTAACCATCTTGGTCGACATGTTTTTCGTCCTCATTTCATGGAGTCAGAACTAATGGGCCCTGCACTCTGTGTGCGACGAAAGACGTCTATAACGAGAGAAAGATCGACAATGCGATCACTCAGTAGACACACTGAGAGCTGGGGCGTTCACAGATCTCTCCCACATCAGCAAAAACGGGCTCGAAACACTACCTTTGCGGAGACCAATATCTTTAGACTCACCATGGGTAATACGCGCTCCCACGGAGCGGATACATCAGAACACCCACGAGAAAAGAAACAGAAGCACAGCGCCTCAGTGGGGTGGCCAAAAACATAGCGACAAAACGGAATACCAACCATGCTGACTGTCAGCGAGAAACGGCGAAGTCTAGCCCTTTGGGCCCATCTCTAATAACACATCCCTGGCGCAAACACAACCAAAGACACCAACGCAAATCTATAGCACAACGCCTCAGTGGCGTGACCAAACGCAACCACACAAAAGGAACACAACACTTTCTCTGCAGAAGGATGACCAAGTCACGGAACTTTAGCAGTTTGGAACACGGAACGTAGATCAGTGCAACAAACTGCCTAATGTAACACTTATGTGAGTAGATTGTAGTGTTCCAGCTCACTTTCCCGAATCAGCTCTCCAGAAAAAGTAACCGCAATGACATCTGATTCTGATTTCTGCAGCCTGTTTCTTTGCTCTGCATCCAATGGACATCCTCGTTAGCCAAAATTCATAAATATCGTGCAGAGTTTAGTGTACTGGACAAATACACAATTTATTAATGACTCAGTTACTCAGTGTCATTTATCATGCTCTAAGGAGAAACTTAAAAAAAATTGACTCCATACAAGCTTGTTGAACAATAATTTACGGTACAACACACCTTAAAACTGTTGAATCTACCATACTTACAAACAATCCCATCTTTCATCTTCGCTCTTATTGTAAGAAACGTTTTATATGGCTGCCATGGTGGAAGGCGATCGACTTCCTAGATTTTAATGTTTCGAGTTCAACGGCATTGTTGCGTTCTGGTCCTCTGTAGAGAATTTGTGAAACAGCTGCTTCTGTTTCTTGGAGAGGTGAAACGCTTTAAGTAAAACTTTTTGTCCAATGAAAAGTTCTCGCTTTTGGGATTTCCTGTCAGAGCGTTCTTTCCTTCTTCTTCCTGCAATCTGTATCTTGTGCAGTGTAACCTCTACTATCGTCTTCCGTTGTTCTCAGGATCTCGGGGGGAAGTAAACGATTTCTCACATCAGGTTCTTACGCTGACGTTTCTTAAGTACTGTAACAGGGGACATCATTGTTATTCCATTGGATACCTCGTTCATAACATCTTGAAAATCTTTTAGGAAGATATCCCACACAGTGTGCTGTTTTGCGCTCTGGGTTTGAGTTCGGATGATGTGGTGATATATAGATCAGTTCGATACGATGTCTCTTAAGCATCACCTGCAACGTCTTGGATTGATATTGTTGCCAGTTGTCAAAATTATGCTCTCCACATGGCATATCTGAGTCATGAAATCTTTTTTCAAAGTCCTTGCGCCGTTAGTTCCGTTGACCTTTTTAGAGTAGTCAGTATGACATACTTTGATGTCAGCTTGACGACTACCATAAGGTAGCAGATCCCTGTCAGGTCTTATGGAGGAATTACATCAAGTCCTAATTGGAGGAATTACATCAAGTCCTAACTGTTTCAATTTTTTTGGCGTTATCGGATACAATGGGGACTGCAACCTCACTGTGGTGTGCTTTACTTTCTGGAAAGACTTACGTATCGACAATGACTTTCTCATCATTCTTCAAAAAATGGTTCAAATGGGTCGCGGTGGGCAGCGGCCATAATGTTTTGGCTGTTCAGTGTATAAGGAAGTCTGGATGGTTCAAATGGTTCAAATGACTCTGAGCATTATGGAACTTAACATCTGAGGTCATCAGTTCCCTAGAACTTAGAACTACTTAAACCTAAGGACATCACACACATCCATGCCCGAGGCGGGATTCGAACCTGCGACCGTAGCGGTCCCGCGGTTCCAGATTGTAGCGCCTAGAACCGCTCGGCCCATCCTTCTTCCAACATTGTTAAAATAAGATAGAGTCCGCAGCTTTAGGTAACACTTCCTTGATCTGAAATGGCAATAAATGAGATGCGTACGCCAAATAACTTTGTTTATCGGTTTCTTTGATATGCATAGTTGCCAAACAGCTTAGAGATGGGACCACCCTTCCATCGTTAGCCATTGATTGATTTCTACTGTGAACTACTACAAAGTCATGCAATGCGTCTTCCATACCTTCACTCTTACTTATTTCACTGTCGACTTCAGAATCCTCTAAACGTGACACTGAATAAAGTCTATTAGCTGCCCCTGACTTTGATTGTTCCGTGAAAAGAAAAACAACTGCCTCGCCCCTGATTCATCCTGATCCATTCTCTGATAGTTCTCCATGGTAAGAGAGACAGGTACTTCGCGCTTTGCATTAAGGACTCTAGCATTGCTCCTGATTATCATTCAGACGTCAAACAAGCATCTCAAGACACGAACCTACAGTGCACACAACTTCTCTAAATACCTTTGCTATTCAAATGCACAAACACATCAGGAAAATAACCCTGCGAAGATTCACGATGCCAATATCAAATCGAATAATGAAAGAACACACGTGGTGCAGAAACCACAAAACAGTAAGTGCAAAACATACAATAAATTAAAGACCTGAAAAGAGGGTACATATCTTGGAACATATCGCAACTGCAAGTTAGCATTATCACAAGTCCAATTTGCTCAAAATCTCTTCCCGACATGACGTATTAAAAAGCATGAAGTATCAAAATGCATATCATTAGATTCTAAAGGTAAAATGCTGGCAGGCATCGCCTGTTTGTAAAGGTTTCCTACCCTTATTACGTAATTCAAATGATGAGGATGAGTATAGCACTGAAATGAAATATTGCTCTTTCAGACTTAGTTTATTACAAATCCAACATGTGTATTCCCAGAATTAGCATACTGATCAAATTAAAAAAAGACAAACGGGAAACAAAATACATGGTGACAGATGATGCTGATGGCTGGCAAAGTCAAGCTAAAACGATGCCTCCCTCAAGGTAATAGTAACAACGCTTTCTGACTGTACGTGAGACACTGAGCGAGATTGTGAAGCACTAGCTGAACATCAATACGACATAGGTTCATTGAAATACAGGGCTTCAGGTCCAATGGACTCAGTGGAGTGTAGAGTAAGTTCTCGGACAAAAATTGCTAACAGTGAACGGCAGCCGATATGCTCATCATTGAACTGTCCAACTCTAAAGATTGCAGCCGGTATACCCTCGTGCCGAGAGCAGGATGGTGCGCCGAAAAAACCAAGACTGTCCTCTATATCGACTCTGCACCAGTTTACCAAGCGTACAGCGTATCTCAGTCGAACTTCACAGACTGTCTTTCGAAAGCCACGAAAATCTTTCTTCTCTTCCCTCCTTGACACCAGATCCACGTGGAGCCACCAAAATTTTCCCCTCCAAAGGCCAAGCTGCCCGCGAAAATTGAGCCAATGGCGTACTTATAACAGAATGCCAGAACTCCTGCCTAGACACGGCATAGCGGTATTCCTCCAACGAGAAAGTTTACAATCAGAATCTACGCTCTCCCCCGCTAAACTTGGCGCCAGAGATACGCGTGTGCATTCCACGCCTGCTGTGGACAATGCTCTCTTCCTAGTGCTCCTAGAGCTCAGCGCCGAACTGCCGATCACACGCTCAAGGTGGACAATATGCCTCTGGAATGCAGGCTGCTGGCCATTGTCGCGCCGAAGATTGGGCCGCCCTCGTCGGCCGACTTTATGGCGAGATGCCACTGCCTGTGTTCAGCAAAGTGGTCACGCTTTGGTAGAAGTCCAGATGCTTTCCTGGAAGAGCCTGCGGCTTGTTCTTTGACTTCTGCCGCCTTGGCCACCCCTCCTGCCATCCTTGCTGGCACAGAAAAAAATGTAGTGCCACAATTATTGTTGCTAATGAGAAACAAACTGTGTCATTCTCCGCAATTCCTACAATTACTCGTCCATATGGTTCACTACATGGAGATGGCTACATTGCCTCTGAAGGGTCTACGTGATTAAGAAGGGGTGAATGATGGCGTGCTTGGAGGGTCGCCACATTTCATGTCTACCCACTGCTGATGGATAGTTTGAGTTGGCAATAGACCGAGAGAAGACAACTTCGCTTATTGACTTACATGTGCTTAGTACTCTTATTCATCAATTTAAGAACACATTAGTTATTTAAAAACTAATTGTGTAATTATTGTTATTCAGCCTAGACAATATTTTTGTAATATGTGTTCAGTCATTATTGGCTGCTGTCGAACTCTATATGCCGACCTGTGTGGCTGAGCGGTTCTAGGCATTGCAGTTTGGACCGCTACGGTCGCGGGTTCGAATCCTGCCTCGGGCATGGATGCCTGTGATGTCCTTAGGTCAGTTAGGTTTAAGTAGTTCTAAGTTCTAGGGGACGGATGACCTCAGATATTAAGTCCCATAGTGTTCAGAGCCATATATGTAACTGTCCATCGCGGTATTATGAATTTCTGTTTCTTACTCTGTTATGACAGCCAGACCTTCCTTTAGACTTTTTAAATTAGGAGCCATCTCCAGTAATTCTTATGGGAACAATTATTATCTGCTTTCATTACTTACATCGCTGATACTTTTCTTAACAAAACTTTACAGACCAAACAAATTATTTCGGACTTATGCAATGTGGGAGCATTAAGAACCATTTTATCATTTACTTCTTGTCAACTTGTACTATTGCAAGATAAACTCCATTATTCTGTGGTGTTACAAGGTTGTGAACTTACAAATGAATTTGGACTTGACTTGATTCACGAAGTTTTACTATTCAGAGTTGATCCTTGCTCACTGCAAATTAACCTGAGATTATTACTTAAAAAACACAGATTTCCGAGTTCAGCTTAATCTAAGTTCATATTTTGTACTAATCTAAGATCAACAGCTAGTCTGCCTAAAATTATGTGTATGCAGACTAAAGTGACAAATGAAAATTTGTACCAAGGGTCTCCTCCTCGCTAGGCAGATGCACTAACCACTGCACAACAGTGGCACAGTGGCTTTGCACAACTGCACGGACTACCATAGCATGCTTCCTTTCTCAATCCAAAATCCCATTTATGTCTCAGGCCACTCAGTATTCCCATCAAACCCAAACAGCATGGTACAGGCTCTCCATCTGTACTGGAACAGCACCTCAGCGTCGAGGTATTGGGGGGGTCCTACCCGAAACCTAGGCAGAGGTGTTTTAAACAAATGAAACTATATAGTTAAGCAGGATACCCAGGCTCGAATCCCGTCCTTGATACAAATATTCATTCGTCATTTCAGTCTCTATATTTTCGGAACTACGAAGGTACTAGTGGGGCGAGGCTCAAGAGTGAGGCTCGACATACATTCAGCCAATCACACGAGTCCTGTAGGTGCAGCAACCACCACTGATTAAAGAAAGACGTGGAAGCGAATTCAGTTGAATGTTTGATTGGCGCAGTTTAAGTATCTGCATAGCAAAATTATCATTTCATAAGTTTTGCTAATTAATAAGAAGGGAGACGGACATTGTGGAAAAGAAGGACATTTAAGCTGCAACTGGTGCACAAGACTTTCCGCAAAGCCGAACAGTGTCGACTGAACCAACATGTTTGACTGACAGCAAGAGTGACAGTGCCAGGTCGAAAGCCCCTAGAAACATTTGAGCGAAGCACACGCTTTACCGTTAGAAAGAAGCGGGTCTGTTGTGTAGTTGCTTTCTTGACAAATCACGAATGCAGACAAACATTTGAAACAATTCGGTGGGAAGATTGCAACCAGTGCTAGACATTGCAACAACGTCGACCATATGATAACGAGACGAAAATCTTCAGGTACAAACCAGTCATTGGAAGATCGGAAATTTTCATCCTGTACGAAGACTCCAACGTGTGGTTACAATTCGTCGGTCACTCATTGGGATAAATTGCAAATTCAGCCCACCAATGACGGAGGCGCAGTGACGGGAAGTTCAGTGCACTGGAGGACTGAGGGAGGGAGACGGGTATCAAAAAAAGCAGCTGAGAGACATTCATGTCTTCCACTAGGAAAAACATAGAGGAATTAAGAACAGATTTTAAATTGAAAGTAGATAGTGTTCTGGAAACGTTTGTGCCAAGCAAGTGGATCAAATACAGTCACATTCGGAAAATGCTGAGGAAACAGAGACTATTGCACTCTCGGTTGAAAAAAGAACGCACAAATGTCGACAGGGAAAAGTTAGTAGAAATTCGTGCAACCGTAAGAAGATCAATGCGAGAAGCATACAACAACTTCATCCACCATACTTTAGCGAAAGATCTTGCTAAGAACCTGAGAAAATTCTGGTCATACGTAAAGTCTCTAAGCGGCTTTAAGGCTTCCATCCAGTCAATCGTCGACCAGTCTGAGGTGGCAATCCAGGACAGCAAAAGCAAAGCTGAAGTTTTCAGTTTGACATTTAAGAAATCATTCACGCGAGAGAATCGTATAAACATACCGTCATTTTACTGCTGCACAGACTCCCCCAAGGAGGGGGTCGAAGTAGGCATCACCGGCGTAGAGAAGCAATTGAAAGAGTTGAAAACAAGTAAGTCACCATGTTGAAATGGACCCCAATTCGGTTTTACAGCGAGTGTGCTCTGCATCATTGGTCGCTTACATAGCTTGCATTTATAGCAAATGTTGCGCCCAGAGCAAGGTCCCAAGCGACTGTAAAAGAGAGCAGGTGATTCCTGTATAAAAGAAAGGTAAAAGAACGGACCCGCATAAACACACACGAATGTCCTTAATATAGGTTTGGTGCAGAATTCTTGAACATATTCTGAGCCGAATATAACAAATTTGCTGGAGACAGAAAAGCTTCTTTTCATAAATCAAAACGAATTTAGAGCGCATCGCTCGTGTGAAACTCAGTTTTCCTGTTTCTCATAAGATATGCTGCAAACCATGGGGGGAGGTAAACAGGCAGATTCCATATTCCTAGACTTCCGGAAAGCGTTTGACACGGTGCCACATTGCAGACCATTGACCAAGGTTTGAGCACATGGATTATCTTCCCAGGAATGTGAGTGGATTGAAAACATCTTAAGTAATAGAACTCAATATGTTCTCGATTATGAGTGTTCATCAGGGACAAGGGTATCGACAGGAGCGCCCAAGGGAAGTGTGACCGGACCACTCTTATTCCTCACATGCGTAAATGATCTGACAAGAAAGTGAACAGCAATTCACGACTGTTTGCTGAAGACGCTGTGGCGTATGGGCTACAAGGTGGCGCAGAGAGAAGTTGGTGTAATGATTGGCTGTTCGGTCTAAACATAGAAAAATGTAAATTAATGGAGATGATTACGAAAAACAATCCTGTAACGTTCGAATATACCTGTAGCATTAGTAGTATGCCTCTTGACAAGTTACGTCGATTAAATATCCAAGCATAACGTTGCAAAGCGAGATGAAACGGAATGAGCACTTGAGATTGGTAATATGGATAACGAACGCTCGCCTTGGTTGTATTAAGAGAATTTTGGGGATGTGCAGCTCATCAATACAGGAGGCGGCGTACAGAACAGTATTGTGATCTATTCTTGAGTACTGGGATTCTCACCGGATTGGATTAATGGAAGACATCGAAGCAACTCAGAGGCCTGCCTCTAAATTTGTTACCAGTAGATTCGATCAGTGGAAAAAAGTTATGGAGATGCCTCGTGAACTTAAATGAGAATCCCTGGAGGGAAGACGACGCTTTTCTCGCGCGGGGCCTATTGCGTAAACTTAAATAACCGGCACTTGAGACCTACTGTAGATGGATTTTACAGCCGCCAACGAACATTTCGCTCAAGGAGTACAAAGATGAGAGTGGTTAGGGCTCATACGGAGGCTACAGACAGTCACCTGTCCCTCGCTCTATTATCGAGTGGAACAGGAAAGGAAATGACTAGTAGTGGCACATGGTACCCTCCGCCATGCACCGTATGGCGGCTTGAACAGTTTGTATGTAGATGTGGAAGAGAGAGTGAGCAGACGGCGAGCACTCGCAGAGTAAACAGTGCAGTCAGAAGATACAGGAGAGACGATTAGCTTGCCTTCTGGAGGTATGTTAGTCGATTGTCGATTCAGTCTTCGGATTCTGAGTCAGATCCCCCCTTTCGTTGCAATGTTTATCGTCACTTACTGACATATTCAGTTTCACTCCATCGTCAGTCGGCGAACCCTTGTGGTCCGGTGTTTCGGTCTCTGAGAATCCAACTGCGCTATCCTTGTCTGAGCTCAGCCTGCAAACATTACACAATAACCCCTTCTACAAGGCAGTTGCTGTGGGTAACAGTCACCAAGAACGTAAGCACCGCAACGGATGTCAGCCATGCATGTCTGATGGGTGAACGTCGGCACTTAGCCAGCGCGAAAGAAGTAACGAGTTAGCCCGAAAAGCCACAGAACACGGAAGACGAAAGCTGCCCGTTGTCAACACTAACCGACGCGACGGGTCAACATAAAAGATCTGCTGTACTCACCTCCATGCAACACTGACTCTGTCGAGTAGTGAACTCACTCCCTACTTTCCGAAATACTGAGTCGTCAGATCAGCCCTAAGATTTATATTTTAATTAATGCTATGAAAATAAACGTCTTATTTCCATGATTTAATCCTTCGATTAATTTGTTTGATCTGCATATTAATTTGCATATCAATTTCTCGAATTTATTACATTTTGGCGCCCAGTGTGCGGCGACCTTATTTGACATTTGCATTTCATCAATGTAATCCTTGAATTTATTACAGCTTATAAGCAACTAAGTCCGAATGAAATTCATCTCAAAAATTCTGTCTTAATCCCAAAAAAGAAATCCCTCTCACTATTTGAACTGTAATTGCAGTAATACTGAGGTAGTGTGTTTTTTATTACCAATTTTCTCTCTTTGAAACCGGTAAGTTTCTTTACCTCAATTAGCAAGCATCGTGCATCACATCCAATTCAGATCTCGTTTAAGAGATCTCCGACAGAGATGTGATCTGGAGCTGATGAAAACATCATATAATCTTATGATTTCGTTTGCGTAATATATTCTGAAATGAGGATATGGTGTAAAATGACAAGAACGAGCTAGACGGAAAGAAAAACCAACCTGAAAGTCTTAAAGCAGGACAACGCAGAGAGAAGATTACTGAAGGAAATGGAAAATAAAAAAATTAAATGTATTGCAGATTTCATCATACACAACACTTTCATTACTAACGTTTTTGAAAGGAAAATGTTGCGAAACAAGGGAACAGGGCGGCAAAAAATGAAGTATTTGGAAGACATCAAGAGGACGATAGTTTATTACATTTACATGAGACTAAAACGAACAGACAATGACAGCAGAGAGTAGTTGCTTCGACAGTATATTTGTACGTAATATATTCATCTAAATACAAAAACAAAATGTTTCCCATATGTTGAAAATTCGATAACGCCACAAGAAATCCATTTTGTGTACTTGCCTCATATCTTCTTAGAAATTTACTGTCACAAAAAAACTAAAATGAAAATGTAGTGCATCTCTTCCAGAAGACGCTGAACTCTTTCTTCTCTACGTACATGAAATACACTCCTGGAAATTGAAATAAGAACACCGTGAATTCATTGTCCCAGGAAGGGGAAACATTATTGACACATTCCTGGGGTCAGATACATCACATGATCACACTGACAGAACCACAGGCACATAGACACAGGCAACAGAGCATGCACAATGTCGGCACTAGTACAGTGTATATCCACCTTTCGCAGCAATGCAGGCTGCTATTCTCCCATGGAGACGATCGTAGAGATGCTGGATGTAGTCCTGTGGAACGGCTTGCCATGCCATTTCCACCTGGCGCCTCAGTTGGACCAGCGTTCGTGCTGGACGTGCAGACCGCGTGAGACGACGCTTCATCCAGTCCCAAACATGCTCAATGGGGGACAGATCCGGAGATCTTGCTGGCCAGGGTAGTTGACTTACAACTTCTAGAGCACGTTGGGTGGCACGGGATACATGCGGACGTGCATTGTCCTGTTGGAACAGCACGTTCCCTTGCCGGTCTAGGAATGGTAGAACGATGGGTTCGATGACGGTTTGGATGTACCGTGCACTATTCAGTGTCCCCTCGACGATCACCAGTGGTGTACGGCCAGTGTAGGAGATCGCTCCCCACACCAGGATGCCGGGTGTTGGCCCTGTGTGCCTCGGTCGTATGCAGTCCTGATTGTGGCGCTCACCTGCACGGCGCCAAACACGCATACGACCATCATTGGCACCAAGGCAGAAGCGACTCTCATCGCTGAAGACGACACGTCTTCATTCGTCCCTCCATTCACGCCTGTCGCAACACCACTGGAGGCGGGCTGCACGATGTTGGGGCGTGAGCGGAAGACGGCCTAACGGTGTGCGGGACCGTAGCCCAGCTTCATGGAGACGGTTGCGAATGGTCCTCGCCGATACCCCAGGAGCAACAGTGTCCCTAATTTGCTGGGAAGTGGCGGTGCGGTCCCCTACGGCACTGCGTAGGATCCTACGGTCTTGGCGTGCATCCGTGCGTCGCTGCGGTCCGGTCCCAGGTCGACGGGCACTTGCACCTTCCGCCGACGACTTGCGACAACATCGATGTACTGTGGAGACCTCACGCCCCACGTGTTGAGCAATTCGGCGGTACGTCCACCCGGCCTCCCGCATGCCCACTGTACGCCCTCGCTCAAAGTCCGTCAACTGCACATACGGTTCACGTCCACGCTGTCGCGGCATGCTACCAGTGTTAAAGACTGCGATGGAGCTCCGTATGCCACGGCAAACTGGCTGACACTGACGGCGGCGGTGCACAAATGCTGCGCAGCTAGCGCCATTCGACGGCCAACACCACGGTTCCTGGTGTGTCCGCTGTGCCGTGCGTGTGATCATTGCTTGTACAGCCCTCTCGCAGTGTCCGGAGCAAGTATGGTGGGTCTGACACACCGATGTCAAAGTGTTCTTTTTTCCATTTCCAGGAGTGTAGTTTGCGCGTTTCAGGGAAATTACGTGTGTGTTCTTTTCAGGACTTGGCAACCATGCCCCGCACCTCCACATGTTCCAACCGAAAGGTCAATCCTAAAGTACAAGGGCGTGCTGAGAAGTAACGCGCCAGAATTTTTTATGTGAAAATTCTTATGGTTTTTTTAAAATGAAACAATCTTTTTAATATTCTACATCTTTATTCCTCGTGTCTATATTTTTATTTCTCAACATAGTCATGTTGCGATGAACACATATCTCTCCGCGAGAGACCAGTTTGTTGCTACAGTCACTGAAGAATGTTTGACATTATAGACGGAGACATAACCTTACCTCTGGTTGCATCGCTTATCAGAGTAAAGTCCTTGAAGGCATTCTTTAAGTTTTGGTTGGTTGATTTGGTGGAGGGGACCAAACAGATGGGTCATAAGTCCTATCGGATTAGGAAAGGATGAAGAAGGAAGTTGGCCGTACCTGAAGCGACTTAGGGAAATCACGCGAAACCTAAGTTTTGGAAACATATGAAAATCGGATGGGGCCAAGTCGGGACTGTGTGGACGACGATCGATACAGTGTGTCGGATTTTCGCAAATGTCAAGCGCGCTTGTGTGTTCTGGCTTTGTCATGATGAAGGAGAGGGTACCCCATGTCTGGATAAACTCTTCGAGATATAGACTCGATTACAACACGTACCCACATTGTTACCTTATACACCGCCATGTTACACTCTGTAAATCTGAATGACAGTTGCAACTTGCGCCAGCGAAGCGGGGAAGTCGACCAACAATACCTCAACTGATATTGAGAACAGAATAAAAAATTAAGAGGCATTACTTTTCACTACGCCCTCGTAAATTTGAACAGGCTGTTAGCCTTGAGCGGGCGAGCTTCTACAGAATTTGCACGAGCGAGAGACATATTTTTGTGACATTATCTAACCACCAGATGATTTATGACTATGAATTATAGGTGCTTACATGGCAGTTCTGTGGTTAAACGGCCACGTCTTGTCTTTCTCTGGCCTTTGGAATTACTTACCCAGCCACTTATAGTTGGCCAGATGTACTTGGAAGTACAATGTAACTACGCACATTTTCACATTAACAAATCATAGCCACAGAAGAATGAAGCGGTAAGTGACAGAAAAGGACCAGCTGGGGATAAAACCCCACTATCACCCCGGCCGCATGTTTATTTTTCATTCTCGCAATACTGAAAAAAATGTTTTTGAAATTTAACGCATGGAAAGTTATTAACATAAAAGTACGTTACAGCATACTTGCAACGTGAGATAACACCTTTAGCGCCCCCCCCCCCCCCCCCTTATTTTGAGCCGGACGCTGTGACCGAGTGGTTCTAGGCGCTTCAGTCAGGAACCACGCTGCTGCTACGGTCGCAGGTTCGAATCCTGCCTCGCTCATGGATGTGTCCGATGTCCTTAGGTTAGTTAGGTTTAAGTAGTTCGAAGTGTAGGGATCTGATGACCTCAGATGTTACGTTCCATAGGGCTTAGCGCCATTTGAACCTTATTTTGAAGGTGAAAAAAGAGCGCTGAAGATAGAAATAGGTATATTTTGAGAGACAGGCTTCGACGTTAAATCAGCCTTGCACCGAAGCGAGCATTTCCATCTACATTGTCTTAGGTACCCTGAAGTCATCTCACAGTGCCTCTTTAGATGTGACGAGCATTCTTGGCTTTTCATATAGAGTGAGGGAAGCATTAACTTCACCGTTTCAGAGCCAGCAGCAATCCTAATAATTTCAGAAAATTTTGTAAAGTTATCGTAGTTAAACGTTGTCACAGCATGCTAAGCAAGGTATTAACACCTTAGATACCATATTCGTACAGGTTCCCCGTGCTCCAATTGTGTCCTTGAAGACTGCTTCGCTTTCTGCTGATAAAGATGCCCATATTTCTCTTTGTACCTTTTTACGTGCTGATTTGCACTAACAACAGCAACAAGCAATCATGTGCAATAAATGTTTAGTTTTGAGGCATATGATTCCTGTCAGCACGTTAAAGTTAATATTTGCACTACTTAAAAAGGCGGATAGTGAGTTCGTGCTTACATTTATATCTCTAATGCTGTGTAGGTGATACGTGCTCTATGGGTATAAAGCAAATAAGCAAAGGCAGCGTCTTTGACTAATGATCTAAAGGTCATGGGTTCCAGGTTCGTGTCCAACCACTGCTTAAATATTGAATAAATAACAACAGCAACACCGGACTCCTGGTATAAGAAGTCACCCTCGTTCTGTCAACGGCCTTGTCAAAGACGATGGAGGAGCAGACAGAGTTTCAGGGTACCCTCTTGCGCTTGAGGTGGGAAACTGCCCCTAAAAGCAATGATTAGCGGCAAGTGGATGCAGAAGGTAACGAAAACCGCTGCGCACTACTCGTCGGAGAATGGCATACCGGAAGTTTGAGAATGGTGAGCTAGAAAATCTGAAAACGGAAGTACACAGACACAGTCTAGACATAGCGGTGGTCACTGAAATGAAATGGAAGAAAATATAAAGATTTATGATCTGACTTTCATAGGTAACACAAGCACCAGCAGAATATGGCAGTAGGATTCGTAGGGCAGAGAGTGAATCACTGTCAATAGTTCAATGAGAGGATCGTTCTAATCATAATCGATAGCAAACCAACGCCATCAACTTTAGTTTAGGTACACACGCTGACGTCACAAGCAGGAGATGAAGAGGTAGAGAAACTGTATGAGAATACTCAATAGGTAATTCGGTATGTAAAAGGAGATAATAGTCTAATGGAGGACTGGAACACGCTAGGAGGGAAAGGAATAGAAGAGAGGATTGCGGGAGAATTAGGGCTTTGAAGTAGGGATGAGATTGAGGAAAGACTAATAGAGTTCTGTGATAAACTTGAGGAACATACGATGGTGCAAAAACACAAGAGGAGGCGGAATACTTGGAAAAGACCTGAAGATATGTGATGATTCCAAATGGATTACTTTATGATCGGATAGAGATTCCGAAATCAGACATTCGATTGTAATGTGTACCTAGTAGCAGTTATAGAGTTGGATCAGAATTTAGTAAATATGACTGAAGTTTAAGAGGCTCTTCTCTCTTCCAGCAGGTACAATGTAAAAAGAAGTGGGGTACTGAAGTACTGAGGAATTATGAGATGTGTTTGAAGTTCTCTGAGGTTATATTTGAAGAGGAATAAACATGTCTAAAGAGCTTGTCTAAAGAGCACCATAATCTGAGACGTTTCTTCGGTACTACGGCACGCAGCATCTGATACCCGTGGCACCCAATCAACAACAAACTTCCCACAGCCCATGTAAATGCTGGCCGCCCGACCAGGCTAAGCTTCAAATCGATGAGTCATCGAGTCAGCATCTATTGTAGTGTGGGCTTCCGGTATGAGGCCAGGATCGTGGAACCACTATCTTGGTAGGGCAACCTGCCCAGCGGTCAGCAGCATCAATGGGCCGAGGATCTAACTGAGGCCTTCCTAGCCTACAAACCACTGGGCATCCGCAGATGCCACATGCCATTAGCCAGACATCATGGCGGAGGTTTTCATTGGTGTCTACGTTTACATACTGTAATTCGCTGAAGTTGGGGCCGGCTATCAACACGCCCCACTGTTGGCATAGCCATGCCAGACTTCCATGCCAGTTCTTGACACAGTTGTGTTAGGCTGTGTGTCCAGGAATGTTAGCATCGCCACCCCGTCAAGCCAAAGTGGGTGCAGCCACTGTTGGCTGCAGATCTTCTACACATTGTGCATCAAGGGCTGTAAGCTCGACGCCCACCATCCTGTGCTAGCCTGATATGGTCATGAATTTGTTGTTATCGTTTGTCGAGAAATAAATAAGAGTTTCAAGTGAGGTCGAGTTGCCTGTGTCCGCCAGGGGAACGTCTACACTTCTTTAGATGGTTTCTGAAATACTGGTGGAGGCTACAATGGTGGTCCGACATCTGCATCGACAAATGGTAGCAATGGCAGTAGCGGTTCAGCAGTGGTGTTCATTAGAGAGATGCTAGTATACCCAGACTTTAAATTTTTGTATATGGTCCTGTTCCCTTCCTTTTTCTATATTTGGCGATATTTCTATTTTGTGCATGCGGTAATGACAGATGGTAAGCAAAATTACAGTGGGTGAAAACATTCAATACTTGCTGGAGCATACTGCTCAAATGCAAACTAATAATGAAGAATTACCTAAAGAGCTGGAAAAATTGCAGGAGGGGAGAAGGGAACAGTCCTCACCTGTTCAAGACTCCTGCACTGCCTCGATAGTAACTCTGTTATGAGGCAAATCAGAGGAGACTTTTGTAGAAAATTTACTTACAGCTCCAAAATTTGGTGGATGGAATGATGAGCAGTTACTAAGTGTTGTTCTGTTAAAACTGCCAGGGAATGCTATGGAATATGTTAGGCGTTACGAGAAGTTACGAAATGCTCTATCGTTTCAGGAATTGTAGGAAGGACTGTTGGAATGTTGAAGGTCGAAAAATACCTCTAGGGACTGCCACGAGCTACTCAATAGTTCAACAGAGAGGCAAATGGAGTCTGGAAAGTTTTGCTGACTGCATTAGGAAACTGAATATTAATAGTTACGAAATGATGGATAACCAAAAGGCCAACAAGATCATTCATCAAAAGGAAGAGAAGAAGTAATTAGTCTCATTCTTGCATCGTTTCCTGTAAATTGCAGGTAGAATGTCTTCCAATGAAGCACTCGTGAAAGATGTAGCAGAAATAGATGCAGTGACCAGAACTAGGGAAAATGGAATAGTTTTTAATGGAGAAATCGTGTGCTATTGATATTACCAGCCCGGTCAGATCCGGTGAAATTTTAGGAAACCTTAGTGTGGGAGCTGTAAACAACTTCAGCACTCAGAATTCGAATGTCAGCGCAGGTTTCCACAGACACTGGGAAGGTGGTCATGGGTTAGAGTCAACGTCCTAGCATTAAAGAAGAAAAGTAATAGTGCAGCCACCGTGTGGTGGTTATCAGTAACTGTGAGCATAGGAATCACTGGCGGATAATTGTTTGACTGTCAGTGTGGAAAGGATGGGGGTATGAGACGTCAAGGAAACCATGCCAACTGTATGCACAGTCCCTTAGAATCGACTTGCGGGACAAAATATTGAAACACACAGGGATATTCATTGGGGCAGATGTAGGAGCATTTTTGCCAAATAATATTCTGTGTATAATCTTCCTTCTGGAACTAAGAGGCTGTTTTGCCAGTACGTGAGCTTCACCAAAAACAATCTGTCTGCCGCACTCATCCTGATGTTCTGCACACGGCTGACTTGTCTTAGCCGGATGTATGTTTTGTGTTCGGAGACCATAGCGGCCGCAAGTAGATATACACTCCTGGAAATTGAAATAAGAACACCGTGAATTCATTGTCCCAGGAAGGGGAAACTTTATTGACACATTCCTGGGGTCAGATACATCACATGATCACACTGACAGAACCACAGGCACATAGACACAGGCAACAGAGCATGCACAATGTCGGCACTAGTACAGTGTATATCCACCTTTCGCAGCAATGCAGGCTGCTATTCTCCCATGGAGACGATCGTAGAGATGCTGGATGTAGTCCTGTGGAACGGCTTGCCATGCCATTTCCACCTGGCGCCTCAGTTGGACCAGCGTTCGTGCTGGACGTGCAGACCGCGTGAGACGACGCTTCATCCAGTCCCAAACATGCTCAATGGGGGACAGATCCGGAGATCTTGCTGGCCAGGGTAGTTGACTTACACCTTCTAGAGCACGTTGGGTGGCACGGGATACATGCGGACGTGCATTGTCCTGTTGGAACAGCACGTTCCCTTGCCGGTCTAGGAATGGTAGAACGATGGGTTCGATGACGGTTTGGATGTACCGTGCACTATTCAGTGTCCCCTCGACGATCACCAGTGGTGTACGGCCAGTGTAGGAGATCGCTCCCCACACCAGGATGCCGGGTGTTGGCCCTGTGTGCCTCGGTCGTATGCAGTCCTGATTGTGGCGCTCACCTGCACGGCGCCAAACACGCATACGACCATCATTGGCACCAAGGCAGAAGCGACTCTCATCGCTGAAGACGACACGTCTCCATTCGTCCCTCCATTCACACCTGTCGCGACACCACTGGAGGCGGGCTGCACGATGTTGGGGCGTGAGCGGAAGACGACCTAACGGTGTGCGGGACCGTAGCCCAGCTTCATGGAGACGGTTGCGAATGGTCCTCGCCGATACCCCAGGAACAACAGTGTCCCTAATTTGCTGGGAAGTGGCGGTGCGGTCCCCTACGGCACTGCGTAGGATCCTACGGTCTTGGCGTGCATCCGTGCGTCGCTGCGGTCCGGTCCCAGGTCGACGGGCACGTGCACCTTCCGCCGACGACTTGCGACAACATCGATGTACTGTGGAGACCTCACGCCCCACGTGTTGAGCAATTCGGCGGTACGTCCACCCGGCCTCCCGCATGCCCACTATACGCCCTCGCTCAAAGTCCGTCAACTGCACATACGGTTCACGTCCACGCTGTCGCGGCATGCTACCAGTGTTAAAGACTGCGATGGAGCTCCGTATGCCACGGCAAACTGGCTGACACTGACGGCGGCGGTGCACAAATGCTGCGCAGCTAGCGCCATTCGACGGCCAACACCGCGGTTCCTGGTGTGTCCGCTGTGCCGTGCGTGTGATCATTGCTTGTACAGCCCTCTCGCAGTGTCCGGAGCAAGTATGGTGGGTCTGACACACCGGTGTCAATGTGTTCTTTTTTCCATTTCCAGGAGTGTAGTAATGGCGCGCCTCGGCTGGCGCCAGAAAGCAGGAAAACGACGCCACCTCACAGCTGCGACCTGGTTTCCCATTCGCCGATTTCACCAGTTACACGTAGTAATGCAAACACCAATCAAGACGTCGGGTTTCCACCAATGAAAAGAAATAATAAAAATAGCAACAAATATTTCTAATCTCCCTTTCATCCCTAACAGCCTGTCACAATCAGATAACAGCCAGGTCTACAAGGTATATAAAAACAAAGTTTTCTCATTCAGCAGTAAAGAAAAACACCCTGAAGAAGGTCACTTGCAACAGGGACCGAAACGTCGATAGTTTTTTATATTGACAAATTGGTCACAAACCCAGAAAAATTTTAATGAGCTGGGTGTCTGTTTGCACATCATCCTGGCAAAAAAATGGCCCAAGCAGCAATATTCCTTCAATGAAAAATGACATTTTCCAAAGTTATGTCACTCATAATTGTCTAAAGATGTCCCATGAATGCACCACTTACTCTTTGATATCCTTAGAAAACGCTATAATGTTATCTAAGTGTATCGTAAACAGTCTCAGTTTCAGGCCTCATAGTAATCCATCTAATGTTGGAATGTCACTGACATATTCTTCGATCAAAGCGGCATCGACAGAACTGTTAGTAAGTGGATGGAATCGTAAATGTGGTTTTGGGTCCATACTCCAGTGCTACCTCCAATTGTCATTACCTTCACTAATCGATGATAAAATAATGATGTTGCGTCAAGTTATCCAAATTTTCTGTGATGATTAGCACATCCATAACTGTAAATTTATTTCAATACCGAGAGTCAGAACTGATTCCGTATGCCTGACGTTTTCTTCCCATTGGTAGGATTACTATTGGCTCCCCCCACGGGCTGGTACTCCTATTGTCCCATCATGGAATTGTTGATTTAAGAATTCCCCATATAGTCTCTTATACACCAGCGGTCCACTTCCAGTGTGAATTCTATGTCGCTTTAGGAATGTAGCTGGAAGGGTTCCAGGAGGTTTAAATGCTTCTGCATATTCCACTAAAAATTTTCTTGTCAGCACCCCCATCCCCCACCTCTACTACCTCCTTGCGCATCTGATACGTTGCCCACAGGGGATCTAAATCAGCAGTATGCTCCAGCTAAGAGCATTATATATGGAAATCCCTATCGGACTTGTCTTCCAACAACGCTCTTATGCTGGCTATCAGTGCATCTCATGACAGTTTCACATCAGTTGAATCAAAATTATCTGATGGGCACTACAGATACACATATGATAAACAACACTATACAAAACACTATGCCTTGTCCATTTCCTCATTTTCTATATACTTATATGGATATGGTGTCTGTTCTTTCGGACATGTTCGAAAGTACAGACACCATATCCATATAAGTATATTGTTCTGGCAATACCGGCCACGACCTTCTTCTTCTGTGCGGATGCACACATATTCCCCGAACTCTTACGGGAGATGGTAACAATGTCTTCCACGAGTAATGAGTGTGTTGGGGTGGGACACTATGAATGTAGTGTGTGGACATACAAGGTGAGAATGTGGGTCTCCAGGGAGGCGTGCGCTAAATAGTCCCTGCAGTCGCACTATCCTCTGTGCCCTCGGTGGCTCAGATGGATAGAGCGTCTGCCATGTAAGCAGGAGATCCCGGGTTCGAGTCCCGGTCGGCGGACACATTTTCACCTGGCCCTGTTGATATATATATCAACGCTCGTCAGCAGCTGAAGGTATTAAATTAATTCTGATTTCAATCTGAGTAAAGTCTTCTCTTTCTCCTAGGCGAATACGTCGCTATTTGCTAAGTTGAACCCTTTCATTCTACTACAGTAAATGCCCCTTTCATTTAAGGTGACACACGTCACGTCTCTGAACTTTGGAACATTCGTGTATGATAGTCTTTGATGGACTTGAAGGTCAATGGTCCAGAGCTACTGTAGTTTAGTACTGTTTCCAAGGGCTTGTGTAGTTAACGTCTCGATAAAGAGAATTTTTTTGTTGTTCAATAAAGATTGTTTATACTATGTTGTTGCTACGTACGGGCCAGTACCTTACACTGAATGCACCCGTTACCAAGTAAGTGATCAACAAACAATTGGTTAGTCACACAGAACAAGTAACAAGATTAATTCTCTGCAGACAATTTCAGTGTGCCATCAATTTCCCCGCCTCCGAAGGATCATTTGGTATGCAGTGTCAAGTGGCTAGGGGAGGACGGAGGGCACAGAAACGTGACTGCTAGAGCGCTACCGTGGTAGATCAGAACTAATCTAAGGAATGTGGACATTGTAACATCGTCCCTCCATCGAGCCGACTTGGATGTAGCGACTGCTGGCTACATCTGCTTTACATATCATGCACCAGGGCAAGGCGTACCTGACATAGAGAAGCAGCTGAAAGAGCTGAAAAGAAACGGGTCGCCAGCTGGAATATCAATTCGGTTTGCACAGTGTACTCTACGGTACTGGCCACTTACTTCGCTTGCATTTATCGCCGATCTCTCGCCCAGCGCAAAGTTACAAGCGAGTGGAAAAAAGGACAACTGGCTGCTGTATATAAAGAACGGGCTCGCCTAATTACCGACCAATATCCTTAAAATCGGTTTGCTGCAGAATTCTTGAACACATTCTGACTTTAAATATAATATATTTCCTTGAGACGGAAAAACGTCTGTCCACAAAACAGCACGGATTTAGAAAACATCGCTCATACGAAACTCAGTTTGCTCTTTTCCCACTCGATGGTCCCACAAACCATGGATGGAGGGCAACAGGCAGATTCCATGTTCCTAGACATCCCGAAAGCGTTTGACAAGGTGCCCCACTGCCGACTGTTGACGAAGCTCCGAGCACACCAGAGAGGTTTCCAGACATGTGAGTGACTCGAATAATTCTTAAGTAATAAAACCAGTACATTATTCTCTACCGCAGAGATAACGATATCGTCAGGACCGCTGTCATTTTCTACATATATAAATGATATGAGCGACAGGAAGAGCAGTAATCTGCGCCTGTTTGCTTATGATGCTGTGGTATACGGAAAGGTGTCACCGTTGAATGGCCGTAGGAGGATATAACACGACTTATACGAAATTTCTAGTTGACGTTATGATGACACCTAGCTCTAAATGTACAAAAACGTAAGTGAGTGAAGATGAATAGAGAAATAATCCCTTGATTTTCGAATACAGAATTGTAGTGTGCTGCTTGACTCAAGCACGTCGATTAACTCTGTAGGTGTGACGATGCAAAGCGACATGAAATGGGACGAACACGTGACGACTGTGGCAGGGAAAGCCAATTGTCGACTTCGGCGTATTGGGAGAATTTTAGGAAGGTGTGCTTCATGTGTAAAGGAGACCGCATATAGGACGCTAGTGCGACCTATTCTTATGTACTGTTCGAGTGCTTGAGATCCCGGCCAGGTCGGATTAAAGGAAAACATCGATACAATTCAGAGGCAGAGTGCAGATCTGTTGGCGATCAGCATGCAGGTACTATAAAGATGCCTTGTGTACTCAACTGGGAATCCGTAGGGAGAAGGAGAAGTTCTTTACGGTGGACGCTATTGAGAAAATTTAGAGAACTTTCACTTGAAGCAGACTGAAGTACGATTCTACTGACGCCAACGTACATTCCGCGTGAGGGCCACGAAGATAATGCAAATTAGGGCTAGTATGAAGGCATTATGTATTGTGTATTAAACCAGGGACCTAGAAACAATGAATAGGTTTCGTCTCGCAATAGCCTTTAGTGGTTCAAAACCCCACAACAGGCCACAGCAGTCCACCCACCCCACCGTCGCCCCACATCGAGTGTAGCCCCAGATGTTTGTGTGGTAGAATAATTATGGTGTACGCGAACGTGGAGACAGTGTTTGCGCAGCAATCGCCGACATAGTGTAACTCAGGCGGAAGAAGGGGAACCAGCTCGCATTCGCCGAGGTAGATAGGAAACCGCCTTAAAACCATTCACAGGCTAGCCGGTTCACAGGGCCTCAACACTAATCTCCCGTGAGTATGGAGGCATACAGACAGTCGTTTTCCCGTCGATCTGTTTCCGAGTGGAACAGGAAAGGAAATCACTAGTAGTGGTACAAGGTGCTCTCCGACATGTATATGTACCGGGTGATCAAAAAGTAGGTATAAATTTGAAAACTGAATAAATCACGGAATAATGTAGATAGAGAGGTACAAATTGACACACATGCTTGGAATGGCATGGGGTTTTATTAGAACAAAAAAAATACAACAGTTCAAAAAATGTCCGACAGATGGCGCTTCATCTGGTCAGAATAGCAATAATTAGCATAACAAAGTAAGACAAAGCAAAGATGATGTTCTTTACAGGAAATGCCCAATATGTCCACCATCGTTCCTCAATAATAGCTGTAGTCGAGGAATAATGTTGTGAACATTCCGTAGTTATGGTGAGGCATTGGCGTCGGATGTTGTCTTTCAGCATCCCTAGAGAAGACGTTCGATCACGATACACGTGAGACTTCAGGTAACCCCAAAGCCAATAATCGCACGGACTGAGGTCTGGGGACCTGGGAGGCCACGCATGACGAAAGTGGCGGCTGAGCACACGATCATCACCAAACGACGCGTGCAAGAGATCTTTCACGCTTCTAGCAATATGGGCTGGAGCGCCATCCTGCATAAACATCGTACGTTCCAGCAGGTGTTTATAAGCAAGGCTGGGGATGATGCGATTCTGTAACATATCGGCGTACCTCTCACCCGTCACGGTAGCACTTACAAAACCAGAATCACGCATTTCCTCGAAGAAAAAAGACCCGATAATGGTAGATGTGGTAAATCCAACCCATACCGTGACTTTCTCGTCGTGCAATGGAGTTCCCACGACAGCTCTAGGATTTTCGGAAGCCCAAATTCTGCAGTTGTGGTTGTTGACAGACCCTCGGAGCGTGAAATGAGCTACGTCGGTCCACAACACGTTACTCAAGCAATCGTCATCTTACGCCATCTTCAGAAACGCCCACACCGCAAATGCCCTCCGCTTCACTAAATCGCCAGGCAACAGTTCATGATGCCGATGGATTTTGTACGGATAGCATCGGAGGGTACGCCTCAGTGCCAACCAAACAGTAGTGTATGGAATGCCGCTGCGACGTGCGACTGCACGAACTCTGACTTCCCCGTGCATAGACGAACCCGCTACAGTCTCCATTTCTTCCTGAACTGTCTCAGCAGCATTACGCCTTGTGCTCGGTCGGCCACTACGGGGTCTATCGTTTAAACAACCGGTGGCTTCGAACTTCGAAATCATTCTCGCCACAGCTGCATTTGTCAACGGACCTTTACCCGTTCGAATCCTCTTCTTATGGCGATAGGATCGTAACGCTGAACTAGCACATTCCCCATTCTGATAATACAGCTTCACTAAAAGCGCCTTTTCAGGTAAAGTCAACATGCTGCGACTGCTGGCGCATCTGATTCTCTCTCTCGTTACAGCTCCTTTTATACACGATTGTCATGCGCAGTCACTGACGTTTTGCTGTCAGGCATACGGAATCTGATCTGACATTTTGTGAAATTGGTGTGTCAATTTTTACCTCTCTATGTACATTACTCCGTGGTTTATTAAGTTTTCAAATTTATACTGACTTTTTTTGATCACGCGGTACATGTACGGATCGTACGTTCGATGTGCACAGCCGTGGACCTCCCTTCATGGGCACGAGCCTACTATTATAAACTGATGAGAAATAAATAAAGGTTTCAACCGTTTTCGAGTTGCCTGTGGCGTATCCTGCTCACCTACCTACACCAGAAAAATCCTGCACCCCTACGACAGCAGTTTAAATTGAAACGATAGTCTCAGTAAAATAAATACAAGACGTATATACTAGAACTGTATGGAATTGCTATATATTCTGATGCTTGGTAAAACAACAGAATCTTTCCAGTTAAATAATCTTTGCAGTTAAATGTAATTCTTTTCACTTAGTCACTTAAACATGTTAGCTATGTTGTATTTATAATTGCAACAAATTCAACTTTACGAGTAATACGATTTCTTCTTGTTTATATTGTTCATCCACCCGCCTCCTCACTTGTCCAACATCCTCCCAATCCTATCACACGCACACACACACACACACACACACACACAGGGAGAGACACAGACAGTTTTTTCTCGCTGTACTCATAACATTTTCTGGCACGTTCTATCTATATTAAATTATTATTTGGTTAATACATTTTCAACAATGTTACTGTCACAAATGAACTGATAAAAATGACACGTAATTTGTTTGTAAATCACATGTCTTTCACAGCTGGTCATCAGCGTTATATCCTTTGATGACGGCAGCTTGTTATTATCAGCAGATGGCCTTTTAAGACAAATATTGACTGTCGAAATAAATTCGGACTGTACAATGTCCACACCTTGCGTTTTTAATTGACGGAGATTCTAATCAGTCGTAGATGATGCTTGCTCCAGCTGATGGTTACAATATTATTCCAATGTTATATATTTATAACATTGCGAAAACTGGAATTGTTGCAAAAAAAAAAAAAAAAAGAAATACGCACTCACCATGAAGGAGTTCCACGATTTGGTCACAAATTGATATTCACACTGGTATCGACAGAAAAGAAAAAATTGTAAACTGTTGCGACCGATGGATGAGTGTGTAACGCTGCAGCGCAGTTTAACCGACCAGCTGAAAACGATAATAAACAGGCAATACGTCGATACCAGGTCATAAAGTCTTTGCGAATTTCGTTCCGTGTGCTCAGCTGGACTAATTATGCCTCGCAGACAGTCGCGTGAACGATATACGCAGATGTCAGCATTTGAGAGAGGAATTGTAATTGGGCTCAGAGAAGTTGGTTGGAGTAACCGGGGAATCGCTCAATATTTCAATGGAGGCTATGCCACTTTTCGATGATGTGGACAGGAATGGGTGTTCCATGGCCTAAGAGAGCGTGAAAAAGGAAGCAGTCCACCTAGAGAGACAACAGAACGTGAGGACAGAGCAATCGTCAGATAGGAACTCAGATCCCCGTCGTGCAACCTGTGTTTCAGTGACCGCAAGGGCTGGTCACAGAATGGGGGCTGACCTCACGGCGCCCCTTGCAGCGCCGCACGGGGTAGCCGTGCGGTCTCAGGAGCCTTGCCACGGTTCGCGCGGCTCCCTCCGTCGGAGGTTCGTGTCTTCCCTTGGGCATGGGTGTGTATGTTGTTGTTAGCGTAAGTTAGTTTAAGTTAGATTAAGTAGTGTGTAAGCCTAGGGACCGATGACCTTAGCAGTTTGGTCCCATAGAACTTACCACAAATTTCTCCTTGCGCCGATTACAGTTGACCTCTGTACACCAACAAGCCCGTTTGCAATTGTGTCGGGCGCATTCGGCCTGGAATCTCATTGACTAGGGTGGAATTGTCGCCACGAACTGAGCTCCGATGACAAGTGAACACGTGTCTGGAGACGCCCAAGACAGCGGTTGGGTACCAGCCTGTCACCCTCCGTACGGCCCGGTAACCAGGAATGATGGTCTGGGGTGCCATTTTCATTTCATTGTAGGACTCCTTTGGTTGTCATATGCAGCGCCTTTACAGCCCTGCGGCAGGTCGACGGTATTCTACGAGCCATTTCCTTACCTTTCATAGCAGCCCATCCTGGATTACCCCACAAGGTAATGTCCGCCCGCACACCGTGAGGGTTTTTAGTGCTTGTCTTCGTACTTACAAATCTGTGTCTTCGCCACCAAGGTCGCATTATGGGCAGGGATTTCCAAGCAGCTCGGGATTTTGACGATCTAACTCGTCAGTCGGACAGAATTCTGCACGATATCCCTCACGATTAGATCCAACAACGCTATCATCTATGCTAAGCCGAATAACTGCTCGCTTATGGGCCAAAGTTGGACCAACACGTTGTTGACTTGCTCAATTTCTGAAGCTCTTTCTCTTGACTAAACCATCCACATTTTCTGAAATGGTAATGACTTGTTTTTTTATGGCATTCTGGTCCATTCTGATAATTGCTTCGTGTTTTAACGCTATATATTATTTAATAGACACGAATAAATAAGAAGAACAAATTTTTATGACTGGGATTGCAGTATTACGTAAATCATTTGTCGCATTCTGTGTCATAAACTGAAATTAGTCTCACCAAATACAATAATGGAGTAACATTATAACAAAATAGAAGACTGAACTAGATGTAATTTTCGCTCTAAAGACCGCAAACAACTCTACAAGTAATAGAACCATATATAGGTCTATTGCAAAACAGGAACCTAAATATTAATTACGCAGAAAAATAAGTCGAAGAAATTCAGCATGAATCACAGTTAGTGTCTGTAAAAGGGTCCACGAGAGTGAGTTGGATAAAGGGCGGAGGCTTTTATGAGCGGACGAGATATTCTTTCCAGTTTGCCGAAAGATGAAATGGTCTGTGGTGTGGCAAATTTTGCGTAGTTACAGTTTACGTTGTCGTTGATGATACACATATCGATCACTGCAGTCGGGGCGTGTATTACTGAAATGACTTTGCTGTGCGTGGCAGATACTGAAACAACCACACCTTCACACAAGCTCTTCAGAGAAACCAGAAATTTTATTACCATTTACTCTCGTTCCTCTTTGCACCGATTTCCAATATTGAAATGTTGTGGCCGACTGGCTGCTTATATATTCGATAGCGACCACACACACGCGCGCGCACACACACACACACACACGCACACACACACAGAGAGAGAGAGAGAGAGAGAGAGAGAGAGAGAGAGAGAGAGACGCGTGCGCAACACGATAGGTGCTGCGTTTTCATTTGCAGTTAACCAGTGGTCTCCTGAGCTTTTCCAGTATTCATAGCCTGCTCGTCTACCGGCGATGTTCGGTGTCATGTTGCGTTACAGAGGTCGCGTTGCCACTGGAGTGGGCTTGTTGCTAAGGGAGTACTGTGTAACAGAGTTTGCTTTTTGTTCGTCAACGTTACTCTGTCACAGAGCAAACTGAGGCAGCAGAAGGTACATAGAACGTCTCCACTTCTGCATCTCAAGATCTGTTAATTAATTTCCACCCGAATTTGTCAATTTAGTTGATGGCCCTCGGAAACGAGACCTTCCTGGGAGATTGCTTTTTATTAGGAGGGTTATACCGTAGACGTTTAATTGTACTGATTCACTGTTCAGACGACAAGTAAATTAATTTGTAGTGTAGCTTGGGAAGTGACCATACAGCTTCTTAATAAAGTATCTTGATTTAAGTTGCTTATGGCATGAGAAGGCTAGGAAAACGATGGTTATAAGAAAGTGGTTTTAGTGCCACCGCGTATTTCAAATACATCGTACCAGCGCATAATTTTGTATTTATTTCAACCACCTCAGCCATCTAGACTCCACATCAAGCATCCCAGGCGTAAATGATGTGGATGAGCATATCTACGGTCGGCGAACTGTCCGAAGCATTCAAAGCGATCTTTAAAACAAAAGATCGCTTTGAATGCTTCGGACAGGTCAAACACTGATATAATGCGGCTCTCCACGCAGCTATATTCTGCGCAAATCTTTAGAACTCTGCGTAGCTACTGCAGCCCAAAATCAGTTGTAGCGGCTTACTACATTCAGGCCCCTACAATTGTTACCCCGAATCACCAAACTGACTATTGATTGCTTCCTTAGGATGTGTCTTGTCAATCTATCCCTTTTTTAAGTTAGCGTCGGCCAAAATATTATTTTTTGCTCTATAACGTTCGCTACCTCTTTATCAGTTATCCTGTTTATCTATCAGTTCTACAGCGCATCACTGTAGTGTCGCATTTCATAGGCTCCTATTCTTTTCTTGTCTTCACTGTTTATCGTTCATGTTTCACTTCCGCACATTGTCATTCTCTGAACAAAACACTTCAACACAATTAAATTTGTATTAGACGTTGACATACACTACTAGCCATTAAAATTGTTACACCAAGAAGAAATGCAGATGATAAAAGGGTATTCATTGGATAAATATGTTATAATAGAACTGACATGTGATTACATTTTCACGCAATTTCGGTGCATAGATCCTGAGAAATCAGTACTCAGAACAACCACCTCTGGCCGTAATAACGGCCTTGATACGCCTGGGCATTGAGTCAACAGAGCTTGGATGGCGTGTACAGGTACAGCTGCCCATGCAGCTTCAACACGATACCACAGTTCATCAAGAATAGTGACTGGCGTATTGTGACGAGCCAGTTGCTCAGCCACCATTGACCAGACGTTTTCAATTGGTGAGAGATCTGGAGAATGTGCTGGCCAGGGCAGCAGTCGAACATTTTCTGTATCCAGAAAGGCCTGTACAGGACCTGCAACATGCGGTCGTGCATTATCCTGCTGAAATGTAGCGTTTCACAGGGATCGAATGAAGGGTAGAGGCACGGGTCTTAACACATCTGAAATGTAACGTCCACTGTTCAAAGTGCCGTCAATCCTAACAAAAGGTGACCGAGACGTGTAACCAATGGCACCCCATACCATCACGCCGGGTGATACGCCAGTATGGCGATGACGAATACACGCTTCCAATTTGCGTTCACCGCGATGTCACCAAACACGGATGCGACCATCATAATGCTGTAAACAGAACTTGGAATCATCCGAAAAAATGACGTTTTGCCATTCGTGCACCCAGGTTCGTCGTTGAGTACACCATCGCAGGCCTCCTGTCTGTGATGCAGCGTCAAGGGTAACCGCAGCCATAGTCTCTGAGCTGATAGTCCATGCTGCTGCAATCGTCGTCGAACTGTTCGTGCAGATGGTTGTTGTCTTGTAAACGTGCCCATCTGTTGACTCAGGGATCGAGACGTGACTACACGCTCCGTTACAGCCATACTAGTGATACGAGGCCGTTGGGATCCAGTTCAGCGTTTCGTATTACCCTCCTGAACCCACCGATTCCATATTCTGCTAACAGTCATTGGATCTCGACCAACGCGAGCAACAATGTCGCGATACGATAAACCACAGTTGCGATAGGCTACAATCCGACATTTATCAAAATCCGAAACGTGACGGTACGCATTTCTCCTCCTTACAAGAGGCAACACAACAACGTTTCACCAGGCAACGCCGGACAACTGCTGTTTGTGTATGAGAAATCGGTTGGAAACTTTCCTCATGTCAGCACGTTGTAGGTTTCGCCACTGGCGGCAGCCCTGTGTGAATGCTCTGAAAAGCTAATCATTTGCATATCACAGTATCTTCTTCCTGTCGGTTAAATTTCGCATCTGTAGCACGTCATCTTAGTGATGTAGCAATTTTAATGGTCAGTAGGGTATTTCTATTTTTACCATCTTAAATGTATGGAATATTAGTTTCTCCGTTGGAAAGTGTCATGTGAGTCGAAAGGTACTGATTTCGTATTAGTTGATTGGTTTAGGTGTGGGACTGGTACTGGAAAACAAAGAAAGGAAGCAGACGCATAGAGAATCTGACAGCAAACAGCCAAGACACAGCTAGAGCGATGCGTGCCTTTTGTACTGAGTACAAGGTGCTGGAAATCCGAGGTTGTTTTTAATTAGTATCAAACAGTCATATTCAAGAATAATCCTGTAATGCAGCAATTGTGTAAGTACTGACTGAATGAAACCAATACAAAAGCGTTTGAGAAACGTGACAAAAACGCTGATATGATGATTCCTTCTAATAAACCTCTCTCTCTCTCTCTGTTACAGCAGCGGCCGCTACTGCCACAATTCGATGCTCTACAGATCCATACATAAAGATTTGTGTTAATCGCCACCACTTCCATATCGAAGCCTCACACAAACAAGGCAGGCACTGCCGCGAACCATGTGCCGTGTGGATACCTAGGTCTAAGCTAAGTCGATGGCCGAAAACATATTAGTAGTTAGCAAACGTTGCGGCGGAAAATGACTTGAACTCAAATGAGAATCAATGAAAAAAGCCAAATTCATCTTACACACAACAAATGCAACTGTATTTCCAACTCAAAGTAGAGATCGAGAAAATGAGGCTTTTGAGAATCGGTATACAATAACATCGAGAAGATACGAACTTCCGATCCAGCAACCGAGTCAGTTACACTGGCAGAAAAGACAACTCTAAGAACGTCTAGACCGAACGCCAACAAATTAAACTGCGGTGTTTCCCATTGGGTATGCTGATTAAAATTTCACCTTTTCCTGGGCTTACTTTCAACACAGACAAAATTCTCATAGATCAAGGACGGTTTGACTGCCTAGTGGCTATTGGATGTGTCTAACGTTACTCAAAATCTTCAGGTGGAAATCACAATACAGTTTGCGTAGAGGACCTGCTCGTGCAGTGTGTCAACATATTGCAGGTTTTGAGAAAGTGCGAATCTTAACTATGAAGGAACAGTAAAGAGACAGATAGCAGTAGTGCACTCACTGTGACGAGATGCACTCAGGGCAACAACATGGCAAGAAGTGTAATCATGAATCCTTCCAAAAGGACAGCGCCACGAGATTATCGTACGATTGTTCGAATGGCTTTTTACGAATAGATGAAAGACAACAGCTGAAATCTGGAGAAGGGTTACAAGAAGAGTCTACCACCAAATATTGTAAACACATAACTGGAAGTTGTGAGGAGAACCACTGACACCACATCACAGACAAGTCAGAAATGAGTGTCGTGTAGCCAGACTCATCTTGGATGTTGAGGGACATTCGGTGATGCTCAGCGATGAGGATCGTTTCTGTTTCTAGTGGTCAGAACGAAGCCATCGTGTCCGTAGACGTCGTAGCGAAAGGTAAGAGGAAGCAATGATTTTCGAGAGCCATACCTCTCCAACTTCTGGATTCATGGTACGGGGACCTATTGGATATCACAGCAGAATTGATTTCGTAATTGTTGATGGGATTCAGCACCTGGCAATAATGGTAAACTCTGACCAGGGTACCAAATGGCATATTCCGACAGGATAACGCAATATCTCACATTAAAGTTCACGCCACCAATGCACTGTGGAATGCACGGATGTTAACTGGCCTGTTTGGTCCCTGATGCCAACCGCAGAGCATGTCTATGATGCGATGGGAAAAGAAATACTTTCATACCAGGCTCCAGCCAATGGCCTTCATGAAATGACGCGACTTGAAGGGGAAAGATCCGTTAGTCAAGATGATGATGATGATGATGATGATGATGAATTGAATGGAAGTTTAATCATTTAGTATCTGTCTTATGATGAGTATCTCCACAATGGTCGGTAAATATCGAAATGGTGCTTCATGATGTACTCATTTCATTTCCCTCAGTATTTCTTTCCTTTATTGGAGCAATAGTCATCCTCAAGTAATGTGTTTGCTGCGACCCGTGGATTTTGGCTGCCGAAACTGAAAATATATGCTGCTCAGATGTTATTGTCACCACTTAATAAATCTGTTTCCATATTGCCGGAAGGGTGTTAAAAATGGGTCAAATGGCTCTGAGCACTATGGGACTCAACTGCTGTGGTCATTAGTCCCCTAGAACTTAGAATTACTTAAACCTAACTAACCTAAGGACATCACACACATCCATGCCCGAGGCAGGATTCGAACCTGCGACCGTAGCAGTCGCACGGTTCCGGACTACGCGCCTAGAACCGCGAGACCACCGCGGCCTGCCGGAAGGGTGTGATATTAGGGTTAACACCGAACATAAATGTAAATGCCCTTTCTGAAAGTATGTGTCTGAAGTACAGCCTTATATGGAAGACGAAAAATAGTACAGAAGAGAGGGGAATACAAGCATTTCAAATGGGTTATCAGGTATTAATAAAAATTAAAAGGTACAAAATGATACCGTTGGAGACACTATTGGTTCAGGCTCCCGCGAGAGAGAAATAGTGGCAGCTACGTATCCCGTCAGCCGCAGCATCTCGCCCTGTTCTGCAGTCAGCGGTCGGTCTTCCGGTTATGCGAATCGCGTAGATAATTTATGTTTCGCGAATGATAAACGTCATTCTCATTTCTGAAAGGCTCTCACTACTCCGCGTATCAGTGCGTGAGACCTTAGAGCCACACTTTGCCAACGTGACGTCTGCTGTTAGTTCTTCTGTGATGGATACTGACTATGCTGGAGCTACTTTTTGGCTGCTGCAGAACACCGACAAAACTGGGGCCAAGTGACCCTCTGTGTCCTACTTATCATCTCGGTAAAGAAAACACTGTTAGGGTAGGCGCCATTTTCCATTGCCAAAACAAACAACAGTAGGACATTACAGCTGATATATGGACACTCTCCATCGTTGCCAAATTTATTCAAAATGTCGGCCCCTCCTCCACCTCCTCACAATGATGATGTCAACTAATGACATCACCTGCTGAATTCACCACCTCCCCTACTTTCTCCTTTCCTTACCCACCCCCGCTTGGAAAATGGTAGGAAAAACAACATAGTCTGTGCTGAGCTGCTGCTGACGAAGCTAGTCACTTTATTTTCACAGGGAGCTCTATTTTATTTTAGTTGTGCGTGGAGACACTCATCCAATTACAGATCAACACACTGCTGCCATGGAAATTTTCGCTGCTCTAATTACCCAATGAAATTTAAAAGACTTCCAAATAATCACGAAACTAAAGAGAATTCGACATGAAATTAAAACTTTTGACAGGTAACACTCGCCCAATTACAGATCAATACACTGCTGCTGAGGAAATCGACACTGCTCTAATTACACACTGAAAATCATCATGAAACTAAAGTAGAAACCGAGGTGAAATTAAGTTGTCCTGCAAGGAAATCGGTGTGAAATTACCTTCTCCCAACCTCTTGCTTGAGTCATTGCATTCCCGCGCTTAAATAGGACTCAAAACGTAACTAGGGTCAGTTTACACGTATACAAATCGATGTGAAATACAGTCAAATATCACACACACACACACACACACACACACACACACACAATATATATAAGTATTGCGGTTAAAAAAAAGAACAAAGGCATCATGAGCATCGAACGCTCTGAATCCCCACATGGGGAGCTGCATATGGAAAGTACCACTTAAAATTGAACTTACATTGCATATTTCACGAAACAGTACTAGATCACAGTTAAAAAAAGACATATCCGATACACATCGCAAGCACCAAGCATGTAGTTTTTTGTTTGACCTGGTACATTCTGCTTGTCCTGCTCTCTGTGTGGTCCACAAGCTACTGCTGCCAGCACATGCTCTGCTCATGTTAACAATAGTGCTATCCATTGCACTCGGCCACTTCATTATAGGATGTGCCAGCGTGCACTCGATTGACAGGTGTGGACCAGGTCATCGTTGTGTCAGCACATGTGTGACACTTCCAGCACACATGATGTGTGGATTCTGGGTCATGCGCTCACGATGCTAGGTAATGGGTTCATGCTCTCTCTCTCACAGCTCAGCTACACACAGAGCAATGTGAAACATATGCTATGAGTTGAGCAGCAACAACACATGGCGCGAGTTCACTTTATGTAATATTACATCCTGTTTCTGACTGCACATGTGACTGAACCCGCTTTCTCCAGCGTGAAAGCTATATTATCTCACATGTTCTCCCGAAAGCACTCGTAATATTTCCCTTTTCTCCACCGAGAAATGAAAAGACTGTGCCCCATTTAATAAAAGAACACACACCCCTCGTCTCCAAACTAGTCCACAATGCTACAATTCAGTTTATAACAGCGTCAGGAAGAAGCAGATGTGACCTCCTCAGCAGCTCGACACCGAGTGGCTAGTTCACGAAACAGCAGCAATGCTGTTCATCCCCCACGCAAAAATTAACTCATATGAAAGCATTCCTAATGCCCCCCTACATGAAAATTAGGCGTGGGACTTAAATTATATAAACCGCAACCATCACACCGTCATTTTCACTCTGCTCGATTTCGTCACTGGATCCAGAACTTTTGTCATCCAATGTTCGACTGCGAGTGTTCATCTTTCGTCATGAAGTGACCCTCAGGAGTCACCTTCAGCAAGGCAGCGAAACATTCAAAGCGCGACTTGAACAAAGTAGACACTTTTTCAATGTAAATAATTTGTAGGGATGTATTCTCCTTTTTCTTTTTGAAACGAATTTACAGCAATTATATGCTTATGGTATTTTTTGCCATATGTTACTCGTAGTATATTTCTGCTCGTAGCATATGTGTTCAGATTTAGTGCATGAACTGTGTTCATGGTACACTTTTCACTGCATTTAAAACCACGTGCTCAAATTTAGTAGCATATTTCTCGTTAAAACGAATTTGACAGCAAGTATCGTAGTATATTTTCCGCTGAGTTCCAAACCACGAGTTCGAATTTCGTTACATAAAGTTTCTTTGTCGTTGCATCGTTCATGCCGCAGACGCTAGTTGCCTTAGATCGGCAGCTGGAAGAAGAAAATTGGCAACAGCAACAGCAGGAACAGCAGCAGTTCTTCCACGTGTGGAAGAACAGCCTCCACAGTCAACTGCACCAGCAGCAGTATCACGGCAGCCATGTAAGTAAACATTTTCAGCGTACAGAATTCGTAGTGGTATTTTCATATTAAACTGAATTTAGTAGTAGCAAGCGTGTTCGAATTCTGTAGCAGTTCAAACCGCTTGTTCAAATTTAGTATTATCCTCTTATTCCTAGCACATGTTTCTATGTTTGATACATATTTACGCTGCATTTCAAACCATGTAGTCGAATTTCCACCGCATATTTCTCAATAAAATGAAATTAGTATATTTCAGATTGTGCTGAATTTCAATCATGTGGTCGAATTTTGTAGCATATTTCTCGATAACGTGAATTTAGGGATATATTTTCCCCTGCATTTCAAACCGCTTGGTCGAATTCCTGTACTAGTACATTTCTCAATAAAGTGAATTTAGTATTAGCAGTATATTTCGAACAAAAAAAGAGTGTCTCATCAAAACTGTCTTCTTCCTGCTATAGTGAGCATGTTGACTCCCTCTTCAGCTAGTGAAGGCTGAATTGCAGCACCAGGCTAATGAGCCTACTCGGTTCTTGGAGCAGTAATGTAAGTGTATATAATGTAATAGTGTAATTTTTTCGCAGTATGTGTGCTTGTGTGAGAAAAAAGTCGTAAGTAAATGTTACAATTCGTCTTTTCTGTTGTTGGAGCTTTCGCAGAGGAGATGGAGTTTCGGCTGCGCAGAGGAGTTGCTGTCTTGGCAGAAGGAGTATAAGGAGGAGGATGACTTCGGTAATTATCTTTATGTCACGTGTGTGTATAAAATCAGTGTTCTCTGCAGCAGGTGTGTGTGTGCTCATTCTTTTTCTCTCTTCACAGTTACACTATCACAGTACGCTGTGGCATGGCTACCTGGGCAGGTGAGAGTGAGACGCGCCCCTGTGAGGCATGCATCACCTGCCCAGATGCCATCTGCCGCCGCACGAACCACAGCTTCGGCCGCCGCCGCACCTACCGCCTCCTCCGTCGCCGCCACCGCCGCCGCCGCCTCCACCACCCCCGCCATCCTCGCCACCGATTCTGCATCCGACACTGCCAGCGTGCCCACCACCACTGCGGCCACAGCGCCTTTCTGGCGGCCGTCGATGTCACTCAGCGCGGCACAACCGGCCGCCAGCGCCCTATCGTCTCCGTGTCGGCCCGCGTCCGCAGCTCGTGGTCTAGTGTAGTGGACAGCGTTGCTGCCTCTGGATCACTGGGTCCCAGGTTCGATTCCCGGTCCAGTTGGGGATTTAATCTGCCCGGGGAGTGGGTGTTTGTGTTGTCCTCATGATTGTGTCATCATCATCATTCATGATAGTGGCTAGATTGGACTGTGTAAAAATTGGGACGTACGGGCGCTGATGGTCGCGCAGTTGAGCGCCCACAAACCAAACATCACCTTCATCATGACGGCCCACTTCGGCCCGCCCGCCTCCACAGCGGCAGCACGCCGGCACCTCTGGAGCCGTCTCACGGATGCGCCTCAATGCTGGGCGCCTCCACGGCGTGATTGCTGACATTGGTACCACGCGAACCCTCGTCTATGATGCCCAGCACCGACGAGCACTACTCTAGTGTATCAACGTTTGGCACCAGTTCCCTAATAATAATGTCGTGTGACGAGGGCCTCCCGTCGGGTATACCGTTCGCCGTGTGCAAGTCTTTCGATTTGACGCCACTTCGGACACATGCGCGTCGATGGGGATGAAATGACGATGATTAGGACAACACAAAACACAGTCCCTGAGCGGAGAAAACCTCCGACCCATCTGGGAATCGAACCCGTTCTGACGACTCAGCTACCGGGGGCGGACAGCAGTTCCCTCTCCCGCCTCGATAGTGACCCATACCAGGTTAGTAACGCGATACCAGAGCTAAACTATGTAGTGGTTGAGGACACTTTTGAAGAGTGAATATCATCCTCGCCAACTGACAGCCCAGCGGGGTTGTACAAAGAGCCCATAGGATTTCTGAAATCGTGCCTTCCACTGCTGGAGAGAGAACTCACTCGCCTTATCAATCATCCGTGGTACCCCTCCATTAAGTGCTGTGCACTGCTGTGCTGCGAGCTTATGCATTCCCCCCCCCCCTCCCCCAAACAAGGTGGTGCTGCAGAGGAGACCAGCATGGTTTACATTTGGGGAAGAAATGGAGTGATATCAAGGAGCACCTCAATCGCTATATGGTTTGAAGATTTTACCTTGAGTACCATATGAGACAAGTTTTCTGATAGCCAGGTCAGAAGATCAGGTAAAGCACCTTACTGAGTACCACACCTCGTTGTTCATACACATGTCCACGACCTAGTGAATAGAAGATCCAGACATATCAAGCATCCTGATGATATGGCTAACAGGAAAAACTGACCATCAGTATTGCTTTTCCTAGTAAATCCTGGCTTGCAAGTGAAATCACAAGGTGCCTCCAGAGGGCTTCTGTCAATACAGCGGAAGTATTGACATATTGACATTCTTTAGGTTTTATAATTTTCACGTTATCGACTTCCCCGTTAAAGCCCAGGACAGCTAAATTCGAGGCACAGAATACTCAGATATTAGTTCATGTTTATACCATAGATAAGTGTAAGTCAGACGATGGGGCATTTCGTTGGACCCATCCATTTCTCAGAATTTTCAGGTCAGCGTAAGACACATTTGAACAAGACGTCATTCTCAGATGTAGAAAATAAGAAAAAAGACAATTACCATTACTGTTGGATGAGGGAAATGCTCCGCTGCCTCTCCCCAAGGTGTCTGAATGCCTTTTCCACAAGTGACTTTTTAGTAAAACATCAAGTTGGGTGTTCTGCCAGAAAACTGATACATGTTCTAATGCCTACCGAGGAAAACAAATTCTCCATGTTTAAGAACGCCCACCATCAGGAGCGATGCCACTTTGTAGCTTACGCTGATTTTGAGTACCTCCTCACTCCTGTGATACACTGTGAAGGCGATCCTATAGCCTCACATACAAACCTTCACTGAAAAACACGTACTATATGTTGCAGCGTATCAGCTCGTATATAAGTATGATTCAAATCTTAACTATCACAAATCATTCTTCGGGGATAATCCTGCGATTTGGGTGCTCGATGAACTCGAGAAACTTTCATGGGAGGCTGATAAGCTTTACAGCACCATCATTCCCATGACCGAGTCTCAAAGGAGAATGATTATTTGTACGAGAAGGCGGTTAACTATCATCTCTGTGGGCAGCCGTTAGACTGGAAAGCGGAAATTTTTCGTAAGGGTAATTGTCACCTAACTGTGCTGCCCATAACGTTTGCAACCTGTAGTATCAATTACCACGACACATTCTAGTCTTTTTCGCAATCTAAGCGTGTATAATGCTACTTTATCATTGAGGATTTGGCTAATTTCGATGTGAAGAATGATCAGGTCAGCGCTCTGCCTGACAGTGTCGAGAAATTTGTCTCAGTCGCCAAACGAATAACGCCAAGATTTACTATCCGTTTCCTGGACTCGCTACGTTTTATGCAGGCACCACTCCAGAAACTTGTTGAAATTATGCCTCAGGAGGATATACGTATTGCGATGACACAAAGGAGGGGGGTATTCCCATATAAGGATCTGAACTCAAAATTGGTTCAAATGGCTCTGAACGCTATAGGACTTAACGTCTGAGGTCATCAGTCCCCTAGAACTTAGAACTACTTAAACCTAACTAACCTAAGGACATCACACACATCCATGCCTGAGGCAGGATTCGAACCTGCGACCATAGCGTTCGCGCGGTTCCAGACTGTAGCGCCTAGAACCACTCGGCCACACCCGCCGGCGAGGATCTGGATTGTATTGTGAAACAACGAAACCAGATTAACCGACACAGCTGCGTTCTCCAGTAACTTTACATGCAATGCCATATCGGATGCAGGATATAACCATACTGTGAATGTTTGGCAGGAGTTAAAGATCCCTAACTTCGGTGAGTATGCAAGACTTTATACCGACTCGGATGTGCGTTTGCTGGCGGATGTTTTCGAGAAATTCCGGAGTGTACACATGGCCACTTGTGCCCTGGATCTGGCCTTCTGTTACTAGCACCAGGGTTGTCTTGGGATGCCATACTCAAGAAAACGAAAGGCAACCTCGAACTTTTAACTGACGCTTACATGCTTCCTTCCTTTGAGCGAGGATCCGTAGCGAAATTTGCCAGCGTGTGCATAGACATGCAAGTAAAATAACCCACGCATAAGTGAGAGGTTCAACGCATCCGTTGATTCGAGTTAAGTCATGTATTTAGATGTAAATAATCTATACGGGCATGCCATGCAATACCCGCTACCAATTGTTGAGTTTAGATGGGTGCCTGAAAACGAATGTAAGGGATTAGGTGGAAAAATCAAGTATTGGGCGGCTGATTCTGGTATACGGAATTGTGTAGGGTATGTAAGCAGAGATACGTCATGCACTACAGACATCTCCAGCAATGTCTCGATTTAGGGATCGAGTTAACTGCAACTAGGCGCGGTGTCTCCATCAAGCAGTCATCCTGTTTGAAGAAGAATTTTGATTTGAATACGAAACACAGGGCATAGGGAAAAAATGACTTCTAAAAACACTTTTGTAAACTGATGAACAACGGAGTTTTCGGCAAGACAATGGAAAATTCGAGAAAATATCGCGAAATTCTTTTTAGGTCGTGCTGGGATGAACGTAGAGGCGTAAGGGAGTGTATCGCCAGCCAAATTTCCAATGAGTCACTATCTTCAACAAGGAATTACTGGCTGCGGAGATGTCGAAAACTGCAGTAGAGTTCATGAAACCTGTCTATGTGGGGATGTGCATACTAGACTTACCCATATAGCCGGCCGGTGTGGCCGTGCGGTTAAAGGCGCTTCAGTCTGGAACCGCGTGACCGCTACGGTCGCAGGTTCGAATCCTGCCTCGGGCATGGATGTGTGTGATGTCCTTAGGTTAGTTAGGTTTAATTAGTTCTAAGTTCTAGGCGACTGATGACCTCAGAAGATGAGTCGCATAGTGCTCAGAGCCATTTGAACCATTTGACTTACCCATATTCCACACGTACCGGTTCCATTATCCGTTTGGGAAACCTCATTTCGCTGATCTTGTTACTTTATAGGGATACAGTTAACTTCATTTATTGGGTGACGAACTGGGATCCATAAGAAGTTATGAGGTCCATGGTAAAGAATTCGATGTGTCTTGATACACAGTCGATAATCCTTATGGTACTGTTCCACAGAACAAAAAGATTATCGGTCTGATGAAAAACGAGGAGAATGGGTCATCCAGCTGTGCATTTGTGAGTCTAAGATACAAAATGTATGCATATCGCACATTGAAAGATGCGACCAAAGACGGGCAAAGGGCGTGCATTGTGTGGCATCTGAGCCCTCTAGATTGCAGACTATTTGTAGCGTCTGTACAGAGGTGTTCAAGGTGTTCCACTTCAGCCCTCGCACGTGGTTCAGCAAACTAGTATTCGGTATCAAGAGCATGAAGTGCAGTTTGTCGGCTCATAACGATAAGCGAGCCATTTGTGATGATGGTGGGATTGAAACTCGGCTGTGCTCACGCTATTCACTTTATGGTGTGTGTGTGTGTGTGTGTGTGTGTGTGTGTGTGTGTGTGTGTGAGAGAGAGAGAGAGAGAGAGAGAGAGAGAGAGACAGAGAGAGAGAGAGAGGGAGAGAGAAACAGAGAGATTGCGCGTGTTAGTGGTTGTGAATAGTGTATGTATGTCGAATAGTATGGCTCGTTTATCAGAGTGCAAATATTTTTACTGTAAATATGTTCCTGTGTGTGTGTGTATGTATGTTTGTGTGTGTGTGTGTGTGTGTGTGTGTGTTTGTGTAAATAACTGTACATACCCACACCATGTGTGTGCTGTTGGCGCTACATGCAGTTGTAAATACATATTTAACCCCATGGTTGTAAATGGTTCTTCAGGTGAAAACAGCAAGTTGTGTACAGACTAGTGTTTTAAGATTCACCTGCTGCCAACAGTCCAATCAGACTAGTTTTTAACGTAGATAGCTCAAAATATTCTCGACTAGTGGTACTGCTGTGCTGACTTGTAAATATTCTCAACTAGTGCTACTGAAAATTATAAAGTGTTCTCAACCGGTGCTGCTGAAAACTAAAAATATTCTCGAGAAATGCTAATGTCGGGTGGACTGTGGAAGGTTTCTTTTTCTAGTCATAGTTATTATACGATCGAGCGGTTCTAGGCGTTTCAGTCTGGAACCGCGCTACCGCTACGGTCGCAGGTTCGAATCCTGCCTCGGGCATGGATGTGTGTAATGTCCTTAGGTTAGTTAGGTTTAAGTAGTCCTACGTTCTAGGGGACTGATGACATCAGATGTTAAGTCTCATAGTGCTCAGGGCCATTTTTTTGGAGTCATACACTCCTGAAAATTGAAATAAGAACACCGTGAATTCATTGTCCCAGGAAGGGGAAACTTTATTGACACATTCCTGGGGTCAGATACATCACATGATCACACTGACAGAACCACAGGCACATAGACACAGGCAACAGAGCATGCACAATGTCGGCACTAGTACAGTGTATATCCACCTTTCGCAGCAATGCAGGCTGCTATTCTCCCATGGAGACGATCGTAGAGATGCTGGATGTAGTCCTGTGGAACGGCTTGCCATGCCATTTCTACCTGGCGCCTCAGTTGGACCAGCGTTCGTGCTGGACGTGCAGACCGCGTGAGACGACGCTTCATCCAGTCCCAAACATGCTCAATGGGGGACAGATCCGGAGATCTTGCTGGCCAGGGTAGTTGACTTACACCTTCTAGAGCACGTTGGGTGGCACGGGATACATGCGGACGTGCATTGTCCTGTTGGAACAGCACGTTCCCTTGCCGGTCTAGGAATGGTAGAACGATGGGTTCGATGACGGTTTGGATGTACCGTGCACTATTCAGTGTCCCCTCGACGATCACCAGTGGTGTACGGCCAGTGTAGGAGATCGCTCCCCACACCATGATGCCGGGTGTTGGCCCTGTGTGCCTCGGTCGTATGCAGTCCTGATTGTGGCGCTCACCTGCACGGCGCCAAACACGCATACGACCATCATTGGCACCAAGGCAGAAGCGACTCTCATCGCTGAAGACGACACGTCTCCATTCGTCCCTCCATTCACGCCTGTCGCGACACCACTGGAGGCGGGCTGCACGATGTTGGGGCGTGAGCGGAAGACGGCCTAACGGTGTGCGGGACCGTAGCCCTGCTTCATGGAGACGGTTGCGAATGGTCCTCGCCGATACCCCAGGAGCAACAGTGTCCCTAATTTGCTGGGAAGTGGCGGTGCGGTCCCCTACGGCACTGCGTAGGGTCCTACGGTCTTGGCGTGCATCCGTGCGTCGCTGCGGTCCGGTCCCAGGTCGACGGGCACGTGCACCTTCCGCCGACCACTGGCGACAACATCGATGTACTGTGGAGACCTCACGCCCCACGTGTTGTGCAATTCGGCGGTACGTCCACCCGGCCTCCCGCATGCCCACTATACGCCCTCGCTCAAAGTCCGTCAACTGCACATACGGTTCACGTCCACGCTGTCGCGGCATGCTACCAGTGTTAAAGACTGCGATGGAGCTCCGTATGCCACGGCAAACTGGCTGACACTGACGGCGGCGGCGCACAAATGCTGCGCAGCTAGCGCCATTCGACGGCCAACACCGCGGTTCCTGGTGAGTCCGCTGTGCCGTGCGTGTGATCATTGCTTGTACAGCCCTCTCGCAGTGTCCGGAGCAAGTATGGTGGGTCTGACACACCGGTGTCAATGTGTTCTTTTTTCCATTTCCAGGAGTGTAGTTATTAGTAAATAAGAAAGTACCTCTGCATTGAACTAAATCGTATCTAGTGAACCAAATTGTATTTGAAGAACTAAATTTTACCTCAAGACCCAAATTATATCTGAAGAGCTAAATTCTCTCCCAAGAACAAAATTGTATCTCAAGAACCAAACAGTATCTCAAGAACCGAATTGTATCTGTTGTCGTGAAAAAAGAAGCTAATTCTATCTAAAGAATCAAAGTGTATCTATGGTAATTGAATAAACAAAAGTTACCGTTCGTCTTGTTGTTGTTATTTACAGAAAACCTTCCCCAAATGTATGTGTGTTTGACAGAAATGACATTAGTTTTGAACATCAGTGGTATTAAGGATATAAGGTTTACGCTAGCGAATAACAGAATATATGTACTGTTTGCATGGGAATATGCCTATGAAGCAGCACATATTTCGTTGTGGGAGCAGGAGGCACGTGACTGTGTCTGCTCCCAGAGACATACAGCAAACATGTCTAACATTATGTTTCCATTTCTTGAGGAGAACCACAGACGTGGTATTTGGATAAAGTTACATCGTGAGGGGAAAAAATTACACAGAATGTGAGGTAAAGAACTTCATTTGTTTCTATCCAACTTAAAAAATGGCTCAAATGGCTCTGGGCACTATGCGACTTAACTTCTGAGGTCATCAGTCGCCTAGAACTTAGAACTAATTAAACCTAACTAACCTAACGACATCACACACATCCATGCCCGAGGCAGGATTCGAACCTGCGACCGTAGCGGTCACGCGGTTTCAGACTGAAGCGCCTAGAACCGCACGGCTACACCGGCCGGCTCCAACTTAAAAGTAATCTTACATTTTCATAAGCAGACACAGCACTATTTTGACACACACATTCTTTTTCTTCTTGCTGAGTCGATGGAGAGCAGGGCACCCATGGAATTCCAGGTCTTTAACAGCTGCGTATTTGAAGATTCGACGCATCCATGAGAGCTTCTTCTCGCCTTTGACGTAGACGGTAGTATCTATGCGGTCGAATAATCAAAGCGATGTCACCATATCTTTATAGGGTTTACCCGGATCATCCCAGTGTGCACCTCCCCCTGCGTTAGCACACTTCACACCCTTGAAAGGTCTCAGCGATGCAACGCTCACTGAGAATGTCTCTATTAGACGAGCATTTTCTGTATATCATATGAATGTAATATCATTAAATATGAATTGTCTGCGCTCACTGTTATAGGAAGCCAGAACGTCTGCAACGATGTTCGCACCTTGAGATGCCGTTGCGAAGTACTCAGAATGTTTCATTTATACATCTCCCTGCGCAACACCAGTGATTGGGTAGTTGTTAATCACACGGTCATGTAGAGCTAAAGCATGCACCACATTGTGTTCTGGGAACCTTGGCGGAATGGGCGTAAGAAAACTACAATCATTGTAAGAGCACTGCTGTTGGCCAATAGCTGGTCAAAGTAACTTACTTTCTCTTGAGTCCTGGTCTGCGTATAAAAATCATACTTCCTTAGAGCAAAGTATCCCTCCTGAAAAGTATGTGACTTTACAATTCACACCACTTGACAAATTCAAGCTCTGGATGTTTGATTTTTCCGTGCTTACAAAACATATTATCGCAGTATCTGCAACTACACCATAAAGGATACCAAGTTTCTCGATGGTTCTACGACAAACTGTTTTGCAATCGGTAGTAGGCCATCACATTCCACCAAATTTCATCACTTCGTTGCACCAATATAGTCCTACATGTATTCCTTAAGAGTGGGAACCTGCCGGAAGTCCTGCACAGTTTGTAACACTGAAGGTGTTCGCCTTCGATCTTGATGGTGCGAACTTTTGTGATCAGTGCGGCGCACCATTTCCATTCGATGTTCATGGTGCAAGTTAATGGTTTGTTTTGAACATTTCTTGAATGTCGACGAAGTCCATTTTGTGAAGTGTAATGTACACACCCCATAGAAGGTTGATCTCTGAACCTCCCGGACAATTATTTTCTGTCGCCCTCCTGATGACTCACTAGCAGCTAAAATTTTCTGTCGTAATTGTTAACATAACATTTTCAAATAAGCCTTGCTATACATTGAACTTTCGATATCGCAGTGAAGGGGTCCTTGTTAGACAGTGCACAGAGAATCACTAATATCTTCGCTACTTTTTTCTTCCTAATAATGAAAAGAACTGTGCTTGCAGCTGGTAACTGTGTCGTCTATTTATGGAGAGCTGGCAAAATGCCAAATACCGCAGAGCGACTGCTCGGTCACTTAGGTATACATTTATTCTCATTATCAGAGCTGCACAAAACCTGGTGCTGTTCGCCGCTGGCCTGGAGCGGGTATCTGTCAGACTACCTGTTTAATGGTCTCTCTTGCGACAGGCAGTAATACACTGCTATTGTGGACGCGGGCATAGCTAGAAATACTGGAGGCAGGGCAGTGAAATTTACGGTACCGACTGTTCATGGGGCGTGACGGAATTTATTACCGCTTCAGAGTCACACTGTGCTACAGAGCGGAAGTGAGTCTGAGACAACGAGTGTACGAGACACTCTGGTTGTGGAAAGAGGGTAAGGTAGGAGTGCATCGCCTAGAATACAGTAGAGAGAAGGACTGCTTCAGGAGTCAATACGGCAAAGAGCAGTGAGAAGAAAAAGAATAAGGATAGTTATCAGTACAAGGGAGAAACACCTATTCAGAGCTCGGAATTAGCCTAATTCAGTCTCTATTAAGATGTGTTCAGTACTTAACTGATTCATTTGTTGTGTATATCGATTATTAACTAAATACTCGAGATACACGTCAAGGGCAGGATGAAACGATCCGAGACCTCTGTCCTGTGCAATCTATAGATTAAATAAACGGAATGTCCCTGCTTCGAAGCCCTCAATAACGGACTCTTCAAGTATGCATTTGATAAATTTTTGTCCTTTCACTTCTACCACCACGCTTTGATTATAACGGTATTCCAAATGTACTTACAATGAAGAGATTTAGAGTGTAAGCTCTGTTCTTTTGTGGCTATAACACATCAAGCAGCAGAAGAGTAAACTGGTTACAAGGAAAAGTAGATAACATGACCATCCTTCAGGTGCAGGTATAATGTGAACAAGTATAAACCAGAGAATACACAAAGGCAAGCAAACAAACCAGTGATTGACGCGTTTGTTAAAATAGGACATAATAATACCATGGTTGTATGGCTTTTATAGATGGAGAAAACAGCAGTCGGAATCTGTTAACTATTTTATTTATGGGGAACATCGCCGTTTCGGCTTGAATCCACCTTTCCGCCATATGTCAATGAATTTATGTAGGTTATTTACGTTGTGGTCGTCATATCATGGCGTCAGGTTAAAGTTGTGGTGAACTTTTGGGATGATGGTGCCCTACAGCAAGAACAGATGTAAGAAAAATGATAATTTTGTAGTTTATGTTTGCACATCTAAAAATGACTTACAGAAACGAAACAATATCTGTAGTTGGGCAAATAAACGTCTGCTGTTGGAAGGTTTCATATTTGGTGTAAAAATGTGCAAGAAAAGACGGTTATTCGACGACTGTTAAAACTCAGTGAAGAGTGCTTGGACCACATGGGCTCATACGCATGAAGATGATGACTGACAGAGAAAAAACAGAGCCACAGTAGATGTGTGTTACAGATGCTGTGACATCGACATGCGTCTCACGACAAAAAGTTATTGAGTTCTAAAGACCCGGTATTTGCTTCAAGTAACAACTTCTATGGATTATATGTAAGGGAAATGATGTCTGTATTCTTTATTGGGATGATAGAAAAGTCTTTCTGACAGTTTTCTTACTACCGTACTTCAAGTCAAACGTTTGAGAGACAGCACTCCGCGTTACCAGACATGTTCCTGCTAGAGGCGGTTGCTGTTGCAGTCTTCCAACCCGAGGCTAAGCTCACACAACCAATTTTAGTTTATCGTGGAAGTAGAGACACGGCTAATATAGGTTTTACTCACATACGTAACGTACTGTTGAAAGTGAAAATCGCGTTAGATGAACACCAAAATGAAGATAATGATAATAACATGAACATACCCCATGAGAATTTATTTCAGTTTACAATCTTTACACTGAACTTAGAAGGTGTCGATTGTGACGCATTAGTAACAGCAGAATAATTGAATTTTAGCGGAATGAACTGTGAAAGGAAAAAAAAAATGAAACAAACAAGTAAGGAGGCTGGATGATTGCACAAGCCTGAATCCACTTTAGAAAAGCAATTTTCGCCGTTTAGAGCTCAGTATAGCGAATAATAGTTATAATAACAAAATAAGGTGGACCAAAACTGAACATATATGATAAGCACAATTAATGTCGTTGGACTGCAATTTCATAACACAAGTAAGTAGACATAAAATATTCGTATTGGCAGGAGAAGTAGTTTTCTAGGAGAAAGGATGTAAATTTCGATTTGAAAACGTGTGGTTTGTCACTAGGGGTTTTTTCCTCTTGTGGACACCTATTGATTACATGTATTTCAGAGCGCTGTTAGTCGTTGGAAGAAATATTATTTTCTTATTCCATTGGACAAGTTTAAAAATCCAGTATTTGAATGAGATTAAAATAAGTGACAAATAATATTTCATCAATCTGAGTTAATGAATCCGTAGTGAATCACCAGAAAGAAGTTACACTAAAATGCCTCTTTCTTTCTTCTCTTAATATTTTTCGAAGGTTCGCTCGGAGCCGGCCGGTGTGGCCGAGCGGTTCTAGGCGCTACAGTCTGGAACCGCGCGACCACTACGGTCGCAGGTTCGAATCCTGCCTCGGGCATGGATGTGTGTGATGTCCGTAGGTTAGTTAGGTTTAAGTAGTTCTAAGTTCTAGGGGACTGTTGACCTCAGTAGTTACGTCCCATAGTGCTCAGAGCCATTCGCTCGGCATTTACCAAACCACTTATCTAAAAATACTTTTACCAGTATGAAACTAATTGTCTTAGTTATTATTTGCTCTGTGAATGCCATGCACGACAATTTTAGCTGTGGTGGTGCATCGATCGCGGAGTAGACGGTTTAGAATCTGATTTTTAAGCGCGTTCTTTTTCACTCCTATGTTCAATATCAGCCTCCGTCGCGAAAGACTTTGTAGTCATATCAGCCTGCAATGCTTTTTTTTAATCCCCAAATCTTTCGTCGTCGAATGCTGGTATAAGTAAATTAAAAGACTTGACACTGCACGAAGAAGAATAGGGCCGTGCAATTTCCATTTCTTTCGTCACGAAGTAAAACGGATATTGAAATTATTGATAGGAACGCATAGTGTGAGACGGTATGGCTGCTCCTCTCAAATATTTTTCGTCTCGGCTACCTTAGTTGTAAATGTGAGGAGGTAGAGCGAGTTGAAAAATGTCTACATCTGTTTGTTAATGTTACTTAATGTTTTCCCATGTCAACAGATGCCGACTTGCATATCCACATGAATACGTACGAACTACTTCTAACGGTATTAAGCTAGTTTTCGTTTGATCCTGGCAGTTTAATATTCTCGAAGTTTCAGTCTGAAGAGATTTCATCCTCTGATATATTTGTAAGCAACCAAGACATAGGATGCCGAAAGCCGGCAAAATACATATTACCTTCAATTTTCTTCAGTGTCGTGCCCACCAGAAAACAGAATATTTTTATGTTATTCGAACAAACAAGAAACTTTCTTATTAAGTCAAGGATAGAGGGTGATAGAGCGTGTTACGTTTCGCAACGCTTCGAGGCTATTTCCTCTTGGCTGAGACTCGTGTCTGCTTAAAGCTAGACCACTCGGGGGACGCATGCTTGTTTGCAGCAGTGAACATTTTACTGCCTGCGAAATTGCGTCTGAATAGTGTATCACTCCTCGGGAGCGTATCCAGAGGCTTTCAAGAAGGGCTGCGCTCTGCTCTAGATGCATCGGAATTTCCATCCTTGCAGTGTATATTCTCAAAGGACGAGGCGCCGTATAAAGGAATGGAGAGATGGGGGTGGGGGGCTAGGGGGGGGGGGGGTTGCGGTCGCAGATATGGGCGCAGATTCAGGTTGCGCGTAATTGGATGTTTCTGCTGAGCGGAACCTCCCTTTGAGGTCCTCCTTGGCGGCTGAATGAGGTGCACCAACAGAAAAGAATAACGCCGCCTCTTCAGCGGCTACGGAAGCAGACGACCGCAAGCCGAACGTAATGACCGCGCTACTTCCAGCAGCGGAAACTTATCCGCCGGTAAAAAGTCCGCTAGTCTAATGTACAGTCGTCCGCTTCTGTAAGACAATGTTGTGCGTTTCCTCTGTGCTATCTACAAGTGTAAAATTCTCTGTTCTTTCTGGGCCACACAACAACAAGGGCAACGACAGGTGCCTATTTGCCGTCCACTCAGCTTAACAGCAGCACTCTGGGTCGGATGCAGTACCATAGCAAGAAGTACTTTATTGTGTAAGCATAGAGGGTTGCGATTACTAGCAAAGGAACAAATATAAGCGCACTATGCCGATCAGTGTATTTCACCTCAACTATGTCCATAGATTTTGATAACATGGAGTTGAGGTTATCAAAAAGATTGTGAGGGATGGGAAAGAACAACCGTGGTATAATACCCATGTTATAACGTTGTTGCGAATACAAATAGATTTCTTCCCAGATTCAAGCGAAGTCAGAGTCTAATTGAGAAACTGAAGCTGAACTCGCATTGGTAGGCTGACAAATGTGAGAAGCGTTCAATAAATTATAAAATAAAATCTGGGCAACTGGTATCACAAAACTTTCTTCACACATGAAGAAAAGGTTTGCATCACCTCGGTTACAAGAGTTCCGGAACCTGTACAGCAAATTCGAAAAGAGATCAACATAAACATTATTTACGCCCTTTTTGTTGGTCATTAAACCACACACTGCATGTTGTACCAAAATACAACTAGACCTTCAGAGGTGGTGGTCCAGATTGCTGTACACACCGGTACCTCTAATACACAGTAGTACGTCCTCTTGCATTGATGCATGCCTGTATTCGTCGTGGCATCCTATCCACAAGTTCATCAGTGCACTGTTGGTCCAGACTGTCCTACTCCTCAACGGCGATTAGGCGTAAATTTCTCAGAGAGGTTGGTGGGTCACTTCGTCCATAAAGAGCCCTTATCTATTCCAGGTATGTTCGATAGGGTTCATGTCTGGAGTACATACTGGCCCCTGTAGTCGAGCGATGTCGTTATCATGCCGGCCGTAGTGGCCGAGCGGTTCTAGGCGCTACAGCCTGGAACTGCGCGACTGCTACGGTCGCAGGTTCGAATCCTGCCTCGGGCATGGATGTGTGTGATGTCCTTAGGTTATTTAGGTTTAAGTTCTAAGTTCTAGGGGACTGATGACTTGAGCAGTTAAATCCCATAGTGCTCAGAGACATTTGGACCATTTTTTTGTCGTTATCATGAAGGAAGTCATTCACAAGATGTCCACGATCGGTCTGCGAATTGTCTTCTATGAAGACGAATGCCTCGCCAATATGCTGCCGATATGGTTGTACTATCGGTCAGAGGATGGCATTCACGTATCGTACAGCCGTTACGGCGCCTTCCATGACCACCAGCGGCATACTTCGGCCACACATAATGCCACCCGAAAAGAGCAGGGAACCTCCACCTTGCTGCACTCGCTGAACAGTGTGTCTAAGGCGTTCAGCCGGACCAGGTTGCCTCCAAACACGTCTACAACGATTGTCTGGTTGAAGGCAAATGTGACACGCATCGATGAAGAGAACGTGATGCCAATCCTGAGCGATCCATTCGGCATGTTGTTGGGCCCATCTGTACGGCGCTGCACGGTGTCGAGGCTGCAAAGATGGACCAAGCCATGGACGTCGGGAGTGAAGCTGCGCATCATGCAGCCTATTACGCACAGTTGGAGTAATAACACGACTTCCTGTGGCTGCACGAAAAGCATTATTCAACATGGTGGCGTTGCTGTCTCGGTTCCTCCGAGCCATAGTGGTCATCCCCTGCAATAGTAGCCCTTGGGCGGCCTGAGCGAGGCATGTCATCGACAGTTCCTGTCTCTCTGTATCTCCTCCATGTCCGAACGACATCGTTTTGGTTCACTCGGAGACGCCTGGACACTTCCTTGTTGCGAGCCCTTCCTGGTACAAAGTAAGAATGCGGACGCGATCGTACCGCTTTATTGACCGTCCAGGAATGGTTGAACTACAGACAACACGAGCCTGCACCTCTTTCCTGGTGGAATGACTAGAACTGATCGGCGGTCGGACCCCCTCCGCCTAATAGGCGCTGCTCATGCATGGTTGTTTACATCTTTGGGCGGGTTTAGTTACATCTCTGAACAGTCAAAGGGACTGTGTATGTGATACAATTCCCACAGTCAACGTCTATCTTCTGGAGTTCTGGGAATCGGAGTGATGCAAAACTTTTTTTGATATGTGTAAGACGTTTTGGTAGGACGTGAAGTCAGTAAGGGATCGAGACAATTTATTCAGTTATTCACTGACCATATTGGTGCCAAAACGGAAGTTGACAAGGGAAAGACAGAAATACTGATTTCGGTTTTCTCAGCTTGTTTCACTGGAGAGGATCATAATAGAGTTCCACCATTTAATAATCGCTCTAACGCCGAAATGACAGATACTGAGATAAGATGTTGCGGAATAGAGCTTCAACTGAAATCTATCAGTCGTGAATAAAATACCTGTGAGGTAGTACATAATTGTGTTGTTTATAAAATAACGTTTTCCGCGGCTACGAAACATTTCAGAAATTATTCTCATTTTGACGTGCGTTTTTCAGTATGTTACAGCGTTTTTGTGTGATGATTTCGATGCACGTGTGCCGCATTATTCTATTGCCATTACTGTAATAAACAAACCGGCGCAATTTTGTAATCAAAGATAGATCTTGGTGTACAGTTAAGGAGGAATTTTAAAAATAAAATATTTTACTTACCTTTATCTATTTATAGAAATCCATCATTAATCACTAGATGGGTGTGTGTGTGTGTTTATACACCACAATAAAAGAAACAGAACAATGGAACTCATCACACATAGGAAATGTCACATACAAATGCCACAATACGCGAAAAAGACACTTTAAAAGAGAAATCAGTTCCAAAAACGTGGCGTGGAAGACAAAACTACAAGAAATTCCTTACTGTCAACGGAAAAAAGTTATTTTACTAACTAACCTCTTGTTTTAGGCTTCCCCCCAATCATTTCTAGCTGATAAATTAAAGATTCCACAACATTTATGTGAAAATGCTTGCTCCTCTTCTAGTAGCAGTTTAGCGTAGACTGTTAGTGCAGCGGAAGTTCCCAAACGACTGGAAAAGAAGTTTATCATTATCAGGGACGAAGCACAATCTGAGACTGGTGAAGGAAACCTGCCGTTACCTTTCTCACTAGTCACCTAGCCTTTCACCTCAGTGAATCCATGCGTGACCTAAATCCGTGTGGTTGGACGGCTATTTGAACCACTATCCTTCGGAATCCGAGTTCCTTGTCTTGCTAAGGCGTCATCTCGCTACGAAAATGAGTAGTGTTTTGCTGTACAATCAGTGCTCGAAACAACAGTATAGCAATTACAACTAATGAGAAATTTTTAATGGAATTCAACAACTCTTATGGTAGCTTACTGGTTTGACGCTTCTTAATGTCTGCTTTGAAATTTTTGACAAGAATGTGCGAAAATTGCAGAACGAGTTTTCACTACACCGGTGATGAACAGGAATGTTCCCAATAGAGTGATTCGCAGGGTTTACTGCCATAACAATTGTTGTGACTGAATTGTGCTTAAACCGGCTGCACTCTCTTGTAAATGCTTGTAATATAAAATAGATGACATGTTAATAAAGAAACGTCTCGATAGACTCTTGCTTCTCATCGTTGACATCATAGTGGATTGTCATCTTGCATCTTTGCTCACTGGTACCGTTAGAACATATCATGTAAGTAGTACGCACAACATAGATTTAGCAACCACAGAATAGTGTAAATCATTGACACTGTACAAATCCGTATGCAATTATATATAAATCTGTCGCTGCAGGAACTCTTCAGGCCATCGACCGTTAAGTTCGCAACAGTTCTGTTGATCGACGTGTACAGGGCATGACGCGTATCAGCAAACTATGCATAAGTTAACCTACCCATACTTCGTCACTGCCTGCATTCAGCTAATACTTCCGAAATAAAAATCTTCGGCAAGAGTGATCAGTTCACAACTACAGTGTGAAGGAAGAGGAAAGAGCGCATTTGCCCAATGAAGAAAACATTTTACACGAAAGTATGACGACACACCTCCCTATTTCAGTACAATACAGTTACAAATGGAAGTGGAGTAATAAATTTAATTTGTTTTCTATATCTACATCTACATTTACGTGATTACTCTGCTATTCACAATAAAGTGCATGACAGAGGATTCAATGAACCATCTTCAAGCTGTCTCTCTACGGTTCCGCTCTCGAACGGGGGGCGGGAAAAAAAACACTTAAAATTTTTGTGCGAGCGCTGCTTTCTCCTATTTTATTGTGATGATCATTTCTCTCTATGTAGGTGGGTGCCAACAGAAAGTTTTCGCAATCGGAGGAGAAAACTGGTGATTGAAACTTCATGAGAAGATTCCGTCGCAACAAAATACACCTTTGTTTAAGTGATTGCCACTCCAATACGCATATCATATCTGTGGCACTACCTCCCCTATTTCGCCATAATACAAAACGAGCTGTCATTCTTTGTACTTTTTCGACGTCATCCGTCAGCCCCACCTGATGCGGATCCCACACCGCACAGCAATACTCCAGAATAGGGCGGACAAGCGTGGTGCAAGCAGTTTCTGTGGTAGACCTGTTGCACCTTCTAAGTGTTCTGCGAATAAATCGCAGTCTTTGGTTTGCTCTACCCACAACATTATCTATGTGTCGTTCCAATTTAGGTTATTTGTGACTGTAATCCCTAAGTATTTAGTTGAATTACAGCCTTCAGAATTGTGTGACTTATCGCGTAATCGAAATTTAGCGGATTTCTTTTAGTACTCATGTAAATGAGTCGTTAATATAGTCAGGAACACTAGAGGGCCTGTAACACTTCCTTGGGGAACGCCGGGCATTACTTCTGTTTTACTCTATGACTTTATGTCTATTACTACGAACTGTGACCTTTCTGACAGGAAATAACGAATCCAGTCGAATAACTGAGGCGATATTCCATAGGTACCAAGTTTGGTTGGAAGACGCTTATGAAGAACGGTATCGAAAGCCTTCTGGAAATCTAAAACAGCACATCAAGGATCTTTCATAGAAAAACACTCAGCGTCAGCTCATGACAGATTGTCTTCATTTTTGAGGCCTTCACATGTGATGGCAAGAAGCAAAAGGGGACAGCAGAAATAAGTTATAGTAAAAGTAAGCTTTCTTCTCAAAGGAGATCAACTAGTATTAAGAATTGAAAAAAAATTGCGGACGAAGAGAAATACTTAGACTCGCAATAATATGAATCCATAAACTCACCTCGGGTTTCGAGCTATGTAATGTGGTTCAATTGTCATTAGAGTGCGGTCATGAGGTTATCAGGTCCTAACTGATAAGTCCTCCGAAGTTATCACAGCAGCATCCATGCATAAAACTCTTTCGGGGTGATCAAGTCGCGTGAGGTCTAAGTGACCGACTATCAAGTTTAAGTGGTTAGTGGCTGACTCTTCTGTCGTTCTTATACGTGCGTGCTGTCAGCTGTGACGTCACGGGTACTCAGTCCATTTTTAAACACGGCAGTATTTACGTCCTGTGTGCCCTACATCAGATTAAAACTTGTGATGGCAATACCCTACGTTATACTGAACTACAGGCAGCCATATTTACGGAGCTTTCTGATATTTCAATTTCAACTGATACTATATTATGCTACTCCAAAACCATTTGATCTCATAATCACATTCCATCAGAAGCAAGCTGGTATTACTTACGAAGACCCTTTCTGCTACGGCCGATTTTAGTAGTTAAGATTAAACACCTGTCACGTTGTAATGGATCTCTGTATGTCCATCTTTTCAGAGAAGGTTGCGGGACTCGGCTGTTCCTTTCAGGATGTTAAATCAAACACCTTTCAGTCGTATAATTTCCGATCCTATTTTTACCGGAAACAACGTGGAATCTTACTACAAAACGGTCAGAGGCCTGAAGATGGCGTAGTAAATCGCCGAAACTGGTAGCCAGATAAAGTAAGTTTGAAAATTATACGGCTGAAAGGTGTTTCATTTGACATCCAGTAAGTGTTCTGGCTGTACAGCCAGCTCATGTTGTAAAAAAATCATTTTCACTCCCTCTGAGTCTACTGATGTACTCTGTCTCTCGAAGGTGCTTTTTAATTTAGTCTGACACATCTACTAGCATTTATGTAGTGCTAGAAATACACAAAACAAATAGTGTGTGAGATCGGTATTGAACGATAAAATTGTTGAACATGATGAACAAGATACATGAGACAGGCGAAGTGCCCTCATACTTTAAAAACAACGTTGTTGTTGTTGTGGTCTTCAGTCCTGAGACTGGTTTGATGCAGCTCTCCATGCTACTCTATCCTGTGCAAGCTTCTTCATCTCCCAGTACCTACTGCAACCTACATCCTTCTGAATCTGCTTATTCATCTCTTGGTCTCCCTCTACGATTTTTACCCTCCACGCTGCCCTCCAATGCTAAATTTGTGATCCCTTGATGCCTCAAAACATGTCCTACCAACCGATCCCTTCTTCTAGTCAAGTTGTGCCACAAACTTCTCTTCTCCCCAATCCTATTCAATACCTCCTCATTAGTTACGTGATCTACCCACCTCATCTTCAGCATTCTTCTGTAGCACCACATTTCGAAAGCTTCTATTCTCTTCTTGTCCAAACTATTTACCGTCCATGTTTCACTTCCATACATGGCTACACTCCATACAAATACTTTCAGAAACGACTTCCTGACACTTAAATCTATACTCGATGTTAACAACTTCCTCTTCTTCAGAAACGATTTCCTTGCCATTGCCAGTCTACATTTTATATCCTCTCTACTTCGACCATCATCAGTTATTTTACTCCCTAAATAGTAAAACTCCTTTACTACTTTAAGTGTGTCATTTCCTAATCCAATTCCCTCAGCATCACCAGACTTAATTCGACTACATTCCATTATCCTCGTTTTGCTTTTGTTGATGTTCATCTTATATCCTCCTTTCAAGACACTGTCCATTCCGTTCAACTGCTCTTCCTAGTCCTTTGCTGTCTCTGACAAAATTACAATGTCATCGGCGAATCTCAAAGTTTTTACTTCTTCTCCATGAATTTTAATACCTACTCCAAATTTTTCTTTTGTTTCCTTTACTGCTTGCTCAATATACAGATTGAATAACATCGGGGAGAGGCTACAACCCTGTCTCACTCCTTTCCCAACCACTGCTTCCCTTTCATGCCCCTCGACTCTTATAACTGCCATCTGGTTTATGTACAAATTGTAAATAGCCTTTCACTCCCTGTATTTTACCCATGCCACCTTCAGAATCTGAAAGAGAGTATTCCAGTTAACATTGTCAAAAGCTTTCTCTAAGTCTACAAATGCTAGAAACGTAGGTTTGCCTTTTCTTAATGTTTCTTCTAAGATAAGTCGTAAGGTTAGTATTGCCTCACGTGTTCCAACATTTCTACGGAATCCAAACTGATATTCCCCGAGGTCCGCTTCTACAAGTTTTTCCATTCGTCTGTAAAGAATTCGCGTTAGTATTTTGCAGCTGTGACTTATTAAACTGATAGTTCGGTAATTTTCACATCTGTCTACACCTGCTTTCTTTGGGATTGGAATTATTATATTCTTCTTGAAGTCTGAGGGTATTTCGCCTGTCTCATACATCTTGCTCACCAGATGGTAGAGTTTTGTCATGACTGGCTCTCCCAAGGCCATCAGCAGTTCTAATGGAATGTTGTCTACTCCCGGGGCCTTGTTTAGACTCAGGTCTTTCAGTGCTCTGTCAAACTCTTCACGCAGTATCTTATCTCCCATTTCGTCTTCATCTACATCCTCTTCCATTTCCATAATATTGTCCTCAAGTACATCGCCCTTGTATAAACCCTCTATATACTCCTTCCACCTTTCTGCCTTCCCTGCTTTGCTTAGAACTGGGTTGCCATCTGAGATCTTGATATTCATACAAGTGGTTCTATTCTCTCCAAAGGTCTCTTTAATTTTCCTGTAGGCAGTATCTATCTTACCCCTAGTGAGACAGGCCTCTACATCCTTACATTTGTCCTCTAGCCATGCCTGCTTAGCCATTTTGCACTTCCTGTCGATCTCATTTTTCAGACGATTGTACTCCTTTTTGTCTGCTTCATTTACTGCATTTTTATATTTTCTCCTATCATCAATTAAATTCAATATTTCTTCTGTTACCCAAGAATTTCTACTAGCCCCCGTCTTTTTACCTAATTGATCGTCTGCTGCCTTCACTACTTCATCCCTCAGAGCTACCCATTCTTCTTCTACTGTATTTCTTTCCCCCATTCCTGTCAATTGTTACCTTATGCTCTCCCTGAAACTCTCTACAACCTCTGGTTCTTTCAGTTTATCCAGGTCCCATCTCCTTAAATTCCCACCTTTTTGCAGTTTCTTCAGTTTCAATCTGCAGTTCATAACCAATAGATTGTGGTCAGAATCCACATCTGCCCCTGGAAATGTCTTACAATTTAAAACCTGGTTCCTAAATCTCTGTCTTACCATTATATAATCTATCTGATACCTTTTAGTATCTCCAGGGTTCTTCCAGGTATACAACCTTCTTTTATGATTCTTGAACCAAGTATTAGCTATGATTAAGTTATGCTCTGTGCAAAATTCTACAAGGCGGCTTCCTCTTTCATTTCTTCCCCCCCAATCCATATTCACCTACTACGTTTCCTTCTCTCCCTTTTCCTACTGACGAATTCCAGTCACCCATGACTATTAAATTTTCGTCTGCTTTCACTACCTGAATAATTTCTTTTATCTCTTCATACATTTCATCAATTTCTTCATCATCTGCAAAGCTAGTTGGCATATAAACTTGTACTACTGTAGTAGGCTTGGGCTTTGTGTCTATCTTGGCCACAATAATGCGTTCACTATGCTGTTTGTAGTAGCTAACCCGCACTCCTATTTTTTAATTCATTATTAAACCTACTCCTGCATTACCCCTATTTGATTTTGTATTTATAACCCTGTAATCACCTGACCAAAAGTCTTGTTCCTCCTGCCACCGAACTTCACTAATTCCCACTGTATCTAACTTTAACCTATCCATTTCCCTTTTTAAATTTTCTAACCTACCTGCCGGATTAAGGGATCTGACATTCCACGCTCCGATCCGTAGAACGCCAGTTTTCTTTCTCCTGATAACGACGTCCTCTTGAGTAGTCCCCGCCCGGAGATCCGAATGGGGGACTATTTTACCTCCGGAATATTTTACCCAAGAGGACGCCATCATCATTTAATCATACAGTAAAGCTGCATGCCCTCGGAAAAAATTACGGCGGAAAAAATTACGGCTGTAGTTTCCCCTTGCTTTCAGACGTTCGCAGTACCAGCACAGCAAGGCCGTTTTGGTTAATGTTACAAGGCCAGATCAGTCAATCATCCAGACTGTTGCCCCTGCAACTACTGAAAAGGCTGCTGCCCCTCTTCAGGAACCACATGTTTGTCTGGCATCTTGCCGTGGTTCATAACGTAAAATTCAAATTCCTATAAAGGTACTGACGGATGGCATCGAAAAAGTACAAAGAAGGGCACCTCGTTTTGTATTATCGCAAATAGGGGAGATAGTGCCACAGACGTGGTACGTGAATTGGAGTGGTAATCTTCTCATGAAATTTCAATCACCAGTTTTCTCCTCCGATTGCGAAAACATTCTGTTGGTACCCACTTACATAGGGAGAAATGATCATCACGATAAAATAGGAGAAATCAGCGCTCGCACAGAAAAATGTCAGTGCGCGTTTTCCCGCGCACCGTTCGAGAATGGAACAGTAGAGAGACAGCTTGAAGGTGGTTCATTGAACCCTCTGCCAGGCACTTTATTGTGAATAGCACAGTAATCACGTAAATCTAGATATTTGTTCCATTCTTCATCCCAGCTATCTCTTCAAAAAATCTTGCTTATTGACTTCAGAATACTGCACTTCCATGTTGGATTGTGGCGGAGTGATGGGTCAGAGCATACAGATACTGATCCATATGGGTGGATTTCTCATTACTCACTGGGACCGACACAACCAATTGATTTTGTCAAACGAGGACTTCAGTGAACGGCAAAGTACTTTTATGTCTACTTCCATCCTGGGCTTCATGTGGTCTGGCATGTTACTCAGGTGTTCCAACAACTCTCCCAGATCTCTCTTTGTCCATCGACTAGGGGAAATCGACTGGTTAAGTAATTGTCATTATCAATACAATTCAACAACAGCCTTGTACTTTAAGATATTATTTTATTTTATTCTGAAGGCAACAAGTTTCGGCATTTCATTATTCCATCTTCAGGCCCCATACATTTCAACCTAAATAAATCACTGGATATCGTGAATTCAATTGTTATACAATCGGTTTATTCGAAGACGTGACGTGATTTATGGCGTTATACGACAAGTTCGTTTATTTGGATAGAAGCGTATGAGACCTCAAGATGTCATAATGAAATGCCGAAAATGGTTGTCTTCGGAATAAAATAAAATAACATCTTGAAGTACATGGCTCTTGTTGAATTTTATTGTCATTGACAATCACATTCACAGATATTTCAAGTGAACAGGTATGTAAGTGCTACATGTTCTTATATGGCCACGAACAATTGATTCTCTCTCAGCCCTAGATTGGGAATGAGTGGATGTAGCCACTGCAGAGAAACTGCTGCTGTCGCAGATGAAGAACATAGAAAAGTAGACAGAGAAATTCAACCAGGTTTTGCAAGAACAAGATGGTGCAGAACTTGAATCGATAGTAAGAGAGAGGTATCAACGTTTCTGACATCACAGCTCTAAGAAGTAACTCAACCTCGCCATGGAATAGACCCATCTGTAAAATTATGAGTGTATTACGTAGGGCTGCAGACTTGCATAGTCCTTATCAGGGAAAGTGAAAATCTTCTATATCGTGAGGCTGTGTCAGGTCATTCTTTAATTTCTTTTTCACAATCGACGTTTCGACCCTTCTGCTGGGATCTTCTTCGGGATCTTCTGGTGATACCAGTTCTTCTTCCTGACGAAGGTCACAGCAGAGAGGTCGGAACGTCGATTGTGAAGAAGAAATTGAAGAGGAAGTTACGCACCTTAACAACCTAGAGGATCTTTACCTTCAATAAATATATTAATCAAGTAGCGCTTGTGACCAAATGAACTTTGTCATAAAACAGGCACATTTATTCTTGCCAGAGTGTTCCGCGTCTGTTCCGTAACTGAATGGTCAGAGTTTTTGACTGTCCAGCAGGGGATCTGGGTTTCGTTCTTGGTACTGCCAGCGATCTTATCTTGTTGGAAGGACTGTCACGGGGTGCATTCAGGAGCTGCTCGAGCGATTAGTAAAGGTTCCAAGGTCAAGAAATGCGAGAACGGCTGAAAGAGCTGTGTGCTGAACACATACCGCTTCATACCGCATTCGATGACGCCGCTGGCAAATGATGAACGGTGGAGAGTCGAAAGACGTGAAAGGGAACCAGCAGTTGAAAAGGGAGTGAGACAGTGTCGCAACCTATCCACATTGTTACTGATTCTGTGCGCTGAGGAAGCAGTGAAGGAAACCAAGGAGAAATCTGGAAGGGAGAAGAAATAAAAACTTTAAGGTTTGCAGATAACAATGTAGCTCTACCAGATGCATAATTGTGTACTTCACTGAATTCTAATTTATATAAGGTTATGTTAAAACAATGTACTAAGTCTGATGTAAACAAATTATTATTGTGCTGAAAAATTATTGTTATTTTTATCGAAGCATTTGTGACACGTCAGAAGTGGTGATGACGACACTTTATATTTAAGGGCGGGGAGAGGGAGGGGGCCAGAAAACTAGTAGCAAACCATGCCATTCCCCCCCCCCCCCCCCAAAAAAAAAAAAAAAAACCGGCCGCCAAATCCTCCACACTCGAACCCTGACTGTGTCTAGTCCAATGTGTGTTCTGTCTCTAATGAACTCTAAATCATAACTTTCCTTTGTTTGGCCTGTACACAGCATTATATCATAAGATAACCTATCCTCACATTGCCATATATTCCCGGATGTCGTGAATTCATCTCAAGTTGCTATGAAGTCTTCGAATGAAGCACTTGTTAAACGGTTTGAACTCACTATATCCAGGAATATATGGCACTGTATAACATACAATTTATTTTGAGAGATGCATATGGGGCCTTAAGATGACACAGTGTAACGCCGAAACTAGTAAAATAAATTAAAATAACATTTCAGTTACACGGCTGTTGGCGAATTTCATTGATATTGACAATATCATCACAGGCTCTTTATTCTCTAAACGATTAAACGAATAAACCAAAAATGAATAAAGGCAGAATATGTAGTGACTGGGAGAAAGAACCTGTCGTTTTCAAACCTATCGACTCGTTCCGCTAGCGGAAATGACGCTGAGAGGGGGCTTCGGCCAAAAAGGCCGGATTCCCGTAGACATATCTTGCCGTATAAAGGGCCCGGCACGTCTGGCCGATCCCGGCGAGAGGTCGGCCGCATTCTAATGACGGCGTCAAAGGGCAGCAGCTGCGCGGCCACTAACGAGCCAGCAGGCGCTCCCGGACCCGGCCGGACCTTTGACCTGCGCAAGGGTCGCCGTCGGCCGGCGCTCAAGTGGCCAGCGGCGGCCGGTGATCACTGAGCGGCCCAGGCCGCCTGGCGGGGTGCCAGTCCCTGCCTGTGCCGCCCGTCCGCTGCTGTAGTGTGAGCGGCTATCCGCGCACACCTCCACTGGGAGCTGGCACACTATCTGCTGGTCCTTGTCCACAGTACCCGTGCTAACCTCTGTGACTGTTAACATATGACGTGCGCAGGTAAACATGTGGGACAGAGACTTTTGTACGGCACTAAAAGGGGGTGATATTCGGATGCGTACAGATTGTACAGCAAAAGACTTATTGTTTGCCAAACTACGCTGAGAGCAATTTCAGTGTTACTTCAGCAAACAGGGTGACAGGGCGCGATGAGGTGTGTCTTGAACAGGCCGTCAGTGTGCAACTGTTTTGTTTTTTGCTATTTGGAAATTTTTGCACTAAACTGTTGGTAGGACTGTCGTCATTAGTCACTTTCTCCGCGTGCTGTGCTGTGCTGTCGGTGCCAGTTCCTACTCCTGGTATGAAGTTAGAAATGGATTATAATGTTCCCGAGAATGAGAGGCCGTAAGCTGATAGTTGTTGGAGAAAATAAATTTAGGAAAGATAGAGAAACACGACTAGAAGTCACGTGGCTGAGCACAGCAAAAATATGTAAGCCACGTACTTACTTCAACTACTCATGAAGCCAGCTACTATCACGAAGCCGTTGATAACTTAAACAGGCAAATAACTTCCCGAAGAAGGCTACAACGAATAATGTGGGAGACTTTTAAAACTAATTCACAAAAGAATTGCAGCCAGTGGATCGATAGTTCTATCCAAGATGTCACTAACCCCTAAAAAATGTATTTTTAGGACCGGAAGATCTGTTTTGGCGCCGTTAGCCAAATCGTTAAATGAAGTTCACAGTGTTCTGCCCCGTTGTGGCCATCACCATTTTATCAAGCATTTTAACCGTACCTATAAGTGGTCCACCTTAGCAGCTATGGAGAGTCCTAGATCTCTGAAAATAGGGAGGAAAACGCTGCGGTGCCAACTTAACTAGTGTTTTCCTCTGCGGAGTTGACTCAACAATTGACCACCCCACCCAGTTCACCCATTTCGTAAAGTTAACCACTCCAAGAGCAGGTAAAACTCAGCGTTTGCACTCAGTAAGAATCACCCATGGATTCAGTTATATGGCAGCCTACCAGCTGTTACCGTCCAGCATTGAAATGATGAGTAATTTGCTGTCCTGTAGACTGTTTTCTTGTAGAATCCATGAAAGGTGACAGCGACCACATTTGCAGCATGTTGCTGTCCTTGGTAGTTGATACAGACAGAAATGTTTTCCCCTGAATCCACGTACATCCGTGTTGCAGTGGCAAGTGGAAAGCCCAGAGTCTGCACGAACTCAGAAATGCAGGCAGTATACAACGCATCCCTCCATCTGTCTGAAAGAAGGGAGGAAGAAATGTGTTTAATGTCCCTTCGACAGCGCGGTCATTAGGGAATAAACACAAGCTAGGACTACGAAAGGATAGAGAAGTCAACCTTCTCATCCTTTTAGAAGAACTGTATGGAATTCCTCTGGAGCAATTTAGGGAATTCGTGGGAAACATAATCTGGAAGGCTGGAAGGGGTTTTGAACCGTCGTCCTCTGGAATGCAAATCCAGTGTGCTTACCACTGCGCCACCAAGCACGGTAATCTGACACCAAATGATCTGTAGTAAACAGAAGTACTAAAACGTAATGGGATGGCGACACACAGGTGCCAAACAGAGTAATTGAAATGGATTGGAATGGCCCCATGTTGGACGCCAAAAACGTAGTAACTAAAATCAATAACATTATTCATGGATTCTTCCGTCAATTCTTGGTAGATTCTCAGCTGAAATGCATAGAAATTTTTACAGTCTCCCTGACCGCATGTTTCCATGCATGCATAATAACGATAGCGTATTTGACTATATTCTGCAGATTATCGTAAATGCCGCATTATATCATCTTATTCTCATTCACACTGACATCGAGTTTTGGATTTTACGTTTCGGAATATGAGTTAGTAATAGTGTGTAGTACCACACTGTACTAATACATATACAAAAACACCCGAAAAATTGATTCTGAGAGTTTCAAAGAATAAGAAGATAAACAGAATGTGGTTATAACTCGCTCCTAGAGATCCAAATGATTAAGTAGCCCACTTCCCTATATGATAAGTCAACGATTTGGATCTTAAAAGCAAAATTGAAAAACGGCGTTTTCCGGAGCTCCTGCAGTTCGTCCAAGTTTATAACATGCATCTCATGAATGAAAATGTTTCGTATATGGTGCTACAGTCTAAAAATATTACAGCGGACATCTTTCATCTCTGTCTGCTACCTGTGACAAGCCAGATTATGAAGATGACTGCTGCTAGTTACATTCCCAGTAATTTAAGTTGTGCTCTCGAATTCCTGTCTAATCGCATACCCGGAAATCACTACACATTCGGAAAAAATGGTGAATTATTTCTGATAAGAAAAAATATAAAGGTCATTGTCGGTTGTTTCACTCACAGAAATTTCATCTCCAGCTATTTTATATTTCGTTTTTTAAACACACAGAAATCACGAAATAATTACTGAGAAAGTGCGCTCTTACATGTAAGTGATAACGAATATTGCAGAAAAATCTTAACTTACACGAATAACAATGTCTCAGAACGTGTTGCATATATGAAGAGGAGTGGACGATGGGATTTGCCAATGCAGAAAAAGCCGACATCGTCATGGTGTATGGAGAATGTAGGAAGAATGCATTTTGTTCTTGTACGGTGTATGCCGCAAGATATCCCAATAAACGTAAACCATCTCGGCAATTATTTATGAACCTCTTTAACCAGTTACATGAAAGTGGTAGTGAAACACCTAGATAACTTAACAGAAGGAAACAAGTGATGACAGAAGAAGGCGAAATTAATGTTCTTGTTGCTGTTGCAGTTGATCCGCGCGTTGGCTCCCGCTCAGTCTCACGAGGAAGTGTCATGAGTCACGCAAGCGTCAAACGCATTCTCCGTCGACAGAGTTTCCATCCTTAACACCTCTCTCCAGCAAGAGCTGCATGGAAACGATTATGAGGATCGCATTAACTTCTCTGCATGGACATTAAGACAGGATACTCGAGATGTATCATGTATCTTGTTCAGTGATGAAGAAGCCACATTTACAAGTCATAGTGAGGTAAACCGCCGAAACATGCATTGTTGGTATGTTGACAATCCCCGTTGGTTTCGTGAGGTGAAACGTCAGTGTCCGTGAAGTGTAGACATGTGGTGTTTGGTAGTGAACCATCAGCTCATAGGCCGGTTTTTCATAGACGGAACACAGCGCGCACAAGTATCGCAGTCTCCTAACAGAGCATCTTCTACGGATGCTGGAAGACGTTCCTCTGTAAACTAGGAGAAACCTGTGGTACCAACATGATGGCTTTTCAGTCCATTGTGCACGAAATACTACAGCATGTCTTCGTGAATTGTACTGCAGCCTGCTTAGGTGTCTCCACTGAAATAACTAGTGTGTGCACTTGTGTCGTTCTTTAGTGTGTGCTACCACAGGTACTGTAGAAGTATCGATGTGGAAAATTATCAGAATACGATATCTCGTAAATAACTCGCGCTAGGCTCCTGCAACAAACACCATCGAGATTCTAATTTACCCCACTTTTAGTTTGTTTACGTCAATAGGTATTGTTCCACTTAAAAAAGTGTATTTTGCACAAAAAATATACTTTATAAGTATTATTGCAATCTGTTGATTGGCTAAAAGTACGCGATCCTGACTGCCAATCCTTTCTACGAAAACCCACATCAATAGCACTTTCTATTTCCGAAATATTTGCGGTGCAAACTTTAAGTGATCCACCCTGTATATGCTTTGTTAGCACATACTATATTTTAATTTTAAGTATTTTGCGTAACAGCTTTATTTTATTCTGTGTTGGAGATTCTGTTTATGTGTGTGTGTGTGTGTGTGTGTGTGTGTGTGTGTGTGTGTGTGTGTGAGTGTGTGAGTGTGTGTTTATGAATTTGGGTCGTCTGACAGTTCTTTGAGGGCAAAGCCTAGAGTTCCGTTGTAGAGAGCTGTGACACCTTTATTTAATAAAGGAATACTCACCTTTCTGCAACATAAACATAAACACATACACGCACAGACACACTTACAGATACGCCTCTCAGTGCCTTAGGCCAGTACAAGATTCAATACTCAGACCCAGAACACATTCAGCTGTCCGCCATTTTGTTTTACAGTCTCTTAAGCAGAGACACACAGAAAATTTAAAAGTGCGGTTTTTCGCAGTGAAAATAATGGGCAAATCAGAAAACACACACACAAACTTTCCACATGGAACAACTATCCCAATCGCAAATTTTCCATGCAAGTAACATTCTAAACTAAGTTCTATGTGATTTCAGATGATAAACTGTGAAAGAAAACCAGCTGTAATACAAAATGTAGAAATGGATAAAAAGCACAGCAGGTGGGTAGCAAGGTGTATATAAAATTTTTGCCTGTTTTGAAATTTGCGAATATATTTTCCTAAAAACTGAAACGTCTGTATGTAAAAACAGTAAAGAGCAATTTTACAGTTATTCAACATAAATAAAATAAAAACTCCACTTCTTATGCTGTAACTTGAGCGGAATACGTTTGTATTAAAAGAAGAAAAAAAACTGTGTTTTCTCAAGGCGGAACCAATCCAGCCGGCCATTGTGGCCGTGCGGTTCTAGGCGCTTCAGTCCGGAACCGCGCTGCTGCTACGGTCGCAGGTTCGAATCCTGCCTCGGGCATGGATGTGTGTGATGTCCTTAGGTTAGTTAGGTTTGAGTAGTTCTAAGTTCTAGGGGAGTGATGACCTCAGATTTTAAGTCCCATAGTGCTCAGAGCCATTTGAACCATTTTTTGAACCTATCCAAAACAAATTTCTCTCTAGGCATACACCGTCAGAAGAATAACTTTCAGCCTCAAGATGCATATGTAGAATTTATAAATATATACAAAATTGCTTTGGTATTTTGAAGTCACATGTACAGGACGTGGCCATGTACCACTAGGACAGTGTGCACAAGCTGTCTACAAATTATGTGACCTATGTATCTGCGCCATGTATGGAAGTGAAACATGGACGGTAAATAGTTTGGACAAGAAGAGAATAGAAGCTTTCGAAATGTGGTGCTACAGAAGAATGCTGAAGATTAGATGGGTAGATCACATAACTAATGAGGAGGTACTGAATAGGATTGGGGAGAAGAGGAGTTTGTGGCACAACTTGACCAGAAGAAGGGATCGGTTGGTAGGACATGTTCTGAGGCATCAAGGGATCACCAATTTAGTATTGGAGGGCAGCGTGGAGGGTAAAAATCGTAGGGGGAGACCAAGAGATGAATACACTAAGCAGATTCAGAAGGATGTAGGTTGCAGTAGGTACTGGGAGATGAAGAAGCTTGCACAGGATAGAGTAGCATGGAGAGCTGCATCAAACCAGTCTCAGGACTGAAGACCACAACAACAACAACAACATGTATCTGCGTGCTCTAAGCCGTTTACATAGTATGACAATGCATCTTCTGTACTTCACATGTGCCATAAGATGATTCACTGGGCTAGACCAGTTTGATGTTAACTTTAAAGTGTGCTTCGTCAAGTAGATGAGATACGATTACAATAATAAAATGTTCCCAGCAATTATGCCGTGATCGAATGGATTGCACATTTAAACCCAACATTTCGCCTCCATCTGCGGCGGACATTTTCAAGGAAGATCTTACCTTCTTTGAGTGTTAGTAGCGAGCTAGGGTGTGAATCAATCAGAGAAACTACGATCCCCTTCAAAATATCCTCTGCATATGAGGACGAAACTTTGGATTTAAACACGAAATCCGTTCGAGCACAGCATAATACAGTAAATGGTTCAAATGGCTCTGAGCACTATGGGAATTAACTGCTGTGGTCATCAGTCCCCTAGAACTTAGAACTACTTAAGCCTAACTAACCTAAGGACACCACACACATCCATGCCCGAGGCAGGATTCGAACCTGCGACCGTAGCAGTCGCGCGGCTCCGGACTGAGCGCCTAGAACCGCTAGACCACCGCGGCCGGCACACACAGCATAATAGCCTGGAGCATGTTATGAATTGTGACATTTCTGGCGGTGAAGGTTTACATTTTACAAAGAGATACGATTTTTTAAATTTCATGTTTCCGACTGGTTTTTGTGTTTTGCTTTGTAGTTTCTGAAGTTCCAGTCACAAGAAAAATTTTGTGATGGTGTCAGACACACATAAAATAAATTATGTTTACTTATAATTGTAAAAATGTGAACATTTTTGAGCATTTGCACTCCTTCTTTTTTTTCATTACACCTCTTGAAGATTCCTCGGCTCTTCTACCTGCCGCGCAAATTGTGGAGTTCGGACACAGAGATTACCTGACCTTAACTCTACATTTTCTGGACGCAAATTTTACTACGTGCAGTTTAACAGGACACCATGCAGCACTATTGTCCTTGTCGCAGCAGCTATTCGTTGCTTTCCGATGAACATGCGACATCTTTTATCTGTAGTAATTAAACTGCAAAAGTAGTGTCCAGCTTGTATTTGGAGGTGGATCTCAGGTAGCAGGAGCACAGTCGAATTTCGGTAGATCCGAACTTTGAACTGAGAGGAAGAAGGAAGGAAGGGATGAAAGAAGATATGAGTCCTGTCGACAACGAGATCATTAGGAGCACAGGCTCGGAATGTTTCATGGATGGCGAAGGAAATCGTTCGTTTCAAAGGAACCATCAAGGCATTTGCTTGGAACGATTTAGGGAAATGACCGACAACCTAAATCAGGATGGTCGGGCTCGGATTTGAACCGTCGTACTCCCGAATTCGAGCCCTGTGTGCTAATGATAGAGCCACTGCGCTCGGTTGAAAGGAAGATCATCTGACGTGGAAGGGAAATTGAGGACGTCACAGAATGGCAGTAGACATAGAGGAAAACACAGGAATTAGACTCATAGCCTGAAAACCTGAGTAGAAAACTGACTTGTTTCCTGAGTGCAAACTCAGAATGTTCTACGCAAATATCACAAGTTGTGATTCACTTAGACAACGAGCCCCTTGTCCAGGCCATGGAGGCCCAAGGGATGTCTACTGGTCGCTGTGTCATCCTCTACCTTGGGACGTCATGCGGATGCTGTATAGCAGCTGTATGGCAGCTATGTCGACCTTCCACACCGTGGAGCCGCTACTACTCGGTCACGTAGCTTTTAATTACCATCATGAGGCTAATTGCACTCCATACCACCCCTCCCCACAAAGGAAAAAATCGTTGACAGTACCAGGAATCGAATCCGGGTCCTCCGCATGGCAGCCATCCATACTGACCACTCAGCTACGGAGGCAGAATCACTTAGCATGACGTCTAATGCAAATTTTCGAAACGAGTCTTGAGAAGGACACTCAGAATCTCACTCTAGAATCCCCAGAATGAAACTGCAAACTTCCAGGCTCTTTCAATCGCAACCAAGACTTTAATAAAATGGCAAAGGTGATGTAAATCAGAACCCTGAGAGGAGTTGTGGTCTAAATAACAACTGATTTATTCTTTCTTAACATCACATGACAAATGATGGCTAGAGAAAAGCCACACAAACATTTTACCTGAGAATCGCTATCAATAATATGCGGTCTATGGTCAACAAAGTGATCAGCTGGGGATCAACACACTACACTAACCAGAACTAATCGCTTTATCTGACGTCATAAGCTGATCTGGAATGTAGACACTTCCCTATGACCCTCTGAAACCCCAGTGGATTCCAGCGTGCAGGTGGACCCATATGCTGGTCTGCCAAACTAATATGACTCCGTGACATGACTAAGCATGACAGAATATGTCAAACGTTTAGACGCCCGATTAAAAACAAATAATTTCTTGATGCAATAATTTACGGACAGCCGTATGTATTGTAGTAATTTATTTTATGAACTTCTTACGTGCTACCAGTTTTGGCATTACATTGATGCCATCTTCAGGCCCCACACGTCATAGTCGTAAAATCGCTATACACAGTCTGTGTCGCCTGGCCACCAAGAGCTGTTGCATAGCGATTTGATTCACGGATCCAGTTATATGGCTTCTTCCGTGTATAGAAATTTTACGACAATGACGTGTGGGGCCTAAAGATGACATCGATGTAATGCCGTAACTGGTAGCACGTAAGAAGTTCATAAAATAAATTACTACAATACACACGGATGTTGGTAAATTATTGCATCAAGAAATACATGCCAGCCATTGTCCAACAGTCCATAATTGATCAAGAAAGAAAAACAAGTACGTACATCCACACATAACTCGTTGTGTACATGATGCAAGAAGCAGTATCTCTGACAGTTCAGACGACACAGGGTCTAAGTGGCACACTAGCGAAGGACACAAGTATCACTGTCTAGGTAAAGACCTGCCATTCTTACTAGCGAAGCGCCAGTACAACAGTGCTGTTCTCTTTCTCCACAGTTTCCCTCCACAGCTCGGTAGCATAGCAGATTTGCACGGTTAGACTACACCGCCTTTAGCAGAAGCAAATCACAAGCTGTAGCTCGGGTTTCGAAGCTGGGAGACTGCCCCCTGCTCTGCACACACAGATTTGACCAACCAGCGACTTTCAGATTTAATTTGGAGAAAATGAAAAAAGATTGATATTTGCTCCTTCTTTCCCACATGTTTACCTCAAGTCTTTGCTAAAAGCATGACTTGGATGGAACCACAGACCTCCATAAGAAGATCGTTATCTCCCCTGTTGTGTCCATTTCGAATTCTAAAGAACAGCCATAAACTCGCTAAAAGCCTCGTGCCTTCACACATATTTTTTTGTAGCAGAGTCAGGACATCTGGGTGCCACTGCCCTGCCCCAAGGAATTTGCAAGAACTCTCAGCCGTCTCATCTGATTACTACCTAACAAGGGCCCATACTCTGCTTTATTGCCGGCCATCAGTTCGTACAATGAGCCAGTCATAGCAGCAGCGACTCTAGCTCTAGTCACCTTACCTGGATGCGGTTGCCGACCGACTGGCGCCACCCAGTGTGTCTGCACAATGAGACCGGGAGACTTGGCTGTCAGCAAACGTTTTCACCAGGTTCCACAGAAAAAAGCTCCCCTCGGCTCTCAGCAGCTATTCGCTTTTACTGCTGTCAATTAACTCAGCACCCTCTTCCTTCGAAAGCAGGTAAAACCTACCAATGTCCTTCACTAGAGCACACAAGCAAGAGCGTTAACTGCTACCAACCGTTTCATCGTATGTATGAAGTCAGATTATATCAAATGTAGTAAGCAAGTAATAAAGAACCCAACATTAAGTAGCATGACACCGGATCAAAAGTGAGACTGCCCTGCAATCTCTCAAAACAACTGAATACAGTACATCTTCACAAACCCTCTCTGAATGACCCTTCTGAGTTTTCTTTCTTTTTCGTTCAAGTTGATAAACGTCGTGTCATTTCACTTTGCTACCGCTGGATTCAATTCACACTGCACCCAAAGAACAATCTGTGCTGGGTAACTCCAACGTGCCAATGTTAGTTACAAGATGCCAACATCCTCGATCTCACTCCGAAAAACCGTGGACGGCGGTCAGTGCGGGGCGTTTTATCTCAAGCTAAGTTCCCATGGCTGTTTTAGAGTCGCAGCAGTAGCCTGTGAGAAGTTCCATAGCGGGTTACACATTGGATTTTCTTGAGAAGCTACTGTGAATACATACAGCCTTTCTCTACATTCCTGAGTCTCCAAGAGGGTTACAACTTAAGTTTACTTGTTTGTAATCCTTAAGCCCCTCACCCAAGTTTCTCGGATCTTCGGGAACTTGGCAGCATTCCAGGGCTGTCCGTCAGTCAGTCAGTCAAGCAGTCATCATAACGCACAACACTTTCAAACCGTACCTGTCCGTTTTCTGTGGCTTTGGGGGAAGTCTCACAATAACAACGTGCAACTAAACTGGAATCTTGTTGTTTGGAGCGTCAGGCTGCGTAATATTACAGAACTGAAATCATACGTCCTGCCTATCCTGAGCTCGACGGCCATCCTGATGGACGTTAGGAGCTCTGTTGACATTCCAGTCATGTGACACAGCAAATTGTTCTATTCTCCTTGGCAGCAGGAGTTCACTCTCTCCACCACGGTAGGTATCTCTAATTTATTCGATCACGAGTGTACGTAAGAGGGGTGTTCCAAAACTTTTAACTATCGCCTCGGCCATTTGTCTTCTGCATTTGGATGGGAACAATGTTGTAACAGTCAATGTTGTATTTTTGAAAGTGTACGCATACAGCAACAGTGCACTGTCATTTCACGCAGCATTGGAGGCACTTCCACTTTAGTGAAGTGAGTCTTAATAAAGGTCTTTTATTTTTTTATCATATTTTCTGATTATGACATTACACTACTGTCCCGAGCATTAGCTTTCAGACCTATCAATTAGTAGCGAGAGGCTGTTCCCACGACTGGTGATAGCTTTAGGAGTACATGTATCACGATATATGGCATATGTAGCAGGTTGGTGGTTCGAGTGGAAGACATATTACAAGCTAACATAGACAATGGACGACCCAGAGTTTAATAATAAACATTAATGAGGACCATTCAAAAAATAATGCTCCAATTTTTTTTACAATCCTGAATACATATAGGAAAACATTCTTTAAGGTGCCTCATTTGTATTTTTGTTCAACACATGTGCAAATTTTCGAACAATTCCTACAATTGGCAAATCTGTAGAGAACCATCAAAAGGGTGTTCACCCAACACATTTGTCACAAGGAAAGTGCTGTAACTGCATTGCTCGTTACAGAAAAAGAAATTGTAGTGAACATCAATAGACATGCAGTGTATGGTAATAATGCAGTTGATAGAAGTCAGTGGTGATGTAGGATGGACTTCAGGGAGAGGGGGAGGAGGTGAGAGTGTGGCCAGTGCAAAACTTTTTCAGTGATCTGAAGCAGTTTATATTGCTACTTAATTAAACTGTTTATGGTGATTTTCGTTACAAATAATCGTATTTAGGACACTTAGAACCGTTGGGAAAATTGAAAAAATACATCACATTTACTCTGAGTTACAAAGTCCCATGCGTTTTCGCTACTGGTCCCAGTGATGCAGGAGGCTTGGGGGTGGGGGGTGGGGGCGGGGGGCATGAAACTTCACCGCCCCCTCCCTAGGATCCGCCTATGATACTACCGTCAGGCGATGGGTCGAGTAAGTTAAACCGTCAGGAAGTGCAGGAACTGAGCCCTATAGTTGGCCTCGTTCCGGACGTCCTGTCACAGCTGTTGCTTCCAGCTTGGTGAATCATATAAATATCATTATTCGCGCAGATCAGAGCATCACAACTCGAAAAGTGGCTCTGCTGCTATCGTTGAGCATTGAAGTGCGCTTGCAATGACTGAGACTGCTGGAAATTCAAAGGCGTGTTCAAGGTGGATTCCACGAACAGGCCTGCCTGCGCTGTATTGTGACTTATGTAATGACATTTAGAACTTCTGGCTGATTAGTAAATATTTGAGAAGTTTGTGAATGAATAAATCTGTAATTTGGTTTTGTAGATGGTGGTTTAGATCTATGAACATTGGCTACACTGACTTTTGTCCTCTCGGCGTGGTCTAGTACGCTGTGTTGCAAGCTGGCAATCATCATGATGCTGAGTTTAGAAGAAGTTTCTATCTTTGGTGGATTTTGTGTTAGGATTTAGCTGGTTGACATCTTTTGACATCTCCTGTGGTTAGTGCATGTATTATTCTGTTAGGCTGAACCATATCACTGTTCATTTGATATTTCTTCTTCATTGAGACATTTAACTCTGTGCAGCAACCATGAGGATTTTTCGTCTCCAATGGTCTAGGCCACACACATTTGATGAAAATTATTTTATGAAAGTAGATAGTGCTCAAGTTATTTCCCAATTTTGTGAGAGTTTAAAAAACGCTTTACGTGCACCGCATGACTCCTGTTCTAGCGAGTAACAGGAATGACTGTGGGGTGATCCGAGAGATTTGAAAGGCATAACAGTAGGTGAATTTTGTAGAGGGTTATCACAAGCGATACATGAATCACGTGAGATTTGCTTTGGGAAATTAGAGAAATGATTATGGGATAATATGAGAGGTGCAGTCATTACAGAGGTGACTTTGTGACAAATTATTGAAGCTTATTAAATGAATCACATGTGACTTGTCTTGAGAAATCAAAGAAGCGGTTATAAATTGATTCAAGAGATCCAGAAGGGCAACAGGAGGGTTGTGTTTGCGAAGGAAGGTGAAAGACTCACAACTTTAGTTGACAGTTGCCTCAGATGAGGCAAGAGTTGGGGCTGAATATGACCCATAGTTGAGTACAGTAAATGAATAATGTAACGTAATTGCACAAGAGCAGAATTGGTTAAAGGAGGAAGTTGTAGGAGGAGATCTAGCACCATCAGAAGATTTAAATACATGAACAGACTGTCAGGGAAATGATGAAGAATTTTTAAATAAATAGAAAAGTTATGATTGTTGAAAAGTCAGTTCAGTTACCAGAACAAGAGGTAATCCTTGGGTCAGCTAATCAAAAGTCGGAACAAGGAGTGCAATGTGTCAAAGACGCTGTTGAAAGTAAATATGTAAGAAGCAAAAGAGGAGGGGAATAAAAATTCAGAGAATACAGATGAGATTATGACTAATGTAACTCAGTTACCTATAAATAGAGAGGTTTTTTCTGGTCATATAATAACAATAAGGATTAGAGATTCAAAAGAACTCAAATACTTCCCAAAGCATAGAGAGTATGTGCTTCTAGTTACAGAAGGGTGCCAAATCAGAACTAATCTCACTTCCTATAGTAATGATATGGACAATGGAGTTGGTGAGCTACAAATTAATGTTGTCCAACATGTCCTACTCTATGGTTTGCTGAATGTGACAATCCACAGTACTGTAGCAAATACAATTTGTAAGTTGCAGTACAGTGATTATTTCCTGGTATATTTATTGTGCGCCAAGATGTAAGTGCAGAACCCAATTGGAAGAAGATAAGGTACAAGTAATCATGCATTGTACACCCACTGTGGATAGAGCAAACTTCAGTGTGAGAAAATTTGATAGCACCAGATGTACAGAGTATTCAATGATTTTGCATTGACTTTTAGTTAATTTCTTTTTCTGTTTTTAATTAGGTAGCTCCAATGTGTTTTTTGTGTAATTCTCCTGTATTTTTATTTTTCTCTCTTGGTGAGTCAATGTTCATATGTTTTTATGTAATTCTTCTGCGCTGCAATATTATATATGAAATGAGGAATGTATATAGTGGTTCCCATATGATAAAGTTACAGATTCGTTTTTCATAATTATTGAGCAAGCAGTAAAGGAAACAAAAGAAAAATTCGGAGTAGGTATTAAAATCCATGGAGAAGAAATAAAAACTTTGAGGTTCGCCGATGACATTGTAATTCTGTCAGAGACAGCAAAGGACGTGGAAGAGCAGTTGAATGGAATGGATGGTGTCTTGAAGGGAGGATATAAGATGAACATCAACAAAAGCAAAACGAGGATAATGGAATGTAGTCGAATTAAGTCGGGTGATGTTGAGGGTATTAGATTAGGAAATGAGACACTTAAAGTAGTAAAGGAGTTTTGCTATTTGGGGAGTAAAATAACTGATGATGGTCGAAGTAGAGAGGATATAAAATGTAGACTGGCGATGGCAAGGAAAGCGTTTCTGAAGAAGAGAAATTTGTTAACATCGAGTATAGATTTAAGTGTCAGGAAGTCTTTTCTGAAAGTATTTGTATGGAGTGTAGCCATGTATGGAAGTGAAACATGGACGATAAATAGTTTGGACAAGAAGAGAATAGAAGCTTTCGAAATGTGGTGCTACAGAAGAATGCTGAAGATTAGATGGGTAGATCACATAACTAATGAGGAGGTATTGAATAGGATTGGGGAGAAGAGGAGTTTGTGGCACAACTTGACCAGAAGAAGGGATCGGTTGGTAGGACATGTTCTGAGGCATCAAGGGATCACCAATTTAGTATTGGAGGGCAGCGTGGAGGGTAAAAATCGTAGGGGGAGACCAAGAGATGCATACACTAAGCAGATTCAGAAGGATGTAGGTTGCAGTAGGTACTGGGAGATGAAGAAGCTTGCACAGGATAGAGTAGCATGGAGAGCTGCATCAAACCAGTCTCAGGACTGAAGACCACAACAACAACAACAATTATGTTTCTATTCGATAGTGAGTTTCCTTGAAGGATACTGTTTTATATGTGCCTTATGTAACCTAGTGATTTGATGTTGGACATTAATTTTAATTTTTCTCTCAGGGACATTGACGAATGATCGCATAAGTAGGTGTTTTGTGTACATTGTTGATTAGTATTATATGAAGCCGAGCGATGAACAGGAATTTTCAAGACAGATGTAGATACCTTTTTCATAATCTTGTTTTTTTGTGTTGGTGATATTAGTTATTGTTGAGAGACAATCTCTTCAGATGTAGATCAGCATTTATTGACACTGTAATTGGGCAGAATCTGTGCTTTCTGTGTAGAATTACAATCTTTCTTGAATATCCTGATCTGGCTGGATGTTTATTCAATTACTAGCTGAGGATATATTTTTTTGCCTTTAGCTCCATTGAATTGTCAGGTCATTAGGTGAGAATACCATTTAATCCTCATTGCATATGCTGATTTGTATATCATGTGAATAGCGAACGTAAGGACTCTAAGCTGCAGTAGTACTGTTTTACTTCCAGTATTCTTTACCGTTTCCTACTTTACTTATATTCTATCTATGTCTCAATGTAGATAGTGTCAGTATATCTTGATGTTTAAGAATTTAGAAAACTAAATTTTTGTGAAAAAAATCGGGATGCCAGTGATAAGCTAAAATGAAGGAAAAAATTGCTTATGATTTATACTGAGTAATCTGTGGCCGGGTAAGAATGTTATGTGAACAAGATGCTCTGATGAGTTTTTTCCAGTGAAGTTTTGAATGATTTTATTTTATGTTTGTAACGAATAAAATAGGCCAGTTGTCAAGAAAGATACACAGGTTTAAACTTATTCCAGAAGTAATTGTGTTCAATAAGTAATGGAGACAGCCAAATGAAGGTACAGCAAATCCTGAGGATATTGAGATTTTAGCGGTGTTTGAAGAAGCAGTAACATGCTAATAGTTGTGATATTATGATTTGCTGATGTGAAAAAAAGCAGACTGCCAGTTTTTTGTTGAAGCATGAGTGACGAAGAGCACTGAGAGCCCAATAATGATAAACCAGTCTTATTTGCATTGATTGTGTTGGGGTATTAATTTAACGTAACATTCGTGTTTTGCTTACGTAACATTGGAGGGAACAGTATGATTATGATTCTTTAATGCTTTGAGTGATTACGATTTTTTAACACTTTGAAACAGAGTAGTCTAAATGGAATGATGCTGCCCTAGAGCATTGTGAATAGAAGTTTGGTTTGGAGACAAGAAAATAGCTGCACCTGGAATACAGAGAAAATGTATGAAGATACAGGTACTTCCCTGCAAACTTAGTTAATAAGTTATCAAGCCTATTGGTACCAACACGTCGAAAGACCAAAGTGTAAAATGAAAAAGAGGATCAAAAGTGTAAGAATTGTGAGTATTATTTTATGTTAAATACAATCCTTAGTTTTATTAGTATTCTCCTTCTATGAGACAGAGGGTCATGCTGAATTATGGAGTCTGAAACAATTAGTAGACCCATAATGTCAGAGTGTATTTTTGCATCTTCTTTTACAGCTGATGAAGAAGGAGATATACATATTTGGATGTTTATGTTAGAATCTTGGTATGATCAGAGATGAGTAATAGTGAGGACTTACTAAGTGCTGTTTAACAGATTACAGAGACGTTGTTGGGATATTCTAATCTTTTTCTTACACACAATGTTGCAGATCTTCCTTGGAAATTGCTATGTTGGTAATGGTCAGTTTTTTAGGTTGCTGGCTTGGATTGTGAATACCGAAGGAGCAATGTATCATGAAGGATGTACAACAAGAAACATTTCTTTTTTACTGAGTTTGAATGGAGATTTTCTACTGTTTTCATGCTTTTAGATAAAGGTGATGTGTGGAGAGGAGAAATAGAGATTATCACATCTCTATGGTTAAATACTATATCCTTAGTGTTGAGAAGATTTTAGGGATGTAATCACCTGATAGAGTTGCTGATAGCTGAAGTAGCCTTTACGGACTATAATAGCCTTTGGAACGAGTTGATAGTAGTTAATTCTGCATCAGACGTCGAATGTATTTCCAAATCCTCCACTAAGAGGGTGAGGCATATGTGTCTGAAGGTGTTGATGGAGATTTTATGGGTACCACTGTAGTTGATATTTGTATTAGTAGTGTATTCTTCTTGCCTGTGTGTGCGTATGTGTAAAAGGAGTAAGGTATGTGATGAGGTGTGCAAAAAACAGTCATGAGGGTAATCAAGGCCGATAGTAACTTTTTCATTTTGTATGATAATGCATTTGTTTGCTTCAGACATGATTTTAGAATCTTTTTAAGTATGAGTGACATACATAGATCGTACTTTTGCATTAAACTACGACTATGAATTGTACTTTATGACCTCACAACCTTTGTAAAGTTATAAGGGTGCTAGTTAAATCTGAGCTTTGTATTTTCCATCAAAATTTTGGTTCTATTCAGGCAAGTGACTTACTACGTCGCCCCGTCCATCAGTCCATCCTCCTCCAGCCCCAGTCACGAAGACCTACAGAAACTGTCACAGGACATGCGATACGGTGGCCAGTAAGTGCAGGCTGGCGATGTCTTGTGTTTGCACAATAGCTGCAGCTGGTTATTGCAGCAGTGCAAGACGAAAATAAGCGATGCCTCTTCTCTGTCTATGGTTTGTGGAGAGGTGCACGCAACTATGAGGTTGAGTGAGTTATTCTGAGTACTAGATGCTCCTGAGTGGTGTGCTACGGTGAGTCATTTCAAGTGTCTGCACCTGCACAGAGTGCACAATGGTTCCCGTCAGTGACAAGGATGGAGTTGTCATGTCTTGGGTGACGCAACAATCTGAGAGCACCTGTTTCAGATCACGTCCATCACAACAGCTTAACGCCCACCAACCGTCGAAGCGATGCTACAGGAGTGCACGTGGTCTTTACAATTTCTTTCTCAACATATCGCCACACCAGTGTACATGTCCCACCGAGCAGCTGTGACGCTGCAACTTGTCGCTGGCTGTCCAACTCAACGAGGTCACTGCATAAGTGAGCATGTTCGTTGATCATATCTAATACGAGCCTATGTCGTTTGTTGAATGCTTGTACTAACTAAAATATATGTGTATTCAGAGTTACAGCATCACACAGAACAAAAGAACGCTCTGCTATGTACACTGACAACGCAAGCTTACCAGGTCATCGACTTCTCTAACGTTAACTAAACGACCTACAGACAACATTCCATGTGAACGGATATAGAAGTAAGAATATACAATAAGGTATTATGTGCAGAGAGGATGAAACAGACAAAGGAACAGAAGAAGCCGTTCCTGTTGCTATGTCAAAAGTGTCAGAAATCGAGTATGCAAGGAATTACACCAATACTCTGCAATGGCCACAAAACGTTTTTTCGAGACCCGTTGACATCTATGAAGGATGTCATATTTACCCTCCACACTGAAGCTATTTACGAACTTCAATGTGAATGCAGTGAAATCTACCATAGTGAAAACAGGAAGTAACGTGGCTGAGAGGGTACGAGCATAGACAGTGGAAGACAGGTAATTTGCGCTACATGACTTACGACCATTGTGTAAATAAAATACATCTATGACCCTTGTCACCTCTCTCCCACCCTTCATCCCTTTCCAAGCAGGCTACCTGGACTGTTATTCAGTATTTATTTAAGATCTTATTTATGACCCTGTGGTTCAAAAATGGCTCCGAGCACTATGGGACTTAACTTCTTAGCTCATCAGTCACCTAGAACTTAGAACTACTTAAACCTAACTAACCTAAGGACATCACACACGTCCATGCCCAAGGCAGGATTCGAACCTGCGACCGTAGCGGTCACGCGGTTCCAGACTGTAGCGCCTAGAATCGCCCGCCCACCCCGGCCGGCGACGCTGTGGTGTTATCCTGTTTATTGGATGCTAAAAATTAATACTTATTTAGGATTATATTTGTTACCCAGATAATTATTCTTATCGCCACAAGATGGCTACCTCTATATTTACGTTACCCTTATTTTTATCGCTATAATTTATGACCCAATATGGTCACTACATGTTTTTCTAAGGTAGCCTTATCTTGTTAGTATAATTTATGACGTACTATAATATCGCAATAAACGTGGCTGCCTAAGGTGATTTTAACACTATGATAACACACTGTATGTGTGAAAATAGTAGAAAATTTATAAAAAAATCCAAGTGAAATAGAATAGTCTATTTATGGAGGAACATTTCTCGACACATGTGTGTAGCAGTACTATGTTAAAAGCGTGCTGCAGCTCACACACAAGACATCACAAAATTAGACTCTGGAGGCGCACGAAAAAATTACACTGATAGCGCATGGTTCCATGTTAAACAATTACCACAGGTGTTTTTTTATGCAGTGGCGTTGCAGTACGGAGTGTAGTAGGAAGGAAGCGAACAATTACATCTTTATTTAAAGGAGACATATAATTGGAAAGCATTTCCCATGGACCGTGTGATACCTTTTCAAGTGGTGTATTCATAAATATGGCTGATTCGTTATTTTGATGTATGACTCAGACACACACCCGTCCTCATGGGCCATGCTCCACACTCACTACATGCACTTCAATAAATACTCGTTAATCACTCCACGCCACGTCAGGGGCAGATAAGCGTCTGCAGACACTTGCACTATCCAGTCCTTTAGCCAAACATTGTGTGATGCTTCCGCACGTGTAATTACGATGAAAGAATTGCCTGTGCCGATGGCATCGCGGCAAGGTACTGTATGCGACCAGTTAGGTTCTCGCTTCGATCACTTCTTCTGCAACGCCAGGGCTGGGCCTTACGGCCTGTTCTGGCCTCACCGTCTCTTCTGCGACCTCCCCACACTCCTTCCGCCAGTAGGATTGTATTCCATTCCTTGTCGAGGAGTTCTCTGAGGTGACATGTGCAATACATGCTCTTTCCACTCCAGCTTCCGTTGGATTATTTTTTAAGTTTGTTATGTTTGTATCCACAGTTTTTTCCTTGTTTCTTCATTATTATTCTGTCTTCTCTTGCGCAGCCTTCCAATTATCTAAGGAACTTCATTTCTGATGTTTATATTAGATCTTTTGATCTTAATGTCCAACTTTCTTCTTCATATAGTACTGTGGGTAGTGCCATGTCTCTGTAAAATTTGATTTGGGTTTCTCTTATAGTTTTAACCTCCAATGTTCTTACCGTTCCACATACGTGTTGATAGTTGTTAATATCATTATATGTATCTTTCTGTTCTTCAAAGTTATGTCAAATCCTAGATACTGGAAACGGGAGTCCTGTTCTATTATTATGTTATTGGCGATTGTTTTAGTCCTTATATGACACTTTTCTGAGAAGATAGTTGTTTTTGTTGATGGTATCTTTATATTATAATTTAGGATTACATTGTTAAGAGTATGTACTGCTATTTTTAATTTGTCTTCATTGTCCAGTATGATTGCCTCGTGGTCGGCAAAAAGCATCGTTTTTAGAAATTTCCTTGGCCCAGTTGTTACACCGTAAGGTACTCTGATTAGGTTGTCGATGCAGATGTTGAACAATGTTGGTGACATACTACAGCCTTGCCTTATTGCCTGGTTTATCTCCGTTCCTGGTGCCAACTCTTTGCCAGTGTCTATTCTTATTTTGATGTTTTTGTATAAACCTTGGTATACTTTTATCAGGTGTGTGGGGAAACATCTTTTCTCCATTATTGACAAGAGTTTTTCTGTGGTTGCAGTCAAATGCCTTCTCAGAGTCGATAAATGCTAGGTGTGTCTCCAAGTTGAATTCTCGTCCTTTTCGTATTCTGCTTCTGTCTGCTTTTTTAAACTGTCAAAAGCCTTTGGCGCACCTCCATTTTCTGGTATTTCACCTATATGCCAACACACGTTTTATAGTTGGATCATTCTGAATTTTGGACGTGTTTCACCGTAAATTATAAATTCTGAGTTAATTCATTCTGACGCAGGTGCTTTTCTATTTTTTGTTTTCCTGAATGCCTATTTTAATTCTGTCAAATCTGCTATATTTGTCCCTTTCTCTGCTTTCTCTTTCCTCGGTTCCTCTACCTCTCCGTTCCAAATATTAGTTCCCCTTTTTATGCTCGTTTTGGGTTTTGCACCTAGAACTTCTTTAGCGAGCTGTATTATAGTATTTTTAATGTTTGTTCATTCTTCAAACACATCTTCGCTTGAACACATTTGTTGAGATCTCTCCTTGGAGAAGGTTCTGTGTTTTCCTCTTGATCTGTTTCTTCCATCCTTCCCGCAGCTGGATCTTTGATTTAACAAGATAGTTGTCTGTATTCACCTTTCATCTCCCCCCTCCCCCCTCCCCGCCCTATATACTTGAGTCTCTATCACCCTTGTAGTCAGATGTTTGTTTACTATTATGTAATCCATAAGAGCGCTGTTACTTCGTGCAGACCATGTATATTTACATACTACGTCTTTTTCTTAAAAAATGTGTTGGTTACTTTCAGTTCATTAAAGGCGAGAAACGCTCTGAATCTTATTCAATCCTCTGCATTGTTACCGATCAACTAGGGGATCTTTGCCTATTCTTGCATTTGGGTCTCCCGCTAAGATTAAATTGTGCTGTTTATTTTATTGAAGTGTCGCCGTAAGTCTTCGTAGTACAAATCTGTGTCTTCTTTCTTTCCTTACTCTGGCGCGAAAGTCCTAAAACTAAGCGCAAGAATCGGCAAAATCCACCACCTGATCGGTAACCATTAATAGCAATGGAATAAAATTCAGAGAGTTTGTCACCTTTAATGAACTGAAAGTAACCGATTCATTTTAAAGCAGACGTAGTACATAAATACGCATGGTCTGCACGAGGCCACAGACATAATAGTAACAATTTCAGTCTCGCTGTGATAATCCCTCTGTTTACTAGTGTATATTGCAATATGTTATCTTCCAGTTCTCTGTCTGACAGTACTACCACTCCATTACATTCTCTTTGCTCAGATGCTACTCCATCGTATAAAATAAGGTAATCTTCAAGATATTTCATACCTTTCACCTTTTTGATTTCTGTTATGACTGCTGTAGCGATATTATAAGTATTTCGTTACTCTCGGTCTCCTGTGTCCCCAGTTAGTGTAGATTCCATGCTGCAACATTGAGTATATATTTTATTCCGTAATTTTTATGTTCGTCATCAATCATTTCTAGTTTTTTTACGAGGTCTATTTTGAAGTTTACCACCATGAAAAATTTGTACATGGTTAGGTTACCAGCCTTATCGCACAACCACCGATTGCGGGAACCAGGCTTGTTCACAAGGATTTGCTCAACTAGGAAGGATAGCTTAACCACGCCTTAGGAGGCCTTCCTCCCGACAACCTAACACCGCCATGGCCGAAAAAAAGGAAAAGAAACAGGTGTTGGCCAATATAGGTCGACATAAATGAAAGCAGAAGAAGTCTGACAGAAAAAGGTGGAAGTAAAGTCAGACTTAGCTAACTGCCCATGTGGTTTGCGCCCACATACTCTAAAGAAGGGAACCCTCCCAGAGGGCTGCTCTTTGTCTGGCTCTCACCTACCGACCTGTCTCGCATGAGTGGTCCTACCAGGAGCACAGACCCCGCCAGCCTAGTTCAGTGGCTAGCTGAGACACCAAACCTTCCCTCCAAAGTTGAGATGGCATTCCATAGCGAGGTTCACTATTATGTGTAAATATCTTAAAGTTCATGTTTTCTGAACACAGCAAATGTAAAATACATACTAAACACTTAAACAGTACTGAGCGCCATATCAGTAAGAAATCATGGGCTGCAGAGTAATTATAAAACTTGTGCCGTCCCCAGTGAAAATATAGAAAAAAAATTAAAAAGTTGAATATGGACGAGAGCTTTTATCTCGATGCAAAATATTATTTTGAGTGCCATACTAGCCGCACAGGCGAAATAAAATTTTTTCACGTGCATTATTATGATGTAAAATGTTAATTACAATATTTGAGTGCAAAGATTACTAATTATGCACAATATAATCTACGTAAGTGTAATGCGAAGAACAGCATTCTGTTGATCTCCTACTATTTCTTCTACTCTTGTCTGATGTGGTAGAGGTCGGACGTGTTTGTTAATTGCTGACGAATGTAAGCTCACTTGTGATATTAATTCAATAATATGATAGTTTAAAGTTATTGTTCACCAGTGTTTGTAGCAGGTGAGCCGTGTGTCATGTCCATTTCCTTTTAAAATCGGCATCCTGAGTAATTTACAGCTCAACAGTTTAGCCGTCGGTGCAGCAACAGAGGCCATTAAGTGGCATTTTTAACTCACGAATTTAGCTCAAACCATAACAAATATTTTTTCCACAGCCGTCTGACGCAGCCGAAGAAATCATAGTTTTTAAGATTTTTATTTTCAGTTACTCCCTGAGATCCAGAGCCACGACTCGAACTTCAATTATTTGTTAACGGCGGCAAGAACAGTTCTCTCGCGTGTGTCGGCAGTTGCATATTATAAGAAAGAACTCATGCTTGTTAAAAATAATAGCCGAGGAAAATACAAAAGTATTTCTTCAGTTTTCATTTTAAATGAAATATGTTTTTAGACTGGCTCATTTTAAAGTAACTTTAACGTGAACAAAATTTTTGCATCTTAATCTGTATTAATCAGCCAGTTATTAAAAGCATAAACTTAATGGTATAACTAAAATCTCAAAAATTAATTTCAATTCAATTCAAAATCAAAACCAAGTCACAATCATTAAAAAGTTTCGCGCCCACGCATTTTATTTTAGCACGAGACTTGCGCCGCAACTTGGGGCCCGAATTATGACTGACGTAATTATGTATTTACATAACCATTGTAATGTATTAATGTTTGTGTAAATTTTCTTATATGTACGCCAAACCATACTCTGAGCCTAGCCGGAAAGGAGAAAGACTGTAAAAACAAAACGAAATTGAATGAAGGAGAAAGAAAAAGGTACAAGAATCTTAAAGAATTGTGTGCGAAATATTCAGGCCATATGCACATGAGGTGCCTTTGGTTCAGAACAGTAAGTAGTGAAAAGTGAAGTGAGTGTATTTGTGTATGTATTTGTATGGTTATTTTTGAAGGGATATATGTACATTTGTGTTAGAGTTTGAACTTGTAATTGTGTCGAATTGAATCCACTATGGGTAAAGTAGGGCAGACTAAAGCACCTGCACCGGACGAGCGAAATGTGCTCGACATGGGAAATTAAAATCGTACTAAGAATGTAAACGAATCCCATGCTAACGCCTCGGAAAACATACCTTCCGAAGCGGTGCCGAGGGTCTGTTGACGTCAAATGATATTCCACAGCAGAATAACAATGAAATAATAATGACTCCTCTGCATGTGCAGGGGGCCAAACAAGTGTCAGACTAGGTGGGGCACCTGTGTGCTCGCCTATCGCAGATCCTTTCGCAGAACTTTTGCGAAGGCTTGAGAAAAGAGATAGAGAAAAGGAAAGACTTTTAGAACAGAAAGAACGGGAGATAGAAAGAATTGTAGAACAGAAAGAGCGAGAAAAGGACAAAAATTAGCTCAGATGCTCAGTGAGCGAGAGCAAAAATTAGCTCAAATTTTCAGCGAGCGAGAGCAACGTATAGAATCAAAACTAAGTGGTATACAAAATGAACTTGTCGAGATGCGGGATGTGTGTAAGAAGATACGCGATCTTGTACAAAGTTTGTCTAGTGAGATGTAGAAATTGCAAATATCTCATACTAGTCTCAAAGACAATGTTCAGAACCTAACAAATCGTGTAGATAATGTGGAGCTTGAGGTGCGACAAAACATTGATGAGTATTCAGAAGCCCAAGCACACAATTTTGAGAAGGAACTTGACGAATGGCTAGAGCTTAAAAATCGCGAAATCTCATCAAAGATAGAGAGCGGTGTAAAGTGAGCAGTTGAACTAGCGTCAGCGGCTATGAGCGTAAACACTGATGCTAGCGCTGCCGCAATACAAGTCAAACTAGAGCAGGTAAAGTCACGTGTGCAGGCAGAGTTACCAATTTGGCAACGAGATGTCGCACGAAGGCTATCTGAGCTAGAGAACCAGGTAAACAGTGGGGGACTGACATTCGAATCCGCGTACAGATCGTTACGACAACATAAACAGTGTGCAAAGCGCTTACGCGCAGACAGAGCCAGCTGTCAGTAACAGACTTGAACAATATGCAATACCATGTAGTTCACAACATGAATTAAGGAACGAAGCGGACAGTAGAAATTTACTGTACCATAAGGAGGATAATGTGATCAAACATTGAACATTTCAGCCTTTTAATAGTGAGAAGCGTTATGTCCACCCAGTTGTTTTTATCAAGAGCTTTCGTAATATTTTTCCCAGGGGTTGGACTGAAACGCAACGCATACAGTTCGTAGTCTCTTTTACCCAAGGTGACACGGCACTGTGAGCAACAGATGTATCTGAAAAACGTCACACTATGCATCAATTCGAGTGTGCATTTTTTCAGAAATTTTGGTCAGATAGTCTACAAGAAAGACTGCGTAAAGAACTACACAGCCCTGAAATGTACAATCCGAAATTAGGAACTTTGCGCAAGTACTTTGAAAAATACATAAATAAGACTAGGTATTGGGACGAACCCATGTCTGATCGTGATGTAATTAGACTGATAAAGATGAAATTACCAAATGATATTAAAAAATATTTCGTCAACGTACCCGAGTACGATACTGAACAATTCATGGACATAGTTGACCCTGTGGATCTGTTAATCGAGGATATGAAAAGTGAAAATAAGTGGAATCATGCAGGTTGTAACCAGCAGAAAGCTGATTACAATTGCCGTAATAATAACCCAATACCAAACGTTAATGGGAACAGACAAGAATATAGACAACCGAATCGAGGGCCAAACAATAGTAACGGTTACACTAATCAAATCAGAAAAAGGCATCACGACGGGCGCATGAGTAATGTGTTGTGTCTAGCTCCTACAGCATAGACACAATGAGGTAGCTAGGTGCACGCTAAACTAACGCAGATGGGCGTGAATTCTGAAACATGAGACTTATTAATGAATAAGAAGAAAAGTACTTATATGTTTGTTACTTAACTTTTAATGAGTCCTTGGAATACATCTCTCTTGAATATTAGTACGCTATAAGCACTGATACAAATGGCGCCTTGCTAGGTAGTAGCTATGGACTAGCTGAAGGCTATTCAATCTGTCTCTCGGCAAATGAGAGGAAAGCTTCGTACGTCTGGTCGCAAGCTATGTCGTCCGTACAACTGGGGCGAGGTCTAGTCCGTGTATTGTGACCTGCCATGTGGTGGCGCTAGGATTGCGATTACACAGTGGCGACACGCGGGTCCGACATGTACTACAGGACCGCGGCCGATTTAAGTTACCACCTAGCAAGTGTGGTGTCTAGCGGTGACACCACATAATGGTTACAATGGTAACGGAAATACACAGTGGCGGAATAACCTGAAGCACTGGCGCGGATATAACGAACACCAGCACAGTGGCAACAAAATGCAGCGCCACAGTGGAATTCAAATTCAGGTCCACAACAAAACATGGTTGGAGGCTATAACCACCCGCCACATAATCAGAACAATGTGACATATCAAATTGCACCATCGGGGAGGTAGAACAGCCAACCCAACCATAGAAGCAACAACCAAAATCATAGTGTGGGGATAGTGGAGGTGACAGAAAACTGTCAACCCAATGTCTGTCACCTGCCAAACTAAAGACAGCCGCAATCCGCTCTCCGTTACTCGCAGTGAGATGTCGTAGTGAGGGCACATTCTATAATGCCAATAACAATATCTGTATGCTGAGGTATAATGGCGAGGTGAAAATAGAGGAGGAATTAGTAAATGTATCTCAAAAATGTAAACAAACAGATAAAGATGTTGTGCAAGCGGTATTACAAGCCGAAAAATACGGTGCACCGATTCAAATAATAGTAGACACAGGTGTGTTAACTAACGTCCTGAGTTTAGAGCTTCACAAGTATATAACCCAAAACAATCAAATACCTGTAGTGCCCGTAAAAAATTGTCGAGTGACAGGTGCAATTGGTGCACAATCCCAAATCATAAAGCACCAGGTGCAAGTCGAAGTTGTTATAGGAAATTAAGCAACAAGAAGCTTGTTTCTTGTTGTTAAAGGTTTGATGGTCGGCTGCATTCTGGGAATAGAATTTTTACGCCAGAGGGACGCAAAAATCGACCTCTTGTGCGGTGAATTGAGCATTATGAACAAGGGTAAACGTGTGACATTGCCAATGTTATGAACACGAGAAATGCACGGAAAATATTGCCGTAGCTTTCAGGTTAGATTTGAGGGCCTACAGGTTATGGACTTGTAATCAGACTTATGTGGAAGAAAAGAATATTGTAATGAATCTCTTACCGAAGACAGTGAAGAGAAAAGAAATCTGATAAACATGAAGGTCATAGAATCAGAATATTGTTCAGTGGTACAACATAATGAATTAACTCAGCTACTCGTAAGTTATGAGAATGTGTCCTCAGAGAAACCAGGTACTATAAAAGGCTAAACTTATAACATTGAGGTGGTGCCTCATGATACATTTAGCCATGCCAGCTACATTGTCTCATGGTCCAAAGAGGAGGCAGTAACAAAAGAGATACGAAAAATGATGCAAATTGGGGATAACTGAACCATCCTTATCTCCGTATAGCAGCCCGATTGTTACAGTAGCAAAGGCAGGTGGTAGTATACGTCTCGTGCTTGATGCGCGAGACATCAATAAAATAATTGTACCTTTGAGACACGGCCAGAGCACCTGGATGAACAAATAGAGAAATTTTTTGGGGTCAAATATTTGGCCTCTGTTGATTTGCGATCGTCCTACTGACAAATCCCACTTACTGAGTCGTCAAGAAAATATACTGCATTTGTATTTTCTGGGAGAAGCTACCAGTTTAAAGTTTTGCCATTCTGGTTAAATGTCAGCGCAGGTGTTTTTATTACAGCGCTTGGCAGTGTTGGGACCAGATATACTGGACCGTGTAACATTATATGTAGACGACCTGTTAATAGCTACTCCAGACTGAGAAATCCACAATGGTACGCTGACAAGCGTACTCAAACAATTCTCGGAAGTAGGTGAAACTGCAAACCTGGCGAAGTCCAAGTTTGGCAGAGAGAGGATTAAATTTCTTGGACACATAATATCACCCACATGTATTGTACCAGATAAAAAGAAAATGAAAGCGATTGAGAACCTTCCTTATCCAAGAACTAAGAAAAAATTGAAGGCATTTTTAGGACTAGTGTCCTTTTTTACGACGGTTTATACCCGACCAGCTATTGAGTAAGAATGCACTTTTAAACTTGCTGAGGAAAGATGTACCATGGATATGAAATGACCAGTGTCAGCGGGCGTTAGAGCAAATGCGACAAGCCCTTTTGAATGCTAACTTATTATCGCATCCCGATAAGTAGAAGGAGTTTTGTCTCGCTACAGGCTCTTCCGCTGTCGGAGTAGGAGCTTGTTTTTTCCAAATTGAGGAGAAGGAAGGAAGAAAGGAAATAAAAATAACTGGTTTCGCCAGTCGAGTTTTATCGAGTTGTGAACGTCCCTACACTGTTACTGAACCCGAAGCACTGGCAGTTGTGTGGGCCATAAAAAGTTCCGATACTGTGTGTATGGGAAGAATATGAAAGTCTTTTGCGATCATCAGGCCCTGAGTTTCTTGTTGACGTATAAGCTGATGCATGATAGATTGACTAGGTGAGTACTTCCTCTCCAGGATTACCAATTCCAAATAATGTATATTAAGGGTAGTGACAATGTAATCCCCGATGCTCTATCACGCTTGCCACAAGGTCTGCCAGAACTGACAGCAATACTGGAACAAGTGTCAGAGTATAGAATCTTGATCATGAAAGATCATACTTATAGAAAAAAGTTCCTGGAGGTATGCAGGCAACTACCTTGATTACAGGATGAATGAAGGTCCTGTGTTAGGAAGAATCAAACAAGAACTTCAGACTTCTGAAGGAAATGAAGTAGGAAGCAATTATTATATACAAAATGACATATTATATTACAGAAAAGATATTAACAATGATATGTGGTGTATCTGTGTACCCGAAATATGGATTACTGATTTGATATGGCAAGTGCGCCTCTCGTGGGGACCCTTAGGAATTGAGAACTGTAGAGCCCTTCTGGCAAGACATTGTCATTCCAATAATATGAAAAGACTAATTCAGAACCTGGTGAGGACATGTGTAGTTTGTCAGAAGGCGAAACGCACCAATCTGCCCACTGTAAGCGAGCTTCATCCTATTGTACCCAACAAACCATTACGATTGGTTTCAGTGGATATCCAAGGACCGCTACCCACTGGAAGACGAGGTGTAAAATATATCTTTACAGTCTATGATGCTGTTTCCAAATTCTTAAAGTTATACCCAGTGAAAACTTCAACTGCTACACCCCTCACTCAGAAGTTACGAACCGACTACTTTATTAAAATTGATAAACCACGTATCATTGTATCAGATAATGCCACATACTTCACCGGTACGAAATGGAAAACTTTTCTGCAAGAAAACACATTTTTGTAGCTCGCTTTCATCCAGAAAGTAGTCTAGTTGAACGCAGGTTTAAACAACTGAACCGGTTCATGCGAACCTATGTCCCTAATCGCCATACCAAGTGGGTAGAGTATGTTTCGGCTTTTGAGGTGCTGCATAATAAGTGTTATCACACTCCGACACTGGGTACGCTCCGACAGAAGTCATGTTCGGTAAAAATGAGACCGATGGCTGGCTATCATCATTGCCAACTTTACCTCGGCAAGCTACACCACATGATCAAACAATAACTGAGACTTTCAGTAACCTAAAGAGGTGTACAGAAAAGAGGAAGGAGAAACATGACAAGAAAACTAAAAAAGTAACGTTATACAAACCCGGTAACTTGGTGTTACTGAAGACCCATCCCAAGTCCTCTATGTTAGCTATTGTAAGAGGAATATAAAAGGGCAACCTGTATACGCCGGACCTTATAAAATAATAGATATACCTCACGGATGTAGTTATTTGTTGTGCGATGTTCTATCAGAGGAATTAAAACGACTATATCCGTATAAAGATCTGAAAAGATTTCCTCAATAGAGCAGTGTTCAACTTTGTAAATAGTAGATAAGTTTTGTAGTATATTTTTCATATTTAAATGTCATATATTTAAATGTAGTATGTAAGAAAAGTTAAGCACAAAGAGTTGTGTCATATGATCCATTTCTGTAGAGGTTAAAAATACCATTACCATGAAAATAATTTCAGTTTTGAAAGAATAGTAAAAATAGGTTAAAGAATGTTTTAAAATCTTGTTCAAAGATATGTAAGAGCATACAAAGCTGAATGAATTTCTATTAGTGTGTATAAAATGTTTTAATTGTAACAGTAATGAGGCTTCCAGAAGCAAATATTGTATATTGTGTTCTCAGTATCTATGTGTATTCCAAACTTGAGACACCAATTGATCCTAATTTGCTATACGACAAGAGTGCAAGGTGTGTGTAACACCAAAGGTATCTTATGTGTTGTGGGCAAAGAATGCCTTATAATCAGTAAACGCAAGTAATGTTAGGCCCTGCTAAGGTGTAATTTTCCTGTGAAGGCAGAGATATTTTTACGAGTTTATCGAGTAATTTCAATTCATAATCAACTGACAGCCTAGGAACTTGCACGTTAGGCCTAGATTTCAAAATGAATAAATAACAATTTAGGCAAAGTTTTGTAAAGTCGAGCCTGGCTCTGGAAGGCAAGTAGGCAATCTATTAGCAGACATGACATGGGGCTTACCTCATATCCGACGCAAATACAATGGTATTGTCAAAAATCTGAACGAAGGTATGAATATGTAAATGAAAGTTTGAACTCTGTATATGGTGAAAGAAACTGGTAGAACACAGTATGAACTGCAATCCAGTTTGAACTGTCGGAAGTGTGTTAATGCTTGTTAGGTAGCCGAGACAGTGACTTTTGAACAGTGTAAATCTCTGAAAGTGGAACTTTGATAACGGACAATGAAGTGCAGATAGTGAACGTTCAATAATTGTGAACACGCAAAACGACAATATTGTGCACGAGGAATTGTGTTATTTTTGAGACAGACTGCGTTTTCATTAAGTCTATCAATATGAGTTCGGTATGCTACGAGAGGACTGTTATAAACACAGCGTACGCAGATACGACTGTTTGTGTAATGAAGCGTAGTCGTATTTGGACACTCAAAAGTGCCTGCGAGTGCAACGGAGAAATTGAAGTGACCTTAACAGAAACAAAGCTTGACGTGTAACCAAAACTGTCACGTATAAAGTGCATTTTAAGAAGAAGAGCCATGTAATGTTTTTCTGCTAACAGTGCTGACTTGATACTCCAGAACCGATGAAAACATCACATCAGCTGTCGAACTAATAAACTTTCCTATCCCATTAGCCATAACATATGCAGCGGGAAAGGAGTATTACGTTGTTCGTGTGTGTCGTTTCATTTACAATTTCGGGGAGGCGTTGCTGAGCAGACTCTTGTCGACGAGAGGGGGGGGGGTGGGGGAGGGGGGGTGGGAGGGTCCTCATCCCACTCAGACCCGCCCGGCTGCTGAGAAACGCTCATCTCCAGCCGTTCGGTGGATCAGCTGATTCCGACGTTCAACGCCGGCTAGTAACGCTTACGTTACGCGGGCGTCGACCTCTCCGTCGCCACGGCGAACGCAGACCACGCCTACCACCGCCGTCGGGAGCTGACGTCTCGACGTCGAACAACAACCTACCGATCAATAGCAACATAAACTGTTATTAAAAAAAACTGTCATACGCACAAAATCCTGTTACGATTTCTCAACTGTCAAGTTGCAAGTTTTAACAAGCAATCACTAATTAATATACACATTTTATTGCTTTACCGAGATCGTACCACGAGTAATTAATTGATGATAGTCAAAGTGGGTTAGTCTATCGCTCCGCCTAGGTCTTCACCCGGGGTTTCCCCTCAGGCCTTGCCGAATGGGAAGCGAATAGCCAATATACTTGGGACTTTATAAATATCAGACTAACTCATAATTGTGTGCCTCCGAGCACCAAAGCTGCAACAGTCAAAAGCAAGCAGCAAAACCTACAGTATGACCTCTGTATAACAATGCATTCTACATAGTGATTTAAATTCCATGTTATAAAATGTCAGTTCAATAGCATTATATTTCCATTTGTACATAACTTCATTTGTATTGTTTTGTCGAGCAACAACATAATGTAATTTTTGAGAACAATGACGACGTCTATTGGAAAGAAAAAGTGATCAGTCTATGTGAGGAAGTGTTGAGACTTTTACCAAAAATGTGACTTGCGTAAAGTGTGAAAAACTGCTTGTGCCAATACTGTGGACGCACGGATTGAAATGTATATATATATAATTTGGGTCATGAACATTTCAGGAAACGTTGTGACGTCTCCAGTGAAAATATTGAAAAAAATATTAAAAAAGTTGAATATGAACGAGAGCTTTCATCTCGATGCGAAATATTATATTGAGTGCTATACTGACCGCACAGACTACATAAAATTTTCTGATGTGTATTATTACTATGTAAAATGTTAATTACAATATTTGAATGCAAAGATTACTATTATGCACAATATAATCTATGAAAATGTAATGTGAAGAAGAACAGCGTTCAGTTGTTCTACTATTCCTCCTTCTCTTGTCTGATGTGATAGAGGTCGGACATGTTTGTTAATTGCTGACGATTGTAAGCTCATTTGTGATACTAATTCAATAATATAATATTTTAAAGTTATTGTTCACCATTATCTGTACCAGGATAAGCCCTCTGTCATGTCCGGTTCCTTTTAAAATCAGTATCCTGAGTAATTTACAACTCAACTGTTGCAACCGCCACTGCAGCAACAGATGCCATTACGTGGCATTTTAAATTCACGAATTTAGCGAAAGCGAAAAGATCGCCCGCTTAAAACATAATAAATATTTTTTCCACAGCCACCTGACGCAGCGGAAGAAAACACAGTTTTTAAGGCCTCTATTTTCAGTTACTCGCCGAGATCCAGAGCCACGACTCGGACTTGAACCATTTGTTAACGGCGGTAAGAACAATTCTCTCGCGTGTGTAGGCAGTTGCAAATTATAACAAAGTACTCATGTTTGTTAAAAATATTAGCCGAGGAAAATACAAAAATATTATTTCTGATCTCAATTTAAATGAAATGTCTTTCTAGACTGGCTCATATTAAAGTAACTTTAACGTGAACAAAATATTGGCTCATCTTAATCTTTATTAATCAGTAAGTTATTAAAAGCATAAGCTTAAAGGTATGAATAAAATCTCAAAAACAATTTCAATTCAATTCAAAATCAAATCCAAATCACAATCATTAAAAAGTCTCACGCCTACACATTTTATTTTACCGCGAGAAACTTAATTATTTCTGCAGCAATCACACGCTGCCCCTGATTTCATTGATTCTAAAAACAGTGAAGAATAAATTATTAGAGGAAGATGGTGCCATCAACATTTTGTTCAACACAAGCATTGTTCACGTTTCCCATTTGTATCCAAGAGTGGAAGCGTTGATATGGCTGAGTATGATATGTCTTTTGGACATGTCCGAAAGAACAGAAAAATGGCTCTGAGCATTATGGGACTTAACATCTGAGGTCATCAGTCCGCTAGAACTCAGAACTACTTAAACCTAACTAACCTAAGGACATCACACACATCCATGCCCGAGGCAGGATTCGAACCTGGGACCGTCGGCCGGTGTGGCCGTGCGGTTAAAGGCGCTTCAGTCTGGAACCGCGTGACCGCTACGGTCGCAGGTTCGAATCCTGCCTCGGTCATGGATGTGTGTGATGTCCTTAGGTTAGTTAGGTTTAATTAGTTCTAAGTTCTAGGCGACTGATGACCTCAGAAGTTAAGTCGCATAGTGCTCAGAGCCATTTGAACCATTTCGAACCTGGGACCGTAGCAGTCGCGCGGTTCCGGACTGAAGCGCCTAGAACCGATCAGTCACCACGGCCGGCGTCCGAAAGACCAGACACCACACATTCAAATAATATGGCATATGTTTTCGACCAGGAGTAGCAAGTTTTGCCAAGAAAATTGTGGCTGGTAAGGGTGACCATCGGACGTGGGATTTTCGAGCATTTGTTTGGTAATTAGGTCGACCCGACGGTTGTTTGGACATCCACGTTTGAAACTATTGAACAGGTTTCGCACCTCAGCACCATAAATTGTGTCCTACGTACACACGAAAGATGAGATGTACATGTGCTGACAAGCAAATAATTACTGTTTCAGGAAAACTGGACGATTTATTCAAGAGAAAGAGCTTCACATATTGAGCAAATAACAACGCGTTTGTGCACCACTGGCCCTTATGCAAGCATTTAATCGGCTTGGCATCGATTGATAGAGATGTTGGATGTAAACCTGAGGGACATGGTGCCAAATTCTGTCAAACTGACGCGTTAAATCGTTAAAATCCTGAGCTGTTTGGTGGGCCCTGTCCAGAATGCTCCAAACGTTCTCAGTTGGGGAGAGATCCTGCGACCTTGCTGGCCGATGTAGGGTTTGGCAGTCACGAAGACAAGTAGAAGAAACTCTCGCCATATACGGGCGAACATAATTTTACTGAAATGTAAGCCGAGGATGGCTTGCCATGGAGAGCCACAAAATGGAGCGTAGAATATCGTCGAAGTACCACTGTGCTGTAAGAGTGCTACAGATGACAACCAAAGCGTTCATACTATGAAAAGAAATGGCACCCCAGACCATCACTCCTGGGCTTCGGGCCATATGGTGGGCGACACTCATGGTTGGTATCCCACCGCTGTTCAGTTCTTCTCCAGACACTTCTTTTCTGGCCATCGGGGCTCAGTTCAAGGCGGCACTCATCACTGAAGAAAATTCTACTCCAGTCAATGAGGTTACAAGCGGAAGACGTGTCTGGGGATTCCCAGACAGCGACAACCAGGAGTGATGACTGGGGTGCCACTTTTTTCATAGCAACACCCTTTCGGTTGTTATCCGTATCTCCAGTACGACACAGCGGTACGTCGTCAATATTCTGCGCCCCATTATTTGCATGTCAAGCCATCCTGGGTTGAAACCTTAGCAAGATAATGTCCGTTCACAGACCACGAGAGCTTCCCTCAGGAGGACATCCAACGACTGTATCAATTATTGACAAGCCGAATAACTATTTGCATAATGGTCACATGTAGACCAACGCGTTATTTATTGCCTTACGAAATTTGTGAAGACCTTTCTCTTGAATAAATCACAAACTTTTTATGTAACTGCAATCATTTGTTTGTCTATACATGTACACTACATCTATCGATTACCGTCCCATTCGATAATTCCTTCATGATGCTTGTTTTTTGTGTTAGAGTGTATTTTTTAGTGTTTTATTTGAATGTAGTGAAGCTAAATATGTTTAGCGATTCTCTGGGAATTCAGCCACAATGAGGCAGTACCAATCCATTAGATGGACTGCTGCCTCGACCCTCAACCTGTTACTGGCTATGTATAGTAATATCGCAATGTGAAAAAGGAAATGCTAACACTGCATAATGAAGTTACTGTTCCATTAGAAAAGATCACGAGCGATTTAATCAACCATACCTACATAATTCATGCTTGTGGTCCATGTAATGCTTGCAGAAGATAGACTATAAGTTCCTTGACGCTTTTCTGAGGTGATGCTATTGTCTGTACAAGGGCTAAACCGATAAACAAGTCTGTTACACCCGCGTTCCATCTTACGATGTGTGGTTGAGAGTACTTCCATCATTTAATCCCATCCCTGCACCATCTGCGTGGAAAGAATGATCGTACGTAAACTTCTGTATTGGCTATAATTTCTCGGATTTTCTCGTTGCACTCATTTTCACAACAGGTATGTGGGAGTAATATGGAATCCAACTTTTCCAGGAATGTATACTCTCTGATTTTTTTAACAGTAAACGTTTCCATGATGCTCAACTCCTCTGTTGTAGCTTCTGACATTGGAGTTTGTTTAGCATCTCCGTATTGCTCGTGTACATGCCGCTGTGAGTTGCTTACCTGTTCTAATAGTGTTACGTGGTAAGCGTCTGACACTGATGATCAATACCATAAAAAGTGGGTCGAACAAATGTTATGTAAGCCACTTCTCAAGTGGATGAATTACATTCCCTTAAGATTCATCCAATAAAGTTGAGTGTTGCATCTGCTTGGTTATTATTATTTTCAGCAATTTTTCATATGAACTTGTGGCTACAGATATCTCAAAACGGATAAAAATATTCCATCTTGAGTCAAAATGAAAATTGTCTGTATTATTATTTACCGAAATAAATAAAATTTCGAGTTTAAAATACATGTAACTAATTTTTCTATAGCTATGAAAAGCACATATGGATCATATGTTGGAACTCATCATAAAATCATGTTACATGATTTACTGGTTGTGGCTGACTGATAGAGCAGCAAACACCAACGTAAATGATCCGATGAATAAAGGTGCAAACTTCATGAGGCTGGTCACTGATGATGTGGTTGTCAGTAAGAAGGAGATGGAAACACCAGGAGATTATAACATACTTCAGGAATACTTCGAATGGCAAATGGTTTGATGATTTGTACAAGGAATGGGGTTGGACATAGACGCAAGTAGATGTAACGTTATATATATATATATATATATATATATATATATATATATATATATATATATATATATGATGCCAGGTTCAGATTCACTGGAGGAATCTTAATAAAATATCATTTATCCACCATAGTTGTGGCTTACAAACCGCTTGGTCTATAGATTCTTTATTTCGTGTTGCTCACCAGTCTCGGGTCATTATCGTATCACATTAAAGAAAGAAGTAGAAAAGAATCAAGACATAATGGCATGCACATGAGCGTTACAGAGATGCTAAAGAAGTTCGAGTGGTAGACGCTACAAGAGAGGCGTTGAGCGTCATGGAGAACTTTGTTGTTTAAATAGTCCGAGAGAACAGGTTCCGGGAAAAGTTGGTCAGGATATTATTGCCATATACGTCTCGCGCAAATGATTACAACGAGAAAATCCGAGGAACTGGAGATAATAAGGAGGTTTACCAGCACTCATTCTTCGCACGCGAATGGAGCAGGGATGGGTGTTAAATGATGGGTGTACTCACGATCAGACGTCGTAAGGTGGTAAGCGGCTGTTACACATATGATTTTAGGTGCAGTCCTCGTACAGACAACGGTATCGTCTTGGCAAAGCTTTATAGAACATACAAAGCAATTATTGGAAACAGTAGAGGTATCACAAGTAAGGATTATGTAGGGGTGGGCAAGAAAATTGAGTGGTGCACACACTCACTTAATACAGCGTAATTTGTGGTAAAACAACAGTCACAAGTTGATGAAGTACACAAAATACAAAGCATGATAATGTGATACTAAACATAATGAAGAGCATAGGCCCATTCGTCTGACGTAATGTCTGTCAATATGATATAATAAAATACAATAGCTATAAACAAATGTGGTAAGCAGTAGCATAAATCGACAAAAATTGTGTAGTAAAAAACTATTAAAAGGAATCGTTACAGCGGAGATATGGTTATCGTGACATCTGTACTCATCCAGACTAATGGAACATCGTGAAGAATGAACTATATTAGAATAGTTCATCAAAAAGATCAAAGAAATATTTTTCTATGAAATCCAGTTGCTCGTGACGTAGAATTTCTGGATATTTTTCCCGATGTAAATAAATTTCCAGTTCTTCAAGGGTATCAAGTAAAAGCCCTTTAGGGACGGTATGCAGGATACTCATATTGTTATTAATAGTCCGTTCAGAATGCTTATTTTGGTTAATATGTTGCCCGAAGATAGACTTACTACGTGATGAACCAGTATTATGTTAATGATACCTTATCTTAAAATTTCAACCAGTTTGGCCAATTTAATGATTATCGCAATTATTACATGTGATTTTATACACCCCGGAAATTAGATATTTATTACTCTTATTGTTGGTAGTGTGTCTCAATCTATGTTGTAGTAAATTGTTAGTAGTAAAGGCGATCGTAAGCTTTGTATCCAGCAACATTTTATTGATTTTATCTCAAATATTGCCAAAATAGGTCATTTTGGTGAACTTGTATTTATTCTTCACTTTTCTTTGTGTTGGATTTTGAACAGAGTTGCTAATTTTCTTATAAAGAGTATCAATAAACTCAGTTTTATAGTTTCGCACAGCCTAATTTTTTAATGGTAGTTTACCGATCCTATATACCATGGACTGGAAAAAGGCTTTTTTATATCTTTGTGGATGACATGATGTGGAGTTAATTATTACATCTGTAGTAGTCGGCTTTCTATAAATTGCAAATTGGTGCCTCCCTTCGTGGTTAGTAATAGTAGTGTCAAGAAAATTTATCGTCTTATTACTTTCATGTTCGACCGTAAATTTCAATTTTGAATGGCTATTATTGAGTTTGCTCGTCAAATCATCAATCTCTTCTTTGGACCCATTAAAAAGTAATAACGTGTCATCCACATATCATTTGTAATATATAATTTTATTGCTTATTTCGGTGATTGTCAAATTAACAAAAAAATATCAGCGATTGTACCTGCTTGCGAATTTCCCATGGCAAGAGCATCTTTCTGAAAATAAATCTTCTCATTAAACATGAAACAGTTAAAGGCTAAAGTATTTTCAAGTAATGTAATGAATTCTGCTATTTCTTCAATATCCATACTTTTGTGTTTCATAAGATTATTTTTATAATTTCGATAGTTTCGGCAATTGGAATATTGTATAAAGATTTGTAATATCTATAGAAGCGAATCTTGTGCCATCGGGAATATTAATGTCATAAATTTGTTGTACTAGTTAAAATGTGTTATTAATAACAGTAACTCATGCGCATATCAGTTACCCATATCACGTACTGATCGACCTTCGTTGGGTCTCCCTGGCAACATTATAGCGACCGGGACGCTTTCCCCACAGCCCCAGTAAGACGAGTAGGTAGCCATGGTTACTAGTGTGGCGTCCTTGTAATCATCTTTGGTTTGGTCGATAGCAGTACATGATAGAGGGCCACACTATTTAGGTCGCAGTAATTACCTTTCTACACTATATTTTGTAAGCTATAAGATTTTTACTTGTTTTATAAGTTCTATATATGGTAATAATAACTTAATAGTAACTTCCACGTTACTTTCTTAAGCGTCAGAAATGCAAATTACGTGATTGGCTATCCATGACGTTATGCTGGAGACGGTGGGCGGGGCTTCTACTATTTAATTAGCAGCTGGTGTCCTTCACATTGCAGTACACCACCACCCACAAGCAAGAGGGTTGCCATGTGCCACCGCATCCGGAAGACATCTGTGGTATATCAGCGTTATTTATTGTTTTATCAATATACGAATTCGTCCTTTATACGTTTATAAGGATTCTTGTTCGTTGTAGGTCTGAACATGATCTTATAATAAGATCGAAACCGGGCAGCACATTACAAAACTTAAGGCGATCAAGACTGCTTCCAGTTCATTTAGAGAAAATGTTCATGGGGCGCAGCACAAAAACTAATAACTAAAACCAAACAATCAAAATCATCTTACTTCCTGTGGTGTCACCGCCAGACACCACACTTGCTAGGTGGTAGCTTAAATCGGCCGCGGTCCATTAGTACATGTCGGACCCGCGTGTCGCCACTGTGTGGTCGTAGACCGAGCGCCACCACACGGCAGGTCGCGAGAGACGTACTAGGACTCGCCCCAGTTGTACGGACGACATTGCTAGCGACTACACGTACGAAGCCTTTCTCTCATTTGCCGAGAGACAGAATAGCCTTCAGCTAAGTCCATGGCTACGACCTAGCAAGGCGCCATTAACCATATCTGGAGAGAGTCTCACTTGTATTATCAAAAGATATGTACCACAAGGAAATTAAAGTTAAGTAAACCTAAGCTCCGTTCTTTTCTTTGTAGCATTCATAAAGTATCCTGTTTCAGACTTAACGCAAGACGGCGTGAGTTGACGCGTGCCCTTTCGGCTACTTCTCAGTGTGGCGTAGCTAGCTTTTTACGCCACAACACTTCCAAGGTCGTCAATATGGTCACACTCTTTTGGATTCATGTCACACGGTGAACTGTAATACTGCTTTCGACCAATACCCTTGACAACCAGGTGTCACGTTGGAATGCCGATAGAAGTAAACGGTGCGCGTTGCCCAGTGAGAGAGACAGCAAGCGAGGGCCGTAAGCTGGCGGCAGGCGGCAGGCGGCACGGTTGGCTATCAGCGGCACCGCAGAACAGCGGAGCGCGACCACTCGGCGCAGGCGGCGGCTGACCGCGGTGATTGCCGCCGCTAATTGCTGCGCTGCGGGGGGCAGGGGAGGCGGGGGTGGGGAGGGAAAGAGGCGGACATCAAACGCGCCGCCCCGAGTAATTACCCGGAAGATGGTCAACACCGCGACGGCAGTCGCGCCTCGCTTTGCCAGCAAGTTTCGGCGATATACTGGAGTGTGTACCTGCGCTGTCTGCACCGACCGCTCCACTTATAGTTAAGTCTGTGTAAAATTGCAGCACTCTGGAAACATGAGCCGAATGAAGCCAAATTCGGAACGAGAGGAGGACGGTACACCACCGACACGCGAGTAAAATGTCAGCGAGTTGATGTAAATGTAAGGCAAACACAGTTCCCTTTTGTGTGACCGGTAATGTTATCGTTACACCAGGCCCTTGCAGCCAATCAAAATGGAAAAGTGAAAACAAGTATCAGTATGCGTCTTTGACGCTTAAGGGCTCAGTATCATGGAATGAGTGAAGTAATGACTGCTGTCGACAGCGTATCCAAAATTATTCCTTATACGGTGTTGACAGATGTGAAAATTACCGAACTATCAGTTTAATAAGTCACAGCAGCAAAATACTAACGGGAATTCTTTACAGACGAATGGATAAACTGGTAGAAGCCGACCTCGGGGAAGATCAGTTTGGATTCCGCAGAAATGTTGGAACACGTGAGGCAATACTGACCGTACGACTAATCTTAGAAGCTAGATTAAGGAAAGGCAAACCTACGTTTCTAGCATTTGTAGACTTAGAGAAACCTTTTGACAATGTTGACTGGAATACTCTCTTTCAAATACTGAAGGTGGCAGGGGTAAAATACAGGCAGCGAAAGGCTATTTACAATTTGTACAGAAAGCAGGTGGCAGTTATAAGAGTCGAGGAACATGAAAGGGAAGCAGTGGTTGGGAAGGGAGTGACACAGGGTTGTAGCCTCTCCCCGATGCTATTCTATCTGTATATTGAGCAAGCAGTAAAGGAAACAAAAGAAAAGTTCGGAGTGGGTATTAAAATCCATGGAGAAGAAATAGAAACTTTGAGGTTCGCCGATGACACTGTAATTCTGTCAGAGACAGCAAAGGACCTGGAAGAGCAGCTGAACGGAATGCACAGTGTCTTGAAAGGAGGATATGAGATGAACATCAACGAAAGCAAAACGAGGATAATGGAATGTAGTCGAATGTAGTCGGGTGATGCTGAGGGAATCAGATTAGGAAATAGGACACTTAAAGTAGTAAAGGAGTTTTGTTATTTGGGGAGCAAAATAACTGATGATGGTCGAAGTAGAGAGGATATAAAATGTAGACTGGCAATGGCAGGGAAAGCGTTTCTGAAGAAGAGAAATTTGTTAACATCGAGTATAAATTTAAGTGTCAAGAAGTCGTTTCTGAAAGTATTTGTATGGTTTATTTGTGGTTTACGTAACAGGAATCGAAGCCTTGGCAAAATAATGACACGCCAAACCCGTACAAATGCTATACATTTCTAGAGAGAAGTATACAGTCCAACAGCCATCATCTTCGAGGGGAAATCCAGACCACTGTTTAAGCCGACGTGAGTCTTCAAGCTGCCATCACCGGCATCTGGTGCTGCTAGCTGTGGCCCTGCTGCTAGCGCTGGGTCTTAATGCTGTTGACGTAGCGCCTCTAAATCTACATCTACATACGAATTCCGCAAGTCACCGTATGATACGAATGGTACGAATAGATTGGCTCTACTCATAGCAGCAAGAAACTCAATTAGATTGTCAGAGGAATAAGGGTACATAATTGAAACAAGACCTCTGTCTTATTGGCCAGAGTTACAGCTCTTTTGGTGAAGAGTATTTTGTATTTCCGACACAAGTCCAACACTTCGCATATATTATTTCATGTCTCTCCACATAATGTTTCTTGTCAGTACTTCGCTCAGCCATCTACGAACACATTCGCCTAAGCATATAAAATTAACTAAGTTCCTTTGAGATTTGGCCCACCTGCGGAGAAGGTGGAGGTAATTTTATTTATTTATTTTATTATTTTTGAAGTTCTTCTGGATCATGCAAGACAAGGCTACTTGGTCATGAAACTAGTCACTGCATTGTTTTCAGAAGGCTGATCAGAAAATTTATAAACGAAACAATAAATGAAACACGATAAAATTCTGAGATAATATACAAATAAATAACACATTACAGTGAAAAGTTCTCAACTATTGTGTAGGATTCCTGTACAGAATAGGAGTGTGCCATAAGGACACTTTTCAGCTTGGATGAGAATACTTGCGGTTTATCACTCACTATTTTCAGTTCAACTGTCCGCCTGCTTAGCTGGGTGATTACGTGCAAGCGGGTCCGTGTTCGATTCCCTGCCGGGTTGGAGATTTTCTCCGCTCGAGGACTGAGTGTTGTGTTGTCCTCATTATCATTTCATCCTCATCACCGGTGCGCACGTCGCCCATGTGGCGTCGACTGCAATAAGACTTGCACTTGGCGGCCGAACTTCTCCGGATGGGGTCTCCCAGCCAACGATGCCATTCGCTCATTTCATTTCATTTCAGTTCTTCTGGAAGCCTAGCGAAAATGAAAGCTACTGAACAGTGCACACATTTCTATACAATGTTTAAGGAAGTGTTGTCGCCGGCCGAGGTGGCCGAGCGGTTCTAGACGCTACAGTCTGGAACCGCGCGACCGCTACGGTCGCAGGTTCGAATCCTGCCTCGGGCATGGATGTGTGTGATGTCCGTAGGTTAGCTAGGTTTAAGTAGTTCTAAGTTCTAGGGGACTGATGACCTCAGATGTTAAGTCCCATAGTGCTCAGAGCCATTTGAACCATTTTTTGAAGTGTTGTCGAAGTGCACATAAAAAATGGTTCAAATGGCTCTGAGCAGTATGGGACTTAACTTCTGAGGTCATCAGTCCCCTAGAACTGAGAACTACTTAAACCTAACCAACCTAAGGACATCACACACACCCATGCCCGAGGCAGGATTCGAACCTGCGACCGTAGCGGTCCATACTGTAGCGCCTAGAACCGCTCGGCCACTCCGGCCGGCCAAGTGCACATCGTTTTTCCGTCTAGTGTTCACCGAGTAAATGCTGCAGTGTCATCAGAATCTCGTATTTCAAATTTTCTCTTAGCTCCCTACCGTGCAGTGGGTCTGGGTTCGATACCCGACCGGGTTGGAGATTTTCTTCGCTCGTGGACTGGGTGTTTCGCTGTCCACATCATCATTTCATCTTCACCTACACGCAAGTGCTCAGTATGGCGTCACCTGAAATAAGACCTGCACCCGGCGGCTGAACTTCTCCGGATGGGGCCTTCCAGCCAACAATGCCACACGGTTTATCAGCCTAGCGAATGGAAGTTCTGATACATAGGCATGAGTATCAAATATGGTCGCTGTGATCCTGATCTTAGCTAATATTGTATGTAATGTTACATTGTGAAATAATTTGTAATGTAGTGTGAGCAGTTCGAACAGTCAACCAGTTGAACAACTTATATCAGACCTGCAGTCTTACACAGCGGCATAAAGAATGCAATTCAACATATGAAGAACTATAAATCCCCCAGTCTAGACCGTATATATGGGGACCTGATCAAAGCAATGGGCAGGAAGGTGTTGTGCTGAATTCATTGTGTACAAGAATAGGGAATACTGTGGAGCGGGGGGGGGGGGGGGGGGGGGAGATAAATTTCTGAAGTCGCTGATACCTGTGGACTGTATATGGGACTTTGAGGTCACTGACGCTTACCGTCTGTCGCAAGTGCATCTGCTTCCGCCAGTGGCAGCCAGGTGGCTGTTGTTCCTTCCTCCTAAGATTTTGGTCCGCATGTTGTTGGACATGACTGTGTTTACACACCAAGAGCAGCCGTCTGACTTGACGTATAAATAAATATGGAATTCAGTGGCAAACTTCGGATTTCGACTGCCAGTTTGCTGTTGTGATTAGTGTCCATATTTATTTTTATTCTGCCAGAAGCGTGATTAACTATTGTTGCTCTTGTACTTAGAAAAATAGATCGTACAAATCACATTTGTTGATGATCGGTTTCAGTCCAATGGTGGATCTTCTTCAGACGTACACCCAAGTTGATGTGTGGAGAACTGAGCAGCTGACAGCATTTCGAGAGCTTCTACAGTTCCTGATCCGTGTTTCCTTCTTCACATAACAACTTCCGAGTTCAGTCTGAACGCAGTCCGCCTATGGACTGAAACACGTAACCAGTACAGACTGTTTTCCTAATTAAAACTGTGAAAATCAGTCGCTGTTTTTCCCAAAATATTTTCGAAAATACGTTGTTGCTATATTCTGACATACTTTCTAAAATAATTTCAGAAAGTAATTAGTCAACTTTCTTGGTGACGATTTTGCGGATAATCTCCTCATTGCTTACCTTATCAGTCTACCGTGTTTTCAACATTCTTCTGTAGCACCACATGTCAAACGCTTCGCTTCTCTTTTGCTCGGGTTTTCCCACAGTCCATGTTTCAATACCATACAAAGTTGTGCTCAAAAATTCATTCTCCGAATTTTTTTCCCCAAATTAAAGCCTGTCTTTGATACTTGTGGATTTATCTCGGTCAGGAATGGCCTTTCTGCCAGTGCTTGGTCCTTTAGGTTACCCACAATGCTGCACCGTTGTTGCGCAGTCGATCCTCATTTTGTATTCCGAGAGTCTTCGATGTGACGCCAGCTGTATTGGTGACAGGAATACGAGTATACACCATCGAGGCGAACCATTGTGACACCTGCTTAATATCGTGTTGTCTACCCTTGGGACGCAGCAATGGAGTGCCCTGCTAGACCTGAATTCGGTAAGTCCTTGGCGGTTTCCGAAGGTATGTGGCACCAGATGCTTACGCACTGGTCACGCAATACCCGAAAATTCGGGCCGGTGGTTCGTGGCCGCGCAGTTGTTGCTCGATAGCGTCCCAGATGTCTTCCTTCGTGTTAGGTTCAGCGAATTTGGTTTCCAATATATCACATGAGTGCACTATTAAGGTCTTAAAGCCACTACAAACGATTCTGCCGTTATGAGACGGGCAGTTATCCTACTGGAAGATGCCATCACCGTCTGGGAAGATATCAACCAACAAGGGGTGCAGAAGGTCCTCAACAGTGTTCACGCACTCCACCGATCACTTGGTGCCATAGATTACCACCATAGGTCCCACGGAAGTCCAGCTGAATGTCACCCGTGGCATGCGTCCTGGCCGCGGTATGTGTTTCGAGGAACTGCTCAAACACTTTTCCATAAACGTTCAGCTCAGTAGGACGCGAACAACCGACCAGTTTCGCCATTTGCGAGAGGCTACTTCCCAGGCGCCGGGCCACAAAGATCTGCCCTTTGTCAAAGCAGCTGCATAGTCGACAGAATGATTCCCCAGTCTTCTCGGCTTCGTTTATATACTTTTTTACGGCCTCATGTACCAGCAAACGCCACTAGGCAGCTTTTATTCTTGCTGTGGGTTGTGGCCATAGTGTTTTGGCGCGTCGGTGTAGGAAGGCAGAAAGTCTCGATGGAATGTTTGTACGTATCAACACTTACATCAATACTTCGCAAGCCGCCTGACGACGTATGGCGAAGGGTGTCTCTGATCCACCCATTTCCTGTTCCACTCCTGAATGGCGCGTGGGAAGAGTGATTGTCGGTAAGCCTCTGTATTGGCTCTAACTTCTCGAATTTTCTCGTCGTGGTCATTTCTCGAGATGTATGTGGGAGGAAGTAAAATGTTGTCTAAATCTTCCCACAAAGTACTCTCTCGAAGTTTCAATAGTAAACCTCTCCCTTATAAACCACGCCTCTCTTGCACCATCTGCCACTGGGCTTTGTTGAGCTTCTCTGTAACGCTCTCGTGCCGACTAAACGGACCCGCCGCTCTTCGTTGGATCTTCTCTATCTCTTCTATCAGTCCTACCTGGTGAGGGTCTCCGATTGATGAACAATTCTCGTAACCAAGGACGAACAACTAGCTCACTTGGAGTGTGGTGGTGAAGGTAATGGTCGCTGGCGATTAAAAGGAACCAACAAAGTTAACATGAAACTAGATACAACGTAAAACATCCTGGCAGAATGGAGATTAGATGCATTGCTACTAGCAAATATGTGGTTGGTAGTTACAGAATTTCGATCAGTTCTGCACAATAAACCTGTATCTCTCCATGGATCAGACGTTTTTCCACCGCAACAGGAATAAAAATTTTAAACTATATGCAAATGCGTCATACATTCTGTCTTGTGCATTACATGTCTTTCGCGGGGGCATTTCTAATAAAATCTTCTCGGTTTTCAAGCCACGTTAATTCGAATAAAAATTTCCAGCTTTCACTGGCCATCCCCGCCATTGTCATTAGGAGAAAAATAAGGGAAGATAATGGAGGTAAAAATACACTGACGTGGAGACGTTCATGGGGGGACAATTAAAAAAGTGGACATAAAGTTAAAAAACACAGTTGAGGATTCTTAAAACACAAAGAAAACACTGAAGGCACATGCACAGGTTAAAAGTCGGCCACAGTATTAAAAACACTCCAGAACAACACACTTAAAACCCACTTGGAGCACACACGATGAAGAATAACATTGCCAGGTGGGACCTGCCAAGGGAGAGTCTGGAGAGGATGGAAAAGGAGGGAAGAGCAAGGGGCAGCAGGGGAGGTGGCGGGATGAAGAGAGTAGGGGCGTCAGTGGGTACACTAAGAAGCAGGAGACTCGTGGGGCAGGATATGAAGAGGGAAGACAAGGCAGGCGGGAGTGCAGAGACACTGAAGAGGAGCACAAGAGAGGGAGGGGGGGTAGGAGGGGGAAGCCGCTCAGGAGAAGGGAGGGGGGGGAGAGGGAGCTCGGAGGAGGAGGCAGGAGGAAGATGGGGTTAGAGTTGGTAGGAGGGGTAGATGTCAGGGTGAAGCTCATCATCAGGGAGGGGTAGATGGTGAAACTTGCGTTGGGAAAGGAGGCGGAGGGTGTGGAGATGGAGAGAGGGTGGCACGGTTTTCCGCTTATATAGCGGCGTCTGACACCAACCAGAAAGGGTCGAAGCGACGAATGCGCGGAACTTGATTGAGCCGTGGGACTGGGACCAATGAGATACCTGGCTCTGAAACGAACTTGTGACGTCACACTAGTCGACTTGGCCGCCATACTTCACGAACGCTCGGTTCCATGCAGGACCCACGAGAAATCAATATTTAATTGAAAAGTTACTGAGCTTAATTTTGTCATGTGCTATCAAGAACTTGCAAGCATTTAAACGCGCAGTCAACAATTATTAAACTCGTCTGAAACGGTTACTCGTCCCCGCCGGAGACGGCTGCTGGCACTCGTAACACCTGCAGTGTCACGTGCTCTGTCGTAAGCTCCACGGCCTGTCTTTCTTGTGGGCCTCGCGCGGGACCGAGTGATATCAGGTGACACCTGTTGCTCCTGCCTCCCTAGGAGCGACAGGTACTCGTCATTGCTCCCTTTCGACATACGAAGCCCGCCCCTACGCTCTACTGAGAGTGTACACCTGGTCTCTGTTAAAATAGTTGCTGTTCATTCTGATATCAGCCGCCCCTTTTATAACGGAATCCCAGTATGTTGAGACGTAAGCCAAGAATTTAGTATTTTCAAACAGTATTTTATGTCTGTTTTCCAAGCAATGCCCCTGCTACGGCCGACCTGTCAAGCTCTCTTATTTAATATGTCGCTTGTGCTCGGTACAGCGTTCTGCAGCCGTATGAACTGTCGGACGTGCATAAATGCTACCGCACTCGCAAGGGACACCTTATACACCGGGCACACGAAGAGCTATGTCGTCACTAACAGGCCGCAGCGTATTTCGTATCTGGCCAACACTGGTCTCAGTCCATGTCTCTGTAGCACCTAACTTCCTGTCATTGCCCCACAATATGACAGGAAAGCAGCCGGAGTGGCCTCTTCTACCGATTCACAAAGCGACCTTCTTCGGTGATACCTGAAAGCGTTTGCAATGTCTCTCTTGCTATAACCGTTCTCTCTAAACACGTGTCTCAAGTGCTGTAATTCAGACAGTATATGGTCGTCTTCAGAAATAACTTTTGCTCTGTGTGTGTGATTCTTCAATTTCTCCAGACGTATTTTATGACGAAATAAATCTCGGGTGAACAGCCTGGTATGAGTGTGCATAGGACATAATATTTCGGCAATCGACCACATTGCCATCATCAGGTGCGCTGATGTACTGACCGGCGGTGAGCCGGTGCCGGTATATATAGGACAATCCCGCTCCTGCTCCTCCCAGCAACAGCCCAGTAAGTCGGCAATCGCTGAGCATTGCCTGTCGGAACTCTACAGCATGGATTATGACCAAACCAAAGTCCTGACACAGACTTCCAAAAACTGGGACTGTGTCATCAAAGAAGCCATAGAGATCAGAGTAAGGGAGCCACAACTAAATCGTGACAGCAGTTACATCCTTAGCAAGGCGTGGGAAGCCGCGATCACCCGGATTAAGAAGAAAAATAATATTTCCCAGAGTGTACCGACTTCGGGGGCGGAGGGAAAATTAACGAGAGCGGTGCCGGCAGACCCTTCTGAACGAAAAGACCTAGGACGCAGCGCCCAGACGGCGGGAGAACGGACGCTGCACCTGGATGGGCGCGGGGCGCGGACCGCACCGACTCATAGGAAGCGCCTGAGGGAGGAGCGGGAGGGGGATTGTCGTATATATACATGGCGCCGGCCCACCGCCAGTTTTTTTCTTCTTTTCTTCTTTCCCAGCACCGGAAGTGTAATGCTGGTGGTGAGACTCTGCAGGCGATGATCTCGGAGCCGTGACTCTGCAGGCGATGATCTCGAAGAAAAAAAAGCAGAAGTATTGTCGTGACAGTGTCGCCTACGGCACTGCTCAAAAGAAGCAAAATTTGTCGTCAACTACCGTAACTGGTAGTCAACAAAGTGTCGTGCCTTACACACCCAGTGTCGTACGACAGATCAGATCTGTTCCCCCCATTAAATAGGGACTTATCCGTGCCAGGGCCCGCGGCAACGCCCGGATACCCGCGCACTTGTATATAGGGCTGTGGGAACGCGGATGCCTTCAGGCGAAGTGGAAGCCAATACGGCGGAAGCAAGCAAGGTGCCAACCAAGCGCGAAAACAGCACTCCTTTGTACGACCACACTACTGACAAAACAACTATGGACAACCGGAAGAACCATGGCCAACCCCCCCTCCCACCAGCACCGCCCCGTGACAACGGCGACTCACCAGAATCGCCTGACGGAAGTTACAGACCACACTCCCCTTCCAGTACGACCTCGTCGGGACGAAGCAGCCCCAACAATTACTCTGAACCCCTCAGCAACTTCCATGTCACCACGTATGTCATTACGCGGCTTCCGGCGGAATGCACGCAACCAGATCTAGCTTCCCTCTTCCGCAGGTTTCTCAGGCAGGAGATCAAAGACAATATTAAACAGCTTACCGTAACCAGGGACCACAGAACCAAGGGCAACAAGGCCTTCCTAGACATTAAAATGAAAAATATAGAGACTGAAATACGCTGAAAGATACGCGAGTCAGGCTACCCAGAGGCAGAAGTGCGACCACAAAAACTCCGCGACGGAAGGGGTACAGTCAGACGCAAACCGGAACCATCCCTAAGTGTCGTCCTCAAAAAAATCCCGGTAAACACCAAAGATGACTCAGTCATTCAACAACTCCGCGATCAGGGCTTGAAAGTAAAGACTGCGTGGAGAATCACCTCAAAGGCAAATAACGCCCCAACTGAAAAATACAGGGTCATCACGCACGACCCGCAAACAGTGGACAAAATACTGGCGGAAGGCGCGGTGATAGATTACAAAAGAAGAGCCGCAGAACCCCCACATGACCCCCCTCCACAACCGGCACAGTGCGGGAAGTGCCTCACATTCAGCCACACAACAGCCAAATGCACTGAACAAGTGAAATGCGCGCGATGTGCAGGCGCCCACAGCCTCTGCCAGTGCAAACAAATGGAGAGGCAACAGTGCTCCAACTGCGGCGGAGAACACTCGGCACTGTCCTACAAGTGCCCCCAGCGCCCAAAAAAGGCCTCCAGCAGTGAAACCACGGCCCCCATAAAAACAACTGATGGCCCAGCGCCCCTCCCAGCAGAAGAAATCTTTCCAGAAGAGGTAGTACTGAAGGCCGACCTCATCAGACTCCTCACAACGGTCTTGCTGGATTTATTTCAAGACCGCCGTGAAGAAGTAAAAAGATCCATAGACAGAGCCTCCAAGCAAATCCTCCAGAAGGGCATATTCGCCACACAAGCGAGAAACTCACTCCACATAACAATAACAGACCGCTGGGACCCAGAACTGCACACACAGTGGCACCCACAACACGACCACACGACATGACCCCGCTCACCCTTTCCCACCCCACCGCAAGACCCACGACACCACAACCAGCGCGAAACACAAACACACACAAGGAAGTAGGAAAGTACACCGCACCCACCCACCCACCTTACCCCCCTCCCTTAACATGGACGAAGCCAGTGAAGTAAATCACCTGAACCTTCTTTTCGCAAACACGAAAGGAATTAAAACCAAACGCCCCATACTAATGCACATGCTCCACCAAGAAAACATACACGTCGCTGCTTTCGCCGAAACATGTCTCAAAGACGGAACCAAATGCGATGTCCCAAAATATAATACATTCAGGAAAGACAGGCAGGACGGCAGAGGAGGGGTGGCTATCTACGTCAGCAACACTATTGCGGCGAAAGAGGTCACCCTCCCTGCTGCTTTTGACAACACGGAAGCCATCGCGGTTGAGATAAAAGACAACAACAGGCGAACACTCAAAATAGCGTGCATGTATAACGCCCCAGGGACTGCGCTACAGGTCCAGTTCATCCAGTACTTTACTTCACTTCCTCGATCTATCTTAGTAGGAGACTTTAATGCCAGACACCACAGACTTGGCGACAGAGTAGACAATGGAAACGGACGCAGACTATTTGACCTCCTGACCACAGACCCGACCCTTCGACTACCACTAGATGAACCTACTTTCATAGGACATCAAGGTATCTCAGCCCCATACCATATCCTACACAGCCCCGACTTACACAACTCACTCCACCTATCCCGAATCGGAGACTCCATTACCAGCGAAAACCTACCCATCCTCTTTTCCACATCCGCCAACCTCTCCACAGAAGAACAATAAGCCAGTACAACAGAGCAGACTGGGAAAAATACCAGGACACTATCAACCGTGAGCTATCCATTCCTATAACAATCACTGACGAAGACGACTTACATCTGGTCACCAACAAACTTGAAACGGCTATCACCAAAGCGGTCCAGGAAGCATTCCCCACCAAAGTAGTAGAAAACTGGAAACCCACCATCCCAGAAGCAGCACTAGAACTAATACGACAGAAAAAACGACTACAGAGACAGATGAGACGAGACGACAATCCAGACCTAAAAAGACAATGGAACAGAATAAACGCCAGAATTAAAAGACTAATATCTCAACACGGACAACGACAATGGGACGACACATGCAGCAAACTGGACTACAGGAGTGGGGGCAAGTTCTGGAAGAGTTTCAAAACACTCACAGGGCAACGCCAGACACACGCCAACACCCTGACAGTAAACAATGAACCTTCAACAGACCCCCTCGAGCAAGCAACAGCCTTTAAAGAAACACTACAAGACGTATACTCATTCCCGAACGACAACAGATTTGATGACATATTCAGACGACATGTAGACATGCAACTAGGAACCCTGATAAACGCCCCAACAACTGAAACCGAAGAACAGCAGGCCCTCACCAAAGACATCACAGACATAGAAATAGAAAACGCAATCTTCTCAGGACGCAACTCCGCCCCCGGACAGAATGAAATCAGACGTATTCACCTACAAAAAGCCCCCCTCCACGTCATAATTCCCATCCTATCCCTTATCTTTAATTACTGCCTACACAATGAGACAATACCAACAAACTGGAAGACAAGCAAGACTATCATGATACCTAAACCTGACAAACCTAGGACAGACCCAAAATCATACAGACCGATATCCCTACTGGACGTGATAGGGAAAACATACGAACGAATAATAACGGACCGCATAAGGACTTATGTCGAGACGAAAAACCTACTCCCCCTCACACAAGCAGGATTCAGACACAACCACTCGACCAATGACCCCCTCCTTAAACTGACAGACAGCATCACCAAAGGGTTCAACCTGGGACACTGCACACTCGCAGTGTTCCTGGACATAGAACGGGCCTTCGACAAACCATGGCACCAGGGCCTGCTGTTCAAACTAATCAGCATCGGCATCCCATCCAAAGTAGTCAGGATTATCCAATCCTATATCACCAACCGGACCTGCAGGGTTCACGTCGCAAACCAGGTGTCAGAAGCCCTTACCCCACAAGGTGGCGTCCCCCAAGGTGGCATCTTGTCCCCACTACTGTACACACTTTACACTGCTGACATACCTACCGCAACGACTCCCCGCGAAGAAATGGGACTATACGCAGACGACACGGCTTACTGGTGTACGGAACTACGCACAACGACACTGCAACGAAAAACGACCACATACCTCCACCGCCTAGAAACCTGGATGGCAAAATGGAGGATACGACCTAACCCAACCAAGACACAGACAGTCCTCTTCAGACACAGACACTTAACAAAAAAGGAACAACAGAACGAACATGACATCCGACTAACCCTCTGGAACAGCCCCCGACAACTAAACGACACAGCTTGATACCTCGGAGTATACCTAGACAAACATCTCAACTGGAAAACCCACCTGACGTACCTCCTTAACAAAACCCGACTCAGACAAAACCTAATACGACAAGTGCAAGGACGCTTCCATGGCTGCAACACTCAAACGGCACTACATACCTACAAAACCTTCATTCGTCCAGTTCTAGAGTATGCTGCAGCCCCCCTGGGAGGCATACATGCACCGATTGCAAAAAGACTGTACAGCACAGAACGCAGACTAATACGAAGTATCGCAAGGTTGCCGTATCTGACACCAAGCAATGAAGTATATGAGACAACCAGAATGGAACCACTACAAACCAGATTAGCCAAAATGAGAGCCAGATACGGAAACCATATCCTAAACAAAAGACCGGACATGGAGGACCTAATCACAGTCAACCACAGAACAAAAAGGAAACCCAAATTCAAATACACAACACCCACCCACACAATCGCCCACAACACAGCTAAGACGTACCCCGATCTCGCCCCAATCCTAGCACCACTAACAGCAAACACCACCATCCCCCCACACCTAGACGAAAGGACTCAAGCATAAAACACAAACACCACTAAACACACAAGAACATGGCCCACAAAGAACCACCAAAATACACCTAACCCAACTCCCTCTACTCCCCCTCCCTCGCTCTGTACACTAAATAAGAAATACAAAACAAATGCATATGTATAGTAGAATAAGCAGTAGTCCATATTATAAGATATCTGTAATTATAAACTATTAACGACAAAGAATAAATAAATTGTAAAATAAACTGAAGAAAAACGAAACTGTAATGTAATATTAACCAAATTGTCAAAATACCACTCAAATTGCTAAAATATCATTGCAGTTGTCCAAATCTCATTGTATTTGTTAAAATATCACTAAAACTGCTAAAATTGTTAAAATCCCATTGTAAATGTTAAAATATCTAAAGATCTTTGTAATTGTTAATGACCAAAAGGAAACTTGCACTATGTAGCAAGACAAATGTAAAAATTGTTTAAAAATAAAATGTACAAACCCATGGCTGAAAAGGGCAAATAGCAAGCCCTAAAACAGCCCGCTCTGTCCCCTCTGGGCAGAGAATGAAAAGTGCAAAAAAAAAAAAAAAAAAAAAAAACCACCGCCAGTCAGTACATCAGCGCACCTGATGATGGCAACGTGGTCGATTGCCGAAATATTGTGTCCTATGCACACTCATACCAGGCTGTTCACCCGAGATTTATTTCGTCTTTTGCTCTGTCTATTAATGTGTTCAGGACCGCTTTCTTGCGTACAAGGTGGTGAAAACTATCAGCATTCAATTATCGATCAGTGTGCGTTGGTTTCCTGTACATTGAATGACCAAGCCAGCCTTCCACTCAACTAAAACATCCAAAAACTGTAGTCATTATTCTCCACCTCGATGGAAAATTTAATGTTGGGGGGATACCGTTGTTGTGATCGACGTCTTGTTGCAGTCTGTATTCACCGTGAGGCCATGTCAGGAAGGTGTCACCGACGTACCATAGGAAGGAAAGTGGACGCAACGCCGCCGAGTTCAGAGCCTGTTTCTCAAAGCGTTTCGTGAAGAAATTCGCGACTGCCGGAGACAGTGGGGACTCCATCGCTGTGCCATCCGTCATTGAATGATATTCGTCACGGTACAAGAGGTACGTTGTCTTTAGAACATGACGGAACAGTTTGACGATTTCAGGCGGAGTAACCGTGCGGTCTCAGGCGCCTTGCCACGTTTCACCCGGCTCCCCCCCTTCGGAGGCGGTTAGATTAAGTAGTGTGTAAGCCTAGGGACCGATGACCTCAGCAGTTTGGTCCCACAGACACTTACCACAAATTTCCAAATTTTCCAATGGACCAAACGAGCCAGCGTGTCTCGTACTGGCATCATCGTAAAAACTGATACTACGTCCAGACTAACCATTACGTCGTTTCGGCTTATTTTCATTTTATTGGGGGTTTCAAAAATGTTTTCCAGTTTACAACATGGTGTTCACAATGTCCCAGTTTTGGCACTAACAATCCTGCAAGATTTTCTAGCTGTCTGTAGGAGGACAAGCTAATTGCATTAACAATGGGCGTAAGAGGGACATTTTCCTAATGTGACTTCGGCAGTCCATAAAGCCTGGGAGGTCTGGTGGCACGAGGCACTAATTTCTTCACCACTTCGTCAGGTAAACCAGAGTCCTTTAATAACTTCCCTGTCTTCCTGAACGATGGCCTGTATCGGATCGCAACTAAGCTTCTGGTACGCATCATCTTCTAATAAATGTAGCACCTTCAAATGGTAGTTTTCAGTGTTCAGAAACACAATGGCATTTCCTTTGCCGACTGATAGGTACCAGATGCCGCATTCCTCGTATAAGTGGAAAACCGTGCCAGACCTGGCAGTCGTAATTCTGACGACGATGGCGGGGATGGCCATGGAAAGCTCGAGAATTTTATTCGAATTGACGCGACTTGAAAACCGAGAAGATTTTATTCAGACATTTTATCTTCATTTTGCATCAGAAGTGACATGTCCTATCCCAAAATACAAGATCACGAAAGAGAATGGAACGAGGAGAACTGACAGGGACGATGATGGAAGGGGGGAAGATTTTTCGACTGACAACTCGTACCGTGCGTGCGACGTATTTATCGTTTTGGCTGATGGCTGATATGACGGGCGTCGGTGGTACTATCAGGGGAACTTTTAATATCAGTGAAATGCGGTACTGCGAGCGACGTTAAATTTTATAGACGGTAAACTGATAACGGCACAGTTGAGTTATGGATCAACAGGGACAAAATGCGAATAAACTCTAGTTTTTTACTACACACTGAACACTGAACGAATTGTAAATTTATGGGAAAGTCAAACAGGAACTGTGTTTTCATGGATAACATTGTCACTCTAGATATACCCATCCGGACAGCTGCGAGCGCTAGCACGCCGTTTCCGGGATTCGGGGAGGCGCTCCGGCCCTTGATCGAATGTGACCAGCGATTCAACGACGAGGGTTAGCGTGCCGGCCACGTTGTATGTTGTTTTTGGGCGGTTCCCCACATCAGATGAGGTGAATGCTGGGTTGTTTCCCACACCTCACCTCAGTTAAACTCTTCGCAAACATTTAGAAGAAAAACGTACTCGAACTTCCACGTTGAATAGCAGTAGACGCAGATAGGTGGGGAAATAAATTCCTTCCTTTGGGGATAGGGGGTGGAGAGTGATGGCGACACGAAGGGCCAGTCAGTTTCGAGTCGCGGACCGGAACGCAGTTTTTATCTGCCATTTGCAAAGCAGCACACACTGAGCTGCATAATGAAAATTCATTTAGGAAATAATTGGAAATAATCCCAAAGGTTGTGGCTAGCCCATGTCTCAGCAAAAACCTTTATTCCGACAGTGCTAGTTCCATCATAAATGCAAGAGAACTTTCGTGAAGTTTAGAAGGTAGGAGAAGAGGTACTGGCGGAAGTGAAAGCATGAGGGCGAGTCGACGGTCATGCTTGAATAGCTTAGACGATAAAGTACCTTGCACACGAAAGGAGAGAGGGAGACAGACAGAGAGAGAGAGAGAGAGAGAGAGATAGACATTGTGTGTGTGTGTGTGTGTGTGTGTGTGTGTGTGTGTGTAAGGAGGGCAACTGACAGCTCAAATAGTTAGAACGTACTATTCCTGTGTAACCCACATTAAGCTAATAAAATAATTAAATCTATATGAAAATCAAACATCAAGCTGAAGGAACAGGAAAGGCTGCCTGAATGGATGTTACTCTATATCTACTACTGTTTCTTAGTTGCCGTATTACTGTTGGCCTCCCACTGCTGATTTAGAATTCGGCAGTAAAACTGTATTCAAGGCACGTATACGTCCGCAGCTCGTGGTCTAGTGGCTAGCGTTGCTGCCTCTGGATTACGGGGTCCCGGTTTCGATTCCTGGCCGGGTTTGGGATTTTCTCGGCCTGAGGACTGGATGTTTGTGTTGTTCTCATCATTTCATCATCATCATTCGTGACGATGGCTAGATTGCAGGTGTAAAAAATTGGACTGTGCAAAAATTGGGATCTTGTACGGCCGTTGATGGCCGCGCTGTTGAGAACTGCACAAACAAACATCATCGTCATCACGACAGGTGATAATAGGAAACAGCGGCTAAATCAGTTAATTGCATCACAAAGCCACCAGAATTTTATGTTGCTATTCTGTTTCTCGTTTAGTTGTACGTTAATGAAGTATATTGAGTTTCCCCTATCAGTTTCTAAGAGCATGGTTTTAAAGCTCCAGATACTGTAGTTGATGATTTTATTGCTAGCTACTAAAATTTGGTAGAGAGAGAGAGATAGAGAGAGAGATTGATTTTTGATTGAGATTTTTACTTTAAGTCGTAACTGGTACCTGAATTTTGGTTGCTGCCTCCTTGAATGATCAGCTTCTGCACCAGTTGGTGACGTATTGCAATTTGGAGGAAGTTATTCTTCTTTAAGGTTTAAAATACGACTCTGTTAGTTACTTGACCGTATTGCGGATACCTTTGAGCCCAAGTTTTCGTAGCTTTTCTTACATAAGGGACCACTGTTGTAAGTAAATAAGATCGAACAGCAATTTGCTTTTCGTAAGAAAAGGAGATTGCTTGACACACAAACTTCCTTCAAACTACACGTCGTGCTACATCAAAATTGGTCAGTAGAGTTCAGGACCATACTATTGTACAAGAACATAATCCAACTACCGTAATTAAAAAATTATGAGAGGTTGTTACTTATTGACTGAAAACTACAGAGAATGCATTTCTTTTCCTGTATTTTAGTGAACTTTGTACGCTTACAATTTTGTCGATTGATAGACGGCGATGACAATGAAGTTCCCCTCCTTTTCCAAAAACAATATATTTCTATTCTTCACTTCCAGAAAATTTGTATACATAAATGTTTGGCAACTCTTACACAAACTTTACCCGGTTTTATCACTAAAATATCAATTTTCATTAAATGTAACAATACGTTCTGAGCGACGTCCTAGCAACACGTACTCTTTCCACAAGATACAGATTAACAGTTCTCTTTTTTTAATAAATCAATTGCCTTTTTTTTTTTTGAGTCCGTACTCAAAGATTCACAACTAATATCGTTGCGACGATTGCGCGCTAAAGAGTTTCTTGCTGTCCAGCTGCGCTTCACTTCACTTCAAGTACTTCTTGAATCAAATTTACATTTACGGTATTTACATACATTACTGAGTTTCTCGGAATAAAATCAGACACAAACTAGTTTAAAAAAGGGGCAGTGAGGCTCACATAACATTACAGTAGCTAGCCACGAAATCAGCTAATTATCTCGCAAGATAAAGGAAATTAACTTGTATGCTGCAATATAAATTTTACACACTCATAGTCTGGAACGACCGAGTAAATACAGATGTTCGTGTAGTCACTGATATCAGAATACTTCTGAACAGGTAGCTTATTTTACCAAATAAAAGAGTGGAATCTCACTGCTTTGCGCGGAAGCTCCTCCCACGTGACAGCGTAGGCAGGTGGCGAGGGATGCTGCAGCTTTGGTCCCACCGTCTCTGGTTACGAGAGTGTTCAACACGTCAAATCTTCATTTTGAGTATGACAAAACTCGCAGTTACTGGTGGCACTAAATGAGTTATGGATCGCTGTAATATATATTACGAGGAGTAGTGCTGGGCGTTAGTGCTGTGGTGGTTCTAGATCTTAGAGTTGGACTGATAATAGGAACTGATCTATTGGTGGAACACGCAGCTGGTATAGATTCGGGGAAGGGTAGCATCACCCTGACAATAAATGTTACTCAAAGCGAAATTAAATATGATAATATAGTAAGACGTAAAGAAAAGGTGGAGGATCATGCTGTCGGAACATAATACGCTGGTGGTTTCAAAGGGAGGTGGATAAAGATGAAAAAAAGAGGAGGAATCAACATCAAAATAAGGTTCAAGCAGGAATAGCAGATGAGATAAGAGATAACGTGGTAGTCAAGGGGAAACCTGCCTAGTCTGAATACGAGCTAGTAACGAGAATGTCTCTCTTTAATGAACAAATATGTGAAGCGTACTTAAACGACCCAGATAGGTCGCGTAATTCACTGTACATAGTAGCACAGCAAGTGTGTAAGAGAATTAGGATGTTGAGATAACGTGTGTTCGGTTCTTTATTTGTATGAAATAAGCAGCAGGAGCTGAATGAACTCCTCAAGAGCTTAGTCGTGTGGCGTCCGCGAGCCATTTAAAGCGCCCGGACAGCCTCTGCAGCGGTAATGGCTTCTGAAGTGCGTGGCCGGCAGCTGACGCGGCCAGAGTGTGGGAATGAATGAATGCCGACGTGACGTAAGCAAGGACGCGTCACAGTATGTACATTAGAAAACAAACCAGGTGAGTGGTATGGACCTCCAGAAATGTGGACAAAGAACCTCTCACATAATCTTTTTCACATAGGGGATTATCATTTATGGCTGTGCGATCAATTAAATGGCATCATTAATTAATGGACTTAAAAATTAAAAAACTTTTGAATGAGACAGTAAATTATATGACGTGTTATTTGTTTACTATGCACAATTAATGAGCCGGCAGGAGTGACCGAGCGGTTCTAGGCGCTACAGTCTGGAACTGCGCGACCGCTACGGTCGCAGGTTCGAATCCTGCCACGGGCATGGATATGTGTGATGTCCTTAGGTTAGTTAGGTTTCAGTAGTTCTAAGTTCTAGAGGACTGATGACCTCAGCAGTTAAGCCCATAGTGCTCAGAGCCATTTGAACCATTTTTTGAACAATTAATGAAAGAAGCGCATTTAAACCCAAAGAGTTCGTTAGTTAATGTAATTATCATTTGAAAACTTTTTGAATGTGCCACTTGGGTGGAATAAGATCTTACGGGAAATGTAGCGACTGTTATTATCTAGTTTCTAAAATACACACATCAAAAAAAGTTTTGCATCACCCAGGTTCCCAGAACTCCTGAAGAGAGACGTTGACTGTGGATTTTGTATCACAGACACAATCCTTTTCACTGTTCAGAGATGTCACTAAATCCTCCCAAAGATGTAAAAAGATGTAAACAACTATGCATGAGCAGCGCGTATTAGACGGAGGGGGTCCGACTGCCGATCAGTTCCAGTCATTCCACCAGGAAGGAGGTATTCGGCTCGTGTTTTCTGTAGTTCAACCATGCGTAGACGATGAATACCGCGGTTCGATCGCGTCCGCAGTGTTACTTTGTGCCAGGAAGGGCTCTCAAAAAGGGAAGTGTCCAAGTGTCTCGGAGTGAACCAAAGCGATGTTATTCGGACATTGAGGAGATACAGAGAGACAGGAACTATCGATGACATATTTCGCTCAGGCCGCTCAAGGGTTACTACTGTAGTGGATGACCGCTGCCTACGGATTATGGCTCGGATGAACCCTGACAGCAACGCCACCATGTTGAATAATGCTTTTCGTGCAGCCAAATGACGTTGTGTTACGACTCAAACTGCGCGCAATAGGCTGCATGATGCGCAACTTCAGTTCCGACGTCCATGGCGAGGTCCATCTTTGCAACCACGACATCATGCAGCGTAGTGAAGGTGTGCCCAACAACAAACCTGAAAACTATGAAGTGGCATTTCATGATTGGGTAAACGTAATTGTATGTAGGACAAGAGTGCCTCCTGTCTCCTCCGTCAGGATCACTGCTGCTGAAATGAAACACGAGCATTATGCATTATTTATATCTATATATAAATATTTTTCTAAGTTAACTCTCATCCATGGTTCATCATTTCGTTTCTGCTTTCTATATCCGGGTCTGGAGTTCGCCACTCTACCATGACTTGCACTTGTCCGTGCTAATTTCCCTTACACAATATTTCACCGACTTCGCTCACATGACGCTGGCAAAATTACACCACGAGACAGGTTACACGTCAGGCGATGGTTCATATCACACCGAGTCTTAGCATCGATACGCGCCTAAAGCGTGGACTGCTAACACCATACGAAACACATCCGAAAATCGAGACTCACATGCTCATAACACAATGAGTGCCCAATGCGTGTGGACTGCTAACATCATACGAAACACATTCGAAAATCGAGACGCGCATTCTATATGGCACGATTTACCGTCTAGACACCACGAAAAACATAAAGTGACGTACATCCGTCCCTTGGACAGAGTCAGAGTACAGGAAACCGCGGAAAGTAAACAGAAACAATTTCTACGACAATGATGATAACTGTGAACTCTCTTCTACGAGAATGCTATGACAGAGTACGACGCTCAATTGCGGAAATCGGACAAAATTGTCAGGCCCAAAGAAATAATAGCGGTATTCAGTTGTTTTGAGTACTCAGTAACGCAACGTGCCTGGTTTGGTATGCCAGAAAATGTGCAAACTGGTGATTAAATATAACTGGCAACGGAATTTTAATTCAATCTGACACCTTGCAGTAAATGTTGAAGTGAAGATGTCACAAATACTCAACTCACTTGACAACGTTCAACAAGGACTCATGCTGAAAACTAATGGAAATGACAAACAAACAAAATAACACCGAAATACAACAAATGGAAAATTATGCTAAGCAACACAACATCAACATTAAACTACGTTGAACAGTTCATCCAAGGAGACTATTTACATGCTGCACTTCTCTGATGTATAGATCTACTACTTACACTTATTCTACGAATGGTATCAATTCCTGGTTGAATTTTCTCTGCGTGACCCCTGCGAAGGGTTAGGTGGCCTCAATTCCACATATTCGCTACGTTGGTAATTCCTTTGACCTTGACCGTTGTATGTCCTGCTATTGCTTTGCTGTTGGTCCCTAGAATCGTGTTGATCCTGGTTCGAGTTCTGTTGCTCTCTCCAGTTTCCGTTTCGTCTGTTGTTGTTATGATTATAATTTCCTCGTCTTCTTCTGTTTTCCCATGACGGCTAGTTATTCCCATTGAAGTTTGATTTTTTTTTTCGATTCGATCAATGTTTTCCCTCATTTAGTCCATCGTCATTCCTCTCTGGCGAAACTGGCCAGTTACAATCATTATATCTACTCCTTTCGCGCGAGTTGCGAATTTCATTCACATACTCAAATTCTCACAGTGCACTTTTGAAAGCTTCGATTGAATCGCTGCATCTACCGATTAGCAGTTGCTGGTGACGCAAAGGTAATTTAATGTAGCAGTAACTGTACAGTTGATCCAAGAATCGGTTCATCTTGACCAGCGATTCGAAGAATTTGACAGGACTGCGGAATCCTGACGCTTCTAAGTCCTTTCCTAACATGATCTCCTATTTTACCCTCTCCTTTGTGTCCTGCGACCAATATGTGCTAATGATTGCGTCCTTAAATTCTTGGTAGGAGCGACAACTCGCGCATATATTCTGCAATCGACCCTTCTATGAAACCACAGATAAACTGTAGTTTGTACTTCAGTGGCCAAGATTCTGGTAGCACGTGATCGTACTGTGCCATCCAGGTCTTTGGATATAATGGTTGTTTGCCTCCTTGTAGACTAGAAAATTCTGGATGGCCAAGAAAAGTTTGTGGTCGAAAGGTTCGACGTATCCGCCGTACGAATTTTCCCTCTCGTCTGCCAAGCGTGATCCCATGTATCCGTGCCCAGACGATCCTCGTGGACTGTTATGGTGTCCCTTCGTGTTGTCAGATTCACGTAAAAACGTTTCTGAACTCCGGAGACGTGAACAATTGTTTTCCGTCTTAGTCTGTGACATGCTGCATGGTACCGACGGAGCATTTTCTATTAAACGTTCCGCCGCGGCAAGAGCATATTCATGCTGCATTCGCCCATTTCAAGGGTGCGTGTCCTCGGAGAGTTGCAAATCATTTTCTTCACTTCTGTGATCGCCTCAATGGCGCTCTACCGGACGAATTTGTAATTTTGCGGCCCGCTCATGTGCCTACCGAACGTCCTTAGCCAACTTGTTTTGTTGTGCGGCGACTGGGGCCTGCTGATCTTTAACTGCAGAGATTTCGGCCTGTTTGATTTCTATCTGTTCAATTCTCTCCATCACCTCACTCATTTTTTCCTGCGTTTCTTGAACTGTTTTTTTGCCTTGCTTTTGGACAGTTGCAAGTGCCTTTTTTGTCTTACACACCTCAATTCGTGCCAGTTTAACTTGATCTTTGGCCACTGATGCGTCCTTTCGTACTATTTGCGCTACGAATCGCGCTGTTTCGGCATCGTGCTCCGCCTGGTCCGCCACCCCACGCGTTTCTACTGTTGTTTTCTTGACATTCTCTAGCTCTTCTTGGAATTTTACAATCTCTTTCTTTACTTCATCTATACGGTCTGTGACCTTTCTCATGACTAATTTGTGTCTTTCCTCCTCTTCCTCCCGTCTCTTTTTCTCTACCTCTTGTCTCTTCCTTTCTGCCTCTTGCGTGAATTGAATGACAGCCTCAAACTGAGATCCACCGCTAACACCTTCCGGACTAGATGAACGAGATTCTATCATTCTGTGAAGTTCCGTTCGTGATTATGGTGCGTCTCGTACCAGCAGCGCCTACATTTCGTTCCGCTGCGGTCTCCCGTTCACTTTCGTCACCTGAGTGAGACGTGTCGCCATACTCTGCAGGTTCAACGTTAGACATTTCTCCACGGTCTGCAAATGCATTTACCAGAGAATCCCGTGTAATATCTTCCTGTTCTGCGATAATAATCTGACGTGGATCTATGGTTAACAAACCACAATTACTTCCGCTACTCTGTAGCAAACGTGCCTTGCTTCTTGTAAGCATGCGCTCTAATTCTGACCCAAACGAATTTAAACACTACACATTCCTATGCCATACAGATTCTACTGTAAATTACGCTCCAGTCAGCTACTGATTCCTAGTTCCTGACAACGAATTCAAATAACAGCACGCTTGTCTATGCTAACAAACAAAAATTTTAATTTATCCTGACAAATCAGCACTACGCTGTTCGCCGTCAGAAACAAACAAGCAAGTGACACAGAAGTCACAACTACAACATGAAAAAAGACACATAGGAATAATTAAATATTAGTACTATGTCTAGGCGCCAGCAACGCGAACCTATTCTACCCAGTGCACCACATTAAACCTGGGGAACAGAAACTTCACTATGCAACACTATCATCTGACGGTCGCAGTAAGTGCCATCAATTCAAGCGACGTCAAATTCAGTGACTACGCTAGGCAACGCAATCTGACGGTCACAGAAGGTGACATCTATCAGAGATCCTGGCAGGGGACCCGTGGTGCTGAGAATGTAGTAGAATTTACTAACAACATTTATTTTTTAAAAGAAAAACAGACACAAATTATAGTTATTAATTGAATAAAGTAAACATCTAACAGTTGGGTTAAGAGAACAATGGACATGGATCATGGGTGGCAGAAATGAGTCAAGTACTCTGGCCCTAAAAACGTGGATAACGCAAAAAAATGGTTCAAATGGCTCTGAGCACTATGGGACTTAACGTCTGAGGTCATCAGTCCCCTGGAACTTAGAACTAGTTAAACCTAACTAACCTAAGGACATCACACACATCCATGCCCAAGGCAGGATTCGAACCTCCGACCGTAGCGGTCGCGCTGTTTCAGACTGTAGCGCCTAGAACGCTCGGCCACTTCAGCCGGCGGGATAACGTAACGCCGGCCGAAGTGGCCGTGCGGTTAAAGGCGCTGCAGTCTGGAACCGCAAGACCGCTACGGTCGCCGGTTCGAATCCTGCCTCGGGCATGGATGTTTGTGATGTCCTTAGGTTAGTTAGGTTTAACTAGTTCTAAGTTCTAGAGGACTAATGACCTCAGCAGTTGAGTCCCATAGTGCTCAGAGCCATTTGAACCATTTGATAACGTAACCTTAATTGATATGACGCTGAGCAGACTTTGACTGATAATCTAAAGAAGTCTATACAGGTGCAGCTGAGAGCAAGTACCGATTGTGATCTGTACACCCTGAAAAAGCCAGAACATCAGTATGTTAGCCTGTTTGCTTCGTGCAGCGATGTAACTTGCAGCTGGCGATATGTGTGTGGCGGAGGCGAGGCGTAAGGCGGCACCTGCGAATCGATCGCGGCCACGAAAGAAATGCAAAATCTCACGGTTTGGCAATCAGGTAGACAGATCGCAATTCACTCTCTACCAGAGCCCTGAAATCATGGTAGATTTCACTGTGTGACACACCCGTTCGCTGATCGTACCAAGGACAAATTTGGCTCGCTTATACGACAGAGCACACAAGGATACCATACGTCAAGACTGGTAAACCAAAAGCGAATTAGTGTGCTCTCAGAAAACCAGTCGTCCGAGATGTTTGAAGTCACATTGTCGGTACAGTCTCTGCAGTCTAACTACTTGCAAGTGAAGTCAGCCTCAGGGCAGGTCTAAAAAGCCAAACACACATGCCAGAGCTTCAGCCAGAAGATCCTTTCAGACCAAAGTCCAGAACCCAAGTGCCATGCACCTCTCCAGATAAGAAATTTCAGTTTTCCCGCAAAGTGCACGAACGACACCACCTTCACCCCATCTTGAACCAATCAAAGGGTTTTAGAGGCGGTAAATCTCCCCTCCCATACAACTGCACAAACTCATTTTGAACCAGCGCAAGAGATAAGTAAACTGCGTCTCTGAAAAAAAAGAGAAACCGCCAATTACTGGCTTTTTTTTTAAGTTTTAGTGGAGGTAGAAGGTGTTTTTCTCCGAAGTTGCGGTGCTTCCAGTGGCAACAAGCGAACAGATACAATCTTAAAGATCTTTCTCTTTATCGCCTGTGCCTTGGAGCATGTTACTCCTAGCTATGAGGTGTAATGAAAATTCTATCTATAAACGTTTCTCAGACGCCAGAGTTTCTTATACAACCGAGGTGGCCAATGGAAGTGAGTCACAGGCCTATTTGCAGTATCAGCAAACGCGAAAACTTGTGAATTTTTTTTAATGTGTGGCTCTGCACATGATGCCTGGTTCACGACTCCACTGTGCAGATACATCCCGTCAGTTCATTGCTCCCAGCCCAGCCTTCGGCCGGCGCCAATGCATGTATAGTAGCGTTGTCCTGCTGGAGACCTGTCTCGACTAGGGGCTATTCTGTCTGCCCTATACGGCTGTGGGCCTGTCCAGCAAGATTTACTGAGGGATGGGCTCGCTGCCAATTGCTTTCAACGTCCAACATGCCATTTCTAAGAACTAAGAACTTTAAGAATACCTCTTACTTTTAGCGCCCTACCAGGCTCCACCAACGTCTGCTCAGGCCGTTAACTTTCTAGAGTCTTACTCAAGATGCATAAGGTTGTAACAAAATCTTCAATAATTTTCCGTATACGAAAAATAGGTATGAGAGTAACTTGTCCTCTCTCAAAACAAATTAACTGACATTAATTGTTCAAGCTGCTCCCAAGATTGTGATCCTAGTGTTTCCAAAACTGCCATTTTGCTTACAAGATATCACAATCTGAAAAGATATTACCAATGGACTGTGTAAGGTACTCTTATTTGCAAACCATATTTTATTTCCTTATTTTTCAGATTTACGTTTTATATCGTGTCTGCAGGTAACAGTAGCATTCAGTGTGAGCTCGGGCAGTACTGCAGAAAGCGTAGCAGTGAGAAAGATTTCAGTTTTCATGCTGGCTGAAGTAGCCACTAGACCACCTGGCGTTGCCAGAAGACGGAAGGATAAGGCGCTATAGCTATCTGTGAGAAAGTTACATCAGCGCATGATACGCAGAGCAACCACAGACATTCTGGCGCGAAGCAAGTGATTTTGTTTAATAAATACTTGCTAATAAAAGCCACTTTTTCCACTGCAGATACCAGGAGAAGCCTACTAGTCATAAGCTGTTCCTTACAATTATATTACGACGCAAGAAAGCACTCGTTTCAATAAACAAATGAAGTGTTTAAGATAACAAATTTTTACGATCAATATTCCACCATGTGCGCGGAACAGTGTGTTCTAAAAGGCCACCTATCTTGCTTTACTCAGTGAGAAAGCCTCCGACTACCTGACGAAGAGTAGGGGAGCAGTAACTCGTCGCCTACATCTGGTTTCAACGTCGTTCAACCACTTTACACAGATAATCTCGGACAATATGTGAAATGACACTGAGGTCGGGTCCACGGCCTATTTCGCCTCAGTATACCTTGACTTTGAATAATTAATTTCATGAGCTATTGTAAGCTCGACTTGATCAAGCTTAAAAAAAAGATCTAGGAGCAGAAAACATTTATTTTATTTGCATGTAATTAATGTAAGGAACTGATTTGGGCTCGCATTATTTTCCAGACGAAGGAGTGGGTGCGAAGGCTTTGAGAGACAGTTTGACTGAATTAATGGCGTATTTTCTCCGGAAAGGAATACAAGGCAGTCGGATGCTTCTATACTCTACCACTCGGTAGATATTGATAGAAAAAGATCGTAATTACTCCTCACTGAGTCGAGGTTATAAGAGTTGGGGCCACATTCTTGTTTTTAGGGAGAAGGCATTAGGACGTAGCACTCAACGGGAAACTGATAAGTTCGACGGAAACAACGACGTAGCTGAAAGTGATTGTGAAGTTAATGACGACATGTATATTGAGAAGCTACCACATACTCCTTTGTGCTGTATTACACTGAGGACGGCTTCGGCGTCGGCTAGTTCATCCCAGCAGCCCGCGCGATGCATCTCCGCTGCTTGTCTCGCATCTCACGTTAAGTGTCGTGCGCTCAAGCACCTCATGATCACGTCTTCCTGACAATAAACGAAATGTTACAGCACTAAAGTGCTGTAACATTTGGCAAGTTCTTGTGAGTTATGAAGACACGCGCGGCGGAAGATTTAGCTGTCCCGGCTTTGGTGTCAGTCAAGGTGTTACTTGGCAAAGAGTGTTGTTCACCGTATTGTTTTACACGAAGGCACCGCACATCAAAGCAAATTGTTTCCCATAAAAACTTATATTTTCTCTGACTGACTAAACCTTTCTCTAAGAAAGGCAACTGTTTATCCCATCATTAACCCTGTTAAGGAGAGAGCGCATAGGTTGATCGTGTTTTTTGAGAACAACAGGCAAAGAGGTCTCCTCCAGTCAGGGGGTGCTACGCGGCGCTAAGGTAGGAGCATGTAATTGGAGGTCAGCTAGCATGCTACTTGGATACCATCAGAAAGGTGTGATTAGGAGTGTTACTCAATCAGCCTACTACATAGGGCGAGGCACGCTCTGGTACAGATATCAGGCGAAGAAATGACCGCTTTCACAGTTTCCGAGATGCTCGCCTGCAGACACTGTGCCATAGTAATCAGCCATTCCTCGAAATCGATTATGTCTGTCGATTTTCCCGTTTGCAGTCCTTATCGTTACTAGAATGATTTTCCATTCGCTTCTGCTCTGCTTATGTACTTTATTTACCGCGTCACATACCTGCAACGTCACCAGGTGGCTCTCCATTAAGCAATCGCCTATGGTCATCATGTTTCATCTCATCAGCATAAACCCGTCCGCCCCCGGTAGCTGAATGCTCAGCGTGACGGATTGTCACTCCTCTGGGCCCGGGTTCGATTTCAGGCTGGGTGGGGGAATTTTCTCCGCCCAGGGACTGGGTGTTGTGCTGTCCTCATCATCATACTCATCGACTACAGGTCGCCGAAGTGGCGTCAAATTGAAAGACCGGCACCCGGCGAACGGTCTGCCCGACGGGGGTCCCTAGCCGTGCGATAAAATAAAAAATAAAAAGCATAAATCCGTGTCCTCTGACATATAGATAATATAGAATGTGTTAAAAGAATATTACTGAGTCGAAACAAAAGTCGGCGAGTGAGTAGGTAGAAGGCTATCAATGATCCAAGGTACAAATATTTTGTTTATGTTTCCAAGATACAAAACACAGCTCTGTCGTATGGGTAAAATATACACTGGTGTCAAAAACGTAACGACGAAAGTAACGTTCGAATCACGTGTCACTGCCGAACTTCGATGAAACTGGGATAATAGGTAGAGAGAACTGCTACAATGTAGTACAGAAGGTAACTGAAAGAAATACGCAGTCGATGAACACAAATGAGACTTCTGTTCAAATCCAATGAGTACAATGATGTCACCGTGTTTCGTGATGGTTACATGGATGTAACAAACGGCAGTACATGGCGGGACACACACCTATTTAACAGGGCTGTGTTCATTCCGGGCGGCAGTGTATGCTCAGCCACGTGCTCTGATGCTGCTCATGGGGTTAACAAGGAGTTCTTGAGGTAGGGCGTTCCGTTCCTCCAAGAACGCTGATGACAAGTGCTCGATGGTCGTCGCTGCATGTGGACATGGGACAATACGTCTCGCCAACGCATCACACACGATTCGCCCAATATTCTCTTGTTCCAAGAACTCCTCTACCTACGCTGTTCGATGCGGACATGCGTTCATATCCACAGAAACGGAGGCACAGTCGAATGCATCCTTGAAAATGAGCACGTAGAAAAAGAGTATAGTGTCACAATAACGTTGACTGGTGAGTGTGCATTTGGAGATCAGCACACCCGTGCAACATTATGTCCCCCCAGACAATACGTCTACATCTACATCTACATACATACTCCGCAATCCACCATACGGTCCGTGGCGGAGGGTACGTCGTACCACAACTAGCATCTTCTCTCCCTGTTCCACTGCCAAACGGGTTCCCGGGTTCGATTCCCGGCGTGGTCAGGGAGTTTCTCTGCCTCGTGATGACTGGGTGTTGTGTGATGTCCTTAGGTTAGGTTTAAGTAGTTCTAATTTCTAGGGGACTGATGACCATAGATGTTAAGTCCCATAGTGCTCAGAGCCATTTGAACCATTTTCAACCACTCCCAAACAGAACGAGGGAAAAATGACTGCCTATATGCCACTGTACGAGCCCTAATCTCTCTTATCTTTGTGGTCTTTCCGCGAAATGTAAGTCGGCGGCAGTAAAATTGTACTGCAGTCAGCCTCAAATGCTGGTTCTCTAAATTTCCTCAGTAGCGATTCACGAAAAGAACGCCTCCTTTCCTCTAGAGACTCCCACCCGAGTTCCTGAAGCATTTCCGTAACACTCACGTGATGATCAAACCTACCAGTAAAAAATCTAGCAGCCCGCCTCTGAATTGCTTCTATGTACCCCCTCAATCCGACCTGATAGGGATCCCAAACGCTCGAGCAGTACTCAAGAACAGGTTGTATTAGTGTTTTACAAGCGGTCTCCTTTACAGATGAACCACATCTTCCCAAAATTCTACCAATGAACCGAAGACGACTATCCGCCTTCCCCACAACTGCCATTACATGCTTGTCCCACTTCATATCGCTCTGCAATGTTACTCCCAAATATTTAATCGACGTGACTGTGTCAATCGCTACACTACTTATGGAGTATTCAAACATTACAAGACTCTTTTTCCTATTCATCTGCATTAATTTACATTTATCTATATTTAGAGTTAGCTGCCATTCTCTACACCAATCACAAAACCTGTCCAATAACAACTGAACCAACAAAATGATCATCTTCGACAATGGTGTGTGTTTGAAATCTTATTGGACTTAACTGCTAAGGTCATCAGTCCGTAAGCTTACACACTACTTAACTTAAATTATCCTAAGGACAAACACACACACCCATGCCCGAGGGAGGATCCGAACCTCCGCCGGGACCAGCCGCACAGTCCATGACTGCAGCGCCCTAGACCGCTCGTCGACAACCTTGCCAGCCGGGGTGGCCGAGCGGTTATAGGCGCTACAGTCTGGAACCGCGCGACCGCTACGGTCGCAGGTTTGAATCCTGCCTTGGGCATGGGTGTGTGTGATATCCTTAGTTTAGTTAGGTTTAAGTAGTTCTAAGTTCTAGGGGACTGATGACCTCAGAAGTTAAGTCCCATAGTGCTCAGAGCCATTTGAACCATTTCGACAATGTTCCCGGGCGTATTACGTGTTCCTATCTCTTGCCATATAAGGGTACGTTCAGAGCTGTCGAACATGACAATTTGGTCCCGGTGTTGTGTGGGGAGTCATAATGTTACCAAGGACGTATTGGCTTCTGAATCTTTCAAGACGGTACAGCCACCGATCAAAGTTATCGTAATTTTATACTCCTTCACTACATACGTCTTTTCAGGGATGCATTCGGCCCTCACTTCAATTTTATGGATGACAATGCGCGACTGCATCAAAGAGCGCAGGAACGACAAGATCTTAGGCTAGCAGACTAAACTACCCGTTCCCCCGACTTGAATGCCATCGAGCACGCATGGGACGCGTTGAGGACGTGTTGTAGCGACTCCACGTGCACCAGCGACCATCCAGAAGCTGCCAACCGAACTAGTGGAGGAATGGAATTTCCTACCACAAGACGTCTTAGCAGCTTGTTATGAGCATGGGAGCACGCTGTAGAGCATGCGTTGTCATCAGTGGTGATCACACACCCTACTAAGAACCATATCCCGCCCTTTGTAATGAACTGCGGTGACTTCAGCGTCATACTGAGTTCGAATCAAAGTGTCATTTCGGTTGACCTAAATGTGTAATTGTTTCAATTACCTCCTGTAGTATACGGTATCAGTTCTTTCTGTGACTGATGACTATAGATGTTAAGTCCCATAGTGCTCAGAGCCAAGTTCTTTCTGTATATAGCCCTAGTTTCATTGAACTATGTTTCTGGGCAGTGACAATACATCGCCGAAAACATTTAGAAAAGTAAACAATAGCTCGATGAACTTATAAGAGTTGAGAAACTGAAGACGTATTCCTCATTTTTATTTCTCATCATAATATTTTGTCAGACATTTAGCTAAACAAATGGCTCCGAGCACTATGCGACTTAATTTCTGAGGTCATCAGTTGCCTAGAACTTAGAACTAATTAAACCTAACTAACCTAAGGACATCACACACATCCATGCCCGAGGCAGGATTCGAAACTGCGACCGTAGCGGTCGCTCGGTTCCAGAGTGTAGCGCCTAGAACCGCACGGCCACTCCGGCCGGCCATTTAGCTAAACAATTTCATGCCGGTTGTACGGTTCTGCTTGTACAAGCCAGCAAAGATGACAGTAAAGAGGCTCTAACTTTTGATGCTAGTTGTGAACTAAACTCCAAGTATAGCAGTAGTTCTCGGAATGACCAGCAAGGGAGATATAGCGTTATTGTGGCGATGTGGTTAAATTTCATTTGACATTATCGATGATTTTGAGTGCCACACAATCGTTGCACCGAGTACTCTCCGTAGGCAGCATAAGAGCGGTGGTGAGAGGCGACGTCCATGGCATCGCCATCGCCACAGCCATCGGCGTCGCTTTTCGGCAATCGATACGGCCCCCGTCAACGAGCTTGAAGTCATTACCACGCCGCACCGTCCCGGGGGTCCCGGCCAGACGAGTACGAAATATGAACGACCCAGCACGGAACAGCTCCCAGCGCGAAGAAGTTAGCAGCGTTTCCACTGCTCTGCGTAAATTATTCCTCGCGACAGCGACCCGCTCCCTCGAGATCTTTCAAGAGCAGCTCTAGGGATGAGGCGCGGAAAACGCGAGTCAAGGATGCGTAGCGTAGCGCATCCCGCTGTGCTGGACTGCGCCACAAGCGCCGCCGCTGCCTCCCTTCTAACTTCCTCTCCACTCGCTCTGCATCTCTGTTTATTTCGTTCCACTTCTCTTTCGTTCACTTCGTCCGTATACTTCTGCAGTTCTTGTGTTTGCCCTTGATTATTTTCTTATCATTACACACACACACACACACACACACACACACAAACACACACACACACACACACAGACAGTTCTCTTCTTCAACAAAACGAACTGTAGATCAGCACACAGCAGGAACTAATTTGAGTACGTGATTAGGAACCGCTAGCGACACAAAAATGTATGGAGCACTTCACATAGACACCAATACTTTTTTACTCGATACTTTTTTTACTTGATACTTTACAAATGATACTTTTACTCAAGTCAGTAATTCATTCTTTTTCCGAGTCATCAGTCTTTCGCCTGGTTTGATGCGACCCACCACGAATTTCTCCCCTGTGTCAACCTCTTCATCTCAGAGTATTACTTGCAACCTACGTCCTCAGTTATCTGCTCGATGTATTCCAATCTATGTCTTCCTCTACACTGTTTTCCTTCTACACCTCCCTCTAGTACTATGGAAGTCAGTCCCTGATATCTTAATAGATGTTTTATCATCTGCGATACTGTGCAGAACCTCCTCAATTCTTACTTTATCAGTCGACACAATATTCAACATTCGTCTGTAGCACCACATTTCAAATGCTTCGATTCTCTTCTGCTCCGGTTTTCCCACAGCCCATATTTCACTACCATATAATGCTGTGCTCCGAACGTATATTCCCTGAAATTTCTTCCTCAAATTAAGGTCTATATTCGGTACTAGTACACTTCTCTTGGCCAGGAAAGCCCTTTTTGACAGTGCTCTTCTGCTTTTGATGTCCTCCTTGCTCAGCCCGTCATGTGTTATTTTGCTGCCTAGGTAGCATCTACTTCGTGTCCATCAATCGTGATGTTAAGTATCTCGCTGTTCTCATTTCTGCTACTTCTCATTACTTTTGTTTTCCTTCGATTTACTCTCAGTCCATATTCAGTACTCATTAAAGGGTTCATTTCATTCAGCAGATCGTGTAATTGTTATTCACTTTCACTCAGGATAGCAATGTCATCAGCGAATCGTATCATTGATGCCCTTTCAAATGGTTCAAATGGCTCTGAGCAGTATGCGACTTAACTTCTGAGATCATCAGTCACCTAGAACTTAGAACTAATTAAACCTAACTAACCTAAGGACATCACACACATCCATGCCCGAGGCAGGATTCGAACCTGCGACCGTAGCGGTCGCTCGGTTCCAGACTGTAGCGCCCAGAACCGCACGGCCACTTCGGCCGGCTGATGCCCTTTCACCTTGACTTTTAAATCCACTCCTGAACCTTTCTTTTATTTCCGTCATTGCTTCTTCGATGTACAGATTTAACAGTAGGGGCGAAAGACGACATCCCTGTCTTACACTCTTTTTAATCCTAGCATTTCGTTGTTGGTCGTCCACTCTTATTATTCCCTCTTAGTTCTTGTACACATTGTATACTACACATCTGTCCCTATAGTTTACCCCTATTTTTCTCAGAATTTCGAACACCTTGCACCATTTTACATTGTCGAAGGCTTTTTCCAGGTCGAAAAATCCTATGAACGTATCTTGATTTTTCTTTAGTCTTGCTCCAACCGCAACGTCAGAATTGCCTCTCTGGTGCCTTCGCCTTTCCTAATGCCAAACTGATCGTCATCTAACACATCCTCGTTTTTCTTTTCCATCCTTCTGTGTATTATTCTTGACAGCAACTTGGATGCATAAGCTGTTAAGCTGATTGTGTGATAATTCTCGCACGTGTCAGCTCTTGCAGTCTTCGGAATTATGCGGATCATGTTTTCCCGAAAGTCAGACGTATATTGCCAGACTAGTACATTCTACACACAAATGTGAATAGCTGTTTTGGTGCCAATTCCCCTGATGATTTTAGAAATTCTGATGGAATTTCATCGACCCCTTCTGCCTTATTTGATCTTAAGTCCTCCAAAGCTCTCTTAAATTCCGATTTTAATACCGGGACCTCTATCTCTTCTAAATCGACTCCTGTTTCTTCTTTTATTGCATCAGACAAATCTTGCCCCTCATAGAGGTCTTCAATGTACTCTTTCTACCTATCCGCTGTCTCCTCAGCATCTAACAATGGAATTCCGGTTGCACTCTTAATGTTAACATTCTTGCTTTTAATTTCACCGAAGGTTGTTTTGACTTTCGTATATGCTGAGTCAGTCCTTCCGACTATAATTTCTTTTTCGATTTCTTCACATTTTTCATGCAGAAGGTATCATATCGGATGATCTGGGCCAACGGTTTAGTACATTTTTATTATTTATCCAAAATTTTGGCCAAATTACTCAATTCCAAAACTGCCAACAGTTCAACTAGGTGTAAGAAAACATTTTCAATGTTTCGTTAGCGTTGTCCTCACTTGGAATTTTCACGATTAGACAAACTTGTTTTTGTTCGTTTTTTTATAGTTTTTAAAATAATCTGAGTTCAAGAATTACTGAATCAGTAGGAAGAATGGAGCGTACCAAATGTGAATCTGATAATATTTTGATAAATTGGTTAATAATGAAGTGAGGTTGAAGTGTTGAGCAAAAATTGGAGGACTCCGGGAAGCACTTCAAACATCAAAAACAGAGTTTAAGAAAACATTCCACTATATCAGTGAAGTAAAATGATTTACTTGAAAAGGTACTAAGAAAGTAAATTAGCAACAAATGTGTGGTAGTTACGAATACATGTCGACATAGATGCAAGAAGGATGTAAATAAAAAATATCGTTTTGAAATAATCGAGTTTCAGGAAGTACTCTATTAAAAAGCTGCGGGTAGGAAATCATGTCTTAGTGTGCCCATCTCAGCAGCTTATGGTCTAGTGGTCAGAGTCACTGATTCTATATTGTGAAGGTTGTGAGTTTGATTCCCAAGCAGGTATTAGATTTATCTTTCTTGGCAATGGATGTTGTCTTAATCGTTAATCTATCTTCTTCAGACGCACAAGTCAAATGGGCGTCAAATTGAAAGAATTGCACCTGGGGGTCGAACAACCCCCGATGGGGTGTCCCAACCAGTAATGCTCTACAGTAATTCAGTTTCATATCCATACGAATGCATGAAATGTATTCACAGTTGCGAATACGGACAACCATCATCTGTATAATGGTATGACCTCAATAAAAATTTGTGCCGGACCAGCATTCGAACCAAGACTCCCTGCATTGGCTATTCGGGCACGACCCACGACTACATGGCATGTAATTCCTGTACAGGCGGAGCACATTTTAACAAAAAGTCACTGCCTGATATCGACAAATAAATACGATATTGCAGTGTCTGACCATTATATAGCTGATGGTTGTCTGTATCCACAACTGCGAATACATTTCATATATTTCATGACACCTGTAGTCAACGCAGCGAAAATTGCGTCGTATTTCTTAGCAACACCGAAACTGCAATATCGCATCATTTCTATGCCTTAGCCGTGTGATCTGCCATTGCATTTGGCAACACTTGAGCGATGGGAATACATTACATCTTTGTTGCACCAGTTTTATAAGCTAACCGATGAGTACGTGACAATCGCAGTGGCATGAGTGCCCTCAGAGCATTTATTTTCAAAGGCGGGCAGTATATTATCAAAATCATGTATCAGACTATCAGCAAAACGAGTAGATAAAATATCATGTTTGACAGACTGTCCAAATACGTCTGAAAGGCTGCGCACAGAACCGTCTGTTATGAGGGTCTTGGTGCTCTGTTCCTATTTGAGCTAGGAACGTGGAGTAGAAAGCTTTTGGTTTAGTCCGGACTAGTGGACATTTATATGACTATTCGAACAAATATCTTACTGTAGTTATTTTACAGTATACTGAGCAAGGCTTGAAAGAAGAATCTTAGCTGGCGTCTAGAAAATTCTGCGAATCGATTAATTCCTTATGCGAAATATTTTAATTCGGCTGAAATTAAGTCTCAGCTAAGGGTACCATTTGTATGTGCACCGTTTGGGTTTTATGAGCAAAACCAGTCACCTTTAAATAACTCCGGGTTGGAGCGAGACTGGTGGTTCAAATTTGGTCCACTGTTGTATCGGACCTTAGTCGAAGATAAGTTTTAACCATTTGAAATAATCCTGATTCATTTGGCTTTCACGTGCAAAAACAGGTTTTTCTGGGACGTTTTTGAAGCGCCCATTTCTGTACTTTAAACGAATCACACCAAACTTTGCACGAAGGCCGAAAAATGGATAAAGAAAAAAAATCAACCTTCATCCGTTGTCGAAATACGATGGTTTAAAGTAGAACAAAATGTAACACATAAAATTAGTTATCAAGTGAAATGAATGCGCAAAAAAATGCATTCTTACGATAAAAGTGAAAACTCGCTCTAAAAATTTGCCTTCTTTCTGATTTTTAAGTGCAAATAGCAAGGCTTTTTTCCAGATTAGTGCGAATCAGTTCAAATTTTTGTAAGAAGGTACAGAAATACTTGTAACTAGTGGTCGTCCTGTTGTTTTGTGAAAACCTTATGTGTTGCTACAATATAAAGAATGATTCGAAAGCCAATAAAAAATCTTTACCAGATCAGTCGTCGCTCGACTGAACAAAGATCCACATCGGTTGCCCAGCTATGACGGTCTAATGTCAGAATTATGGTAGAGTAGAAGTCGGGAACCAGAGTGAAAAATGCTCCTATCATAGCACAAAAAAGCGAATACATCATGGGCAGAGTTAGCGGTGCAATAGAAGAGAACCAGCTTTTCGACTCATCTGGCAGCTTTAAAGACATCTAAATCAAAGAATCTTGATATATTCGCGCTTTTTTATGAGTTAAACTTAGTTCCCCAGGGCAGTGAGCTCTCTTAGCTGCAAGGTGTTGGCGCAACTGCATCTTACAATTTACGGGCCAAAGTACCCTATCGTGTGTCAAAATCCAGAAGATTCGCCAGTCATAGTAAACAATATATAATATCATATGGCTGAATAACATACAAGCAATAGCTAAAGTGGGGAGGAGGGGAGGGAAATTTCGGCGGCTGGATTTGTTCCTTGTGGGACGATTTTTTTTTTTTTTGATTTCTGGGTGAGGGGGTGGGGAACTGATTACATCATTGAGGGGACCATTTCTCCCCAAAATCCACCATCTGTTACATGTGAAAGGTGTAAGAATAAATAGACACAAATTTATGTACTTCTAGAGAGTCGAATGGATCTACAATAGGAAGTACCCGGGAGTGGGGTGCATCTGTAGTAGGAAGTATCCCAGAGTGGGGAAGCATACTTCCTAAACTTTAATGACACGTTGTGTCACATTGCTTGACACGACAGGTGATACGTTGTGCGACATGATGGCATGTGTCATGTTATACGACATGACACCATGTATTATTTTGTGTTGTATTGTATGGAACTGGGGACCTAGAAACGATGGAGAAGCTTCGTCCCCGCCGTAGCCCACAGTGGTACACAACCCCACAACAGCCTACAGCAGTCCACTCACCCTACCGCCACCCCACACCGAACCCATGGTTATTGTGCGGTTCGGCCCGCCCCCAGTAGACCAGTGGACCCCCCCCCCCCCCCCCGCCCCTCCCGGGAACGTCTCATACCAGACGAGTGTAGCCCCAATGTTTGCGTGGTAGAGTAATTATGGTGTATGCGTACGCAGAGAAAGTGCGCAGCATTCGCCGACACAATGTAACGGAGGCGGAATAAGGGGAACCAGCGCGCATTCGCCTTGAAAACCTTCCAGAGACTGGCCGGCACACCGAAGCTCGACACTAATCCTCCGGGCGGAATCGTGCCGGGGACCGGCACGCCTTCCCGCCCGGACAGCAGTGCATTAGGCTTTACTTGACACTATGCATTTTATTACATGACATGGGTACTAGTACTGAGAAGTAAAGAATCGCTAATATGTGTTTTGATTTAAATGTCTGTGAAGCTGCCAGGTAAGTCAAAAAGCTAGTTCGCTGTTTTTACATCCTTACCTCTGCCCAAGACAGCAGCCGGCCGCTGTAGCCGAGCGGTTCTAGACGCTTCAGTCCGGAACCGCGCTGCTGCTACGGTCGCAAGTTCGAATCCTGCCTCGGGCATGAATGTGTGTGATGTCCTTAGGTTAGTTAGGTTTAAGTAGTTTTAAGTCTAGGGGACTGATGACCTCAGATGTTAAGTCCCATAGTGCTTAGAACCATTTGAACGATTTTTTGCCAAAGACATATTCGCCTTTTTTGTACTACGATAGGAACATTTTTCATTCTGGTAGAATATTTAGGTAAGATTTAATTTATTACTTTAGAGTATCTATCATGAAACTGGAATTTCGCGGCACAGTTTTATTCCCGCGCGCTCCATTGGTTGCGCCTTCGTGGGCAGGAACGCGAGTCCCATCAGAGGGCACGAGTGACCTCGAGTTCACAGAAGCGGCGTCTTTGTAAGGCTGTTGAGTCGAGTTGCGGGGAAGCGCTCAGGGCCCTGTACGGCCCACTGGCCACACTTTTTTTTCGTCGGTATGGCCGGCCCTAGGAGTCGCCAGTAAATGGGGAGTCAGCAGTGAGGGGCAGGAGTGCTCACGGCATCTTGCTCCAGCACCAGAGGCCACTGCTGATGGGGTCAGGGCTTTGTTGGTGCGCTGGCACTGGCTGGATTTGTCATTGCATTGGCGTTGCTGGCCAAGTGGTTTCCACAGTCATTCTACGATCGTGTGCGGTACAAGAAATTCTTGCACAGTCACAAAGCATGAAAATCCCAGGAGGGGATCGTGGCCAGCTGAAGCGTCGACATCCTCTAACTGTGACCTTCTTATCGGTGACCAGGAGAATACGACAGCTTATAGTTAGATGGAATAGAAGTTGTGCTGAGCGCAACCTGACATGTGCTGTTGTGAGACATACACTACTCGCCATTAAAATTGCTACACCAAGAAGAAATGCAGATGATAAACAGGTATTCATTGGAAAAATATACTAGAACTGACATGTGATTCTATTTTCACGCAATTTGGGTGCATAGATCCTGAGAAATCAGTACCCAGAACAACCACCTCTGGCCATAATAACGGCCTTGATATGCCTGGACATTGAGTCAAACAGAGCTTGGATGGCGTGAACAGGTACAGCTGCCCATGCAGCTTCAACACGATACCACAGTTGATCAAGAGTAGTGACTGGCGTATTGTGACGAGCCAGTTGCTCGGCCACCATTGACCAGACGTTTTCAATTGGTGAGAGATCTGGAGAATGTGCTGTCCAGGGCAGCAGTCGAACATTTTCTGTATGCAGAAAGACCCGTACATTACTTGCAACATGCGGTCGTGCATTATCCTGCTGAAATGTAGGGTTTCGCAGGGATCGAATTAAGGGTAAAGACACGGGTCGTTACACATCTGAAATGTAACGTCCACTGTTCAAAGTGCCATCAATGCGAACAAGAGGTGTAAGCAATGGCACCCCATACTATCACGCCGTGTGATACGCCACTATGCCGATGACGAATACACGCGTCCTATGTGCGTTCGCCGCGATGTCGCCAAACACGGATGCGACCGTCATGATGCTGTAAACAGAACCTGGATTCATCCGAAAAAATGACGTTTTGCAATTCGTGCACCCAGGTTCGTCGTTGATACATCATCGCAGGCGCTCCTGTCTGTGATGCAGCGCCAAGTGTAACCGCAGCCATGGTCTCCGAGCTGATAGTCCATGCTGCTGCAAACGTCGTCGAACTGTTCGTGCAGATGGTTGTTGTCTTGCAAACGTGTCCATATGTTGACTCAGGGATCGAGAAGTGGCTGCACGATCCGTTACAGCCATGCGGATAAGATGCCTGTCATCTCGACTGCTCGTGATACGAGGCCGTTGGGATCCAGCACAGCGTTCCGTATTACCCTCTGAACCCACCGATTCCATATTCTGCTAACAGTCATTGGATCTCGACCAACGCTACCAGCAATGTCACGATACGATAAACCACAATTGCGATAGGCTACAATTCGACCTTTATGAAAGTCGGGAACGTGATGGTACGCATTTTTTCTCCTTACACGAGGCATCACAACAACGTTTCACCAGGCAACGCCGGTCAACCGCTGTTTGTGTATGAGGAATCGGTTGGAAACTTTCCTCATGTCAGCACGTTTTAGGTGTCGCCACCTGCGTCAAACTTGTGTGAATGCTCTGAAAAGCTAAACATTTGCATATCACAGCATCTTCTTCCTGTCGGTTAAATTTCGCGTCTGTAGCACGTCATCTTCGTGGTGTAGCAATTTTTGGCCAGTAGTGTATTTGCTATTGGCAAGCAGTGGTAGCTTTCAGGGTTTGGCCGACTGGATTACACTGCGGTCGTGTGCGCAAGTGAGGCTGTCTTGATTTAGTTTGTTGTTGTATGAAAGCGCTATCAGGCTGTGAACAATATTTGATTGTCCCAAAGCTATATCGTTAAGTGTTTCGAATGGCATGGGAATGGCGGGCTTAGAGTGTAACATTTTGACTGTAAAATTGTAAATATGGCGATTCGTTCTCTGATGTCAGTGTACGAGTACTAGCAATGCATTATTTTCACTTACGTGTACATTTTCCTGTGGTCGATGTTCTGGTTCTGTTTATACTTCTAGCGGGAGGGCCAGAACTGGGTTGAGTTCGGAGCGATTCTTGCACCTAGGAAAAATAATTTTTTGTTATTTAAACAAGCTCTCAACATTTATTTGCTGTTACGTACAGTACAGTTTTAAGCAAATGTAAAGGGAATTCCATCTTCCGGTGGATGAACTAGAACAATATGAAATGAGTCAGCTCTGTAGCAGACAAATATAAAAATTCACAAAAACACCAGGATGCCCATAAAAATACTGTAGCAGAAAATACCGTAAAGAAACATTTCGCAATTAAAATAAGTGAAAACTAAATGCACTGTAAAGAATTAATTCATTTCACCCAATTGCTCATTAACTTTCTCAGAAATTGCCAGTAATTTTTGTCAGACACTAAAACCATTATAGAAATGGGTAAATAGTTTTCTAAGTCTTAAAAGGAAATGCCTACTGAATAAGGAACGGTTTGGTTACGTCAACATAAAACAAAACTCAAATTACGACAAACTGAAAGCGGCCAAACAAAGAGGCATCTGACAACTATACATATATGTTAGGAATTCAGAGACACAAACCCAAGTCACACAGAACGTACTGGTAATGTTTGCTGATCAGGATCTACGTCTACATCTACATCTACATTTATACTCCGCAAGCCACCCAAAGATGTGTGGAGGAGGGCACTTTACGTGCCACTGTCATTACCTCCCTTTCCTGTTCCAGTCGCGCATGGTTCGCGGGAAGAACGACTGCCGGAAAGCCTCCGTGCGCCATCTAATCTCTCTAATTTTACATTCGTGATCTCGTCGGGAGGTATAAGTAGGGGGAAGCAATATATTCGATACCTCATCCAGAAACGCACCCTCTCGAAACCTGGACAGCAAGCTACACCGCGATGCAGAGCGCCTCTCTTGCAGAGGCTCCCACTTGAGTTTGCTAAACATCTCTGTAACGCTATCACGCTTGCTAAATAACCCTGTGACGAAACACGCCACTCTTCTTTGGATCTTCTCTATCTCCTCCGTCAACCCGACCTGGTACGGATCCCACACTGATGAGAAATACTCAAGTATAGGTCGAACGAGTGTTTTGTAAGCCACCTCCTTTGTTGATGGACTACATTTTCTAAGGACTCTCCCAATGAACATCAACCTGGTACCCACCTTACCAACAATTAATTTTATATGATCATTCCACTTCAAATCGTTCCGCACGCATACTCCCAGATATTTTACAGAAGTAACTTCTACCAGTGTTTGTTCCGCTATCATATAATCATACAATAAAGGATCCTTCTTTCTATGTATTAGTAATACATTACATTTGTCTATAATAAGGGTCAATTGCCACTCCCTGCACCAAGTGTCTAGCCGCTGCAGATCTTCCTGCATCTCGCTGCAATTACATACTGTACATAAAGCAGCTGACACTAACGTATAACATTTGCAGACATTCAACCAGCCATATAGGAAAACTCACTGTCTCCAGGTTCTGTTTTGGAAACGACCAGAGAGATAGCCTGAAGCAAACTGCACCTAGTCTCGCTGTATTGCAAGTATCCGGCCAGTGCACGCTTCCTTCTTGCTACTGTTCCACCACGGCAGCTACGGCGTGCAGTCTAATCCAACGGCCGTTTCCTCTGCCTGCTGCTTGTTGTTCGCTCGCTCTCAAAAACAAGACTACACTCCCGCTTCCTCTCGAACAGGAGGTCCTCCTCGCGTTGAGCCTGTGTTATGGTGGACGTGACGCAGCACCGCCACTCACAAGGGAAACTTCCCATCACACACCCCTCAGATTTTATGGTAAAATGGCACAGTGGTCCGCCCCTGGTCGCTGAGTGGTCAACGCGACGGAATGTCACACCTAACGGCCCGGGTTCGATTCCCGGCTCAGGGACTGGGTGTTGTGATGTCCTTATCATCATCATTTCATCCCCATTGACACGCAAGTTGCCGAAATGGCGTCAACTCTAAAGACTTGCTCCAGGCGAATGGTCTACCCGACGGGAGGCCCTAGCCACACGGCATTTGCATTATAGCCCAGTGGATACTCCATTAAACACTGAACACAGATCAAGCATGGAAACGGGAAGAACGTGTACTGAACTGTGGAAAAGAAGCAAAATAGAAGCAGTGAGCGGTCCTAGCTCAAGATATTCAACATCGAGGGAACTGAGAGAACCACCGCGTCGTAGAATTCGACTGCAAAGCGGGAGATCCGTGTTCAAATGTCCCTTGTGCTCCATTTTATTTTATTTTATTTCTTCTTTTCTTTTTTTTTTTTTTTTTTTTTTTTTTGCCACAAAATTGTAAACCTTCCTTCCTCCTTCTGTAGTCTTGGCAGTCGTCATACTGCACAATGGTTACAGAATATGAGTAAAAAGAAATGTAAGTGTCGTATGACTAGGGCCTCCCGTCGGGTAGACCGTTCGCCGGGTGCAAGTCTTTCGATTTGACGCCACTTCGGCAACTTGTGCGTTGAGGAGGATGAAATGATGATGATTAGGACAACACAACAACCAGTCCCTGAGCGGAGAAAATGTCTGACCCAGCCGGGAATCGAACCCTGATCCTTAGGATTGACCTTCTGTCGCGCTGACCACTCAGCTACCGGGGTGGACCAAAATATGAGTAATATGGTAAGAATATATTACCGTCGCAAGTTGATGTGATGAATAGTGAGAGCAGGTTTGATGTTGCATAGACCTCTCACAAAAATGAAAAGAATAAATAATCGGATGTGAACTATGTGAACATGTGACCTAAGCATGTAGGTCCCTTCCTTTTACCTCGCTGTAGCAAACAAACGTTACACCACGAAACAGACGCAAACATGAATACAGTGAGCAGACATGTCAGTGACCGGACGGAGAGTTCATAATTTTGTGAAAAGAAATGTTGAGCACCAGGGAGATCTAAACACAGACTTTCTGCTTCGTAGTCCAACACCGTGACCATACAACGACGACGCTGGAGTTGTAACCGTGCGCTCGATGTTGCTTATCTTCAGCTTGTACCGTTCGCTGTTACGAGTTTGCTTCTTTTTTCACGGTTCAGAATACCTTCCTCCTGTTTTCATGCTTAATCTGTGTTCAGTTTTTGCCGGGCTGTCCACTGGGCCATCTTATCACTAAATCTGAAGGGGATGCGATGGGGAGTTTCCCTCGTTAGTTACTCGACTGTATATGCCGCACCGGTGGCGCGGATTTTAAAGGGCCGCGGCTGCCTGACGCCTTGTGACGGAACACTGTTCTAGGCAGTACTGTTGTCTGTAAGCGCCAGGTGTTGCTAGTAGTACATTGTGGGTGATTGCAGTCAGTCATTTATTTATCAAGGTTTATTTTAAGGCGCCCTTGTAAAGTTGCTAAGCAGCGAAAGTTAATTTATTCTAGTATTGTTGCCTAGTTACAAAGTTATTCGTAGGCAGGAACATGTTGTCATTTTACTTTTGGAGAGCTCTTGTATAGTCATTCTGGGTTGAAACAAGATTATTTTATTTACATAATGTGTGGATGTATCTTGGCATAACTTCTGATGTATATTAACGTTGCTCGTTGCGAGAATAGCTCATTGTTGAGGCAGTACGTTGTTTTGAGCTATTGTATCCTTTGTTTCCTGAAAATATTATTCTTGAGTTCGAGTAAAAAAGGCTTAACATTCAGTGCTTCCTGCTGTTGGATATAATATTTAACAAGAGAAATATTAATTACATGCTTGCACAACTATCAGTCAGATCCCAGTGCAGCCAAATCCTACACTTCAATTTGGGTAGCATGTTGTGCTAGTGTGACGCCCAGTTAGTCTTTGTATTACATTTTTTCAAATACTGTATTGTGTTTTGTCTTGTTTCTGGTATGGCCGTTAGATACACGCTGAGAGTCGTCTGATCGCAGAAGGATGCGATGTCCATTCGAGGGTTCATTCGAGAGGACCCTGCGAGCATCGTTGCCGGGTGACTGCAGCATCTTCGCCAGGTGTCGTGGGAGTCGTTACAGTTGACACTGGAAAAGCAGATGGACATAAGTAAGGAAATTAGCAGTAACTAGTTGGTTCCCGTATTCTTCTGTGCAGTGTAGTAGATTACTGGTAAAGGCTACTCACTATGCAGAAACGGTTAATAATTTAAAATTTTTAAGTAAGTGAGGAGAAAATGAAAACAAAACGCACAGTAACTTTACATGCGTTGTATCAGTTCTCTCGGATATTTACGAACTGACAGAAGTTAGTAATTTATTTTGTTCGGTACCCGCTTGTAAAGATAATTGCAATGAGAGACAAGTTATCACTTCGTTTTGGAACCGTCTTGTATAGTCATTCTGGGTTTAGGCTAGATTATTATATTTATATACTTTACGGATGTATTTTACCTTAAGATCTGTTGCATATTAATGTTCCCCTTTCAATCGATACTTAATTTATTCAGATCAGAAGACTACAACTATTTCTAAAATATATTTTAAATATATTCTCCATGGGTGTGACCCACTGTGGCGCTGTCGAACTGCTGTCAAATGCTGTAATGATGTATCTACAAGTAAATGCTCATCATGTACATTTTAGTGATGTACGAGAAAATAAGTGTTACAAAATAAATGTTGTGGCTAACCTGTGATACTTCTATATATATCCTGTGATACTTCTATATATATAAATCCCACACTCGATTCTCGTATCTTTCATGTTTATTTACTATTTTCTAATCCTGAATTCTGTTCAATGAAGTCTCTGTTTTATTGAAGGATAATCACGGGTAAAAGTAAAGTGACCAGCAATCCTTGAAGCCTTTAAGAAGAGGACAAATGTATGGAAGCCAAAGGTAGGTGTTATTACCGTGGACAATAAAGACGATAACCAAGTATGTGAAGCTAACCTTGCTAGTATACCTGCAAATGGCAGTGAAAGTGAGAAAACAAGTAACTCGCAGAGGGACCTACATTCAGTTAATGAAAAGTGTGAATGTTTCATGGGCGAATAGGATGTGAATGAAATGTCTGATATGTCAGTTCACAACACAATGTTTGAAAACTGTAACATGTACTCAGGGTAGTGAAGCTGACCTGGAACGCCTTTTAGAAAATCACGTAGGAGTTGCCAGTGAAATGGAACTGAAGTGTGGTACGTATTCATATATGACCACCTTTTGGAACAGTGTTGTAGTAACACCAAATGAAGAAAATGGTAGCAAAATCTATGAACACAACATTAGATTTGTTTATGCCTTGGGTACAACTGCTAAGGGAGCTACTGCAGGTGCAGTTTTCTGTGACATGATGAATCTTCCAAAGCCCCCAACCAAGTTTATAAACTATAATAGATCTATAGGGTGTAAAGTAGGGTTGGGGTTGGGTTGTTTGAGAGAGGAGACCAAACAGCGACGTCATCGGTCTCACCGGATTAGGGAAGGACGAGGAAGGAAGCCGGCGGTGCCCTTTCAAAGGAACTATCCCGGCATTTGCCTGGAGAGATTTATGGAAATCACGGAAAACCTAAATCAGGATGGCCGGACGCGGGATTGAACCGTCGTCCTCCCGAATGCGAGTCCAGTGTGCTCGCCACTGCGCCACCTCGCTCGGTGTAAAGTAGAAGACTTCTGTATACAATCTATGAAGAAAGCTGTGGAAGAGGCAGTAATCGGAAACAGTGGTAATAGAAACTTGACTGCAGCATTCGATGGTACCTTTATAAACGGGGACACACATCTCTTCATGGTGTAGTATGCACCACCAGTATGTAAACAGGGAAAGTTTTAGATGTAGCAGTAATGTCTAAATATTGTAGGTGTCCACAAAAAATATAGGTACACATGAAAATAATTGCACAGCCAACTATAGTGGCAATAGTGGAGGAATGGAAGTGACTGGCATTGCTAGTATATTTCAACGTTCTGTTGTGTGTGATGAAGTGCGATATGTGAATTACCTTTGTGACGGTGATTCTAAAAATTTCAGACATATTCAAGAACTGAATCCCTATGTTGATAAAGATGTAGTGCAGAAATCTGAATGTATTGGACACGTACAGAAACGAATGGGACCAAGACTTTGGCGACTGGAAGTTTCATGCAAAAAAGAAAAACTCAGTGATGGTAAATTGTTGGATGGGAAGGGAAGGTTAACTGACAGTGTAACTGACAAAATAAAGAACTATTATGTAGTGGCTATTAGACTAAACACACACAGGGTCGACGGAATGAAGAACGCTGTTTGGGCTTTTTTTCATACTGTTTCAATCGGTGAAAATCCCCATGATTACTAGTTTCCCAAGGGAGAAACAGTTGGCGTAAGTTCAGCGAGGGATTGGTAACAAGTGAAGTGTACACTCTTAACCGCCTGATACGGTAATGGGGGCTATAAAACTTATTTTCACAGACTTAGCACACGTTTCAACATAGCATGAGCGATGCTTGCTTTAGAGAAGGAACGTCTCTGGGCTGCTGACAGTGCTGTAAATAGCCTAGAAATGCAAGGCAGAGTAAGCAGGAGGAGGAAAAAGAGGAAACTGGAGGAGGAGGTAGCAGAAGATGAATATAATCCATCCTACGGACGTGGAATGCACTAAAAAGATGATCCAAATTTTGTCGCTCGATTCCCAAGAGTTCTATTTTTTCGTACAAATTACGTGTTTTCTCAGAATCTACCAAACTAGTTTGCTTCAAATTTTCAGGAAATGTTACACAATCCCTTCTGCGTAACTTAAAACAGGGGTTTTCGAAAAAACTGTATATTGATGAATTTATAAAAAAAATAATGACACAAGAAGTAGTGAATTTTCATTACAATAGTAAAAATTAATCTCTAACAACTGAACTCATATTTTTAAAAATCCCTGTGTTAAGGTTTAGCCAATACCTCAATAAATAACCTGTAAAAATTTCAACTTTCTAGCCCAAATACTTTCTGAGGAAACATGTAATTTATAACAGCTATTTTAAAATTGGAAAGGTAGGGCTTTCAAGAGGCCCTTAAGCGAAATGTGTAATGTAATTTCGGCTCAACATCTTACCACTTCTTCCGCGCTCCTAGCATTGAAATAAATTTTCTCTCGATCAAGGAGAACAAAAATAGTGGATTTCCAGTTACTGAGCTGTTGGTGTAGGAAGTGGGTGAGCTGCAGAAGATGGTCATCATAGGACAAGTTGAGACGGAAGCCACTTTGTTTAATAGAAAGGAGGTGATGTTGGTTCGGTTGCAGATAGATGCATCAGGAGAGGTTGGATTCAAAGACCTTGCTGAACATTGGGGTCAGGCTGATGGGGCAGTAGTAGGTATCAGCGGGTGGTTTGATTTGAGGAGAAGTAGGATTTTGGAAGTTTCCAGTAGACAGGACGGTATTATAAAGAGTTAATGTGGTGACTACAAAGGAGATTGAGCATGCCTTGAGGCGTCAATATTTTAGGCAATCGCTACTAGATGAATTACTTGTTTTAAGTAGTGTGCTGTGATTGCTGAATTTAATTATGTGGCGTGTTGTCCAGGTAATAGAAGCTAGGAACCTAGGGTGGGATAGTGATACTTAAGCCTTCATGGACTGTAGGAAAAAGGGAGCAATCAAAACGAGGGTCGTCAAGAAATGAGTAGATGTTGGACAGATACGAGAATACAAAGTGGTAAGCTATGCTCAGATTGTCAGATAGGTGATGCTTGTTGTTGAGAAGCGGGTGGTGACGGATGGAATAACTTTCACTACCGTGGAATGCTTTCCAGTCGTTGGAACAGCAAATGGGGAATGTAATGTTGAATCTGGTGTATGTCTTGCGACAGTCCAGACAGCTTTTAGCATTTAGTAAATTCTTGTCTCCATTTTTGCTTGTGGTGTGTAAATGTATTCCAGTCACTTATCAATAGGAGAAGCCATATAAGCAATCAGATGTGACATGTGAGGATATATGGCCCTGGGAGGAATGTGAACGGCTGTATCGTCTGATAGGGTCTGCTGCAGGAAGGATGTGGCACGAGAGAAATCTTAAGGTTGCTGGAAGGTTAGAGAGTGGCTTCCAATTGGGGCACCTGTGGATTCCCAGTAAGCATTGCAGATGGTGTGAGGGGAGTCTTGTCTAGCTTGTGGTGGCTTACTGAAAAGGGGCTTCTGGGGATGAGGTAGTGGGTACGGGATTATGAAAAGAGCAGGTACGTGGTCACTTGTAGTTGGATCGAGGACTTCTGTAGCGAGGCATCCAAGGAGCTTGGGAGATGCTAGGACAACATCTAGATGGGTGTCCTGTGAGATAGGCACAATGTCACCTAGGTGGGTGTCTGAAAATGAAGACGATACTGGAGTTCAGCAGGTATGTTGTGGTTAGCGGCAATAATTTAGGCGGAAAAGATGTGGTTAATGTTGGTGAGGAATTCATGAAGAATAAGGTGATTAGGTCGAATGTAGATAGTGGTGCAGTCACAGTTAGATTTTTGAGGCATTGGGTAAGTGTAAAGTGTTCAGTGGGAGAATTGTATACGGGCTGTTGCCCAATGAGGATGTTCTTGTGGTGGTCAGTTGCAGTTTCGTCTCTAACCAGGGAAAGGGAGTTATCTGTATGCTGGAGGGCTTAGACAGATGTTCAGAGTGTGTGTCAGGCTTTGAGAATCGTTCCAATAACGATGAAGGTATGACATTGTTTGGGACAGGTTATGCATGAAAACAGGCTTGTTGGTGGGAAGGGATGCTTTATTGCTGTTGCACCATGAAGAGATGTTAGGAAGTGGGTTGTGTGGGCAAGGGGATGATGGGATTAAACAAGGGGTGGGATGAGACAGCTGAATACAAAGTGAAGTGGACTTACCTACGGGAAGGTAGCGTGAGTGCTGATTGAACTACAACGGAAGTTTTTGGAGTGTATGTGGCATCATAAGGAGGAATCCGATGATACCTTCAGACAGTGGGAGGTGGGTGGACGTCGTTATTGGAATGTACAGGATAGTCAATGATTTGGCGGAATTGGCAAGATGGATATTGTTGCAGGTGTTTCAGATGAGTGGGAAAGTGAGATTTGTACATTGTTTGAGAAAATAGGACAATAAAGACAGGTGGCTAGATTTTTACAGTCAGTACTGAAATGGCCATTATATGGAAGGCATTTTTGCTGATAGTAGGATTGGGAAAGGGATTTAGAGGGTTCTACTTTGGGAAAGCGGCCAAAAATCAGCTTTCTCTCTCTGAGAAGGTGCCAATGGTGGTGCAGACTTCGTGAAAATGTTCTTGATGAAGATGGGCCCTGAATCGTCATAGACATGGACGGCTGCATGGGCTTCTGTGTCAGGATGGGAACTGAGTTCGCAGACTGTCCTTGATCTGACGGTTAACCATGGTTATCATGTTAATAAAGGTGGAGGATGGCGAGGAAAATGAGATGGTTTTACTTGGAAGACGGTGCTGAAGGGGTCTAGGGAAGTATGAGGGCTGGAGATAATGCTTGGAATTTGGAGGTGGAGGTCTGTTTGGATGCTAGGGTTTGTGGGATTAATAATGACTGAATATTTGTGAGGTGTGATCTGGGCAACGGAAAGATGTGAAACGTACTTACTGGTTTCAAGAGTGAGGGATTTGGCATTAAGGAATTTGGGATCAGGGTGGGATAGATGAATGCATGAACAGCCTGGGATGTGTAGGATGGGGCGTAGTGTCCTTGTCTATGATAGGATTGAGATTGATTCGAGTTTTTGTGGGAATTGTGCTGGAAGTTGAGTCTGTGTTAGGGGGCTTCTGTGGTTTCTTAGAAACAGTGATGCTTAGACACTGGGAAATGGGAGATGGTTCTTCCATTTGACTCAAGGCAGTGTGGGGTCTTGTTGGCTGGATCACAGGTAATGCAATTCCTGGCATTGACACAGTAACACAACAAGACATTATATTTGCTGATGCTGGAGCAGGGAAGTTACAGTGTGGGAAAAGTTGTAAGGGGGATAAGCAAAGGAGTAGGAAGAAGGTGGGGAAGAAACCATGGGAAGAAAGTAGAGGGTAGGTGAAGAAAGAGATTGTAGTTGGGAACAAGACTGCGGGAAGTGTAGGGTGGACATGTCGTGGTGAATTGGAGGAAGTGGTCCAGTGACAGTGGGAGCAGGGGATCAGTTGGTGTAGATGACAGAGGTGGTAAATATATCCTCAGTGGAGGAGGGGAACGTGGTACAATTAGTAAACTATGATTACTGACGATGAAATGTCGCCAAGGTGATGGGAGACGACAGCAGTGACATTCAGGTTAATGTGGTGCCAACGAAAGCAACAGATAATGGCGTTGGCGACAGAAGCAGAAGCGGTGAGAGTACTGCACAGGAAGCGACACTACTGCTGCAGAGGTGGTGACATGACTACTGCAGCGATGGCGAGACTGTAGCTGAGGAGACAGCGAGATGACTATGGCTGAGGTGACTGAGACTGAGGTGGCAAAGACGAGTGATGTGGGCGCGTTATAGATGGGAGGTAGAGGTGGTGAGAGAAATGAAGTGACAATGAGGATGATCTATATGATGAGATGGGAATAATGATGAACACACACACACATACACACACACTCACACACACACACACACACACACGGGAAGAAGAAAGCTTGAAGACACAAACTATGTAGACACACGAAGTACTGTAGATGGAGTGTAAGAGAGTGCTCACATTAGGCTATGTAAGATGAAAGGTGTGGATATTGGGAACTATCGATCTTGTGGCAGGGAGTGCCCTAGCCAGTCTAGTCAAGTAGCCACTAGGACTGAGGGATTCCAACCATCGGATGGAACTCACTAAAGCTCTGACATGCATAAATCAGTTCACAGTTCATTGCGTATCTACAGAAGAAAAACACTTTAGTGACTCAAACATGTTTTGCCTGATGCTCTCCTATCAACAAAGATCGGAACTGTCTGCACAGATGTGACTTGCTCTCTTGTATTGTGTGTGCTGTTTGTCGGAATAATTTTTAAATCTACATAGTGGCAACTCTGTGCAGCCACAGCTGTCAGGTATGGTTAAATAAAATGCCCTACGCAGCTAGGTCGTAGAGCATTATTTTCATACCATGTTGTTCTTCTTCATCACCTGTCAACTTAATAACTGAATTCGCTCGCAACTCTATAAGCACATCTTGTTTGCATATAGGATTTTCCAAGTTCGCAATGCATTTTCCCCTCCAAAGTTCTATAAGTCCCTCCAGATTCTCAAACGCCATGCTCTCCACCTCACTTTCTGGCTTTTTATCTTTTAGTTTCTGTAATATGTCCATCTGTCTTTTATATTGTGTGAAACACTCATTTGCATTTCATCTGTATCCGTATTTTAATTAATCTACAATCAAACTTTTATACTGTAACTCATGCAACTGACTGTCTTTTTATGTCAGACGTTTATTTTTGTCAACGGCCATGTCTAATTTAATATGTTTTATGAGCGGTGACTTGTATCCGCTGACACCCCAACCCCCTGCCGCATGGTGCAAGGAGGCTGAAATAACAATAAAAAAAAATTGCAAAGTATTTGTGAGTTTGCTGTCGATGACACCCGCTGCTAGTTTTGTAGTAATTACAGTGAGACAATTATTTTTGGTGCAAGATTGTTGAATGCCACTCTCTGATGGTTGCTTTTACACAGAAGAGCCAAAGAAACTGGTGCACTTGCCTAATATCGTGTAGGGCCCTCGCGACCACGCAGAACGGTTGCAACATGACGTGGCATGGACTCGACTAATGGCTGAAATAGTGCTGGAGGGAACTGACATCATGAATCCTGCAGACCTGTCCATAAATTCGTAAGAATACGAGGAGGTGGAGATTTATTCAGAACAGCAGGTTACAAAGCGTCCTAGGTATGCTCAATAATGTTCATGTCTAGGCAGTTTGGCGGCCAGTGGAAGTGTTTAAACTCAGAAGAGTGTTCCTGGAGCCTCTTTGCAGTAATGCTGGACGTGTAGTGTGTCGCATTGTCCTGTTGGAATTGCCCAAGTCCGTCGGAATGCACAATGGACAGGAATGGATGCTGGTGACCAAATAGGATGCTTACGCACGTGTTGCCGGTAAGAGTCGTATCTAGACGTATCGGGGAGCCATATCACTTCAACTGCACACTCTCCATGCCATTACAGAGCTTCAACCAGCTTGAACAGTCCCCTGCTGACACGTAGAGTCCATGGATTCATGAGGTTGTCTCCATACCCGTACATGTCCATCCACTCGATAAAATTTGAAATGAGGCTCGTCCGAGCAGGCAGCATGTTTCCAGTCATCAACTGTCCAATATCGGTGTTGACGGGCCCAGATGAGGCGTAAAGCTCTGTGTCGTGCAGTCATCAAGGATACACGGGTGGGCCTTCGGCTCCGAAAGCTCACATCGATGATGTTCCGTTGAATGATCCGCACGCTGACACTTGTTGATGGGCGAGCATTGAAATCTGCAGCAATTTGCGGAAGGGTTGCACTTCCGTCACGTTGAACCATTTTCTTAAATAGTCATTGGTCCCGTTCTCGCACTCGCAGGATCTTTCTCCGGCCGCACCGATCTCGGATATTTGATGTTTTACCGGAATCTACAGAAGAATGCTGAAGATTAGATGGGTAGATCACATAACTAATGAGGAGGTATTGAATAGGGGAGAAGAGGAGTTTGTGGCACAACTTGACAAGAAGAAGGGACCGGTTGGTAGGACATGTTCTGAGGCATCAGGGGATCACAAATATAGCATTGGAGGGCAGCGTGGAGGGTAAAAATCGTAGAGTCCCCTGCTGACACGTAGAGTCCATGGATTCATGAGGTTGTCTCCATACCCGAACATCTCCATCCACTGGATAAAATTTGAAATGAGGCTCGTCCGAGCAGGCAGCATGTTTCCAGTCATGAAGCAGCGCCGTATTCTGCTTGTTTACATATCTCTGTATTTTAATAGGCATGCGTACACTAATTTCTGTGGCCCTTCAATGAAATAACAGTGTGTGTTTGTGTGTGTGTGTGTGAATTTCTAAGGGACCAAACTGCCGAGCTCATCGATCCATAGACTTACACTAACTTATAGACTTAAACTAACTTATGCTAAGACCAACACACACACCCAGGCCCGAGGGAGGACTCGAACCTCCTGCAGGAGGGGCCGCGCAATCGTGACATGGCGCCTCTAACCGCGCGGCCGCTCCGTGCAGCTGCAATAACAGTCACCCTATTCTCATGTGAGGGAAAAGTGGTAAGTCGTAACGTAGTAATTATTAGTATGATAGCAAGAATGTCTACAGCTGTTTTTAGTGCAGACTAACATAGCTGTCAACGCTAACTAGTGTGGTCGGACACCGGCAACAATTTTAATAGTCCCTTTTAATTTCCCGAAAGAGCAAAATAAGTGGATTTGAATTCATCACGATTTTCAAATTTTCCATCATCTTGGATTTCGTAATTTTCACAAGAGAAAGAAAGTCAATGTAGAAAGTAGGCCAGGCAGTGGTGTCCTAGAAACGGTGGGTGTATGCTACTACTGGGAAGGTGAAAAATCTGAAAACGGAAACGCGAAGGCACAGTAAATATATAGCGGGGGTAATGAAGTGAAATTAAAAGAATGGCAGATGAATGTAAGGTAATACGAATAGCAGCAAAAAATTCTATTATTGGAGTAAAATTCTTTAAGAACAGGAAGATAAGTCAGAGAAGGAGTCACTTTGAACAATTCAGTGATAAGATTATTCTCATGACAATCGACAGCAAACCAACGCCAGCTTAAATAATTCAGGTGTAGATTCCCAATTTCACAAGCAGTATTTGAGGAGATAGAGTATATGAGAGCCACGAATGAGTAACTCAGTATGTAGAGGGAGATGATAAGCTGATAATCATCTGGCATTGGAAAACTGTTGTGGGGGGAAAGGAATTGAAATTTGTGTTACAGGAGATGTGGGCTTGGTAGTAGGAATGAGAGTGAAGAAAGACTAATGGAGTTCTGCAGTAAAATACAGCAACGAAAACTCTTCAAATGGTTCAAATGGCTCTAAGCACTATGGGACTTAACATCTGAGGTAATCAGTCCCCTAGACTTACAACTACTTAAACCTAACACATCCATGCCCGAGGCAGGATTCGAACCTGTGACCGTAGCAGCTGCACGGTTCCGGACTGAAGTGCCTAGAATCACTCGGCCACAGCGGCCGGCACGAAAACTCTGTTCAAAGGTCACAAAAGGAGGAGCCTTACTTTTAAAAGGTCAGATGAGAGAAGATATCAGATATTGTATTGTGAAGTGTATATAGGAGCAGATACAAACTCAGACCACAATTTGGAAGTAATGAAGAGTGGGCTGAAGTTAACGATTCGGAAGAATAAACGTAGAAAGAAGTGAGAGGTACTCACGAATGACTAGATGTGTTTGAAATTACATAAGGTTATACTGCGGTAACATATACTAGAGCGGGGAGTTGAGTTTATGGCGAAACGAAATCTTTAAAAAGTGAAATCACTGAAGTTGGACCAGCAAATGCAGATACAAGAACTCTAGCTCAAATAAATCTTGGGTAACGAAAGAAATACAAAAAAACTGATGGACAGCAGAATGTAGTACAAAAATGCTCTTGAAAAATATAGAAGTACAGTAGTATAAGTCGCTTAGAAATGAAATAAACAGGAAGTGCGGGGAAATAATACGAAATGGTTGCAGGGAACTGTGAAGGAATGGAAAAAGAAATAGTCGTCGGAACGTCAGACTGAGCAAAGGCATCAACATTAAGCGACCTGGAAGAATTCCGCTGTTTCACACAGAGAATATAGACGACAAATGGAAAGAATACACTAAAGCCCTCTAAGACGGCGAGGAACTGCTGTCGGGTTAGTAGAAGAGCTGGGAGTCGATACAGAAGTCATAGTAAGACCCAGCGCTACAGCCCGCGTTTGACAGAACCGTAGATGACTTGCGTTCAGACAACGCAAACACTCCTTCGACATTCCTTAATTCATTGGGAAAACGGCAACTAAACGACTATCCAAGTTGGTGCGCAGAATTTACGAGACAGTGCGATGCTACATTTATTTTATTAGGCTATTAAGCTATAAATTGAAATAAAGGGATCTGCCTCCCAATTTTCTGTGCATTCGGAGACGACAGTGAGATGGAAATTGCTCAACCTTATAGGGATCTCCATTGATTATATATTTATGATATTTATTTTAACCAATATTTGCCAACGCGTGAACTTAATTGAGCTGTGGCTGGCTCGCATCATGCCTTGTTTTTCTATCATTGTTTGCAGTCCAGTTGTGTCTTATTTCTTCTTCAGTTACCGTCATAACGTTGCTGTCTTCTCTCCGTGAGTGACAGCAGCCGTGTGTATCGATATTAGTACTGCTGTACTATCTTTGGTGTGGCGGATATATTTTCCGGGTGTGCTGTGAGTGGCAGTCGGTCGATGGGGCAGAGCAGCGAGGAAGTCTCTGTGGCGCGTAGTCAGGCCAGAGCCACTGGCGGCATGCACGCGCGGTTGGAGTTGTGAGGCGCTTCTTGCGACGGTTACGAAGTTCGTCGCCCACCGATGCTGGAGCCTAAAGTTGAGTGCCCACTTAACGTACTATCAAGCCTCAACTGCTATCACATCTCTTCGTTTGATCCTGGTTGTCGCCTTCTGGGAGATTCCCGTGTGCAACAACGTGTGTGCATTGAAGTCGGTTAGAATTGCAGCCGTCTTCCTGTGTGGTGTTTAACTGAACTTAATTCATTCCTTCATTAATGAAGTGTACCCAGCTGCGTGTCCCCACCTGTGGAAGGTCGGCCGCCGAGTTGCAGGTCTTCTCAGTAGAAGCCACATAGAGCGTCTTGCGTGTCAGTGATGATGAGTACAATGCAACATCCAATCCCCAAGCTGAGAAAGTCGCCGACCTGGGTGGGAATCGACACCGGGCCCACTGCATAGCAATCAGACGTGCTAACCACCCAGCTCCGGGTGTGGACTGCTGGTATCACACTGGCCTTAATTTGAAGAAGAAATTTCTGAGAATGTACATTTGGAACACAGCGTTTTCTGGAAGTGGATGATGGACAGTTAGGAAACCATAAAATAATGGAAGCTTCTAAGATGTGGTGCTATAGAAGCATGTTGAAAACTAGGTGGACTGACAGGAAAAGAAATAAAAAAGTTCTCCGCAAAATCTAGTGAACGAAAGAACATATGGAAAACAATGACAAGAAAAAGGCACTGGATGAGAGGCTATGTGTTAAGGCATCAGAGAATAACTTTAATGGAACTAGAGGAAGAAGTAGGAACGTAAACCCTAGGAGGAGACAGGGATAAGAAATATATGTCGAACAAATAATTTAAGACATTGCGTACAAGTTCTACTTTTATGAGGAGACCACGGCAAGTGCCACAACTCGTCTTCTCAGAAACTTCACTTAGGTGTCAAGAGATGCGATCACGTGTCTCGGATTATCCGTAAATACTCAACCGTTTCTAAGGAAACGACTGTCTGATTTTTCGACGTAATTTATATCTCAACGGACATGATGGCACAGTGGCTAACGCCGGGGGTTCGCACCTTTATGCCCAGTGTTTATTTTCATTTATTTTATTATTATTTCTCCCATGTGTCTACCACCGCCCATATAAGGTTACTACACGAATGTTTGTTATCAAGTTAGGAGATATAAGGGCGTTATATTAACTGTAAAATCTCGAGTGCTTTTATCATATACTACATACGTATAGTCTCATTTTTTAAAATTCATTCACCAGACATTCAATTAGTAAACGAATAAGGTCAATGTTATTTCAATATACCCTGGAACACATTCGTATAATAAGCATCTAAGGACATGGGTAAATAACTGAACAACAACAATAATAGTTGGGCTTGGAACACAGGGCGCAAAATTACGAAGCAAGGACGGTAGTCATTGTGCCACAGCTTTAGTTCCTCTATTTGCTCGCTAGAAGGCACGTAAAGTTCATGGGAAAACTTGACCGTCGTTTTGTCAGAAACGGTGAAATACCTAAGTATAATACAAGACACGTTTTTGCTTATTTTAACTCCTCTTCCACTGAGCGCCTATTCTGGGGAATCGAATTATGGCACTTGCCCTGTTCTCCTAGTTACACGAGAGGAAGTCGTGGAGTGTCGCATCAAACCACTTGGAGGACTGGTGAAAACAGGACTGTCACTATAAGTTCTAGGTTGCCACACTTTACTGCGTTCTTCGAGACGATGAGTGATTTTGAAGACAAGATAGAAATGATGTGAATGTGATGTTTTCTCAATTGTCTCCTGACATACATACAAAAATAGAATGAAAAATGTAATACTAGATGAAGCAATAAAGCAGATCAAACAGCTGAATTTAAGTTTTCACCTATGATGGTTTTTTAAATCATAGGTAGGTATATAACAAGCGATAAACTATGTACAGCCTAGATTATGCATATTTTAACTTTTATGCTTATTGCTCGGGATTTACATATGTTTAAACGTTTTCTAAATGCTTACAACATATGCTCTTCCCTTCACGAGCAGGATGCTTTAGAAATCATGTAATTAGGAATGGATTCCCACAAGACAGTGAACTATTTCAATTTTAGAACTCATTCAGTAGCTAATCTCGTATAACCGTCTTGCTGAGCGAATTTTGCTTTTATTCTTGCGAAGGCGAATTAAAACTTCTGCAGTTGTAAACGTGGAACAACGGTGTTTGCTATTTAAGCGTGTTCTCTTTGTTTTTATTCGTAAGGAGGCGATCTAAGAATACCACAATTAGGAACCAGTCGCAGATTCATTACTGCAACAGCTGTTGCTCTCGGAGGGTCGCTGCTGTACCACGGAACTCCGCCCTTCAAACCATTATGTGCGGCTCTGCTTTTGTTTGTGTTCTCGCTGGTTCTGGCCAGAGAGCAACACAGAGCCATTCGAGTCCGAAAATTTTAATTACGGTTTCATTATTGAATGAAATGGCTTGCACTCAGTGGAGTGCGCATGCTGAATTCAACCTGCAGCCGCAGATTAAATCTGTTTGCTGGTCTGGGAATTCGCCCCGGATTGCTGTCTGGTGCAGTGGCCTCTCTAATTTATGGTAACATCCTCACTGCGACTGAAGACCAGAGTGATACATTCGTCGGAATTTTAAATACGGTTGTACTGTTTTGTGTAGAGTGGAGTATTTCACTGAAATGGGTGTATGCTGGCGCCGTAGTCGACACACGACGGAAGGAAATATTTTGACCTGACCGTGAACGACCGTTTTCCCCCAAAACGCTTTTGTTTTTCAATTTTGCCTCCTTTTAGCCTAACTTACTTACTGTAACAGTTTCGCATGTGACGGGTTCTATCCCAAGTAAGCAGTAGCTCTGCTCAATACATATCAGAGCTATCACACACTTCGCTGGTGTGAAACCTTTCCCTATAGTAGCTTTTTTAGATGTGGTAACTGTTGGAAGCCAGGGGGTACCTAACCTGGTGAATGAGGTATTTGTTTCAACAAATCGTACTAGCAAATTTTCAGTTTTCCACTGGAAATCGTTTTGCGACCGTAATTCCCTGTAAATTAAAGGGGGCCCATTGGGCTTTGCAATAGAAGTACGAAACTCTTTTCAATTTTTTTGGCTACATATTTTGTCTAGGGATGAAGTTCGATACTTATCCCATTGCCGTACTGCAAAGTTCAAACCAGATAGTCAGCGCTATTGAACTGTAGGCAACATGTGGCTAGGAGGAATAACATATGAAAGTACAGTAAACAAAATTATTTACCGTTTTTAAACCTCCAATTGCTTGTGGCTTGCCACAACATATGGATTAACACCAATCTACAAGACATGATACTTCGAATCTAATGTTCCAAAAAATGAATACGAATTGCTATTGAAACTTTTGCAAAATATGGCTCAACCTGTAGTTAATATCAACCAAGTGCCAATAATCCTCGTTAATGTTCAGAGGTCAAGTCGCCAGTGAAATACCGGACCGTCTCTAAGTTCACGAAACTTCACTGCGAACACTATACGATTGCTAACTGCTCTGCTGTCAAGAGTCCGTTAGTTGAAGCTGATAAACTTTCCAAGTCCACAAACCTACCTCTCGAAATTGTTCAAATTCCCCAGACTTACAGTCAGGAAAAAGTCAGTTACTTGGATCTCATTCACAAGTTGGCAAGCCAAGATGGCGATTCACGTAAACAGTCTACCAGCCATCTACCGCAGAATCATTAAATCGCACTTTAGTTACATTCTGATGCTTAATATAAGATGTAATATTTTATTGGAAGTACTCTGGCTAGCTTATTCAGGCGACATGCAGCAGCTTGACTGATAAATGCAACGTTTTTTAACTCCCGCTAGGCGCATGGCCATTTTACAAGATAAACGTACACTAATTCTAATTCCTGCAGTATGTTTTATATAAAGGGTGATTAAGCTGCCCCTACCGACTCGTTTTATGAGACCTGCGCTACGTATCAGGAACGGTATTCAGAGAGACGTGAGCCACGTAGTCGATATAAGTTCCCACTCAGAGTTTTGGGCGACTATCAGCAAACGGAATCATCCTCTAAAAATACAAATGAGGATTGGTCATGAGTTACACGGTAATTTTGGACGAAGATATACCCTACTGCTGCCATACTTATCCACATGTCTGCAATCTTTGTTTGTGTAACTGAGGGTGTAGTCACACAGGTTTTGGGTATCTCTGTAAGTTTATTCCGTTTATAACACTTAATCTTTCGTATATAGTTCAGAGGTTACATACCTGGAAATTTTTACTTCCTAGCTTCCCATTTTGATATCTTGAGCTAGTTTCGTTGTTTCTATTGGTGATACACACTTTATTAGGCGATGTTTCTGAACAATTTATGAAAGATTAAGTATTATAAACGGGATGAACTTACACAGACGTCCAAAGCCTGTATGACTACATTGATAATTACAAGAAGAAACATTGGAGACACTTGGAAAAGTATGACAGAAGTAAAGTATATCTTGGTCCAAAAATACCGTGTAACTCATTTTTTACAGTACGCCAGTTGTCCAACGCTCTGAGAGGGAGCTTTTATGGATTATTGGCTGTCATCTGTCTGTATACTGTCCTCGGCATGGACGTAGTGCGGGTTGCATAAACTAATTGTTAGGGGCAGCTGAATCACTCTGCATGTGAAATCTGAATGTCACCAGCTCTTATGTAGTGTTTCCAGAATTTCTGTGAGACATACAGTTTGGGAGATATTTTTGTTGTTGTGTGGGCAAGGGCAGAATATAAAAATTATTCCAAATTAGTAAGTTAACCCTCAAAGCGACACATCGGTCTGACAGACCGTCAGTGTTTTTTAAACGTATACTGTGGCAACACTGTTCTCCTGTTTCCCCTCCACAGTACCTTCACATTGTTAAATCATATACGTAGCAAAGTCACTGTAGTTCAGCTTACGGCTTCTAACTGTCAGCTACGCTGTAATTTCGTAAGCCCTACAGGTCTGTCAGAGAGGGTGTGTCGAATTAGATATGAAAACTATCGGTCTGTTAGACCGGTTGTTTCGTATCATGTGTGATTTATTTTTTCGACTACTTCTTACTTTTGTGACGTGTCCCCTTTTGTGTGTTTTAGAAGACTCCATGATGGCAAGTACTTCGGGGTGTATTCGTAAATCAACTAGAGGCCCAAGAAATGAGAGAATACGGTGCAGTGATGCCAGTTTTGAGAAAAAAAATTTCCGAGTGGTTACAGGAAAGCAGTGATGAATCCGAAGTAGAAATTGAATATTCTGATTCTAATTGTGATTTTACAATTACTGACGAGGGAGATGATTATCAGAGAAAAAAAATAATGGCTATACGTTGATATTAAGTGAGAATAGCGATGATGATGACGATTACATCGACGATTGTGACAATGTACTTGAAACGCGCAAGATATTTTTACGGACAATATACATGGAGAGAGAAGCAACATGCCAGATATTTTTCTTGGAAAAAGGAACAAAAAATATTTTGTGTGGAATAGACTGGAACCAACAAGAGCAGTCAGAACACCAAGTCATAACGTTGTGAGACAATTACCTGGACTGACTAGGAAAGCTACTAACTTCGATAATCCTGACATTCGTGCAATTTGGGAGTGCTTGTTTCACCAAGCTATGATTGACACTATCGTTTTTCATACAAATATGAAAATTTTGCCAGTGAGGAACAACTTGAAAGACACAACAAACCAATCTAACTACCGCAAAACTGATTCTGCAGAAATTCATGCCTTTATTGGTTTGCTAACGTTCGCATCGATTTTCAAATCTGCCCACGAAAATGTCATCTCTCTCTTCACCAAGGACCTGAGTGGAAGACCAATATTTAGAACAACGATGTCTGTCAAACGGTTTGAAATACTGATCAACTATCTACAGTTTGATGATTCTAAAACACGTGATGTGAGGAAAAAATGTGACCTTGTGGCTACCATCTCTGAAATATTCAACAAGTTCACATATAGTTCCCAGCAGATGTATTGCATTAGTGAAAATATGACGATTGACGAAATGCTTCTTCCTTTCAGCGGGAGGTGCGTATTTCGAATTTATATGCCAAAGAAACCCGCCAAGTATGGCATCAAGATACTGTGCATGGCTGACTTTATACCTTTTCAATGCTTACATTAACACTGGACGGGACAGTGTTGTCACTGGACTAAGTGAAGAAAAAAATAAATTTTCTAAACCTACGCAATTAACAGTGCACCTATGCAAACCAATTGAAGGTTCAAACAGAAACGTCACTGCAGATAATTGGTTTTCATCCATGGAACTGATAGAAGAACTGAGAAATAGGTCACTGACATTTGTTGGGAACATAAAAAAATCAAACTGTTATTCCACCAGAATTCAAGTCTGATAAATCTAGACCAGTTGGATCAGTTCTCTATAGTTTTTCTAATGATTTACCTGTTACTTTGTTGTCTGTTGTTCCAAAGAAGAACAAAGCTGTTGTTCTCATATCTTCAACGCACCACAGCAACGAAACCGACCCTGTCAAGAAAAAGCCAGAAATGATCTACTATTATAACAAGACAAATGGTGGAGCAGAGCTTCTGGACCTAAAATGTGCCCTATATTCTTCCAATAGGAGATCTAGAAGATGGCCGTCAGCTATTTTTTTACACATTTATAAACATAAATTGTGTAAACCGTTTCATACTTTTCTTGTGCTATCGACGAAACGCTATTATCAAAAGGGTGAGGTTTATCAAAACGTTGGCCCACTCTCTGATAAAACCGCACATCAGACGACGGCTCACCGTTCCGAATCTGCCTCGTTATATCAAGGACCTCATACGGCAAGAGCTGCTTGAAGAGGAATCTGTTGCGTGAGGAGATGGTGAAGTTCCAAGCGATAAAGTGGAGAAGAAAACCTGCTCTAAGTGCCCACCTTTCAAAGACCGGAAGACTTCCTACAAGTGTGTTTAGTGTAACAAGATGATACGTTTGGAGTGTAGCAGGAAAGTGTGTACCACATGTGCAATCAAAACTGAATAAACGTTGATTTTCAAAAACAGTTACAATATTATTTTCTCAGTAAGAATATATGTAGTAACTTTGTTAATTTTGGATAAATAAAACTAAAAAATAACTCAGTTTAATGTTTCATATAAAAATATTGTCCTAAACCCATAAATAAACTATTAAAATGTTAAAACTATGAAAAAATATGGAAGAAGAAAAATCAGGTCTCTCAGACTGGACGTTTCTAATTATGTACTATCAGCCTATGTTTCTGTTTAAGGGTTAAAATGATCATATTAATTTATACACACATTGAGGCATAAATTCTTTACTACATTCTCTTGATACTTTTTTCTGTTCCTTAATTATTACTAATTAGTCCAGACTATTTTGTATTATAATAATTATTTCCGCCCTCTATTCAAAATACATAACATTGAAATAGAATCTGAAATTATCATAATTTAGTGCTGGTTTGCTAAATCTGTTGACACTCCTTTAATTATCGCAGCTAACGTCGTTCGCCGTTACGACCCTTGTCCAGCAAGAGACTGCATGCATTGCAAGCACATGACGCGGCAAGGAAAGCATATAAGCGGAGCAGGCGTGAAGTGGCAAACATTCTAGCGATGATACGGGGCATAAGTGAGGAAATTCACCATCCGAAGCCGCTCTGACAAAGAACAGATTGTTACGGCCCGGCGCATGGAAACGCATCTCGAAAAGGCGAAGCTGGTTAGCTGTTCGGGTGCTATTGTTGTGAGCGTCTATAAAAAGTGGTTGAAGGACCATGAAACCAAGAGTAGGCAACAAGACGCTGGACATCAACGCCTTATTAAAAACCGTGAACGCCGAAGCTTGCTCACTCGGCAAAGTGACATGGTGATCTGTGGCATATTTGGCGACGTAGCACAATGCTGGCACGGGCACAAGTGTCTTGTGGTACATGCGGTTCCGCGCCTACGTGTTCTCACATTGATTCGACAACATCGTCAATTATGGTTGCAGTGGGAGCGGTATCATAAAGATAGGACTGTGGGTCAAAAGAAACTTGTCACCTCATTGGATAAATCTTTTTTCCTGTTACCTCTAAGTTGATGACGTGTCCAGGCACGTCGTCATCCAGACGAAAAACCCCTCGGAACATGCACTGCGTCATGAACCCAGACCGGTAGAAGCAACATTATACTACATGACAGTACATCTGAGCATCCATGGAAGCTGAGATACTATCGACCGCCATTTCAGCAAATATCTCCTACAACCTGCTGAATCTCCATGATACTTAATACTTGGTGCAAAATGTAATATGTTTCTTCCTGCGATACAGCTACGCCTAGACTTCTCAATGTGAAACTTACAATCCCACATTGTGCAATTTCTTGTTTTGTCCCTTTGTGGTTGTCGTCTTGCGGTGTCCGCTGTGTACATCACATCCAGGGGATACACGGCACCTTAGAATTCAGTCAAACCTTTTGAAGTATTAAAAATGGAGGAGCAGCCTCCTTGTCTAGCTCACCAACTATGAAAGAATATCCTTTGACGTTAACCAGTCCCAAAAAAGTTTTGTGACGGCATATGTCCTGCTAATATGAAACAAACGCAATTATTTTGAAATTTTCGCATATGATGCATACACTTGACTCAAGTTACACAACCTTAAGAGTAACGGACTTAGCGTATTCAGCTCTGGCTGTGCGCCTCCGGCACCGCTATATATATTTTACTAGACCCGTGTTTCACGAAAATCAAAGATAAGATAAGGATTGCGCAACTTCCTGTTGCGGTTACGCAGTACTTCCTTGTTAAGAGTCAGTTCTTAAGAGACAGGCGGCTGGGCAACAACACGGGTCCTAGATTTACTAGGCCCGTGTTGCCCGAATCTTTCTTCACCAAGCAGGGAAATTTTCTTCTTCTTTTTGTTCTTGTGGTTCTGTAAGTTTTCCCAGCGTAAAGAGTATTCCATAAAGTTTCGGGACTACAGCCGGATAACGTCGACTTACTGCCACGATATTTCGGTTGACAACCATTCAGCCATCTTCAGTTGAGTATTTTGCAATGGACACTGCTAGTTCACATCGCTACCTCCGAACGTTGGTGCACTGGGCACATGTGTCTGATGAAGACAGCCTTTCAAAGGGGATGGAACACCTACAGTCGATATTCAAAGACTATGGACGTTCACATCAGATCAGCACAGCTTTAAGAAAGAGGAAACGTGACCATCTGCAAGAGCAAGAGGAGAAGAAGCGGTTCAAGTCCAGGACTTTTCTCCCGTACGTCGGAAATATTTCGTCGAAATTAGGTAGAATATTAAGAAAACCTTACGTCAAAGTAATCTTCAGCCCACCTGCAAAGACGTGTGCTCTTTTCGGTTTGGTAAAAGACGCTCAAGGATTGCAGTATGTTGGAATCTACAGAATATCTTGCCAGCGTGGCAAAGCCTACATTGGTCAGACAACGCGCAGTGCGTTAAATGTGTTGAACATTATCGCCACATTCGCCTTTCACAGCCCATAGCTGAGTATTGTATCCCCACAGGACATTGCATGGATTATTCTGCCAAGGCTCGACTGGATCTTTCTGGGATACAGTCATTAAGGAATCGGTGGAAATACGTTTCGCACAATTAATCGCGATGGCGGTTTTCAAGTGGATACGGTGTGCGAACCGGTGATTTCTTTAATTCCACGTAATCTTGACCTCGACTGGATCTTTCTGGGATACAGTCATTAAGGAATCGGTGGAAATACGTTTCGCACAATTAATCGCGATGGCGGTTTTCAAGTGGATACGGTGTGTGAACCGGTGATTTCTTTAATTCCACGTAATCTTGACCTCGACTGGATCTTTCTGGGATACAGTCATTAAGGAATCGGTGGAAATACGTTTCGCACAATTATTCGCGATGGCGGCTTTCAGTTGGATTTGGCGTGGGAACCAGTAATTTCTTTAATTTCTTCAAGAAGAAAACAGCCAATAGCAGATGACACGTCTAGCGACACTTGATTTTATCAATTTCAGGATCTGAATATTAATTCTGTGATTGCGCATTCCGACAGAGAGTGGGCATGTAGCATCAAATTACGCATAAGCCTGGGCGCCATAGGTGGAACTATATTCGAAAAGTACTCGAAACTCGACAGAGGTCGCTTATGTAGCGGCTGCGTTTGTGCACACATCTTCGGGACAATTTTTGGTGTAAAGGCAGTTATGGGAACTAGCAATCTGCAGTGCAAACGACTCACCTCAAGATGGCTGAATGGTTGTCAGCCAAAGTACCGTGGCAAGAAGTCGACGTTATACAGCTGCAATCCTGAGAGTTCATGGAATATTCTTTTCCTTCTTGTTGTTATGAATGGTTTTTCAGACTTGAAGATATGAAAAATTTAAACCGGACAATATCCCCGTTGTTTGGGAGTGGCACATACTGAAAAGACACTTGACAGACAAATTCGCCAAGCTCGTGGGTCAGCATGTAGAACACGAGCTCTTACTATTTCAGAACCAATACAATCAAAGAAAAACCGTGTGAAATTAGGCCTTTAAAAGAACTAGAAAAATGGGCAGGTTCATATAAAACAACTACAGCGTGACCAGCCACAACCGCTACGTGGATGTAGACGATTTTGGATCTAGCATATCTGAAGGCGTCGCAACTTAACCGCTCTTCGTACGTATCTCCGTTCGTCGCTGCGTCTCGGAACGAACCAACAACTGACTCGGACGTAGGCACTTTCATTAATTTTGCTGGGAGTCGTAGCGCCACATGAAAGGAACTTGGACCAAAGATACTCGTTCAAAGCATTTGGGAGAGGTGTTAGTCTGCGACATCATTACTGACTCTGCCGAGAGTGATTCCGTATGACATCAAAGTTGTCACTAGCCACACTGGGCAGTCCATGAGGGCGAACTATCTTAACTACATGCAACTCCTGAAACCCACCATGGACCGCGAACATTGCAGTCGGTGTGGTTGCTTGCGTGCCTCAGCGATACAGATAGCCATACCGTAGGTTCAACCACAACGGCGGGGCGGGCGGGGGTGGGGGGGGGGTGTATCAGTTGAGAGGCCAGGCAACCTTTGACTCCTGAAGAGGGGCAGCAGCTTTTTCAGTAGTTGCAAGGGCAACAGTCTGGAAAATTGACTGATCTGGCGTCGAAACATCAATCAAAGCGGCCTTGCTGTGGTGGTATTGCGAACGGCGGAAAGTAAGGAGAAATAAACTACAGCTGTAGTTTTTCTGATATGGTTAAATGATGATGGCATCCTCTTGGGTAAAATATTCCAAAAGCAAAATAGTCCCCCATTCGGATCTGCAGCCGGGGACTACTCAGGAGGATGTCGCCATCAGGAGAAACAAAATTGGCGTTCTACGGATCGAAGAGTGGACTGTTAGATCCCTTAATTCGGCAGGTAGGTTAGAAAATTTTAAAAGCTAAATGGATAGGTTGAAGTTAGATATAGTGGGAACTAGTGAAGTTCGGTGGCAGGAGGAACAGGACCTCTGGTCAGGGGAACATGGGATAAGAAATACAAAATCAAATAGGGATAAAGCAGTGGTGGGGTGAATAAGAAAATACGACTGCGGTTGGGCTACTATGAACAGCATAGTGAACGCGTTACCGAGCCAAGATAGACACGAAGTCTACGCCTAGCACAGTAGAACAAGTTCATATGCCAACTACCTCCACAGATGATGAAGATATTGAAGAAATGTCTGATGAGATAAAAGAAATTATTCAGATAGTTAAAGGAGACGAATGTTTAATATTGTGATGGGGGACTGGAACTCAGTAGTAGGAAAAGGAAGAGAAGGAAAAATAGTAGGTGGCTATGGACTCCGGTAAAGAATGAAAGAGGAACCCGACTGGTAAAATTTAATCATCGCTAACACTTAGTTTAAAAATCATAAAAGAAGGCTGTAAACGTGGAAGAGACCTGCGCTGTAACCGTTCTTTGCACATTTTTGAAATGGTTTTCGTATCTTCGGAAATACCATTTTTGCATATGTTACTGTGATTTGAAAATGGGTCTCGGCCCGAAATTAGTTAACGAGTGAATAAAGAAAAAGTAAAATTTGCAACTTTGACTGGTTTTTCATTGTACTGATTAACAGAAGTTGTTGGCCCACACCTATTCCAGCATGTTGGAAGTTCTCAAGAATGGACAGTCCCTTGAAAGGGATATTAAGATGACGTCAATAAAAGTAAAACAAGGATAATGGAATGTAGTCGAATTAAATCAGATGATGCTCAGGGAATTACATTAGGAAACGAGGCGCTTAAAACAGTAGGTAAATTTTGCTATTTGGGCAGCAAAATAGCTGATGATGGCCGAAGTAGAGAGGATATAATATGTGGACTGGCAATGGCAAGAAAAGTATTTCTGAAGAAGAGAAATTTGTTACCATCGAAAATGCATTTAAGTATTAGGAAGTCTTTTCTGAAAGTATTTGTCTCGATTCTAGGCCTGTATGGAAGTGAAACATAGACAATAAACAGTTTACACAAAAAGAGAATAGAAGCTTTCGAAATGTGATGATAAAAAAGAATGTTGAAGATTAGGTGGGTAGACCATGTAATTGATAAGAAGATATTGAACAGATTGGGTAAACAAGAAATCTGTGGCACAACTTGGCCAAAAGAAGAGATCGGTTGGTGGGACACGTTCTGAGACATCAAGGGATCACCAAATTAATATTCGAGGGAAGTGTGTGTGTGGCGGTGGGAGGGGGGGGGGGCAAGAGAGGAATACAGTAAGCAGATTCAGAAGGATGTAGGTTGCAGTTGTTACGCGGAGATGAAGAGACTCGCACAGGGTATGGTGCCATGGAAAACTACATCGAACCAGTCTTCGGACCGGAGAGGAGTAAGAACAACTCCTGGGAATAGACCAGAAATATGAATATATTTCGTCCGCTGAAACGGCGTTGATTCACAGACGCTTATTTTTAGGATGCGGATGAACGTTGTCGCTTATTACTAACATCTTTAAAGAGAAGGCATCCTCATAATTGCACTACAGGAGATGTTATCGGAATAACTGTTCATCTGCGCAATTAGTTGGTCCAGTACGTTTCCAATGTTGTGCAATGTAACCTCTGCTTGCACTGCCAACCTGAGAAATGTAATGATATGTAACTTGTCCTATAAATATGTTAAGACAAATTTGCATTTAGTACACTGAAAACAGTTTTCTAGAGTGTTCCAGGGTCGAGAACAGAGGTCCTAGAGCGACTCTATGTGTACTGAACGCGAAAACATAACATCTGCAAACAGTTTTGTCCTGGTACAAATCTAATAGGACCTCTACTCATGTCTGGTGATGCAGCGGTTTCGGCTCTGGGTCTCGTATCCGTTAGTCAAGGTAAAAGTAAAGTTATCCTCAACGCGAAGGCTTGCTTGAAAGCCGTAGCACTTTGCGATCCGCGATGCTGTCGGAGGTCGTGTGACCTTATCCTCCTCCCTTTGAAATAGCCGACAAAGGCAGTTATAGGGAGCTTTGAATTTCATGAAGACTCAAGGAAATCATTGACAGAAGTGAAACAAGCAATAATTGTCAAAAATAATATTTTGATAACTGAGGACTATCTCCAGACAGGTGGATTTATAGCCTGCCATCTACCCACATAGCAAGCTTTTTCCCTGCTCTTTATTTTTATGATTTTTATATAAAGTAACCGAATTTACATACAACTGCATGTTGTGTAATTCTTTAACTATTTTTGTATTAAGATTATATTTAAGAGTTATACATCACACATAAAAAATGGCAAGTGTGTTATTTGTTAGCCGGCCTCAGTGGCCGAGCGGTTCTAGGAGCTACAGTCTGAAACCACGCGACCGCTGCGGTCGCAGGTTCGAATCCTGCCTCGGGCATGGACGTGTGTGATGTCCTTAGGTTAGTTAGGTTTTAGTTCTAAGTTCTAGGAGACTGATGACCTCAGAAGTTAGTCCCATAGTGCTTAGAGCCATTTGAACCATTTTTTGCTATTTGTTAGATGAAGAATGTTAGCTATAATTTTTAATAATTACACACAGAAAGCACTGTTTCCATTTCTTCTAATTAGTAGCCGCGTTCAGTGTCAATCCTAAATGGTGGATTTCTGTATCTCTTTATTCTTCCGCGTCCTAATGTTCCTGAGTTTTCAAAAAATAATCTGTCTGTGATGATTGCACAGAAAATTTCTTAAACAGGAATTTTTCAGTCCTCTCTTTTAACTGCTTCAGCCTTTGCATCATCTTTTACGAATCATATTTCCTGTTTTATTTTCGGCAGCTGTTTGCTTTTTCTCGTTCGCATCATTTTCCCAACGAAAATATTTCTAATATTGCAACAAAACCGACTACAAATTAAATACAAATTAAATAGAACAGAAATCTGCCATTTCATCTACCTACTTACAATTTTTGTGTGTATTTCCTTTTACAGTGTTATCCATTTCGTAATATTGTCGCAGGGAAACTATGCATTGCACTTTTTTGGATACATATTAAACCATAGTTCTCAAATACTGCTTGGACGGTGTACAAAGTGACCTAGGAGCTTGTTGGTGCATATTCTTTAAGATTAGCTCCATATCCTCTGCGGCGATCAATTCTAATATTAATTCTTGTTCGGCTAATTGCTGCATTTATCCTATTTCATGCTATTAACGATTCGTTGCAAGTGAATTAATGTCCTATGATATTCTCGTTTTGACTGACTAAGCATTATTCAGCGTTACAAAAATATAGAGCTTTCAGTTTTCAATAAGTTGTCGTCGCATTATTAGCCAATGAGATTATGTTGAAATACGTCTCTGGCCATCTGGTTTTCGGATTTGTGAGGTGACGCAGTGAATGTCGAGACCAAGGCCGTTTCATGCTACAGTCTTCGCCCAACTGATTTCCATCTATAATTACCTTGTTACCGAAGAGCGGCTAAAATTTACTTTATAAGTGTAAGCATAAGGGCTAAAGAAATGAGAAGCAGTAACAATCCCGCGTCTCTCCGATAATACCGACGAAACACTGCTGGGGAACATCTCGGCAGTTTGAACGCTGGCCGGCGGCGGTTAGCGAGCAGTAGGAGAGAAAGCTGATTACTGCCAGCTGCTGTGCGCAAGAGGAAGTTGCTCTGTACAGCTGGAGGCTGTGGAGGCTCCAGAAACCTGGGATTATTTGCATTAAGTCGACAGTCACAGTACGGCGGGTTGGCGTACCATGTTTTTGGGAGAAAGTTGAAGACAGTTTTTGTGCGGTATTCGCGCAACTCGGCCCTGCACGATGAAATATGCCTACTATAGCGTCCCCAGTGCTATATTACGAAAAGACTTAAGAAACAGTATTTATAAAGAAGAGACATTAAAAAATTGAATAATATATTTTTATCATGTAGCCGTAAAATAATAATTTCTCTGTGTAGGTTTAAATTGCAAAGAAATAATTTATGACAAAATGATCTAAAGAGACGACAAGATACGCTCTTTTGTTAATTTTTTAGTCGACTTCACTTCTTCTCTTGTCTTGATTGTGTATAGACGGACATCTTGAGAGTGCTGGCAAATGTAAGCATATTTGTATGAGTTAAGCATATAATATATTCATTTAATATTATTGTGCACTTTTAATTTGTAAGAGGTGATCCCGATTTCATATCCGCCCTCCTTGAATTAACCTGCATTCAAGTAATGTACAGTTCAACAATCGCAGCGGCCGATGCAGCCAACGACGCCATTACGTGGCGATATTAACTTATGAAAAATTATCGGAAGCGGAAAACTCGCCGGCTATTAACATAATATTAGTTTTTCTCCACAGCCGCCCGACGTTGCAGAAAATACGTAACTTTAAGATTCTTATTTTCAGTACCATAGCCGACAGCCAGAGCCAGGACTCCGACTACGTGGCAATGATTAACGGAGGTAAGAAAAATACTCTCGCGCGTGTGTGGGCCGCAATTGTAATTAATAACTAAAGATCTTTTGCTTTAAAGTGAGCTGACTAGCCGAGGAAATTAATATGAAAAGTTTATTACATTGTTCAGCTTATATGCTCATGTTTTAAGATTCAGCGAGACTAACATTCATTAACGTAACAAATAATTTAAGATTAATATTGTTAAAAAGGAGAACTTCACAAAAGCTTGTAATCGTAAATCAAAACTGAATACAGTATCATTTTTATTAAGGCCCACCACGTAACTCGGCAACAATCAAAAAATAATAATAACAATAATAATATATTAAATTACGACGGCCGACGGACGCGAGATTGGCGCCACAACTTTTGGGGCCCGATTAATATGATTCTATTGTACTGAATGTAATTATGTATGTGACTAATTGTTATAAAATACTAATGCTTATATGAATTCTTTTACATATACAACAACAAAACCACACCCTGAGGAGATCTGGAGAAGAAAAAGTGTAGAAAAGAAAAAGGATTGCGAGAAAGGAAAATAAGTAAGGTAAGGCCTATTGTGCAAGCATCCTGTGTAGCTCTGTGCGGAGTATCGAACCCATGTGCACATGAGATACCTTCGGTGTTTTGTGTATTTATGTGTTTATTTTTGGAGGGGATAATTATTCGTTTTGTGTATTTATGTGTTTATTTTTGGAGGGGATAATTATTCGTTTTGTATATTTACATGTTTATTTTTGGAGGGGATAATTATTCGTGTGTATATCAGTGTTAAAGATTCGTCAGTGGCTTAAAGTGAATTTATTATGGGTAAGATAGGACAAGCTAAAGCATCCGTACCAGACGAACAAAATTTTGTTAGTATGGAAAGTGAGGGTCATTTGCAATACGCAAACGAATCCCAAGCCACCGCCTCGGATAACATACTTTCCGGGGCGGTGGGCGAGGATCTGTGGTCGGTGAATGACGCTCCACAGCAGAATGGGAATAGAATAACAACTCCACGGCCTGGACAGGGGGGCCAATCGAGTGCTAGATTAAGCGGGGCACCAGTATGCTCACCGATTGCAGACCCATTTGCAGAATTTCCGCGCAGGTTAGAAGAAAGAGATAGGGAAAAAGAAAGAATGTCAGAACAGAGGGAAAAACAAAGAGACGAAAAACTGGTTCAGATGCTCTATGAGCAAGAGCAACAAAGAGAACAGAAAGAAAGGGAAAAAGAAAGAATGTCAGAACAGAGGGAAAAACAAAGAGACGAAAAACTGGCTCAGATGCTACATGAGCAGGAAAAAAAATTAACGCAAAAGCTCATTGAGCAAGAGCAGCGCAGTGAAGCGAAACTAGACCGTATACAAAGCGAACTTCCCGAGATGCGAGACGCGTGCAAAGAAATACCCGATCTTGTGCAAAGCTTAGCCGGCGAGATGCAAAAACTCAGATATCGCAGGCTAGGCTTGAAGACAATGTCCAGACTTTAACCACCCGCGTGGATAATGTGGAGATAGATGCACGGAAAAGTACTGACGCATATTTGGAAGTGCAAGCTCAAAAAGTCGAAAAAGAATTTAATGAATGGCTAGAAGTAAAGGATCGCGAGAGATCTGCAAAGATTGAAAGCGACGTAAAAACTGCTGTAGAACAAGCGACTGCGGCCGCGAGTGTAAATATTGACGCTAGCGCTGCCGCACTACATGCCGAATTAACACAGATCAAATCCCGTGTGACAGCGGAGTTGCCAAATTGGCAACAGGAGGTCGCGCGGAGACTGTCTGCGTTGGAAAGCAATGTAAGCAGTGGCGGACAGATAATGAATCCAACTCCGCGTACTGATTACTATAATAACGCAGACTGTATGCAGGTTGCGAGTGCGCATCCGCAACCTAATGTGAATTATGAGCACGAACAACATGCGATACCGTGCAGCGCACATCACGAAGTAATGAATGTCCCAGAATGTAGCAATCAGATGTGCAAAAAAGAGGACAATGTAATAAAACACAGGACATTCCAACACTTCAATAGCGAAAAACGAAATGTCCACCCTGTTGTATTTATTAAGAGCTTCAAAATGGCTCTGAGCACTATGGGACTCAACTGCTGAGGTTATTAGTCCCCTAGAACTTAGAACTAGTTAAACCTAACTAACCTAAGGACATCACAAACATCCATGCCCGAGGCAGGATTCGAACCTGCGACCGTAGCGTTAAGAGCTTCAGGAATGTGTTTCCCAGGACATGGACGGAAAGACAAAGAATACAGTTCGTGGTCTCCTTTATTCAAGGTGACGCGGCACTGTGGGCCACCGACGTGTCCGAAAAATGTCTAACGATGCAACAGTTTGAAGGTGCTTTCTTGCAAAAATTCTGGTCCGATAGCGTCCAAGAAAGACTACGAAAGGAGTTGTACAGACCAGAAATGTACAATCCTAAGATGGGAACGTTACGCAAATATTTCGAAAAGTATATAAACAAAACCAGGTACTGGGACGAGCCAATGTCCGATCGTGACATAATCAGATTAATAAAAATGAAGTTGCCCAGTGAAATTAAGAGATACTTCATCAATGTGCCGGAATACGATATAGAATAATTAATGGATATAGTGGAATCTGTTGACTTATTGATCGAAGATATGAAAACCGAAAACAAGTGGAACCATGTAGGCTGTAATCAACAAAAAGCCGATTACAATGGCAGACACAGTAACGGTAGTAACTTAGTACCAAATGGTAACTGGAATAGGCAAGAGCATCGGCAACAGAATCGAGGCACAAACAATGGCAACGGGTACAGCAGCAACGGTTGTAATCGTCAAAATCGAAAGAGACATCATGATGGACGCATGAGTAATGGATATAATGGTAACGGCAATCCGCACTGGCGGAATAACCGAAACCAGTGGCGTGGTCGTAACGAACCGACACCACAGTGGCAACAAAACACAGCGCCACAATGGAACGCCAACCCAGGTCCGTCACAGAACATGTCAGGAAGTTACAACCGACCACCGCAAAACCAGGGCCATACACAGTATCAAAATACGCCATCTGGGAGGCAGGGCGGCCAACCCAACAGTAGCAACAACAACAACCAGAACCACAATGTGAGGTTAGTGGAAGTGACAGACAACTGTCAACCCACTAATGCTCATTCGTTCGTTAAACTAAAGACAGCCACAATACGCTCTCCGTTGTTGGCTGCAGGATGGTGTAGTGAGGGCACATTCACGAACGACAGCCATATACTTTGTATGTTGAGATACAATGAGGGAATAAAAATAGAAAAGGAACTTGTAGACATACCGCAGAAATGTAACCGAACCGACAAAAGTGTTGTGCAGGCTATATTGCAAGCAGATATGTACGGAGCACCAATACAGATAATAGTCGAAACCGGTGCGTCAACCAATGTCATGAGTGCAAATTTTTACAAGTACTTGAGTCAAAATAATAGAATACCAGTATTGCCAGTGGTGAATTGTCGTGTAACAGGTGCAATAGGTGCACAATCTCATATCATAAAGCACCAGGTGCAAGTTGAGTTTACGGTAGGAAATGAAGCAATGAAAAGCTCGTTCCTAGTAGTTAAGGGATTAGGTGTTGCTTGCATCCTAGGGATAGAATTTTTACGCCAGAGGGACGCAAAAATCGACCTCTTGTGCGGGGAGGTAAGCCTTGTGAATGAGGGTAGACGTGTAATTTTGCCATTGTTGAGGTCACGGGAAGTGCACGGTAAATATTGCCGGACCTTTCAGTCTAGATTCGAAGGAATACAGGTAATGAATTTCTATTCTGACTTAAGTACAAGACAAGCATATTATAAAGAGTTTATTACTGAAGACAGAGAGGAAAAAAGGAAACTGATAGCCATGTAAGTCAGGGAGTAAGAACATTTGACTGAAGCACAACAAAACGAATTGACTCAGCTACTTACAGATTATGAGCATGTGTTTTCGGAAAAACCCGGTGTTATTGAGGGCTACACCTATAACATCGAAGTGGTACCTCACGATACTTTCTGTTACGCAAACTACACCATCCCGTGGTCAAACAAGGAGGCAGTTGCCAAGGAAACAAGAAAAATACATACAAAGGCTTAAAGAAGTTCGCTCAGTAGAGCAACGTTTACATATATGAGTAGTAGGTTAAGTTTATAGTGTATTTTTTGTGAGTAAATGTTCAGATTTTAGTGTAACATTTAAAGACAATGAGGCAAACAAGATTAGTGCGATTCAATTTTGTAGATGTTAAGGAATAATAGTATTTTTAAGCTATTGCATTTTGAAAGAAAAAAAATTGAACGTAGGTTTAAGAATATTTTACAAATTTCATGTTTAAAAATGCTTTAAAAAATATTTTTAAAAAATTCAACAGCATTTAATGATGAAAGAATTTTTCATTAGTGTGTCATGAATATTTTTGAACTGTAGTAGTAATGAAACTTATGAAATTCAATATAATAGTCTATGTGTTGTTCCATGTATTTATGTCTATACCGATCTTGAAATATGCTCAATCATAATTTACTAAACAACATGAGTGCAGGGTGTACATCACCCAAGGTACCTCATGTGTTGTGGACAAGGTACAATGAAAATCAGTAAACGCGACTACCGCTAAGCACTGTTAAAATATATTGCCATCTGCTAAGGCAGAGATTTGCACGAATTTATCGTGTAAACAAAAGTCACAAATCTAACACTAATCTAGGAACTTGCACGCTAGGCCTAGATTATAAAATGTGTACAATAATGCGAGAGGCAAAGTTTTGTAAAGTCGAGCCTGGCTCTGGAGGGCAAGTACGCAATGAGTGGGCAGACATGACATGGGGACTTACCTCAGATGAGACGGAAATACAATTGTATAGTCAAAAAATCTGAAGGCAAGTACCACTTTAAGTGGAAAATGAAAAGAGATAATTAGTGCGAGAGACTGGTAAAATCCAGCACGAGCCAAAATCCAGTTCAGACTGAATGAAATACATTAGTGTTTGTGAACTAATCGAAACAGTTACTTTAAACAGTGTGAAAAACTGTGAATGTGAAACTGTGATACGGACAGTGAAGTGCTAGTATTGAACGTTCAACAGCGGTGAAGACGCCAAACGCCAATATTACGCACGAAAAACTGTGAATTTGCTTATAAATGTAAACTATTAACGTGAAGTGAACCCGCAGTCAATATTTTTGGGACAGACTGTAGTTTCAGTGAGCACAATAATGCGAGATTGGAATGCGATGCGTGGACTGTTGCAAAACAGCGACTGCAGAAACGGCGAATGTTTGTGCTAAGCTCGTACTGGGACACTCACCAGTGCCTGCGAGTGTGGCGAAAACATAAATACTATTATCAAGACAAAAACTGACGTGTAAAGGAAACAGTGAGGCATTCACGGGAGAAGATCCATGTCATGTATTCTGCAAGACAGTGCTGGCTTGATACTCGGAAAATGGCGAAAACTTAACAACAACTGCCGCAATAATAAATGCTTCTTTCCCACTAGCGTAACCATCTGCAGCGGGAAACAAATATTACGTTGGTTGTTTGTATGTTTCATGTACTACGTCGGAGATGCGTAGCAGAGCTGACTCCTGCCAACAAGCGCGGGGGGCGAATATCATCCCACTCCGCCACGCCCGAGCGAGACAGAAGCGCATCGCCAACCGTGCAGCCGATCAGCTGATTCTGACGTTCCGCGACGACGAGAGACACGCTGGCGTCGAGCGGGCGTTGACCTCTCTGCAGCCGCCGCGAACGCCGAGCACCGAACACACCAACCGACGCCGTCGCGAGCTAAACGTCGCGGCGTAGATCATCAACGACAACGCAATCAATTGTTATAATGACCTCATTTCTTTGCATAGTGCCACAAAAAAAATGTTTGTAATGTATGCACATCCTGTACTCCAAAGACATCCCAGAAACAATTAAGTGAAAGTGACCAAAGCAGTTAGTCTGTCGCTCTGCCGAAGTTTTCCCCAGGGTTTCCCTACGGCCACGCCAAATGGGGAGCGAACAGTTGACACCCCTGGGACTTCAACTTTACGGACTAACTCGTGATTGTATACCTTTGAACACTGCAAAAGTTGCAACCTAAAAAGAAGCAGCCAAAATTAAAAACTAATTGTATTCTATGTCCTTTTGTACATGACTGTATACGTAACCAATTGTATATTATATTGTTATGTAGATAACTTCATCTGTATTACACTTTGCGTGCAACACACCTCAGTAATTACAACGCTTTAAACATACGATGTGACATATGTAGACTGTGAAAGAAAAATCTGAGTGTGGACACTGTGGACATGAAAGAGGAAATATTTATGTCAAAAAACACGAACATTTTTTATGACATAAACATTTCGGGGGGCAATATAGCGTCCCCAGTGCTATATTACGAAAAGACTTACAAAACAGTATTTATAAAGAAGAGACATTAAAAAATTGAATAATATATTTTTATCATGTAGCCGTAAAATAATAATTTCTCTGAGTAGGTTTAGATTGCAAAGAAATAATTTATGACAAAATGATCTAAAGAGACGACAAGATACGCTCTTTTGTTAATTTTTTAGTCGACTTCACTTCTTCTCTTGTCTTGATTGTGTATAGACGGACATCTTGAGAGTGCTGGCAAATGTAAGCATATTTGTATGAGTTAAGCATATAATATATTCATTTAATATTATTGTGCACTTTTAATTTGTAAGAGGTGATCCCGATTTCATATCCGCCTTCCTTGAATTAACCTGCATTCAAGTAATTTACAATTTAACAATCGCAGCGGCCGATGCAGCCAACGACGCCATTACGTGGCGATATTAACTTATGAAAAATTAGCGGAAGCGGAAAACTCGCCGGCTATTAACATAATATTAGTTTTTCTCCACAGCCGCCCGACGTTGCAGAAAATACGTAACTTTAAGATTCTTATTTTCAGTACCATAGCCGACAGCCAGAGCCAGGACTCCGACTACGTGGCAATGATTAACGGAGGTAAGAAAAATACTCTCGCGCGTGTGTGGGCCACAATTGTAATTAATAACTAAAGATCTTTTGCTTTAAAGTGAGCTGACTAGCCGAGGAAATTAATATGAAAAGTTTATTACATTGTTCAGCTTATATGCTCATGTTTTAAGATTCAGCGAGACTAACAATCATTAACGTAACAAATAATTTAAGATTAATATTGTTAAAAAGGAGAACTTCACAAAAGCATGTAATCGTAAATCAAAATTGAAAAAGTATCTTTTTTATTAAGGCCCACCACGTAAGTCGGCAACAATCAAAAAATAATAACAACAATAATAATATATTAAATTACGACGGACGCGAGACTACCCTCGGATAACATAAAAATGGTATCAGAAACGGGTTACAGTCGGGAAGTCCACCAATCCTTCTCCGGAGCAGTGACGCGTGCATTTCCGAGAAGCTGCTAATTCCTAACGGAGATATGCCGAAGTAACTGCTATAACTTCAGTTTAATCTATGATATCATCGGACGCTGCAATACGATTGGCTCTCTCAGATGTGGCTTTTATTATGAAACCACTGTCGCATTACCCTGGACTAACTCTTTCTGATAAATTACTTAAATTAGTAGATAAATTTCTAGATGTCCATTCCACGTTTTTGATTCTTTAAATAAAGGTTCCCTTTCTATACCACTTGTGATACAGGATGTCAAAAGGTCGCCATTAACATCCGAAATGATAAAATCACGTTTTCCCTTGTCCTTTCTGGCTTGTAAGTGTAACTTGAACACAATGATCATCGTATAAATAGCTACCATGTGAATAACATCCACGGGAATTATAAAGGTACTGGTACATCATTCCATATCAAACCCCAAGACATTCCGAAAAATGTGAGGTACAACCTGCAAATTTCGGTAAACCTATTTTCTCCGGAAAAGAACCAGTGAGAGGATGATGAAAAACACATCGTCATCGGTCGGCTCCATTTTTTTCAGACCGTTCCATTGACACAGATGTGTTTCTCATCTCTAATGGCAGCAAGAAACGTTACTGTTGGATAAAGAACGCTTTTCGCCCCCTATACTGTCAACTGCCTGCACATAATGAACCACTGCATATTTCTCTCAAGTGTCAACTCGTAATTAACCATGCATAGTTGTGCGCAATATGGAATGTTTTCAGTCACCTTGATGTGATAACCAAGCATTAGATTCATTTCACAACTAACGATGCGGTGTGTGTCGGTATACTTGCATCTGCTGTAGCAGACAAGTTGTTAAAATGTGGGAACTTTGTACGCAAGAAGCAGGTGACGCTCATCCTCGCTGTAGGTCTTCAGCACCTGCTCCTCCTGTTTTAGGCCTTTGAGAATAATCCAGCAGACTCTCGACAACGCTCACAGAGTGAAGTGTACCATCTGCCGTTCCGCACTATCACGCTCAAAAGTACTCGAACCACCTGAATTACATTCTTCCTGATTTGCACCCAGCCCACGTAACCTAGCTGTGTTGCAGTCCTCCAATCTCTTCTAGCACAGTCATTTGACTATAAAAAATAGATACCACTAAAGATAACTTGCGAACACGTTTTTTAAGGTGATCTGTCCAGATGTATATCTCAACCACGGTATTGCAAATACTAGGATTTGCATCAATAGAGATGACACAGACCGTAAAGCTTGTAAACTCAATTTTATTACAGCACGGCACATTTCAAGAACACTAAAAAACTCATTAGAATTTCAGTTAACTAACTCCGCCACGTAAGTTAATCAGCAATCTTTAGACAAAAATTAAATATTTTTATGGACAAGATAATATGAGACAATATCTGGAAATCTGAAGTTCTCTGAAATTAAAAATGTTTTTGCTCTTTAAAAGGTTTTCCCACACCTTCGAAACGTTGATTCTGATACGAGTGGTTCCACGTAAACCGGATGTTGAACTAACCACTTGCAAGCAAAGCGATTAACAGCGGCAAGCGAACTATGGAAACCTCAACGTTAACATAGTATCACCAGTAATTTCTCTGTACTCAAGATCGAGCAATTACTTGTCCACATGTCTTAACTTTCAATGACATGACTAACATTTTTGTTCTGGACCTAGATAGAAAGCAAGCATCTACATCTACATATAAATGTACATAGATACTCTGCAAGCCACCGTACGGTGCGTGGCGGAGGGTACCCTGTAGCACTACTGGTCGTTTCCTTTCCTGTTCCACTCGAAAATAGAGCAAGGTATAAACTACTATCTACCTGCCTCTGTATACACCGGTGGTCTAGAGGTGCCGGCACGGTAGCTCAGCGTGTTCGGTCAGAAGGTTAGCTGCCCTCTGTAATAAAAAAAATAAAAAAAAAAAACAGATTTCATCGATCAACGACGAACTTAAACGAGTGTCTTACGAGGTCCGTACCGAGCAGATGCAACGAACGAAAGCGAACAAAATATGGCTCTGAGCACTATGGGACTTAACATCTGTGGTCATCAGTCCCCTAGAACTTAGAACTACTTAAACCTAACTAACCTAAGGACATCACACGCATCCATGCCCGAGGTAGGATTCGAATCTGTGACCGCAGCGGTCACGCGGTTCCAGACTGAAGCGCCTAAAACCGCGCGACCGCAAAGTCACGCGGTTCCAGACTGAAGCGCCTAAAACCGCGCGGCCACACCGGCCGGCGAAAGCGAACAAAATGAGATAAAAAAGAGGTAGCGTCTCTGATTCGTAATCAAATCGTATTCGGTCCCGGGTTCGAATCCCGACGCAGTTTAAATTTTCATTAATGATCAGCATTGGTGGCCGAAGACTTCCGGCATAAGAAGTAACCCCTCATTATGCCACCAGTCTTGTCAAAGAGGGTGGAGGTCACTCTTTTTTCCTAGGGGTGGGAAACTGCCGCTAAAGGCGGAAGAATCAGCAATGATCAACGGCATGCCGATGCAGAAGGCAATGGAAACCACTGCATTGAAGACACGTAACGTGTACCCACAGGGCATGTGGCCTGTAACTGAAAGAAGTGCCATGATGATCTCTCCATTGGCAAAAGATTCCGGAATAGTCCCCCATTCGGATCTCCGGGAGCGTACTGCCAAAGGGGAGGTTATCATGAGAAAAAGATTAAATAATGTCAGAAGCTTTAACGTGGTAGGGAAACTAGAAAATCTAAAAGGGAAATGCAAAGGCTCAAACTAAATACAGGGCGAGTCAAAAGTCCTTGGACACCTTCATAAGTTGGAAGATTAAAGGGAAAATTGAAATGGGAACATAGGTTTGATGTGGGGCCGCAACTTTTGGAGTGAATGTCGTTCATGGCCGCCAACTTGAAATACGCCATTTTGGATTCAAGTCTTTTTTTTTAATGGGAAGGGGTGTGTGTGACACATCAAATAACACTCGCTTGAGCTCTGGAATTGAGTGGTGTAATTTGTTTTTGTCTATCTTGCACAGTTTAGAGGTTATTAATGTTCAAAGTTGGGAATTACCTTCATACTCATTTTAGATCACCTGGAACAGAGAGAGATGAGTCAGTATCAAGCTAACTTTGAACATTAATAAATTCTAAACTGTACAAGATAGACAAAAACAAATTACACCACTCAATTCCAGAGCTCAAGCGAGTGTTATTTGATGTGTCATACACCCCCCTTCCCATTTAAAAAAATGACTTGAATCTAAAATAGCGGATTTAAAGATGGCGGCTATGAATGATATTCACTCCAAAAGCTGCGGCCCCACGTCAGACCTATGTTCCCATCACCCCATTTCAATTTTCTCTTTAATCTTCCAAATTGTGAAGGTGTCCAAGGACTTTTGATTCGCTACAGTGAAGTGAAGTGGAAAGAAGACAATGATTTCTGGTCGGATGAGTATAGGGTGATATCAACAGCAGCTGAAAATGGTATAACGGGAGTAGGATTGGTTATGAATAGGAAGGTAGAGCAGAGAGAGTGTTACTGAGAACAATTCAGAGATAAGGCTGTTCTTATCAGAATCGACAGCAAACCAACACCGACAACGATAGTTCAGGTATACATGCCGACATCGCAAGCTGAAGATGAAGAGATAAAGAAATTGTATGAGGATATTAAGAAGGTAATACAGTACGTAAATGGATATGAAAATCTAATAGTCATGGTAAACTGGAATACAGTTTTAGGGGAAGGAGCAGAAGAAAAGGTTACAGGGGAATATGGGATTGGGACAAAGAATGAGAGAGGAGAAAGACTAATTGAGTTCTGTAACAAGATTTAGTTAGTAATAGCTAATACACTGTTAAAGAATCACAAGAGGAGGAGGTATCCTTGGAAAAGGCCTGGAAATACGGAAAGATTTCAGTTGGATTACATCATGGTCAGACAGAGATTCCGAAGTCAGATACTGGATTGTAAGGCGTACCCAGAAGCAGACATAGACTCAGATCACTATATAGTAGTGATGAAGAGTAGACTGAAGTTTAAGACATTAATCAGGGAGAATCAATACGCAAAGAAGTGGGATACGGAAGTACTAAGGAATGGAGAGGTACGGTTGAAGTTCTCTAAGCAATAAGGAATAGCTCAGTAGGCATTCCGGTTGAAGAGAAATGGACATCTCCAAAAAGGGCCATCGCGTAAGTTGGGAAGGAAAACAAAGGTACAAAGAAGGTAACTGCGAAGAAATCATGGGTAACAGAAGAAATACTTCAATTGATTGATGAAAGGGGGAAGTGGGTAATAGAAGAAATACTTCAATTGAACGATGAAAGGGAAAAGTACAAAAACGTTCCGCGAGACTCAGGAATAGAGAAATACAAGTCGCTGAGGAATGAAATAAGCAAGACGTGCAGGGAAGCTAAGATGAAATGGCTGCAGGAAAAATTTGAAGTTATCGAACAAGAAATAATTGTCGAAAGGACAGACTCAGCATACAGGAAAGTCAAAGCAACCTTCGTGACATTAAAAAAAAGGGTGATTACATTAAGAGAGCAACGGGAATTCCACTGTTAAATGCAGAGGAGGGAGCGGATAGGTGGAAAGAGTACATTGAAAGGCTCTATGAAGGGGAAGATTTGTCTGATGTGATAGAAGAAGAAACAGGAATCGATTTAGAAGAGATAGGTGATCCAGTCTTAGAAACAGAATTTAAAAGAGCTCTGGAGGACTTAATATCAAATAAGACAGAATGGATACGTAACATTCCCTCAGAATTTCTAAAATCATTGGGGGAAGTGGCAACAAACGACTATTCATGATGGTGTGTAGATTGTATGAGTCTGACGACATACCATCTGACTTTCGGGAAAGCATCATACACACAGTACCGAAGACGTCAAGAGCTGACAAGTGCGCGAATTACCGCACAATAAGCTTAACAGCTCAAGCATCCAAGTTTCTTATAAGAATAATACTCAGAAGAATCGAAAAGAAAATTGAGGATGCGCTCTAGATGACGATCAGTTTGACTTTACGAAAGGTAAATGTACGATAGAGGCAATTCTGACGTTGCGATTAATAATGGAAGGAAGACTAAAGAAAAATCAAGACACGTTCATAGGATTTGTTGACCAGGAAAACGCGTTCGACAGTGTAAAATGGTGCAAGATGTTCAAAATTCTGAAAAAAAGTAGGGGTAAGCTATAGGGAGAGACGGGTCATGTACAATATGGGCAACAGCCAAGAGGGAATAATAAGAGTGGACGACCAAGAATGAAATGCTCGTATTACAAAGGGTGTAAGACAAGGATGTAGCCTTTCGCCCTTACTGTTAAATCTGTACATGGAGAAGGCAACGATGGAAATAAAAGAAAGGTTTAAGAGTAGAATTAAAATTCAAGGTGAAAGATGTAAATGATACGATTCGCTAATGACATTGCTATCCTGAGTGAAAGTGAAGAAGAATTACATGATCTGCTGAACGGAATGAACAGTCTAATGAGTACTGAGTATGGATTGAGAGTAAATCGAAGAAAGACGTAGGTAATGAGAAGTAATAGAAATGAGAACAACGAGAAACTTATCATCAGGATTGATGGTCACGAAGTGGATGAAGTTAAGAAATTGTGCTACCTAGGCAGTAAAATAACCGATGACGGACGGGACAAGGAGGACATCAAAAGCAGAGTAGCAATGGCTAAAAGGGCATTTGTGGCCAAAACAAGTCTACTGATATCAAATATTGGCCCTAATTTGAGGAAGAAATTTCTGAGAACGTACGTCTGGAATACAGCATTGTATGGTACTGAAACATGGAATTTGAGAAACCGGAACAGAAGAGAATCGAAGCATTTGAGATGTGGTGCTACAGACGAATGTTGAAAATTAGATGGACTGATAAGGTAAGGAACGAGGAGGTTCTGCGCAGAATCGGAGAGGAAAGGAATATGTGTAAAACACTGATAAGGAGAAAAATGGGTCTCAGCACTATGCGACTTAACTTCTGAGTTCATCAGTCTCCTAGAACTTAGAACTAATTAAACCTAAGTAACCTAAGGACATCACACACATCCATGCCCGAGGCAGGATTCGAACCTGCGAGCGCAGCGGTCGCTCGGCTCCAGACTGTAGCGCCCAGAACCGCACGGCCACTTCGGCCGGCTGATGATAAGGAAAAGGGACAGGATGATAGGACATCTGTTAAGACATCGGGGAATGACTTCCATGGTACTAGAGGGAGCTGTAGAGGGCAAATGCTGTAGATGAAGACCAAGATTGGAATGCATCCAGAAGATAATTGAGGACGTAGGTTGCAAGTGCAACTCTGAGATGAACAGGTTAGCACATGAGAGGAATTCGTGGCGGGCCGCATCAAACCAATCGAAAGACAGATGAAAAAAAAAAAAACAGATTTCTCGTAACTTATCTTCGTTGTCCTTACGTGCAATGTATGTTGGCACCAGTAGAATAGTTGGGCAATGAGCTTCAAATGCCGGTTCTCTATATTTTCTCAATAGTGTTTGTCGAAAAGAACGTCGCCTTCCCTCCATGCTTCCCACTGAGTTCCCGAAGCATCATCTTAACACTTACGTGTTGTTAGAACCTACCGGTAACAAATCTAACAGCCCGCCTCTGAATTTCTTTGATGTCTCCCTTCAATCCGAGCTGTTATGGATCCCAAACACTCGAGCAGTATTCAAGAATAGGTCGTACCAGCAAACTTTATGCCCAAAATTCCTCTACATAAATCTTATTTGAACTAATTGACTGGGAATCGAGCCCATACCTCGCAACTAAGAATCTAGGATCAGTCCACGAGACCACTGAAGATCACGTTTGCTATATGCATGATTGTGTCGTAACGTATGAAGCGCTTGGCTTACAAATTACACTCGGTGAAAAAAATTCTGTTATCAGTCAACTGGTTAATAATCAGCAGGCTTCTGCCACGAAAATTATGCTAGTTTCATGACAGCGGCATGTAAAGACGCTTTTAGTAATCATGGCCTCGATTCGAAGCTATTTTGAAATTTTCACTGTTACAAGAAATTTATTAGATCAAGAAATACCATTGCATAGTATGATGTTACCAAATACTTCGATCCTACTGCAATCACCGCTAATAACGTCTTCATTCTGATGCTGAGACACGCCTACTTGAAAGAAGCGTTTAATGCTTCTTGGTCGCTTTTAGAAACAGTTGTCCAAAAAGAGGTAAGTACTCGGCTCGCAGCAAATAACCATGTCTAGGGAATACTTTTTAAGTTAATATCGGACATCTCCAATTATTCGTAGATTACATTAAAACTAAATAAACTGATGAGGATGTCACTTCATAACAGAAATTGCGTTGCACTACTTCTTTTACTTCCGCTTACCAAAGACGTAAAATGCTACAACTGGCGGTAAACATCACTTTCAAAGCCAGAGGATGTCACTATCTTCTGTTAAATGTCACGATCATTCTCTATAGATGACTTGATCGACGTCACCTAATTAAAATAGTACAAGGAAGAAAATATGGGAGAAGATCAACTGTTTCCGTTGCTATAAAGTCTGTGACGGTACGTCACATAAATATTGACATTTTTAGCGGTTGTAAATCGCAATTTACGTATTTTGTGAATATGATTAGTGTAAAAGATATAGTTAATGTTCTTGAAACAACTGATATGCAGCGATAGCATCTTTATTTAATGTCTATGAAAATAAAAAAGGATCGAAAGAGACGCGATTGTACGGCCGAGGAGGAAGAACGTATTTTGTGGTACACACACTGTTTTGTTTCGCTATACGGAAGGCAGCCATTGAGCGGCTACACATATTTTATGTAAGTTATTCGTAATAATTGCTAAACTAAACTGGTTATTATTATTACAATATGAATTTCTTTGTAATAGTTGTCACTTCAAATGCTCGCAGTGGCTAATTATTTTTAATAAGCATTTTTTCAGTAATTTGCGCTGCGAGAAGCTCATCTTCCGATGCAGCCCCTGGTCGGCCATTACGCGCCGAAGTATTAATTTATAGATCGAAGTGTTAACAGTAAATGTAAATCCGAGAGATTTAGTTGTACGAACCTTTTTAAATTGCAACAGATAATTAATTGACGTTAAAGTTCATGTTACTAAACTATACAGATTCCATGAGTTCAGTAAGTTTTATCTTGGCCGTTCCACGGCAACAATCGAAATTCTCTCAAGCCTTGTTTTGCAATCAATAAATAGAAATTAACAAAATTACACTCAATTCAGTTAACGGCAACTATGTTAGTCATCACGTTCAAAATCTGAAGTTGGTACATGAATAACTGAGGCCCTTCAGGAACCCGTTTCATATTTACTTATGCACGTAAATAAAAGTGATAAGAAAAGACAATGTCGCTGAGTGAAGGAATCACGCTGATAAGTTAAAAAATAAAAATATATATGTAATTTCCTTTCTATGTGACGTAACGAATCCCAAACTGACGTCACAAGTCATTTTCCTTGGTCCAAGGTCACATTTTCGTGGAATTACTCTAACCGTAGTATCAGCTTCAACAACACAGAAGAATATTTCAAAGTTCCAAAACTGACATCCGACTCAGAGGCCTTATATTTAGTCGCCAATTAGAAAGTCTAACTCTGTCGAACATCATTATTATGTACCGAAGACTGTTTACCACTGCTCTATCACCGGAAAGGTCTCAGTTGACTTTCGCGTGCAAGCAGTGCGTAGGAATTGTAGAAAGTAATAGTGCCGTGGTTTCCAGTTCTATATATTGGTGACCTAAACTGGTCTGCATCATTTCAGGCCTCAAGTACTGCAACGTCATACTGACACCAACAGTTTGTTGGTACTGTCGAGTTCATTCTTCGTTCCACTTGATTTTGTAATCACTGGAATGAAAGATTCATGACATCCCTAGCTGAGAGATTTCATTTCGTTCCTCCTTTTCTTCTGGGGAGATTTCTGGTGAGTAAGCTTTATCCCTTCTAACCAACAAGAAATGGGCATATACGCCCATAAATCGTTTCAAAAACGTCTATTTAATGCTGTTAATAAGTTTTCTTTTAGCGTTGTCACAGGCGAAGGAATTTAGTTAAGTAGCAACATTCACAAATTTATCGAATAAGAAAATCTTATTGTCCAGGTAGATAAAGATTTAGAAACCAAGTCTGCACATTCTGGACCAGGTTAATCCTTTCGTCTGATAGAACTGCGTTATACACACACAAAAAAATTTGCATCACCTGGGTTCCGAGAGTTCAGAAAAGCGTACAGAAAATTGGACTAGATATCAACATTAACATCATTTCCCCACTTTTTATTGGTCATAGAAACCACACATTGCATGTTGTACTTCCATACAGCGAGACCTTCAGAGGTGGTGGTCCAGTTTGCTGTACACACCGGTACCTCTAATACCCAGTAGTACGTCCTCTTGCACTGATGTATGCCTGTATTCGTCGTGGCATACTATCCACAAGTTCATCAAAGCACTGTTGATCCAGATTGTCCAACTCCTTAACGGCGATTCGGCGTAGATCCCTCAGAGTGGTTAGTGCGTCACGTCGTCCGTAAACAGCCCTCTTCAATCTATCCCAGGCATGTTCGATAGGGTTCATATCTGGAGAACATACTGGCCACTCTAGTCGAGTGATGTCGTTATCCCGAAGGAAGTCATTCACAAGATGTGCACGATTGGGGCGCGAATTGTCGTCCATGAAGACGAATGCCTCGCCAATATGCTGCCGATATGGACGGACTATCGGCCGGAGGATGGCATTCACGTATCGTACAGCCGTTACGGCGCCTTCCATGACCACCAGCGGCGTACGTCGGGCCCACATAATGCCATCTCAAAACAGCAGGGAACCTCCACCTTGCTGCACTCGCTGGACAATGTGCCTAAGACGTTCATCCTGACCGGGTTGCCTCCAGACACATCTCCGACGATTGTCTGGTTGAAGGCATATGTGACACTCATCGGTGAAGAGAATTTGTTGCCAATCCTGAGCGGTCCATTCGGCATGTTGTTGGGGCCATCTGCACCGAGCTGCATGGTATCGTGGTTGCAGAGATGGATCTCGCCATGGACGTCGGGAGTGAAGTTGCACATCATGCAGCCTATTGCTCACAGCTTGAGTCGTAACATGACGAAAAGCTTTATTCAACATGGTGGCGTTTCTGTCAGGGTTCCTCTGAGCCACAATCCGTAGGTAGCGGTCATCCACTGCAGTAGTACCCCTTGGGCAGCCTGAGTGAGGCATGTTATCGACAGTTACAGTCTCCCTGTATCTCCTCCATGTCCGAACAGCATTGCTTTGGTTCACTCCTCGACGTCTAGGCACTTCCTAGCTCAAAGTAACGACGCGGACCCGATCCAACTGCTGCATCTACCCTATTGGACCCCCTCCGTCTAATAGGCGCTGCTCACGCACGGCTGTTTACATCTTTGGGCAGGTTTAGTGACCTCTCTGAACATTCAAAGGGACTTTGTCTCTGATAAAATATCCAGGAGTAAAAAACTATTAACAACCGAAGGCTGAGTTCATCTTCATATCGAGAAACCAAGGGAGACTGTTTCCCGTCCTATTCCTTAAGTGAGATTAGATTAGATTAGATTAGATTAGTTTTTCGTTCCATAGATCCGTGCTGAGGAGATCCTCGTGGATGTGGAACATGTCAATTTATTTTTTTAAGCTGAAATAACAATACTAATAGTATGAATATATACAATACATCATTTGTTTCTATTAAAAAATTCGTCAATGGAGTAGAAGGTGTTGGCCAGTAGTAAGTCTTTCAGGCTCCTTTTAAACTGATCTTTATTTGTAACTAAATTTTTTATGCTTACTGGCAAATTATTGAAGATGTGTGTTCCTGAGTAGTGGACCCCTTTTTGAACTAAAGTAAGTGCTTTTAAGTCCTTGTGCAGATCATTTTTGTTCCTGGTATTGTATGTATGAACTGAGCTGTTTGTTGGAAAAAGAGATATATTATTTAGGACAAATTTCATTAATGAGTAAATATACTGAGAGGCAGTAGTTAGTATACCCAGTTCTTTGAAGAGGTTTCTACAGGACGTCCGTGAATTTACTCCACAAATAATACGTATTACACGCTTTTGGACTCTGAAAACTTTTGTCTGAATTGAAGAGTTACCCCAAAATATTATACCATATGACATTATGGAATGAAAGTAGGCAAAGTATGCAAGCTTTTTCATTTTTATGTCGCCTATGTCTGCTAACACTCGAATTGCAAATACAGATTTGTTAAGGCGTTTCTGCAGTTCTGTGGTGTGCTCTTCCCAACTGAATTTATTATCAAGTTGTAATCCCAGGAATTTAAGACTGTCAACCTCTTCTATCTGCTCTTCTTCGTATTTTGTGCATATGCTGGGTGGAAACCTCTTACAGGTTCTGAATTGCATATAGTGAGTCTTTTCAAAGTTTAATATAAGTGAGTTGGCTTTAAACCATTTCTTAATATCCATGAAAATATCATTAGCAGATCTTTCTAGAACTACACTTGACATACAATTTATTGCAATACTTGTGTCATCTGCAAACAAAACGAACTCTGCTTCTGGCAGTGTAACTGATGAGAGATCATTAATGTACACAAGAAAAAGCAATGGCCCTAAGATGGATCCTTGTGGGACACCACATGTAATTTCTTCCCATTCTGATGATGACTGATGACTTAATTCACTAGTCCCTTGCACTGACACCCTTTGTTTCCTGTTAGTGAGGTATGACTTGAACCATTTTGCAGCACTGCCCGTGACACCATAGAATTCTAATTTACTTAAAAGGATGTTGTGGTTCACACAATCAAATGCCTTTGACAAATCACAGAAAATCCTGCTGCTTGTAATTTGTTATTTAATGAATTAAGTACATTTTCACTGTAGGTGTAAATAGCCTTCTCGATATCAGAACCCTTCAGAAATCCAAACTGTGTTCTTGATAATATGTTACTTGTGGTCAGATAGTTGAGCAGCTGCCTGTACATTACTTTTTCTAAAATTTTTGAGAATGCTGGCAAAAGTGAAATCGGTCTGTAGTTTGATGGTATCTCTTTATCCCCTTTCTTGAATAGAGGCTTAATATCTGCATATTTTAGCCAGTCAGGAAATGTCCCAGTTATAATTGACTGGTTACACAAGTAACTTAGAATTGTACTAAACTCACAAGAACATGCCTTAATTAACTTTGTTGATATTTCATCATACCCACTTGAAGGCTTTGTTTTTAAAGATTTTATTATGGAAGTTATTTCTTTTGGTGAAGTGAGTGATGTATTCATGTGCCTGAAGCTATTTGTGAAGGCTAGTTTCAGATATTCAAGGGCATTTTTTACTGATCCTGAAAGTCCCATTCTATCAGTAACGGATATAAAGTACTTGTTAAATAGATTTGCCACACTATGCCCATCAGTTACTAATGTGTCATGTACCCTTAGTGCTATTTGCTCCTGTTCCTTTCTGGTTCTACCAGTCTGCTCTTTCACTATACCCCATATTGTTTTTATTTTGTTCCCTGACATTGCCATCTTCTTCTCGTAGTGCATTTGTTTAGACGTCTGAATTACTTTTTTTAATGTTTTACAGTATTCCTTGTATTTAGCTAAATCATCAGCATTGGAGCTATTCTTGGTCGACAGATACATTTCCCTTTTTGTCTTACAGGAAATCTTTATTCCTTGTGTAATCCATGGTTTTATTATAGACTTCTGTTTAATTTGAGTAACTTTTAGAGGAAAACAGTTTTCAAATATGGTACTGACATTGTTCATGAAAGTGTTATATTTTTCATTCATGTCATGAGCACTATAAACATCTTTCCAGTTCATATCTTTGAGCATTTTCTAAAACACTCAATTTTTGGTTGATTGACTACTCTCCTGTACTCAGATTTAGCAGTCTTGATAATCTGCTTAGAATATACATCTAAAACAAGGAGCTGCATGTCATGATCTGATAGTCCATTTATAACAGGTTTTATGATATGATTTTGTTCCTTTGATTTGTCTATAAAAATGTTATCAATGGCTGTCCTTGAGGATTTAGTGATCCTAGTTGGAAAGTTTACAGTGTGAGTTAGATTGAAAGACAACATTACTAACTGCAGTGAATGTTTACTGGAAGATTGCATTAGAAAATCTCTATTAAAGTCACCAGCAATCAAAATTTCTTTGTTTCTTCCTGTTAAATAACCCAAAAGAGCTTCTAGATGATTTATGAATAGATTATAATTTCCTGCAGGTGCTCGGTAAATAGTTATTATTATATAGGATCTGTCATGGAACTCTACTTCTGTTGCACATGCTTCTAGATGCTGCTCTAAACAGAATTTATTAATGTCAATGTTATTGAATTTATGGCAGTTTTTGATAAATGTGGCAACTCCTCCTCCATCCATATCTACTCTGCAGAAGTAGGAAGCTAGCTTAAATCCTGAAATGTCTTAAGTCCCGGAATGTTCTGGTGTAATAAAGATAACTGATACTGCATACTAATGGGATTGTAACTGCTTTGGTGAAGATGAACTGGCAGTTTCTGATTACTTTCTGTTAAACACTGTTTAAATGGAGGCTGTATGATAAAATCTGACTCCTGTTCATCTGTTTTCTCAAACTGAGTGTGTCTGCCAATCTCTCTTAAAACTCGTTTTCTTTCCCCCTTCCCTATCCTAAAAAAGGCATCCCTCTGACACCTGTGACCACTGGTATTTTACCACTTGTGCCAGTGTCCCCCCTTAAGTTTTCTGCAACCAACCCAGACAGTTTTCCCTTCCCTTTCGTATTGAGGTGAAGGCCATGCCTAGTGTAGTCCCACCTATCGATAGCATCCACAGGAATCAAACCGATATGGGACCCTATATCCGTCCTAAGCAGCCACTCCAACTCCAAGTTCACCCTCCCTACGGAAGAGTTCAAATGAGGCCGATCATGGCGTCTCAACACAGACACAAATCCCACACTCGTATGTTTCCTTGCTGATGCTATCTTCACCAGGTCACTCTCTATGGAATATTCAGAGTCTCTGTCAATGTTATTTCCCGGACCACCCACTATAACCACGGCATCCTCCTTTGTGAAATCCTTGCATAAAGCACCTACATCTTCTGTTACCTGACCCAGATCTGCATTAGGCTTGAAAAAGTTTGTGACCTGGTACTCTGGACCTAGATTTTCCTGCAGTAGTTGGCCAACACCTCTACCATGGGAACTACCTAACAACAGAACTTTCTTTCTCTTTACAAATTTCCCTACCTTTTTCAAGTCCTTGAAAGCTTGTTGTGCCCTTTCTACAGCTTCAGCTACATGAGGCTCATCCGATTCTGACTGAGGCAACAGATCAAATCTATTTTCAAGATTTATGACAAAGCTGTCTGATGCTCTCCTTTACCTGTTCCCCCCATTACCTGTTGCCACTTCACACCTCTGTTCACCCTTCTCCCTCTTTAACCTGTCCAGATCCTCCCTTGCCTTGTCTAGGTCAGCTTGAAGAGCTGCAATTTTCCCTTCCTGTTCCAGTATTTTCCTATCTCTACTGCAGATCCTACAATACCACTGGTGAGCCTCATTTATGTCCCCATTTCCCACGCCACTACAGCACCCATCACACCATACCCCGGAACTAACGATCCTACGGCATCTCACACACTTCTCACTCATGGTAAAAACGAAAATCGTATAAGCTGATTTAAGTAGTAACTAAAACGTAAACAAAGGACACTAGAAACTATTCAGGCAGATATAAATAAATTGAAAGAGTACTGAATAAAAAAACTGGTGATTACATATAACTCACTGTTTACTTACGATACGCGCGCGTGAAATTAAGGCTAAAATCCGTGCTATAGGCGCGAGAAGGAAAATAAACTTCTTACCCCGTTTAATCTTCTTTAACACTTCACTAACACTTCCACTAATGTAACAACACTTATATTATATTTATACCAACTGGAAACGTTTATCTATAAGTTTAATTCACTGCTTACTTACGATTCGAGCGCGTGAAATTAGGCCTAGGATTCGTGCTACAGGCGCGAGAAGAAAAATACGCTTCTTACCCCGTTTAATCTTAGTTTATACTTCACTAACACTTCCACTAATTCAACAACACTTATACACTCCTGGAAATTGAAATAAGAACACCGTGAATTCATTGTCCCAGGAAGGGGAAACTTTATTGACACATTCCTGGGGTCAGATACATCACATGATCACACTGACAGAACCACAGGCACATAGACACAGGCAACAGAGCATGCACAATGTCGGCACTAGTACAGTGTATATCCACCTTTCGCAGCAATGCAAGCTGCTATTCTCCCATGGAGACGATCGTAGAGATGCTGGATGTAGTCCTGTGGAACGGCTTGCCATGCCATTTCCACCTGGCGCCTCAGTTGGACCAGCGTTCGTGCTGGACGTGCAGACCGCGTGAGACGACGCTTCATCCAGTCCCAAACATGCTCAATGGGGGACAGATCCGGAGATCTTGCTGGCCAGGGTAGTTGACTTACACCTTCTAGAGCACGTTGGGTGGCACGGGATACATGCGGACGTGCATTGTCCTGTTGGAACAGCAAGTTCCCTTGCCGGTCTAGGAATGGTAGAACGATGGGTTCGATGACGGTTTGGATGTACCGTGCACTATTCAGTGTCCCCTCGACGATCACCAGTGGTGTACGGCCAGTGTAGGAGATCGCTCCCCACACCATGATGCCGGGTGTTGGCCCTGTGTGCCTCGGTCGTATGCAGTCCTGATTGTGGCGCTCACCTGCACGGCGCCAAACACGCATACGACCATCATTGGCACCAAGGCAGAAGCGACTCTCATCGCTGAAGACGACACGTCTCCATTCGTCCCTCCATTCACGCCTGTCGCGACACCACTGGAGGCGGGCTGCACGATGTTGGGGCGTGAGCGGAAGACGGCCTAACGGTGTGCGGGACCGTAGCCCAGCTTCATGGAGACGGTTGCGAATGGTCCTCGCCGATACCCCAGGAGCAACAGTGTCCCTAATTTGCTGGGAAGTGGCGGTGCGGTCCCCTACGGAACTGCGTAGGATCCTACGGTCTTGGCGTGCATCCGTGCGTCGCTGCGGTCCGGTCCCAGGTCGACGGGCACGTGCACCTTCCGCCGACCACTGGCGACAACATCGATGTACTGTGGAGACCTCACGCCCCACGTCTTGAGCAATTCGGCGGTACGTCCACCCGGCCTCCCGCATGCCCACTATACGCCCTCGCTCAAAGTCCGTCAACTGCACATACGGTTCACGTCCACGCTGTCGCGGCATGCTACCAGTGTTAAAGACTGCGATGGAGCTCCGTATGCCACGGCAAACTGGCTGACACTGACGGCGGCGGTGCACAAATGCTGCGCAGCTAGCGCCATTCGACGGCCAACACCGCGGTTCCTGGTGTGTGCGCTGTGCCGTGCGTGTGATCATTGCTTGTACAGCCCTCTCGCAGTGTCCGGAGCAACTATGGTGGGTCTGACACACCGTTGTCAATGTTTTCTTTTTTCCATTTCCAGGAGTGTATTTATAACACCTGTACACGTTTGAAAATAGCTTGATAACATCGCTTTTTATAATTATTTAGTGCAGCTAATACTCGAAGAGTCCGCGTCGGCGCAGTGTTGCCTCAGTAAAAAATGAGAATTGGAAGTCAACACTGCCAGTACTTAGCGAAACCGCGCTGCTGCTACGGTCGCAGGTTCGAATCCAGCCTCGGGCATGGATGTGTCTGATGTCCTTAGGTAAGTTAGGTTTAATTAGTTCTAAGTCTAGGGGACTAATGACCTCAGATATGAAGTCCTATAGTGCTTAGAGCCATTTGAACCATTTTGTCAGTACTTAGATCGTTACAGCTGACGTTGTCCTTCTAGACTAGCAATTTTTTGTTTACAAGGAATTAAAATTTGTAGAAGCGGCAAGTTTTGAAACCGGTGATAGGAGATTTAAAAAATGCACCCCTTTACTTACTCCACCATCCTACTACGTATATATAGCGCTGCTACAAAGTTGTGTGGTGTGACATGTGGGGTAGTACAGGTGAGAAAATACTGTAGCCAGAGCAATATGATCTGCATCACAACTTGTATCTAAATTTTACCTTTAATCTCTGAAAACGGTGTCATTATTATTGCTGCGTATGATGCATAGAGACAAAATGAATTTACACAATACTCTTAAGAAACTAATTTATAAATCTTTTTCCAAAGCATGTAATCGGGAATGCATTTGACTTCTGAGGGGAATAAAGGGTCCTTCATCTTGTATCTCACTTCATTTCCTCCTACCTTGTCCGTAAGTTCTTACTTGAGAAATGTCACAACTCTTCGAGTTTGATAAAGGTCGCATTCTTGCGCTTTAGTAAAATTCGTACTCGCATTCTTGCGCTTTAGTAAAATTGGTACTGTACCAGCGCCATTTCCTTGTCCTAGGAAATAGAAAATCTACGATACATCTGTAGGTGGAAAGGACGGCGGAGGAAGGCCACGTCGACCATCGTTTGGCGATAGATGTCAGAAAGTGGTTGTTGCATTCTGAGGCAACTGGACAGTCCATTTTCCAGTCATTACTACTGTGAAATACTGGGTAATGTAGTGTTTCCTTCTGTTCGTCTGTGATTTTCGGGAGCCACAGTAATCTTTCAACATGACAGTTCTCCTGCCCACTCAGCGAACTGTCTAAAAGACTGGTTGCAAACGAACGGAGACGTCGAACCGTTCGACTGGCCTCCCAAAGGTGCAAACGTCAGTCCCATAGAGCACGTACGGTTAGATATGGGGAAATTATTAGGTGTAGAAGACCAGCAGCAACAAACAAGCCTGTGCTGTCCACAGCAGTTCAAGGCGAATGGGAAGAGCTGTGAAGCTGTCACAGGTTGACGGATTCATCTGGGAACTTGTTGCCTCCATTCTCCGGCGGTTAAAGGCAGTTGTAGATGAGTCCGGAAACTGGACACGTTACTGAAGCATTGAGTTGTTAGGGAGAAAATTTTATTTGCGACAAATGCATGTTTTGTTTTCCTTCGAAGAAGAGAAAATTTCTTTGTCTTATCTATCTATTGTTTTAAAGAGGGGAAAATTATATGTAAAAACTAGGCTGTCTATTACACTCTTTTCAGTCGTTAAATAGAATCATGTCAAAGGCGTATGACGTAAATCCCAATGAATGCATCAAAGCGAAGAAGCATCATATAAACTTGTTTTGTCTTTACTTACATTGAGCCAGGACGCCAATACCGACGTAAGGACAAAGGAGATATCAATTTCTTTTAATGCCAAGCAGAAGACACAATACGTAAAGAGAAAAAGCGATGCAAGCCGGCGGTGTAGACGCAGTCAAGAATCTGAGTCCACTACATTCTCATTTCTATACTTACGAATTTGTTAAAATTATGAATAGCTGATAATTTTCGTTGTCATCGTCAACTAAAAGCTATTACAGGATTCGACAGGACGTGAACCCACAACCTCTAGATTAGAAAATGATCACCTTACCCATTACGCCATTTAACCAGCCGCAGGCACTACCCTTACTGAAAGGTATGGTATGGTCTGTGATGTCACACCTTTTCCATGAAAAAGAAGTGATATACCGAGCGAAAGCGATGCATTCTTCTTCAACGGTAATGGACACAGACCATGTGACTTTGAATTCGATGAATGGAGTTACGGAGCACATAGGCTAACTTGAAATGACACAATAGGTATTCTACTAGGTTTTATTAGATGTGCTTGTTTTGGAGACGCCATGTGTGGGAGACTGCGAAGACTTAATAGCTGCTAACCCAAATGACATAAAATTTCTACACAGTGATAGCAAAGTTACTCATGTGAAAATTTATCTTTCAGAAGCATATATTCTGTCACCATGATTGAAATTTATCATAAAATGCATTTGAATTCTACACTTATCATATGTATCTTACGACGAAAGTATGATGTAATGAAAGAAAACTGTATGTTTAAGCCACTGTTGTGAAATAATTCAAATATGTCAGACAGTAATCATAATGTGTGTTTACAAGGATAATATATCTCTTCTGATGCAGATACTAAAAGAAAGATCTGAAAAAGCGTGCATTTCTGCTATTCATTTTTCACCTCCAGATGTACCTCAGTATGTTCATTGCTTCTGTAACGTTTATCTCAGCTGATGATTCCCTAAATGACAAGTAACATACAAATTACTGCCATTACTAATACCTCCGAGCCTTTTATAAGTCTTTCTTCTGAAGTAACACTGCATTTCCGAAACAGACACTGCTTCTCACTCCTACAATGTACTGAATGGAGGTGCTAAATGATGGTGGTAAGTTCCTATCGGACCAAACTGCCGAGGCCATCGGTCCCTAGGCTTACACACTACTTAATCTAACTTAAACTACCTTATGCTAAGGACAACACATACACCCATGCCCGAGGGAGGATTCGAACCTCTGACGGCGGGAACCGCGCGAACCGTGACAAGGCGCTGTGACCGCGCGGCTACCCCGTGCGGACTGACTGGAGGTTTTAGGATGACTTACGATGCAGAGACTGTCTTATTATTTAGTCACTGAATCGCGTTATGGTCGTTTGCAGATCGAATAAAGAAAACCAGAGAAAAAATACATCCAGACCACATCGTTTCTTCAGCGAAATCCGAACTGACTTGCATTATCAACCAACGCATTGGAAATCAAGCTTGTTACCGCCAACCCAATATGACACTGCTGTGGTACACATTTTTTCATTACGTCTTTGTACTGTCTGTGGGCCGAGAGCTTTTGGGAAAAACGCAACAGAAAAAGAGTTTGTGATTCCAGGATGACCGTTCTAGCATGAATGAGTTTGCACATTCAGGGTGCTTCAATAACAGACATATGTGCTGCAGAGTAACCGTTTAGGTGTCGTGTCACGTTTGCATTCAGTAGGCAAGATTCAGAAACGGCAGTAGTAACACTGCACGTCCTACTTTAAAACAGCAAAAAGCAAAGGGGTTACTGTTAGTGCATTTTTGCTTGATCGTCATCAGGTGGCTCATTGAGAATTCCATTGCAATATTCTTACTGGTCCCTAGTTATGATGTCTTTAAATTAGATTTTTAAGAAGAATCAATGGCTAAGCCTTAACAAAAGCCACATACTCGCAAAGAGCGGTGTGGACGTAATATTTTGCCTCTGGTGGCTCAAAAAGGATGTTCTGCGTAACAAAAAACTCTCCTGGGGAGAGATTCTTTTTGCCAACAACTAAGACACCTACCGGCTGCAGAGTAAGAAAAACGTGTTGATACGGCATGATAACGCACTCTGCCCACCTCATTAACAAAAACATCCAGGAATTTGAAAAAAAACATCTCTCATGAAGTTATTTTATTATCTTATGTCCTCAAATGCCTCGTTTCAAACTCCTTATGCAGAAACAGCCAAGAAAATTCCTCACTGAACGAAGAAGCATTTCAAAACTGGTTTGACGTCATCTTTAACTCAGATCCAGCTTGTTTCTGTAGGCACGAAATCAGCAAACTATCTGAGGGTTGTCAGACTGTTTTAGATAATGTGGAGAATATGCTATTGATGATTAATTTCTCTCTGATGTTTACTGTTATGTTCAATAAAATAATGGACGACGGTCTTTGTTTACTTGCTGTACTGCGTCACAATGAAATAATATGGAAGTGTGGCATTTCATAAATCAAATAAACAAAATTTCCTAATTTACTTTTGATCTGAGTGCTTGTAGGTCTGTCGCAAAATGTACCCTTCAGCGAGACTAGAACTGGGGACCAAAGCAGACCTCACTTTACAAGCGACCTCGTTATCTGACAGGTAGCAGAACTGCAGCGTGATGCTCTCCCTTATTGTTACATTTCTGGCTATGAGAGATAAACTAGCTATATAAAATGCGAGATTAAGTGCAATTTGCACATCGAATGACTTTGCTGTACTCAAAACCATAAATCGAAAAGTTTATTTGACACCTTACGTGAAAATCGCTCAGTTTATGTAATGGTAAAGATGTGAATATATAAAGTGAATTTCATAGGCTAATTCTGTGTCGTGTAGGAAGTAACTCGTTGTTCACACGGTTACCAACGATATTTTGCATTGTTACCAAGCTCCAGTTATGCTTCTAGCAGGAAGTGTACCAGCCTTTGGAGGTCTAGGAACTGACTACAGTTCGTGTCTCAAAGACATGGCCGACGAGCTCCAAAATACCCAAAGTACATGTCAGTGAGTTTTATCTAACTTTCTGTAACTGTGTTTAGGGACTCGAGCGTTGTCACTGATAATATTCGGATGCGCGGATTGCAAACTGAACAACATACATCACTAAGTGTCACAAATAGTTTGTTTTCCTGTCATAAGCGTACTGAAACTAAAAAGGTCATCGCGAGACGTGTTTAACATTTTTATAACACCTCCGGTAGTTATGCTGTAGCCGCGCGGGATTATCTGAGCGGTCTAGGCGCTGCAGTCATGGACTGTGCGGCTGGTCCCGGCGGAGATTCGAGTCCTTCCTCGGGCATGGGTGTGTGTGTGTGTTTGTCCTTAGGCTACTTTAGGTTAAGTAGTGTGTAAGCTTAGGGACTGATGACTAGCAGTTAAGTCCCATAAGATTTCACACACATTTGAACACTTTTGAAGTTATACTGTAAACGTTATTAGAAGGCAACACACAAATTTCATAATAATAAACAGGCACATGAATAAAGAGACAACAACACAGCATCGATTACAAAACGTAACATCCACAGCGTGACTTTGGAAGTTACGAAAAATATGAAGTGCCAAAACACGAAAGGCCACTATGCAGGAAATCATAAGAACTGACAGAAAATGCGGGGTCAAAATTCCGTTGAAAATTAAATTAGCGAATGTATGCAGCGCAACTTCGATTACAGCTTCTGCTAATGCGAAAGGAGAAATCACGTGTTATCAAAAAAATGATCAAGGAACACAAAACACTAACAGTAATGTTTAAGATAAGTCATCCTTGAGTAAAACAGTCATTCAGTCCATAGAAACTAAAAGAGAGATGTGAATCAGTCCTTCTGTAAAATTAAACTGTATCGGCTACTGATGCTTTGGTAACAAAAGCTAAAACCGCCTGTACCCCATATGTTGAAGAGCTTTTCACCGTGCAGTACGCTTAAGACAGAAAGAACGCCAAAAACTGGGTGACAATTATTGAACTAACTGAAATAAAATCGTCACAACTTGTTAACGGTTGGCCGCGGGACATGATTGGAATTAGGATGAGTAATAGCGACGAAGCCCACTTCCATTTCGATTGGTTCGTCTATAAGCGAAATTGGCGCATTTGGGAGGCTGAGAATCCGCATTTCGCGATCGACAACTATCTTCACCCTCCACGGGTGACTCTGTGGTGTGCAGTGTCCAGTCACGGAAAAATCGGTGCGATATTCCTTGATGGCACGATGACTACCGAACGGTACCTGAAGGCTTTGGAAGATGATTTCATCCTCATTATCCAAAGTGACCCTTATTTCGACAAGATGTGGTTCACGCAAGACTGAGCTCGGCCTCAAGCAAGAGCATGTTTGATATCCTGGAAGAGCACTTTGTGAACCACATTCTGGCTCTGGGGTACCCAGAGGCCACTGGCATGGGCCTCGATTGACCGTCATATTCTCCAGACCTGAATAAATGCGAATCCTTTATGTGGCCCTACATTAAAGACAAGGTGTAGAGTAATAACTCCAAAACCACTCCTGAACTGAAGACAGCCATTCAGGAGGTCATCGACAGTATCGATGTTCTGACACTTCAGCGAGTCATGCAGAATTTCGCTATTCGTCTGTGCCACATAATAGCCAATGGCTGTAGGCAAACTGAACATGTCGTAACCTAAATGCGAATATCTGTAGTGACGTTTACATGTTGAATAAAGCGAGTGTACACCCTAGTTTTTAACTAATTTAAGTTTATTTTCACATAGTTCAGTAACTGTCACCCTGTAACAACAGATTCACTAAGTTGAGCACGGTCCTGAGATGCTATGCATCGCTTGGGCAGAACGTAATTAACTTAGCGCCTGACATTTCAATATTAACGACGCCTCTGGGGTACCACAATAGTCATATGAGAATTATCGAGTTCTATTGCGGAGGCACAGATGGGCATACGGTTTTATAGAATGTGCTAAAACTATCCACATGGTGCTGAATATTGTGGTCAATTTTATAAAGATCCAGCTTTCAGATAATTATTTTCACGATTATTAGTTTTAATACTTGCTGTAAAATTAACTTATTAGTGCATTTTCATTCATCTCAGTTTTTCTTTTGTGTTATTCATTTGAGTGGTCTGTTATTACTGAGCATACTTACGTCGTTCATCGAAGTCTCAGCAGTGCGTTTACATTTCACGGCCTGCAGTTGCAACTGTAGCAGTTTGTTTACATTTCGCGGTGTGTAGCTCCAGCTGTAGCGGTTCGTAATGTCAAAATACGGTACTAAATTTAATAAATGAGTACAATGAACAAAAGCTTTATGAAACACTGAGTGAAAGTTTATTAAACCGTTATTTCACCAGAAACAGCACGAGACACCGATGAAAACTATTACATTTAATAACCAAATAACAGTGCACAAACAACGCAGGATGTTTATAGTGCTGATAATGTAGATGAAAAATACAGTGCTCTACTTAACACATTTCTCATGCTATTTGAAAGTTGCTTTGCATTAGAACGTTCTAGACTGGGTACTAGTAGTAAATGTTAGAAGTAGTCACAGTTGAGCTACAGTAACCTATTACAAACAGCGCTGTAAGGTGCTTAAAATGTTATTAGGAAGACAAAGAGTATGTGGCACTCAAAAAGTGTAGCTAATACACAGGATAAATTAGAACCATTTGGTCAGTCGAAAAGGAAGTGTCTGGTCAGCAGCACAAGGTCGAGGATACAAAGATCGGACATATCAAAAATGTTTCTGTTACTGATCAGTCAGATATTTTACAGCGCTGAACAGTCACTTTATGATCATAACTGGTGAATTAAATAAAGACTTAGTTTCTACATCAAATCATGTAACTCTCTCGGAAAATGCCTTTCTGAGACTGATATCTGAAACACTCCTCTGTGATACTGACAAGGGGGAGATTTAGTCAGTAAGTAAATCACTGAAGACTAAGGATTCTCAAGGATATGACGGAGTATCTAGTAGAACTAAAGAACAGTGCTGCATATGTTAGCCCTGTACTTAGCTATGTTTGCATTTTTTCCTTTAAGAATGGTCAGTTTCCTGAGTGATTAAAGTACTCAGTAGTAAAGCCGCTTTATGAAAAAGGAGAAAGGGATAGTGTAGACAATTTTAGACTTATTTCTATGCTATAAGTGCTAAAGTTATTGAAAAGACTGTATATGTAAGGGTAATAATTATTTCATTTCATATAATTTGCTGTCAAATGTACAGTTTGGTTTTAGAAGTTGTTTAACAACTGAAAATGCTATATTCTCTTTTCTCTGTGAGGTCTGAATGTATTAAACAAAAGCTTTCGAAGGTTAGGCATCTTTTATGATTTAACTTAGGCGTTTGGTTGTGTTGATCACAAAATATTGCTCCAGAAGTTGGGCCATTATGGAATACGTAATGAGAGTCACTCACAATTGGTTCACCTCTTACTTTAAGAACAGACAGCAAAAGGTCATTCCCCACAGTATTGAGAATGGCTATAATGTGGCATCCGAGTGGGGCACGGATAATGGGGACGGGTGGGACGGGGGGGGGGGGGAGGGGGCACTCCTGTTCTTGTTGATTTATATAAAGATATGCCTTCTAGTGATTCTAAAATATTTCTGTTAGCTGATAGCACTAGCTTGGTAGAAATGGATGCTGTATGCAACATTTGTACTATTTCAAATAGTGCAGTTCAAGATATAAAAGTTCATGGCTTGTATAAAATAAACTAACGCTAAATCACAGTTAAGACTCAGTTTTTACAGTTTCTAACATATAATTGAACAAAACCTGACGTTTTAATTACACGCAATGGGCATATGATTAGTGATACTGAACAGTTCACATTTCTAGGTGTTCAGATAGATACTAAACAGTCGTGGAAAGCCCGTGTTCAGGACCTCGTTCAAAGACTTAATGCACTCAGTTTTACTATTAGAATAGTATCTTAATAAGTGATACTTCGACACGAAGAGTGTCTACTTTGCTTATTGTCAGTCGCTTGTGACGTATGGTATTATATTTTGGGGTAACTCTTCCCATTCTCAAAGGATATTTTTGGCTCAGAAACTGGCGGTTCAGGCAATAAGCGGTGTAAGCTCCCGAACCTCTTGCCGATCCCAGTTCATTAGTCCCAATATCAGCTTAATCCCAAGAATTAGTAGCTTTCGCTCAGTTAATAGTAGGCAGAAATCCAGTCTGCATTTGGATCGCAGTTCCTTGAAATGGAAATGAAATGAGCGTATGGCATTGTTGGCCGGGAGGCCCCATCCGGGGAAGTTCGGCCGCCGAGTGCGAGTCTTATTTCAGCCGACGCCACATTGGGCGACTCGCATTCTGGTGATGAGGATGAAATGATGATGAGGACAACACAACATCCAGTGCACGAGCGGAGAAAATCTCCAACCCGGCTGGAAATAGAACCCGGGCCCGCTGCACGGGAGGCAAGCACGTTTCCACCCAGCTAAGCAGGCTGTCGCACTTCCTTGAGCCTTGTGCAGAAAGGCGTGCAGTATTCTGGTGCATCCTTTTTCAGTGAACTATCACAAGAATTGAGAAATCTTACCAGCAATAAATGCGCTTTCAAATCCAAACTGAAGAGTTTCCTCATGGGTCATTCCTTATATTCTGTCGAAGAGTTTCTTGAAAAATTAAGCTGATTCGTATGTTGTTGACTGCGTTTACATAAACTTGTAGCTCTGCGTCTTTTTAGGATTCATAAACATTTTATTTTATGTGTTATTTCTTTTCTGTTGTAATTTCATGCTCTGACACGTTCCATGACCATGGAGCTATGCTTCTCATCTTAGTCCTACGGAACTAGATGTGAAAAATAAAAATAAAAATAAATAAAAAAACCACCGAACCACCACTACATAAGATGACAGGCCTTACTTAATTTCTACCTGTGAATGAAATGCCCAACAGTGAGTGAATAGCATTAATACGAGGTGTGGCTAGAAAAAAACCGGACTAGTACTGGTGAAACAATAAAACGAATGCAATAAGGCTGAAAGTCGCGTGGCCTGTCACGTGACTCTCGCTCCGCCTACTGCTCGAGTTTCATCTGCCTCCTGCACTCAGTCTGCCCGTGGCGTCTGTTTTAAGTAGTTGACGTTTTGTCTGTGCGTCGGAAAATGTTGAGTGTACAGAAAGAACAGCGTGTTAACATCAAATTTTGTTTCAAACTAGGAAAATCTGCAAGTGAAACGTTTGTAATGTTACAACAAGTGTACGGCGATGATTGTTTATCGCGAACACAAGTGTTTGAGTGGTTTAAGCGATTTAAAGATGGCCGCGAAGACACCAGTGATGACACTCGCACTGGCAGACCATTGTCAGCAAAAACTGATGCAAACATTGAAAAAATCGGTAAACTTGTTCGACAAGATCGCCGTTTAACAATCAGAGCAGTGTCTGAGTTAACAGGAGTTGACAAGGAAAGTGTTAGGCAGATTCTTCATGAAAGTTTCAACATGAACAAAGTGTGTTCAAAAATGGTTCCAAAGTGTCTCACAATTGAACAGAAGGAACGCCGAAGAATGATTTGTTCTGACATCCTGGAAAACATTGAAAGTGATCCCACCTTCTTACAAAATGTTATTACTTGCGATGAATCGTGGTTTTTTACTTACGATCCCGAAACTAAACGCCAATCGATGCATTGGAAAACTCCTGGTTCTCCACGACAAAAAAAAGCACGAATGTCAAAATCGAAATTCAAGGCAATGATGATTGTTTTGTTTGACATCAAATGGATTGTGCACATTGATTGGGTACCAGAGGGACAAACAGTGAATCAGCATTACTACATTAGCGTCCTGGCTACCCTACGTGAGCGAGTACGGAGAAAACGGAAGGATTTGTGGAGAAAAAAGTCATGGATCCTTCACCAAGACAATGCCCCAGCTCACAGTGCGTTGTCAGTGAAGACGTTTTTGGCAAAACACAACATTCCCATCTTAGATCATCCACCCTACTCACCTGATTTGGCCCCCTGTGACTTTTTTCTTTTCCCTAAAGTCAAGTCAGCTTTGAAAGGAACTAGATTTGAGACTGTTGAAGCAGTAAAAGAAAAAGCGACGGAAGTAATGTATGGACTTACCGAAAATGATCTGCAGCATTGCTATGAACAGTGGAAAATTTGTATGGAGCGGTGTAGAGACCGAGGAGGAGAGTACATTGAAGGAGATAACATGAAATTGTAAATAATTGTAAATAAATGTTTTTTCCAGCATCAGTCCGGTTTTTTTCTAGCCGCACCTCGTACACCTAACACATCATCCTACACACATCAGTGTCCCAGTTCAGTATGCAAAGGGAAACCCTATTCGCACATGCAATGGAGCAAGTGGAAGTATATCATGTCATTAGTCATCAGAAAATTAATCAGTGATAGTGTCTATCTTTTGACCCCAAGAAATAAGAAACCTTCTAACAAAGAAAGATGAAATGAACCGAAATTTACGCAGTACACAGAAAGAACTAAGGAGCTTTACTGTACTTTATAGTAGTACACAAGGAAATCCTTTTTCTAAGAAGATATAATTCAATTCTTTCTCTCATATCATAGCACTTGTTTTAATATGAAGTCAGAATTTTTTTTGTGTGTGTATGAAACGTAATATGGCATCAAATACATATTATAGTTGCGACCTGTAGTGCCTCAAAACTCAACAATCTCTTTCCTTTCATGCATTACTACCGCTCACAGATTCTTATTGACGGACTTGACGACACGAATCTTTGTAGCAGAATCTGCCGTATGTTATTTACTAATTACGGTGTGGCAAACATGTAGGAAAGGAGAGTAGCCCATACAGCAGTGAAGATCTTTGTGTGTATCTGCATTCAGTACTGACCGACAGCTGCCACAACCCTCTACAAAACTGACGTGCCAGTGAACGCCGTCATCAGAGAATTCCATTCATCTTTCAGAAAGTCGTCACGAATTGGACTGAAAGTCAAAAAACGCCGCTTTCCGTGTCGTATTCAACTCATAATGGAGCACTACTTAAGATAGTCGCATATTCCAGCAACTACACATTGATAATTTCCGTACGAGAATTCTGAGGGCCAAGAGGACTGGTTAGTGGGTGAAATTCAAATGGCTCTGAGCACTATGGGACTCAACATCTTAGGTCATAAGTCCCCTAGAACTTAGAACTACTTAAACCTAACTAACCTAAGGACATCACACACACCCATGCCCGAGGCAGGATTCGAACCTGCGACCGTAGCAGTCCCGCGGTTCCGGACTGCAGCGCCAGAACCGCACGGCCACCGCGGCCAGCAATCTGCAAGAACCCGAGGCGTACTGCAAATGGAAATTCTCTTTCAAAAGGCGCTTTTCGCTTTTCTTGGCAAAGCATCAGCAGCAATTATATTGTAATCATCACGCGCGGATGATAGTAGCAACTGTATGATCAGAACGGTAAGGGCTCTCAGAGAGTGTGGTAGTGGTTCTGAATGACGTTAGTGGTTGTGCACTTAACCTAACGCTGTCTACCTAAGCAAAGATAGTGAGGTCACTGTCGCTTCTTATGACCAACAACTCTGATTAAGCTGTACCTATTCCACCCTGCTCCGCAAGCTAGAGTACACTATGCACTAATGCGTGGCTATGGTATGCTGCCTCACGTTACTCTCAAGAACAAGCAAAAACTCCTTACATTAGAAGGAGAATACTTGTCAGTCTGCTCTATGTAATATATGTGACTGCTATCTCATTATCAAAAAAATGGCTCTGAGCACTATGGGACTTAACTTCCGAGGTCATCAGTCCCCTATAACTTAGAACTAACTAAACCTAACTAACCTAAGGACATCACACACATCCATGCCCGAGGCAGGATTCGAACCTGCGACCGTGGCGGTCGCGCGGTTCCAGACTGTAGCGCCTAGAACCGCTCGGCCACTTCGGGCGGCTATCTCATTATCACCAACGAGGCACAAGGCTCAGTCTTGTGGTAAATACACAAATTCTGCAGATATTTACTTAACAAATAACCGTTTGCTATGCGACTGAAATGAGAACCACTTTACAGATTCTGTATGTTACATTTAGTTAATTAATCAGCTTGCTGTAATGTTCTGAATTATACTGTCCATTAGTTATTTGAATAAATATCTGCTACACTCAGGGTCGCATGTATTTGACATGTTTTAGCGACATCACAAAACAATGACTAACGAAAGGATTCCGTTAAAGCCCCATTACATTAAAGCCCCATTGCATTAAAGCCCCATTAACAGATAGAAAAACAGTTACATATAAACGCCATCTAAAAAATGTATGGCCACTCAGTAACAGCCGATGAACGTCTCGGACTGAAACTAAAGTGTCCTACGAAGTTCTGTAGATGTTTTCTTGTAATTTTGATGAAATTTTCTGAACGGTTTATGCGTAATACGTAACATGGGTTGGAAACTTTAAGGTTTCGGCTGCAAGGAGGTTATTTAACGGTAAAATTATAAAGTATCTCTTCAATTGTGTTGAGAGAACCCTGTTCCTCAACTTGCTAAGTTCAGGAACCAGGATTCTGTGGAACAATTACGTCCAAATCGATGTCACATTAAATAGTGCAACAATATAGCGTTACAACACAGCTCGTCAAGAGCACCAAAGAAGCAAATGAAGTTTGGGAAACCTAAATCGTAAGTGAACAACTGACATATAAAAAGTAAATCGCCCGATACCGCATCGCAGTAACTGCTGAAAAGCTGTCTGTTTCCCACACAGACTAAGGTGTCAATCACAACGAGACACAGCACAGCCCCAGCAGAAGGCAACACTGGACATTGATTTCTGGCCACCCACTGACACAGTTCTATGTTAAGATAGATTAAGGTAAGCTGTCTCTATGTAACAGTTTTCTGTATGCATTAGCGCCTGATGGTAAGCAAAACATGCTTGAAATGCCATGAAATATGTTAAATGAAACATAAAGTAAATAATTAAACATCTTTTCTCCGCCTTCGTCTATACTGCACTAGTGTGAGAATGTTCACAGTCTTGATTGCTCAGTAGCTGAATGTTACTAAAACTGTAGCCATAGGGTCAAGTCCTGCTGGAATAGTCTATTTAAAGACAGACTTTTTCCTCCTCCTCTATCCTAACTGAAAAAGACCACAACGAATCTAAGCAAAAGCTTCCTACGCAACCCTTAAGTTTGTACTGCAGTGTTAAGTAGATCAAAATGCAGCTTTTCATAGCCGTCAGATGACAGATGAAGTATGGAAATTTCACAGATTATTATTTATTAATTCGTAGGTGTTTCAAGACGCTTATTTTTACAACTTTTCAAATAAGGACCTAGAAGAATGGAAAAATTGCGTATTCGCCATACAGAATATTCGTATTTACCGTAAGTATTTTTCTGCAGACCACTGGCAGCATACCCAGACAGAAAAGCTGATAAAAAGCTGGTTATTTTCGGTATAAATTTGCGTTCGGTGTCATAATTTTTGAGATACCCGCTGTGGGTGTGGCGGTTGGGGGAGGGGGGTAGTGGTGTGAACGATGATGTGGTAGACCATGAAACTTGTTAATCACCTCGGTAATGGGGTGACAGTTCTGCGATAGCAATTAGATCGTTGGCAGAAAAACGTGAGCGTAGAGCGTTTTGCAGTGGTTAACTGGTATGTACCGGAACTGTGTTGTGTGCAGGGTGAGGGTTTAGTGGTTTTGAAGCTTTTCACCCGCTGTTGACCAATTCTTCCACCGGTAGAAATTAAGTATGGCGTGTCATCTTATATAGTGGTAGTTTGGCGCTATGATTCAGCACCAAATAGATAGTCTCTGCAAATTCTAGAACCATCTCCCCACCTCTGCCACCACAATAGCTCGATAATTCTCATATGACTATTGTTGAAGCCAAGAGGCGCCGTCAATATTTAAACGTTAGGGGCTAAATTAATAACATTCTGCACAAGCGACACATAGAATCTAAGCACCCTGATAAGCTTGGTGAACCTGCTGTAATTTCTGGTAGTCTCTGTCTTAAGCATACAGTACGCTGGAAAGCTCTTCAACTGGGTGTTTCGCTTTTATTGACCTCTCAAGGACGGTGTTCTTCCTGCTAGAAGTATAACTGAAGATTGTCAACAACGTAGCATAAGTTTAGCAACCCTGTGAACGACGGGTTACTACCTGTATGAGTCAGAACTAGCCTAAAAAATTCACTTGATATATTCATGTCTTTTCCATTAAAGAATTAGAGTGCTTATCAAAAAAGATATCAAAAAAGTTATCACTTTACGGTTTTCGGTCCAGGAAAGTCATTCGATGTGAAAATTGCACTTAATCTCGTCTTTTACGCTACGAGTTTTTCTGTCATAGCCAGTACTGAAGCAATGAGGGAGAGCACCACGCTGCGGAGTTCTGCTACCTGACAGATAACGTGGTTGCTTGTAAAGTGAGGCCTGCTTTAGTTCCAGTCTCGCCGAAGAGTACATTTTCAGCCATTTTGTGACAGAGCTGCATGCCATCAGATCGAAAATAGACAAGGAAAGTTTATTTATTTAATTTGCGAAATGCCAAATTTCCATGCTACCTCATTGTGACACAGGACAGCAAGTAAACACAGACCATTTCGAAATCCAGAATTAGTAATATCTTACCAATTCGTGCGGATGTAGGCATGCTCCAGTTACAGATACTTTATGTTTGATTAAAAAAAACTTTAGTTGCAAGGGCAAGGTGGTAATTTGAATTTCATTTGAATTAGGACAGTGCATATTTTAATAGCGGTGTCCATTATTTTATTGAACATAAAAGTAAACATCAGAGAGAAATTAATCACCAATGGTATATTCTCTCACATTATCTAACACAGTCTGATAACGCTCTGGTAGTTTACTGATCTCGTGCCTATAAAAACCTGCAAGATCTGAGCTAAAGATAATGTCAAATCAGGTTTGAAGCGCCTTTTTGTTCAGAGAGGAATTTTCTTGGCTGTTTTTGGATAAGGAGCTTGAAAGGCAAGCATTTGAGGGTATAAGATCGGAAGAATAAGTGAGTGACGGATGTCTTTTAAAATTTCTTGGTAGTTTTGTTAGTGACATGAGCGGAACGCGTTATCGTGTAGTATCAACAGGTGATGAAGTTCCGCGTGTCGGTTTTCTTACACTGCGACAGACAAATCTCTTAGTTGTTGGTAAAAAATAGTAGCTGTTTCATGTCACCAGTAAGAATATTGCACTGGAATTCCCAATGAGCAAACCGATGACGCTGAAGCACAGGTGCATTAGTAGTACCCCGTTTGGTTTTTGTTGTTTTAAATTGGAACATGCGGTACTACTGCTACCGACTTCTGAACGTTGCCTATTGAATACAAATGTCATACGACGCTTAAATGGTCGCACTTCATGACATATGTCTGTTATTGAAGCTCCCTGAATGTGCAAAACCATTCATGCCAGAATGATCTTTCTTGAAGCAAAATATCTTTTCCTTGTGTGTTTTGGGCAAAAGTACTTGGTTCAGATGCACCTCTGCTGCCTTCACCACTCTGCTAAACCTGAAGCGAACACCATGTCATAAATGTTAGACCTTTTTGCCATTTGCGACCGTATTTTATCACACTTGAACAACATACGTAAGTTTCAGGCTTGCAAAATATAAATCCTAATTTCGAAATAAATACGAGAACTTCAAATAAGAAAGAGATAGTTAATAAATGCACTCGAGCGCTGCGCGACATTCCCTTGGACGGAGGCATCTGACGTTGGAGGCGGAAGCGTATGGCCGGTAGCCGGTAGCTGCTGTGGGGCGAGGAAACCCTCGAGCGTAAAGTGTCGTGATCTTGACTCAACCAAGATCTGTTTTTGCATATTACAGGCGGATTAGAAAAGGAAACGAATAATGTTTGAGGGTCCTTCAGACTAATAATATACTCAGATATCTCACAGATGATTTAAGAAACTAGGGTATGGAGTGGACTCGAACGCGCGAGTTTATGTTTACAAAGTACACAGCTTGCTACTCGATCACGAGCAGATACGTTTTCGTAACAGCTCAAGAAGACTGACAAACCTACTTACTTCCACTTCCACATCCTACAGTGTTGTCAGATCGTGTATTTGGCCGGACTGAAGGATGAAGGTTTGTCGAAGTATTGGTCGCCTTAAGTTAACGACTCGGACGTCGTCTCTGCGGCGGCCGGCCGGCGACTAGGATTTATGTCTAATACTGCACTTCGTTGTCATCTCGATGAAATATGCCTTCCATTTAATATGTATGTAAAATCCATTGTTTGAACCAAGATTTGACGTTTAGCGCCTAAGCTATGATTGGTTCTCTAATGTCACATTCCAAGTAATATACGTTAGTAAACATGGATGTAAGGAAAATGTTGTACCACAGCAGTGTAATGTTGGCTAATCAATAACATGCTCGATTTCCATTGCGTTCGTTGTTAATGTAACTGGGTTCGGATGTCGCAGGTGAAACGGTGCGGTTTGGAAGTCTTTCTCTCGTTATCTATATTCGATCTGCAAATGATCAGAACGAAATTCAGTGACTAAATAATAATGCAAGCTCTGAATCATCTCAAAACCACCATTCAGTACATTTTAGGAGTGAGCAGAAGTGTCTGTTTTGGAAATACAGTGTTACTTCAGAAGAAAAACTCATAGAAGGCTCAGAGGTATTAGTAATGGCATTATTGTGTGTTACTTGTCATTTAGCGAATCATCAGCCGAGAGAAACGTTACAGAAGCAATGAACATACTGAGGGAGATCTGGAGGTGAAAAAAAAAGAGTAGCAGAAACGTACGATTTTTCAGATCTTTCTTCAAGTATCTGCATCAGAAGAGATATATTTTCCTTGTAAACATACATTTTGATTACTGTCTGACATATCTGAATCATTTCACAACAGTGACTTAAACATACAGTTTTCTCTCATTACATCAAATTTTCGTCGTAAGATACATATGATAAATGTCTAATTCAACATTTTCTGATAAATTTCAATCACGGTGACGGAATATATGCCTCTGCAGGAGCATTTGCCTCATGAGTAACTTTGCTATCCCTGTGTTGAAATTTTATGTCACTTGGGTTAGCAGCAATTATGTTATGCTTTCCCACACACATCATCTCCAGAATCTGATAATACCTAGCAGAATATCTGCTGTGTCACTTGCAATTAGCTAATCTTCTTCATAAGCCCCATTCATGGAATTCACAGCCTGTATTTACTGCCTGTAATTCCATCGAAGAAGAATGCACCGCTTTCACTCTGTATATCATTTCATTTTAGCCGGCCGAAGTGGCCGTGCGGTTAAAGGCGCTGCAGTCTGGAACCGCAAGACCGCTACGGTCGCAGGTTCGAATCCTGCCTCGGGCATGGATGTTTGTGATGTCCTTAGGTTAGTTAGGTTTAACTAGTTCTAAGTTCTAGGGGACTAATGACCTCAGCAGTTGAGTCCCATAGTGCTCAGAGCCATTTGAACCATCATTTCATTTTCATGGAAATTGCGTGACATCACAGACCATATCATACCCTTCCGTAGAAAGAGAGCCCGCCATTAGTAAAGTGGCGTAATGGTTAAGGTGATCAGTTCCTCATACAGAGATAGCGGATTCGAATCCTGACACTTCCATGAAGTTTAATTCATGCTAATTGTTATTAGTTTAGGAGGCCAACGAGAATTATTAATTTTCATAATTTTAAAGAATTCATAAATATAGAGCTGAGGATGTCGGATGTCGGTTTTCCAACGTTGAAATATTTTTCTACATTGTTGAATGGATGTTACAATTAGAGTGATTCTGCGAAAATGCGAACTCGGACCACGTAAAATCAGTTTATTGCAACAGAAACAGTTGATCTTCTGCAATATTTTCTTCCTTGTAGTACTTGAAGTAGGTGACATGGACCAAGGCATCTAGAGAGAATGTTCGTGACATTTAACAGAAGACATTAACATAGTCTCGCTTTGAATGTGTTGTTTATCATCAGTTTTAGTATTTTACAATCGTCGTCGCTAAGAGCAAGTAAAAGAAGTAGTGCAACGCAGTTTCTATTATGAAGTAACGTCTTCATCTGTTAATTTAGTTTTAACGTAATCTCTCTTTTTAAAAGCATTGTATTGACTGACTGTCTGATCATCACTCAGCTCAAACCGATAACGATAGAAACTTGAATTTACGAGAGGTTGTGAATCTTGAACAGCAGGCATCTTTTAAGAGGGGATTGTGGGAAATTCCATTCCTAAGGGGGTGAAATAAGGGATGAAATACCTTTTGAAATTATGTCACTGCTAAGGAAATTTTGAAGCTAGAATTACGAAAACTGGTATTTGATTTCTCATTGAGAAAATTTAAAATAAACCATGTGTTTTAGCTTATATATAAATTCGACCCATAGGGGAATGAAATAGGGTATGAAAATTTTTAAGAAAATATTTCAATACATTAAAAACGTTTGAAGCTACATTTATAAAAATTGGTATTTCACTTTTCGGTTAGATGTAAATGTTTGTTAGGGGATCAAAATTGCTGTGGAAATATCTTCACAAGAACTCAAAACGCATGATTAATGAAAACTTTGCACCCAGCTACCAGAATCGCTTTTTGGTCAGAATTACATTAGGAAAAATTATGTGGCCATAATTAGCATGAAAAGCGTAGAAGGTGTTGCAGTCTGTGAACAACCCAAAAATTCCATTAAATAAAAACAAAATAATCTCCGCAGGCCATACAGTATATGCGAGCCAAGCAGCGGTCGTTAAGCTATATATCCGATGTTAACTTGACATGGAAAGAGCGAAAGACTTGTTACGGTCCACTTGCCACAGAAAGCCGGAATCGTTTGCTGAAATTGAATATTTACCTGTTTTTGGGCAGCTGCTTCCAAAAATGACTAACAAGCGTTAAATTCTTCCTTTAAGCACGCATGCAGCAACAGCAGAATGAGGAAGTTAATAGCGATAATGGCGGTAATAACCGAAGTATTTGGTAACTTCACGCTCAGCAATTGTATTTCTCGATCTAAGAAATTCCTTGAAATAGTGAAATTTTCCAAATGCCTTAGAATCGAGGCTGTGATGGCTAAAAGCGGCTGTACATTCCGCTGACGCTCGACTAGTATACTTCCCGTGTCAGACGCCTGCTGACAATTAACCTGTTAACAGAGAACTGTATTTTTTTCACCGTGCCTAATTTATAAGCTAGGAGCATCATACGTTACGACACAGTTACGAATGTTGCAGGCGTCGTCTTCACTGGTCTCGTGGACTGATCGCAGTTTGTTAGTTGCAACGTATAAGTTTGATTCCCACTTTCGTCACATATTTTAAGCAAATGCCGCGCGGGGTAGCGGCGTGGTCTTAGGCGTCTTGTCACGGTCCGCGCGGCTCCCGCCGTCGGAAGTTCGAGTCCTCCTTCGGGCACGTGTGTGTGTGTTGTCCTTAGCGTGAGCTAGTTTAAGTTAGATTAAGTAGTGCGTAAGCTTAGTGCTCGATGATCTCAGCAGTTTGGTCCCATAAGACCTTATAACAAAATTCCATTGTTTTTTAAACAAACGCGAACAGATCACCTTCTTGGCTAGTAATGTCAAGTGAAGAACGTGAGGTTGCACCGAAGTTGAGCATCCGCGTTATAAACATCGTATCCCTTGGCTACCAACTGCGGCAGAGTCGGTTTAGTTTGGGACATAACACAGGTGGAAGTCGTGGCAAACATAAACTCTGTCGCCAGTAAGCTTGCTTACTCTATGAGCTTTATTTTACATTGAAGAGCCAAAGAAACTTCTAAATCTGCTAAAAGCGTGTAGGGCCCCCGCGAGCACGCAGAAGTGCCGCGACATGACGCATGGACTCGACTAATGTCTGAATTAGTGCTGGAGGGAACTGACACCGTGAATCCTGCAGGACTGTCCATAAATCCGTAATGGTACGAGAGGGTGGAGATCTCTTCTGAACAGCACATAGCAAGGCATCCCAGATATGCTCAATAATGTTCATGTCTGGTGGGTTCGGTGGCCAAAGGAAGTGTTTCCCGTTCCCCTCCCCTGTCTACTCCTTCTCCGACTTCTCTATGCCAGCGAGGTGAGTTAATGATGATAGAGAATGACTTGGCACTTTGTCCCAATGTTTTCGGACAATAGTGAAGCCTGCGTGGTTGACATATTTATCCAGAACTAGTCCAGTTTACCTATCAAAACGGTTACATTGTGCCCAAGTGATGTATATTTATAGGACAGGAAAGCTTATGAGCACAATTGCTCTGGTGATTAAGCTGATTCTATATATTATTACACTGGACACAGTAGATCACTGTTGAAATGGCACTGTTTGTCGAGCATTTTAAATTTTCTTTACATGATGTACATTTACCCTGTGATTCACTACAGCAGTCATATTGTGCGGCAGGAAGGGTGCGATTACAGAAGTTTTCATAACGCAAGAAAAAGGAAGTTGCGAATTTCAATTTCGAGATTTTATGGACAGGTTAATTTACAAGCACAGTTTCACCGGTAAATACGCTGTTTATCGAGTGTTTTAAGTCTTTATTATAGGATACACTTTAACACTGTGGTTCCGTGTAACAGTTATACTGTGGGGATGTGTTTGGGTAGGAAGGGTACAGTTACAAAATTCTCTAGTACGCAATAACGGTGGCCACGAGGCAGCCACCAGAGCGTGTGTGTACTGCCACGTGCAGACACATCTTCCCTCTCCACACACTGCAGCCTCCAAGGAACAAAACAGCTCACGCCTCACTAGGGCAGATGCTGCCTCCTCATCCTCCCCCCCCCCCCCCCTCTGCCAACCGCCACCTCGCCGTAGAGGTAGTGGCCACCATCAGACAAATATGTGTTGTGGGACTGTCATTCCAACACCTGGAGTTACAGAAATTCTTTACCTAGTGATAGTGTACAATGTCACTATAACACTTTTCTTACAATTATGAGTAGACAGAGTTATCAAATGATAATACATTATTCCAACGGTTACATGGTTTTTCAACAAGTTTGCTAAACGTAATTCACCACACCCTCCTCTAAGGTCAAAGGATCGTCGAGCAAACTCCTCAGCGTAGTATATACCCCGTCAATAGTTTAGCGACCAATTACACACTTGGAAAACGAAACTTTCATGTCTCGTGCGACAGCTCTGGTAGGCCATGTGATGGAGTGCTGCTAGCCACTCTCAGGTCGGTCATATGGTCGCTGCCCCAGTTCGACATGCATGTGAATGTGTGAACTTGTATTTAAGTACAGATATGTTTCGTCATAATCATCGTAAATTCTGATTATTTATACTGTCTACTGCCTTAATAAGTGCATCTACAAAATCATGACAATATCACTAAAGGATTCCGACATGGTGTCTGCAGTACCTAATAATTCTAATACATTATAAATAATACATGAAAAATGAAACTGAAAATCAACATCATCTACATCTACATCTACATGATTACTCTGCAATTCACATTTAAGTGCTTGGCAGAGGGTTCATCGAACCACAATCATACTATCTCTCTACCATTCCACTCCAGAACAGCGCGCGGGAAAAACGAACACCTAAACATTTATGTTCGAGCTCTGATTTCTCTTATTTTATTTTGATGATCATTCCTACCTATGTAGGTTGGGCTCAACGAAATATTTTCGCATTCGGAAGAGAAAGTTGGTGACTGAAATTTCGTAAATAGATCTCGCCGCGACGGAAAACGTCTTTGCTTTAATGACTTCCATCCCACCTCGCGTATCATACCTGCCACACTCTCTCCCCTATTACTTCATAATACAAAACGAGCTGCCGTTTTTTGCACCCTTTCGATGACCTCCGTCAATCCCACCTCGTAAGGATCCCACACCGCGCAGCAATATCCTAACAGAGGACGAACGAGTGTAGTGTAAGCTGTCTCTTTAGTGGACTTGTTGCATCTTCTAAGTGTCCTGCCAATGAAACGCAACCTGTGTCTCGCCTTCCCCACAATATTATGTGTGTGATCTTTCCAACTGAAGTTGTTCGTAATTTTAACACCCAGGTACTTAGTTGAATTGACAGCCTTGAGAATTGTACTATTTATCGAGTAATCGAATTCCAACGGATTTCTTTTGGAACTCATGTGGATCACCTCACACTATTCCTTATTTAGCGTCAACTGCCACCTTCCACACCATACAGCAATCTTTCCTAAATCGCTTTGCAACTGATACTGGTCTTCGGATGACCTTACTGGACGGTAAATTACAGCATCATCTGCGAACAACCTAAGAGAACTGCTCAGATTGTCACCCAGGTCATTTATATAGATCAGGAACAGCAGAGGTCCCAGCACGCTTCCCTGGGGAACACCAGATATCATTTCTATTTTACTCGATGATTTGCCGTCTATTACTACGAACTGCGACCTTCCTAACAGGAAATCACGAATCCAGTCGCACAACTGAGACGATACCCCATAGGCCCGCAGCTTGATTAGAAGTCGCTTGTGAGGAACGGTGTCAAAAGCTTTCCGGAAATCTAGAAATACGGAATCAACTTGAGATCCCCTGTCGATAGCGGCCATTACTTCGTGCGAATAAAGAACTAGCTGCGTTGCACAAGAAAGATGTTTTCTGAAACCATGCTGATTACGTATCAATAGATCGTTCCCTTCGAGGTGATTCATAATGTTTGAATACAATATATGCTCCAAACCCCTACTGCAAACCGACGTCAATGATATAGGTGTGTAGTTCGATTGATTACTCCTACTACCCCTCTTAAACACTGGTGCAACATGCACAATTTTCCGATCTGTACGTACAGATATATCGGTGAGCGAGCGGTTGTATATGATTGCTAAGTAGGGAGCTACTGTATCAGCGTAATCTGAAAGGAACCTAATCGGTATACAATCTGGACCTGAAGACTTGCCCGTATCAAGCGATTTGAGTTGCTTCGCAACCCCTAGGGTATCTACTTCTAAGAAACTCATGCTAGCAGCTGTTCGTGTTTCAAATTCTGGAATATTCCATTCGTCTTCCCTGGTGAAGGAATTTCGGAAAACTGCGTTCAATAACTCCGCATTAGCGGCACAGTCGTCGCTAACAGTTCCATCGGCACTGCGCAGCGAAGGTATTGACTGCGTCTTGCCGCCTGTGTACTTTACATACGACCAGAATTTCTTCGGATTTTCTACCAAATTTCACGACAATGTTTCGTTGTGGAACCTGTTAAAGGCCTCTCGCATTGAAGTCCTTGCCAAATTTCGCGCGTCTGTAAATTTTAGCCAATCTTCGGGATTTCGCGTTCTTCTGAACTTCGCATGCTTTTTCCGTTGCCTCTGCAACAGTGTTCGGACCTGTTTTGTGTACCATGGGGGATCAGTTCCATCTCTTACTAATTTATGAGGTATGAATCTCTCAATTGCTGTTTGTACTATATCTCTGAATTTGAGCTACATCTCGTCTGCATTTGCATAGTCAGTTCGGAAGGAATGGAGATTGTCTCTTAGGAAAGCTTCTAGCGACACTTTATCCGCTTTTTTAAATAAAATTATTTTGCGTTTGTTTCTGGTGGATTTGGAAGAAACGGTATTGAGCCTAGCTACAACGACCTTGTGATCATTAATCCCTGTATCAGTCATGATGCTCTTTATTAGCTGTTGATTGTTTGTGGCTAAGAGGTCAAGTGTGTTTTCGCAACCATTTACAATTCGCGTGGCTGCTCGAAATAATTTTCGGAGAAAGCATTTAGGACAATCTCGGAAGATGTTTTCTGCCTACCACCGGTTTTGAACAAGTATTTTTGCCAACATATCGAGGGAAGGTTGAAGTCCCCACCAACAATAACCGTATGAGTGGGGTATTTATTCGTTACGAGACTCAAATTTTCTCTGAACTGTTCAGCAACTATATCATCGGAGTCTGGGGGTCGGTAGAAGGAGCCAATTATTAACTTAGCTCTGCTGTTAAGTATAACCTCCACCCATACCAATTGGCACGGAGTATCTCCTTCGACTTCACTAGAAGATAAACCACTACTGGCAGACGCAAACACTCCACCACCAATTCTGCCTAATCTATGTTTCCTGAACACCGTCTGAGACTTCGTAAAAATTTCTGCAGAACTTATTTCAGGCTTTAGCCAGCTTTCTGTACCTATAACCATTTCAGCTTCTGTAATTCTGTTGGCGCTTGAAGCTCAGGGACTTTCGCAGCACAACTACAACAGTTTACAACTACAATTCCGACTGTTCCTTGATCCAAGCACGTCCTGTATTTGCCGTACACCCTTTGAGATTGCAGCCCACCCCGTACTTTCCCGAGGCCTTCTAACCTAAAAAACCGCCCAGTCCGCGCCACACAGACTCCGCTACCCGTGTAGCCGCCAGCTGAGTGTAGTGAACTCCTGACCTATTCAGCAGAACCCGAAACCCCACCACCCTATGGCGCAAGTCAAGGAATCTGCAGCCAACACTGTCGAAAAACCGCCTGAGCCTCTGATTCAGACCCTTCACCCGGCTCTGCACCAAAGGTCCGCAGTCGGTTCTGTCAACGATGCTGCAGATGGTGAGCTCTGCCTTCATCTCGTAAGCAAGACTGGCAGCCTTCACCAAATCAGATAGCCGCTGGAATCCAGAGAGAATTTCCTCAGATCCAAAGCGACACACGTCATTAGTGCCGACTTGTGCCACCACCTGCAGCTTGCTGCACCCTGTGCTCTTCATGGCATCCAGAAGGACCCTTTCCACATCAGGAATGACTCCACCCGGAATGCATACGGAGTGCACACTGGATTTCTTCCCCTCCTTAGCCGCCATAACACTAAGGGGCCCCATTACGTCCCGTTACGCTCCCAACTACCAATAAGCCCACCCTGTGCGGTTGCCCGGACCTTGAAGGCTGAAAATCATCCTCTGAAACAGGGCAGGCAGCTGCGTCTGGCTCAGCCAGAGACAGTATCTGAAACCTGTTTGTCAGACGCACCGGGGAGGCCTTCTGATCAGCCTCCGGGGACGTCTTTCGCCGCCTGCCACGCCTTGGAACGACCTCCCAATCAACCACAGGCGAGGGCTCAGCCTCCTGCGGTCAACACCGCCTGCAGCTGTGAGCAAAGGGATGCCAACTCAGCCCTCATCCGAACACAGCAATCACAGTCCCTGTCCATTCTAATCGATGTGGAACAACAGTTACTGAAACACGAGTCCGTGCCTAGATAACACAAGGGAAACGCGCAAAGAATGTATGAACTAACCTGTACAAATGCCTAACGACTGCGCTACAATCTGCCTGAATTTACGATTACAGTAACTAAAACTCGAAATTACACTTCCTATACGAAACTCACACGGAATTTAAGTAAGAATCTACGAAGTAAACACAGAAAAGAAGCTATATACGTATCTTTGTGCGCTGTAGATGTGCACTAACTGGGAGTAGCAAAAACACGCAAAGAAATTAAGAATTAAAGTATGTAACAAATAAGTGAGCTAGGAGTATACGACTTGCTGTTGGCAGCTGCTTATCCAACGGCGGCAGGGAGCACACTCATATTCCGAATCATGTCATGCACACCTGAATATTAAAACTATGTTGATCACCTAACGACCCACAAAGCTCTGCCCAGAGCCATCAAACGCGCTATCCTTACTGTGTCGCCAGAAATTTTCAGTTTTGTTTTTGCACTGTGAAACTGGAGTCGACACAAACGAGTACTGATTATCACGTCTTTGATGCGACATCCATTGTCGACGGAAAGCGTCGGTTTGTTTCCCACTATGAACAAAACGTTATTTTAAAGCGGGATTTTTAGTGTTATTCGATAGAGCAGTCTCCAAATGAGTGTAGTGCAATATTCGTGTAATCGATGTGTATTAACAGGGGACATTACAACACTGTATTTAGGCCTTCTGGCACTACATGCACAACAGCTTCCGAGGTCTGCTTAACAGCGTGTTGATCCACATTCTGCATTTAATATAGCAGTAATTCTGGATGACGCAGATTCTTGGTACGGCTCAGTAGATAAGTACAATCACATGTTTACGAAATTCCAGTAACCTGCAGACGCAATGCAGGTATCCGACAGAGTCACTGACGAGTTTGGTGGCTAAGAAACAGGAAACGCGATGCCTCAACTACTAGTAAGCATGAATGACCTTCTATTAAAGTACACACATATGCTGCCATCGCCCTCGTTGCAAATTAATACGTCTGTAAATTAGTGTAATGTAGCAAAGGACGCTGACTTATTCGTGAAGGTAGCACCTGAAAGATCGAAAACATCACAAACAGTACACGAAAAACGACCTTGGAAATCGGAATCATCACTCAAAGCACGACATGCAGGTAATCTGGCTTGCAGCAATTCTAGTTGCCTCATATATCCTGCGCAATCACTACAACGAAAATGACAGCTAATATAAAGGTTTAACGGCAATCGAAACAACATGTTACTAGACCCTAAGTTGTACTGACAACAAGAATCATTTAAGCCATTGTGCATCATAGGTTGGGAAGAATGACTAAAAAAGACGACGCATTTCTCGCGAAACGCTATGAGATAAATTTGGATAAACTATATTCAACGATGACAGTAAGTGCATTATGCCATCACCGTTGGCTATGTTATGAAGCTGATAATAAGAACAAGTACGATCAGGATGCACTGAGAGGCATATAGGCAATAATTTTCTTTCTTGATCGATGTACGTGCAATAGGAAAGGAAAATTGACAATACTGTTACGATGTACAGTCGTGCTCAAAAGTATCCGAACGACCTGAATTGCATTTCGCCTGATTAGCATGCAACCCACATAACGCAGCTCTCTAGCAGGTCCTCTAATCGCTCCTTGGTACAGTCGTTTGACTATTGAAAATGGCTCCAACAAGTCACCACTAGAAAACTCGGCTCTGTATCGCAATAACTCAAGATGTAAGGTAATACCACGATACTACAAATATCAGGGAACACCTTATCACAGATAAGTCTGTCCTTCAGGCTTGTAAGTTCACATTTATCGCAATAAATGACATACCTGAAATGTTACCACTCTTATTATTACGTCAGCTAGGTAATGCACGTAGTAAGTTCGTCGTATTCATGATTTCCTCTTCAAACTAACATACCGTACTTGTTATTTAACACAAAATGATATTAAAATTTAAGTAATTCAAGAGCAGCTAGTTGAGAATATGTATGAACTTCAAATGACACGACGAACCGTCTCGTTCTGTATTTGGATTCAAACCCGGGTTCACAGATAGATGCCGTGTTTCTTGACTTCCGCAAGGCGTTCGATACAGTTCCCTACAGCCGTTTAACGAACAAAGTAAGAGTATATGGACTATCAGACTAATTGTGTGATTGGATTGAAGAGTTCCTAGATAACAGAACGCAGCATGTCATTCTCAATGGAGAGAAGTCTTCCGAAGTAAGAGTGATTTCAGGTGTGCCGCAGGGGAGTGTCATAGGACCGTTGCTATTCACAATATACATAAATGACCTTGTGGATGACATCGGAAGTTCACTGAGGGTTTTTGCAGATGATGCTATGGTGTATCGAGAGATTTTAACAATGGAAAATTGTACTGAAATGCAGGAGGATCTGCAACGAACTGACACATGGTGCAGGGAATGGCAATTGAATCTCAATGTAGACAAGTGTAATGTGCTGCGAATACATAGAAAGATCCCTTATCTTTTACCTACAATATAGCAGGTCATTAACTGGAAGCAGTTAATTCCATAAATTATCTAAGAGTACGCATTAGGAGCGATTTAAAATGGAATGGCCATATAAAAGTAATCATCGGTAAAGCAGATGCCAGACTGAGATTCATTGGAAGAATCCTAAGGAAATGCAATCCGAAAACAAAGGAAGTAGGTTACAGTACGCTTGTTCGCCCACTGCTTGAATACTGCTCACCAGTGTGGGATCCGTACCAGATACGGTTGATAGAAGAGATAGAGAAGATCCAACGGAGAGCAGCGCGCTTCGTTACAGGATCATTTAGTAATCGCGAAAGCATTACGGAGATGATAGATGAACTCCAGTGGAAGACTCTGCAGGAGAGACGCTCAGTAGCTCGGTACGGGCTTTTGTTAAAGCTTCGGGAACATACCTTCACCGAGGAGTCAAGCAGTGTATTGCTCCCTCCCACGTATATCTCGCGAAGAGACCATGAGGATAAAATCAGAGAGATTAGAGCCCACACAGAAGCATACCGACAATCAATCTTTCCACGAACAATACGAGACTGGGACAGAAGGGAGAACCGATAGAGGTACTCAGGGTACCCTCCGTCACACACCGTCAGGTGGCTTGCGGAGTATGGATGTAGATGTAGATGAAACGCAGGTCATGCAGACTAAGATTTCGTGACTGACGGAAACTAACAGTCGTTCCTGACTAGGCATACAGAGAGTGATATACCTCGATTTTAGACAGTATCAGTTAGCAAATGTCAACTTTATATTACATAACGTAAACATTTTTAACGGACGCGAATTCCTAACCAGCATCTATTGTCCCTGTTAACGAACTACGACAGATGTTTGATATTGCTTCTTCACAAGTAACTTACTTGAAATGCCGTGATGTTAAGCTCTGTGTTGGACAGGGATTCGAACCCAGAACCTAATCGGATTGTTATCGAAGCACAATCAACTGTGACATTTCGGATTTTCTCGGCAGTAGCTAGATGTTTTAACTGAATTGACGAGACGAAACATTAATGGTTTCTTTCCCAGGACTCCAACCCGGAACCTATCGCTGTTATATATTAGAGAAAACGAACGTTAAATATGGGTTTGTTACAACAGCAGCGACATGTGAGCATGTTTGAAGTAGAATTAATATGACGAAGAGTTCAATGCTCACTGGGAATCGAACCCCACAAATACCGTTGTTGACTACACACAAAGAGACCTCAGCTCGGAATAACATCCTTGAACTTAGAATGATCTCTCAAATAGTTCTGTGTCTCACTGGGAGTCAAAAACGTCAGATATCGTTAGTGTTGACAACGAATGAAAATGCATTAAAAATCAAAATTATTAGCCATTAGCAGATAGGTGTTCTCATGCTAGAGCTTAATAATACATAATGAAAACTTTAGTGCCGGGCCAGCATTCGAACCCATTCACGCGCAATATGTGGAGATGTTGAGGAATCCGCAGTTTTGAACAAACATCAAATTGTAGTCGAGCTGTATTGTCACGGATGGATCAAATTCCGCGTTAAGTTGCATTCCAAGTTCAGAACCAATTTTATCTACATACATGAAACGTCGCCTTAGAAAAATTATACGTGACTGTGCTTAAACTGACACACAATATTTTTAGCGCAACGCAATCTGACTTTCAAAAATCCATACAAAAGAATGGCCCTAACTAACATTAACCTATACGTTTCACATATCACTTACCTCACAAAAATCTTCGTTACTCGAACTACTGCAATACAGCGAGCGCCACTACTGCCAGCAAAATAAAAGATTCAAACTACTGAAGGCAGTAACTACTGATAGGCATAGTTAGCAAATGAAAGATTTTGATAGAGAACAAACAATGTATTTACCTTAATAGTGTTCAAAAGTCATAATATATATAGCAGTCCATTAATCCAATATTACACGCTTACTCTTTCTGATACTTGTTCCATAAACCATGAATACGACACTTCGTAATAATGTGGAATGTGTTATTTTAATGAAAGATTTCTTTACACACTGGTATTCAATTTCTTTACAACAATTTTTTACCCTCTCTCTCATTCTTCTTTACCATTATTTCTCTCTCTCTCTCTCTCTCTCTCTCTCTCTCTATCTCTCTCTGTCTCTCATCTCTCTCTCTCTCTCTCTCTCTCACACACACACACACACACATTCTTTTCTTATATTTATTTGTTTGGTGTGGTCGACCATGGGCGAGGCACGAAAACGTCCGTGAATGAGTTTCTTAAGTTTGAGTACAGTTACGAAAGAAATATAAAAACAACTATGAGAGTTACTGATTTATGATGCTTAGTTTGCAGTCAGTTCTGAGTATTATTAGTAACTACGCTCCAGTCCCTAAACCTAGTAACAGAAATGCGAATCAGACGCATTACGTATTCCAGGCCTTCGCAGCCGCGTCTTTGAAAGGCCAGTTGTGGTCACTTCCCAACCCACTGTAGGATCGCATCGGTTCGTCTTCTTCCTGCTAGTACTGTAACTGAGATTTGGCAACAAGGCAAGGTACATTTGGCGACTCTGTGATCGACGAGTTACTTCCTGGTGTGCACGGATTAAACCTCAAAGTTCACTGATTTTTTCTGTCATTTCCATTGCATAATCTGAGTTATTATTGCTTCAGGTGTAACAAAAAATTGTAAATTTACGGTTTTCAGCCCAGGAATGTCGTTGCATGTGTAAATCGCAACTAAACTCGTCCTTTAAATAGCGGTTTACGAGTTCTAGACTCTATTGGCCTCGTAAGAGAAATGCGTAACACATAGCTGTTTGCTTGCTGTATGGTGTCGTGCTGACATCTGAAAAAGCGCCTGTTATGGTTCGCGGTTCCAGTCTCGCTGAATGTAAGTTTTTTTTTATCCCTTCTGTGAAAGAGCTACATGTAGTCAGATCAAACATTGAAAAGGAAATCGCAAGAAAAATACTTTCAGCTCATAGTGCAATGGTGAAAAAATTACAATGCTGCACAACAGGTAACGCCTCGTTCCGCTGCTGACAAGCAAATTTTCGGTCTCTAGGAATACATAATTTTATTTATGAAATGCCACATTTGCATATCTGCTGAGTATGACACAGCATACTAATTAAACACAGACCCAATCGAAATCTAAGTGAGTAGTATTTTAATAATTCGTGCCGACAGAGGCACGCTTGTGTACAGATACTCAGTTTTATCAGCGCCACTACTGCCAGCAAAATAAAAGATTCAAACTACTGAAGGCAGTAACTACTGATAGGCATAGTTAGCAAATGAAAGATTTTGATAGAGAACAAACAATGTATTTACCTTAATAGTGTTCAAAAGTCATAATATATATAGCAGTCCATTAATCCAATATTACACGCTTACTCTTTCTGATACTTGTTCCATAAACCATGAATACGACACTTCGTAATAATGTGGAATGTGTTATTTTAATGAAAGATTTCTTTACACACTGGTATTCAATTTCTTTACAACAATTTTTTACCCTCTCTCTCATTCTTCTTTACCATTATTTCTCTCTCTCTCTCTCTCTCTCTCTCTCTCTCTATCTCTCTCTGTCTCTCATCTCTCTCTCTCTCTCTCTCTCACACACACACACACACACACATTCTTTTCTTATATTTATTTGTTTGGTGTGGTCGACCATGGGCGAGGCACGAAAACGTCCGTGAATGAGTTTCTTAAGTTTGAGTACAGTTACGAAAGAAATATAAAAACAACTATGAGAGTTACTGATTTATGATGCTTAGTTTGCAGTCAGTTCTGAGTATTATTAGTAACTACGCTCCAGTCCCTAAACCTAGTAACAGAAATGCGAATCAGACGCATTACGTATTCCAGGCCTTCGCAGCCGCGTCTTTGAAAGGCCAGTTGTGGTCACTTCCCAACCCACTGTAGGATCGCATCGGTTCGTCTTCTTCCTGCTAGTACTGTAACTGAGATTTGGCAACAAGGCAAGGTACATTTGGCGACTCTGTGATCGACGAGTTACTTCCTGGTGTGCACGGATTAAACCTCAAAGTTCACTGATTTTTTCTGTCATTTCCATTGCATAATCTGAGTTATTATTGCTTCAGGTGTAACAAAAAATTGTAAATTTACGGTTTTCAGCCCAGGAATGTCGTTGCATGTGTAAATCGCAACTAAACTCGTCCTTTAAATAGCGGTTTACGAGTTCTAGACTCTATTGGCCTCGTAAGAGAAATGCGTAACACATAGCTGTTTGCTTGCTGTATGGTGTCGTGCTGACATCTGAAAAAGCGCCTGTTATGGTTCGCGGTTCCAGTCTCGCTGAATGTAAGTTTTTTTTTATCCCTTCTGTGAAAGAGCTACATGTAGTCAGATCAAACATTGAAAAGGAAATCGCAAGAAAAATACTTTCAGCTCATAGTGCAATGGTGAAAAAATTACAATGCTGCACAACAGGTAACGCCTCGTTCCGCTGCTGACAAGCAAATTTTCGGTCTCTAGGAATACATAATTTTATTTATGAAATGCCACATTTGCATATCTGCTGAGTATGACACAGCATACTAATTAAACACAGACCCAATCGAAATCTAAGTGAGTAGTATTTTAATAATTCGTGCCGACAGAGGCACGCTTGTGTACAGATACTCAGTTTTATCAAAACAGAATTTCGTCGTAAGGTTATCGTGGGTAGTTATATTTCATTTCTTTTAATACAGTGCACAATTTTCGTAAGGTTTCTTTTACTGTTGTTAAAACAATACTAAACATGAGAGAGAAATTAATCATCAACGATATATGCGAATTATCTGATGTGATCTATAACAGTCTAACATTGCACATGCAGTTTATTGATTACATGCATGTAGAAAACGTGTTCTGAGTTAAAACTGTCAAACAACGTTTGAAGAAGAATAAAATGCCACTATCAGACGACAGCTAATGTAAATAATACTTTTCTGACTATTTTGGCATGATGCGCTGTCCCCATACATAATACAAAAGATTCGAAATGCATCTGCCGCCTGGCCGTCTATTAAACCTGAAAAGAACAAAATGTCGCAGAAGTTAGCCCTTTTTCCACATTCGGCTATTTTGTGTTGAGAAGCAGCAGACAGCAGAATTGCGCTGTAAAAAATGTCTTAGCGATTGAAATGGAACTCGCGACGGCTTATCTACGGTGCATGACACTTACCGTGACACTACTAGCTGTCATCTACCTAAAGCAACTCTGAAGTCAACAATAGTTCCTCCAGAATTTCCGCATTCCACAGTGCTGTGAGATAATGCATATTGCCGGACCTAGACTTCTGAGAGACAGACAGTTACAGCTTTTCTTTTGCACTGCACGACGTTTTCAACAAACAGGTAGCGCAATAGAGTAGCTCAAATGGAAAGGGAACACTTCCTATTTTAATTTCTGCATCCTACACTGTTGGCAGTTCTGTGTAGGTGGCAGTTACATGATTTTATTTCGGTGATTACAAAATAGAGCCGAATGTATGCACTGGGTAGCCGAGGCAGCTAGTTCATGGCGATTCGGTCAACGAAGTAAATGAATGTACTGAACATGCTGAAAACCACTACAGGGAGCCTGTGTGTCAGAATTCTCATCGAGTGTGCCGCAACGGTGTTATGAAAGAAAAATGAGTCATGCAGAAGATGATTTGGTGGTCTGTTGGATTGATGATAGGTTCCTATGACGATGGTATGGGTTCGATTCCAACTTCTGCCGATGATTTTTAATAGGGAGAGAGAGTATTTATTCTCTTCTGGCTACGCCAAGTGAAGAAGGTATAATGGCATTGTGGTTTGAAATTCACATTAAACATGATATTCCTTCTCTACCAAGTAGGTTGCACCACAATAAAGTCAGGAGTGGCGAAATGTGGGAACTCTGTCACCAGTAACCTTTCTTATACTAGTTATTTATTTATAGTGACGAAACAAATGCTATGTAGGGTCACAGGACCCTTATTCCATCTTTTATTTGAGCTTCTGTATGTCGATAAAATTGGTTCTGAACATGGAATGCAACTTAACGCGGAATTTGATCCCTTCGTGACAATACAGCTCGACTACAATTTGATGTTTGTTCAAAACTACAGATTCCTCAACATCTCCACATATTGCGCGTGAATGGGTTCGAATGCTGGCCCGGAACTAAAGTTTTCATTATGTATTATCAAGCTCTAGCATGAGAACACCTATCTGCTAATAGATAATAATTTTGATTTTTAATGCATTTTCATTCGTTGTCAACATTAACGATATCTGACGTTTTTGACTCCCAGTGAGACACAGAACTATTTGGGAGATCACTCTAAGATCAAGGATGTTATTCCGAGCTGCTGGTGGAGAAAACTTCTGTAGCTGACGTCTCTTTGTGTGTAGTCAACAACGGTATTTGTGGGGTTCGATTCCCAGTCAGCATTGAACTCTTCGTCATATTATTTCTACTTCAAACATGCTCACATGTCGCTGCTGTTGTAACAAACCCATATTTAACGTTCGTTTTCTCTAATATATAACAGCGATAAGTTCCGGGTTGGAGTCCTGGGAAAGAAACCATTAATGTTTCGTCTCGTCAATTCAGTTAAAACATCTAGCTACTGCCGAGAAAATCCAATATGTCACAGTTGATTGTGCTTCGATAACAATCCGATTGGGTTCTTGGTTCGAATCCCTGTCCAACGCAAAGCTTTACATCACGGCATTTAACGTAAGTTACTTGTGAAGAAGCAATATTTAACATCTGTCGTAGTTCGTTAACAGGGACAATAGATGCTGGGTAGGAATTCGCGTCCGTTAAAAATGTTTACGTTATGTAATATAAAGTTGATATTTGCTAACTGATACTGTCTAAAATCGAGGTATATCACTCTCTGTATGCCTAGTCAGGAACGACTGTTAGTTTCCGTCAGTCACGAAATCTTAGTCTGCATTACCTGGCTTTGAATCCAAATACAGAACGAGACGGTTGATCGTGTCATTTGAAGTTCATACATATTCTCAACTAGCTGCTCGTGAATTAATTGAATTTTTAATATCATTTTGTGTTAAATAACAAGTACGGTATGTTAGTTTGAAGAGGAAATCATGAATACGACGAACTTACTACGTGCATTACCTAGCTGACGTAATAATAAGAGTGGTAACATTTCAGGTATGTCATTTATTGCGATAAATGTGAACTTACAAGCCTGAAGGACAGACTTATCTGTGATAAGGTGTTCCCTGATATTTGTAGTATCGTGGTATTACTTTACATCTTGAGTTATTGCGATACAGAGCCGAGTTTTCTAGTGGTGACTTGTTGGAGCCATTTTCAATAGTCAAACGACTGTATCAAGGAGCTATTAGAGGACCTGCTAGACAGCTGCGTTATGTGGGTTCATGCTAATCAGGCGAAATGCAATTCAGGTCGTTCGGATACTTTTGAGCACGACTGTACATCTGCAGTTGTCTGTACTTTGCCTTGTGGCGTACGTGATTGGAGTAGATGTACGTTGTTCGCAGACGATGCTGTTGCTGTATAGGAGTGCTGCAACGGCAGTAGGTTGTAGTGAAATACATCGAATAAATACAGGTGGCTGAAACAGATAAGTTTCGTGTTGTCAGCATAAGAGAAAGCAGAAATTGGTGTCAACTTTGTTAGGTTGTCGTGGAATGGGATTTTTTTCAGTAAGCATGAAGCTTTATTTAACATACGTAAAGTGAGCGCACTGAACTACGATTGCCTAACTAACAGGTTGTGTCCGTCTACAGTTTTAATTATTCTCCTGAAACTACGTGGAAACTCCAGCAATAATTGCAATTCGATAGCCGCTACATCCTCTGACACTTGTCATCATCTGTCTGACAAGGAGGCAGTGGAAAGCAATTCGAGGCAATATAATAATTCAATGGACATGTTATACTCGTGCAAAGGTGGATCAGACTGACTTCGAAGTAGATGTTCTGATGGTTCAAATGCCAGGAAAACTGCAGCAGCTCCTTGTAGACAACCATTGTCTTAGGGACGTGTATATTTCACCCGGGTTTTTAAGAAAATAGAAAATTGGGAAACCTGCCAGGCATAACATTCTTTTTCACTCATCACCTGACATATTTCGAGAGAGAGTTCTGATGTTAGCTGCTACCTACGCCCATAAGCCAGCGTCCTTTACTAATATTGCACTAATTTATAGATGCTGTCAGAAAATCAATATAAAGAGGAAATAATTAGAATGCGCAACGAGGGTCATAGCATCACGTATCTGTACGTTAATAGAAGTTTGTGCATGCATATTACTAATTTAAGCATTGCATGTCTTGTTTCTTACCCATCAAATTCATACGACCTTAACGCATCGGTGATGTTACTGTATGTCACCTTAGTGTCCACAATTTACAGGGCTTTCTTGCGTTATGCAGAATGAATAGTGTATTGTGAGCTGCCAAAAAGATCTTGGAAGCTGTGTACCATAAGGAGTGAGAGGACATAAATATTCTGTTTTTATGTTCTTCTTAATACATATCGATTAAATAAATACTGCTCTAAAATAATTTGGAGACTGTACTACCAAATAACATACAAAATTCCGCCTTGTAAAATCATTTTGTTCGTAAATGAAATCAAAACCAACGGTTTCCATTGACACTGCATGTTACATCAAAGATGTGATGAGCAGTATATGTTTGGGTCCACTCGTGCTACGCAATGCCAAAACGAAATTAAATATCTGCCAACGCAGAAGGGAAAATGGGCTTGACGACTCTTGGAACAGCTCGATAGGTCATGAGATACAATCCACACAGTGCTAATATTCAGGTCTGCAAGACATGTTACGGGAAATGATTCCAATTTTCAAGCGAATTTTTCGTTTATTGCTTATGATGTGTTCGATGTGATAGTTGGTGTGGACGAGCGATTCTAGGCGCTTCAGTCCGGAACCGCGCTGCTGCTACGGTCGCAGGTTCGAATCCTGCCTCGAGCATGGGTGTGTGTGATGTCCTTAGGTTAGTTACGTTTAAGTAGTTCTAAGTCTAGGGGACTGATCACCTCAGATGTTGAGTCCCATAGTGCTTAGAGCCATTTGAACCATTTTGTTAGTTGGTGCCTACGCCCATATGTTAAGAGTACTTTAACAATTTTACAGTGATTTATAGATACACTTAGAAAGGCAGTATACAGTTGTGAGGTACCTATTGAACGGCACTTGAACAATGTACAGTGAAGTGAAAAAATAATGGAATGCCTCCTAACAACGTGTCGGACCTCCTTTTGCCCAGCGTAGTGCAACAACTTGACGTAGCGTAGACTCAAAAAGTCATCAGAAGTTCCCTGCAGAAACAATGAGAATGCTTCCTCTATAGCAGTTCATAATTGCAAAAGTGTTTCCTGTGCACGATTTTATACACGAATTGACCTATCGATTAAGTATCATAAATATCCGATTCGATTCAATTCGAGTGATTTGGATGACAAAACCAGCTGCTCTAATTGTCCAGAAAGTACATCAAAATAAGCGCGAACAATTGGGTATCGTTAACATGAACGTTGTCAGCCATAAAAATACCATCGTTGTTTGGAAACAAGTAGCTCAACATCCAAAGAACACAGTCCATTCCATGTAAGCGCAGCCCACATTATCGTGGAGCCACCACCAGCTTACACAGTGCCTTGTTGACAACATGGGTCCATGCCTTCGTGGACTCTTCGCCACACTGGAACCCTACCATCAGCTCTTACTAACTGAAATTAGGACTCATCTGACATCTGACTAGTACACAGTTTTCCAGTTGTCTGGGATCAAACTTGTATGGTCACAAGCTCAGAAGAGGCACTGCAGGCGATATCATGCTGTTAGCAAAGGCACTGCTATCAGTCGTCTGCTGCTATAAACCGTTAACACCAAATGTCACCGCAATGTCCCACACTGATTTCTACAGCTATTTCTCGTAATGTTGCTTGTCTGTTAGCACTGACAGCTCTATGCAAACGCCGCTGCTCTCGGTCGTTAAGTTAAGACCACTGACCACTGTATTGCCCGGTGGTGAGAGGTAACACCTGAAATGTGGTATTGTCCTCACACTATTGACACTATGTATCGCGGAATGTTGAATTTCTTAACGATTTCCGAGATGAAATGTCCTATGCGCCTAGATGCAAATATTATTCTCTGTTCAGAATCTGTTAATTCCTATCGTGCGGCCTAAAACATCGAGAACCTTTTCACATGAATCAATTTATTACACACGACAGCTCCCCCAATGCACTGCCCTTTTACACGTTGTGTACGCGATGCTACCATCATCAGCATATCGCTGTCCCATGACTTTTGTCAGCTCAATGTATGTCTCACTGAATATCGCAGAGTCGAGCCGTATACATCTGCTCTGATCTCATTGCGATGTTGTAGTTTATCTGTAATGTTCCTGTCGAAATACCCAAGCACTGGCATGTAATGCGAACTATCACACCAGAAAAAGGGTTCAATTACAGTGGGTAATTGATGTACGCGACAGCAAAGGATTAAGCAGAATGAAATAATTTATTCAATCAGAGAAAACATCAAAACTGTTAAGAATGGTGGTTCCACGGAGTTTCACTTAAATATACAACACAATTAATAATGGATTTCGAGTGCAGTAAAGCTTATTTAAACGTGTAAACTGAGCACTAGCGGAATCTCCGTGGGTTAACTAAACATCACTGGACCATAGAAGATAGTCTGTAAGACTCAGCCCATCACCACTCGGAAAATTAATGAGCACGAGAAAAAGTTGATGTTGCAACATGCCTCCCAGAACTCCACTTTAGCTGCATCCGAACCGCCCGCCCTGTCATCACAGTGTCTCCGCACAGAGCGTCCTCACAAAAGTCTTTCGAGCTGATTCATGAATCCTTCTCAGCTTACCAGAACCGGTTAAAACGCTTAAGCGCCAAATGGCTCACGCCAACGAAAACGTGCGTTTCCCTACCATAGCTGCTCAGTTTTATTTAAAATCTAATAAATGAATCATGACTTGAATGTTAACAAATTTACAAATTAGACATACATGTTAAGTGACAACCACATTACGACTGTGTACTATCAAGCACTATTACTGTTCATAAATGTGTGTGTGCACTCCGCCTTCAGGCCACAGGTGGCCCATCGGGACCATCCGACCGCCGTGTCATCCTCAGCTGAGGGTGCAGAGAGGATGGGTGTGTGGTCAGCACACCGCTCTCACGGTCGTTATGATGGTGTTCTTTGACCGGAGCCGCTACTATTCGGTCGAGTAGCTCCTCAATTGGCATCACGACGCTGAGTGCACCCCGAAAAATGGCAACAGCACATGGCGGTCCGGATGGTCACCCATCCAAGTGTCGGCCACGTCCGACAAGGCTTAACTTCGGTGATCTGACGGGAACCGGTGTATCCACTGCGGCAAGGCCGTTGCCTGTTCATAAAATGGTTATACGTAAATAATTTATCAAGTAACAAGCGCATTCACACTTATAAAAAATTATCATCATAAAATATTTAGACTATAGGAATCAACTGATATTGGCCCCTTCTATTAAAGCGTCATCTCCTGCTCAGTCTATTGATTGCATCACACCGTATGGAAACTCTGACGTTTTTAAAATACAATTGTTCGTAGAGATGGTCAAATTGACTTTTGTTAAATAAATAAGGTATTAATTATTAGTCTCGACAAATACAGTTGGATAATGTATTGTGCGACATGGTACTTGCGCGCTGAATTCATTTACTATGTGACTGTGGAGGATTTGACAATCTGACACATGTGCATAATAAAGATATAAAACAGGTAATAGCTCAATAAATGAATAGTTATAAACGTAAGGAAGGCAATTATTTATTAAGATATCATGCGGCGTTCACACTTATCAATTGCATCTGATTACTATGATAACATTCATTTGTTTTCGACGTCTAACTCCTATAGTTTTTGAGATGTATAAAATATTAATATTCAAATGGATTGTTGTCAGTGCTGTGAGTAAGTTGATGTGTTTGTGTTTGCGCTATAAGTATTTGAAATTAGCCATCTTTCATACAGTAGCAACAGCTACCGCTATACAAGTCTCATATATCGGGTCATGCTGGTAGTCAGCCAGAAGGTCATCCTGGCGTTTTTCGGAAGAATCGCCGCTTATCTGCCGCTGGCCGTACCTCTGCCGGTGAGCGCAAGGCTGTCCTTGCAGCCCCAATCTTCTGCTACTGCCCGCATTGGCCATCGTCAGCTGAGCCATGTCTTTAAAACGGTCGAATTCTCGCCAGAATATCGGTTATCTTACACAGTGGAAATAAGCAGATTTTGCAACAAGGGAGATAACATTACAAATTTGCATTTGAACAGAGGTTCATGTTTGTACATGCAGGTCACCCCGCACTCGTTCTCTCATGACTGGCAGTGGTGGCAGTGTCAGGTATGAGTATGGGTGGTAGTGCTCTTTCAGGCAACCAATAAGAGCGGTTGTGTGAGACTTGGTTCAAATGGCTCTGAGCACTATGGGACGTAACTTCTGAGGTCATCAGTCCCCTAGAACTTAGAACTACTTGAACCTAACTAACCTAAGGACACCACACACATCCATGCCCGAGGCAGGATTCGAACCTGTGACCGTAGCGGACGCCCAGTTCCAGACTGTAGCGCCTAGAACCGCTCGGCCACACCGGCCGGCTGTGAGACTCGATAGCAGTGTTTTCGAAATGTATAATTGATTGCTAAATTGTGGTGACAGTGCATACTTGGCCCAGGAAGTGACAGGCAAGTCGAAGCAGGCTTAACGACCCTTTGATCCTAGAGGTTGCGTGACAAACATCTCGGAAAATGAGTAAAGTGAAACAACATAACCTCCAGTTTGATACACTATAACTTTACCACTCTGTCTGGCCATAATACACTCTAAGACAAGAAAAAAAAAAGAGCGAACACAATGAAGAAATCAGCTGAATGGGACGGAAATCGGTGAAATATAGAGAAACAAATAATTGAAATTTCAGAAAAATTGGATGATTAATCCAAAAGGAAGAGCTTCACAAATTGAGCAATTCAACAACGCGTTGACCCACCTCTGGCCCTTATGCAAGCAGTATTTTGGTTTGTCATTAACTGACAGCTGTTCGATGTCCTTCTGAAGGATATCGTGCCAAATTCTGACCAACTGGCACGTTAGGGCATCAAAATCTCGAGCTGGTTGCAAGTCCGTGCGATAACGCTCCAAATGTTTTCAATTGAGGAGGGATACGGCGACCTGGCTGGCCAAAGTAGGGTTTGGCAAGGACGAAGACAAGCAACAGAAACTCTCGCCGAGTGCGAGTGGGCATTATCTTGCTGAAACGTAAGCCCAAGATGGCTTCTCATATAGGGCAGAAAAGCGGGACGTAGAATATCGTGAACGCACTGCTGTGCTCTGAGGGCGTCGCGGATGACAACCAAAAAGAAAAGAAATGGTACTCCGGGCACTCCTAGTTTTCGGGCCGTATGGCTGGTGACAGTGAGGTTGGTATCCCATAGCTGTCGGGGGCGTCTCCAGACAGACCTCTTCGCTGGTGATTGGGGTTCAGTTCGAAGAGGGACTCAACTCCAGTCAATGACATTCCAGGCTGAAGACGATTCAGATGGCTGTGAGCACTATGGGACTAAGCATCTGAGGTCATCAGTCCCCTAGAACTTAGAACTACTTAAACCTAACCAACCTAAGGACGTCAGATACATCCATGCCCGAGGCAGGATTCGAACCTGCGACCTTAGCGGTCCTGCGGTTCCAGACTGAACCGCCTAGAACCGCTCAGCCACACCTACCGGCCAGGCTGAAGACGTTTCTTCAGATGCACCATACAGTGGTGGGATGCCAATCTGACTGTTGGCCGCCTTGCGGTCTGACAACCGGGAGTGATGATCTGGAGTGCCATCTCTTTTCATAGTAGGACCCCTTTGGTTGTCATCAGCGGCACTCTTACAGCACTGCGGTACGTCGTTGATATCCTACGAAAGCTTTAATTGCCCTTCATGGTAAGACATCCTGAGCTTCCATTTCAGCAAGATAATGTCCACTCGCGCACGGCGAGAGTTTTTACTGCTTCTCTTCGTGCATGCAGTATCCTCCCCTGGCCAGCAAGATCGCCAGATCTCTCCCCAATTGAGAACATTTGGGGCTTTATGGGCAGGGCTCTCCAACCAGCTCGTGATTTTGACGACCTAACGCGCGAGTTGGACAAAATTTGTCACGATATCCCTCAGGAGGACATCTAACAACTCTATCAATCAATGCCAACATGAATAACTGCTTGTATTACTTCCAGAGGTTGACCAACGCATTAATAAATTACTGAACTTGTGAAGCCATTTCCGTTGAATAAATCAATCAATTTTTCTGAAACTGGAATCACATATCTGTCTGTACATGTGCGTCACATCTACATATTTCCGTTCCATTCGGGTAATTCCTTCGTGATGGGGTTTTTTGTGTCTACGACTGTAACTGGGTGGTCAGTGACCTGGTACGCTGACTCTGGATAGTAAATTTCTGTAAATTCACCTATTAGTATGACATTTCAACGGCATCTGTCAGTGCTGCAGATATCTGGGCGTCGGGTGCCGTGAGACATACATTAGCCGGTTTTGTCATGTGGTGGCTGCAGTGTGTGGAATGGGGAGACATTGTTTCCACTGCTGTTCATTCAGTCGCTAGGAGAAGGCAGGCGTACTGTCGGGATACACATGTTCAGTTGGTTGCCTCATGATCAGCATTTTGTGTAGTAAGGACTTTTTGATTTGCATTCTTCCTTCCTCACAATATAATTACTGAAGGGAATCAGAGTGGAATGTGTATATTGTAATAAAGACTTTAAAATGCTTGATGTATAGTGTAATTGCTGCAATGTTTCTGAATCCATTGCAGTAGTACACAAGATTGGTGTAACTGCCAGTGTAACTGTGTTTATTAATTTTACTATCCAATAGGGCGTATCTTGATCCTGAGCACATCAACGACCTTCGTACGTCAATTAGATTATATCAAGACAAATCTGGAAAGCATTCAGACATCACTAATATTCTCAGCCAACAGGGTAATGGACCGGTTCAGCTGACCCGTCAGGCATCTAGTGAAGGGGAGAGGGGGGTAGGGATGGGGGACGAGGAGAGCGGAGTCCTGGCAACATTACAGAGTGCACAGGAACTCCCTTCCTCCCAATAATTACGTTATCATCCATGTCTCTTGCACGTATTATCATTCCGCATAGAAAATATGTAAACACATTCCACAATGTTCATGACACATTTGTCTGTAAGTGACTGCTCAAGTATCATGACCACAATCGCGCCATATGTCCCATCTAACAGCCACATTCAGGTGTCACATGCAGCACATTTTCAAATGTCACAATAATACTCATGGTCTTAGACTACTCAGTTTATAAATAAGAGTTATTTCCAGTTGCATTACAACCCTCTGTGGATATGCACGGCAGCTGACGAACCATCGATGAGCGGGCGTCTTGAACTTAGGATGCACAAAGTATAGCTTTCGGGAGGAAGATAAAATCTGTCTTTCCGCGCACACTGTGTAGGCCGAAAAGTGTATAATGATTCTATCTAGAGCGTCAGACAAACTGATGGTGAGTTAGCGTAGCTTGGATGACATGTAATGTATCTGTGGAGTGCTTTATTAATTACGTCCTCAAGTCCTCGTGTGCGCACTTGCAACAATGTGGTGTTATTTTGTGTCCTCCATGTACTGCCGTTACTTTTGTTTTATTAGTATCAGAGTACGAAGGTAACTTTAGATTATATTGTTTGACACACAAAATGATTATTTGGTCCACGTAGTAATAGGTCAACTTTACTGAATTCGGTTGTCGACCCTTGTAAATGCAGGTGGTGTGAGATGAATGAACTGTGGTATTTCCTCTATTGTTTGAGTAAGAATGTAAACAGTTCTTGCACGCTATTTTTCTCATCTCGCCTCTGCAATTACTTTTCTCTCAGATAGTTAAACGGACTAAATTAATTGTCCGGAGACGACGCTGTTCGTTTCTAAGAGCCCAGCAATATAAAAAGCAGCTTGTAGAGTGTAAGACTTCATTTTACCAGAGTTATAGCGTAAAATCAGTGAATTCCGTTAAACTGAAGAATCACAGTCTCTAAGCTAACTCCCTCGGTGTGGAAAGTGGACAATCCTAGGTAAGGTAGCTGAACACTGACCAAAGGAAATGGTGTACTGCGTCATTCCATCGACAAAAACTCTGGTTCCTTCCTATACCCTTTCCAATTTCACTTTGTAATGCCCCCCCCCCCTCATGATTATATACATGCAAATGAATCACCTTCAGACCACATCAATGATCTAGATGGAATCTTGATTAAAGATAAGATGCCAATCTATTTTATTCCATATTTTCTCCCCAACAGCGACACGGACTTCATTGGCCTGAGCGCTGTCCAGCTCGTGGTGGTTTTTGAATAAATGAATAAACAAATAAAAGGTAGTAAGTTCTAGTATAATCTTCTGAACAGCCATCTTCTGCCAGTGGGCGATACAGGGCACGTATCATTTCTGATGAACAGGAGAAGCAAATTCCCAATTACAGATGTTGTAAACAATTTCCACTAATGACTTAACCCTGGCGTACGAGGACTAGTACACACACTCACTCACATACAGCTTCAGAAATTTGTTACAATAGCTAGGTTGTAGGATCAGGGCATTCAAATATTAGTAGCATAAGGAATGAGCTCCTGCTGGAAGTGCAATTGAAGACGCCATTCGCTTGGCTTTACAACCAGTATTTGTGAACGTGTTCACGTACGACACGAAACATTCACCGAGACGCGACGTCAGTTTAATTTACACAGTATATTGTTTGTACTGGAGTAGCCTACGAGGTGTGCTTTCTTATTTCAATGATGATGTATTACAGCGTAATAACATTGTTGGTCATAGACACTGTACATAAATGAAAAGTGTCGCTGGCTCTGCAAAGGGAGATATTGCAAAGTAAATACGGGGTGGGAAGCTATTTGTTTCGCCTACAGACAGCTTCATAAGTCAAAGGTCACTGCAGTAAGCGTTACTGATGAACTGACACATAGCAGCGCTACGTGGAAATTTATTCCGAAAACCCTGGTTTCTTTCAAGGCTTGTGTATCTCTGCCCAAGTCTTTGTTGGCGCAAGAACACCACTTGTGACACAAGAACTTAATTGAATTCATAAGTATCAAGTTTAAACTTTAATTTGTTAAGGTAACGTGGTGTGTTTCATACGTGACACAGATCGCGGTTGCGCTCCTATTCGGTAAAACATACTGGATGGTTGAAAATGGATCGTTCCTTTACACAAAGAAAAGTTAACCTAGCAGTAACTGTTGGTCTGCTGTCGGAAAATATTTTGTCTATTTATGTGAGCTCACTCTAGAGTTTCTTCCACCATAGATGAAGAGAAGTTATATTCAGATATGTACTGCTGGATGTCGTCCGCCTCCCGGTACTGCTAGGGATTTTTCCTTGGTGGGACGACTGGTACGGGGTGCATTCAGCCTCTTGAGGCCAACTGAGGAGCTGCTCGACCGAGTAGCAGCGGCTCCAAGGTCAAGGACACCGACAACAGACAGCGGTGTGTTGACCACATGCCCCGCCATATAGCATCAGATGATACCACTGGCAGAGGGTGACACGGCGGTCGTTCGAGCCCAATTAGCCCATCTGGGGACACAACGCTGAACTACTGGATCTCAGTGTTCCATGGGCACAATATTTCGGTATACGACTTGCCGCTATCATCAGTCGATGAACTGACTACCGAAGGGCGATCACTGGACTTTTATCCATATTTACCTTCCCTCTTGTCCTTCATGGGTTTAGTGCTGATCCCTCCGTACCCTGAAACGTGTCCAGCGCTCAGTACAAATTACAAATAGTAGCTTCTGCATTGATTGCCCAGCTGCATCAGGAATCTGTTCACTGTTGTGGCCAGATGTGTCTTTTTGCCTTTTAAGTATCCTAAATCTGGTATTCGGGTTCTGCAGAAATTGTAGGAGCAATCACGGCTGATTATGTTATCACTAAGCCAAGACTTTTTTTTTTAGTTGTAGTCCATGGTGAACAACTTCGAGAGACAGTGCTCTGACACCGCCAATTTGCCTGCCTGACAATATTTTTGTAATGTTATATTTTAATGGAACGTGAATTTCAGAACTCAAATGTACTGCTCCTAAAGCAGCTTCGATACGATCTGCAAAGATACTCGAGAATATCGACTGTCGCTAAAATAAGATACTTATCTTTCGACAACCAGTTGTGAGCGATGTGTGGGTGCTACTCTGTCATTCTGCGCAACGGATTAATCTGAGTCGTACCCTTTACCCTGTGGCTCCTGCAAGACGCAATTTCTACCCCCACACTACTACAGAAGTCAGACAGACGCTCCTAACGTTCTAAAGAGAAATGTCTGAAAAACTTTCAGCAATAAATGTCTTCTGGAGTCATCCGCTGTAAAGAAATGACACAAAAATTCACAAAATTTCTTACATATCTAGTGGAATACTTGGGTACTGGAGTAGTGCTAGTTAGTGTAAGAAAAACATGAAGCTAACGAAAATTATTATTTTTTTGCAAAAATTCTAAGAAATCACAATGGCACTTTTAGTTATGAACTGAACAAGTTATTTCCGGATTCTATTCGGAATGTGAAGTTACCTCTTAAGGATAGGATTCGCTAATGAAATTTCTATACAAAGTTTAAGATTGTTATTGTGGTGTCACAGCCAGACACCACACGTGCTAGGTGGTAGCTTAAATCGGCCGCGGTCCTGTAGTACATGTCGGACCCGCGTGTCGCCACTGTGTGATCGCAAACCTAGCGCCACCACAAGGCAGGTCTCGAGAGACTGACTCGAACTCGGCCCAGTTGTACGGACGACAGAGCTAGCGACTAGACGTACGAAGCCTTTCTCTCTCATTAGCCGAGAGACAGAATAGCCTTCAGCTAAGTTAATGGCTACGAACTAGCAAGGCGCCATTAGCCTTACAGTGATTGTAATTAAAGTCTCCTTTGTGCGATGTACCACAATGATTGATTAAAGATAAGTATTATACCAGCTACGTACTTTTCTTCATAGCATTAATTACGTATCCTGTTCCAGTACTTCACGCCCGTCTGCGTTAGTCTAGCGTGCATTTTCAGCCACCTCTATCTACAAGGTGTTGGCCCAGCTGCCGACACATCAGTTATTAACTTGGCAGAATGGTTGAGAGCCACGCCCACTCAACTTGAATAATTATCCGTTAGAATGTTGATAGGTACGGTCGAGGCTGTCGTGTGTGAAATTCAGTGAAGTGTACTGTTGTCGAGGAAATATGGGACTTGCAAGAGCTGTAGCACACAATACCGTAAGCTGCGATGACTGCTGTCTGCGCCGCTCGCTGCTGACAAATAAGATAACTCTCGTTCTATCTGGATTGATCTTCGCCAATCAAACTCTCCCTATGCCTTGATGAGGGCAAGGACTCCTATTCGCCCCTAGTCTGAATATTGGCGTGGTACAGTGGTCAAATAACCAGTCCACCGCGATGCCACTCAAAAATTCGCTAGCAGACGTTTAACTATAACTCTGTCCGTTCACATCGCGCAGTAAGTGTGGCGGCCAACACAGTGAACAACACTTAACCGCAAGGACTCAATATACAGTCGCACTCCAATTCGCTCTCGACAGAGGTGCTCTCTCAGTGAAGTACTGAGGAGAGACTTGTTCCTCGCTCTTTGAGTACACGTATGAGTGCACACACTCTCGTTAAGTGTTCTCACTCCAAGAGCGACAACGGAATGGCCCCCCTCCATTCCAGACATGAAGGGGTATATCTTTCGGTCACTTCCATTACTCCTTCAGCTCAAGGCATCAGGAATATCGACTGCCAATCGACATTGCTCTTCTAAAACAGGAGAATGACGTTTCATTTAAGGCGACCAATCCGGAAATCTGTAGCATCGGCGTTTGGCGTTTGCTGTCTCCCTGTGAAAAACTCTGAAACTGCATGCTATGTTTGTAAAGATTGCGTAGGCTGGGCACTCCCACACAATGTAGCGGAATTTGCTTTTAAGCCGAACACGGGGTCGTTCTCCTTTTCACTCGGGCAAATGCTGTATGCTCTACTGGCGGTCGCTGGCCGATGTAGGTAGGTTGACTCGTCCTCTGAAGGGACCGGCCTCCTGGCATGCGGTTTGCCTCTCCTGAACTAAAAGCTTTTGTGACCGTCGTGTCTTGAATGTGTGTATGTACGCCAGCCTCGAGTATTTCAACCTCGATGTGCATTTGCGATTTACTTGTTCTTTGCATATCGTTTACATGAATTCATACAACATTGACTTTATCTTATCGAGTTTGCGTTCGAATGTAGCGTCTTGATGTGCGGAATATGATTGTGAGGGCGGAATATGTAAGCAATAGAGGTCAGGAGACCATGACGTCTTACACAGTGTGGTTATGTGGTAGACAGTTCGCTTGATGTGTGTGTGTGTGTGTGTGTGTGTGTGTGTGTGTGTGTGTGTGTGTGTGTGTTTGTGAGGTAGGGGGGTGGGGGAAGGTGGGGGGGAGAGGGCGGCTGGTTTCGATTCCAGAGGGGATCAAAATTGTAAACAATAAATAACAATAGTATTGTAAAAGATAAAGGCAATACAAAACAGATATAGATTTGTATGAAAGGCTCTCAAGGGGAAAATTAGCAAGGTAGAAAAAACAGTAGGTCTTTTTCAGTCTCCTTGTTTCTGCTTTTGAAAATGTTCCAGTCATTAAGTACAAGTATATTGTCATCTTGTCGTAGCCAACGCACTAAATTTGCTTCATGTTCGACGCTTTAACTTTAGAATATTTTTATGGTACAATCCATCTTGCTGTTTGATTTCGACATAAGTACTTAACATGGACTTTTTGAGTGAGCAGAGTCCGGATACCAGTTTCTTCACGTCTGCTGCGAGTAAATCGGAGTAATGTTAATTTTGCTATTTAAGGAACATGTTCAAAACTGTTGTTCATTTGGTTGTCTGTGTGGAACTAAAGTAATTCACGTCAGTGGAATATTGTGTTCAGAATGTAGACAATTAGGTCTTTACGACGAACGCTCATGGAATTCATTCCACACTGGAATGGCTAATGCCCCAGTCACCAACATTTTAAATCCGTTGCGAGAGCCTTCTCCATTAGAGAAAGGAAAGCAATAGTTTGTCATGTCATCAACATCACGGTCATCAGATGCCTAGCACGAAATCAGATGCTTCGTCGTAGCGAATGGTGTGTACCACATCCTTTTCGCAGGAAGTAGTCTAAGGAAATCGTGGAAACTCTAAATGTGTACAACTTGGCCCTAAACTAAACTCCGCCGAACAGGCCTTGAAGGTCCAACGGTACCGAACTACCTCCGCGTCATCCTCAGCCCACAGGCGTCACTGAATGCGGATATGGAGGGGCATGTGGTCAGCAGACCGCTCTTCTGGGCGTTGTCAGTTTTCGTGACCTCAGGCGCTACTTCCCAATCAAGGAGTTCCTCAATTGGCCTCACAAGGGCTGAGTGCACCCTGCGTGCCATCAGCGCTCGGCAGACCTGGTGTCACTCATTCAAGTGCTAGCACAGCCCGACAGCGCTTAACTTCGGCGATCTGTCGGGGAACCGGTGTTACCACTGCCGCAAGGCCGTTGGCTTGAACAGCTTGACAGTAAATTAAATTTCAGGCCCTCCCTCCAAATAATGAGTGTAATGACTTAACCTCGGCACTTCCGATTTCTGTCTCAAACACGTAAGCTCTTTTCCGTAATAAGTGAACAGAAAATGTACCCACGAGAAAAACTTCAGCTGGAGGTTATAGGAACGATTGCCACACAACTGACATTCAGCAAGATACGCACATTTTTTGTGATTTTAAGTATCTGTACAGGTCATAATAGCACATAACACTAACATGTGCCGGCCGAAATGGCCGAGCGGTTCTAGGCGCTACAGTCTCGAACCACGCGACCGCTACGGTCGCAGGTTCGAATCCTGCCTCGGACATGGATAAGTGTGATGTCCTTAGGTTAGTTAGGTTTACGTAGTTCTAAGTTCTAGGGGTCTGATGACCACAGAAATTAAGTCCCATAGTGCTCTGAGCCACTGACATGTAATAAATACAAACATTTTTAATGACCGACAGAAAAGTATACTAATCATTTCTGAAGTTTTATTGGAAGATAATTCGTTATCGAAGGATCTCATGAGATAAAAATTAAGCAGTACATATAAACAGGATGACCCAGAATTCCACAGGCAAATTTTAGAGATGGTTGTATGGAGCATAGCAAGAAAAAGATGTTTAAAACATGGGTTCTAAAATGTAAACAGTAAGAATTAAGAGCACTTTTTCATCTTCGCAGCGGTGAAACACGCCTCTTTTACTGAACAAGCACCCATAGCTGTTAAGATTTTTAGAGCCCATTTTAAGTAGACTTTTTTCTTATTTTGATCCCTACTACCATCTCTGAATGTTTGGCGGTGCAGTTCAGGTTCACCATGTAGAACATTATCGACAGACAGTCGACGGGATGATGAGAAAGCTTTGCATGGGAATATACTTAACACCAGGTGCTGATACTTGTGGTCAGTCCGAGGACTGCCAGAGACACGATATTATCACCACAGGCTAAATGCTGACTGCACACTGATCATGTGATATTACTCTGATGGCTACCTCGTTATAATCGTTTATCATCCCCCTCACAAATGTTTAAGTACTAGCTAACGCACCTGGAAAAATTTTGTGAAAAGCTTCGTTTCTTACTATTAGGTCACGACGATGTAATCCATTCAGAATTATGGGTACCTAACGTCCACTTCGGGAGGTTTCGTAATCACCTCAAGAGGTAGGTTTGAAATACACCCGAAAGTTCTCTTGCTGAGAGACGTACCGATGTGAAGTTGCGCCGCAGGCAAAACTGCCGAAGCTGTTTCTCCATTCTCCGTCCCCCCCCCCCTCCTCCCTCTTTACGATTGTTTCTGCTCACATTCAACAAATTTTATAATTAGGTTAAATCAAAAAGAAACATTATAGAACTGTGTTACTTCCATGAAATATATGGATACAAAATACTGTTCAAAACAAATTAAATGTGTCATTGCAGGCCGGCTGATGTGGCCGAGCGGTTCTAGGCGCTTCAGTCTGGAACCGCGCGACCGCTACGGTCGCAGGTCCGAATCCTGCCTCGGGCATGGATGTGTGTGACGTCCTTAGCTTAGTTAAGTTTAAGTAGTTCTAAGTTCTTGGGGACTGATGATCTCAGATGTTAAGTCCCATAGTGCTCAGAGCCATTTGTCATTGCAGTACACAAATTACAATTTGTATAAAGTCTGTAAAAAGGTGAAAGCAAAGTCTGTGTCTTAGATCGCTTACATATTGCGCGGCAGAGTCATGTTATTCATTAAGTGGGTGGGGGGGGGGGGAGGGGGGAGGGACGTAGGAGAAAATGGACGTTTTTACATAATTTAACACAGTTTTTGGAGTTTGAAAGATAATAGAACCAAATTTTTCACGTGAGGTAATTATGGTTCAAATGGCTCTGAGCACTATGGGACTCAACTGCTGAGGTCATTAGTCCCCTAGAACTTATAACTAGTTAAACCTAACTAACCTAAGGACATCACAAACATCCATGCCCAAGGCAGGATTTGAACCTGCGACCGTAGCGGTCTTGCGGTTCCAGACTGCAGCGCCTTTAACCGCACGGCCACTTCGGCCGGTGAGGTAATTATGCTATGGGCTACATTTTGGAATATTTTCAATTTTTTTTATTCAAAAAATTTGATCATGGCATTGTTGTAAGTTTTCACAACACATGCTATTACACGAGGAACATTTACGCAAAAATTACTTTACTTACAACATTCATATTGTGCTAGGTTATTCTTGGTAATCAGATAAGCAAACGCGTGGAGCAGTTTCTTAATATCAGTTTTAGAGCTCTTACAATTTATTTATGAAAGAATCCGTGTGAAAGAAAGCAATTTCAATTTCACAGAAAAGTAAATAATTTTGACAGAAATACACTTAGAAAAAAATTGTACCACAGGAAGTTGTGTTATGCTATGAACAAAGTCTGCAGAAAATTTCACTTTTCTATCTTGAAATGTTCAGGGGAAAATGTTCCTTATACACTGAAAAATGTAAGTTCCGGGAAATGCACATCATAGATTTTATGAGGATTGTACCATAAACTAGTACCTTAATGTTGACCAGAACCATGCATTTGATCTTCTTGCTCTACGTGTACTTGTTTCCGTTTTATCTGATGTTCCTGGCGTGTCCTTTTGGCTATATCCTTCACAGACAGTTCAGAACATGCATCACGCGCAGTATCTATCTTCTTCAATAGCCTCTCTGTGAAGGAACCTTCAACAAATCCTAGTTCAGTAAGGGTCCTTATTCTTCCAATATTACCATCATTGACACCAAACATGCATCATTAATGGCAATTTTAACAACAGTAGATGAGCTAAATGTTGTTCTTGGGCATCTCTTCCAAATGAGACTGTTGAAGGTCTCATTCGAATTTTGTGTTCCACCATGGGTACATTTCTTTAAGAAATCTGGAGCGCCAGAAACTGGAATGTTGGCTTTATGGTGCTTAAGATTGATTCAGGAAGACTGTGTTTATATGAATAGGTTGTTTCCCCTTTTTCTGCTTATATCTGCATCAGGATATATCACACAATTCATGTACTGGCTTCTCATCAGTTCACAACTTGTGAAAATATTGGCCACACTGCCTTCTGCATTGCCTTCAAATTTCCAGTATTTTGCCTTATTGCAAATTATGGATCTCTTTGTCATTCAGGCGTTGTGGCCCACCCAGTGGCTTTACATCTTTGAATTTTACACCTTTTTATTCTAGATTCAGTTTCAGAAGTCTCCAACCCATCCTCTTCTTAATGTGTATCACCCACTCTAGCTTTTCAATGTTGCACCAATTTCCATATGGCTTGCTTTCTAGAACAGATTTGAAAGCACTAGAATCTCCATCACCAAGATATTTCACATATCTAACTCCATGCCTCATTTCCTCATTTCGCTCCAATGAAATATTAATTTCATTCCTGCTGGCTCCTTGCCACCAATAGAACCATCATAATTCTTGCTGCAAAATATTTTGTGATTCATTATCCATTGTCTCTCTACTTCCTTATTGTCTTTCTCTGTGCACAAATAGAGCAATATTTGGACATCATCTGCAAATCCTAAACTTATCCTGTATCAACACTCATAACTGATGAAACACCATGTAGCGAGGTGTAGCCCCTTTTCATCCATGTGCTATCACATGAAACACATAGATCTGTAGAAGGCAAATGGTCGTTTACTTTTGTCTGAATGTCTTTGTTTAATAAAACTGCCTCTTTCACTGCTGCTGAAACACTGCTATTCCATTCTATTTCCAAGGTGTTCTGGAGATGATTATTTAGTGCTGAGTACGGGGTAGATGGAGATGGCATATTCATTATTGCACAAAACAAATTGCTACCTTCCGTTCCAACACCAACACATCTCATCCCATAACAGAATCTTATGTTGGCTTCATACACCCAATTCTTAGCAGTTGATGTTTTGAACTGAATGACAGTTAAGCAGGTGTTTCAAAACAAGCGCGTATTACACACAATATCATCTCTGTCATTGCTGTCAAATAATCTTAAAGATTTATTGCCACAGTTACCACATGCACACGAATTTCTAATAATAGAAAACATAATTTATAAATTAATTATTATAAAACCACTATTCACTTCATCTTTAGTGGACTGAAACTCTACACCAGTTCCAAGTTTCTTCTGTGAACTGCTCGTCGTGTTAGCCTCACATTTATCTTCCGCTGAATGTTGTTGACCCACTGGTAGAAATTGTTTGTTCACACGCAAATGGCGAGCTTCAGCCACTTTCTTAAACACTTTACCACTATATATTGGTATTTTAAACGGTAAATCATGCAAAAAAGCTTGAACACAGTCGTAATTCTCACACTAACAGCAGAACTGAAATATTTATATTTCTGCATCACAGACAATCACAGTTGTCAAAGATAGCTAGCGGAAAAAGGCAAATATAACACGACGTAAACGGGTCTACAGCGTCCTATAGTCTTCCGATGCTTTTATGACAGCAGGAAGTAATAAATCATCGCAAACAAGAAAGTATCACCTAGTAAAGTGGGCATGGCGCTGCGCAGTGATAGAAATAAGACAGCTTTTTTTTATCATTTGTAGTTGCAATTAATCTGTGAAAATTGGAGACGGTACTTCTAACACGCTGCAGAACTCTCTGGTGCCAAAATTTTTTAATCATTTTTTACCAATTTTGCCTATGTCCCCCCTTCAAGCACTTCCCATAAGGCCTTACACAGTGGCGATTTGTCTGCTTCACCCGCTGTGCACCCTGGGCCCCCGCGACTAGTCGAAGCGATTCAGTCACGTTTGACCCCCCCCCCCTCCCCCACATATGAATATCTGGCAGAGCGGCTGCAGAGGGCGGGGGATAGCAGTTGGCACCACGAGTCGTTGTGTTGCACTTGTATTTTGTTAGCGCTTTGTGATTGTTGAATTTAGTGCATTTTCTGTGACGTATTTAAGAATTTTGTGCTCCTTTCTGCTACAAAAATGACTTTCGACGTGGAACTCTTTATTTTTCTAGTACATCGTCGTCCTGAAGTTTGTGATTTAGAAAATAAAGATTACAACAAGATGGATAAACGTAATGCTTGGGACGAGATGTGTAAAAAATTTTTACCTGGCTTTCGAAAGTAAAACTGTATCAGAGAAAAGCGAATGTGGTACTTATTATTTTGTATATTACCTATTAGAATAGATTTATTTTTTGTTCATTAGACAAGGAACACAACCTTCAATGCTAGCAAAATAACCTGAGAACTTACCCCGTACATTTCGAAAACTTTCATCCAACTTTAATCCATCTCTTTCGCGAACAAAGTTGCGCAAAACGCAACATGCTCTAATTATTACTGCACAGAAGTCCTCCTTCACATTTAGATGGCGATGAAGTATTCGTCATTTGTTGGATAGAATACTAAAAGTGTGCTCTGTGTAGCGGCGTGCCCTGGAGAATCTGTAGTTATAAACTTTTCTTTCCTGTGTCAAGTTTTTGCACTTCACGGACGTTCTGTGCTGTTTCCAAGAGAAATGCTCCGTCTCCGACAAAGCAAAATGGAAGGGCTCACTTAAGTCAAAGGTCGACGTTTTGGCAAATTTAAATTATTATCCTTCATCAAAGGTTACTATTTTCATAAATTTATGTCTCCTCATTTTACGTATGAACATACGTCTATGAATATAAAGTAATAGTCAGCGTCGCTTACTGCTAATAACAACACTAAAAAACAAAGTGATTGCAGTTGTAGTATTAAGAGCCACTGTGTTCAAGTTTAACAATTCTTACATGATTCCCGCAATTGCAACAAGAAAATCAGAGCACGTTTTAAATATTTCTGCAATATTAATCCAACCTTCTTCCGATTCAAATAGCATGCATATGATTTGTAGGTTATCTCATATTTCCTGAGAAGTGTCTCGCACGATTTTCGTCATAACAAATATCACGTTTTGAAGTAATAATGCAGCTCTGTAAATGTACAGCCTGTAGCAATGTACCTGAAATAAGTGACTTTTGTTTTACTGCAGAAACACGGTTACAGAAGAGTGGAAGTGCATTCGTGATTCCTAAACAAGGGAGCTCAACAAGAAGGGAGCCTCGAATAGTGGTTCTTCTAAAGAACAAAGCAAAAAATATATTTATTTCGATAAGCTATTTTTCCTATCACCTGTAACTGCCACTAAACCAGCAGAGTTGGAAGAAGCTCTTGCTCATACTGATGTGGCAAATGATTGTGATGTACAGCATGAAGTTCCCTCCACTTCTCGTGTGGGACAAAGGATGACAGACGACAAGAAATTATTTCAGTCAGACACAGCTAGTGACGGATACATATGGGTGGCGCGAGGGACGAAAGGAGCGACCGCCTCCCCCCACCCCCCACCCCCTTGCGGGGCCACCCGCATTGCCACCCGCGCCGCCCCCGCCTGTCAGCTAGCACGTTATTCGTTCGTTTCTTTCGCCAGTCGACTCGACTGAATCGAGTTATCGAGTAGTTGTACTTTCCGATGTAGCACGCGCGTATTTTATACGTTTTGTCTGGAACATAGATAAATAACACATATCTTTGAGAAAATTCGCGGCCATTCTAGTGATATCGATACGTTATTCTGCCTGGCATTTGTTCGAGAAAAGTCGCGAATATCTAGTGTTTTCTTGTACAGAGAACCTTCGATACGTAGCATTATAAATACGGACTATTCGCCAAATAGGAAGATAGTTTACATTCAGAAGCAGAAATATTAAGACTGGAGGATGAATAAGTGAAAGGTCCTAGTTGTAGCAAGCGCAAGTGTGAAGATTAGTCAAGAGTGAGAGTTATCAGTTGATTGCGAAGTCTTAATAATAGTAATTACTATATTATATATTATATAATTATAATTTATAGTAATTTCTCAGTAAGCATATTGTCACGAGACTCGTAACAATAGTTTCCCATACCTAACTCGTAATACTGTTGATGCCTATTTATCTGGCAGTAGTGGCTTTCGAGAAGATTCCTTAGCCGTCCGGAGTTACCGTGCGGTTCTGGGCGCTACAGTCAGGAGCCGAGTGACCGCTACGGTCGCAGGTTCGAATCCTGCCTCGGGCATGGATGTGTGTGATGTCCTTAGGTTAGTTAGGTTTAACTAGTTCTAAGTTCTAGGCAACTGATGACCTCAGAAGTTAAGTCGCATAGTGCTCAGAGCCAAGATTCCTTAAAACGCATTGTTACTATATAGGCCCTCTATCGAATGCACTTGAAAGGACCGGAATCGAGAATAAAAGTTCCACACACATAAATTGCTGGATGACGTCATCAATATTATATGTCATAAGGTACATATTGGCTTGTCGCTTTCACAGTAGGTATTTGTTGACACTTCATGAAAGTTTGGAAGCGAACATTCTGGCAGCGAATGTTCTCGAAGCAACCGAGCGACATATATAAGGGAAGCAGAGTCGCTGCCAGGTAGTCAGTTTGAAAGCTACGATCGTCGCGATAACTTGGAAGTGATAAAAAGTGAACAACTGCGATTACCGCGTACTTCAGTTAGTGTTGTGCTTAGTGATATTAGAAATACGCGGCGTGTGACCGTGTGTGTTTTAGTGCTAAGTGTACTAGTGGTGTATTTTCCAGTACGAAAATAGTTTATTCGAGTATAATTGGCATCTAATTTACCTACACTATAACAATATAATAAAATGGATCGTTATGTAATAAGAAAAAGAGAAGTAGAAACATCTGAAGATTCCGGTCACCATTCAGCCGCAAAAACACCACCAGATGTGCAGACAGAGCCCAGAACTTCGTCGAAACTTCCACAACAAAGTTCATCGACTGATTCCTTTAATCCCACGGACACACAAGCTTCTCACAGCTCCAAGGAAACCTGGAAAACGTTATATCCTTACTACTCCCGAGTATCACAAGAGGGGACAGGTTGAACGCAGACAAATTACATGATAATCACTTTGAACAGTATCCATGGCTGGTGTTCTCACAAGTTAAAAAGGGACTTCTATGCATTAACTGTTAAATTTTTGTGAATAATAAAATAGTTGGAAGAGAGAAATCCATTATCGCCAAGAAACTTGTGACTGAACCACTAACAAAGTTTGCCGAACTTACTGGTGAAGATGGTGACCTTGAGACCCAATCTCAGCTCAAGTACCACGTGGAGGCCTCAACAGGAACAAAATTGTTTTTGGCGACACGAGACGCCCGCGAACTTGTGGTCATAAATCAATTTTCAAGACAGAGAGTGGAAAGCATAAGGGAAAACAGAGACCGTCTTGTACCTATAATAAAAATAATCACGTGAGGCAATACTGACCCTGCAACTTATCTTAGAAGCTAGATTAAGGAAAGGCAAACCTACGTTTCTAGCATTTGTAGACCTAGAGAAAGCTTTTGACAATGTTGGCTGGAATACTCTCTTTCAAATTCTGAAGGTGGCAGGGGTAAAATACAGGGAGCGAAAGGCTATTTACAATTTGTACAGAACGCAGATGGCAATTATAAGAGTCGAGGGACATGAAAGGGAAGCAGTGGTTGGGAAGGGAGTGAGACAGGGTTGTAGTCTCTCCCCGATGCTATTCAATCTGTATATTGAGCAAGCAGTGAAGGAAACAAAAGAAAAATTCGGAGTAGGTATTAAAATCCATGGAGAAGAAATAAAAACTTTAAGGTTCGCCGATGATATTGTAATTCTGTCAGAGACAGCAAAGGACTTGGAAGAGCAGTTGAACGGAATGGATAGTGTCTTGAAAGCAGGATATAAGATGAACATCAACAAAAGCAAAACGAGGATAATGGAATGTAGTCGAATTAAGTCTGGTGATGCTGAGGGAATTAGATTAGGAAATTAGACACTTAAAGTAGTAAAGGAGTTTAGCTATTTGGGGAGCAAAATAACTGATGATGGTCCAAGTAGAGACGATATAAAATGTAGACTGGAAATGGCAAGGAAAGCGTTTCTGAAGAAGAGAAATTTGTTAACATCGAGTATAGATTTAAGTGTCCGGAAGTCATTTCTGAAAGTATTTGTATGGGGTGTAGCAATGTATGGAAGTGAAACATAAATAATTTAGACAAGAAGAGAACAGAAGCTTTCGAAATGTGGTGCTACAGAAGAATGCTGAAGATTAGATGGGTAGATCACATAACTAATGAGGAGATATTGAATAGAATTGGGGAGAAGAGGAGTTTGTGGCACAACTTGACAAGAAGAAGGGACCGGTTGGTAGGACATGTTCTGAGGCATCAAGGGCTCACCAATTTAGTATTGGAGGGCAGCGTGGAGGGTAAAAATCGTAGAGGGAGACCAAGAGATGAATACACTAAGCAGATTCAGAAGGATGTAGGTTGCGGTAGGTACTTGGGAGATGAAGGAGCTTGCACAGGATAGAGTAGCATGGAGAGCTGCATCAAACCAGTCTGAGGACTGAAGACCACAACAACAACAACATTTCATGGAAAGCAAAATATTCCTTTGCGGTGGCATAGAGATGACGGGAGTCTATCAGAAAACGAAAATGACCGTGAAAGTATAGTGAGTAACGAGGGAAACTTTAGAGCTCTTCTAAGATTTAACATTCACGCTGGAGACTTGCAACTAAAACGTCACCTTGAGACCACTAAAGCGAACGCCACTTACGTAAGTAAAACAACGTGTAACGAACGTATTTCATGCTGTGAAGCAGTGTTGTTATCGAGAATATAGGAGTAAATCAAATATTCTCGTTATTACACCATAACCTTCGATGAGACTACGGACATAGTGCACATCGCCCATTGAGTTTGGCTGCAAGATATGTTGATGGTGACGGCAAATTACGAAAGATTTTTGGGTTTCGTTGAAATCTATATAGACAATGATTGTAGTGGAAACGTTGAGAATGAACCTCAAGAGAGTCAAGATGAAGAGAGTAGCGGTACTGGTGAATTATTAGGTACTACGATTCTAAGGAGAATGGAAAGCCTTTCTCTGTCACTGGAAAACTGTGTGGGTATAGGTTGTGATTTCTGCTCAGTTAATATGTCAGAATTGAAAGGAACTGTGGCTACAATAGAAAAAGAAAGCTATCAATGCGCAAGTTGCACCGTGTCGAAGTCATCAGCTCAACCTCGCTATCTCTCGCAGTTGCATAGTTACAAGTGTGAGAAACTCACGTGGTACTATTGAAGAAGTAGTATCGTTCTTTACAGCGTCTAGCAAGCATTCCGCAACATAGAAGAGTCACCTAAAACACTCGCTGTAGTCACATTGTCAAACGAGATGGATTGAGCCACATGATGCTGTTATTCAAGTCGCAGCTGATCTCGGAAGAGTTTGCAAAGTTCTGCAAGAAATACAGTGTTGGACGAATAGAACAACGGCTGCCAAAGCCAATATTCTCCTTCAGGCTCTCTCTAGGTGCGAATTTATTATCACTCTGTTTACACTGAATGTCATTATGAAGCCGGCCGGTGTGTCCGTGCGGTTCTAGGCGTTACAGTCTGGAACCGAGCGACCGCTACGGTCGCAGGTTCGAATCCTGCCTCGGGCATGGATGTGTGTGATGTCCTTAGGTTAGTTAGGTTTAATTAGTTCTAAGTTCTAGGGGACTGATGACCACAGATGTTAAGTCCCATAGTGCTCAGTGCCATTTGAACCATTTTTGTCAGTATGAGCATAACATAACCAGTCAGCTTAATCTTACAAGACACTTTCTTGGACGTCGCGATGGCAAAAGCAAAATTAGATTCGACTCTCAAGGTGTACAACGGCATGTGAGCTAATGCTGATAGCCATTTTGCACGTATTGTTGAAGAGGCGAAGCCAGTTATGGAGGGATTGGACGTGGAGATGAGTGTTCTTCGTCTTACAGGCAGACAAAGACACAGGGAACACTGCGATCATAACGATGATGCTATGACATATTGGGAAACAACTGGTTTCATTCCAACACTGGACCATGTTACGACTGGCATGAGAGAGCGTTTTGCTGAAGAAAATATTTATCATTTAAAATTCAACGTACTTTTTCCCTCAAAACTACTGAAACACGATGGTAAATTGAATCAGTACTTAACTAAACTACCATTCTTTGAAGGAGACTCACTCATTGTGATAAAAAAAATCTAATGGGAGTGATTCTTCAATACAAGCAAACGATCATAAACTCCTTTAATCATCGTGATTCTGTTATGCAAGCGTTATCTGTTTGTCCTAGATCTGACTATCCTACTTTTCACACGCTGTACAAAATATTTGCTTGTCTACCTGCATCTACTGGTACAGTAGAAAGAAGTTTTTCAACATTGCGACGTACAAAGACATGGCTGAGGTCGACAATAAAAGAAGATCGACTTAATTGCTTAACTCTGTTGAACACTCACCCTGACATTGATTATTATATTGACGATTGGTTGCCAGGAAGAATACGCGCATAGAATTCATCATTTAAGGAAGAGAACCACAATCGTAACTTTTTTATATCATAAGATGGCATTGTCTTGTATGTGTGTATAATCAGTTTAAATAAAACTTTCTTAAACTTTGCATGTGACTTGATTATTTTTTATTACGGTAAAAGTAAAGCTAGCTCAAGACATCTTTAGCGCTCGTGCTTGAGGTTTTTCTGTATCCGCCACTGGGTACAGCGTGGGGCAAATAAAGTGGCCTGCTGAATAGGATTCCAGGGTACAAGGAAACACAGAAGAGGAACGGAAATACAGTACTAACGTCACTATAGTAGATGCTGAAAGTGACCAACATTGATCTCTTGGCAGTTTTGGACGCTGGTCAGCTAGTTGCTGACGGCGGATCGAAGCAGGAATGCTGGAATTATTGCAGTCTAAACCGTTATGTTCTTGTGCAGTTCTCGAAGACTATAAGGATTGTTGCAATACACCTTCGACTTGGGGGCTCGCCATACAAAGTAATCGCACACTGACAGATCAGATGAACTGGATGGCCAGCTAGGGCCGCGACCAAACTGACCTCTGCTAACAAGTCTGTCAGGCGTGAAGATTGTGTAAATGTGCTCCAAGGTTCGGCCGGCTGTATGAGCAGCTCTCCATCCTGTTGGAAGTAATTGTAGACCTTTCCCTCCTCCTCGTTTAACGCTGCCACAATTGAAAACATAGGCAATGTAACTCGTCTTAGTCAGCGTTTGATGAAATAAGATGGGGCCGGTGATGCGGCGCGCAGACACTGTCCACCAAACACCAATCTTCTGATCATGCAGCGTTGTTTCGTGGAAGTTACGCGGTTTCCCCACTGCCCAGAAGCTGTGATTCTGTGAGTTGACATAACCGCTTAGGTCAAACAAGGTTTGCCGCGTGGGATTAGCCGAGCGATCTAAGGCGCTGCAGTCATGGACTGTGAGGCTGGTTCCGGCGGAGGTTCGAGTCCTCCCTCGGGCATGGGTGTGTGTGTTTGTCCTTAGGATAATTTAGGTTAAGTAGTGTGTAAGCTTAGGGACATGACCTTAGCAGTTAAGTCCCTTAAGATTTCACACACATTTGAACATTTTTTTCAAACAAGGTTTCATCAGACATCTGTGCGTCACGGTGTGTTGTTATATGCAAACTCGTACATTCATGTCCAGTCGTATCCACTCGTCCGGGTCACTTTTGTTCTCCCTATCCTGTAGTAGCAGCAAGCATCAAGAAAAAAAATTCATCAAAACGTGAAGCAGATGACCCTTATTAGCATTTTCTATTGTTATTATTATACGATTTGAAATGTGTGCCGGCCGTTGTCGCCGAGCGGTTCTAGGCGCTTCAGTCAGGGACCGCGCGACCGCTACGGTCGCAGGTTCGAATCCTGCCTCGGGCATGGATGAGTGTGACGTCCTTAGGTTAGTTAGGTTTAAGTATTTCTTAGTTCTAGGGCACTGATGACCTCAGCTGTTAAGTCCCATAGCGCTCAGAGCCATTTGAACCATTTTTTTGAAATATGTGCCACAGCCCATGACAATGGGAGCTAAATTTAATATAATGTCAGTTTTGAGGAATTACGGCAGGTTCACTAGAAAACTATAATTCTCAGATCACTTCACACATACCACTACCTGTGTATACAAATACATCCGTAACTGTTCTTGCATCCAATTCACGTACTAGTACATCAAATAGTAATGCTACACTTTCACCTACATCATCTGATTCACCAGTGGTCACTGACTTATTCTCTGGGTAGCGCATATATTAAAATGTTGGTTCATTGTATTTTGATATTATTATCTAAACAAATTACTGTCAAACTTATCTTAAAAAATAAATGTATATGGTAAAATAAGTATTTTGTTTACGTTCATCAGTAATCATTTCTCATTTGCGTATTTTCCTTTGTTAGATTAGCACTTTGCACAGCACATAACTCATCAAAAGACGTCACAGATATTGTGAAGCAGATAAAGAATTTTGCATTCACTCAGTTTCTTATAAATTGCAAAAAATTTCCGGGTTTCTCTCGAGTAGTTAATAGGACGTGTACTTTTGTTGACGTCGCTGATGTTTCCTCGACAGAACCAGTGAGAAAGCCACTGAGCACTCGTTTACTATGATGTGTAACAACCAACAGATAAGAGCGCGTTTCAACTTTTTAGCTTGGTCTGACAGCTTCATTTTCGTTTCCTCTTCTCAAGGACTCTTCACGAATTCACTGTGACGTTTCATGCATTCCTCTGCCCATTGTTTTCCAGCAGATTTTCTGCTCTCTCTGCGAATGAGTGACTTTCAATAAGAGTTCCAAAGCCATTGCATTGTCTGATGATATCTTCTGTGGCACTCATTTCTGGCAATTCCTATTCTACGTCTTCTACACAAATGATTTTCCCCTTTTCTGAATTTATTATATCAAGTAGAAAAAAAATGTCTAAAATCCTATGGGACTTAACCGCTAAGGTCATCAGTCCCTACGCTTACACACTGCTAGGCTAAACTATCCTAAGGACAAACACACACACCCATGCGCGATGGAGGACTCGAACCTCCACCGGGACCAGCCGCACAGTCCATGTATCAAGTAGATTTTTTATTAATCCAGTGTTATACATTCTGAAGATGTGACCATAGAACAAGTGTCTTCAAGCTATTACTTCCCCGAACTTGTCTATGACAGCATACGTATGTAGTGTTTCTTTTAATCCATATGCCATTTTGTTACCTCCCCACAAAAATTATTAATGTAATTTGAACCATATGTAACCTCCCAACAAAATTATTATAATTCAATGAAAATGAACCATGAACCAAGCGTAAACTCCCCACAAAAATAATAACTAAATGACTGTGTTAATATTGTAACCTCAGAACAAAATTGGTTTTAATGTAACCTCTGAACAAAATTGGCTCCCATTTATAATCTGTGTGCAGAAATGCATTCACATTTAATGTTCCCACAAAATTCTTTTCTCATTTAATGTTAAGTTCGAAACAGAAAAATTCCTAAACACCAAAATAATAAAAAAAATTAGTAACCTGGTAAATTTTATGAGGACAGCAGCGCTGCCCTTCGGCCCTGTATTCTGAATAAAAAAAGCAAAAATTCTTACCTCAATAAAAACTGCAAATATATCTGCTCTTATGTAGAAATTTTCGACACAGCTTCGTGCAATGCTGGCGTATTTCTTTTTTTTTTTTTTTAATTCTTGGAAGGAATGATCATGCATTGGAAATATTCTTTAAATTGAAATGAATGCTTTTCTTTAAAAAAGTTACTTTACATTATAAAAATTATTATTGGGGCATGTTTTGAAAGAAATTAAAAGACAATTAATATACATTACTAGATATGCGCAAGGCTGCTTCTTTACCTTTTACAACAATACTCATCTTCCAGAGTTCTGACCAGAGTCCCGAGCAGACTGCCGACACGCGCCGACTACCGCCGACTCACGCAGACTACTGTCGACTACTCAAGACTACTGCAAACTAGTGCTTACTAGCGCGGACAGAAGACTAAAACCGACTGACGCCGACTCGCGACAAGCAACAACTCTGGTCAGAGACTCTGTCATGCCTCACCCATCGCCGGCGACGCATACGTCTTTCAATTTATATAAATAATATATTTTCTGAAAATATTTTGCACTTCATTTCCAATTTCATCGATTTTTGAGTAGTCCCATAGAAATGTAGTTTCCGAGGCATATAATGCCTCTGGCAAAACTCCTGTAGTGGGGATCTTCCGAAATATTTATGAAAATTTTCCATTGAAAGCGTCTTCTCGTGCGCTATTTGGAAGACTTCGTTTAAAGCCGTTTTGCGTAGCTTCTCTATGGCGTACTTGGTCTCCCCATTGGTCTTAGTGAAGAAGTCTTAGTGAAGACAGTTATATCAAGATCTAGACACTTCACTTTGATTCTGTGTCGCGCTGTTCCTATGTTCATACCCTCGACTTCTTTCCCTCATTGTCTGATGACTTTGTGAAAATACAGTGTTATACAGAACCAGGGAGAGGCCATCTTCTTGTCTAATTCCTGTACGTACTTCAGAAGAATATTTCATCAAGAAATTTCATTTGACAAGTTGTTTTTGTCATAGTGTGGAAGTTTAGTTCTCTAATCTTCCTTTCTACTCTGAGCTCTTCTAAATAGTCCAAAATGGTTTGTCTGTCAACAGTGTCATTCGTCCACAAAGGTAACATATTTGTTGGTACTTCGACGTAACCTTATATAGTCTTACGACAGCAAAGCTTTTCAACACACGATACTATCAAACGATCTGTTTTCTGTTTGGCTCTGTTTAAGAGAGCTTTGAATAGTACCTTGTATATCACTGGCGGAGGCCTCTGCAGTTGTTTGGGGTCTGGTCCATCACCTTTTTACCCAAAAAAGCGGAATACGAGCTTTCTTCCAGTTCTTTTGAACTTTTCCATTTTCTCATATTTCTGCTAAGAGTGCATAAATTCTTCTTTTGGTGTTATCTCCTCCTATTTTAACATCTCTGCAGTTACGCCATCCTTTCCTGGCGCTTTATTCTTTTTGAATGATTGAATTATCTCTCTTATTCCTTGAATTGTTGGGGGATGAGCGCCTGGGTGGAACAGGTTTTTAAAAATGCAATCTTTCCATCGCAGGATCACAGTTCAGTAAATTCTCGAAGTAATTATTATCATGGAGTTTCCTTTATTGTATGTCCCTAGTCCTCCATTAATTTGGGGCAAAAACAATGCTGATGTTTTATACTTAGAAATCTCTCTGTATTTCTATTAGCCAGCTTTTGTCGTAAATACATTCTTCGTGGTGAACGGTATTTGAGGTTAATTTTTGTAGCTTTAGGGAGGGCTACCATCCTACAACTGTTTGATGTCAGTTTCAGTGATTCCATGCATTGATCCGCTCTTCGACGGATTCATTGCAAGTTGTGTTCCATGATCTCTGTTCGAGTTTTTCCTGCGTCGCTGCTTTAGTCTCATGGCTGATGCTAGTAATACAGTGCAGAGGTCTGGCCGTTCCTTGGGATCTTGTTCTCGTATGTGACGAGGGACAGCCTCGGTGGTCTTCTTCTGGCAGTCTGTATAAACTACTGGAAGACATTTTTCCTTTGGTCTGGATTTGTTTGGTTGGCGCCTAATTTTTATTTGTGTTAACTATTAATCCGAATCGACTACTCCCTTCCTTACATGGACATTCTAAATCCCAAGAATCATAATCTTTGTAGAAACAGTCACATGATTAGTCTGGAATTCCCCTAATAATAGGTAAGGTGAACTCCAGGTTTTCTTTTTGCATAGAAGTCTCACAAATTTTGTAGAAATAAGGCTCAGCGTAAATCTTTTATTCGTCCGCCGATGCGCTGGATGAAATCCCACTATTGATGCGTATTTCTTCTCAATGTCAACCTGTGAATTAAAATCACGTAATAAGAGTTTCAAACAATGTTTGGCCATCTTGATTATAGTTTTCGCTAGTGTTTTACAGAAGTCTTCTAATTTCTGAGTATTTTTCTTGTTATCGCCGTTAGTGGGAACATGAGCATTTATCGAGGCATACGTTTTGATGTTTGATTTCAATGTAAGAGGCGAGAGCCTCTCACATGGTAATATAAAGTTGATAACTGAATCAAAAGTAGTTTCACTTACTGCAAAGGCAGTCCAAGGTATTGTCTTCGATTTTTATGACTGATTTACTTTTAAATACCCTGAAGTTTTCAAAGAAGAAATGGTTTTCATCACGAAAACCTTACCTGGATTGCTATGATCTGAATGATGGATTTCTATAGGTTGAAAGGTGGCTACACTGAGCCACAGCGCCAGAGATCGCTAGAGAGCATTGTTCCGCCGCCTCCACTGACAGTCATTATTGAGATGTGCTAGAAGGCAGTGCTTGTCGAGGACTCGTAGTAGTCAGTTCGTGTTCAGATGTGCTAGTAGAGAGTGCTTGCTGAGATGTGATACTGAAAGGTTCTTGTTGAGATGTGGTAATAGCGAGTCGGTGTGGAGATATATTGTAATTATGAGAGTGATTTTGGTCAATATATGAAGGTAACGAAACTTGATTTATTTTTCATTATTTCCATGTTTTAAAGAATGCGTCATTACAGGTTCAGTCAACAAAGCATCTGGCTTGTGTTCTTGTATTAGAGTGTAATTCTGGTTTTCTTGAGTAATTATGGTATTCTTATTTTCTTTAATTAATTCAGTATAAATGATATTTATAAATTCTTGTGTTATTGAAGAAGAACCGTGCCAGATGCGTACGTTGAGTCATACTTCCACACACAGAACAGTTACACTTGTGCTTTGGTTTCGTAGGTTTTATAGTTGCTGGGGACTTAATTAATTAATTGTGTTAATGAAAATTTCCATTTCATTCTTTGTTATTGTTCTAAGCAGTCAGATTGCGTAATAATACTAGTCAGGGCCAACCGGTACGAGACTTCGTAATCGGACAAACAGCTACGAAAAATTAAAATTATTTACATTGCATTTAATTAAGCCCCCATGCACGTGGCGACCGCTGCTTCGGATCGTCCCTTGGAATTCTTCTGATTGTAAAAATAGTAGACAGTAGTATTGTTGTAGTAATTTGTAGTCTAGTAATTGTAGTCTATATTGCATGTGTAGATTTGGTAATTGGCATTCTTCTAATGGTATTTTTCAAAATTTATTTTTTTTGTTGCCTTGTATACGCGTTTGACGATTTAGTGCAATTATTTCAATTGTTCGTTAATCGCGTTTGAGGGAAGCATTCTGTGTGAATGGTATTGTTGGTGATAACGTGTTATATTCTCTGTAATTTTCGTACAGTGACGAGTTTTGTATGTTTTGTAAATGATTACGCGATCGATGAAAAAGGCAAAAATGATGGATAGTCAGAATGACGAAATTGTTGACATGGCGAACTCGCCAACACAGGGGAACAGTATGATGAATAATGAAGTGGAAAACAATTTAATAAGCAGGGAAAATAGTCCAGAACCATTTCAAAATTTTTCTCAATCAGAAAATTTTCAGAATTCGAGATTAACGACAGAAGATTCTGAAATAGTATCGAACACAAATAGCTTTACAGCCATGACGAAGGAAACTGGTTTTGCGGGAAATGTTAGGGGCGAAAAGAATTTTGAACCATTTAATATGGAGCAGTTGATGGGTGCAATATTAAATTTGGGATCACAAATAGGAACAATTACAACTGATATGGGAACAATTAAAACAGAGATAGGAACTTTGGCAACACGGTTAGACTCACAGGGATCACAAATAGGAACAATTACAACTGGTATGGGAACAATGGAGCAGTTTCGATCTGAATTTAAAACAGAGATAGGAACAATTAAAACAGAGATAGGAACAATTACAACTGAGATGGGAACAATGGAAACACGGTTAGATTCACGACTAGGGGCATGTTTCAAAAACATGAAAGATGAATTAAAGAAAGAAATTAGAGAAGAAGTACTACCGATTTTGAATGCTCACAATAATAGATTAATTGCAGTAGAGATTAGACAAAGGGAACAGGATAGAGAACAGGAGGAAAGAGATCGCGTGATAGTGCAGAAATTTTCAGAGTTAAATTTACAACGTGCACACGATAAGGAAGAAATATTTGAGAGAATCGAGGAATCCGTACCAAATGACAGATTAAATAACCTAACACAACAATATGAACAGTTAACTACCAAATGTGTCAACACTGAAACCCGAGTCGCGACACTTACGGAAGACGTAGGTAAACAGAAAGAAAAAATAGGTGACTTATCGGAAAGAGTTGAGGAGATTTCAGATAAATTGACAAATCTTAGTTTACATGGGGACAGAGATTCAGATGATACAGCACCATTGCCATTTGCAGAAACCGAAGAGTATCAGGACATAAATAAGCATGTTGAAAATCAGGGAAAATTTAATGAACGCGTGAAAAGGGAATTTGAGGCATTAAAAAAGCAAGTCAAACAAATTGAAGGCGAAATCGTAGGAAAAGACGGCAAAAGAGATTTAGAATCACAGATACCAGAGGGGTTTGAAGAAAATAATTTGTTTCATTTACGGGATGCAACAAGAGAGCGCCAGGCGCGCGAACTTGACAATAATCGACATTCAAACTGGGACAGACGCGGTAGGTCTTTGTCGCCACGAGGCGAAAACTTTGACTATAAACACTTTTTGACTGTTCGGAAATTTAAGATCTTCCGCAATTCTAAGAATGACATACATCCATGTGCATGGTTAGATCAATTTATGTATGCACTCCCACCAAATTGGCCACTAAGTCACAAACTGGAATTTATGTGTGGATATCTAGAAAACGAACCGGCGACGCGGATGCGCGCACTCATTAGAGATTGTAATAATCTGAATGATTTTTATCATGCATTTCTATCGGCATATTGGTCCGAAAACACGCAAGACAGAGTCAAACACAGTCTTATTATGCAGCGTAATTTCAAACAGTCTGAGTTCCGCACGCCAGCGGAATATTTTGAAGACATGATTCGAAAGAATCAGTTCCTTTCCAACCCTTATAGCCCGACTGAATTAATTCGCATTTGTTTAACTAAGCTGCCACAATCCATAAGACAAATTGCTTTAGCTGGAGGATGTAAAGACGACATTGAGACTTTTAAGACTTTGTTACAAGAACTTGAGTATGACAACGACGACGGGACTTCTTGTAATTTTTTCAGTAGCAGTAATTACAATACATTTTCAGAGAAAAGGGATAGTGATCGGAACGGACGTTATTTGGGTAACTTTGAGAATGACAGACGTAACAGACAGGACAATAGATACCAGCCTTATGACAATAACAGACGTTCTAACAGAGATTACACAGACAATTATAATAGCGGTAATTCTTACCGGAATGATCAATCATACGGAAACAGTAATCGGTATCATCAAGACAGAAATTATTCATACAATAATAGAAACTCTTACTACAGAAATAACCAGGGTAGTAGGTCTAACAATAATTTCAGAAGTGACAGTCGAAATTATACAAGAAGTAGTTATGCAGACAGACAGGAAAACAGAAATTTTAATAACAGACACAACCAAGAATTTGCATCTAACAGACAGGAAGGACCTAATTGGCATCCTCCGCGTGACAGAAATTCAGAGAGACAAGTGGAAATAGTAGAAATTGATCCGCGAAATGTCGGGAATAATCAAAGACGTGACGCAAACAATCGACAATGACTAGCAGCTTCGGCTTCTGGCAGCAATATAGACGGTTCAGAAAGTAATGACACTACGACTTTACACTACGTACGCCTGGAAGACATGAGAGACATTTTGCTAGATGAAAAGGAAAATAATGTAGACGCATTTTTACATCCTGTTATTGAAGTATGTGTGGGTAAGAATAAGTTCACTGCAGTTTTAGATTCTGGGAGCCCATTGAACGTCATTAGTGAATCAGTTTTTCATATATGTAAAAGAACTATTGCCTGTCCTGTGTTACCTATTTCTAAAACTACAATTCGAGGCGCTATTTCTGGAAAAGGTGTGGAAGTTAAACAACAGACCAACCTAAATTTCATTTGTCAAGGATACGAATTTTCTGCTAATTTTATTATTGTTCCATTACTCAGTACACAGATTATTTTAGGTATGGAGTTTCTTAACGCACATAAGGCAATTTTGAACTTTAAAGAAGGAAGTGTGAATTTGACTGTTGCCGGAATGCCGAAATGTTTGAAATTTTTCGAGTGTTTAGCAAGATCTGAATCAGATACAAAATGTTTAAGGTTTCTTACTTCTGATGCTTTTGTTGAGCGTTATGACGACAGTGTGTTTATTCATGACAATGACAATAGATGCAGAGACGCGATGGAGGATATAATTAATAGCGAAGAATTAATTAATGAAAAGGTTAAGAAAGCTGAAGTGCCAGATGACGTTGCAAGAGAAGAGCTGCACCACATTTTGACTTCACATGCTACAGTGTTTAGTCATCACACAGGAACTATACAAGGCTTACAATATTTATTTAAAGTAAAAGAACACACACCATTTCGCGGGAAAACGTACGCTATTCCTTTGGCTTACAGAGACAAGGTTAAGAATGAACTTCAATACATGTTAGATCAGGGCATTATTGAGCCAGCAGTCAGCCCTTATACCAGCCCATTACACGTTGTTCTTAAAAAGGATGGGTCAATTCGTTTGGTTCTGGATTCCAGACAGATAAATAATATTATTATTCCTGAAACTGACCGTCCACAAAATTTAGATGAACTTCTTCAACATTTCCATGGAATTAAAGTTTTATTCACGATTGATATGCGCGCAAGTTTTTGGCAAATAGAACTCCACCCTGATTGTAGAAAATATACTGGTTTTTTAGCCTTTGGTAACTGTTACCAGTTTCGGAAATTACCGTTTGGACTTACTGTATCTTCAGCAGCATTCATTCGTAGTTTAAATGAAATTTTACCTGTTTATCTTCGTGACAATATTACTTCTTATGTTGACGACATTCTTATTGCTAAACGTTCTTGGAGTGAGCACAACAAAATTTTGGATTCATTATTACGTATTTTTGCACGAGTTGGCATGACAGTGAACTTGGAAAAATCAGAATTTGGTCGTTCTCAGGTGAAATTTCTCGGTCACATTATTTCTACAGAAGGTATTCTCCCTGATCCAGAGAAACTAGACGCTATTCGTAATTATGCTGTTCCTACCACAAAACGTGATGTTCGTAGTTTCCTTGGTGTCTATAATTTTCTTAGACGCTTTGTTAGATTGGACAATTTGGCCACACCTCGTTTATGTGAATTATCTGGAAAAAATTCTAATTGGTGTTGGGATGAGGAAGCTCAATCAGAATTTGAACAACTTCGTGATGCTTTAGTTGCTGCTCCACTTCTTTCACATCCGGATTTATCTAAAGATTTTTGTTTGGCGACGGACTCATCATACAAAGGCCTAGGTGCACATTTATTCCAAGAGATAGAAGAAGACGGCGTTGTAGTACAGAAAACTGTTGCCTTTGGAAGCCGTGTTCTCTCTAAATCAGAGAAGAATTATTCGATTACGGAACTTGAAGCTTTGGCTGTTGTATGGGCCTTCACAAAATTTCGCACATTTTTGTTTGGCAGACATACTAAAGTTTACACCGATCATCGAGCTCTGGAATTTCTTATGTCGACAAAATTAACTCACGGCAGATTGTCACGATGGGCGTTGTACCTACAGGAATTTGATTTTAGTATTGTTTACATACAGGGATCTTCAAATGTTGTTGCTGATGCTTTATCACGTGCACCTATGGGTTTGAAACAAAGTGCTGAAGAGGACTGCAAGGAAAACCATTATTGTTTGATGTACATTCAAGGTGTTGCGTTTGAGAACTTTATTTCGTCTTCGCTCCAGGACATCGCTAAGGAGCAAAATAAGGATCCAATCTGGAAGGACATTAAGGAGAAGTGGAGGAGAAAGGAAAGCGTAGCGATTAGACAGCATTATTTAGTTCGCAATGACATTCTTTTTAAACGGAAATCGGTCGACAACTCTGTTTGGTTAGTTTGTATTCCTGATGAGTGGGTCAATAAATTGATTTGGTACACACATTTCAGTTATGCGCATTTTGGTCCCAGAAAATGCTTTCATAAATTACGAGAAAATTGCTACTTCAGTAATATGGAAAAACGTATTCGATCTGTTCTTGCCAAATGCAAATTATGTCAAAAGGCTAAGCCGCCAACAGTTTCTCACAGAGCACCGTTGTTTCCTATCATTCCAGCGAAATTAAAGGAGATGGCTGCAGTCGATTTGTTCGGTCCAGTGGTTCGTTCTACTAATGGTTTTGCGTATATTTTCGTAGCAGTGGAATTAACATCAAAATATGTGTGTTTTACACCTTTACGAAAAGCAACAGCTCGTTCAGTATCTAATGCTTTCATCAAACATTTTCTTAAAGAAGTTGGTCATGTTGATAAGGTTATATCAGATAATGGATCACAGTTTCGCTCCAAAATTTGGCTTCGTACTCTACGGCGTCGGAAGATTAAACCAATTTTCATTTCACTTTTTCACCCTCAATCTAATGCTTCAGAGAGATGGATGAAGGAAATCAATAAATTGTGTCGTCTTTATTGTCATCAGAATCACAGAACGTGGGATCAGTATCTTCATATTTTTCAAAATATTCTGAATGAACTCCCTAATGATTCAACTTCTTTACCGCCTACACTGATATTAAAAAATAAAGCACCGACAAATCGCATTTCTGAAATCGTTCCTTTTCCGCCTTCACGAAAACTGCGGCATTCTGAAGTTGTGAACCTGGCCCTACGAAATATTGCGTCTGCGGCTGCAAGAAGAGAGAAATCAGCTAAACGTCCTGGTCGTTTAAAAACTTTGTCAGTTGGTCAGAAGGTATTAATTAAGTCTCATCGTTTGTCTCACAAAGGAAAGGGATTGTGTCGCAAATTTTTTCTGCTTTATAACGGTCCATTTAGAGTTCGCAAAATTATTCATGATAACACTGTTGAAGTAGAAACTCTTAAATCACGACGCTCTAAAGGAATACATCATATATCAAACGTAAAAATTTTTGTGGAATGACCTACTTGTGAGAAACCAACAGTTTACGTAAACATGGAGAGAGTACAAGGATACCGCGCTGTGTTTTGGCGGCGGCACATACTCAAAGCAACAGTCAGTCTGCGCGCCGCACAAGGCAGTCGTTAACCGCAAACAATCACTTTCTACGTCACGCGCCTACAGCTGATCGAGCGCTCAGTGCGAATGCACTGACAGACGTAAATAAATACACAGTTTAATTTCTCCGAATAAATTCTGTATAAAGCTATAAGGACTTCATAAATTATGTTATTAACGTTCAGTATTTTTCAGGATACGGTTGTATAAAGTATTTAAGACCTTCAGGTAAATTCTGTGCGTGTCCGACGTTAAGACGACTTGCTTTGGAGAAAATTTTCAGGAAGAAGGTCATTTCGAAGAAGAAAGTAATAAGCAAAAAAAGGTAACGGTTAATTGAGTTTATTTTTCAGGTAACATAATTCGACTTAGGTACGTACTTTAGACGTAATTTGCTGCTTGCGATTACGTGATTCATACTTTGTGCTAATTTCATGTTCTATGAATTTACTTGTGAAGTGACGTGCTTGCGCACATTAACTGATTTTGACAATGATTAATTAATGAACAGGGTTGTTATTTGTATATATTATGCATCGCTTGGCTGCTATGCTTTTTCACTGATGTCATATTTTTCTATTATGTGCCTGCTGTGCTTATTTATTTAAATTATAATTGTCACCTGATTAATTGTGCTGATGTGGTTAGATATGTAAGTTATACTTTGTGATTTATCTGCTTGCGCCTTCATGTTTACTTATTAAGATTACATATAAACATTTATTTGCTTATGCTGATACGATGCTAATGACCTGTTTATTATGATAGATAACATATTTGCTGCCTTGCTTATGGATTGCATATTTACACATTTCTGTTTTGTTGTCATAACTACTCTTCAATTTAGAATATAGCAATGCTGATGTACAGTGTACGAACATAGAGTTTAGGTTACACTGTGGTATTAATTATAGATTGTTCGCTTGGCAGAGCCTCGTTGTAAGAATTGTGCTGCATCCACTTGTTGACATTCTGTTCTCTACTGGTATATTTACTCGCTATTGCATGTTTTGCTTACGCTCAGTGCCTTATATTTTTAAGATAAGAAAATGAACTGCAGTAATTCGACATAAACGACATTAGTACAAGAAACTTCATAGAAGTCACATGAGCTGGAGGTTTTATGAAAGCTGTATAAATGTATGCTAATAGGAAGGAAGCTAACGACATGACATACCAAAACTAGGTTTAGACCATTGACAGTTATTACACTGGGTTTTCCGTGAGCAATTGAAATAGGAAGTGCCACTCGACACAAAAAATACTCCACATGTTTGCTTCTGCTATGATTCTTGAAGTGGTGTACACACTGTGAAATATTATGATCATTCACACTCCGTAATCGTACTTAATTACTGAGAGTTATTCGAACTAAGTCTGTTAGAGGTCATGTATGCATTTCTTTTATTTAATGATGGACAAGGAACCAAAATGTATCTTATAATTTATAATGAGTAGAAAATTTGGGTCAGATGGATTACACAGAGGTTGTGTGTGGACACTGTGTCTTCGGATTGCATGGGATGCTGAATTGAAGTTGCACTAGGATTTTGTCTGTACTTGTTCGAGGAGACTGACTAGAGGAAAGAGTTGTTATGGAAGTGAAATGATATTGGTGCTGAGGTTTATATGTATAGACGTATTATTGAGGTATTGAGATTATGTGAAGTTGATGATTATTCGAGTTTTGTGGACAAGAGGTAAGGTAAATGAGGTATTATTGAAGTTAAGTGATGATTATTGGAGTTTTGGTGGATAAGAGGTAAAGTAAGTGAGGAGCATATTTTTTTTTTTGTTGGTCCATATGGAACAAGGAGGATGAAGATGGCAGACTAGAACACTCAAGTAGAAAGAAGATTGTCTACACACACACTTTGTCAAATCACTAAGCAGTATACACTTTTTTTTGAAGAGAGGAAGTATTTGCATATCTTGGCTCACTGACAGTTGTTCAGCAACAGTACAATTTGATCTGGCTTGGCAAACATTGGTCTAGACATGATGACTATGACGTTGACTAACTATTATTGACTGTTATACATTGCTGCCACTACTACTTGATACACATAATGAACATAAAATTTCGACAGAATTGCATTTACACAGTTAACACTATTCAATTACACAGTAGCACTAATGTGGATGAAAGATGAGTGAGTGTGTTTTGTGTGTTTTCCTTTTATAATCCCAGAGAAGTGATCCCAACCTATCTCCTAAATATTATTTCACTTGTTTGTTGTGGCTTGCACTGACACCCATAAATATTATAGGTTAACTGTTATTGTGTACTGTAATAGTTAATGTGACAATTACCTGATATCATTTGTGTGTTTATTATGATTTGTATGTTTAGTGTAAGAGCATTGATAATAATTTGTTAAAGAAATTGTATGTGCATTCAAACTATTATTCATGACTGAACTGTCTCAGTAGTTATGGTGAATAGTATGGACTGTTACTTGCACTTTTTCTACATGATTGGTGCTACAAGGACATGTTTAATTTCTGCTGATGAACTGTGTGATCAGTGATTGTAAAAAAATTATGGACTGTTACTTGTACCTTCTCTACATGATTGGTGCCACTAGGACATGTTTAATTTCTGCTTATAAACTCTGATGAACAGTGTGATCAGTGATACTAGATTTTATGGGACTGTTTCTACTGAAAAGATGTCACCTGTTGCTGTGTGTACCTGCTCAACATTGCTGGGTGCCACTGATGGACTGCTTCTACTGAAAAGATGTCACCTGTTGATGTCTGCACCTACTCAACATCGCTGGGTGCCACTGATGGATTGCTTCTACTGAAATGAAGTCACCTGTTGCTGTGTGCACCTGATCAACATTGCTGGTGCCACTGATGGATTGCTTCTACTGAAATGAAGTCACCTGTTGCTGTGTGCACCTGATCAACATTGCTGGTGCCACTAATGGACTGCTTCTACTGAAATGGTGTTACTTGTTGAGGTGTGCACCTGCTCAACATTGCTGGGTGCCACTGATGGACTGCTTCTACTGAAATGAAGTCACCTGTCGCTGTGTGCACCTGATCAACATTGCTGGTGCCACTAATGGACTGCTTCTACTGAAATGGTGTTACTTGTTGGTGTCTGCACCTATTCAACAGTACTGGGTGCCACTGATGGACTGCTTCTATTGAAAAAATGTTACTTATTGGTATTTGCACCTGTTGACCATTGCTGGGTGCTACTGCTGGAACTGTCAACTGCTTATTCTTGGGCTATGGAAAGCGTTTATGTGAATATTTGTATAAACTGATTTATTGTGTATTACTGTTTGTGGAAAGTTATGAGACTCTTACCTGCACATATTCGTCATTGCTGACGCTATTGATTGAACTGTTTAACCACATAATACTTGTATAAACTGTTATGTAAAGTCACATGTATGAAAGAATTTGTATTGCTTACTGTATTCTATATAATAGGTTATTGAAAGGTCAGTGCAAAGCCAAAATTTTATCTAGTTATATGATATTTACGTATTAATATTACCTTTATTTTTGTCTATATTTTTTTGACGAATTTGGTGGTATTTTCACCACCAATGCTGGCAAAAATACCATCAAATTCCAGCCGTGGAGGAAGGGCATATGAAAGGTGGCTACACTGAGCCACAGCGCCAGAGATCGCTAGAGAGCATTGTTCCGCCGCCTCCACTGACAGTCATTATTGAGATGTGCTAGAAGGCAGTGCTTGTCGAGGACTCGTAGTAGTCAGTTCGTGTTCAGATGTGCTAGTAGAGAGTGCTTGCTGAGATGTGATACTGAAAGGTTCTTGTTGAGATGTGGTAATAGCGAGTCGGTGTGGAGATATATTGTAATTATGAGAATGATTTTGGTCAATATATGAAGGTAACGAAACTTGATTTATTTTTCATTATTTCCATGTTTTAAAGAATGCGTCATTACAGGTTCAGTCAACAAAGCATCTGGCTTGTGTTCTTGTATTAGAGTGTAATTCTGGTTTTCTTGAGTAATTATGGTATTCTTATTTTCTTTAATTAATTCAGTATAAATGATATTTATAAATTCTTGTGTTATTGAAGAAGAACCGTGCCAGATGCGTACGTTGAGTCATACTTCCACACACAGAACAGTTACACTTGTGCTTTGGTTTCGTAGGTTTTATAGTTGCTGGGGACTTAATTAATTAATTGTGTTAATGAAAATTTCCATTTCATTCTTTGTTATTGTTCTAAGCAGTCAGATTGCGTAATAATACTAGTCAGGGCCAACCGGTACGAGACTTCGTAATCGGACAAACAGCTACGAAAAATTAAAATTATTTACATTGCATTTAATTAAGCCCCCATGCAAGGTGGTCAGTCAGTTGGTTAAGTTTTCTAATTTTCAGTAAGTATTACTATTGATAGTGCCTAAATGGTTCCTTATGTTGGGGCGAAGAGCTTTTGAGAATGTTCAATTCTTCTCTGCAATATGTTCCCGATTCCACAGAATCGGTGGACAGGGAACAACAGTGATTGTGTCTAGGGCCTGCGACAGTTGGTTTGGTACTGTTCGTTCCAGCATACCAATTTTACAAGCTGACGCTATGAGTGGGGGTGATCGTTAGGATAAGACCAGAAAATTACTACTCGATTGTTGATATTGAGGGGTGCTTGTACATGTTTGCTGGCTAACATGTATTTGGCCCCTCGAGGGCTGCTTTATTTCACTGACGTCCGCCGGCAAACCGGTAAGGAGTCCCCTTTCCGCGACCTGGCACGCAACACGTGGGAGTACTTCTTTCCCCCCCTGCCACGACAGCGTAACATGTTCGTGGTTTGCGTTTCTATGGTAATCTTTCCATTTATTTCCTTTGTGAGCCGCAAACTCGTTGATTATGGCATAAAATTCTGTTCCAGAAAAGTAGTTTCTTTGTGATACTACTTGGACGAAACGATACTGTAGATGTGACACTGGGGCAACAGTATGCGTTTTAAGTAGCGGTGCCAGGGAAAGATTTTTTCTCTTAGACTGAATATAGGATCACGAGTGGTAGGAGAAATCATGCAATTCCCCTGGTTAATTGCTAAACATACTTGCTTTTTGATTTTTCTTTCTCGTCGGTTTTTGGATTCCCTCTGTATCTGCGCCCTTGGTGTGGGCTTGTCTCGGCACGCCGTCCGAACTGTCCTACTGTTGCGATTCAACGACATAACGTGATTAAATCATAAATTCTGTCTTTCATGTGAGTAATTGCTATCAGCAAGTCACTATGTACAATAGAATAAGGAAGTAAAACGTCACTCACTCCCATATCTCGCTACGTGGCGCCCAGTATCATCACTATCAGAAAAAACAACTCATGAAATCGTCATACGTAACCTGCAAGCACCTGTAAGTACACCGTTCATAGAGGATAAACATCAATAATGTAAAGGTATTTATGTTGGAACAAACTCTGGACTCCACGAGAAGTTGTTCACATTGCCTAAGCACTTAGGAATACCTATGACCTGGAAACAGAGAGTTGCTGGACGTACCCACTCAGATTAGCGTCATGTGATGGGTAATAATAGCTTTATCGTTTTGTTTTAGGGTGCAAAAACAACTAATGTCATACGCGCCCATGTCAGAACCTTAGAACACAAAAAAGGTGTTAAAAGCGACTACACGTTAAGCTCAATAGGTAGAAGGAAACAGAGCTACGAACAAGGACTGCCTCTTGAAGGAAGGTCCACAAAATACACCGTAGAGACAAACGAGGTCCAGAACTAAAGATTAAATGTCCTTCGCTATACTGCTACAACGGATAAAAAGTAAAACGCGGTCGATAGCCCGCTAGTCGTTCGCTACAACGGCTGATATCTCAGACGACAAACATACATTAGAATGTAAGAGGCTAAAAAAAGGGCACTCGGTCAAGAAATGGCTAACCTTCAAAGCGTGATGACAATGAGCACAAAGTAGTGTGGTGTCACCACGTAACTATGGCGATGGCTAAAACGACAGTACCCAATACACAACCTAGCTAAAACGATCTCGCGGCGAGAGAGGCGGGAGGCGGTCGACCAAGCAATCAGACGGGAGAGGTTTAATTCTCCGGAGTTTGTTCCCACGAAGGGAGGACCAGTGGTGATGCCAAAGTGATCATCGGAAGGAATGTGAGAAACAGCGGCCGTGGTAGGAGGACTGCAGCCTTGGCAGCAGCGTCAAAAGTCTCGTTTCCCGGCAGACCGACGTGACCAGGAACACGCAATATTAGTCAGAATGCCTAAAAAACAGTACGTCAGTTCTAACAATGCTCGTGACGCCTATAATTTACAGGCTACCTGTCTCGTGGGCTCTACGTGAACAGGAAGGCTACATCACAACTCTCTGGCGTGTCCAGCGTGTGACACTTCTACTTGATTAATTTTTTTTTATCTGCATCCAAGACGCCGAAAACGTAGTTGAGCGCTGGGACAATGTATGATATTTTTAATTACGGCCTACAAGATGATGCGATTGTCGTATGATGCAGAACACATAGTGTCTCAAAAGCAACAAAATCTAGTGCAGCAGCACGTGAAAAGCGCTAAGCACGCTAATAGTAAGCAACTACAATACGGAACAAATAAGGTGAAGCAGCAGTCTTTTGGTGAGGAACTAGCATCCTGAGGTTCAAAAAAAAGAAATGATGTTCCGTGGGCTGGTCGATGTGGCCGAGCGGTTCTAGGTGCTTCACTCCGGAACCGCGCTGCTGCTACAGTCGCAGGTTCGAATCCTGCCTCAGGCATGGATTTGTATGATGTCCTCAGGTTAGTTAGGTTTAAGCAGTTCCAAGTCTAGGGGACTGATGACCTCAGGTGTTCAGTCCCATAGTGCTTAGAGCCATTTGCACTTTTTTTATGTTCCGTGTGATGCAACGGTGGAATTTCTAGCTTGTGGTATTTCCTTCCCCAAATTAAAAAATATCGTTATGAAGTCACATCTGGAGATGGGTACTGGAAAATCTGTTCCTGATGAGAGTAGGTTAAGAAAGTTATATCTTCAGTCACTGTGTGAATAAAAAATGACACAAATCAGACGAGTGGTAGCTGATGATGGATTGCATTCTATTCTCAATGAAACCACGGACAGGCAGAACAGATGTGTATTGAATATTTAAGTGGGACCTCAGAATAGAGAAAAAGTGAGACCAGTGCTTTGGCTCTAACCACTACGGCACTGAACATCTGAGGCCATCAGTCCCCTAGACTTAGAGCTACTTAAACCTAACTAACCTAAGGACAGCACACACACCCATGCCCGAGGCAGGATTCGAACCTGTGACCGTAGCAGCAGCGCTGCTCCGGATTGAAGCGCCTAGAACCGCTCGGCCACAATGGCCGGCAGACCAGTGCTTTTACCAGTTTTTCTTCTTCAGAAGACACACAATTAAAAGTTTCAAAAACGCAGGTTTTGTTTTTCGGTATGGTAGATTAAAATAATATACGTTATAACTAATGCTTACAGTTGACATTTCTCAACACATAGCTTCCACTTTCAAATCTATGGTACAGCTTACAGAAATTAAAACAATAGAACTGCATCGTGTATGTAATTCGACGAGTTTATGATATGATACGTGAAAGAAAGGACTTACAACTTCCAGCATTTTCCCATATCATCAGTACACTGGGTCCTTGATTGAAAGTTGAGTTTATCTGTGATATTTCTTCATGTTGTATATAGATTCTTACAGGTCCTGCTAGATGATTCTTAAGCTGCAATAAGGACTAAAAAACTACCAGGTAAACAATGACAGTACGACGGGCTTTTTCGTAACCGGAAACTATCCCTCCAGAAAAGCCATGAGAAAACCGGCCAAGTGTTACGAGAAAGAAGCAATGTGAAACATTATGACTGACATGAAGGAGGCTCTGGTATATACTGGAAGATAGCTTAGACAACAAACCTGATATGGAAGCCGCGGCAACAAACAAGGAACTGCAGTTTAAATACGAAATTCTCACCTCTTGTGTCCGCTTATGTGTAAGATTTGTTTTTGTATCTACTACTATTTTCTGCGTGAGAGCAGATGCAAGCTCAGTTAAAAGAAAAAGAAAACACACACACAGAGACACACATTAGGTCAGTGTGTTTGTGATCTGTTTCACCAGAGTTTGCTATGTTTCAGTGAATTCTTTTAGAGATTTGTGTGTTAATAACTTATATAAGAATTCTATAATAAATACCTGCGTTTGGAATTGACACCTTTCTGGTAATTTTCTGCGTAAAACCCCATGCCACTTTAATCATATATTTGCATGTAAAAATCGTGTATCTAATAACACTTGACTTTATTTTCAGGAAATATATTTGTTTTTGATCAAGCCAAGTAGAGGCGTACTCTCTGCAAAAGCTGTTTTTGGACAATCAAACTTTTTCCATCACACGTTAACAAGGGAACTTTGCCGAACATATTTGATATTCTTCGTTCTGTAAGTAGGCTGTTTAGGTTTTCTTATTGGTAACGCCACGTAGCGCTCTGTATGAAAATCACTGGCTGTGCTGTGTGCAGTCTGTGGCTAGTTTGCATTGTTGTCTGCCATTGTAATGTTGGCAGCTGGATGTTAACAGCGCGTAGCGTTGCGCAGTTGGAGGTGAGCCGCCAGCAGTGGTGGATGTGGGGAGTGAGATGGCGGAGTTTTGATAGCGGATGATCTGGACAGGGACAGTAAATTTGTAAGACTGGATATCATGAATTTATATATATATATATATATATATATATATATATATATATATATAAGATTCAAACTACTGAAGGCACTAACTACTGATAGGCATAGTTAGCAAATGAAAGATTTTGATAGAGAACAAACAATGTATTTACCTTAATAGTGTTCAAAAGTAATTATATATATATATATATATATATATATATATATATATATAATGACTTTTGAACACTATAATAGTGTATATATATATTATTACTTTTGAACACTATTAAGGTAAATACATTGTTTGTTCTCTATCAAAATCTTTCATTTGCTAACTATGCCTATCAGTAGTTAGTGCCTTCAGTAGTTTGAATCTTTTATTTAGCTGGCAGTAGTGGCCCTCGCTGTATTGCAGTAGTTCGAGTAATGAAGATTTTTGTGAGGTAAGTGATACTAGGCTCCAAAGTAAACTGAGAAATGACAGTGAAGACGAAAGCAGCGTGTTAGCGCCACCATGTAATGAATTAACTAATATTCAAAGTAGTAATTTGGTAATTGTGCATAGGGAAATGGAGCGGGCTGCAAATAATGGTGTAGGCATTGAAACAATTAGTGAAAAGGGAAGCATTATCGATCCATCGGTCGGCAACAGCTCGCCTCAGGAATCCGAAATGACAGGACACAATCTTGCAAATACTGTAGATTCAGGTTTTGCGTCCTCACCGTTTTCTCAAATAAGTCAAGACCCATTTTCTGCTTGTCAAAATGTGAATGTTGCCGGTGCAAATGCACTGCCGAAAAGCATAGAGGACACTAACACATTATTATTGCAATTAATGCAATAAATGAAACAAAATCAGAGACAAACACAGCAACAGTTAGACACAATGGAACAAAATCAGCAAAAGCTTCAAAAGTTAAACACAATGGAACAAAAGCTTCAAAAGTTAGATTCAGTGGAACATACGCTTGAACAATCACGTGAAGATTTAACTACTGAGTTACATAAAATCGAATCGAAACGTCAAAAAGTCTGTAATGACGTAAATACACAAATTTGTGAGCATTTCCAACCTATTTTTTCGCGGCATGAAAATACATTACAGAATCACGAAGCAGCCATAAAAGAACTGCAAACTATTGTTCATGAAAATCATGAGACCTTGCAAGCTAAAATTGACTCAGTTGCATCTAACGATTCGGTTACGCAACTTGCAAAAACTCATGAAAACTTAAAGGACACATTAGATACGATTTGAACACAAATGGACACTCTGAAACTTGGTTCAGAAAAACACACTGAGGAAATAAGTTCACTATCAGAGAAAGTAGCCGAACTTTCGGATCAGTTCGCTAACTTATCTACAAAGATAGATGATGATCTGAGAAATTCAAACAAAGTCAGAATCAAGTTAATACGCAACACGAAAGAGAAATCCGGCAAGTACAAGATCAATTGGCACAAGTAATACAAGAATTACATATTTCAGCGGACACTCGCGCTCCAACACAGGAAGAAGGACTTAGAAATACGGAAAAGCCACAAAATAGTAACACAGGGCATTTCGGAAATTATGAAAGAAATTGGCAAGGTGCACCGAATTTTGAGATGGAACCGCCGACACGATGTAACAATGACCGTTATGCGACTCGCCGACACGATGATTTTGACTATAAGCTGTTTATTACTACATGTAAATTCAAAACATTTAAGAATTCCGGCAACGACATTCATCCACTAGCGTGGCTTCATCAATTCTCTCATTGTTTTCCTCCCAACTGGTCATTAGAGCACAGATTAGAATTTATGTGTGGCTATTTAGAGAATGAACCAGCTGTAAGAATGCGATTGGTCATTCACGATTGCCACAGTGAAGGAGAATTTTATCATGCCTTCCTCTCAGAATATTGGTCTCAAGCTACACAAGACCGAGTAAAACATAGCATCATAATGATGAAACATTTCGAACAATCTGAATTTTCCAGTCTTGTAAAATATTTTGAAGACATGTTGCACAAGAATCCATACCTATCAAACCCTTACAGCCCCTCAGAACTCATCCGCATTTGCTTAATCAAATTGCTTGAACATTTACGACATACTATTTTGGCAGGACGTTGCAAAGACGACATTGAAGCTTTTCAGGGACTGTTACAAGAACTGGAAATTGACACTGACAATCGCGGAACACGAAAACAGGAGCACAACAATTACAGGTCACATCCGTCACAATTCCGCGATGACAGAAATAATAAATGGACACGACAAGGCTATTCTTACAATGCAAATCGTGAACAAAACAGACACCACCCATATGACAACCACTGGCAGAATAATAGTTACAGAGAAAGATCGCATTTCCGTAGTAATGAATATGACAGAGACAATCATAGAAACAGACAATATGGCATCCAGAACTATTACTATCAAGGGAGACAGAATAACTTCAGACGCAACAGTCCAGCGCGCAGTTACGATTCAGGGAGAAATTCTCTACCAAGTGACCGACAAGAAAGAAACTATGGAATCTACCGACATGACGACAGACGATATGATCGTAACGACAGACCTGAATTGCATCAGAACTGGCGGGATTCAAACAGGGCAGGGCCCTCTCGACAAGGTGAATTTGTAGAAGTTAGGTCTCCAAATCTCAACCACAGGAAGCCACGTGCGCCGGCTGGCGCAGTATAAAATAACATAGACGCTAACCTTGAGAAAAATTTTAGCATTACTTACCGACGTATACTACATGATAATTGCTTTGAAGATGAAACACTGCGTACTAGGATGGGTAAAGGATTGCACCACATTTCACATGTAAAACCGTTTATTGAAAGATAATCTGCTTTTTAACTTTGTCTTTGCCATAAAATTTTTCACTTCACGTTACTAGTACTCTTTGTCACACTTAGAAACTGTTAACATGCAACTATGTTTTAAAATAAACTATCCAGTCTAGAACCTAGGGAACATATTTAGACAGTAATTACGAATGCGTTGTTATAGTGAACAGACGACACAGTGTTATTGTGTGTGTACATTCTTGCTTGTTAGTTGCACGATTATGTAACGATTATAAGGCTTACATACTTAGAACATATACTGCTAATGAGATTTTACTGCAACATTTTGGTTTACTTGAAAATACATTATGGATTTAAAGTGCTTTCTGTGCGATACCAGATGACACAGTGGTTAGTTTATGTGACAGCTACATGATTTTATCACGACGATACTAATGAGTGACAATTTACAATGTTGCTTTTGCGGTGTTTCTGTTTTATATCTGCACAGTTTTCTGAATTCTTCTGGAAAGGAAAACATGTTTTAGTAGTAACTTTTGTGGTATAGCTACAATGAGACAGCCTTTTCCGTAGCACAACAATACGTTACAGCACAGTACTTTCTTCATCACGGCAAGAAGCGTAATAAGTAAGACATCTATACGCAAAGCATTTCACTTTTGTTTATCATGAGGTAAGTACATTGACTTCTGCAGAACTTAGCTTTCGGAGGACGATAACTATGACACTTCCACAGAGATTATCTTACAGCAAGACGCACATTTAGCGCTAAAGGACACGTATTTGAGTGATTAATTTTGTACTTAAAACATTTATTTTTAAAGGTTTTTGAATTACAATGATACGAAGGTTTTCCGTGATACATTTCATTCCTTTGCTGTAATATGTAACACCTGAGGGTATAATTACATTAATCCTCGGGGGGGTACACGACTACTTTGTGTACCATGTGTCTGGCAAGCACAAGGAGCCCTAGCTAATGTGGTATTTAGAATGAGATTTTCACTCTGCAGCGGAGTGTGCGCTGATATGAAACTTCCTGGCAGATTAAAACTGGAAACATCCCCCAGGCTGTGGCTAAGCCATGTCTCCGCAATATCCTTTCTTTCAGGAGTGCTAGTTCTGCAAGGTTCGCAGGAGAGCTTCTGTAAAGTTTGGAAGGTAGGAGACGAAGTACTGGCAGAAGTAAAGCTGTGAGTGCCGGGCGTGAGTCGTGCCTCGGTAGCTCATTTGGTAGAGCACTTGCCCGCGAAAGGCAAAGGTCCCGAGTTCGAGTCTCGGTCGGGCACACAGTTTTAATCTGCCAGGAAGTTTCAATGTGGTATTTGTTTATACAACTTTACACATCGGTACCATATTTCTCTAACACAGAATTGCACAGCTATCTGATTATTGAACTGAGAGTGACAGATGTTTACGCAATTACACAGTTGGATAACTTCACACTTATGAAATTGTATTTTGTCTGTACTTTGTGAACTGTTTATATTTTTTGGAACCATTGTGATACTATGAGAGCTTTGAATGATGTATTTGGTGTGGGCATGATTTTTAAAGTACGTTTGAGGCAGATGATACTATTGAAATGAGCAGAGAATATTTTTTAGGTTTTGAAATTATTGCAGAAAGCTACGACGTTTTTGAGATTTGACTGAGGTGTTATGATGTTATTATTGCGACAACGATGTGTATTATGCTGTTGAGGAATGTTTATTATGATATGTATTTATTATGATGAAATATTGTGTCGATGAATATGTATATGTGTAATAAGGTAAGGAATAATGAGTAGTGGTTATGGACTCTGGTTTGTGAAAAAGGTTGTTGGAAACCATGAATCGTACTTTAAGAGTTATGAAATGTATTTAAATGCATGAATGTATCACAATGCCAGCAAAAATTTTTTGGACACTGTTATATTTACAGGATTTTGTTTCTACACATTTGTAACGCAAATTCTTGACCTGTGAAATTTTTATATGAGACTGTCACTGTAGTGAACTGGTGTCGTAAATATTTCGATAAGAAAGTTAAGTGACCACCTTCACGTAATACGTCATGGGCACCCAGCTGCATGACAATCGCCTGGAAAAAAGCCATTAGTGTGTGACTTTCAGAGGCACAGGTGGAGAAAAAAGGAGGCCATTATCCTCGCTATTGACATTTCTTTGTAGAAAGCATCGCAAATATGACACGCTCAAACTTGAAAACATGTGATTATACTGTGGAGCTCTTAATTTATCATATTAACTAAATGCCTAATGAAATGATGAGAAACATTTTACATCTGTCGTGTCTCTAGTTGAGAGATTGCTCATTTTGTGTAATATCTAGTATCTAGCTCCAATGCAGCATTGGTTAAAATAAACGTTTATAGATGTACTAATATAAATATTTTATGCCTACAGATGCAATAAATAATAACTTTATGATCTACTTAAAAAAAACGAAGGAGCACAAAAAGACATTTCCCTTCACAGGAATTGGATATATAATTTTCTTTTCAAGTACTTGGTAATTTCTTTTGTAGAATAAGTTGTGGTGCACCACCTTAATGACATAGATATTAAGATGTGAATAGACATTTCCCTTATCTGCATTGTTGTATTTAGTGTACTACTTTTTCTGCTTGACCTTTGTCATTTTCACCACCGGCAATGGAGGGTGAAGCTTTGACAATGCCAGCCACTCGTGCTGGCGAAACGTCAGAAAAATCATTAGATGAACGTCGGCCGAAGAACCCGAGACAGAAGCCAATAGGCAGTTTGTCAACAAGTGGCCACGAAAGCCTTAACAATTTTGTATAAGTTATAGCATTTGCTGCTGCTGTTTGCCACGCGTAGTGCTACTGAATTTCACTTTGTATTACTCTGTTAATCCAGTTTTACTACTGATTTATTTTTCTTGTTTGCTGCACATTGCCTTATATTAGTTGTAATATTGCAATTGCTTTACTAATTTATATATACTGCTGCTTGCTTTGCCATTTTCCATTTTTTTGTCATTGCTGTTTGTGTTAATTTGTTATGTGCTGCTGCATTGCCTCGTCCCTTAGTTTAGCATCAGAGCTCAGTAGATTTAAGTTAGCTTAAGATGGGGTAGGCTATATAAGAGAACGAGTTGTGATGGATTGGAAGAAATGCATTGAGAAGCTATAAGAAAATGGTTTTGCCAAAAAAGTATTTTGAAAGAGGATATGAACAAAAAAAGTAGGGTTAAGGACAGCAGGTTTAGGTAGGATTTTCTTGGAAATAAAGGATGAAGTAAGATAATGGAAAATAAATAATGAGGTAAGAAATATGTGAACATATAAATACAGAAAGCAAGCTTGGATTGGATTCTTTTGGTGGAAACAAATGTTGAAATAAGACGGAAGATCTAAGGAATGAAGTTTTGGGTTGGAGTGCAGTACCAAATGTTACCCTGAAAACGAACCCTGTCTTTCCTTTTGTATTATTCCGCTATGTGTTTATGTATCCTTGTGTATTTGTCTTTTTCCTGTCTTTATGTGTTAAGCTAATAAGATTTATGTAGTAGAATTTTTCAAATACTATGTCATTTTCTTTGTAAATATGTTTAGACATTGTTTATTCTGTTCTGTTTTAATGCTCATGTGTGAAGTTAATGTTTCAAAAGTTATTCTGATCTTTTATGTATGTACGTATGTCATAATTCTTGTAACACTGATGTACATGTTTATTACCATTCTTTTGTAAAGCCTGTTTTACTACAAATGTTATCTATATTGTTATGTTCTTTAATGATGTATTTTGTACCTTTGTTATTGTATCCTTATGTTATAAAATTGTAATTGACACCAGTTCATCAAATTAAGTAACTTGTAAGTTACATTTCACTGCACATGTTTCTGTTGGTCATAATATATGGACAATATGTGAGAAGTAGGGACTGATAGTGTTTGCACGTGTGTTAATATTCAGCAAGGGACTGGATAACAGCATTGCTGGTCCTAAGGACATTTCAAAAAATTTTTTGTGAGTGCACAAGTGGTGGTTCATGGACTTGCTATATTCTCCGCAAGACTCTTCGATGGTGATTGTGCACCTGCACAGTCGCAGCAGATGGCTGCTGGCCATCTCTACAAGGACTACATTGGGTCTACACGTTTGATGACTCACCAATACCATTACCTCTACAAGGACTGCAGTGGGTCTGCACCTCTGGTGGCCCACCAATACCATACTATCTACCAGCGCTACAGTGGGTCTGCTCTTTGATGACCTACCTACCAATATTCTTCAAAACTTCGACTGACTCTGCTGTGGGTTTGCTCTGTTGTGGCCCATTACCTGTCTGCATGTCAAGAGTCAGCACTGTCTGTCCGTTGGAAGGACAACACTACTTCTTCAAGACTGCATGGAAATCCACTAATTCCATGTGCATTCTCTTTTACTGCTCAGACTTTGAGAAAAACACTGCAATTTTACTACGATGAACGATCAGGACTGTCTTTATGGACTGTGAGAAAATTTTAGCTTTTGACCAACATTGTATCAATAAGTGTGTACATTTGATTTCTTTGTTATTGTAATTGTGAACAAATTTTAAGAAATATGTATTGGCCAATGCCCAAAACAATTTGTAAAATTTTTTGTGGGGAGCATGGGGGCTATGTAAGTAGGCTGTTAAGGTTTCCTTATTGGTAACGCCACGTAGCGCTCTGTATGAAAATCACTGGCTGTGCTGTGTGCAGTCTGTGGCTAGTTTGCATTGTTGTCTGCCATTGTAGTTTTGGGCAGCTGGATGTTAACAGCACGTAGCGTTGCGCAGTTGGAGGTGAGCCGCCAGCAGTGGTGGATGTGGGGAGTGAGATGGCGGAGTTTTGATAGCGGATGATCTGGACAGGGACAGTAAATTTGTAAGACTGGATATCATGAACTGATATATATATATATATATATATATATATATATATAATGACTTTTGAACACTATTAAGGTAAATACATTGTTTGTTCTCTATCGAAATCTTTCACTTGCTAACTATGAATCTTTTATTTAGGTGGCAGTAGTGGCCCTCGCTGTATTGCAGTAGTGATTCATGAAAGGTATAGGTTAATGTTAGTCAGGGCCATTCTTTTGTAGGGATTACTGAAAGTCAGATTGCGTTGCGCTAAAAAAATATTGTGTGTCAGTTTAAGCACAGTCATGTATAATTGTTCAAAGGGGGCGTTTCAGTTCTTCTAAAATCTGAAAGTCAGTTCCTGTATATTAACTTCCTAAGCACTAAGCGAGGATTCTCAAAAATACTTGAAAAATAGCCATTGACGATCAGAAAATTTCCGAGCACTGTTAAATATAAAATATATTGAGCAATTTAACAAAATCAACAGAGCATGTATGGCTTAAGTCATGTAATCACAAAGTATCTGGTTTGACTGTCCCCTGTAGTAAGCTATTTTAGTTTTACTTAAAAAGATCGATTTTTACATATAAATGAGGTGTCTGTCATTATAGTCAGTGCCAGAGGTAAACAAACGTAAGATGTTAGTTAGCTGCCATAGTAGTATCACTTTTAGTGATTAGCTAGCTTTTTTGAGCAGTGTGCAGGTTCTGAAAGATTTTAAGACTTATGCTGTCTTTTTTGTGGATATTATTTTCCAATTATTCACTTTTAAGAAGAGCTAAAATTTAATATGGCAAGTGAAAAGTTCATCTGCTAAAGGAGCTGAGTTTTTCTTGATGTAAGTCAAATCTTCCTGTGTTGTTAATTTCCTTTTACCACTCTCCTGCACTCATGATAAATTTTCGGATAATTCTGCGTGAAATTAAAGACGAAATCCATGTACTATAACAAAGTAGTTGTTCCCTGTTTTAAGAGATTAAACCTAGCAGCTCAAGCGTGTTAGTACTGTCTCCTGGTACGAATCTTTAGGTACGTACATTAATACCACCGGGGCAGCTTATTGGTTCTCCTTGTACGTCTTGTACGCTAAAAGGAACTACAGAAACTCGATTTATTTTTTAATCTCACAAATCTAATTACGTTTCCGCAAGTTCAGCATATTTCATTGACATCTTGGTTGATCTCTCCGAGAAATCTCTTGTTTTATCAATTTTTATTTTATTTTACTCCGTTTTCTGTCATACTCCTGTAATCCACTAACATCTCTCTTGGAGCTGATCTGATAATTTTTTTTTTTTGCTTCGGGTACTCTGTTCTCATTCATTACATTCCGCAATACGCTGTACAGTTGGTGGTAGTGAGTACTTCGTACAAATACTTGGTCCTGTATTGTATTCCAACCGCGAAAGGAAGGAGGGAAGATGGTTATCAATAAACTTCTATACAAGCTCAAAAAATATCTTTTATCTTATTCAACACAAATGTACAGTACGGTATAGGCAGTACAACAGTTGCACAGATTTTTTTTATTTTTATTTTATTTTTTTTTTATAAGGAAGGTTGCGATTAACGTCCAGTCGACAACGAGGAGCACACGCTCGTATTAAGGGAAGATGGGCCAAGACGTCGGCCGTACCCTTTCAAAGGGCACAGGTCATCCCCGTTTTCAAGAAGGGACGCCGAACAGATGTGAAGAACTATAGACCTATATCTCTAACGTCGATCAGTTGTAGAATTTTGGAACACGTATTATGTTCGAGTATAATGACTTTTCTGGAGACTAGAAATTTACTCCGTAGGAATCAGCACGGGTTTCGAAAAAGACGATCGTGTGAAACCCAGCTCATGCTATTCGTCCACGAGTCTCAGAGGGCCAAAGACACGGGTTCCCAGATAGATGCCGTGTTTCTTGACTTCCGCAAGGCGTTCGATACAGTTCCCCACAGTCGTTTAATGAACAAAGTAAGAGCATATGGACTGTCAGACCATTTGTGTGATTGGATTGAAGAGTTCCTAGATATGAGAACGCAGCATGTCATTCTCAATGGAGAGATAACTTCCGAAGTAAGAGTGATTTCAGGTGTGCCGCAGGGGAATGTCGTAGAACCGTTGTTGTTCACAATATACACAAATGACCTTGTGGATAACATCAGAAGTTCACTGAGGCCTTTTGCGGATGATGCTGTATTATATCGAGAGGTTGTAACAATGGAAAATTGTACTGAAATGTAGGAGGATCTGCAACAAATTGACGCATGGTGTAGGGAATGGCAATTGAATCTCAATGTAGACAAGTGTAATGTGCTGCGAATACATAGAAAGATGAAACTTCCTGGCAGATTAAAACTGTGTGCCCGACCGAGACTCGAACTCGGGACCTTTGCCTTTCGCGGGCAAGTGCTCTACCAACTGAGCTACCGAAGCACGACTCACGCCCGGTACTCACAGCTTTACTTCTGCCAGTACCTCGCCTCCTACCTTCCAAACTTTACAGAAGCTCTCCTGCGAAACCTTCTGTAAAGTTTGGAAGGTAGGAGGCGAGGTACTGGCAGAAGTAAAGCTGTGAGTACCGGGCCTGAGTCGTGCTTCGGTAGCTCAGTTGGTAGAGCACTTGCCCGCGAAAGGCAAAGGTCCCGAGTTCGAGTCTCGGTCGGGCACACAGTTTTAATCTGGCAGGAAGTTTCATATCAGCGCACACTCCGCTGCAGAGTGAAAATCTCATTCTGGAAACATAGAAAGATCCTTTATCATTTAACTACAATATAGCGGGTCAGCAACTGGAAGCAGTTAATTGCATAAATTATCTGGGAGTAGGCATTAGGAGTGATTTAAAATGGAATGATCATATAAAGTTAATCGTTGGTAAAGCAGATGCCAGACTGAGATTCATTGGAAGAATCCTAAGGAAATGCAATCCGAAAACAAAGGAAGTAGGTTACAGTATACTTGTTCGCCCACTGCTTGAATATTGCTCAGCAGTGTGGGATCCGTACCAGATAGGGTTGATAGAAGAGATATAGAAGATCCAACGGAGAGCAGCGGGCTTCGTTACAGGATCATTTAGTAATCACGAAAGCGTTACGGAGATGATAGATAAACTCCAGTGGAAGACTTTGCAGGAGAGAGGCTCAGTAACTCGGTACGGGCTTTTGTTGAAGTTTCGAGAACATACCTTCACCGAGGAGTCAAGCAGTATAATGCTCCCTCCTACGTATATCTCGCGAAGAGAGCATGAGGATAAAATCAGAGAGATTAGAGCCCACACAGAGCCATACCGACAATCTTTCTTTCCACGAACAATAGAGACTGGAATAGAAGGGAGAACCGATAGAGGTACTGAAAGTACCCTCCGTCACACACCGTCAGGTGGCTTGCGGAGTATGGATGTAGATGTAGATGGAACCATACCGGCATTTGCCTGAAGCGATTTAGGGAAATCACGGAAAACCTGAATTGCTAGACTTGGGTTTGAGCCGTCGTTCTCCCGAATGAGAGTCCCATGTGCTAATCACTGTGCCACTTCGCTCGGTCAGAGTTCCTTAAATATCGGATTTCTACGTTTTACCTAACAAAGTCTCACAACGATTTTCATCTGCGTTCCCTGAGTAAATCGGTTGCATTTTCGTACAAACTATCTGTATTATTAACAGGCTAACCCTGTTCATAGGTCATTGTGCTGGTTCCGTTTGCAGGTTGCCTATCTTATGGTTTCCAGAGGCAAAATTTTGATTTTCAGTATTTCGCAGTATTATTGACCAAATCCGAAAATTTAAGTGCTGCTGTAATCTATTCATTACGAGATATAATCTTTTTAAGGCTTAGGCAACAGCCTTGGCGCAGTGGATACACCGGTTCCCGTGAGATCACCGAAGATAAGCGCTTTCTGGCGTGTTCGGCACTTGGATGGGTGACCATACAGGCCGCCGTGCGCTATTGCCATTTTTCGGGGTACACTCAGCCTCGGGATGCCAATTGAGGAGCTACTCGACCGAATAGTAGCGGTTTCGGTCAAGAATACCATCATAACGACCAGGAGAGCGGTGTGCTGACCCCACGCTCCTCCTATTCGCATCCACCACTGAGGATGACACGGCGGTAGGTTGGTCCCCGTAGGCCACTCGTGGCCTGACGACGGAGTGCTTAATCTTATCAAGGCTTAACACAGTAACTCAAATTTAACAGGTAGAAATTATGTATATGCCTTGAGGCTACGTGAGTCACTGCACGCAAATTTTATATATTATACTCATGCGGTATTTGAGAAAGAGAGCACTTAGCGACTTTCAACAAACTTTAAACATAATTTAAAATCTTATATAGGCTCTTTCTCGCTTACATAATTAACACATTAACTCATTTGCAAAGTAATCAAATGTTTGAAGTTGCTTTGTTCATGGGTGTTCGATTCTTTAAAGACTCAGGAGTTTACTGATTCTGCAATATTGCAATAATAGCAGTGTGATTCTGAATTCCTTAAACTTCTGCTATAAGGCTTTCTTGACTAGGGTAGATGATACTAGTGCATTATTCTAGAATCGTTCACTCTAACATCTCATGTGTGCTCTCTGTAAGATAATCACTATATTAAACTTTTATTTCATGTGTTTCTTTTTTCATTTCATATCACTTTTATTCTACTAAACTTAGGCATTTAAGCAGTGTGATACTTTCAGAAAGATTCAAAAATGGCTCTGAGCACTATGGGACTCAACTGCTGAGGTCATTAGTCCCCTAGAACTTAGAACTAGTCAAACCTAACTAACCTAAGGACATCACACACACCCATGCCCGAGGCAGGATTCGAACCTGCGACCGTAGCGGTCTCGCGGTTCCAGACTGCAGCGCCAGAACCGCGCGGCCACTTCGGCCGGCCTTTCAGAAAGATTGACACTGATTCTTCAAACCTATACTGTCTTTTTGATGGATATTGTTTTGAAATTATTCGCATTTAAGGAGAACTAGCATTTAATATGGCAAGTGGAAATTTTGTCTAACAGGAGAAACTCTCCATGGCAACATCCTCAGACATAGTGGTAAGAGGGACCAGTGGACAGCAAGTCAAAAACTGAACTCAGATCAAGAATAAAAACAGGAAGAAGGCATAAAGAGGCGTGAAAAAAAAAAAACACTAACAGTGAACGGTCCAAGGACAACAAATGCAATACAAGCAGGTAGGAAGAGATATGGCGTCGTAGGTAAGTGGTTATGGTGCTGGACCCGCCATGTGGGCGTGCCGTGTGCAAACCTCCCTTGTGCCAATTTATTTACACTATTGGCCATTACAATTGCTACACCAAGAAGATGACGTGCTACAGACGCGAAATTTAACCGACAGGAAGAAGATGCTGTGATATGCAAATGATTAGCTTTTCAGAGCATTCACACAAGGTTGGCGCCGGTGGCGACACCTACAACGTGCTGGCATGAGGGAAGATTCCAACCGATTTCTCATACACAAACAGCAGTTGACCGGCGTTGCCTGGTGAAACGTTGTTGTGATGCCTCGTGTAAGGAGGAGAGATGCGTACTGTCACGTTTCCGACATTGATAAAGGTCGGAATGTAGCCTATCGCGATTGCGGTTTATCGTATCGCGACATTGCTGCTCGCGTTGGTCGAGATCCAATGACTGTTAGCAGATCATGGAATCTGTGGGTTCAGGAGGGTAATACGGATCGCCGTGCTGGGTCCCAACGGCCTCGTATCACTAGCAGTCGAGATGACAGGCATCTTAACTGCATGGCTGTAACAGATCTTGCAGCCACGTCTCGATCCCTGAGTCAACAAATGGGGACGTTTGCAAGACAACAAGCATCTGCACCAACAGTTCGACGACGTTTGCAGCAGCATGGACTATCAGCTCAGAGACCATGGCTGCGGCTACCCTTGACGCTGCATCACAGACAGGAGCGCCTACGATGGTGTACTCAACGACTAATCTGGGTGTACGAATGGCAAAACGTCATTTTTTCGGACGAATCCAGGTTCTGTTTACAGCATCATGATGGTCGCATCCGTGTTTGGCAACATCGCGGTGAAAGCACATTGGAAGCGTGTATTCGCCATCGCCATACTGGCGTATCACCCGGCGTGATGGTATGGGGTGTCATTGGTTACACGTCTCGGTCACCTCTTGTTCGCATTGACGGCACTTTGAACAGTGGACGTTACATTTCAGATGTGTTACAAGCAGTGGCTCTACCCTTCATTCGATCCCTGCGAAACCCTACATTTCAGCAGGATAATGCACGAGCGCATGTTGCAGGTCCTGTACCCCCCATTCTGGATACAGAAAATGTTCGACTGCTGCCCTGGGCAGCACATTCTCCAGATCTCTCACCAATTGGAAACGTCTGGTCAATGGTGGCCGAGCAACTGGCTCGTCACAATACGCCAGTCACTACTCTTGATGAACTGTGGTATCGTGTTGAAGCTGCATGGGCAGCTAGCTGTACCTGTACACGCCATCCATGCTCTTTTTGACTCAATGCCCAGTTGTATCAAGGCCGTTATTACGGCCAGAGATGGTTGTTCTGGGTACTGATTTCTCAGGATCTATGCACACAAATTGTGTGAAAATGTAATCACATGTCGGTTCTAGTATAATATATTTGTCCAGTGAATACCCGTTTATCATCTGCGTTTCTCCTTGGTGTAGCAATTTTAATGGCCAGTAGTGTATTTATTTATTTTTGCTGTTCGCTTTATTCAAATTAGTGTTGTGTTGTGGTGTAACGTCGGCTTGCAACAGTGAGGTATAATGACTGTTGATTCTGCACACCTACTCTCTTAGCAGCTGAAAGGAAGTGGCTTTCGAGTGGATACCGCAAATGTTTGATGACAAGGCGACAAGTCAACTGAATCTTCCGTCGGAAAACACGTCGGGTGTATCAAAGACGGCATTAGTGACAGTAAGTGTGTCATATGTTAGAAATCTCTTATCGAAGCACCTAATTTGCGCGACTGGTAAGTCAGAGAGATACGCCTCCTTGCCCGACTTAGGTGTTCGTATGAATGTGAATGTGATAATTCCGAAGGAAATGATGAACACATAATAGTTTGTCACATACGCTAAAAAAATGAAAGCAACTGTTCCACAGTCACACATTTTCTCTGTGCTCTGTAAAAGGGCATGTTTTTGACGTCTTTGAGGTTGCGTTCCTTTTCTTAAGCTTTGACTCTTGAATTCCTTTGTTGTAACATACACTGAAGCTCATAAATTAAGTATAATGCTGATACATGGCGAAACAACAGTCTGGTGGGCGGTCTTCGGGTTTAAATCATCTCGGGGTATGACCATGAGGTGCATTTGACCTGCGGTCATCGCACGGTGGTGCTGGCAGCAGTCCACAGAGGTGTGTTGGTGCATGCCAGAGTACGGTGCAGCGAGTAGGTGTGCAGACGTTTACAGACGTGCTAATGGTGACTGTGTGTTGAAAATGACTGAAAGAACACATACCGATGACGTTAGGAGGGGTAGAATACTAGGGCGACTGGAGGCTAGTGAAAGACAGCAGGTTGTAGCACGGGCCCTCCATGTGCCACAAAGTGTGATCTCAAGATTATGGCAGTGATTCCAGCAGACAGGAAAGGTGTCCAGGCGCTACAGTACGGGACGTCCACTGTGTAAAACACCACAAGACCGATATCTCACCATCAGTGCCCGCAGACGGCCACAGAGTACTGCAGGTACCTTACTGCAGCCACTGGAACAGTTGTCTCCAGACACACTGTCTACAGACGACTGAACAGACATAGTTTATTCGCTCGGAGGTCTGCAAGGTGCATTCCACTGACCCCTGGTCACAGGAGAGCCCGTAAAGCCCGGTGTCAAGAACACAGTACATGGTCATTGGAGCAGTGGTCCCAGGTTATGTTCACGGACGAGTCCAGGTGTAGTCTGCACAGTGATTCTCGTCGGGTTTTCGTCTGGTGTGAACCAGATACCAACCCCTTAACGTCCTTGAAATGGACCTGTATTGAGGTCGTGGTTTGATGGTGTGGGGTGGGATTATGATTGGTGCACGTACACCCCTGCATGACTTTGACAGAGGAACTGTAACAGGTCAGGTGTATGGGGACATCATTTTGCACCAGTATGTCCGCCTTTTCACGGTTGCAGTGGGTCCCACCTTCCTCCTGATGGATGATAACGCACGGCCCCACCGAGCTGCCATCGTGGAGGAGTACCTTGAAACAGAAGATATCAGTCGAATGGAGTGGCCTGCCTGTTCTCCAGACCTAAACCCCTTCGAGCACGCCTGGGATGTTCTCGGTCGACGTATTGCTCCACGTCTTCAAATCCCTAGGTCATATCAGGAGCTCCGACGGGCACTGGTGCAAGAATGGGAGGCTATACCCCAGCAGCTGCTCGACCACCTGATCCAGAGTAAGCCAACCCGTTGTGCCGCCTGTGTACGTGTGCATGGTGATCATATCCCTTATTGATGTCGGGGTACATGCGCAGGAAACAGTGGCGTTTTGTAGCACATGTAGTTCGGGACGGTTTTCTCAACTTGTCACCAATACCGTGGACTTACAGTTCTGTGTCGTGTGTGTTCCCTATGTGCCTATGCAATTAGTGCCAGATTTGTGTAGTGCCAAGTTGTGTGGCACCACATTCTGCAATTATCCTTAATTTATGGTTCAAATGGTTCAAATGGCTCTGAGCACTATGGGACTTAACATCTATGGTCATCAGTCCCCTAGAACTTAGAACTACTTAAACCTAACTAACCTAAGGACAGCACACAACACCCAGCCATCACGAGGCAGAGAAAATCCCTGACCCCGCCGGGAATCGAACCCGGGAACCCGGGCGTGGGAAGCGAGAACGCTGCCGCATGACCACGAGATGCGGGCTCTTAAATTATGAGCATGAGTGTAGTTCACACCTGTTTATTTGTTGTTTTCATTTCTGTGTGACGTCTAAGTGGTATTACACCTGCTCTTACTATTCATCACGCATACTTGCGACGGTAACTTATTTTTACCACATGACTCATATTCTATAACCAACGTATAGTATGGCAACTCCCAGGACTACAGAAAGACAACAAACAATTCAATTACCGGACGGACGGTACATAATGTTGTAGAAAACAATAAAAATAAATGGCACAAAACAGTTTTGAACACTGCTCGTCCGCTTCGCAGTCCCACAACGTGACCACTTAACTCCCACCCAACGCCATTCAGTACCGCTCAATACTGCACTGGTTAAGCTTGGACCGTTCACTGTTTCAATTTTGCTTTTTTTCGCAGTTCAGTATACCTTCTTCCTGTTTTCATCCTTTATCTGTACTCAGTTTTTGTCGGGCTATCAACTTCGCTTTTTTTTTCACTAAATCTGATGCGATGGGGAGTTTCTCTTGCAAGTTGTCTGGCAGACCCGTGATTTCATAAGGGTGCATGCACTCCAATGTGCAACAGCTCTATCGGCGAACAGCCAGGGAGTGCTGTTAAACCTTTATAATAAACGCTTTGTATGTCTGAGAAGGTCAAGGCTTTATTATGCTTTGGAGATCACCCAATACAGCTTTTGTTTCTGTTGAAGACGTTCCATATTAATACTATCTGGTGCAGAAAGTTTCTCCTGTTTCTCATACTTTTAAACACTACTTTGAGATCTCCAATTGTGACTGAATCCACTGTTATATGATATGATGAAACTTCTTGCCTCTTTTTTATAAAATACTTTCCATTTACCTTTGCTAATTATAATTGGTTCTGCAGAATTTTCCTCTATGCCATTTAAGTGTTTCATTAGTTTAATCGCAAAAGTTTGCGTCCCACGCATATCCTGTTCTACTTTGGTCACAAAATGATACCACTGACGTGCTAGTTCAGTTTCGTGTTAGGCTTATCTCCATTTTTGCTTATACTCCTCTGGAGTTTCTGGGGTTTTATTCTGGAGAAGTCTGCTATGGGCTCTATCATTTTCTTCAACTGCATCTGCGATATTTTCATTCCAAACCATTAGTTCTTCTTTTCCCATACTTCCTCTTTTCCAATGTCTCACATGCCACTCTTTCTATGCATTCACTAGTATTTTGCCATTCTTCTTCTCTATCCCCAATAATATGAGTGTCTAGCATTTATTTATGTAGCTGAATATGATCAACGTTTTCCAACTTTCCCTGTCTTCTTGGCTTAAGTTTCTTCCACTTAGGTATCATTGTAACTATTTAAGTCACTAAATAGCGATCAGAACTGATATCACTTCATCAGTGGACATCTGGAATCTGATTACATAGCCTGTCGTTTGCGATTTCGTTAAGGATTAATAGACCCTAGCACTCCAAGTAACATATATGTTTTTCTTTTTATTAAAAATTATGTCTTAGTGATGTTAAGCTGGTTGCAGGTTGGAAACTTTCTAAGTTCTTCACCATTTTTGCACTCCAAATGTATACCCACAACTCCTGAGACAGGTATGTTGCCCGCTCTAGCATTTAAATCTCCACAAACGAGAACCATGTGGCGGATGGGTGGATTCCCGGCCAGGCAGATATCTGGTGGGTAACGGGGAAATTAAATACCCGACGTGGACTAAAACCAACGAAGAGGATGTCGTTGGATCGGATGTCGGAGGAGTATGTTGTATAATGTCCCAACGGTAGAAGAGGCGAAAATGATCCGACTCACCTGCCAAACAAATGACTCACCGCCGCAGGACGACGCTTATCACGTACAGTCACTGGTACTGCTACAAGCCGGTTCCCTCCCTTCACGCGCAGACTAAAACAATCATCGAGCTGTGTCAGACACTTCACACATGCCTTCAGAAATATTCTCTTAGTGTATTAAAAAAAATAGAAATGCAATTCAATAGCAAATTTAAATTAACTCGTGATTTCTTACATCGTAATTGCAAAATAAAATGATATGTATTATACGTATATATATAGCTAAACGTGACTATCTGTTAATAGCTACTGTCTCCGATCCAAGAAGGCGAAAAATGACAGAAACTTATAGACATTATAGTGGCTTGTTGGCGATATCAACACCGTCTGTCTTCACTACGCAAAAATCCATTACAGATTGAATGAAAGGTTTCAATCAACTAACCGACTGGTATCATCCTAAAGTGTTTTGCAAGAGATTTGATGAAGGCAGGTTCCGAAATTGTCGTGCTTCTTGAAAAATTTCCAATTAGCTTCTTGTAGTAACGTTACTTCAATGCTTTCCTGAAGAGTTTATCTCCTAGTCATCATTTGTCTTCTCCTCAACGGACGAAAACTGTTTCTGTCATTCTTCTGGGCCATTTGTACCCAATTCCATAAAAAGCTACCTTGCTGGTTGCGGAATCTATTCAGGCAGCGCGCAGCCCCAGCTATACGCGATGAGGTTCGGGGGCGATTTGAGAGGTACACAGAGGATTTAGCTCCGTGGGACACATTCAGCGTTGTTTATTTCCGTCAGCATCCGTGTTTGTACGAACGTTATTTATCTAACTTAACATGACTTTAAAAGTTTACAAAAGTGTGCTGTTCAATATATTTTGTGCATTCTGTTTTTCAAAAAATGGTTCAAATGGCTCTGAGCACTATGGGACTTAACATCTGCGGTCATCAGTCCCCTAGAACTTAGAACTAATTAAATCTAACTAACCTACGGACATCACACACATCCATGCCCGAGGCAGGATTCGAACCTGCGACCGGAGCGGTCGCGCGCTTCCAGACTGAAGTGCCTAGGACCGCTCGGCCACACCGGCCGGCCGTTCTGTTTTCAACCTCAACAAATTGTAGGAAATGTGTACTGTTGTCATAAGATCCATCTAAACTTTCTTATCTTTTTTTTAAGTTCCTCTGTCTGTTTCTAACGACGGATAAATTTTGAACAGTGCGTTATAAGGTATTGTCTGTTATTTTTCAAATACGGTCTTATTTTGTTTTTTTCGTGTAGTAAAAAAAACGTGAATAAGTACATTTTAAATGGTATAACGTGCCGTATGAGAATGAACCGTCACTTGAAACCTGTAGTAGCAAATAAAATATACGAAAAGCATCTCTGGTGTACTTCAAACAAATTGTTATCTTTCTTTGATCTCGAAATGTATGTTGGTACTCGCCGTCTTCCTTCAGGCCGCTTGCTGTCATTTTTCTAACGCTGTCAAACAGCCTTGCCCATTCAGTTGAGCAGGATAGGGTGCCGATCTGTGGTAGACCTGACGACAGAGCGCTATGTTGGTGTAAACACAAACATGCCGGAGTACATAGTTCAGTAGACGTTGTTGAACATATGGTTCCACAGCAGAAGGCATTAGGTGTGTTGACCTAATGTGTTCTACCTCTACATCTACATCTACATACATACTCCGCAATCCACCATACGGTGCGTGGCGGAGGGTACCTCGTACCACAACTAGCATCTTCTCTCCCTGTTCCACTCCTAAACAGAACGAGGGAAAAATGACTGTTGATTCAACATCGTCAGTTTCTATTGCAGTGGGTAAGGGATCATCGAGATTGGACCGTGAATCGATGGAAACGTGTTGCCTGATCTGAAGAACACATTTCTTGTTACATCAGATCGACGGTGGCGTCTGGATACACCGTAATCCAGACGAACAGCTGCTGGAAACAAGTACCGCGCCTTGGATTCAAGCGCATGCATGTTATAGGGAACATTCAACTAAGCTTACTTGGGCCCTGTGGTAGTAATCGAAGTATCATTAGACGTGAGGGCTATATGAATATAACTGCGAATCATCTATACCTCGTCAACCTTGTCTTCGCCGAGAGGAGTGGCATCATCCAACAAGACAATGATTCTGTCACAAGGCCAGAGATGTGCCCCTGTAGTTTGACTAGCATGATGATGAAACTCACGCTGCCTAAATTACCCGACCGCAACCTGATGCAATATATCTCCAGCTTCACGCAACAAATCACAGGCCCATAATATACAGGAATTGCGAGGCCTGTGTGTGTGGTCATACAGTGCCAAAAGCGTCTGGAAACCTACCAAGGACTTTTCAGGTCCATGCCAAGCTGAGTCGATTTTGTATTGCCTGTCGAAGGTGGACCAACACGCTGTTAAGCAGACTCTGATAATGTTTTGGCTCATCATTGTAAGTAAAAAAACAAAGCAAAAATTTCCAGCTAGGCTGATGTTACCTAAAACGTTATCGGCTATCAGAAGAAAAACAGGATGATTCGGTACTTCTACAGTTGTTAAACGTTTACGATTCTGTGACACATCGACATTTTGTGAAAAAATAAGTTTCTATTTGATATCCAAGCGAGTTTACTATTTCATAAAAAATTGTCACTCAGGATGTAAAACGTTAGCCTAGACGGACTATCATCTACAGATACCGAAATAACATTGACTGTTTTTCGTACTCCGTGGTATAGCAGGCGATGAATGTACGTGAAGCAATGAATAACACCGTCAGCTGTGTCTGTGGTTATTATTTATCTGACTGCAAACGGTGCCGGTAGTCCGCTCCACTTTCATCAGACCACTGTATGACAGATTGTGGTCATACAAGCAGCGGTGATCTTCACCATATACAGTTGGAAAATATCGGCGTCCGCAAACCTGTTCATGTGTGGTGGGATATTTTCGATCCTCTTATGTTGTTGATTACTGCTGCTTATATTTCCACCATTTACCATAGAGGAGTCTGACAGAGTGGACCACCGAAACCGTCCGCAGTTAAATAAATAATGAATACAGACACGCAGTTGTCGATATTATTCGTTACATCACGTATGTATAATATGTTGAATGCACCAGAGAGGAATAACAGATCGTGGTTGTTCATGATATACATTAACTAGCGACCTGGCCAGACTTCGCATGGGTAACACTAAGGAACCAAGAGGAGACAACTTTCGTGGCGTAGCGCATTTTGTCTGCGGGTTACTGCGTAGAGTTATGAATAAATTTCGAGGGACAGTCGCTGAATATTGTCACTTTCACATAATTTATGTGATGTGAGCAGTCCGTAGCAGGAAAGTTGTCTGGAAGCATGAATGTTATGTGTTCCATACTAAATCTGCGTTTGGAGTGACATCTCATTGCAAATATGGGAGCACGTCGTGATGTAAGTAATACGTTTACAACCGACGTATATACTGTAGGCGGAACATGGGTGTATTGTGTGAGTGACTCAACATGTTTCGGAGGCTGCAGAGGTGGCACAAATAGAAGAAAAAGTAATAAAAGAAAACATGCATGATGTACGCATTGATGATGCATAATGTGAATCTTAGTAAGTACTGTGATGCATTGTTGAGACTCATTGCTGCAACCCTTTGTCATGAACTCTTTATGACAGACTCCTTCGCCGTGCCATGCAAGGATTGGGTCCACATCTAGGTTTGATACAAAAAAGCAGAAAAATGAAAACTAAGTCATATAATGCACTGCTAAAAGAACGGACTATATGTAAACGAATCGCCGGCCGGAGTGGACGAGCAGTTCTAGGCGCTACAGTCTGGATCCGCGCGACCGCTACGGTCGCAGGTTCGAATCCTGCCTCGGGCATGGATGTGTGTGATGTCCTTAGGTTAGTTAGGTTTAAGTAGTTCTAAGATCTAGGGGACTGATGACCTCAGAATTTAAGTTCCATAGCGCTCAGAGCCATTTGAACCATTTCTTTTGTAAACGAATCAAAGTTGCTGAAGTTTTTCGGAAAACATTTTACTTGTAGCACAAAAAATATAACACCATTCATTTTGGATTCTCGTGTTTTTACGCTATACAGTTGTTCTCAAACGATTGGTGGGAAACTACTGGTTAAAAATATGTAAGACACATCATCATTTGATGATGAGGTGTTTACGCTTTCGTTGTTGGTAGCATATATTACTGTACTGCAGAGCATAGTAACCCACTGCCCGTTGATCGAAGAATTTTAATGAATTATGAGCGTGAACTGTTGTAGCTAATCTGAGGAAAGCTGAAACTGGCAGTCTGAAATTGTCGCCAATTCGAAATGCGTATGTCCACAGAATTGAGAGATGAATGCTAGGTTAAAAGGCAGAGTGAACAGAAGCTACGCAGCCTGGATATGGTCCCATAACTTTTAGGTTTTCAGCTACAGAGTCTGCCGCTTTTTCTTTTTTTTTTTTTTTCATTCTGCAATAGTGGTTTATATTGCATCATGCGTCACGATGAAGAAACTGGTAATACATTTTTTATGCTTACTTGACTATCGATCGTCCCCCATACCCCTCCTCCTCGATGTTTCACTTCAAAAAAGAAAAGAAAGGCATTGCAACTATCAGAACATCATCAGATGCACCGAAAAAAATTCGAATAAAGAAATGAAAGCCACAGACAAGAGTCGAACACGGACCAGCAACTTGGCAGTCCAATGCCTCGACCGCTAATCGCTGGACCACAACACCAGATGTAAATTAGATCCAGTTTGCTGTGTTCTCAACATATTAGTGCTCTCTCGAATTTTAGAGACAGTATTAGCTGCAATCTCTCACTTTTCGCAGATAATGGAGTTATCTACGTGAAGATTCTATCCGGTAAAAGTTTTAGGAATATCTTCTTAGACCTCTACAAAATGTCAGCCTAGTGAAATGACCGAATGCTAATGTAAATGGTTGTAAAGTTGAGTACTTCGCGAAACGCAAAAGTGTGATATTCTTTGACTAAGAGAGTAAATGGTCGTAACCGTTGTTAGTAATGTAATTTATTTAGGAGTAACAGACTACTGAAATAAAGTCAGACGAGTACATGAACTTCCCTGCAGGTAAAATAAATAGCGTGTTTCACTTATTTAGTAGGATACTGGGAAACTGCAGTTTGTCTACAAAATTAACACAGAACGCTTGCGTGTAAAATATTAGAACACTGCTCACCTTTATGGGACTCAGGGGACATCGACCTTATAAAATGAAGAGTGATGAGAAATGTCACAGGTTTGTTTGAATAGCGAGAGCATAGCAAAGTTCTTGAAAAGTATTATAATGGCATAAATTTGTAGAACAACGCGATGCATCTAGATAGACCTTGTTCAGAAACCTTAAAGAACCGATTTTCAAGGTGGAACTGTGAATATGCTTCAGTTCTTTAAGATTATATTGCATGTGGATCGCAGGGATAAAATTAGGCACATGAATACAACGGCAAAAAATAAATAAATAAATAAATAAATAAATAAAAATAAAAGTAAAAATAAAAATTGTCATCCCTGAAGCCATCACGCCGCCTCTAGCCTTAACAATAGCCGCATTTCGACGATGAATACATCGCACGAGTTTCTTCAAATATGCCGTACCCAGCTGAAGCCACTCACTGGCGATTATATCCCGAAGAGCTACCAAGTTGCCAGGATGTTGATCGCTTTTACTTGCTGCTCCAAACAGTCAGGGCCATATTATGCGAGGCTAATTGTGAAATCGAATCATACAGAGAATCCCTTTCCCCTGGCCAGAGGCGGAGTTGCAACCGGCCAACACTAAAATATCCCTGCTCCGTCACAAATACTTAGTCAATAATCCAACTGAGCAACTTACCCTTAGCATCTCCCTCAAAATCCTAGCTGTTACCTATGCTGTCGACGTCTGAGCTAATTCTCCCATCACCCGCATCGACCATACGTTTTCCATCTGTATTAATGTCACTGAACTCAACATCCACCATAGATACATGCAGAACTCCAGCGGTGGCGTCAGTTTACAGATTCCGTCGAAGGTGACATTGTCCGCATCTCACAATACACCCGCCCTGAAAGCAACATCGCCCAAGATGTTATCCTCTCATCTCCCTTTACGCCTCACTGGAGAAGTCTTTGACCAATTGGAAGTGACCACCTACGTGTCCTCCTCACCGTATCCTACACACTACCTCATTCTCATGCACCCCATCGCCTTCCGAATGTGGCCCACAAATATTCCTGTGCCAACTGGAATGCCTACTGGGAATCCATAGACACCAGGTAGGAATCCATCACCTAACCTTCCAGCAATCCAGTGATATCCCCCACTCCACAGTCTTCCTGCAGCAGACCTTGTCAGATGCTACCTCCGCCCATATCCCTACTAAAGCCACATATCATTGCCCCACTCTCCCACCTTTCCCACCACAAACCATACTACTCGTCCGTGATTCCTGTCATTTATATTGCTCTTTCATGCGGAATCATGACGGATACACTCAAACGCCACTGGTAAATAGAGAGACACATTAGAAATTAACTCAACGCTAAAACCGCCGGTTATTTCGTCAGACACGCACTAGACTCAATGACAACTCCCAGTTAACTCATCCAAGTAACGGAGAGCATTCTACTTATTTACTGGCAACAGTCCCACCCCTTACTTCCCAATCCTTCACAGCATTTTCCCTAACCTGACGACTTGTGCAAAGCCAATCACTTGGCATCATATCTCTCCAATATCTTCTTCATCCTGACGACCCTCTCTTTGACTGCTCCCAAAGCTCTGCTGTCCGTGAATACACAGATTGCTCAGTCGCACTCTTGGCTCCCAGTTTCCACTATTTGAACAACACACCAGAAAAAGAATTAAACACATCAATCAGAGCCCAGAACATAAAACAAGTACTTCATAGAAAACGCCTGCTCCAACATCCCATCCTCTCCCCTCTCCTTTACCTGTTGTACACTGCTGACATGCCCAAACTACTTCTTCCCATCCGCCTCCTTCAGTATGCTGATGAGATCCCTTTAATCACACTCTGTCGTGTGCTACATAAATCCCAGTGATTTCTCCATACCCACTTCAATCAGTTTACCTCCTGGCTCCTTAAGATTAACTTCTCTGAAATCCACGCAATAATCGTAGAAATTATTACCCATACCTTCCGTCTCCATGACTTCTACTTCTCCATTTATGATCGTCCCATTAAGCTAACTAACTCACTAAAACACCTTCGACTGACCTTCAACCAGCAAGTAATGTGGAAACCCCACCCACCAACCATCCAACAGGAAGCCCACAATAAATGAAATCTATTAACTGGCTGAACATGTGGCCTAAGCCCATTCACTATCCTTCACACATACAAATCCCTTATCTGCTCCACCGTTTGCTATAAGCCCTCTAGATCCTCGAACGCCATGCACTCCGTCTCGCTTCTACATTACCCTCCCCTACAAGGATCCTTTACCAACTCATCGCATCCTTGCCTCTCCTCACTCACTTTGAACATCGGCAAACAATCTACAACATACGCAAACTCAGTTCCAATAATCCTATCATTTCCCCTCTGATTTCCACCCTCATATGCTGCTGTGCATTTACCAACACATCCCACAAATCCTCCACCTACACACTCTCCATATGCTCTCACAACGAAATTACAACCATCTTCCCGTCCCAGATACTGAACTACACACTGAAATTTGCCTCTCCCACCAGCTATAAATCCACCCCACCCAATTCACCTTATCAAGGCCTCTATTCTCTCCCTCCCCACATTTCCTAATCATTTTTTTTCTTTCTGCCTTTCTTTCACCACCCCTTTTCCCAACAAATGTTAGTGTCACCAATTCCCTCTCTACTCCATGTCCTGTCCCAACAGCCACACCTGCCCCATCGTAGCGTTACACCAGTCCTCCATCCTTATTCCGTCATATTCCTACCCTCTTCACTGGGCAACTTTGTCACCTCCAGCAACTGACTCCCTATCCCATGACTGGTCCTTCCAGTTACTGGTGACAGGAAAGTGCTTCATTCATACATCAGTGTCTCAGCAACATGTTTTAAATGTTTGAAAGGTGCACTTATTGTGTTTAATTTTTACCTTTTATTATTACTATTATTAACTACCAGTCTGCCATCATATATCTCAAAACTTCCATTTCATTTTTCTCCTTTAAAATGTTTTAAATTCGTTGTATATAGCTCCGATATCTGTTTCTTTTTTTTTCATCTTCTTTATTTTATAGTTCGTTGGCTGAAGAGTATGTTGCCTGTACCACTGACAGCCCCTCCCCCCCCAGCCCTTATGGGGTGTGGGGGAGGGTATAAAATGATAATAGAGAAAAAAAGGCATCACTTCCAGGTGCACTTAAATTTTGGTCACTAATAGATTCCATACCAAACGTGATATCGACTGTCGAGACTTTACCTGAATAATAATTATCTTGTTAATTATCTTCCACTTACCGTCACGTTCAGTTGAGTTCTTACTTCTGTCCGGACTTTTTAATACAATGACGAGTTTCTTTATTTCGCCGGGCTAGGTGCTTTCTGTTATTACCGTTTACACGCTTCATTTACATTTTAAGTATGAATTTTGTTTCCTCGTACTTTACGTCAATTTATATTTTCTTGTCAGACAGTCATCTAGCCATATGAAAGAATTTTAGTTAATGAATACGCAAATTGAATTTTAAGTGTAGAATTTATGATACTGATCACACATGTACCCTAGTATTAGCGCCCTCTGCCAGCTACAGTTACTTGTGTCAGTACAGGACGCCACCCTCTCCCCCCTGCAAGCCATCACCAACACTTGCTACAGGGTGTACAGCGAAGCAGTCCATGATTTCAGAATTAAATATCTTGAAAACTAAGGTCGATAGGTGAGTGCAACGAAAGGTATGTTTGTTGCGAAAGGTGTAAGAAATTTACGCATAAGTTTCCAAATAGTTCTAAAAGATATTAACAGACGGAGCTGTATGCTGTGCAGCTCGTACATTATGAGCATGCATAAAGAAACTTGTCCTCCGAAAGCAATGTTTGCAATCACATCACAATCTTTTCGAAATGTCGAGCACTCCTAGTACGGAGCTGTCCTAAAAGAGCAATAAAATTTGCCATCACATGTTGTAGTGTCACAACGGAAATGGGTTAAGATGCCACACATATCGCAGATTCAAACTCATCCACCATGTTAGAATGGGTCCGATAGTCAGTGTCTTACAATGTGTCCCACAAAAAGTAGTCATCGAGAAGTTAAATCGGGAGAATATGGAGGCCAATCCATCCCTGAGCAAGTAAATTTCCAATAATCAAACGCAGTGACTATTCCCGAAGTATTTGGCAAGAAAGCGGAACATCTCTTCAGTGCGAAGTGGGATCCCCCAATTTTACATGGACAACTCGGGTCTGGACGATCATCCAACGCTAGCTGTGTGGTGCCAAACTGTTCCAAAATTGCAACGCAACGTTTATTAGTGATCGTTTCTCGCATGGAAGAAAGAGCCAATAATGCATACCGCCACCCAAACAGTGACTAGGAGAAAATATAGTGGTTTTGATTTACATGTACAAGGATTTTCGGAACACCAAAGCGGCCAGTTTTCTTTAGTCACAACTCTGTTCATGTGAAAAAGTACTTCCTCTGTTAACGACATGTAGCCGTGAAATCGTTCATTATGTCATTGTAAGAATCGGGTTCGCAAAGTCAAAGCCTCTACCACACAGCCCGCACTGACATGGCCTGGTCGCTTTGGATTTTGAAAGAAACAATGTATAGGCTCTGTCTAAGTATTTTCTGGGGTTTGGAATGCTTCAGACGAGTCTCTACTGCAATTCTTCGGATGGATTTTCTTGGATTTTGCTGAATGATTCCAGAAAACGTGGTGACATTGCCAGGAGTAACTACAGTCTGCCTGAGGCCAACATTCCTCGCTAGATCATCGGCTACCCTGTTCGTTGGAATTTGTCAAGAAACGACTGGTTTTCGCATCGGTTCCTGTTGGAACATTAAATCGTGTTGAAATCTGCATCTTCTCGCCGTAGCAGTGTGTTGTACCCTGTGGTATTCCGCTACCAGAAAAAGTCATTGTTCAATGGAATACACGACTTAAACCTCTCGCTTTGGTGCATTACCCTCCTTTCACATTTCTACCGTGCAACTGTTCGCTCTGAGCTGCGGAACTCGATTTACAGGTCCTGTATATTGCGATTACAGAGCCATCTGTTAGCAACTTTTCGAACTATTTCGAAACTTCTGTATAACTCTTTTATAAAATTCTTACAGCTTTCACGATAAACTTGCCGCTTGTTGCACTAGCCTATCGAGCTTACTTCCTGAGATATTTAATTCTGAAAAGGGACTGCTTCGCTGGACAACCTGTATGTGCTTAATATTGACGTTCATATATCAGACTAATTTTTATGGTATGTATTGGTAGTATGCATGGTTGTTATTTATATTATTATTTTTATTTGCTATTTCTGATGTATTCCTAGGCCTTCTGCATATTCGGCCACAGCTGATCGCACCTAGTAGTGACACCAATGTTTTTCTACTTGTAAGATATCTGAAGATGGCAATAGCCGAAACCGGTAGTTATGAAATGTGTAAGTGATATTTGACGAAGACGGACCTTTACAAATAAAGTACGTTCTGCCACACAATTCACAGCCATTCACGTAAGTGTGAATATAGATGTAATACGTACGGAATAAATAATTTTAGCTTTTGCAGCAAGCCTAGGGTAGCATAGAAAACACTAGAGTGAAAATAAGTAAAGCAAACAAGCCTCTGCGTTTAATGCCGTGTTTTATAGAACGCTGCGATAAACATTAACTTGAGCAAACCTCCTGCAGGTACCAAGAAACACCGGTAACAACAGCTGGCAGCGGCGTTTCACCAGAACTCTGCGCCCACACGCCGAGGAAAGACAGTGAAACACTGCCCTCCGGGAGCGGGTGTTAGGGGGGCAGCGTTTTTTTTTTCCCTCCCTTTCAGCCTGTGTCGCTGCTATCTGGACGTATCTGCTGAAAATTATTCGCCCACTTTATCTCGCGGCTTGAATTACGCTGCGCCAGCAGAAGTAAACATGCAGTAAAACAGCGGTGCGAGAGACAAACTGTGCTCGCGCCATGTTGCATTTTATTTGCAAACAGACGGCGGGCGCGGCCGGACGCTCGTGTGTAATATGTAGATGGTGGGACAACAGCATATTTCACTGGGTCACCGCTGTGTCCCTGGGGGCCAGCCGGCCCTTTGCGGGCGCTAATGTCACATTACCGCACCGAGCAGCAGAGTACGAATCTTCATTCTCTTCGAACGGGGGTTTTGAAATGCCTCCCGGCCCCACCCCTGCTAACGGAAATTCCTTTCCTTTTTTTCCGAGTCCGAGTCGAGCTGCAGGACCTACCCGCCGGCTGTGGGAAGACTGCAGCAACACGAGTGGGCTCATCTGGGAACGCTATAGTTACAAGGACGTGTGCTAATTAGTGTGTTAAATGCTCGTTATCTACCGGCATGACGTTAATTACACGGCAGTCGCTGCACCTGTAACTTTCACGCAAGGAAAAAAAAAAAAAAAGAATGAGATGCAATCTCTGTTTCGCGGATAATGGGTGGTGTCCTGTTCCTGTCCTGCTGGAAAGGGAAACCTGACGCAAAGAACATATTTCTGGCTACCTGTTAGATTTATCTCCAAATTAGTACTTCTCGCTGTGCGAAAAATGAAACGAACAGGACGAGAGTAATTACGAAATTTGTTAATTGTGTCTGCTGGCACAACGAATGGTTCAGGTAATAGGTGATTATTACCACCTGTTGTGTCCATTCGATTCTCTAAAACGAGCAAGTTAGGTGAAACATGGTAATCAGCTGCCATGTGTACCGGTACGTGAAACGAGTCTGTCTATAGTCAGGAATGGTTTTAGTAAACAGGGCAAAGCTAGAATGATTCTTTCAGTTTGCAGTGGAGAGGACGCTGTTATGAAATTTCCTAAGAAGGTGAAAGTGAAGGGACCTTAGTGGGAAATTCTCATATCTATTCAGCTAAGGTGAAAGATGTTCACCAGTACCTCTGTCGCTAAGAGCATTGCCGTTAGAAGCGAGGGTTCAGGCTACACAGCCGGTCTGGGTAACGTTTTAAAAATGTCCATATGTTTCAAGATAAACGTAACTCAAAATGACTGAGCAGGTATGCGGAAGCGAGTCGTTCTACCCGAAAGTCCAATGCTTTTATATTTTGTGTAGCTATTTACTAGACTATACCCACTAGAACCACTCTTACTTTCAACCAGAGATACGATATTTTACAATACAGACGTTTACTTGTCAAGCAAGTAAATTGTAACTTCTTTTATTTATTTCGAAGCAGTAATTTTCGAGCCAAAATCGGCGTTACTAAGTGTTCACTCGCAGAAACGAAACTGTAAGTTGCCATAATATTAACCACCAAACGTACGAGACGGTACATGTGATTCGACACCTGCACAAGACGGTTAATACGGTGGCAACTATGGATTCAGTTCTGCGAAAATGGGCATTTGACAACGGGGCTTTCGACTACAGGTATAAGCTGTTTGGCATAATAAAAAAAAATTAACTGCAGAAGGAAAGAGATCATGATTTACATAACAAATAACGATTACTATAACTGTAATAGGAAATGTGAATTTAGGGAAAGAAATGAAAATAAAGAATAGCGATCGAAGACTGAAACACCATATTTTAGAAATGAAAGTGACGGAAGAGATTAGAACAGGACAGGAAATGAAAACTGAAATGGAAACGAAATCTGAAAACAAAATTTCAATTTTCATTGTAATATTTCATTTTAGAACCGCAAATTACGCTGTATTTTTCAAATTTCACTTTTATTTTCAAGTGACTGCTTCTTGCAGATTAGTACAGCCTAGAGGATCACAGTCTTACAGTAACTTCCCACGAAAGGTGTTAAAAGTGTAGTAATGGGTGAGCTGAGACAATTAAAATGCCATAAGTATTAACAGCTCATGCTGAATGCCATAATTAATGTAATACTTAAGAGACTGCTAGTCAAATCTGAATAAAGAATTGCTGTCACTGGAACGAATGGTATTTTTATTGTTCGAACGATGGTATTAACCTAAGTCAACAGCTCCCTTCAGGACGCAAACAAAATTAAATGATCGTGAGACATAAAAATGAGCAACACATTGATATTTAACGAGTATTGTCCAGTGTACTAGAAGAACACCTCACAAACTATCAAGGTACTTTCTTTTCTTTCTTTTGCTGATCTCATTTTGTTTGTTAATGTTCGTTGTATTTCTTGGGGGGACGGACGTCCCATGACGGTTGTTCAAGTGCATCGTTGGTCCATTAACTCAGTTTTTTATTACAGAGAGCAGCTTACCCTCTGATCGAACACACTGAGCTACCGTTCCGGCTGTCTTTCGTGCCACGCACCGTACGGTAGCCTGTGGGTTAAGTGTGTAGATGAAGATCTCGCATTCCTAAATGGTGGACACCAGACTACACTGAGCATATTACATACAGTCATCATTTGTAATGAAGCTATAAGCCAGAGTTGGTCAGACGACAAATTAGTAATTATACATAATATTACCATAAGAATCGATTTAATTTTAAACTAAGCAATATCAGCTTTAGTCAGCTGATTATCAATAAGGTCACTCTGTATGGGTATAAATAATGCAGTTAGTATTAAGATGCTCTCTGAACGACGGTGGTGTGTGGTTCCCAAATTTGAGTTTGCTTGAGACCTACGGCAGTATCTTATGGACATAGCCTTACGCGGTGCCTTCAGCACCTAGTGATTGATGGCCATAGTGTCACATAACGAGATTTTCAACGCCATGTCGCAGTCCCATTGATGTTTGGAAGCAGATCTCATCAGGTTTGAACGTCTGGGGCAGAACGAACGTCAGCATCCGTCATAATGTGGTCTGTCTTTTTTTTATTGCAGTATAGACAAAGATTTCAACTTAAGTCCAGTTATCACCAGTGAGTTACAAATAGCCATGTAGACTGAACATAATTGTAATGAACGTACTCCAATCTAACTCAAGCACGCACAAGCATTAGTCCATTCCCATGGAACCGAACACGATGGAGATTTTAAAATGTACCAAAGAATGACTACCATGTTTTCGTAGCATAATAATGCCTTCTGGGAAATTCTGCGAAGCAACGTGAGGTGTAGGCATCTCGATACCTGGTGGATATGACTAAGTCGTAATGTGGCTCAGGGGCAGGGCTATACACTAAGATACCAGAAGAACAGACCGCCTGCTTATCAACCGGTGGTAGGTGACAGAATGGGGTTAATAAAGCAGAGAACTCCAGCAGACGAATAATACTAACTACATAAACAAGACGATAAATAAAATAAGCACAGAAAAATAAGACCAGTCTCCCCTCATTTGGGTTTTAAAGGTTTAGATAGACCCTACTGCACACTTCTCAAAGCCATCAACCATTGGATCATTGTCCAAATATCTGCATCCTTAGGTGTGGTCACGGATTCAAAATTTTCTAGGTTCTCTTGTCAAAGCTCAAACCTGCATTCAGCAGGATATTTTCGAGGTGAACTACAGCGTGCGCTGTATACCACGCGAATTTCCTCCAAAACCGACCGACGACTATCTACCACGCTGTAGAAAAAAATGAAAAAGTCCCTCTTTGTATCTTTCACTGACAGTAAAGTCTCTCCTGGTGATTATACGCTATGACAGTAACAAGTGGAAGTACCAGTGTGCACGTCGTTAGCGACTGTAATGAAAGTTTATAACGTCATGTGTAAAAACCTCTACCACGTAGTGTACATTAAGTTTATTTTTAGTATACAGGGTGTTACAAAAAGGTACGGTCAAACATTCAGGAAACATTCCTCACACGCAAATAAAGAAAAGATGTTATGTGGACATGTGTACGGAAACGCTTAATTTCCATGTTAGAGCTCATTTTAGTTTCGTCAGTATGTACTGTACTTCCTCGATTCACCGCCAGTTGGCCCAATTGAAGGAAGGTAATGTTCACTTCGGAGCTTGTGTTGACATGCGACTCATTGCTCTACAACACTAGCATCAAGCACATCAGTACGTAGCATCAACAGGTTGGTGTTCATCACGAACGTGGTTTTGCAGTCAGTGCAGTGTTTACAAATGCGGAGTTGGCAGATGCCCATTTGATGTATGGATTAGAACTGGGCAATAGCCGTGACGCGGTACGTTTGTATCGAGACAGATTTCCAGAACGAAGGTGTCCCGACAGGAAGACGTTCGAAGCAATTGATCGGCGTCTTAGGGAGCACGGAACATTCCAGCCTATGACTCGCGACTGGGGAAGACCTAGAACGACGAGGACACCTGCAATGGACGAGGCAATTCTTCGTGCAGTTGACGATAACCCTAATGTCAGCGTCAGAGAAGTTACTGCTGTACAAGGTAACGTTGACCACGTCACTGTATGGAGAGTGCTACGCGAGAACCAGTTGTTTCCGTACCATGTACAGCGTGTGCAGACACTATCAGCAGCTGATTGGCCTCCACGGGTACACTTCCGCGAATGGTTCATCCAACAATGTGTCAATCCTCATTTCAGTGCAAATGTTCTCTTTACGGATGAGGCTTCATTCCAACGGGATCAAACTGTAAATTTTCACAATCAACATGTGTGGGCTGACGAGAATCCGCACGCAATTGTGCAATCACGTCATCAACACAGATTTTCTGTGAACGTTTGGTCAGGCATTGTTGGTGATGTCTTGATTGGGCCCCGTGTTCTTCCACCTACGCTCAATGGAGCACGTTATCATGATTTCATACGGGATACTCTACCTGTGCTGCTAGAACATGTGCCTTTACAAGTACGACACAACATGTGGTTCATGAACGATGGAGCTCCTGCACATTTCAGTCGAAGTGTTCGTACGCTTCTCAACAACAGATTCGGTTACCGATGGATTGGTAGAGGCGGACCAATTCCATGGCCTCCACGCTCTCCTGACCTCAACCCTCTTGACTTTCATTTATGGGGGCATTTGAAAGCTCTTGTCTACGCAACCCCTGTACCAAATGTAGAGACTCTTCGTGCTCGTATTGTGGACGGCTGTGGTACAATACGCCATTCTCCAGGGCTGCATCAGCGCATCAGGGATTCCATGCGACGGAGGGTGGACGCATGTATCCTCGCTAACGGAGGACATTTTGAACATTTCCTGTAACAAAGTGTTTGAAGTCACGCTGGTACGTTCTGTTGCTGTGTGTTTCAATTCCATGATTAATGTGATTTGAAGAAAAGTAATAAAATGTTCTCTAACATGGAAAGTAAGCGTTTCCGGACACATGTCCACATAACATATTTTCTTTCTTTGTGTGTGAGGAACGTTTCCTGAAAGTTTGGCCGTACATTTTTGTAACACCCTGTATAATTTTATCATACTCTTATTCACACCCTTTTTACCTGATCTACATTTATGACAGGCAATGTCCTGACTGACTGAATAGTCATCTCCCAGCCAATATTCTGAAGTATAGAAACTTGACATTTGGAAAGGCTATTGATCACATACTAGAGGCATCGTTTAACAAAGGATTTTTCGAAATTCCGCAGCTAAGAGACTCAAATAGGGATGAAAGGTTTTTGAAAATATGTCGCTATTATGGCTACTTTTAAGATAGTCCTACGAAAACTGGTAATTAGTTTCTTGGTTGGAAATAAACACATCCGTGTTTCACCAGTTTTGGCAGTTTAACCCCTATGGGGGTGAAATAACGAGTGAGAATCTTTTTTTCAATACATCGTTATTAAAGAAATCCTGAAGTATTCTTAAAGCTACGCCTTTATAAACTGGTATTTGAATTCCTGGTTACAAATAAAAAACTACGTGTATCAAATTCTTCTCGGGTTTACAGCCTGATCAAACTGTCATCTGAACATAATACAATCCTGGAAATGGAAAAAAGAACACATTGACACCGGTGTGTCAGACCCACCATAGTTGCTCCGGACACTGCGAGAGGGCTGTACAAGCAATGATCACACGCACGGCACAGCGGACACACCAGGAACCGCGGTGTTGGCCGTCGAATGGCGCTAGCTGCGCAGCATTTGTGCACCGCCGCCGTCAGTGTCAGCCAGTTTGCCGTGGCATACGGAGCTCCATCGCAGTCTTTAACACTGGTAGCATGCCGCGACAGCGTGGACGTGAACCGTATGTGCAGTTGACGGACTTTGAGCGAGGGCGTATAGTGGGCATGCGGGAGGCCGGGTGGACGTACCGCCGAATTGCTCAACACGTGGGGCGTGAGGTCTCCACAGTACATCGATGTTGTCGCCAGTGGTCGGCGGAAGGTGCACGTGCCCGTCGACCTGGGACCGGACCGCAGCGACGCACGGATGCACGCCAAGACCGTAGGATCCTACGCAGTGCCGTAGGGGACCGCACCGCCACTTCCCAGCAAATTAGGGACACTGCTGCTCCTGGGGTATCGGCGAGGACCATTCGCAACCGTCTCCATGAAGCTGGGCTACGGTCCCGCACACCGTTAGGCCGTCTTCCGCTCACGCCCCAACATCGTGCAGCCCGCCTCCAGTGGTGTCGCGACAGGCGTGAATGGAGGGACGAATGGAGACGTGTCGTCTTCAGCGATGAGAGTCGCTTCTGCCTTGGTGCCAATGATGGTCGTATGCGTGTTTGGCGCCGTGCAGGTGAGCGCCACAATCAGGACTTCATACGACCGAGGCACACAGGGCCAACACCCGGCATCATGGTGTGGGGAGCGATCTCCTACACTGGCCGTACACCACTGGTGATCGTCGAGGGGACACTGAATAGTGCACGGTACATCCAAACCGTCATCGAACCCATCGTTCTACCATTCCTAGACCGGCAAGGGAACTTGCTGTTCCAACAGGACAATGCACGTCCGCATGTATCCCGTGCCACCCAACGTGCTCTAGAAGGTGTAAGTCAACTACCCTGGCCAGCAAGATCTCCGGATCTGTCCCCCATTGAGCATGTTTGGAACTGGATGAAGCGTCGTCTCACGCGGTCTGCACGTCCAGCACGAACGCTGGTCCAGCTGAGGCGCCAGGTGGAAATGGCATGGCAAGCCGTTCCACAGGACTACATCCAGCATCTCTACGATCGTCTCCATGGGAGAATAGCAGCCTGCATTGCTGCGAAAGGCCGGCCGGAGTGGCCGTGCGGTTAAAGGCGCTGCAGTCTGGAACCGCAAGACCGCTACGGTCGCAGGTTCGAATCCTGCCTCGGGCATGGATGTTTGTCATGTCCTTAGGTTAGTTAGGTTTAACTAGTTCTAAGTTCTAGGGGACTAATGACCTCAGCAGTTGAGTCCCATAGTGCTCAGAGCCATTTGAACCATTTTTTTGCTGCGAAAGGTGGATATACACTGTACTAGTGCCGACATTGTGCATGCTCTGTTGCCTGTGTCTACGTGCCTGTGGTTCTGTCAGTGTGATCATGTGATGTATCTGACCCCAGGAATGTGTCAATAAAGTTTCCGCTTCCTGGGACAATGAATTCACGGTGTTTTTATTTCAATTTCCAGGAGTGTATATAAAGTAATATGTGTTACAGAATGAAAGTTCGTATAGAAGTATCACCACAACAATGTGAAAGGCACGGATAACAAAAAAACTTGGAATCCAGTTAGCAGAATCGCTTTTCGTCAGAAGCACAGTCATGCACAAAAGTATCTGTCCGACCTGAATTGCATTTCGCCTTATTCGCATGCAACCCGCATAATGCAGCTGTCCAGCAGGTCCTCTAACCGCTCCTTGGTACAGTCGTTTGACTATTGAAAATGGCTCCAACACGTTACCACTAGAAAACACTGCTCTGTATCGCAATGACTCAAGATGTAAAGTAATACAACGATACTAAAAATATCAGGGAACACCTTATCACAGATAAGACTGCCCTTAAGGGTTTTAAGCTCACATTTATTACAATAAATGACATACCTGAAGTGTTACCACTCTCATTATTACGTCATATAGGTAATGCACGTCAAACGTTCATCGTATTCATGGTTTCCCCTTTAAAGTAACATACCGTACTTATTATTTAACACAAAATGACAATAAAAATTTAAGTTATTCACGAGCAGCTACCTGAGAATGTGTGAACTTCAAACGACACGACGAACCGTCTCGTTCTGCATATGGATTCAAACCCAGGTCATGGAGACTAAGCTAAGATTTCGTGACTGACGGAAACTAACAGTCATTCCTGACTAGGCATACAGGGGGTGATATACCTCGATTTTTGACAGTAACAGTTAGCAAACATCAACTTTAAATTACATAACGTAGACATTTTTAACGGAGGCGAATTCTTACACAGTATCTACTGTCCCTGTTAATGAACTACGAGAGATGTTAAACATTGCTTCTTTAGAAGTAACTTATTTGAAATGACGCGAGGTAAAACTTTGTGTTGGACAGGGATTCGAACCCAGAACCTAATCGGATTGATATCGAAGCACAATCAACTGTGACATATTGGATTTTCTCGGCAGTAGCTAGATGTTTTAACTGAAATGACGAGACGAAACATTAATGTTTGTCCTTCCCAGAACTCCAACCGGCACCTATCGCTGTTATATTCTAGAGAACGTTAATTATGGGTTTGTTATACCAGCAGCGGCATATATCAGCATGTTTGAACTATAAATAATACTACGAAGAGTTCAGTGCTAACTGGAGATCGAACCCCACAAATATCGTTGTTGACTACACACAAAGAGACGTCAGCTACTGAATTTTTCTCCACCAGCAGCTCAGAATAACATCCATGAACTTACACTGATCTCGCAAATAGTTCTGTGTCTCACTGGGGGTAAAAAACGTCAGATATCGGTAGTGTTGACAACGAATGAAAGTACATTAAAAATCAAAATAATTATCCACCAGCAGATAAGTGTTCTCATGCTAGAGCTTGATAATACATAATGAAAACTTTAGTGCCGAGCCAGGATTCGAACCCATTCACCCGCAATATGTGCAGATGTTGAGTAATCCGCAGTTTTTAACAAACAACAAATTATAGTCAAGCTGTGTTGTCACGAAGGGATCAAATCCTGTGTTAAGGGCGATCTGAGTTGGATTCTTATTTCAGAACCAATTTTATCGACATGCAGAAGCTCAATAAAAAATGGAATAAGTGTCCCATGACCCTACATAGTGTTTTTTTCGTCACTAGAAATAAATATGTAGTATAAGAAAGGTTACTGGTGATAGAGTTTCTACATGTCGCCACTCCTGACTTCATTGTGGTTCAACCTAACGTCTACTTGGTGGAGAAGGAATATCATGTTTAATGTGAATTTCAGACCACAATGCCATTATACCTTCTTCACTTGGCGTAGCCAGAAGAGCATAGTATCTCTCTCTCCCTACCAAAAATCATCAGCACAAATTCGAATCGAACAGAGACCAAAGTTTATGTACCTATTAACAATCCAACAGACCACCAAATCCTCTTCTCTGTGACACAATTTTATATCCTAACGCCGTTGCGCCACACTGGATGAGAATTCTGACACACAGGCTCCCTGTAGTGGTGTGCAGCGTGTTCAGTACATTAATTTACTTGGTTTACCGAATCTGTATGAACTAGCTACCTGGGCTACCCAGTGCATATATTCAAATCTATTTTGTAATCGTTGAAATAAAATCACGTAACTGCCACCTACACAGAACTGGCAACAGTGTATGATGCAGAAAGTTAAATACGAAGTGTTCCTTTCCTCTTGAGCTACTCTATTGCGCTATCTGTTTGTTGAAAACGTCGTGCAGTGCAAAAGAAAAGCTGTAACTGTCTGTCTCTCAGAAGTCAAGATCTGGCCATATGCATTATCTCACAGCATTGTGCAATGCGGAACTTCTGCAGGAATTGTTATTGACTTATGGAGCTGTTGTAGTTATGTGTCAGTTAGTAGAGTAACGGTAAGTGTCATGCACAGTAGATAAGATGGCGAGAGTTCGAGTACATTCACTGCTACGTTTTTTAAAACGCAATTCTGCTGGCTGCTGAAGTTATTAATCCAATGGAACTTTGAACATAGTTCTCTTCACTTCTCAACCCAAAATAGTAGCATGTGGAAAAAGGGCTAACTTCTGAGACATTTTGTTCTTTTCAGGTTTAAAATACGGCGAGGCAGCAGATGCATCTCGATACTTTTGTTTTATTTATGGGGAGAGCGCATCGTGCCAAAATAGTCCGAAAAGTATTTTCTACATTAGGTATCGTCTAGTAATGGCATTTTATTCTCCTTCAAACCTTGTTTGACATCTTTAACTCATGTGCAGCTCCATGTGCATTGTCAGACTGTTGTAGATAACATCAGAGAATTCGCATATATCGTTCATGATTAATTTCTCTCTCATGTTTGCTATTGTTTTAACAACACTAAAAGGAAAATTTCGCACTGTATTAAAGAAATGAGAAAATCCTACCAACGACAACCTCAAGACGAATCTCTGTTTTAAAAAATTGAGTATCTGCACACAAGTGTGTCTCTATTGGTACGAATTAGTCACGATAACCTTATGACGAAAGTCTGTTTTAATAAAATTGAGTATCTGTACACAAGTGTGTCTCTATCGGCACAAATTAGTAAAATACTACTCACATAGATTTCGATTGGGTCTTTGTTTAATTGGTATGTAGTGCCATACTCAAGAGGTATACAAATGCGGTATTTCATAAAGGAGGTTATGCGTTCCTAGAAACCCCAAATTTGCTTGTCAGCAACGGAAAGAAGCGTTACCTGTTGTGCAGAATTGTAAGTTTTTTACAATTGCGCTATGAGGCGAAAGTATTTTCTTGCGATTTCCTTATCGATGTTTGATCTGACTGCTTGTATCTCTTTGACAGAAGGTAATAAAACGTTACAGTCAGCGAGAGTAGAACCGCGAACTATAACAGTCACTTTTTCATACTTCAGTACGTTACCACAGAACTAGCCAAGCGCTGTGTGTCTTGGCTTTCTCTTACGAGCCCAATAGTGGCTAGAACTCGTAAACCTCTATTTGAAGGACGAGATTAGTTGCAATTTCCAAGTACAACAACTTTCCTGAGCTGAAAACCGTTCAAATGGTTCAAATGGCTCTGAGCACTATGGTACTTAACTTCTGAAGTCATCAGTCCCCTAGAACTTAGAACTACTTAAATCTAACTAACCTAAGGACATCACACTCATCCATGCCCGAGGCAGGATTCGAACATGCGACATTAGCGGTCGCGCGGTTCCAGACTGTAGCGGCTAGAACCGTTCGGCCACTCCGGCCGGCAGCTGGAAAACGTAAATTTACGAGTTTTGTTACACCTCAAGCGATAATAACTCAGATTATTCAATGAGAATGACAGAAAAAATCATGTGAACTTTGAGGCTTAATTGCATGCACGCGAGGAAGCAACTCGTCGATCACAGAGTTGACAAACATACCTTGCCCTGTTCCCAAATCTCAGTTACATTACCAGCAGAAAGAAGACGTACCGATATGATCCTACAGTGGACTGGGAAGTGACCATAGCTGGCGTCTCAAAGATGCGGCTACTACGGCCTGTCATACGTAATGCGTCTGATTCGCATTTCTGTAACTAGGTTTAAGGAATGGAGCGTAGTTACTAATAATAATCAGAACTGACTGCAAACTAAGCATCATAAATCAGTAACTCTCATAGGTGCTTTTTTATTTCTCTCGTAAGTGTAATCAAAACTAAGAAACTCATTCACGGACGTTTTCGTGCCTCTTCGATAAGTCGAGCACAACAAACAAATAAAAAAAGAAAGAAAGTGTGTGTGTGTGTGTGAGAGAGAGAGAGAGAGAGAGAGAGAGAGAGAGAGAGAGAGAGAGAGATAAAAAAGAATGAGAGAGAGAGAGTAAAAAATGGTTGTAAAGAAATTGAATCATGTATGTTAAGAAGTCTTTCATTAAAAGGACACGTTCCACATCATTACGAAATGTCGTATTCATGATCTATGGAACAAGTATTAATCTAATCAAATCTAAACTAATCTAATCCTATCATATTGCTGACTAGCCATGAAGAGACATGAATTACCGAAATTTTCGCCAATATCAACAAGCAAATGTAAACTTGAAAATAAAAGACGAGATTTTTTGTAATAAACCTCGACTCCTATCAAGACGCTTTCGTCCCTGTTAACTAACGAAAGATGTCTGATATAGGGCCTACCTCCATTCAGAAGTAACAAAGTGTTCATGCATTTAAAGATGAAGTGCATGATGTGAAGCTCTGTGAAGGAGATACGAACCCAACACGTAATCGGATTGTTAACTAAGTAAAATCAAATGTTAATTATCGGTTTTTCTTACGTGCTGGTAGGTGTTTGAATCTATAATAGGGATACAATTTTTTGTGCCTGAGCGACAATCGAACCGCACACTTACCGTCATTCTTTATCGTCCACGAATATAGCTTAAGTATCAATTGCTTACTCACCGACAGTAAGAGGTGTCCGTGTGTGACCAGAAATAACGACACCTATTGCGATTGTTGGCAGCACATGAACATACATTAAAAATGCACGTTAATTTTCACTAACAGGACGGTGTGCACGTCATAGGGCTTGAAACTAAACTATGAACATTTTTGTAATGCATCAGGATTCGGACCCACATACTTACCTTTGGAGGTGGCCTTGTGAAGATTGCAGTCTTGGGAAAAGGAACGTAAAGATTGAACTCACTGTTCCGAGAGATTCAGATCCTCGAAAGAGGAGATTCGAATTCGAATTACAAACCAGCATCAAATTTTTCAACGTCTAGTTCAATCAAATAAAATAAAATAAGACCCCTGTTCCTTTGAATGGTCATCGGTTCATCGAAAAAAAAATCTAATGTAAGTAAGTTTACTGGCGACAGTATTTCTGTTTACCGTGACTTCCGCCTATGTCATTTCCCAACGAAAACCGGCTCTGCCCAGTTATAATTGAAGGAACGTGATGTTTAATGCGGATTCTGGATTATAACGTCTTTCTCTTGAGGTTACCAGAGGTAAAGTAAATCCGTCTGTGCCTCTTAAAAGAAAATGCCTGAACCCACGCATTGCACCTGCGATAGTTCGTCCACCAGACAGTTGTCGCCACATTTCCGAGGCCCAGGAGTGTCATTTCTTCCAAATGATTTGGTCAACGTGACCTGTTTCAAGTTGTGTATGACAGAGAATGTTTTAGAAAATCAATTGTTTTACAGTTGCAAAACCCGCATCCGACTCATCGACATTACACTTAGCCGCTGACCATAAACTCTAGCTCAGAGTGACACCAGTTTAAGTAAGCTAATGTAGCGAAGACTGTTTGCCAGTAAGCCGGCCCATGTGGCCGAGCGGTTCTAGGCACTACCGCTACGGTCGCAGGTTCGAATCCTGTCTCGGGCATGGATGTGTGAGATTTCCTTAGGTTAGCTAGGTTTAATTAGTTCTAAGTTCTAGGGGACTGATTACCTCAGATGTTAAGTCCCATAGTGCTCAGAGCCAGTGCTCTTTCTCCCTGGAAAATACGCAATTCACTTATTGAGATCCATCAGTAAACTGTAACAGTAATTTCTGTGTGTATGCAATGCATACGGATTATAGAATTTAGTGGTGCTCTCTCTCCCACTTCTATATACAATATGCCTGACCGAAATAGACGCTTTATCATTACGGGCGCTGGGCAGTGCAACATCATACTGACAACAGTAATGTGCTTGTACTGACAAACTCACTGTTCGTTTTACCTGATTTTGTAATCATTTATATAAAACAATGTGGCCTTCCAGTGGGAGACATTTCGTCCCCCTTTTCCTTTTGTGAAATTTGTCAGTAAGCTTTTACCTTCCAACCAGCGAAATGCGGCAGAGTACGGCCGGTAAACGTTTCACAAACCACGATTTAGTGCCGTTAAGACGATTTCTTTAAACATCGTCGTAGCTGAAGGAATTTAGTTTCTTCTTAAGTCGTCTTATGCAGGAAATAGAAAAAGCTCTTTATGCAAGTACGATGGTTGTAAAACAGAATTCCCACAGTTTTTATCAGGTTGATCTTTTCATCTGATAGCAGTGCTTAAGTATTTTGTCGAAGAGGCGTCAGAAGTAGTGTTCCTGTAGCTGTGGGAATCATTGCTTGAAAACTAGTTTAACGCCATTGGGTACAGCACTGCTAAATATTTAAAATGATTATCAACCTAAGTCTGAGTTCATCCACAAACTGAGGCGTATTTATAATATTGAAGTTAGACTGTTTATCTTTGTCTTCCTTGAGTGGGCATTAGAAGGCGTTTACACACACGTATACAATACAATGAATACTTCGAACACTATAGTTAACGTTGGTCTCATACACTAATTTAGTTCTTTTAATTCCTCTGGGTCTTCAGCTTGCAATATGTGTTATAGATACAGCCTTAGACAAAAAAAAAAAAGACAAAAGTGACCACCAAGTCGTTCACGTAAGGTGGACAATACAGTTATGCTCCTCTCAGAATTCTATGTCCGGCAATATGCTCGATCTGTCAACATTGTAGACTGTGGCACTTCCCGGAGGAAGTCTTGACTGCATGACTGCAGTCTGAGTACATCACTCTTGACAACCACTGCAGTCTTGAAAGTCTTGAAGTAAAATGCGGGACTTTCTAATACGTTGTCTGGCAACCGAAAGCACACGTCGACAAAAGTTTTATCGTACCTTTCCTCTCGGTACTGAAGCTATGAGTGTAATTCAAGCGAATCTGCAATATATTTCGCTTCCTGTCACATTGGTAATAACAGTTTGGTTCAACAATATTTTAGCGAGAGATTTCTTGGCGACCACCTGCCTTTGAACACCACATGCGTCTGAGTTCTCTGGGACCCATTTGCTGCCTACCGGTGGGGGTTGAAGCACTGCGCTGCCTCGCCTTCTGCCAACAGCATCTGCTACACTCCTCACTCTCGATGGTGTAAAATGCTTTATTGTTGTTGAGTGGTTAACCATAAAATCTGTCTATGACGGAGACACAAAACCGTTTTTATTTAATGAGTATTTTATTACAGTAGTATGTATTACATTGACATGTGGCATGGAATTAATTTCATTGTTTCTGATCCAGTGCACTGTAATTAAAGCGTCACATTCTGTTCTTTTTCCTTTCACAGGAGATTCTTCAAATAATTTATTTTTGTCATGAATTCATATGTGTTAGTCTAGGCACAGAGAGTAAATGAAATGTAATGTGTTTGGTTTCTTTCTTTGATTTCCTATATTAAATGGATATGCAACATTGTGTCAATACCTTTCAGAACCTGCTCTATAGCTACTCAGGCAAATTGCTTGTTTTGCAGTCCATACATTAATTAATGCAGAAGTGAATGCTGTGAAATAGTGATATTTAAAGTATCCAATTGGATTTAAGGCGACAAAATTGCCCATATTTGAAGCTACCCAGAGAAAAAGTAAGTTGCTAGAGCTGCTGTTAGCAAATGTGTGCAGAGAGTTCCTGATTGCTACTGTGGAAATTTAGCATAGAGACCGTATAGTAATCAAGAGGTTCATTTCCTTCATACTTAACTCCCTGGTATGTGTGTCTTAAGTGAAGATAAATACTGAAATTTGTATTGTTGAGGGTCGATACGAATTTCCTCAGAGACGCTTGTATTGTGAAGCAGCTTGGCAGTCAGAAAGCCGAGTTCTATGACCATTAACACAACTTACTGGGTCGAGATAGTGAGTGTGTAAAGGTGTTCTTCCGATTTCGTTACAGAATTTTTTCTGGAAATTGACAGCTCCATAAAATAAATCAGACAAAAAGCTCGCACATGCTGGCCCCTATCACAGTTAGAACTGACCACACATTGAGCCGTTGCGACATGGGCGGTACCACAGGGCTGCGGACACACTACTGCGAGCACGCCACTCTCATCATGGTACTTTTCGCCCAGCATCATAATGCATAATAAGTTCACTTATGGGAATAATAGCATTTCATTTCCAAAAAAATAAATAAATAAATAAATTGAATTTTCTGTCTCAGTGTCTTAGTTTACATGAGGATTATATAGCATGAGTCATTGAAATGGAAAGGGAATATCAAGTGAATTTAGTGAGTCAATTCAGTACCATACACGGAAGTGATTGCACTGTCACAGTGTTGCCAAATGTTTCTAACGATGTTGGCATTTCTCAGCTGTGCTGGGAACACCTCTGTAGCGGTATGTGAGGAGAATCGAGTGCTCATGTCATAGGACGACACGGAGAGGAGGCGCGGGGTTTGGTTAATATGCAGCGTTCTCTCCTACCAGCTGCATCCAACTTTCAGGTGAATGATCTTCCACCAGGATTACAGTTTCCCACAAAATATATATGAATAAAACACTTACGTTGTTACTTTGTGACAAAAGATTATTTCAGTACACTAAAAGTCTTTGGAAATCAACTTTGCCTACCTGTCACGAAAAGTAAGATAACAAATACTTTGCACCTCGAAATCGATTGCATGTATGTGCAGTCTTGTCATCATACAAGTGGAATTTCATGAATTGCACGAGAATGTAGAAAAATTTTGGTGTGAATGGAAGCTATAAGAGACACAGTTAACTAATGATTCTGTGCCACGTAATAATCAATTCAATTGAAAATTCAGACGAGAAGAAACTAAAAATTATGCCCATTAAGACAGAAACTAAAGTGCAGATGCGGACAATGTGCAGATCTGCGGCTTTTTCATCTTCAAATCTATACAAATAACGTATACTAACCAGCGTATTCATTGCTTTAGTAATGTTTCTTCATCCACATCCATACTCCGCAAGCCACCTGACGGTGTGTGGCGGAGAGTACCTCTGTCGGTTCTCGCTTTTATTCCAGTCACGTATTGTTCGTGGAAAGAAAGATTGTCGGTATGCCTCTGTGTGGGCTCTAATCTCTCTTATTTTATCCTCATGCTCTCTTCGCGAGATATATGTATGAGGGAGCAATATACTCCTTGACTCCTCAGTGAAGGTATATTCTCGATACTTCAACAAAAGCCAGTACCGAGCTACTGAGCGTCTCACTTGCAAAGTCTTCCACTGGAGTTTATCCATCATCTCCTTAACGCTTTTCCGATTAGTAAATGATCCTGTAACGGAGCGCACTGCTCTCCGTTGGATCTTCTCTATCTCTTCTATCAACCTTATCTGGAACGGATCCCACATTGGTGAGCAGTATTCAAGCAGTGGGCGAACAAGTGTACTGTAACCTAATTGCTTTGTTTTCGGACTGCATTTTCATAGGATTCTTCCAATGAATCTCAGTCTGGCATCTGCTTCACCGACGATTAATTTTATATGGTCATTCCATTGTAAATAACTCCAAATGCCTACTCCCAGGTAATTTATATAATTAACTGCTTGCCCGCATCTCGTGGTCGTGCGGTAGCGTTCTCGCTTCCCACGCCCGGGTTCCCGGGTTCGATTCCCGGCGGGGTCAGGGATTTTCTCTGCCTCGTGATGGCTGGGTGTTGTGTGCTGTCCTTAGGTTAGTTAGGTTTAAGTAGTTCTAAGTTCTAGGGGACTTATGACCACAGCAGTTGAGTCCCATAGTGCTCAGAGCCATTTGAACCATTTGAATTAACTGCTTCCATTTCCTGACCTGTTATATTGTAGCTAAATGATAAAGGATCTTTCTTTCTATGTATTCGCAGCACATTATACTTGTCTAAATTGAGATTCAATTGCCATTCCCTGCACCATGCGTCAATTCGTTTCAGATGCTCCTCTGAGTCTCGTGGACGAATAGCGCGAGCTGGGTTCCACACGATCGTCTTTTTCAAACCCATGCTGATTCCTACAGCGTAGATTTCTAGTCTCCAGAAAAGTCATTATACTCGAACATAATACGTGTTCCAGAACTCTACAACTGATCGACGTTAGCGATATAGGGCTATAGATCTGCACATTTGTTCGACGTCCCTTCATGAAAACGGCGATGACCTGTACCCTTTTCCAATCTCTTGGAACGCTACGCTCTTCTAGAGACCTACGGTACACTGCTGCACGAGGGGGGAAGTTCTTTCGTGTACTCTGTGTAAAATCGGACTAGTATCCCATCAGGTCGAACGGACTTACTTCTTTTGAGCGATTTTAATTGTTTTCTATCCCTCTGTCATTTATTTCGATACCTACCACTTTGTCATCTGTGCGACAATCTAGTGAAGGAACGACAGTGCAGTGTTCCTCTATGAAACAGCTTTGGAAAAAGACATTTAGTGTTTCGGCCTTTAGTCTGTCATCCTCTGTTTCAGTACCTTTTTGGTCACAGAGTGTATGGACATTTTGTTTTGATCCACCTACCACTTTGACATACTGCCCAGTCAGTACGTAGAACTTTACTTTCGAATTCGTTGAACGCCTCTCGCATAGCCCCCCTCACACTACATTTCGCTTGGTGCAATTTCTGTTTGTGTGCAAGGCTTTGGCTAGGTTTATGTTTGCTGTGAAGTTTCCTTTGCCTCCGTAGCAGTTTTCTAGCTCGGTTGTTGTACCATGGTGGCTCTTTTCCATTTCTTACGATCTTGATTGGCACCTACTACTTGGCAATTGATTGGCACATATCTAATGCATATTGTACGATGGTTCTGAACTTTGTACATTGATCCTCAACACTATCTTTACTTGAGATAAAACTTTTGTGTGGGGTCGTCAAGTACTCTGAAATCTGCTTTTTGTCACTTTTGCTAAACAGAAAAATTTACGGCACTAACTGTCTCTGGACTGTATTAAAACAAACACGAAATCTGTGGAACACTATTACCCTGAACACAAGACTCCTAGATTAATGTGTATATTCCCCACGACGGATCATCCCACATTCCATTCATCCTGATCCATAAACAATTTACTGTAGAAAGTTAAGTAATCAACATTTATCTAGACTGCTAATTCACTAAAGGCGGCTGATAGCTGACTAAACTGTGGTTACTATACACTTCTTGGAAACAATGAAAATAGGCACTAACTGTCTCTGGACTGTATTCAAAACAAACACGAAATCTGTGGAACACTATTGCTAGTACTCGAAAATGAAAGCTTCCTAAAAGCAAAAAGTAAGGAAAAAGAAGTGACAAGTAAGGAAAAACACAGTTAATACTTAAATTTACATAGCGTGCTGCACAGGAGATGTGAACCAGACGGCAGTTACGACAACACTCTTGTTTAGTTTTCTAATGATGAACTAGATCCACGCCTATGAGTCTCATTGTTTCATTGTATCCTTCCATCTACTATCTTTGTGTGTTACTGCTCGGTGTTTAAAAAGCAGAACGAGATCGCAAGAAGGCTAACGAATTATTATCAAAATACTATGAGAAGCCTATTTGTCTGTCGTCATGGTGTGAAGTCGACAGAATTAGTTGGGTATTACTGCTGCCTCAACGGCATACCGTTGTTGTCTTCTCTTACAGAAATTTTCATATTACCCTGAACACAAGACTCCTAGATTAATGTGTATATTCCCCATGACGGAACATCCCACATTCCATTCATCCTGATCCATTTGTTACGTACATCGGCAGCAATGGGTGATATGAAACTTGTTGTAAGGTGAGGAACAACAATAACAGTGGTAGTAATAACAAATCAGTAATCAAGGATATTTTCCGCATTACAGTCAATTGTTAATGATTAACAAAATAACCAAGAAAGGCTGAGTGTTTAATTGGCGGACTGCATAGGTGTTCTTACCACTTTGTTAATGAATTCTGGTCTAGTTGTTTGCAGAGAGAAAAGGAGGAACCCTGTAACCATACATATCGCTAGTACAACGAGATATTACCTATCAACTAGACTTGCTTTACATCGTGAGACGAGCATGGTGTCACCGAGCTGATATTTGTAATATATTTCTGTTTCTCTCTCTCCTTTTGGTTTTTTTTTTTTTTTTTGAGGAAAGCAACGAGAAGCGCCAGTAATAAGCAAGGAGGCACATCATCTATTTACAGTTATTTTCATCGGGATACATAATGCCAAAATACGCCTTTTATGTGTATTATTGCGTAATTCCAATTATTAAGAGTCTATTCGTGCGCTTGCTCGCATTCAGTGGGGTGAAACCTATCACAGGAGCAAGAAAAATACATATATTTCTTGCACCATGCGCAACACACAAACGGAATCTCGCTGCACTGACGTGTTGTCCGATATATTGCTCGGAAATCATATCTAATTCATGTTGCTAAATACAGCTCTATAAGATATCAATTTGGATGCGTACCAAGTGTATAAAAGTATATCTTGAAATACACAGAAAGGCACATGGAGATATTCGACTGAAACATAGCTATGGCAAAGATTGTAACTGGGGTCGACAGTATCTTAGTCTACCACCTTGACAACGCGAACGGTGACAGTACTCGGCCGGTTACTTACGTTTACTGGTATCAAAGCTACAGCATGAAAACACTTTGGAACCCATAGTAAAGTAAAGCAGTCATCAGTCGGAAGATTGCTTTGAACACCACAGTGCTTTAATAGGCACGGTCTTGTTGAAAGTGACATGCCGTTGCTTTCCTCCGACCTTTAAGTTGACTTACCTAGCCAGTTAATAGTGGAACCTACAGTTTAACATGGCTTTCGGACCACAGTGCAACTCGTCATTTTTCACATCAACACACACTGCCCTAGGAGAAATAAGTGTAAAATAGCCCAGGGGACTGACCAGGGATCGAACCCGAGACCTCTGCATCTTTTTAACGTCCCGGCTTTTTCGGAATCAGGACTATTTTAGCAACCTTAAAGCTGGGCGGGAGAAGGCCTCCGTGGAACACTTCATTCACCATGGAAGTTATCATATCTCCTATTATTGACCAAAATCGAAATAAAATCTTTGGGAAGGCCATCGGGGCCAGGTGATTTATGGGAGGAAGAACGAGCCACAAAACAAGTATATCATCGCGATGGAATACAGAGAAAAACTCTTCCAGGAGATCTGGTGTAACAAAACGATCAAGGAAGGAGGTGGAGTCAACAGACGGTGGACCATCTGAATGTACTTCAGCATAAAACTCGGAATAGTATTAGTAAAGTTCACGCATGATATCGGATTGGGAGGACCACTCACGCCCATCTAGAGGACGAATGGTAGAAAGACACATCCTTTGAGATCGCTTGTAAAGCCGGAGAAGATTACAGAGAGAGGTCAACTCATCCTGTATGATTGAACGGGGCTGGGAACGCAGTCGGACCTTATCCATTTGCCTACGTTTGAGTTTTAGAAGTTTTGCCTTCACACGGTGGACGTCGACGACCCTCAAGGGCGCATCACGAGCATTATCGTAAAGATTCGAAGGACTGCATAATAAAATTCCCTAGTGCGCCTTATTTCAGCCGCTTTTTCAGCCCTAAAATGCTTGAGTGTATTTCGAATGCGGGGTTTAGCAAAGGTAACCCACCATTCGAGAAGTGAGGAATAACGCGCCTGGGACTGGGTTGTCCGCCGCCATACGTCTGCGATGATGCCTTCCAGAGAGGTGTCCGTGAGATCTAGAATGTTTAGCTTCCATAAAAGGCGCGAAAGATTGACGTAGTTAAAAGTCATGGAAACAGCACGGTGATCAGTGAAACTGGCAGGAGTGACATCAATCGATAGAAGCTGACTACATATGGGGGCAGATAAATAAAAGTGGTCCAATCGGCTACTTGAAGTAGCTGTAAAAAACGTAAACCGCACCAATGTAAGATATCTGCAAACCCAAGCATCCTGGAGATGCAAGGACGTCACCATATCATTAAGTTCACGACAAAATGTATAATTGGGGGTCTGATCAACACGGCGTAAGACGCAGTTAAAATCTCCCCCTACCAAAACCTTGCGCGGGTTCCGTCGGAGTAAACAAACAACTTCTTCCTTATAAAGCCGCGCGCGATCGGATGAACGACCGGATCCAGACGGAGCGTAAAGAAAAATTAAGGCGAGGTCATAAAAACTACAGCCTATACCGCGACCATCATCTAGCGTTTCGAAGTCCGTCAGCGGGATTCCATCTCGATAAAGCAAAGCCATACCGGTAGAATTTTCAGGAGCAACATTGAAAAACATAGAATATCCAGGAAGACAAAACACATCATATAATACCTCTTGTAAACACACGATATCAGCTTGGGAATCGTAGATAAACTGGCGTAACGCAGCAAGCCGTAATTGGGAACGTATCCTATTAACATTGAGGGTTGGAAACGCATCCGTCAACACATGTAAGGTCAATAAAACAACACTAAGGAAAAAGCACTATCACGTCCGTCTCTCTCCAACGTCCGAAGGCGGGGAAAGGAAGGTATAATGCTAGTCCTCCCCACCTGACGCCGAGGAATCCTCGCTTTTCTTTTTACGACACGCCGCGTCACGGTCAGGTTCAAAACGCTGTTTCACACCACTACGTGAAAACATACACCCTTGATGTGGAGAGGTTAGGGGCACGTCAAGCTCCGATTTGACAGAGGAGCCATCGTCACCGCAGTAATCGGAAATCGGAGAACACAACTCAGAACGACCAACAGCAACATCAGGTACAGAAGAGACAGGTAATGCAGTGCCGGTGTCGGGTGGCATCTCCTGGTCATCAGGAAGAGAACCCGTAGAATCCCGTCGCTCGACCGTCTCAGCGTGGAGGAGGGGTGGAACTGCACTAGAACACTGTAAAGGCTGGCCAGCAGGCGATGTCTCTGCGGGAACAATGGAACCCACTGGAACCGTCACGTCGACGGGTGAAGTGGGGGACGCAGATTGATCGCACATTTCAACATCAACAGAAGCAGCTACATCCTCTCCGGTAATACTGGAATCACAATTAACATCAGTAGACAAAGCATTACCGCCAGAAGGTGCACCCTCCGTCAACGCCATGTCAGAAGAACGAGACTGGAGTGGGGCGTCCTCGAAATCTGTACCGTCCTCAGTCCGCCTGCGTTTGACGTGCGCTGCAGGAGCCGTCGTCCCCTCGTGGCCAGAGCCGCACAGGTACGCGTCGGTAACGGTGGAAATTCGCGAGGAGTAGGGGGTAATGTTGCCCCTACATCGCTTAAAGCTGCAGACTGACTGATAGCTGACTGCGAAGTTACTATGTCTGCTAACGTTAAAGGAAGACGTTTTTGATAAGAAGACGTCAGAACAGTAGTACGGCGCGGGCAATCAGATCTCAGATGACCCCTTTCGATACAGAGAAAACAAGTTCCTTCTTGCCCTGTATACGTAACATGGATGCGGTAACCACAAACAGTTATGTGGGAAGGAATGTTCTTTTTAACGCACATGTCCGCAGTCCGGATACCATTATAACACTGGAAGCGATGTTGTCTGACCAGCATTCCCATCGGATATGCCGTATGACTCCAAACGGAAGCAACGCTGTTTTAAGAAACGAATCGTCCACTTCAGGAAGAAGGTTATAGATTCTGACCGGAGTATACTCGAGTGCCGCATTTTCAAGGAGGACCTGAATAACAGAACCATCGCGATGTGTAAACAACACTTTACAACCAACCCAGGAGAGAAGTCTTTCTACTTGAACGGGATCATAAAACTTCACAAAGAATGCACACAAATCAGAATCAAAGTAAACAGTATCTACCTGATCAGATGTAACACGGATAACTTCAGCAAACCAATCGTGAATTTCTAAGGAGTCAGGTTGAACACGACTTAAACGAACAGTAGCTACGCAACTACGATGTGACTCCTGCCGATACACCAACAAGACTGAGTAGCTTCGACACAAGCGGCGCTGCGGCACAGGCGGAAGTTAACAACAACCTGCTCGCTCGACGCGCAAGGCAACACTGCATTCGTAGTCATTCTCTTTACCACTTCGCCACAATGCAGCCATCACTGTGGCATCTGCTTGGCATTAAAATTAAGTATCTCTCGTTTGTGTCTGCATTGGCACTTGCGTGTCCCTGCACCAAAGAGAACTGAATTGAATGTAGTGCCTTCAAATTGGCATAAACAGAAAATGAGAAAATTAAACAACATTAATCGTCTAAATTGCCATTATGCGTCTTATGAGAAAAAACGTACACTTCATTAAAATAAACATCTTCGTCTTGTTATGAAAATATTTGCGATGTATTTTACATTACAATTTTACTAACAAAATTAAGTTAGGAGAAGTTTTCCTTTTGTTTAGAGCATCTTAATGGCTGAAGAGAAGTTAAGCTGAAGTTAAACAATATATGCTTTAAACAAAGTCTTCTTCCTATTAACGCAGTAGACCCAATACCATGTCCAATTCCTATCCTCTTCTACAACTACATTTAATCGCCGGGGAACAGCGGCAACAACCTTTCTGATGAATCTGTTACTCTGTGACATCTCTTCCCACGCAGCGTGAACTACTTCCGACAACGGTGCCTTGGATGTTGGTGTAGGTCTTTTACTCCTAATAATTTTTTCCATCTCTGCCCACACGTGCTCTGTGGGACTGAGGTCAGCAACTTTTGGAGGCCAGTCCAACAGCTCAATGTCTCCTTTCATCTGAAACCAGTGTTTTACACGATCGTCTGTATGGATTGGGGAGCGATCACGGTTCAAATGGTTCAAATGGCTCTGAGCACTATGGGACTTAACATCTATGGTCATCAGTCCCCTATAACTTAGAACTACTTAAACCTAACTAACCTATGGACAGCACACAACACCCAGCCATCACGAGGCAGAGAAAATCCCTGACCCCGCCGGGAATCGAACCCGGGAACCCGGGAACCCGGGCGTGGGAAGCGAGAACGCTACCGCACGACCACGAGATGCGGGCGGAGCGATCATGTTGTAAGATGATTCTACCTTCAGAAAATCGCTGACGAACAGAAGGAAGTATTATTTTTTCCAGTATTTCGCAGTAATAAGCACTACAAAGCGGACGCTCGACTTACCACAGTATGCCGCAACCATTTGCTGATATCCAGCCTCTGCTAGACATATTTACGGTCGTATCTCGTTCCACTTGGTCGATACACATGGACAGAGCTATATGGAGCAGTTGAAAATACCTTCTCGTCGGTAAATGTAACTCGGTCCCAGTACGAAAGCGGCTTCCTTCTGTAGGCCAATGCGAAATTTAACCTGGCAGCCCAATGTTGCTCTTTCAGCAATTCCTTAACAGCCGATTTCCGTCCATACCTTCCTTCCTCGTTGAGTCGACGACGTATGGTCGACCTGCTCACTTTAGCTGGAGGATGTTTTTAATATCTCTGCTGCTCCTGAAAGGATCCTCAACACTGCACCGTAGTATACTGTTGTCTTCATCCTCTGTGGTAGTCCGTGGGCGTCCAGAGCGACGACGACGGTTTACGTGGCCTTCATCTTCCATCCTCTTCACCCAGAGATGAATAGTGGATTTGCTGTATCCCAGAACACGGGAAATGGCACAGATACAGCACCCGTCTTCATAAAGCGCAAGGATACGATCTTTATGAAACTCACTGAGCTGTGACATGTCACCTTGAGAGAAGCAAGAACCGATATACAAGGCAACAGGAAACGAAGTGCCACACAGGACGCAGAGCACTCACACGAGCACCGAAGTCAAATCCATTCCCGATTTCAAGCTTTCGATACTGTGACACACAGATTATATTCACTATTTCACTGGAACGTTTAGAGCAATATCATTAAATCAATGCTGTTGCATATGATCCCGTTATAACAGACAGCTGGGTTCAGTTTATGGGTATATCTGTCAAAATCACTAGTCTGAAATACGCAGCTGTTGATTTTACCACATATGTCAAAAAACAAGAGCTCGAACCATGATAGAACTACTTTTAACGAGCCGTGTTAGATGACAATTTATATCTATTTAAAAAAATTCAGGTTAAACAGAAATATGTTTTGGTCCCAACTATTACTTCGAAAGAACAAACATGTTTTAGTACGGAAGACTAAAGTAAACTGTGGCGTTCAGTGTATTCCAGGTATTGCATACATTGATGTATGTCACTTAGAACGCTCGTTGTGGGGAGCAGGGGGAAACAGTCTCCATATTGCATGGACTTTCTAGCTTTCTGCTAAACACTCCCTAGCTTTTGAAAAAATCGAGGCCAAAGTTGAGGACGGACAATCGTATCTTCAATGCCGTACACCGAAAGAGCGTCTACAAATAAAACATATTATTAGTACGTTAGGGGTTCCAGCCGTTACGTTATGGAACATTGGTAAAGAGCAGAACTACGAATTCAAAGGGCTTGTATTCAATCCCTCATCAGTTTCACGATTTTTGTGTGCCAATTTACACTTATTTCCGCTCGGGCAGTGATGTGAAAAATGCCGAGTTGCAATGTGGTCCGAAAGCCACGTTAAACTGTAGGTTCCTCTATTAACTGGCTAGGTAAGTCAACTCAAAGGTCGGAGGAAAGCAACGGCATATCACCTCCAACAAGGCAGTGCCTATTGAAGCACTGTGGTGTTCAAACCAAACTTCCGACTGATGAATGCTTTACTTTACTGTGGGTTCGAAAGTTAATGATCTTCGAGTTATTAACATTTTTGTGTTTTCGCAGTTTACTCGAAGCTGGCGAGGTGAGCGGACGTGCGATGTATACGTCCCCGCTGCTCCGGGCCAGCACCGAGGCGAGTGGTGAGTCAACACGGTGGGAATAGCCGTTGCTAGAGTAAGTTAGTCATGCACACATGGTAACAATGGAATCTCATTTCCGTAAAAACACGCTGAAATTTAGTTTCGACGAACGTATGCACGACCTAAGCCATACGAAATAGAGCCCTTTTTGCGCGATGTTGTGAAGTTACGATTTGACGAACTGCTCGGGATCCATTTGTCGATAGTTAGCCCAACAGTATATGTGAAGATGGAGAACACAGAGTGCTGTGCACGTGTAATAGCCTCATCAGGAGGTCGTTTCCAGTTCAACCATTGTGACGGTAACGTGGGGGATGTAACGGTTGAAATGGTGGGACTTGGCGTCAGAACCATCAGGATCTATGTACTTCCGTTCGATGTGACTGCAGGGTAGATCATTACTGTTCTTAATACGTATGGTACGGTCTTAAGTACTACGGCGGAAAAGTGGGCAACTTTCACTACCTTCCCTGTTCTCAGTAGGGCAAGGCAGGTAAAAACTGACCTTCAGCGTCACGTCCCTTCATATGTCTACGTCTGTGGATGTAAAGCCATCGTCATGTACGACGGGCAACCCCGAACGTGTTCAGGCTGTGGTAATGGAGGACATGTCCGCTCAGACTGTGTGCAGAGGAGGATAGCTCAGTTACCAGTGGGAGAAACAGCAAGCCCTGTGACTATGCAGACGTTACCAGTGAGTTATGTTGCACCAGTCAGGTGAACAGCACCGGAACACTTACTAGTAGAGGAAGCGGATCTCTGCGAGTCGGTTCCTGAGGAACACGATACCCCCGTGTCACGGACCGGATAGAGACGACAGAATCACCCACCGCCCCGTCGGAGCAACGGGTAACTCCTGATGACGAGGAACACACCTCAGTTGTTGCGGCTGAAAACGTAGTGCCACAGGAGTCGGAGGATCCGCAGGAACCGGAACAGAAAGGATCTTCCGATAATGAGATTAGCAGACCGCGGTACTCACCGCGCAGACGCAAAAAACAACGGATTGCGCCCCCGAACTCAGACCAGACGGCAGGGAAATACGTGAAAAGGCTCAACCGATCGCCCGCACTCTTGTAGGAACACCGGTCGAACAGGACGATGGCATCCACCAGGTACCCCTTTCGGCAGCCATCCTTGCGTCGGCCGAGACAAAGAACCCACCCACCGAACAGATGGAAGTGAACGGGACACGGGATGTGACCCTGCATGGACTACCCATGCAGACATACGACGGCGGCACGACGTCAAATGGCCGGGAGACCGGCAACTGGGCCGATGATGTGGAAAGCGTTCCAACAGGAGGGGACATGAATGACGACCGTATGGTTAGTGTAGGGACAGAGATAGTGTGCGGGGTCAAGGGTGACACGGACGGGATTCACACCCGCCCTTGTGAACACTAATCTACAGTGCGCTTAGTCACAGGAAAGGACTTCCTGACTTACATCCAAGAATGACTTCCGCACAAGTATAAAAGATAGGGACTGTCAACATCAAGAGTATCAGCAGCAATCTAAAGCTGCAGACTTTACGCGACTTGTTATACGCCGCCGAACTAGACCTGGTCTTACTACAAGAGATGACGACAGGATTGGTGGATATATAGCCTTCACTCATCCAGGAACTGTGCAAGACATTGGGACAGCCATCCTTAAAAAGGAAGGGATACTACTGACAGACGTAGAGTACCTGCCAACAGCGAGAGGCATGGCGCTCACCATATACGGTACTCATATTGTCAACGTCTACGCACCTTCACGCACTGGTAACAGACATCAACGGGAGGATTTTTTTAAAGAAGATATGGCTCCATTGCTTGTAGGACATTACGAACACATTATATTCGGTGGCGACTACAACTGCGTCGTGTCCCCGAAAGACCAGACGCCCCATTTTAATAATTGCCCGGATCTAGCGACTATAATACGGGACTTTCATTTTACTGATACATGGGAACACGACAATAGCGATAGGCCAGGATTCATTCATGTCACGAATCACTCCGCCAGCCGACTTGACCGTATATACATAACGCCGGATTTAAGTCGTAGATTTTTGCAGACGGAGATATGGCCGACGTCTTTTCTGACCACGCGGCGTACATCTGTACAATAAACCTTCAACGACAAGGGACGTACCGTGGAATGGGATACTGGAAGTTGAATGTATCACATTTGGACGAACCGGAATGCCATGAAATATTTGCTACGACTTGGGCAGCTTGTGAGAGTAGATTTTCGCAATATGCCTCGGCGTTGGAGTGGTGGCTAACTTGTGCAAAACCGACGATCAGGAAGGCCTTTGTGAGATACTCCTTCGTGACCGCCCGTACGCGTCGATTATACAGGGTGTTACAAAAAGGTACGGCCAGACTTTCAGGAAACATTCCTCAAACACAAAGAAAGGAAATATGTTATGTGGACATGTGTCCGGAAACGCTTACTTTCCATGTTAGAGTTCATTTTATTGCTTTTCTTCAAATCACATTAATCATGGAATGAAAACACACAGCAACAGAACGTACCAGCGTGACTTCAAACACTTTGTTACAGGAAATGTTCAAAATGTCCTCCGTTAGCGAGGATACATGCATCCACCCTCCGTCGCATGGAATCCCTGATGCGCTGATGCAGCCCTGGAGAATGGCGTATTGTATCACAGCCGTCCACAATACGAGCACGAAGAGTCTCTACATTTGGTACCGGGGTTGCGTAGACAAGAGCTTTCAAATGCCCCCGTAAATGAAAGTCAAGAGGGTTGATGTCAGGAGAGCGTGGAGGCCATGGAATTGGTCCGCCTCTACCAATCCATCGGTCACCGAATCTGTTGTTGAGAAGCGTACGAACACTTCGACTGAAATGTGCAGGAGCTCCATCGTTCATGAAACACATGTTGTGTCGTACTTGTAAAGGCACATGTTCTAGCAGCACAGGTAGAGTATCCCGTATGAAATCATGATAACGTGCTCCATTGAGCGTAGGTGGAAGAACATGGGGCCCAATCAAGACATCACCAACAATGCCTGACCAAACGTTCACAGAAAATCTGTGTTGATGACGTGATTGCACAATTGCGTGCGGATTCTTGTCAGCCCACACATGTTGATTGTGAAAATTTATTATTTGATCACGTTGGAATGAAGCCTCATCCGTAAAGAGAACATTTGCACTGAAATGAGGATTGACACATTGTTGGATGAACCATTCGCGGAAGTGTACCCGTGGAGGCCAATCAGCTGCTGATAGTGCCTGCACACGCTGTACATGGTACGGAAACAACTGGTTCTCCCGTAGCACTCTCCATACAGTGACGTGGTCAACGCTACCTTGTACAGCAGCAACTTCTCTGACGTTGACATTAGGGTTATCGTCAACTGCACGAAGAATTGCCTCGTCCATTGCAGATGTCCTCGTCGTTCTAGGTCTTCCCCAGTCGCGAGTCATAGGCTGGAATGTTCCGTGCTCTCTAAGACGCCGATCAATTGCTTCGAACGTCTTCCTGTCGGGACACCTTCGTTCTGGAAATCTGTCTCGATACAAACGTAACGCGCCACGGCTATTGCCCAGTTCTAATCCATACATCAAATGGGCATCTGCCAACTCCGCATTTGTAAACATTGCACTGACTGCAAACCCACGTTCGTGATGAACACTAACCTGTTGATGCTACGTACTGATGTGCTTGATGCTAGTACTGTAGAGCAATGAGTCGCATGTCAACACAAGCATCGAAGTTAACATTACCTTCCTTCAATTGGGCCAACTGGCGGTGAATCGAGGAAGTACAGTATATACTGACGAAACTAAAATGAGCTCTAACATGGAAATTAAGCGTTTCCGGACACATGTCCACATAACATCTTTTCTTTATTTGTGTGTGAGGAATGTTTCCTGAATGTTTGGCCGTACTATTTTGTAACACCCTGTAGACAATCACCGGGAAATACAACGGGTAAAGGCCACGATTACGGCTTTCACACGTGAAAAGCTAAACGGGTGCCAAGTTAGGGCGCGCCTTCGTGACGGTGTCACAGGCGAACAACCTTACATCTACCACGTGCTTAAGGAGCGGACAGGTCGACGCAGGAGGCTCGTCACTGAACTGCGGACGGAGGACGGATGTTTGCTGTTGCAGCAGCGAGAGATATCAGCTGAGCTGGAGCGCTATTATGCGACGCTATACGCCGCTACACTCGTGGATCTAGAGGCGATGGAGGCATTACTGTCGGGAATAACCCGCAAGGTGGATCAGGTGGAAGAAATTCAACTGTTGGCAGAAACTACTGAAGAGGAAATGGATGATGCGCTGTTGGCAGGCCCTGGGAACAAGTCACCTGGTCCTGACTCCCTACCGGTAGAGTTCTACCGCACATTTAAACGACTGATGTTACCGAAGCTGGCGTGCATATGGCAGGAACTGATGGACCCGACAAAGACATCCCACGACAATTCAGCGAGGGCCTGGTCATACCGGTTCCTAAGTCTCCATCGGGGAAATCCACAAAACATTACCACCTGGTTACACTTTTATACTGTGATTATAAGGCATTTGCAAGGATTATAGCTAGGAGGCTAAGACTAGAGATGAACGCAGTTACAGCCCCGGGACAAACCAGTGTGGGTAAAGACTGCAACATTCACGATACCTTGTGTGACTATCGAGACATAATAGCGGTAGCTGCCGCCTGTCGCATTCCGTGCACCATGGTTGCTCTCGATTTTGACAAAACCTTTGACAGCGTCAATCATGAGTATTTACTGAAAAGCATGCTGACAATGAACTTCTCCCACCGTTTTGTGACCATCATCGCACGTCGTGTGCACCACTCCCAGTCCACGATACTGAACAATGGGCGTCCAGTGGGGCCGATAACTATCGAAAGTTCGGTCAGACAAGGCTGCCCTATGTCAATGGCGGTGTTTGCTATCGCCATCGAGCCACTATTAACAGCGCTGAACAGACACATCCAAGGAGTCCTGATGTGTGGTCACAAGTTTGTATGCTTCGCCTATGCAGATTGTGTGGCTTTTCTTGTGCGAACCACGGCTGAGATACAGACAGCGATGGGCATGATAGAGCAATATAGGAAGGCGGTGGGGGCTCAGGTGAATGTGATGAAGTCCGGTGTTCTGAATATCGGTAGCGGATTGAGGGCCCCCATTCCTGGACAGATCAAAGTGGTCGCGGTCATGAAGTGTTTGGGTGTGACATTTACTCGTGACATACGACGCACGATTGCAACCAATTACAAAGATTTAGTAAATAAAGTGCGCGCTAGCGTAAGTCAACATAACCTACTATCCCTGGACGAAATACAACGAGTGGCCTTGGTGAACGTTTATCTCGTTTCTAAAGTTAACTATGTGGCACGCGTGCTGCCACTACCCCTCCCGATGGCAAGCAGATTACTAGCTGCCTTCTGCCGCTTTGTGAGGCGCGGCCACATTTTCAACGTCAAATATTCTACGTTGACTCTTACGACGGCGTTAGGCGGCCTCAACCTCATCGACATATATACGAAGACACGGGATTTGCACATCAGTTCTACATATAAAAGATGGAAGAATTGTCTGAATAGCATCGCTACTTTTCTATTGAACTAAATTAAGCCGGCTAATCTTGACGTGCCAGTGGCTGTTCATCACATACCAAATGACCTTCACCATCTCAAGAAATATATTTTTACAAATTCGGAACGTAGTGTTGGAGACTTTTCGACGTATCTGAAAACACAGCACTATGGATTTCAAAAATATCCACGTTATAAAACAACATATGCAAATTTTCTCATAAAAGCGATCATGGATCCCCCACCGACTTGGAGAGTATAAATTTAAGAGAACAACAATGGAAAGGAAAGAGAGGAGACCAAAAGATTTAACACGACAAACACAACGGAGTGAAGCAATGCTACACGAGAAGCCGAACTTTACAGTTTTCAGGAGTACGGAGGAAAAGAACGATCAGTTGCCAGACGTCAATAGCTAAAAATCACGAACCCGTAAAGTGCCGATGGAGACGGCACATAAAGAGGATTCCTTCACAGAGATGGCATTAATGCGGTGAAGCCACTCCTCAGTTTTGCCTTTTTGCGACCTCGTTCTAATACCACGTAGGTGCAGGCATAATATTTTGCTTTTTGAACACCGAGCAATAACACACAATGGTAGTGGATGGAAGGATACAAAGAAACCATCAGACTCATGGGTGTGGATCCAGTTCATCATTAGAAGACTAAACAAGAGGGAAACATTACGAAAGCAATGAATACGCTGATTAGTATACATTATTTGTTTAGATCTGAAGATGAAAAAGCGCAGATCTGCACAGTGCCCACATCTGCACTTTAGTTTCTGTCTTAATGGGCATAATTTTTAGTTTCTTCTCGTCTGAATTTTCATATGAATTGATTATTACCTGTCATAGAAAAATTGGTTAACTGTATTTCTTATAGGTTCCATTCACACCAATATTTTTCTACATTCTCGAGCAATTCATAAAATTCTACTTGTATGATGATAAGACTGCACATAGATGCAATCGATTTCGAGGTGCAAAGTGTTTGTTGTCTTACTTTTCGTGACAGGTGGGCAAAGTTGATATCCAAAGACTTTTTAGTGTACTGAAATAATCTTTTGTCACAAAGTAACAAGGTAAGTGTTTTATTCCTAATTATTTTGTGGGAAACTGTAATCATGATGGAAGATTATACAGCTAATTGTTGACACAACTGGTAGGAGAAAACGCTCCATATTAACCAAACCCCGCGCTTCCTCGCGATATCCTCCTATGACATGAGCACGAGATTCTCCTCGCATAACGCTACAGATCTGTTCCTAGCACAGCTGAGAATTGGCAACATCGTCACAAACATTTGGCTACACAGTTACAGTGCAATCACTTCCGCGTATGGTACTGAATTGACTCGCTAAATTCACTTGATATTCCTTTTCCATATGAATGACTCGTGCTATATAATCCTTATGTAAACTAAGACACTGAGACAGAAAATTCAATTTTTTGGCTAAAGAAATGCTATTATTCACATAAGTGACAACTTTTACTATCTTTCACAATGTGTTATGAGGCTGATCGACCAATAGCGCAGTGGATGAGAAACAATGAAATTAATTCTGTGCCACATTGAAGTATTGCATACTAGAGTAATAAAACACTAATCAAATGAAAACGGTTTTGTGTCTCCGTTGCTATCGAGTGTGAAACATAAATCGTAGACAGATTTTGCGGGTCACCAAACAACAACATTAAAACACTCGAACAGTCCATGGGTGTACTGCCGGTCCACAGTGTCCAACGGGCACAATATTTCGGCGATCAGACATGTCGCCATCGTCAGGTGCGCTGATGAACTGAGCTACTGAGGGCGGGCGGGCGTCCTAAATCCCTTTCCCCCGCGAGGCGTTCTCCCCGCGGTCCGCGCCCTCGGCCGCGCGTCGGCGGTCGCTGAGTGGCTGGCGTCGGCGTCCGTTGTGGCGTCGGTGCAACTGCCTCGTCTGCCCTGGTCGCTCGTTCGTTGTCTTTGCTGAGCCTCTTTTTAATTAGACTCAGTGCTGGTTCCCATGCCTTGCTGAGGTTACAGCCGCAATCTCTGTTGATGAATCCGTCCATGGTACGAATTTCGATAGCCTCTCTAACGACGCTGTCTCACTATTTAGATGTCTGTGCCAAGACCCTGGTATGTTGGTAGTTCATTTCGTGATTTTCGGACAAACAGTGCTCTGCGACTGCCGACTTGTTGGGGTAAATAAGTCGAGTGCGCCTCTGATGTTCTCGGCAACGATCTTCGTTGGTGCGCACTGTCTGTCCAATGTAAGTCTTCCCACACTCACAGAGAATCTGGTGTATGCCGGCCTTCCGCAAACCGACATCGTCTCTGACACTTCCCAGTAATGCTCGTGTTTTATTGGGCAGGCAAAAGACAGTTCCTATTCGGTGTTTCTTCATATATTCGTCCTATTTTCCCAGATAGTGTGCCAGTATGTGGTATGTAGGCGGTGGCTGTAGAGCTCCCTTGGACCTTAAGCTGTACGATTGGAGCTATATCTGCTAGCCCGTGCTGCAACCAGACTTCTGGTCCGCTACTCGACAAGCTGTACTTTCTTCACTAAAGTACAGTGCTGGGCTGTACCGAAGGCGAGGGACACGGCGTGCACCTGGGCACCGTGTTCTTCGGCGCTCTGGATCTCACGGACTATCATAGCGAGATGAATGTCGCTACGTCTATGTTTGCGGAATCCATATTGATTTCTATAGAAGGGGTTCCTGATGCACAAGATCGACCGTAAAACATACCCCACAATTCTACGACGAAATAACATCAGTGATATAGGCCTACAGTTATGTGTGTTTTCTTGAAAACCGGATTGACCTGCCCTTTTTTCACTCGAATAGTACCTTTCATTGTTCCAGCGACCTGCGATAGACTGCTGTTAGAAGAGGAACTATCGTCTGTACTTAACTTGTCGACTGAATGTGTTCCCGTGTCTGATTTCTGTTCTAGAAGTATTAAAAATTTGCATACAGTATAGATATCCATTGGTTCCGTCCGATATGTAAGTTCTCACCGCTCTGTGCGGTTGTAATAAATTGATCCAATGGGGAAGCTTATGCTGAAACAGCGATTATAAAAATCTAGAAAAGTTAAATTGGTTTACTGCTTCTCGAATTTTTTACTTGTTCGTAAGTTGGTAACACTAGAAATGGTTGGAGAAACAGCAACATGATGCAAAAAAGGCTAAAAAATTCGGTGTTAAGCGTTGTACATTGAACACAGAAACAAAATTATTCGTACAGAGCCTTTCGGCAACATGTACATCGAAGCGATAAGTACGGGAATGGCAAAATTGTTCGCTCCGCCCTATAGATTTCACCGGGATACATAGTTCTCATCACATGCTTCCCTTTATATTCAAACAATCAAAAGCAAAGGAAATATCTGTCTACAGAAGTCTGAAAGGAAAAAGTGCGTGAACTGCAAGGAATAGGGGTTGCTTCAGGACAGAACCTTCCATCGTCACGCAGCAGTCATCAAAGTCTTTGCGGTGCTGAGCTACAGAATTTTCGATTTAGCTTCACTAGCACAATGATTTGCCGTAGAAAACATAGGATGCAGGCAATAGGACAGCATAGTAATTGTCTCAGCTTGAGACATCGATATCGCCCGTCGGGTTTGAGCTGTGATGTACTGCCGTGGCGAATGACATACCTGTGCGGAGTCAGGGTTTGTTTTGTGTAGGCGAGCTAGTAGTGTCAGCTTATGCCATGATTGTAATTTGAATTGGGTTCATAGAGAGCTTTGCAAATTCTGATGTTATGGGTACGTTATTGAATTCACAAGTTTAGTTAACAGAAAATAATGAATATACGCTTCCTTACATATACAGTCACGACACTCACTGGTGAGAAAATTGTTACCATCTGAAAATTTGTGCAACTCTAGCGCCCCAAGAGGCGACAAAGCAGTGGTAAAATTATAATTCGTTTTTAACCATTTTTCTAGTTAATTAGCTAAATAATTATTGAATTATTATAAGACATGAATGATACATGTAAAAACGACCGAATCTCCTTGATTCAGTGACATAAGCTACAACATAATTATAAAGAAACACTTTCGAATATGTGTATAATTGTAGCTTACTCCACTGAAAACAAGACCATACAAACACACATTTCATGCATGAGAACACTATTTTTTTTGTCTGTTCGTAATATGCCAGACACTTTCCTTGACACGTAACAACGTTTTATGGAACCTAATGTTTTGCACACTCTTACACTTCATCAACTTTTTAACACATAAATATCTTTGTAAATGTAATTACTTTAGTTGCAAATGTGGATGTTGATTATTCTTGCCATTTGTGATTCAGATGCAGCAACAGTTGTGAAATTGGTTTCTTCTGTGTTGGGAAATAGTTTTATTGCTGATTTTTCTTTTACTATCACAACTGTGTGGTTTTTTTTTTCTCCAACTACAGTTGTGTTAGCTTGTCTGCTACATAAAACAATGTTGGTATTCCATTCCATACTGGTTTCCTTCGTTAAATGTTCACTGATTTGACTGGAAGTGTTGCGAAGAAAACTTACGTTTTTGAGCAAATATACGACATCTTTCTGCAAAAGGTCAGGTCTGCTGCTGTTTACTAGCACTTTTTCGGTTCTTAAGGAACACGACATTCTCAAGTAAATATCATTATGTTAGAAAGTCGTATATAAACTGTTCTGTGACATAGCGATTCACACCTACTATGGTTGATAAGAAACCTAAAAAATGACAAATGTACAGCCATGTTCTTCTTGTTGCTGCAATTTATTGCGGTGCAGACTGTCCTGTTTGTAAAACCATTCTACAGAACAATATAAATAGTTAAGATTAACTTTCGCTTTTACAAAATCTCTGCGAACTCTACAGTACAACTTCCTGGCTGCTTGGTGGGCTGCAATCGCGGTGGGCAACAGAAAGGAGGTGGAGTGTCGCTACTGTATGTGTTCGACTGTGACTCTGCTTACACTCTCAATCAGCCAGAGCTTAAACATTATCTTTGATGATATTATTATTATCTTACTAACGAGAGTAAACAATGATTAACAACATATGTGTACTTGGAATTACTTGTGCATCTTCCTGTTGGAATTTATTCTTCTTAATTTATTTAATGAACATTAGTCGTAATACCATTCAAATAAAAAAAAGTGATACTTCGATGGTTGGTTGTTTGGTTTTTGGGGGAGGAGATCAGACAGCGAGGTCATCGGTCTCATCGGATTAGGGGCGGATGGGGAAGGAAGTCGGCCGTGCCCTTTGAAAGGAACCATCCCGGCATTTGCCTGGAGCGATTTAGGGAAATCACGGAAAACCTAAATCAGGATGGCTGGACGCGGGATTGAACCGTCGTCCTCCCGAATGCGAGTCCAGTGTGCTAACCACTGCGCCACCTCGCTCGGTATACTTCGATGAATACGAAATACGTAAGTCTACAGAAATTTAATTCTAAATAATTGGCTATTTAAACGTAAGTGAAAAACATGTGATATTAATAACTGAAAGTAATCTGTAAGGGTGTACCAAACTTCCCTGTGCTATACAGCTGATAAGACGGTAAAGATCGATAGAATAAAGTAAATCGCCTTTTCCAGCTCCAGATTAGGGCGTACAGTTCCCCTCTAATTGATTTTGCGGTTTTAAATTGCGCTGTGTTGGCGAAGCTATGTTTTCGATGCCGTGTTTTGTCCATTGCTTTGACCAGTGACGTTCTGTGTGACGTCTTGAGTTTAGGATCCGATGGATGGGAGCGGTTTGGCCTTAGTGACTGGTGTAATCTGTATATGCTGTTTATTCCAAAGAGGAAGTCATGGATCAATGCCGACTGGTGGAATCAGACCATGCGCCAATCCCCAAATGTCTGGCTATTTCTTTCCGTATGTGGCACAAGTTCCGAGGGTAAGGTTATGCAGGAAACGAAGGTAAGGACTTAAATTGTTGCGAGAGAAACGGTTTGTGATGGCTTTTGCCGTGATTTCCACAAATATTTAGTTGTTTTTTGAATTTGGAACGTTTGTTGATGGAGATATTAGGTACGAACCTAGGAACACAACTGCAATTCTTACGAGAGAAACAAGTAGTGATCATATTTATAATCTTGATTCTTAATTTTTTTTATTCGAATGTGCCGCCGTGCAGACGCAGCACATTCAAAATCGATTATTTTTGTAAGAGACATGTTGTAGGCGGTTTCTGAGTCTTTGTGGTGGACGTTTTGGTTCTTGATTCGGTTTACAGTAAAGGTGCAGATGATTGAGAACGAGTGTTTCGTAGTTACTGGTTACCTAATTGTTTCTGGTTTTTGAACTGTTGCTTTTTGTTTACGGTCTGGTATTCAAGAGTGAAAGTTGTGTGTTTGTGTGGATTTTTGCCTTGGAGTTGTGTCTAAATAATTTGTTGTTTGCAGTATCGTTTGTGTGTGTGTGTGTGTGTGTGTGTGTGTGTCTGTGTTTTGGGGCCACTTTGATTAAACCTTTGTAGGAGGTGACCATCAACGGCTGTCAAGTAATGTATAAAATGTTTGACCATCAGCTCCTTTAATTTTAAACCCATATATCTCGACTGGTTTCAGTCATCGACCATCTTCACGGATAAGGGTTAAAATGGTTTAAGCCACAACGTAACATTTGTCATTATTTAAATAATGGTTGGAACGTCTCAGGAATATCAAAATGCGACACAGGATTTTCAGAAGCAAACATACAAATACCAAGTGATTACAGAGCAGTACTGGACTATGATTGGTAAGAAAGTTTTTATGATTTTTTTGTATAGTGTGAGAGCGTAGTTTTGTTTATGGATAGGATATTTCTTTGAAATGAGGTTCTTAGATCTGTATTTGGTTAGTTTTATTTGAGGGGAGTGGTGTGGGAGGGGGAGAGCGGGAATTATGGACCGATGTCTTCATTGGCGCTATTTAGATATAGTGAATTTCGTTATCCTTTGAGCTACATAGGTCTAGAAATACATTCTGTTCTAGTTGTGTGTTTCTTACACCTTTTGGCTGGGTTTATTCTGGAGGAATTCGTGAGAGTTATTTTTCGATTATGTGACTCTCTCGAAATGATGTTAGTCTTATTGTAGTATTTTTAGTTTGCCCCACCCAGAACTCCCTAATTCCCGTGGTTGTCTCATTAGTTTCATTTCATGAAGTGACTGAAATATTTCGCATCTTTATTATGTTCGTTTGCGACCATAATGGTCTATCTTGTAGTAGTAATCGTGAAGTATGCCAGAGACCTGCTGTTGAATCTGTGGTTGTCATAATAAATAAAGTACGCTTTATATCCCTGATATAACGTCATAGGTCAAAGTAGACGTGTGGAATCGGAACATGCGGTAATGCCAAATATTGTTCTTGTTACCGCGTTCCGTCAATTTCAGCGACTTTTGGCCGTATGTTTTGGCATCAATTTTTGGCTTTCTGTAGTGGTATCAATTATCTTTGTACTGGTGACGTTTTTCAGTTGAGTTATACGCGTCGACTGATGTTTCAGGAAGCGTACTCATGTGTTCGTGCAGGAATGTTGACAGTGCCTACCGTGATGTACTATGGGAGCAAAATAAGGCGTATCAGAGAGACCAGCAGGCAGACACGTGTTTCGAAGTAATAGTCTCGGAAGAAAGGGCGAAACATTGCCGTAAAAGTGGATTATAGATTCATTTGCTCCTTATTTGAGTCATAGCTATTTAAACTGTGCTAGTATGTGCAAACCAAGGACAGCGTCACAAATCATGATTTACAAGAAAATGTAGTGAAATATTTCTGTGCTCCCTATTGCTACGTAGTCGATCTGTGTGAGCACACTCAGTAAGTGAATCAATGTTTTTGTTTCTTTTCTCATTTGCTTTTGGATCATGGAATGAAGTATATTGATCAATGTTTTTTAATTAGAATATGGGAAAAGTTAGGTGGTTCAATGTCAATATATCGAATGTGCAACTCCCTTGTGATTAACATTGATGCACTTATTCACTGAGCTTACACAGATCGATTGCAAGTTCATTTCCCCATCTGATTTGGGATTTTCAATTTTTCGTGAGACGTGCACCAACTCATTACTTGCAGGGAAATGGTAGAAAAGGTAAAAACGAGTCTCCTGCTACAGATGTTTCTTCTCTGACACTACTACAGTGCTCAAAGTGAAATGTAGAGTATTAGAAATCACAGGGGAAAGGGTACGCAATAAGAAGCGACGTCCGCGCTATAAGCGGTAATGGTCACACATGCTCTGTGAATTGTGTATAGGTCTTACGGCTGAGCTATGCGTTCGTAGCACAATTGCTCCGTTTACTTGTTTGTAGTTGCATCACTATGCTAACCAATTATTGTTCTCACGATGGAGTACAATGAAATGCAGCATCACTTAGATTACACTAAGAGTGCTTAACTTATGTTTCCTAGTTGCAATTGCTACTTTTATGACCAGTTGCTTAGTGTGTCAACGTACCTTCGATTTCGCACCCATATAGTTTTGAAGGAACGAGTATGGGGTCATTAATGAAAACAAACTAACCGAGTGCCGATAACAATGTACACTGACGACGTCAAATGTTGACTGTGGTGTAGTTTCTGCATAGTTTAGCGTTATATTAGATGTGGCGCAGGGAGATAATAAGTAACCGTCGAGATGACAGTCGCTAGCTTGTTATCCTTAGATGCAGCGACCTTTTAGTCACATTACTCTTTTTACTGTTATTAGTTTGAATGAATTTGCTGATGAACTTACTTTTTGAAAGGTAAGTTCTGTGGGTTCTAAATGCTTGTATTGATGAACCAAAATTACAAAAGCTTTTTAAAAAAATATTGCTCAAATGATTCTCTTACTCAATAAAGAAAAGATGTAGGAATTATTCGGACCTAACGTCTATCGAAGAAGAGATAATAACTAACGGAGCTCGTATTGTGGAGAAAATCCTACGAGTCGAATTACAAGGGAACCATCCTTAAGGTTTCCTTAATCTACTTAATGAAACCACCAAAACCATAGATGTTGATGGACGAACCACTGGCAATCTAAATGCGAGGCCCGTGTGTTACCAGAATGCCATCTCACCCGATCTAAAATAAATCACCAGAGTATATTACCCCATTAATTCAAAGTTTTATTGAATCGGCAACTTTGGTTTCAGGAGGTATCGGCCGCCGTATCATGGTCGAATAGCTTAGCAGCCAGACGGTCTTCTCCATGCGCCGAGATGACGACGGCGCCCCCAGCAAGAAGCATAAGATTTGGTGGCTATGAAGAGCTGCATGGTGTGGAGTGTTGAGCTTCTGTGGGTTGGTCGGGAGGCCACTGGATTGACTCTTCTCCAGGCGCCGAGTTGATGGGGGCGCCCCCAACAGGCAGCATAAGATTTGGTGGCTATCAAGAGCTGTGTGGGGTGGAGTGTTGAGCCTCCGTCGTTGGCGGAAAGGGCACTGGAGTGACCTGTCGACAGATTTAAATTTCAGAGTTAAAAACGTGTTCACATTATGATGGGTTGATATATTTAAAGAAAATTGCAAAATTATTGTAGGACCCGAGGCTACTACTGAGTTGATTTCTGTATCGACATTGTTGAGACTGTAAGATAGACACGAAATGGAGTTACTAGTTTATATAACTATTGGCCACAAGTGTAGTAAAAGAGTGCAATAACAATATATTGTATAAATTATTTCGCATCCCATACACGGGTATAGTGAAGGAATGTTTCTGTCACCCCTACTCATCAACTCAAGATTGCTAAGTAATATAAATAAGAATTTAAATGTGAGATCTACCAGCAATGACTGTCTGCCTCTATCCTAATCCCTGAGTACAGTTCCTTCTGATCATTGTATCATGATGGTAGATTGCTGTCACAAGTATGAGAATATGTCTACCTTTATACTGGCCATTAAACTGAACTAAGTTCTACACATAAAGCAACCAAGGCAACTGAGACTGTTGGTATATGCACTTATGCCAGAAACGTAGAGCTTCTCAAAACAAGTTCCCAAAACGTTGAATTGAAATTCTGAGGGTGTCATTGATAATTATATGACAGAAAAGTAAACACTGATGCAGTATAGTAGAACAGAACCAAAACACGAGTGCACGATGATCAACGTGAAACTATACTGAAAACTTCATAACTCGTTCATGGACGGGAGGGGATAAGAATGTTTTCTGAAACTCCCTCTATTCTGTGAACAAGTAGGCAAGCATAGTGTACCGTTCATTCTTAAGATTTCGTAGAACCAAGCAATAGTATTGCGAAATAATACATTGTCGAAAAAGTCTGTGTATCTGTTGACAATTCAAAACCGTTATAGAAGAATAGTATTGCAAGCATCGTGAGAACAACCCACAGCTCAGTACAACAGAATTTACGGTTCGGCCATAGAACTTTGTATTTTGTGGGCTTGTCTCTGTACCTAAGCTGACAGCATTTCAGTGATATTAAAAATGTATAATCGTATAGTCGAAAAAATAACGCAAACGCAGGTTACCATTTTGAAGGGAGCTACAATGTGGCCACTAAAACAAGAAATACTCTTAGAAGCTAAAATCTGCAGATCAAAGTTTCACTCACCGTAGCAGTGTGGCTTCCCTCTTCTCACTGCAGACGTCTCTGCAGCAGCTCCTCAAAAAACGCGTCAAGCGTAAACTGACGCTCCTGTTGGAAAAGAACTTATTAGTTTTCTGATATTCAACATGTGGAGTAATACAGATCATGTGCTAGATTCTAACATGGCAGCTTTTTACGAAGTGCTACAATTATCAATACTTTTGCTAGCTACATTTTATTTATACAGTGATCGATTTTAATATTCAAGTAACATCATTACTCAGTCTATGTCTGACCAACTAATAATACTAAACAAATACTAATGTCCCACGATTAACAAGTTTTTTGTTTGCGCGATTGGACATTTAAGTACTTCTGAGAGTTATGCCGAGTTGTTGTTCGTGTTGTATGCAGAATATTTCAACGATCGACCGAGCCGTGTCCTTCAGGTCGTATGACGTTCCCTGACTAGATGGAGTCCAGGGATCGAGTACACATAACGGCAAAGCTCGCTGCACTCCATTTTGCACAATTCCAAACAACTCGGCAAAACACCCGCAGCAGGGCACTAACTACTGTCACGTTCGTAAGAGAGTATTGATCTGAACTTGAAACAAACCTAATGCCACACGTTGAAACCTAATGCCATTATTCCCTCTACTGAACTAATTTATACTCACCGGAGCAACACGGATTTCTTCTTCTTCCTGCAGCCGTTTCTGCAGCAGCTCGACAAAGAACACGTCAAGTGTAAACTGACGCTCCTGTTGGAAAAGAACTTACTAGTTTTACCGTAAAGAACACTTTTATAATTCAGATATAGCTATACTTCTTAATACGTACCGGTGTTACGAAGTGTAACACTTATTAAGAATGTGTGGGCTTGTAGCTAGCGATAGTGAGTATACATTGTTTGGTATGGGCGAACTGTTAATCTGGAGGGCTACAGAGGAATTAGTCGAGGTACAGTATCGGCATTCACCTTTTTATTCTCTGTTCTGGTGTGTTATTTCTCTGGAAAGGGATGTAAGTGGGACTGTGGCAATTTTTACTTCCAGTTCCAGTTTCTCTATTCTCAGACTCCTGCATGGGGGCTTAATTAAAATAGAATGCTAATAATTTTAATTTTTTGATTCAGTAGCTGTCTGTTCGGTTACGAAGTCTCATAACGGTTGGCCCTGACTAGTATTATTACGCTATCTGACTGCAAAGAACAACAACAAAGAATGAAATGGAAATTTTCATTAACACAATTAATTAATTAAGTCCCCAGCAACTATAAAACCTACGAAACCAAAGCACAAGTATAACTGTTCTGTGTGTGGAAGTATGACTCAACGTACGCATCTGGCACGGTTCTTCTTCAACAACACAAGAAATTTTAAATATCATTTATACTGAATTAATTAAAGGAAATAGAAATACCATAATTACTCAAGAAAACCAGAATTATACTCTAATCCAAGAACACAAGCCAGATGCTTTGTTGACTGAACCTGTAATGACACATTATTTAAGACACTGAAATAATGAAAAAAAAAACACAGAATATTTTACCTTCATATATATTGACGAAAAGCACTCTGATCATTACAGTATTTCCATTCGAACCATCTGCTGTCTAGCCCATCAAACAACTGCATAAAACATGGAACAACATCTCGACAAACACTGCCCACTAGCACATCTCAACACACACTCCTCACTACGACATCTCAGCACTGACTACCACGAGTTCTCCCAAAGCACTGCCCACTACGAGTTCTCAATAATCACTGCCAGTGGAGGCGGTGGAACAATACTCTCTAGCGCGATCTCTGGCGCTGTGGCTCAGTGTAGCCACCTTTCATATGCCCTTCCTCCACAGGCTAGAATTTGATGGTATTTTTGCCAGCATTGGTGGTGAAAATACCACCAAATTCGTCAAAAAAATACAGACAAAAATAAAAGATAATATTCATGCGTAAATATCATATAACTAGATAAAATTTTGGCTTTGCACTGACCTTTCAATAACCTAATATATAAAATACAGTAAGCAATACAAATTCTTTCATACATGTGACTTTACATAACAGTTTACACAAGTATTATATGGTTAAACAGTTCAATCAATAGCGTCAGCAATGACGAATATGTGCAGGTAAGAGTCTCATAACTTTTCACAAACAGTAATACACAAAAAAATCAGTTTATACAAATATTCACATAAACGCTTTCCATAGCTCAAGAATAAGCAGTTGACAGTTCCAGCAGTAGCACCCAGCAATGGTCAACAGGTGCAAATACCAACAAGTGACATTTTTTCAGTAGAAACAGTCCATCAGTGGCACACAGTAATGTTGAATAGGTGCAGACACCAACAAGTAACACCATTTCAGTAGAAGCAGTCCATCAGTGGCACCCAGCAATGTTGAGCAGGTGCAGACAGCAACACGTAACACCATTTCAGTAGAAGCAGTCCATCAGTGGCACCCAGAAATGTTGAGCAGGTGCAGACACCAACAAGTAACACCATTTCAGTATAAGCAGTTCCATTAGTGGCACCAGCAATGTTGAACAGGTGCAGACACCAACAAGTAACACCACTTCAGTATAAGCAGTTCCATTAGTGGCACCAGCAATGTTGAGCAGGTGCAGACATCAACAGGTGACATATTTTCAGTAGAAGCAGTCCATCAGTGGCACCCAGCAATGTTGACCAGGTGCTGACCGCAGTCCATAAAATTCACTATCACTAATCACACTGTTCATCAGCAGAAATTAAACATGTCCTAGTGGCACCAATCATGTAGAAAAAGTGCCAATAACAGTCCATAATATTCCCTATCACTAATCACACAGTTCATCAGCAGAAATTAAACATGTCCTAGTGTCACACATCATGTTGAAAAGTGCAGCACCATCACTAATCAGACAGTTCAGGCATGAACAATAGTTTGAATACACATACAAATGCTTTTACACTAAACATACAAATCATAACAAACACACAAATGATATCAGATAATTGTCCTATTAACTATTACAATACACAAATACCAGTAAACCTATAATATTTTTGGGTGTCAGTGCAAGCCACAACAAACAAGTAAAATAATATTTAGGAGATAGGTTGGTACCAATTTGGGATAGGAAAAGGAAAACACACAAAACACACTCACTCATCTTTCATCCACATTAGTGCTACTGTGTAATTGAATAGTGTTAACTGTGTAAATGCAATTCTGTCAAAATTTTATGTTCATCATGTGTATCAAGTAGTAGTGGCAGCAATGTATAACAGTCAATAATAGTTAGTCAACGTCATAGTCATCATGTCAAGACCAATGTTTGCCAAGCCAGATTAAACTGTACGGTTGCTGAACAACTGTCAGTGAGCCAAGATATGCAATTACTTCCTCTCTCCAAAAAAAAGTATATACTGCTTAGTGATTTAACAAAGTGTGTGTGTAGACAATCTTCCTTCTACTTGAGTGTTCTAGTCTGCCATCTTTATCCTCCTTGTTCCATATAGACCAACAAAAAAAATATGCTCCTCACTTACTTCACCTCTTATCCACCAAAACTCCAATAATCATCAGCATCACATAATCTCAATACTTCAATAATACCTCTTCAATACGTCGATCATCAATATCATTTACCTTACCTCTTGTCCACGAAAACTCCAATAATCATCAACTTCACATAATCTCAATACCTCAATCATACCTCTTCAATACGTCGATATATATAAACCTCATTGCCAATATCATTTCACTTCCATAACAACTCTTCCTCTAGTCAGTCTCCTCGAACAAGTGCAGACAAAATCCTAATGCAAACCTCAATTCATCATCTCATACAATCCGAAGACACAATGTCAACACACAACCTCTCGTGTAATCCATCTGATCCAAATCTGCTACTCATTATAAATTATAAGATACATTTTGTTTACCTTGTCCATCATTAAATAAAAGAAATGCGTACATGACCTCTAACAGACTTAGTTCGAATAACTCTCAGTAATTAATTACGATTACGGAGTGTGAATGATCATAATATTTCACAGTGTGTACACCACTTCAAGAATCATGGCAGAAGCAAACATGTGGAGTATTTCTTGTGTCAAGTGTCACTTCCTATTTCAATTACTCACGAAAAATGCAGTGTAATAACTGTCAATGGTCTAAACCTAGTGTTGGTATGTCATGTCGTTATCTTCCTTCCTATTAGCATAAATTTATACAGCTTCCATAAAACCTCCAGCTCATGTGACTTCTATGAAATTTCTTGTACTAATGTCGTTCGTAGCATTATAGCAGTTCATTTTCTTATCTTAAAAATATCAGGCACTGAGCGTAAGCAAAACATGCAATAGCGAGTAAATATACCAGTAGAGAACAGAATGTCAACAAGTGGATGCAACACAATCCCTACAACGAGGCTCTGCCAAGCGAACAATCTATAATTAATACCATAGTGTGACCTAAACTCTATGTTTGTACACAGTATATCAGCATTTCTATATACCAACTTATAGTTATGACAACAAAACAGAAGTGTGTAAATATGCAATCCATACGCACAGCAGCAAACATATATCTTACGTAATAAACAAGTCATTAGCATCATTCAGCATAAGCAAATAAATGTTCATGTGTAATCTTAATAAGTAAACATGAAGGCGCAAGCAGATAAATCACAAAGTGTAACCTACATACCTAACTACAGTCAGCACAATTAATCAGGTGACAATTATAATTTAAATAAATAAGCACAGCAGGCACATAATAGAAAAATGTGACATCAGTGAAAAAGCAGTGCAGCCAAGCGATGCGTAATATATACAAATAACAAGCCTGTTCATTAATCAATCATCGTCAAAATCAGTTAATGTGCGTAAGCACGTCGCTTCACAAGTAAATTCATAGAACACGAAATTTAGCACAAAGTATGAGTCATGTAATCGCAAGCAGCAAATTACGTCTAAAGTACGTACCTAAGTGGAAATATGTTACCTGAAAAATAAACTCAATTAATCGTTACCTTTTTTGTTTATTACTTTCTTCTTCGAAATGACATTCTTCCTGAAATTTTCTCAATAGCAAGTCGTCTTAACGTCGGACACGTAAAGGTCTTAAATACACAACCGTATCCTGAAAAATACTGAACGTTAATAACATAATTTATAAAGTCACCATAGCTTTATACAGAATTTAGTCGGAAAAATTAGACTGTGTATTTGTTTACGGCTGTCAGTGCATTCACACTGTGCGCTCGATCAGCTGTAGGTGCGTGACGCATGAAGTAATTGTTTGCGGTCAACGACTGCCTTTTGCGGCATGCAGACTTCACTGTTGCTTTGAGTATCTGCCGCCGCCGGAACACGGAGCGGTATCCTTGCATTCTCCACCTGTTTACGTATAACTGTTGGTTTCTCAAAAGTATGTCATTCCACAAAAATTTTTACGTTCGATATATGATGTATTCCCTTAGAGCGCCGAGATTTAAGAGTTTCTACTTCCACAGTAGTATCATGTATAATTTTGCGAATCCTATATGGACTGTTATAAAGCAGAAAAAATTTGCGACACAAGCCTTTTCCTTTATGAGACAAACGATGAGACTTAATTAACACCTTCTGACCAACTGACAAGATTTTTAAACGACCAGGACGTTTAGATGATTTCTCTCTTCTAGCAGCCGCAGATGCAATATTTTGTAGAGCCAGGTTGACAACTTCAGAATGCCGCAGTTTCCGCGAAGGCGGAAATGGAACGATTTCAGAAATGCGATTTGTTGGTACTTTATTTTTTAATATCAATAGAGGCGGTAAAGAAGTTGAGTCATTAGGAAGTTCATTCAGAATGTTTTGAAAAATATGAAGATACTGATCCCAAGTTCTGTGATTCTGATGACAATAAAGACGGCACTACTTATTGATTACCTTCATCCAACTTTCTGAAGCGTTAGATTGAGGGTGAAAAAGTGAAATGAAGATTGGTTTAATTTTACGACGCCGTAGAGTACGAAGCCAAATTTTAGAGCGAAACTGTGATCCATTATTTGATATAACCTTATCAACATGACCCACTTCTTTAAGAAAATGTTTGATGAAAGCATTAGATACTGAACGAGCTGTTGCTTTACGTAACGGTGTAAAACACACATATTTTGATGTCAATTCCACTGCTACAAAAATGTACGCAAAACCATTAGTAGATCGAACCACTGGACCGAACAAATCAACTGCAGCCATCTCCTTTAATTTCGCTGGAATGATAGGAAACAACGGTGCTCTGTGAGAAATTGTTGGCGGCTTAGCCTTTTGACATAATTTGCATTTGGCAAGAACAGATCGAATACGTTTTTCCATATTACTGAAGTAGCAATTTTCTCGTAATTTATGAAAGCATTTTCTGGGACCAAAGTGCGCATAACTAAAATGTGTGTACCAAATCAATTTATTGACCCACTCATCAGGAATACAAACTAACCAAACAGAGTTGTCGACCGATTTTCGTTTGAAAAGGATATCATTGCGAACTAAATAATACTGTCTGATCGCTACGCTTTCCTTTCTCCTCCACTTCTCCTTAATGTCCTTCCAGATTGGATCCTTATTTTGCTCCTTAGCGATGTCCTGGAGCGAAGATGAAATAAAGTTCTCAAACGCAACACCTTGAATGTACATCAAACAATAATGGTTTTCTTTGCAGTCCTCTTCAGCACTTTGTTTCAAACCCATAGGTGCACGTGATAAAGCATCAGCAACAATATTTGAAGATCCCTGTATGTAAACAATACTAAAATCAAATTCCTGTAGGTACAGCGCCCATCGTGACAATCTGCCATGAGCTAATTTTGTCGACATAAGAAATTCCAAAGCTCGATGATCAGTGTAAACCTTAGTATGTCTACCGAACAAAAATGTGCGAAATTTTGTGAAAGCCCAAACAACAGCCAAAGCTTCAAGTTCCGTAATCGAATAATTCTTTTCGGATTTAGAGAGAACACGACTTCCAAATGCAATAGTCTTCTGTACTACAACGCCGTTTTCTTCTATCTCTTGAAATAAATGTGCACCTAGGCCTTTGTATGATGAGTCCGTCGCCAAACAAAAATCTTTAGATAAATCCGGATGTGAAAGAAGTGGAGCAGCAACTAAAGCATCACGAAGTTGTTCAAATTCTGATTGAGCTTCCTCATCCCAACACCAATTAGAATTTTTTCCATATAGTTCACATAAACGAGGTGTGGCCAAATTGTCCAATCTAACAAAGCGTCTAAGAAAATTACAGACACCAAGGAAACTACGAACATCACGTTTTGTGGTAGGAACAGCATAATTACGAATAGCGTCTAGTTTATCTGGATCAGGGAGAATACCTTCTGTAGAAATAATGTGACCGAGAAATTTCACCTGAGAACGACCAAATTCAGATTTTTCTAAGTTCACTGTAATGCCAACTCTAGCAAAAATACGTAATAATGAATCCAAAATTTTGTTGTGTTCTCTCCAGGAACGTTTAGCAATAAGAATGTCGTCAACATATGAAGTAATATTGTCACGAAGATAAACAGGTAAAATTTCGTTTAAATTACGAATGAATGCTGCAGAAAATATAGTAAGTCCAAACGGTAATTTCCAAAGTCACTTTTGGGTAAAACAGTCAAATCCGGTTATTCTTTACCTACTGTCTAGATAGATGGATAGTAGAAGAATTGTTTTTATAGATGCAAGAATAGTGAAAGAGTAGGCAGCGGTGCAGAAAACTAAAAGGGAAATAGCACCACTACAGCTCGGGGCCCTGTGAACGCTACGGCACATATTCACTTAGTATAGTGAATCCCCTGAGGACATTAATAACTGCACATAAATTTCAGTTTGTGACTTAGTGGCAAATTTGGCGGAAGTGCGTACGTAAATTGATCTAGCCATGAACATGGATGTATGTCATTCTTAGAATTACGAAAGATCTTAAATTTCCGAACAGTCAAAAAGTGTTTATAGACGAAGTTTTCGCCTCGTGGCGACAAAGACCTACCGCGTCTGTCCCAGTCCGAATGTCGATTATTGTCAAGTTCGCGCGCCTGGCGCTCTCTTGTTGCATCCCGTAAATGAAACAAATTATTTTCTTCAAACCCTTCTGCTATCCGTGATTCCAAATTTCTTTTGCTGTCTTTTCCTACAATTTCCCCTTCAATTTGTTTGACTTGCTTTCGTAATGCCTCAACTTCCCTTTTAACACGTTCATTAAATTTTCCCTGATTTTCAACATGCTTATTTATGTTCTGGTACTCTTCGGTTTCTGCAAATGGTAATGGAGCTGTATCATCCGACTCTCTGTCCCCATGTAAACTAAGATTTGTCAATTTATCTGAAATCTCCTCAACTCTCTCCGATAAGTCACCTGTTTTTTCTTTCTGTTTATTGACGTCTTCCGTAAGTGTCGCGACTCGGGTTTCAGTATTAACACATTTGGTAGTTAACTGTTCATATTGTTGTGTTAGGTTATTTATTCTGTCATTTGGTACGGATTCCTCGATTCTCTCAAATATTTCTTCCTTATCGTGAGCACGTTGTAAATTTAACTCTGAAAATTTTTGTACTATCGCGCGATCTCTACTGCAATTGATCTATTATTGTGAGCATTCAAAATCGGTTGTACTTCTTCTCTGATTTCTTTCTTTAATTCATCTTTCATGTTTTTGAAACATGTCCCTATTCGTGAGTCTAACCGTGTTTCCATTGTTCCCATCTGTGTTTTTAATTCAGATCCAAACCGTGTTTCCATTGTTCCCATATCAGTTTTTAATTCAGATCGTAAAGTTCCCATCTCTGTTTTAATTGTTCCTATTTGTGATCCCAGTGATTCCATTGTTCCCCTCTGTGTTTTTAATTCAGATCCAAACCGTGTTTCCATTTTTAATATAGCACTCATCAACTGCTCCATAGTAACTGATTCGAAACTCCTTTCGCCCCTAACATTTCCCGCAAAACCAGTTTCCTTCGTCATAGCTGTAAAGCTATCTGTGTTCGATACTATTTCAGACTCTTCTATCGTTAATCTCGTATTCTGTGAATTTACTGATTGAGAAAAATTTTGAAATGGTTCCGGACTATTTTCCCGACTTATTAAATTGTTTTCCACTCCATTATTCATCATACTGTTGTCCTGTGTTGGCGAGTTCGCCATGTCAACAATTTCGTCATTCTCACTGTCCATCATTTTTGCCTTTTTCATCGACCGCGTAATCATTTACAAAACATACAAAACTCGTCACTATATGAAATTACACACAATGACACTTTATCTCCAACAATACCATTCACACGAAATGTTTCCCTCAAACACGATTAATCGAACAATTGAAATAATTGCACTAACTGTCAAACCCGTAGACAAGACAACAGAAATGAAATTTTGCAAAAAAAAAAAATACCATTAGAAGAATGACAATTACCAAATCTACACATGCAAAATAGACTACAATTGCTAAACTACAAATTACTACAACAATACTACTGTCTACTATTTTTACAATCAGAAGATTCCAAGGGACGATCCGAAGCAGCGGTCGCCACGTGCATGGGGGCTTAATTAAAATAGAATGCAAATAATTTTAATTTTTTGATTCAGTAGCTGTCTGTTCGGTTACGAAGTCTCGTAACGGTTAGCCCTGACTAGTATTATTACGCTATCTGACTGCAAAGAACAACAACAAAGAATGAAATGGAAATTTTCATTAACACAATTAATTAATTAAGTCCCCAGCAACTATAAAACCTACGAAACCAAAGCACAAGTATAACTGTTCTGTGTGTGGAAGTATGACTCAACGTACGCATCTGGCACGGTTCTTCTTCAACAACACAAGAAATTTTAAATATCATTTATACTGAATTAATTAAAGGAAATAGAAATACCATAATTACTCAAGAAAACCAGAATTATACTCTAATCCAAGAACACAAGCCAGATGCTTTGTTGACTGAACCTGTAATGACACATTATTTAAGACACTGAAATAATGAAAAAAAAACACAGAATATTTTACCTTCATATATATTGACGAAAAGCACTCTGATCATTACAGTATTTCCATTCGAACCATCTGCTGTCTAGCCCATCAAACAACTGCATAAAACATGGAACAACATCTCGACAAACACTGCCCACTAGCACATCTCAACACACACTCCTCACTACGACATCTCAGCACTGACTACCACGAGTTCTCCCAAAGCACTGCCCACTACGAGTTCTCAATAATCACTGCCAGTGGAGGCGGCGGAACAATACTCTCTAGCGCGATCTCTGGCGCTGTGGCTCAGTGTAGCCACCTTTCATATGCCCTTCCTCCACAGGCTAGAATTTGATGGTATTTTTGCCAGCATTGGTGGTGAAAATACCACCAAATTCGTCAAAAAAATACAGACAAAAATAAAAGATAATATTCATGCGTAAATATCATATAACTAGATAAAATTTTGGCTTTGCACTGACCTTTCAATAACCTAATATATAAAATACAGTAAGCAATACAAATTCTTTCATACATGTGACTTTACATAACAGTTTACACAAGTATTATGTGGTTAAACAGTTCAATCAATAGCGTCAGCAATGACGAATATGTGCAGGTAAGAGTCTCACAACTTTTCACAAACAGTAATACACGAAAAAGTCAGTTTATACAAATATTCACATAAACGCTTTCCATAGCTCAAGAATAAGCAGTTGACAGTTCCAGCAGTAGCACCCAGCAATGGTCAACAGGTGCAAATACCAACAAGTGACATTTTTTCAGTAGAAACAGTTCATCAGTGGCACACAGTAATGTTGAATAGGTGCAGACACCAACAAGTAACACCATTTCAGTAGAAGCAGTCCATCAGTGGCACCCAGCAATGTTGAGCAGGTGCAGACAGCAACAAGTAACACCATTTCAGTAGAAGCAGTCCATCAGTGGCACCCAGCAATGTTGAGCAGGTGCAGACACCAACAAGTAACACCATTTCAGTATAAGCAGTTCCATTAGTGGCACCAGCAATGTTGAACAGGTGCAGACACCAACAAGTAACACCACTTCAGTATAAGCAGTTCCATTAGTGGCACCAGCAATGTTGAGCAGGTGCAGACATCAACAGGTGACATATTTTCAGTAGAAGCAGTCCATCAGTGGCACCCAGCAATGTTGACCAGGTGCTGACCGCAGTCCATAAAATTCACTATCACTAATCACACTGTTCATCAGCAGAAATTAAACATGTCCTAGTGGCACCAATCATGTAGAAAAAGTGCAAATAACAGTCCATAATATTCCCTATCACTAATCACACAGTTCATCAGCAGAAATTAAACATGTCCTAGTGCCACACATCATGTTGAAAAGTGCAGCACCATCACTAATCAGACAGTTCAGGCATGAACAATAGTTTGAATACACATACAAATGCTTTTACACTAAACATACAAATCATAACAAACACACAAATGATATCAGATAATTGTCCTATTAACTATTACAATACACAAATACCAGTAAACCTATAATATTTTTGGGTGTCAGTGCGAGCCACAACAAACAAGTAAAATAATATTTAGGAGATAGGTTGGTACCAATTTGGGATAGGAAAAGGAAAACACACAAAACACACTCACTCATCTTTCATCCACATTAGTGCTACTGTGTAATTGAATAGTGTTAACTGTGTAAATGCAATTCTGTCAAAATTTTATGTTCATCATGTGTATCAAGTAGTAGTGGCAGCAATGTATAACAGTCAATAATAGTTAGTCAACGTCATAGTCATCATGTCAAGACCAATGTTTGCCAAGCCAGATTAAATTGTACGGTTGCTGAACAACTGTCAGTGAGCCAAGATATGCAATTACTTCCTCTCTCCAAAAAAAAGTATATACTGCTTAGTAATTTAACAAAGTGTGTGTGTAGACAATCTTCCTTCTACTTGAGTGTTCTAGTCTGCCATCTTTATCCTCCTTGTTCCATATAGACCAACAAAAAAAATATGCTCCTCACTTACTTCACCTCTTATCCACCAAAACTCCAATAATCATCAGCATCACATAATCTCAATACTTCAATAATACCTCTTCAATACGTCGATCATCAATATCATTTACCTTACCTCTTGTCCACGAAAACTCCAATAATCATCAACTTCACATAATCTCAATACCTCAATCATACCTCTTCAATACGTCGATATATATAAACCTCATTGCCAATATCATTTCACTTCCATAACAACTCTTCCTCTAGTCAGTCTCCTCGAACAAGTGCAGACAAAATCCTAATGCAAACCTCAATTCATCATCTCATACAATCCGAAGACACAATGTCAACACACAACCTCTCGTGTAATCCATCTGATCCAAATCTGCTACTCATTATAAATTATAAGATACATTTTGTTTACCTTGTCCATCATTAAATAAAAGAAATGCGTACATGACCTCTAACAGACTTAGTTCGAATAACTCTCAGTAATTAATTACGATTACGGAGTGTGAATGATCATAATATTTCACAGTGTGTACACCACTTCAAGAATCATGGCAGAAGCAAACATGTGGAGTATTTCTTGTGTCAAGTGTCACTTCCTATTTCAATTACTCACGAAAAATGCAGTGTAATAACTGTCAATGGTCTAAACCTAGTGTTGGTATGTCATGTCGTTATCTTCCTTCCTATTAGCATAAATTTATACAGCTTCCATAAAACCTCCAGCTCATGTGACTTCTATGAAATTTCTTGTACTAATGTCGTTCGTAGCATTATAGCAGTTCATTTTCTTATCTCAAAAATATCAGGCACTGAGCGTAAGCAAAACATGCAATAGCGAGTAAATATACCAGTAGAGAACAGAATGTCAACAAGTGGATGCAACACAATCCCTACAACGAGGCTCTGCCAAGCGAACAATCTATAATTAATACCATAGTGTGACCTAAACTCTATGTTTGTACACAGTATATCAGCATTTCTATATACCAACTTATAGTTATGACAACAAAACAGAAGTGTGTAAATATGCAATCCATACGCACAGCAGCAAACATATATCTTACGTAATAAACAAGTCATTAGCATCATTCAGCATAAGCAAATAAATGTTCATATGTAATCTTAATAAGTAAACATGAAGGCGCAAGCAGATAAATCACAAAGTGTAACCTACATACCTAACTACAGTCAGCACAATTAATCAGGTGACAATTATAATTTAAATAAATAAGCACAGCAGGCACATAATAGAAAAATGTGACATCAGTGAAAAAGCAGTGCAGCCAAGCGATGCGTAATATATACAAATAACAAGCCTGTTCATTAATCAATCATCGTCAAAATCAGTTAATGTGCGTAAGCACGTCGCTTCACAAGTAAATTCACAGAACACGAAATTTAGCACAAAGTATGAGTCACGTAATCGCAAGCAGCAAATTACGTCTAAAGTACGTACCTAAGTGGAAATATGTTACCTGAAAAATAAACTCAATTAATCGTTACCTTTTTTGTTTATTACTTTCTTCTTCGAAATGACATTCTTCCTGAAATTTTCTCAATAGCAAGTCGTCTTAACGTCGGACACGTAAAGGTCTTAAATACACAACCGTATCCTGAAAAATACTGAACGTTAATAACATAATTTATAAAGTCACCATAGCTTTATACAGAATTTAGTCGGAAAAATTAGACTGTGTATTTGTTTACGGCTGTCAGTGCATTCACACTGTGCGCTCGATCAGCTGTAGGCGCGTGACGCATGAAGTAATTGTTTGCGGTCAACGACTGCCTTTTGCGGCATGCAGACTTCACTGTTGCTTTGAGTATCTGCCGCCGCCGGAACACGGCGTGGTATCCTTGCATTCTCCACCTGTTTACGTATAACTGTTGGTTTCTCAAAAGTATGTCATTCCACAAAAATTTTTACGTTCGATATATGATGTATTCCCTTAGAGCGCCGAGATTTAAGAGTTTCTACTTCCACAGTATTATCATGTATAATTTTGCGAATCCTATATGGACTGTTATAAAGCAGAAAAAATTTGCGACACAAGCCTTTTCCTTTATGAGACAAACGATGAGACTTAATTAACACCTTCTGACCAACTGACAAGATTTTTAAACGACCAGGACGTTTAGATGATTTCTCTCTTCTAGCAGCCGCAGATGCAATATTTTGTAGAGCCAGGTTGACAACTTCAGAATGCCGCAGTTTCCGTGAAGGCGGAAATGGAACGATTTCAGAAATGCGATTTGTTGGTACTTTATTTTTTAATATCAATAAAGGCGGTAAAGAAGTTGAGTCATTAGGAAGTTCATTCAGAATGTTTTGAAAAATATGAAGATACTGATCCCAAGTTCTGTGATCCTGATGACAATAAAGTCGGCACAATTTATTGATTTCCTTCATCCATCTTTCTGAAGCGTTAGATTGAGGGTGAAAAAGTGAAATGAAGATTGGTTTAATTTTACGACGCCGTAGAGTACGAAGCCAAATTTTAGAGCGAAACTGTGATCCATTATTTGATATAACCTTATCAACATGACCCACTTCTTTAAGAAAATGTTTGATGAAAGCATTAGATACTGAACGAGCTGTTGCTTTGCGTAACGGTGTAAAACACACATATTTTGATGTCAATTCCACTGCTACAAAAATGTACGCAAAACCATTAGTAGATCGAACCACTGGACCAAACAAATCAACTGCAGCCATCTCCTTTAATTTCGCTGGAATGATAGGAAACAACGGTGCTCTGTGAGAAATTGTTGGCGGCTTAGCCGTTTGACATAATTTGCATTTGGCAAGAACAGATCGAATACGTTTTTCCATATTACTGAAGTAGCAATTTTCTCGTAATTTATGAAAGCATTTTCTGGGACCAAAGTGCGCATAACTAAAATGTGTGTACCAAATCAATTTATTGACCCACTCATCAGGAATACAAACTAACCAAACAGAGTTGTCGACCGATTTTCGTTTGAAAAGAATATCATTGCGAACTAAATAATACTGTCTGATCGCTACGCTTTCCTCTCTCCTCCACTTCTCCTTAATGTCCTTCCAGATTGGATCCTTATTTTGCTCCTTAGCGATGTTCTGGAGCGAAGATGAAATAAAGTTCTCAAACGCAACACCTTGAATGTACATCAAACAATAATGGTTTTCTTTGCAGTCCTCTTCAGCACTTTGTTTCAAACCCATAGGTGCACGTGATAAAGCATCAGCAACAATATTTGAAGATCCCTGTATGTAAACAATACTAAAATCAAATTCCTGTAGGTACAGCGCCCATCGTGACAATCTGCCATGAGTTAATTTTGTCGACATAAGAAATTCCAAAGCTCGATGATCAGTGTAAACCTTAGTATGTCTACCGAACAAAAATGTGCGAAATTTTGTGAAAGCCCAAACAACAGCCAAAGCTTCAAGTTCCGTAATCGAATAATTCTTTTCGGATTTAGAGAGAACACGACTTCCAAATGCAATAGTCTTCTGTACTACACCGCCGTTTTCTTCTATCTCTTGAAATAAATGTGCACCTAGGCCTTTGTATGATGAGTCCGTCGCCAAACAAAAATCTTTAGATAAATCCGGATGTGAAAGAAGTGGAGCAGCAACTAAAGCATCACGAAGTTGTTCAAATTCTGATTGAGCTTCCTCATCCCAACACCAATTAGAATTTTTTCCATATAGTTCACATAAACGAGGTGTGGCCAAATTGTCCAATCTAACAAAGCGTCTAAGAAAATTACACTGTAATGCCAACTCTTGCAAAAATACGTAATAATGAATCCAAAATTTTGTTGTGTTCTCTCCAGGAACGTTTAGCAATAAGAATGTCGTCAACATATGAAGTAATATTGTCACGAAGATAAACAGGTAAAATTTCGTTTAAATTACGAATGAATGCTGCAGAAAATATAGTAAGTCCAAACGGTAATTTCCAAAGTCACTTTTGGGTAAAACAGTCAAATCCGGTTATTCTTTACCTACTGTCTAGATAGATGGATAGTAGAAGAATTGTTTTTATAGATGCAAGAATAGTGAAAGAGTAGGCAGCGGTGCAGAAAACTAAAAGGGAAATAGCACCACTACAGCTCGGGGCCCTGTGAACGCTACGGCACATATTCACTTAGTATAGTGAATCCCCTGAGGACATTAATAACTGCACATAAATTTCAGTTTGTGACTTAGTGGCAAATTTGGCGGAAGTGCGTACGTAAATTGATCTAGCCATGAACATGGATGTATGTCATTCTTAGAATTACGAAAGATCTTAAATTTCCGAACAGTCAAAAAGTGTTTATAGACGAAGTTTTCGCCTCGTGGCGACAAAGACCTACCGCGTCTGTCCCAGTCCGAATGTTGATTATTGTCAAGTTCGCGCGCCTGGCGCTCTCTTGTTGCATCCCGTAAATGAAACAAATTATTTTCTTCAAACCCTTCTGCTATCTGTGATTCCAAATTTCTTTTGCTGCCTTTTCCTACAATTTCCCCTTCAATTTGTTTGACTTGCTTTCGTAATGCCTCAACTTCCCTTTTAACACGTTCATTAAATTTTCCCTGATTTTCAACATGCTTATTTATGTTCTGGTACTCTTCGGTTTCTGCAAATGGTAATGGAGCTGTATCATCCGACTCTCTGTCCCCATGTAAACTAAGATTTGTCAATTTATCTGAAATCTCCTCAACTCTTTCCGATAAGTCACCTATTTTATCTTTCTGTTTATTGACGTCTTCCGTAAGTGTCGCGACTCGGGTTTCAGTATTAACACATTTGGTAGTTAACTGTTCATATTGTTGTGTTAGGTTATTTATTCTGTCATTTGGTACGGATTCCTCGATTCTCTCAAATATTTCTTCCTTATCGTGTGCACGTTGTAAATTTAACTCTGAAAATTTTTGTACTATCGCGCGATCTCTACTGCAATTAATCTATTATTGTGAGCATTCAAAATCGGTTGTACTTCTTCTCTGATTTCTTTCTTTAATTCATCTTTCATGTTTTTGAAACATGTCCCTATTCGTGAGTCTAACCGTGTTTCCATTGTTCCCATCTGTGTTTTTAATTCAGATCCAAACCGTGTTTCCATTGTTCCCATATCAGTTTTTAATTCAGATCGTAAAGTTCCCATCTCTGTTTTAATTGTTCCTATTTGTGATCCCAGTGATTCCATTGTTCCCCTCTGTGTTTTTAATTCAGATCCAAACCGTGTTTCCATTTTTAATATAGCACTCATCAACTGCTCCATAGTAACTGATTCGAAACTCCTTTCGCCCCTAACATTTCCCGCAAAACCAGTTTCCTTCGTCATAGCTGTAAAGCTATCTGTGTTCGATACTATTTCAGACTCTTCTATCGTTAATCTCGTATTCTGTGAATTTACTGATTGAGAAAAATTTTGAAATGGTTCCGGACTATTTTCCCGACTTATTAAATTGTTTTCCACTCCATTATTCATCATACTGTTGTCCTGTGTTGGCGAGTTCGCCATGTCAACAATTTCGTCATTCTCACTGTCCATCATTTTTGCCTTTTTCATCGACCGCGTAATCATTTACAAAACATACAAAACTCGTCACTATATGAAATTACACACAATGACACTTTATCTCCAACAATACCATTCACACGAAATGTTTCCCTCAAACACGATTAATCGAACAATTGAAATAATTGCACTAACTGTCAAACCCGTAGACAAGACAACAGAAATGAAATTTTGCAAAAAAAAAAAAATACCATTAGAAGAATGACAATTACCAAATCTACACATGCAAAATAGACTACAATTGCTAAACTACAAATTACTACAACAATACTACTGTCTACTATTTTTACAATCAGAAGATTCCAAGGGACGATCCGAAGCAGCGGTCGCCACGTGCATGGGGGCTTAATTAAAATAGAATGCAAATAATTTTAATTTTTTGATTCAGTAGCTGTCTGTTCGGTTACGAAGTCTCGTAACGGTTAGCCCTGACTAGTATTATTACGCTATCTGACTGCAAAGAACAACAACAAAGAATGAAATGGAAATTTTCATTAACACAATTAATTAATTAAGTCCCCAGCAACTATAAAACCTACGAAACCAAAGCACAAGTATAACTGTTCTGTGTGTGGAAGTATGACTCAACGTACGCATCTGGCACGGTTCTTCTTCAACAACACAAGAAATTTTAAATATCATTTATACTGAATTAATTAAAGGAAATAGAAATACCATAATTACTCAAGAAAACCAGAATTATACTCTAATCCAAGAACACAAGCCAGATGCTTTGTTGACTGAACCTGTAATGACACATTATTTAAGACACTGAAATAATGAAAAAAAAAAAACACAGAATATTTTACCTTCATATATATTGACGAAAAGCACTCTGATCATTACAGTATTTCCATTCGAACCATCTGCTGTCTAGCCCATCAAACAACTGCATAAAACATGGAACAACATCTCGACAAACACTGCCCACTAGCACATCTCAACACACACTCCTCACTACGACATCTCAGCACTGACTACCACGAGTTCTCCCAAAGCACTGCCCACTACGAGTTCTCAATAATCACTGCCAGTGGAGGCGGCGGAACAATACTCTCTAGCGCGATCTCTGGCGCTGTGGCTCAGTGTAGCCACCTTTCACTCCTCCAAAAACAACATTAGGCTTCGCAGTCTGAAATTCCGGAATACATTTCCTCTGGTCATCAGGTATTAACCCCAGTTAGCATGTAACTCGTAGAGCAGCCAGATGGTTCACAATGTTGTCTTCAGTCAGACACTTGTCTTGGACGCATATTATGTTAAGCTCTGCTCTTACAAGAAATTTCAGCGTAATTCTCTACAGTTTATTAGGGTCATTTCCATTCTCAAGCACCTCCGTATCAGCATCATAGTCCAGGCATTCTTAACTAATGCCAGACACTACTTTCCGGTTGGTCAGTGTTAATTTCAATGGCCGTCGGTAGAGTTGTTTGCAACCATTTAATCGGCTTTCGGCTAGACTATCAACTTCGTCTTATCTAATGCCAGAAGTGGGGATATAATATGCTAGTAACATTGAGGAGACAAGCAGGAGCCTGTGGGATGTGGGGAAAAGAGCAAGCATATCATGCAGCCAAGGAAGCCTGTGAGCAACCAACCCATCGAGACAACGTTCCTTGATTCGTCGGAACATTGCTGCAACGAAAACAGGCAGCACGTTAGATACGACCATACCATGTCCACGAGTAAATCTTATTGTGATGTCTCACAAGTTTATCGCAAGGAAAAACCTGAGACCTTGACGTCATGTCTTTAAATTTAATTTCTGTAATAAGAAGAGCTGTCAGTGTAACAAAGGATCTGTAACATCCAGATCGATTAAAAATCATTGATTTACTTGAAAAATATTATCCATTTATGACTGGTGATGAATTCATTATTTTAATTCCCTTTTACTAATTCCTAACAGATGAATTAAAATAACACTAGTTCTTCGATGACAGCCAAAGGTGTGTTCATTACGAGGTACATTTATTCTGCAATGAATAATTTTATTTCGAAAGCAGTTATTTAAAGTTATCACTATTAGACAGACAGACAGTACTATTAGCAAGACAGTGTATCGCTACACTAGTTTCAGATATACACCAAGTACAGATATTTAAACTTCGCATTTGGACAGACATTACGCCGCTATTTGGTTACTACCATCCGTTCGTTCAGTATGGCACCGTGATGCAGGATTGGCAATTTAATTAGTGTGTACTTAAGGGAATATCTTGTTGTGGACATGCAGTTACTGGTAAATAATCTATGCAACAGTGTGGTGGTTTAAATCCCAAAACTCTCCGCAGTGTCTGAAGAGTTACGAGCTTTATAGATACCCGATGTCTGAGTTAGTGTATTCTCACCGGACTGCGCCTTTCCTTTTTTGTGGCAGAGTCATCAACAATCTAAGTTCAACACTAAACCTGGAATCACTCTTCAGCGCCAAGTGAACTATTCAACAACATGTACGACGTAACAACCACATTTACGATTGAAATTTAACGAGCAACATTTAAATGAAGAAAACGCCAGAACAGCTTATGAACTACCAACGGAATTATTATTTAACGATGCTCAGAGAAAATACTTTTGAAATGGTGCCATGTCAACTCATTAAGACTGCACGCAGCTGGAACTTGTTAAGTACTGCCTTCTTCTGCAGAGAAGGTAGAATATAAGAGATTTGGTGACAGAGATAAGTGAGGCCGCTCTCTTTGTGAAACTAATTATTATGTTAAAGAATAGAAGATTCCAGCAAATAAAATGTGAAAACCTCAGCAAAGAGATCTGTCCCTATAAGTCACACTCTCTCATAACCGTTTGCAGCTGTATGACGTATTGAAACAATGTACTGGAATGTGAATCGAACAGTTCTTCTTCTTTTTTTTTCATTTTACATACCGCGAAATCATATCACACTACGTCGTAACGTTTCAGTGTTCCAGTACTTCGCCGCTAGACATCCAGTCATTTATAAGCTTATACGATATAGAAATTGCATCTGATTCTACATGGTAAGTAAACGGAAGACACTTAAATCAGCTGTTCATACCTCTCCCAGATACATTCCACCTCGTTCCTGAGCTGGGCGTTCGCTTCTTTCAAAACTTCTAGAAGTCCTTAAGAACTTTAAAGTGATTCGTTATTTGAACTCGAAACACAAAGTGTAACAGTACAATATATGAATCAAATCTGGAGACTATTTAATTCAATAATTCACACGACTAATTCTTATCGTTATTTCAAGTGCTAGGGTGAGTACGCAAGTAACTGCTAGGCAGCGGTCCTCTACGGTAACATAGCATCGGTGTTAGCATACCCTGTGAACAACGTTAAACAGCAACGCCAGTGGCTGCAGAGCTCTACACTGTTTAGCAACGTCGATAGGAATGGGTAAATTTTAAATAAATCGTTGTACGTACCACAAAATAATGATATTTTGCGACTGGGAGGTATCCAGCAGTATCTAATGAAAAAACCTGAATAGCTAATCAACTCCCAATGGATTTAACAGCTAACTACATTCCAAGATATTGATTCAATTTCCTGAAGCAACAGGAGACGAAAACTCTTTTGTTACAGAGCCAGCTCGACTAAATGTTACTCTGCCATCAGTTTCCAAAGCGTCTTCTTCTTCACACACGGAAGAAAGTTCCAGCGGCACGACTGTGCAATGATCACAGCCAACATATGTGTACAATTGAGAAGCAAGGTGGTTGGTGACACTTATCATTGTGAAACTAAGTGATTAATCTGTGAAGGTATGACAAACGTAGGGGAATTTCGTCAGAAACTCAGTAAAGTGGTTCGTCACTACAAGTCAGACACCTAACTTATGAACCTGTATGAAAAGTAAAGACAAAGTGAGCTTTCACATGCTACACTGTACTAATTTGTGTTCCGAAAACATAACACGGTCCTTCGTAAAACTTCAACTTGCCAGTACTTCTCCACTAAATTCAAAATCATTTAAATGCTTGTACGATATTCTAACAGCAGATGGCTTTGTATGGTAAATAAATAGGTTACCTTTAAGTGAATGGCTCATACCTCTTGCGGGTACAATGCACCTCCTCTCTGAGGCTGGGCGTTAGCTTACTTCAAAGCTTCTAAGGCTCAACAAGAAGTTTAAAAAGTTTCCTTAGTTGTTTTTGAAATACAAACTTCGACGCTACAACACTTGAATCAAAGCTGAAGCTTCTTTTACTGAATAACTCACAGAAAGAATTCTATAGGCACTTCTAGTACTGGAGGGAATACGGAAGTAATTGCTAGGTAACGGTCCTCAACGGCTTAGATGACATAACAATGTTGTTAGCATACCCTCTGATCAACATTAATCCCCACTAATAGCAATCCCAGCAAATACAGAGCACATTATTTTATAGTAAATTTCAATAGGTCAACAAGCACTTCAGTAAAATTTTTAGTACTTTAAATATATGTCAGACGAAATATTCATGCCTTGCTATTGAAAAATATACAGCAGTGTCTAAAGGATGAATACGCCAGACTAATTAATAAATTCACTAATAATTTATCAATTAAAAATACTCCAAGCTCTTAATTCAAATTCTTTAACCAATAAGAGAGTTATACTCCTTAGTTACGGTGGAAGGTCACCTCCGTATGATACAAAACAGTTCGCATCAGTTTCAAAAATGTGTTCGTTTTCATAGACGGAAGAAAATTCCAGCAGCATGACCCTGTTATGACTACAGACACTATGTATGTGTAATCGACAAGCGAGAAAGATCGCTAACATCGATGTCGTTGTGAATCTCTGCAGCTGAAAGGAATAGAGCATGCTACAGTTCTATCCGTCTGATCTGACCCACGACATCATATTTAAAGTAAAGTAGATAGTTTACACGAGATGCTACGACAACCACAGATAACGTTTAATAAGAGCCCGATGACATTCTTCAAGACGGCGACAGCAATATAGACCATTACAATCAAAAACAAACATAAAACATTTTGTGTAGGTGGTGCTGTAGAGCTTTAATGAATGCTAAGAACTGCCATATGCAGCATTCACCTGTAACGGCATATTTTATTACAGACAATCGATTTCGGCATAGAAACAGAAAATCGTCGGGTCCAAAAACCATCTCTCCTATGCGTTTGTTTAATTGGAACAGCAGTTAGCAGATGTACAAAGCTCCATCATTGATATTATCTATAAATATCGAATATTGGGGAAAAACGTTATCGAGGTTAAATGGACGTAATGTTATGAATGACAGCTGCAATTCCATTTACTCAGACGGATTGCTGACACGGTTTTTGGACTTGATGATGGTCTGGTCCTAGACCTAAATCGATCGTTTCTGTTAAATATACCGTTATGTACTGTACAACGCACTTCATAAGAACCAAAAAACCATGGGAACTATTTGAATAACAATATGAAATGAAATTATCGGGACAATCGCAGGCGTGGGAGAGTTGTGGATGGGGAGATACTAAAAAGGTTACTAAACCTAAGAACATTTAAGAACTTCTCTAGAATAAACCGAACGAAAATATATAGTAAACACAAATTTGGATTCGAATAATTCGCTTGAACAATGCAGATGAAATGAAGACATTGGTACTACACACCACCACAAAACAACATAATTGTAAAATAGCACACACACACATTCTTCCGGAATGATGCAAATGAAAACATAAAAGAAACAAGCCTAATCGCAGCGTACGCTGTAGCTATATAGCTTTAACAGATAGCGATAACAGATCACCTGCAATCGTGTCTAAGATAAACAGAGGAAACTACAAAAATGGCAGAACTGGAATCGAATTCTTCGCTTGACCTGTAGCTCAAAGAAAGACAGCGATATCACACACAGCTCCGAAAAACGACATAATCGATAAATATTGCATCGAAACTTTTCTGTGATAAACCTAAAAATATAAAAAATAACACACAAATGGACTCTTCTCGCCCCCCAAACACACACACACACACCAATCTCACTATGCAAGAATGACGCACACGAATTTATCCAGAATAAACCAAACAAAAGGACCAAAAAGACATACACATGGACAGTTGGTATCATATTTCGTGTGAACTCCATTCCTAAACCGAGGACAGAGATACAAAACAACACCCACATAACATCAACTTGATCGAAAACTTATATACACAAATTCCTTTAGAATAAACCAAAAGAAAAGAAGTACAAAAACTGTATCACATTACAAATGGAAATAATAAGCTCAAAAATCGAAAACAAATAATTCACCAATAAATACGAAAACGTCGGTCCAATTCAGTTAAACGAATACCATAAACCACAAAAAAAAAAAAAAATCAGTTATGCAGCGCGAGAGTGAACGACCGTTCTAAACAAATTGAGCCTCTTAGGAAGTGTGGATTTCATATGCGTAGTGTCTCAAAGACTCACACTCGAAGAACGGCCAAATATTTGTAAATTAAAAAATTATTAATAACATTACCACCAGCAATTCAATTTCGTTAGGGCTGACCTCACTCTCGACGAACTTCCCACATTAAAAAGACAGCTAAATAACTATAAGAATCAAATGATAATCATAATCACTAATCGTTTCACTCACAAAAATTTATCTTATGCTCTGAAGGTCCTTTACCCTGGGAAATCGTGCGATATGCAGAAAGAAACAGACAAATATTTGTTAGAAAACGGAATAAAAATATAATCGTTACTAGTTTCTTCACGGCAGTTTAATCTGTGGTCTCAGATTCCACCCAAACCAAACCCTCGTATGTCGCATCGTATTTGGAATAACAGTATAGTTTACAGACATCACAGATTACACTGGTAAGTAACATAACCACAGGATAACTTTTAATAACAGTCCGCTTACACCCAATTCAACTTAAAGTCTTACCGTCACATAGGATGTCGTGGGTCAAAGCAAACGGGTTGAATAGGACAATGCACATGACACGTTTGCATCGAGGAACTAAGGAAATAGGCTGAGAATAAAAAATGTAACTACATGAACTACGACAAATAGAAAGTATAGAAATCTGTCTGAAAAAGCAAGCACTTAATATTTGAATCTCCATGAAAAATTGAAACAAAATGGTGTTTCACGTTACATACTGTTAATAACATCAGATCCTGTAATAACATCGCACTCTACCACATGCTTCAACCTGCTAGTATTTCTAGACTAAGTACCAGACAGCTAAAAGCTTCTACGACATTCTACCTACAGATGATTCCGAAAGGTGAATAAATAAGTGACAGATACGTGAATAGCTCATACCTCTTGCACGTACAATGCTCCTCGGTTCTGAAGCTGGGTTTTCGCTTCGTTCAAAGCTTATAAAGCTCCCCAAGAACTTTAAAATGTTTCGATAATTGTTCTCGAAACACAAAATTCACTGTGCAACATTTGAATCAAAGCTGAAGCTTCTTTCACTCAATAACTCTCACAGCGAATTCGGATAGGCACTTCTAGTACTAGAGAGAATACGGAAGTAATTGCTAGGCAACGGTTTCGACGGTTTAGGTTACATACCATTGTTGTTAGCATACCGTATGACCAACGTAGAGACAACAAACAGAGCACAACATTTTATGGGAACGACGACAGAAATGGTTAAACGACCACTGAAATAAAACTTTGAATAAGTGAAATATATGTTGCAGCTTTACAGATCATAGCATCGCTTCGAAGCGACGTCGCATGCTCGTGTCCTGGATCCCGCATTCACGTAATATGTTTAAATGTTTTCAAGCGCTCAAAAATTAATCTCTCAGCGCAGCGAACATTCACCATTTTTCTGTGTCCGCTTGTGTAAGGCCACAAACACATTTTCTGGTGTATTAACTTCCTATATCTTTCGCTGAATCTCTCCGTCATGAAAATGGAAGATTTGTCACAGAGACGGATTACATGGCCAATAGGTACTTTTATTCCACATACACTGACGGAAAAAAGCTGAAACAACGCAGTAGCACCACTTTGGGAATGCAAATCATGTTTGTTTTAATTACACACTGAAAACTTCGTGAGCGGTAGTTACCTTTGAGATTGAACGGGGTGAGTTGATGTTGGTCAAGAGATATTTATCAGCTCCACTACCAGTAATAATGAGACAGGGGTACGAAAGCTGGATGTTCCTTCTGCGATATTGCGGTCTGGGGTGTGATTTCGCATGACACCACGAGCACTTTTGTGGTCATCCCATGAACCTTGACTGCAGTACTGTACGCCAGTCATGAACAGCATTCCGGCCTGTGTTATCCAACACGATAACGCTCTGCCACGTACTGCTGTTGTAACACAAAGTGCTCTACAAAATGTCGACATGTTGCTTTGGCCTGCTCGATCACCAGATCCGTCTCCAGTCGAGCAGTAGGGGACATCATCGGGCGACAATTCCAGCCTCATTCCACAACCAGGGTTAACCGTCTGTGTATTGGCCGACCAATAGCTCCCAATATCAACAGCAACCGCCAAAAACAGAGAGATGTAACAAATATACTTTTAGGAAAGTTTAGTCACTTCAAATGATGGGTCGTGTTGTGACCGTTTTCCTCTCTTTGTAGTAACTCATTTGACAGTCTACTACGAACAAGGGGAACCAACTGCGAATACGACCTTTCGTCGGCGCCTGGCAAGGGGAGAAGAATAAGATAACAGAGGTGTCGACACGCAGTTAAGATAATTTTGCCATCTCTTCCCCCTTATGTAACGCACCACCACTGCCGCAGCAGTGCTAAACACTTAAAAGAGATACGGGAGCTAGTGAGGGCATCACGCAAATATCTACGTCGACTGCTGCAGCAAATGCTATGCAACAGCTAAATGCAGACAATATGCACATAGATGTGTAGAGCTTTCCAACTGCAATGAGGCGCCGGGAAAATATTACGAAGTAATCCTGAAAAGCCAACGAAAAAAAAAGGAATGTGTGCAGAGATTATTAACTCCAAAGCAAATTCAGTTAAGTAAGGAAAGGTGGGAATAACTTAATATAAGGCCCCTTTCTAGAGAACATCTAAAATGTGAATAGTCGATCATTAGTCGCATTCACCCAACCTCAGTAGAATTACTGCTTCATCATGTAAGGACGAATTTTGAACCTTTCAGACTAAGAAATATTAAAACCAGTAGTTGCCTACGCAGCTGATACAAATCGTAACTGTAATTGGATAAGAACAGACAAGCCTACGTGCCTACCACAGTGGTATATAGCAAAATGTTACGGCCTGTCAAGCCCAAATTCTCCTGCTCCCTCACCATTGCGACCCTGAGCTTATCGTCCTATATCCAGATTATCCTCTCAAAGCAGACGTTCTACTATCAATTGCCTGCAGTGAAGTGCTTCAGTCTCATCATAAAATACCTTCAATATTTCATTATGAAAAATTCACATGAGTTTTTAACTTTATTAATGTGCGACGGTCTGTTTCAATAACTAATAAAAGTGTAAATATTATGATTTGCGATTTGCTCGGCGGTACAGTGGGTAAGTGTCAGATTGCAAATCACGACGGTCCAAGTACCAATGCGGGATTGGTCCAAAGACTTTTTTACACATAATTGTTCTTTCACGTTCGACAATGATTTGTTCATGTTAGTAATTCGAGGTCGAATTATGTCTCGAATCCCGTGTTAAACTGCAGGGCCGCTTAAAACAGACTGGATGAATGAGTCGAGAAGTCGCAGAAAGCAAAGGGACCATGGCTAGAAAATTACTGTGGAGATCGAACCACTTTTCAGGTTGATGATAGCTTTATCGTTATACGTGTACATGACGTGATTTTCTTTGTATCCTTAGATAACATTATTAAATACTTTCTAGTGATAAACGTAATATATACTCCCACCAACCACCCTTGCCCCTCAGAGCAAAAGAATAAGATTACACTAAATAAACGTCCTTATTTTCTGAAAATACGGATAAAATAATATAACTGGATGGTGCATTAGATAATACCCCAGAAATATCTGACAACTTAACTGCGTGTCCCGAGGTTTATATAACACTCACCGCCTTTTCCACTAGTTAAATTGTTAATAATATAACAGACAGATAAAAGTTAGAAATTCTTCCAATCCGTATGTGGCATAGAGCAAACCAGTGCTTATCAGTATTGGTTAAAAACAGTCTTGGTTGCAATTTTAGTGCCGGCCGGGGTGGCCGAGCAGTTCTAGGCGCTACAGTCTGGAACCGCGTGACGGCCACGATCGCAGGTTCCAATCCTGCCTCGTGCATGGATTTGTGTGATGTCCTTAGGTTAGTTAGGTTTAAGTAGTTCTAAGTTCTAGGGGACTGATGACCTCAGAAGTTAAGTCCCATAGTGGTCAGAACCATTTGAACCATTTTTCTTGCAATTTTAGTTTATTTTTGAACGACGCGTTTCGCCTTATTTAGGTATCTTCAGGTTACCTTATCGAGGTGGACGTGAAAGACACCAAGATCTGCGTAACGCGTTGGCGTTCACAGGAGCGAGTAGCAGAGTAGGATGGGGGCTCAGGTAGTAAGCATATGCGTACTCATCGTCTGATGAACATCATGACTTGAATTATAAGGTTAAGCTGTTTCGAAAGCAAAACAACAAGAAAATACGCAAGCGCAATTGTATACAAGCCTCCTCACATTCGATTTTATGTACTGGTGTACCAGTAAATTTATTTCTGGATACATATAATAAGAAGAAGAACACCAGGTGCACAATATTACATAGAATCTGAACGTTCTGAGAATACTCATGAATGAAGGCAGTGTGTTGCTAACCTCACACACATGGGTGGCTTGTTGTCACAATCCACAGACACTCAAACCCATCTAGAAATAATTACCCCATTCACAGTTATCATGTTGCAATAGCAAATCATTCACTCAGTTATAACCAGAGCCATAGGTTGGACGACATCTGAAGCATAACCTCGTTTTCAAAAATTGTTCAAATGGTTCTGAGGACTATGCGACTTAACTTCTGAGGTTATTAGTCGCCTAGAACTTAGAACTAATTAAACCTAACTAACCTAAGGACATCACACACATCCATGCCCGAGGCAGGATTCGAACCTGCGACCGTAGCGGTCACGCGGTTCTAGACTGAAGCGCCTTGAACCGCACGGCCACACCGGCCGGCTAACCTCGTTTTCTGACGGATGGTTGGCACGAGGCTGTCGTAAATTGGTCGAGCAAGCCATAAGCATCTGCGGTTGAATGGGGTCTGAAGTCGAGCGGAGTGAGCTGCTACTACCTCAAGTAGCAGCAAGTATGAGCCGACAGATACGTGGCTCTCTCCAGGCAGCTGAGGTGAAAACGGCTTTGTTTACTGGACACAAGTCGCTCTGTGGGGTGCAGCCTCCATGGTATGTCAGTCTGTCAAGGTCGCATCACTTTCAATGGTCTCGTATGTTCTCGCGCACACACACACACACACACACACTGTTTGTGTGTTTCTCTTCAGAACATCTGCCTCATGTTAGCGTGCAGGTAGTGTGCCTCATATTACTTGCAAAACCCTGAAGCAGCAGTACTTGAGAACATTTGACAAATAAAATTTACGTAAAACCATTACATACAATTATCTTGTTTAATGCGACTGCCACATACGGCCCTTTGGCCTTATATTCAAAAATAACAAAAATGAAGTGTCCATTATTGCCGACCGCTGTGGCCGAGCGGTTCTCGGCGTTCCAGTCTGGAACCACGCGACCTCTACGGTTGCAGATTAGACTCCTGCCTCGGGCATGGATGTGTGTGATGTCCTTAGGTTAGTTAGGTTATAGTAGTTCTAAGTTCTAGGGGACTGATGACCTCAGATGTTAGGTCCCATGTGCAGAACGTTAATACTATAAAAATGCATAAGGCTTTATCATGATATTCATTACAACTGCAAAGTATTTCGTTATTGTAGTTACCGTACCTGTATTTGTGAGCTCAGGCTACTACCTCAATTTTTCACGTTATAGTGTTCCTCGTGAAACCATTGCATCCAAGGGTGGTATTCGTGTTGCTGTAAAACTCTTTTAACATCATAAAGGTGGCTTACACCGGATGACAGCTGCCATCCCCTGTGAATAGTAGATAGAAAATAGTGAAACAACTTCTGAGTCTTCAGTTTCTTGATCTCACGTACCTTTACCTGGCGTTGTAAGGTATTTACACAGCAGATTGGTGCCTCACAGTACTCGTGTATCTTAAAATAACAATCCGCATTGGCTCGGCGCTCAGTGCATCTCACTACTGGCATCAAATATTAACTACAACAAGCAAATCGACCTTGCAAGGCAAACTCGTCCTACGTCTCAACCAATACACTCATTGCCTCGTAATACTGCCTCAACTGTTGAAAATGACTCACAAGTACTCCACAAACATTCGTCTCCTTCTTCTTTCTTCTGCAGCAGCCCAGAGTTATGGAAGTAGTTAACATCCATTAAACGAATCTCTTGAGGTGTTAGACGTGTAGTCGGCCTTTCGATCTGCGACTCCTGAGAGTCGCCTCTCATAACGTTATTATGAAAAGTTTTCCTCACTCTGCATGCACTACAGTGTACCTAAGGAATTTTTATCTTACAAATCAGCCTCAGGTACGTCATTTTAATATAATATGTCTTTAGTATCGGCTATTTGCAACACATTTATCAGAGAGTATAAAAATACCACTGAATGTATAGTCGTACTCAAAAGTATCCGAAAGACCTAATTGCATTTCCCCTGATTCTCATGCAACCCGCATAACGCAGCAGTCTAGCAGGACCTCTAATCACTCCTCAATACAGTCGTTTGACTATTGAAAATGGTTCCAACAAGTCACCACTAGAAAACACTGCCCTGTATCGCAATAACTCAAGATGTAAAGTAATACCACGATACTACAAATATCAGGGAACACCTTATCACAGATAAGACTGTCCTTAAGGCTTGTAAGCTCACATATATTACAATAAGTGACATACCTGAAATGTTACTACTCTCATTATTTCGTCAGATAGGTAATGCACGTAAAAGGTCGTATTCATGATTTCCTCTTTAAAGTAACATACCGTACTTATTATTTAGCACAAAATGACATTAAAAATTTAAGTTATTCACGAGCACCTAGTTGAGAATATCTATGAATTTCAAATGACAGCCGGCCGCGGTGGTCTCGCGGTTCTAGGCGCGCAGTCCGGAACCGCGCGACTGCTACGGTCGCAGGTTCGAATCCTGCCTCGGGCATGGATGTGTGTGATGTCCTTAGGTTAGTTAGGTTTAACTAGTTCTAAGTTCTAGGGGACTGATGACCTAAGATGTTAAGTCCCATAGTGCTCAGAGCCATTTGAACCATTCAAATGACAAGACGAACCGTCTCGTTTTGCATATGATTTCAAACCCACGTCATGCAGACTAAGCAAATATTTGGTGACTGACGGAAACTGTCATTCCTGACTAGGCATACAGAGACTGATATACCGCAATTTTAGACAGTATCAGTTACGAAATGTCAACTTTACATTACATAACGTAAACATTTTTAACGGACGCGACTTCCTACCTAACATCTATTGTCCCTGTTAACGAATTATGAGAGATGTTAAATATCTCTTCTTTAAAAGTAACTTACTTGAAATGCCGTGAGGTAAAGCTCTGTATTGGACAGAGATTCGAACCCAGAACCTAATCGGATTGATATCGAAGCATAGTCAACTGTGACATATCGGATTTCTTCGGCAGGAGCTACATGTTTTAATTGAAGTGACGAAACATTAATTTTTTCCTTCCCAGGACTCTAACCCGGCATCTATCGCTGTCATATTCTAGAGAAAACGAATGTTAAATATAAGTTTGTTTCACCAGCTGCGACATGTGAGCGTGTTTGAACTAGAAATAACATGATAAAGAGTTCAGTGCTGACTGGGAATCGAACCCCACACATACCGTTGTTGACTACACACAAAGAGTCGTCAGCTACCGAATATTTCTCCACCAGGAGCTCGGAATAGCATTCTTGAACTTACAGTGATCTTGCAAATAGTTGCCGGCCGGTGTGGCCGTGCGGTTAAAGGCGCTTCAGTCTGGAACCGCGTGACCGCTACGGTCGCAGGTTCGAATCCTGCCTCGGGCATGGATGTGTGTGATGTCCTTAGGTTAGTTAGGTTTAATTAGTTCTAAGTTCTAGGCGACTGATGACCTCAGCAGTTGAGTCGCATAGTGCTCCGAGCCATTTTTTGCAAATAGTTCTGTGTCTCACTGGGAGTCAAAAACGTCAGATATCGTTAGTGTTGCCTACGAATGAAAATACATTAAAAATCAGAATTATTATCCACCAGCAGATAGGTGTTCCCATGCTAGAGCTTGATAATACATAATGAAAATGTAGTGCCGGGCCAGGATTCGAACCCATTCACCCGCAATATGTGCAGATGTTGAGGAATCTGGAGTTTTGAACAAACAACAAACTGTAGCCGAGCTATATTGTCACGAAAGGATCAAATTCCGCGTTAAGGGCGGTCTGAGTTGCATTCCCAGTTCAAAACCAATTTTATCGATATACAGAAGGTCAAATAGAAGATGGAATAAGTATCCTGTGACCCTACATAGCGTTTGTTTCGTCACTAGAAATAAATATCTAGTATAAGAAAGGTTACTGGTGATAGAGATTCTACATGTCTCCAGTACTGACTTCATTGCGGTTCAACCTAATGTCTACATGGTAGAGAAGGAATATCATGTTTAATATGAATTTCAGCCCGCAATGCCATTACGTATACCTTCTTCACTTGGCGTAGTCAGAAGAGAATAGAATCTGTCTCTCCCTATCAAAAATTATCGGCAGAAGTTGGAACCGAATCCACACCATAAGTACATGAACCTATCATCAATCCAACAGACGACCAAATCCTCTTCGCTGTGACTCATTTTTCTATCGTAACGCCGTTGCGCCACACTGGATGAGATTTCTGACACACAGGCTCCATGTAGTGGTTTGCAGCATGTTCAGCACATTCATTTACTTGGTTAACCTAATCGCCATGAACTAGGTGCCTCGGCAACCCAAAGCATACATTCGACTCTACCCCTTAATCACCGAAATAAAATCACGTAACTGCCACCTACACAGAACTACCAACAGAGTAAGAGGTAGAAATTCAAATAGAAAGTGTTCCTTTCCACTTGAGCTACTCTACTACGCTATTTGTGTGTAGAAAATGTCGTACAGTGCAAAAGAAAAGCTGTAACTGTCTGTCTCTCAGAAGTGTAGATCCGGCTATATTCATTATCTCACAGCACTGTGGAATGCGGAATTGTTGTTGACTTACGGACCTACGGTATTTATGTGTCAGTTAGTAGCGTAACGCTAAGTGTCATGCACAGTAGATAAGGCGTTGCGAGTTCGGGTCTATTCAGTGCAACATTTTTTAAAACGCAATTCTGCTGTCTGCTGAAGTTATCAGTCTTATAGAACTTTGAACATAATTCCCTTCACTTCTCATCCCAAAATAGTCGCATGTGGAAAAAGGGCTAACTTCTGCGACATTTTGTTCTTTTCAGGTTTAATAGACGGCCAAGCGGCAGATGCATCTCAAAACTGCTGTATTATGTATGCGGAGAGCGCATCTTGCCAAAATACTTCAGAAAAGTATTTTATACAGTAGCTGTCGTCTGGTAGTGGCATTTTATTCTTCCTCAAACCTTGTGTGACAGCTTTAACTCAGAACAAGTTTTCTACTTGCATGTAATCAATAAACTGCATGAGCATTGTCAGACTGTTATAGATAACACCAGAGAATTCGCATATAACGCTGATAATTAATTTCTCTCTCATGTTTACTAATGTTTTAACAACACTAAAAGAAACTTTAAGAAAATTGTGCACTGCATGATAAGACATGAAATGAAACTACCCGTGGTAACGTTATGACGAAAGTCTGCTTCAATAAAACTGAATATCTGTACACAAGAGTGCCTCTATCGGCACGAATTTGTAAAATACTACTCACTTAGATTCCGATTGGTATACTGTGTCATACTCAAGAGGTATGCAAATGCGACATGTCATAAATAATGTTATGTATTCCTAGAAACCCTTAATTTGTTTGAAGCGGAAAGAAGTGTTACCTGTTGTGCAGCATTGTAAGTTTTTCACTATTACATTATGAGCCTAAAATATTTACTTGCGAGTTCCTCATTGAGGTTTGATCTGGCTGCTTGTAGGTCTTTCACAGAAGGGATAGAAACGTTACAGTCAGCGAGACTGGAACAGGATACCATAAGAGACGATCTTTCACACGTCAGCAAATTACCGCAGAGTTAGCGAAGATATATGTGTCTTGGCTTCCTCTTACGAGGCCAATAGTGGCTAGAACTCGTAAAGCGCTATTTAAAGGACGAGATTAGTTGCGATTTCCACGTGCAAAGACTTTCCTGGGCTGAAAACTGTAAATTTAGATTTTGTTACACCTCAAGCGACAATAACCTAGATTATTCAATGTAAATGACAGGAAAAATCATGTGAAATCTGAGGCTTAATTCCGTGCATCCCAGGAGGTACTCGCCGATCACAGAGTTGCCAAACATACCTTGCCCTGCTACCAAATCTCAATTACAGTAGCAATAGGAAGAAGACGAACAGGTGTAATCCTACAGCCGGCTGAAAAGTGGACCATAGCTGGCGTCCCAAAGGCGCGGCTGCAACGGCTTGGAATACGCAATGTGTCTGATTCGCATTTATGTAACTAGGTTTAGGTACTGGCGAGTAGTTACCAATAATACTCAGAACTGACTGAAAACTAAGCATCGTAAACCAGTAACTCTCGTAGTTGTCTCTATATTTCTTTCGTAAGTGTACTCAAAACTAAGAAACACATTCACGGATGTTTTCGTGCCCGGCCGATAGTGGAGCGCAACTAACAAATAAAAATATAAAAAAATAATGTGTGTGTGTGTGTGTGTGTGTGTGTGTATGTGAGGTAAGAGAGTGAGTGAGAGAGAGTGAGAGAGAGACAAATGTAAAGTGGAATGAGAGAGAGAGTAAAAAAATGTTTTAAAGAAATTGAATCATCTTATGTAAAGAAATGTTTCATTAAAATTACACGTTCCACATCATTACACAATGTCGTATTCATGATCTATGGAACAAGTACTAATCTAATCTAATCACATTGCTGACTAGCCATGAAGAGTCATGAATTACCGAAATTTTCGCCAGTATCAGTAACCAAATCCAAACTTGAAAATAAAAGACGAAATTATTGTAATAAAGCGGGACTCCTATCAAGACCCTTTCGTCCCTGTTAACTAACCACGAGAGTTGACTGATATACCTCCATTCAGAAGTAGCAAAGTGTGCATGCATTTAAAGATGAAGCGCATTATGTGAAGTTCTGTGAAGGAGATACGAATTCAATATGTAATCGCGTTCTTTACTAAGTAAAATGAAATGTTACGTGTCGGTTTTTCTTACCAGTTGCAAGGTGTTTGAATCTATAATAAAGATACATTTTTTTATGCCTGAGCGACAATCGAACCACACACCTATCGTCCTTCTTTATCATCCACGAATACAGCTTAAGTATAAATTGCTTACTAACCAACAGTAAGATGTGTGCATGTTTGACCAGAAATAACGACACCTATTGCGATTGTTGACAACACAGGAACAGACATTAAAAATGCACGTTAATTTTCACTAGCACGCCGGTGTGCACGTGATAGGGCTTTAAATGAAATTACGAAAATTTTTGTACTGGATTAGGAATCTGACCCACATACTTACCTTTGGAGGAGACCTAGAGAAGATTGCAGTCATGGGAAAAGGAACGAATTTATTGAACCATACTGTTCCGAGAGATTCAGATCCTTGAAAGAGGAGACACTAATTCGAATCACAGTCCACCACCAAATTTTTCAACGTCACTAGTTCAATCAAGTACAAGTAAAATAAGAGCACTGTTCCTTAAATGGCTATCGGTTCATCAAATAAAAAAAATTTTTCTTACGTAAGTACTGGCGAAGGTATTTCTGTTACCATGACTTCCGCCTATGTCATTTCCCTAGTTGGTAATGAAGGCACGTGATGTTTAATGCGGATTCTGGATTATAACGTCTTTCTCTTGAGGTTACCAGAGGTAAAGTAAATCTGTTTGTGCCTCCTAAAAGTAAATGCCTGAACTCACGCATTGAACCTGTGATAGTTCGTTCCACCAGACCATTGTGGTCACATTTCCCAGCCCCAGGAGTGTGCCGCAACGGGTGATGTGCTTAGCTTACAAAATTAGTCACAGTGGAAAAAATGCTGGTCTTTTAAATCGTTATGTAGAAGCAAGCTTCTGACGTGGAGATTATGCTATTATCATGACAGCAGGATGTAAAGACCCTTCTAGGCATCATAGCCTCGATGTGAAGCCATTTTGAAATTTTCACTAATTCAGATAATTTCTTACTTCAAGAAAATACACTGTGAAGTGTGAAGTTATCGGATAATTCGATTATTACTGTCCTTATTACTATCAGTTTCTTCATACCGCTACTGGAACACATGTGCTTGAAGATCATTTAATGCTTTTTGGTCATTATAGAAGTAGTTGCCTAAGAACTGGTTCTTTCCCTGTCTACAGAATCCTTTTCATGTTAATATCGAACATCAGCAATTACTCGTAGATTACTTTAAAACTAAAGTAATTGATAAAGACTTTACTCGATAACAAAAACGCGCTGCCTTTCTTCATTTACTTGTGCCAAGAAATGGCTGTCGAATACTGCCAAACCAAAAGCCAAGGGATGCTACTGCCTTCTGATATACGTCGGTGTCAGTTCTTACATATGATTTGGTCGAGGTGACCTGTTTCAAATGCTGCGAGGGATTAGCCGAGCGGTCTAGGCGCTGCAGTGATGGACTGTGTAGCTAGTCCCGGCGGAAGTTCGAGTCCTCCCTTTGGGATGGGTGTGTGTGTGTTTGTCCTTGGAATAATTTAGGTGAAGTAGCGTGTAAGTTTAGGGACTGATAACCTTAGCAGTTAAGTCTCATAAGATTTCACACACATTTGAACATTTTTTTGTTTCAAATTGTGTGTGCCAGAGAATGTTTTAAAAAGTCAAACGTTTTCCTTTGCAATAAACCGAAAGATTTTCATTCTAAGCTATCCGAGTTGCACTGTGGTCCGAAAGCCACATTAAACTCTATGTTCCTCTATTAACTGGCTAGGTAAGTCAACTCAAAGGTCGGAGGAAAACAATGGCATACCACCTCCAACAAGGCAGTGCCTATTAAAGCACTGTGGTGTTCAAACCAAACTTCCGACTGATGAATGCTTTACTTTACTGTGGGTTCCAAAGTTAATGATCTTCGAGTTATTAACATTTTTGTGTTTTCGCAGTCTACTCGAAGCTGGCGAGGTGAGCGGACGTGCGATGTATACGTCCCCGCTGCTCCGGGCCAGCACCGAGGCGAGTGGTGAGTCAACACGGTGGGAATAGCCGTTGCTAGAGCAAGTTAGTCATGCACACGTGGTAACAATGGAATCTCATTTGCGTAAAAACAAAGAGCAAAAACAAAAAATCAACAAAAACACAAAACAACAAAAAAAAACACAAAACTAAACAAAAAAAGAAAAATATTAAAGCTTAGATGCTAGCCAAAGAAGGCCAAAAAGGTGAGCGTTTGGATGGGCTGTGTGGGGAGAAGAAAGACCCAAACAAAAAAAGGAAAGAAAAAACAAATAACAAAATATACAAAAAAAGTGGTCATGGTAGACTATGATGCTGTCGACCACAGTTACAATCTTGGTCATGGCTATGTTTCAGTCGAATACCTCTATGTGCCTTTCTGTATATTTCAAGATATACTTTTATACACTTGGTACGCATCCAAATTGATATCTGATACAGCTGTATTTAATAACACGAATCAGATTCGTTAACCGAGCAGTATATCGGACAACACGTCAGTGCAACGAGATTTAGTTAGTGTGTTGTGCATGCAGCAAGAAATATTTGTTTTTTGCTTGCTTCTGTGATAGATTTCACCCCACTGAATGAAAGCAAGGTCACGAATAGACTGTCAATAATTGAAATACCGCAAGAATACACATAAAAAGCGTATTTTTGCATTATATATCGCAATGAAAATAACTGTAAACAGATTATATGCCTACTTGCTTATTACTCGCGCTTCTCGATGCTTTCCTCAAAAAATAAAAACAGACAAAAACAGTAATGTATTTCAAATATCAGCTCGGTGACGTCATGTTCGCCTCGTGATGTTAATCAAGGATAGTTGATAGCTAATATCTCGTTGTACTAGCGATATGTATGGCTACAGGGTTATTTCTTTTCTCTCTGCAAACAACCAGGACCGAATTCAGTAACAAAGTGGTAAGAACAACTATGCAGTGCGCCAATTAAACACTCAGCCTTTCTTGGTTATTTTGTTAAGCGTTAACAATTGTCTGTAATGCAGTAAACATCCTTGATGACTGAATTGTTATTACTACTATTGTTATTGTTATTCGTCACCTCACAGCAGCTTCCCCATCACTCATTGCTGCCGATGCATGTAACGAATAGATCAGGATGAATGGAATGTGGGATGCTTCGTCACGGAGAATACACACATTTATCTCGGCGTCTTGTGTTCACGGTAATATGAAAATTTCAGTAAGAGAACACACACACACACACACACACAGACAGACACACAAACTCACACACACTTTCTTTTTTTACTTTTATTTGTCTGTTGTGCTCAACTATCGGCCAGGCACGAAAACCTCCTTGAATGTATTTCTTAATTTTGAGTACACTTACGAAAGAAATATAAAAACAGTATGAGAGTTACTGCTTTAAGATGCTTAGTTTTCAGTCAGTTCTGAGTATTATTGGTAACTACTTTCCAGTACCTGAACCTAGTTACAGAAATGCGAATCAGACGCATTACGTATTCCAGGCCGTGGGAGCCGCGTCTTTGAGATGCCAGCTATGGTCACTTCCCAGCCGGCTGTAGGATTACATCAGTTCGTCTTCTTCCTATTGGTACTGTAACTGAGATTTGGAAGCAGGGCAAGGTATGTTTGACAACTCTGTGATCGACGAGTTACTTCCTGGTGTGCACAGAATCAAGCCTCAAAGTTCGCTTGATTTTTCCTGCCATTTCCATTGAATAGTGGAGTTATTATCCCTTGAGGTGTATTGTAAATTTACGGTTTCCAGCCCAGGAAAATATTTGCACGTGGAAATCGCAACTAATGTCGCCCTTTAAATAGCGCTTCACGAGCTCTAGCCAATATTGGCCTCATAAGAGGAAGCCAAGACACACATCTCTTCGCTAGCTCTGTGGTAATTTGCTGACCTGTGAAAAAGGGTCTCTTATGGTACCTGTTCCAGTCTCGCTGACTGTAATGTTTCTGTTTCTTCTGTGAAAGAGTCACAAGCAGTCAGATCGAACATTGATAAGGACATCACAACATATTTCACAAATTGGTGCCGATAGAGGCAAGCTTTTGAACAGATACTCAGTTTCATTAAAAAAAGACTTCCGTCATAAGGTTACCACGGGTAGTTTCATTTCATGTCTTATAATACAGTGCACAATTTTCATAAGGTTTCTTTTAGTGTTGTTAAAACAATAGTAAACAAGAGAGAGAAATTAATCATTAACGATATATGCGAATTCTCTGAGGTTATCTAAAACAGTCTGACAATGCACATGCAGTTAATTGATTACATGAATGTAGAAAACTTGTTCTGACTTAAAGCTGTCAACCAGGTTTAAAGAAGAATAAAATGCCACGACCAGTCTACAGATAATGTACAAAATACTTTTCTGACGTATTTTGGCAAGATGCGCTCTCTGCATACATAATACAAAAGTAACGAGATGCATCTGCTGCCTGGCCGTCTATTAAACCTGAAAAGAACAGAATGTTGCAGAAGTTAGCCCTTTTTCCACATGCGACTATTTTGGGATGGGAAGTGAAGGAATTATGTTCAAAGTTACATTAGATTGATAACTTCAGCAGACTGCAGAATTCCGTTTTAAAAAATGTAGCAGTGAATGTACCCGTTACGCTACTGTTGTTGTTGTTGTTGTTGTTGTTGTGGTCTTCAGTCCAGAGACTGGTTTGATGCAGGTAGCTCTCCATGCTACTCTATCCTGTGCAAGCTTGTTCATCTCCCAGTACCTACTGCAACCTACATCCTTCTGAATCTCTTTAGTGTATTCATCTCTTGGTCTCCCTCTGCGATTTTTACCCTCCACGCTGCCCTCCAAAACTAAACTGGTGATCCCTTGATGCCTCAGAATATGCCATACCAACCGATCCCTTCTTCTAGTCAAGTTGTGCCACAAATTTCTCTTCTCTCCAATTCTATTCAATACCTCCTCGTTAGTTACATGATCTACCAATCTAATCTTCAGCATTCTTCTGTAGCACCACATTTCGAAAGCTTCTATTCTCTTATTGTCTAAGCTATTTATCGTGCTCGTTTCACTTCTATTCATGGCTAGACTCCATACAAATACTTTCAGAAACGACTTCCTGACACTTAAATCTATACTCGATGTTAACAAATTTCTCTTCTTCAGAAACGCTTTCCTTGCCATAGCCAGTCTACATTTGATATCCTCTCTACTTCGACCATCATCAGTTATTTTGCTCCCCAAATAGCAAAACTCCTTTACTACTTTAAGTGTCTCATTTCTAATCTAATTCCCTCAGCATCACCCGACTTAATTCGACTACATTCCATTATCCTCGTTTTGGTTTTGTTGATGTTCATCTTATATCTTCCTTTCAAGACACTGTCCATTCCGTTCAACAGCTCTTCCAAATCCTTTGCTGTCTCTGACAGAATTACAATGTCATCGACGAACCTCAACGTTTTTGTTTCTTCTCCGTGGACTCTAATACCTACTCCGAATTTTTCTTTAGTTTCCTTTACTGCTTGCTCAATATACAGATTGAATAACATCGGGGACAAGCTACAACCCTGTCTCACTCCCTTCCCAACCGCTGCTTCCCTTTCATGCCCCTCGACTCTTATAACTGCCATCTGGTTTCTGTACAAATTGTAAATAGCCTTTCGCTCCCTGTATTTTACCCCTGCCACCTTTAGAATATGAAAGAGAGTATTCCAGTCAACATTGTCAAAAGCTTTCTCTAAGTGTACAAATGCTAGAAATGTAGGTTTGCCTTTCCTTAATCTATTTTCTAAGATAAATCGTAGGGTCAGTATTTCCTCACGTGTTCCAACATTTCTGCTGAATATAAACTGATCTTCGCCGAGGTCGGCTTCTACCAGTTTTTCCATTCGTCTGTAAAGAATTCGCCTTAGTATATTGCAGCTGTGACATATTAAATTGATAGTTCGGTAATTTTCACATCTGTCAACACCTGCTTTCTTTGGGATTGAAATTATTATATTCTTCTTGAAGTGTGAGGGAATTTCGCTTGTCTCATACATCTTGCTCACCAGATGGTAGAGTTTTGTCAGGACTGGCTCTCCCAAGGCCGTCAGTAGTTCCAATGGAATGTTGTCTACTCCCGGGGCCTTGTTTCGACTCAGGTCATTCAGTGCTCTGTCAAACTCTTCACGCAGTATCGTATCTCCCATTTCATCTTCATCTACATCCTCTTTCATTTCCATAATATTGTCGTCAAGTACGTCTCCCTTGTATAGACCCTCTATACTCCTTCCACCTTTCTGCTTTCCCTTCTTTGCTTATAACTGGGTTTCCATCTGAGCTCTTGATATTCATACAAGTGGTTCTCTTTTCTCCAAAGGTCTCTTTAATTTTCCTGTAGGCAGTATCTATCTTACCCCTAGTGAGATAAGCCTCTACATCCTTACATTTGTCCTCTAGCCATCCCTGCTTAGCCATTTTGCACTTCCTGTCGATCTCATTTTTGAGACGTTTGTATTCCTTTTTACCTGCTTCATTTACTGCGTTTTTATATTCTCTCCTTTCATCAATTGATTTCAATATTTCTTCTGTTACCCAAAGATTTCTACTAGCCCTCGTCTTTTTACCTACTTGATCCTCAGCTGCCTTCACTACTTCATCCCTCAGAGCTACCCATTCTTCTTCTACTGTATTTCTTTCCCCCATTCCTGTCAATTGTTCCCTTATGCTCTCCCTGAAACTCTGTACAATCTCTGGTTTAGTCAGTTTATCCAGGTCCCATCTCCTTAAATTCCCACCTTTTTGCAGTTTCTTCAGTTTTAATCTACAGTTCATAACCAAAAGATTGTGGTCAGAGTCCACATCTGCCACTGGAAATGTCTTACAATTTAAAACCTGGTTCCTAAATCTCTGTTTTACCATTATATAATCTATCTGAAACTTTCTAGTACCTCCAGGATTCTTCCACGTATACAGCCTTCTTTTATGATTCTTGAACCAAGTGTTAGCTATGATCAAGTTATGCTCTGTGCAAAATTCTACCAGACGGCTTCCTATTTCATTTCTCTCCCCCAATCCATATTCACCCACTATGTTGCCTTCTCTTCCTTTTCCTACTCTCGAATTCCAGTCACCCATGACTATTAAATTTTCGTCTCTCTTCACTACCTGGATAATTTCTTTTATCTCATCATACATTTCATCGATTTCTTCATCATCTGCAGAACTAGTTGGCACAGAAGCTTGTACTACTGTAGTAGGCATGGGCTTCGTGTCTATCTTGGCCACAATAATGCGTTCAGTATGCTGTTGGTAGTAGCTTACCCGCACTCCTATTTTTTATTCATTGTTAAACCTACTCCTGCATTACCCCTATTTGATTTTGTATTTATAAACCTGTATTCACCTGACCAAAAGTCTTGTTCCTCCTGCCATCGAACGTCACTAATTCCCACTATATCTAACTTCTACCTATCCATTTCCATTTTTAAATTTTCTAACCTACCTGCCCGATTAAGGTATCTGACATTCCTCGCTCCGATCCCTAGAACGCATTTTTCTTTCTCCTGATAACGACGTCCTCTTGAGTAGTCCCCGCCCGGAGATCCGAATGGGGGACTATTTTACCTCCGGAATATTTTACCCATGAGGACGCCATCATCATTTAACCATACAGTAAAGCTGCATGCCCTCGGGAAGAATTACGGCTGTAGTTTCCCCTTGCTTTCAGCCGTTCGCAGTACCAGCACAGCAAGGTCGTTTTGGTTAGTGTTGCAAGGCCAGATCAGTCAATCATCCAGACTGTTGCCCTGCAACTACTGAAAAGGCTGCTGCCCCTCTTCAGGAACCACACGTGTGTCTGGCCTCTCAACAGATACCCCTCCGTTGTGGTTGCACCTACGGTACGGCCATCTGTATCGCTGAGGCACGCAAGCCTCCCCACCAACGGCAAGGTCCATGGTTCATGGGGGTAGGTGAAGTTGGATAAAGTATAATAATATTCCACTCTTTAATCACTACTCTACAAAATCATGAAGCCTACTGATAGTTATTTTAAAGTGGAGCTCTGCAAATGAAACTTTGTTTTTTTCTCGGTTGATCCATTGTAATGTCTACGTCAGAGGAAGCACATCGGATAGGCTATGATCTTTCTGATAACTATCACATACCAGATAAAGCTACTCTGTTTTAATGGTCTCTACAACGAATGAGGGCCATATTGCCATCTGTAATTACACCAGTGACAAAGACATTACAATGAGATGGACCGTATTAATTTCTTGAGGCAATGCATTTTTTTATATACCGCCTAATAAATTTTCTTAGTGGATAAAGAATTCAAACTCTAACATGTAACCAAGCAATTTAACCTCATTACTCTTCTGCACCAAGTCTGTATGTTACAGAATGGTACTGACGCCATGGTGGTCTTCGCTCTATTCCTACAAATTCCCCTCTCACTGTTGTAAAGGTGTGAGATAATCCTATTTTCATGATAACAGCTACAGTCTTCAATTGGCTGATTATTTACGAGAATCATAGATCACGCCTTTATCCTGAGTTACGTTGCCGAACATATCAACTGAATAAATTATGCACACAATTTTTGAGAATGTAGAATTTTATTTTTACGACCACATGCTGGTCATACACAGATTTGTAACTAGCTAGTTTTTTCTACTCTGAAATTCTTTTACAACAGGGAAGGGATAGATAAGTTGACACACATTTAATCTGAATTCATAAACACTATTGCTTTCTGACAGAAAGACAGTTTATTTCCTTGACAAAGTTATCGAAGTTTTATATGTGTGTATTTCTCTCTGTTCTGCTTTTAATTCTCTAGACCGTACCGCTAAGTGTTCCTTTTTCTTCTGGTACTATGTTTGGATATATCTCTGTTACTCAAATGGATTGTGGATAACAAATTTTAATAATTAATAAACGTACTGTGAGGATACTTGTACAGAGGCTTGCAAAATGTGCCAGTATGAGTATCTCACACAATGCGGATTACTTCCTTTTGCTCAACGAATCCATTTTGCTCAATGAATAATTGCTCATAATATCCCATTTTACTTCAAAGAAAGAAGTCATGCAGAACGTACTACTTGTTGATTTTCATATCCCTACAATTTTAAAATGATCTTACGAAAAAAAAACAAAGTTATCCCTACAAGGTGACATAAGGGAAATAAAGCGTTCGCAAGTTTCTGCAGCCATGCTGAAGAAACCACCTATGCATATGACTCAGATGATTTTGAACAGCATGGGCAATTCAGAACATAGTAAGTAGCCTTGTGTCAGTGTTTCTGAACGCAATAAAGAACTGCATGCTTGTATTATACTTTATCTTCCGAATATAAATTGCAATTATTTGCCAGCCGTGGTGGCCGAGCGGTTCTAGGCGCTTCAGTCTGGAACCGCGCGACCGCTACGGTCGCAGGTTCGAATCCTGCCTCGGGCATGGATGTGTGTGATGTCCTTAGGTTAGTTAGGTTTAAGTAGTTCTAAGTTCTAGGGGACTGATGACCTCAGAAGTTAAGTCCAATAGTGCTCAGAGCCATTTGAATTTTTGAAATTATTTGATTTGTGTATGTTAATATCCTTCAAAGTAATGTTGTAGAATTGTTATTCTCGAACTGCTAATGGCACTATTATAAATACTTCCGTCTCTTTAAAAGTGGCTGACTTGGTTTAATAACATCCCGTAACGACATTCAGAATCTAAATAATTAATGGTAAGCACATTTATTTACGTGATATAATTTAAGGCTTAGGGCAGCTGTAGCAAGGGAGAAATTTAAGTAGACAATAATAAAAAGTGTTCTGTTATATCGATGAACGTCTTCCAACGACAGTATATATATCTAATGGTAACAAAGAGAAGAACTGAAATACAGGATGTGTCAAGCAAAATTTAACACCCCTTTTATTTGGTGTTCAGAATATCGAAGGGAAGTTTTAGCTGTAAGAATATTAAGCATGTAAAAGAGTTTTATGGAAGTGAATTTCACCCTCGTCGGGTCGAAGTATATAGAGTGTAAGAAAACGACTGGATTAAAGTGTTTATTGAAAAAAAAAACATTTATTATGTGATAAAATGCTACGAGTGCAGCGTTTTCCTGCTAGGATTCCATGAAGGCTTTGGTACTAGTGATGCTCAGAGAAGGTGTTCAAACTGTGATGGATGTTGTTTCAGAAATGTCGTCCATACACATTAACGCCTATCTCGCATCTGCGTGCTAATGATTGTCTAAGACGCTGGAAACAACCTTCTCTTTCACGAATGAGTGCTGGAGGTTCATGCAAAAGGCAACCAACTCTTCTGAAATGTCTATTGACGTGTCGTACATTAAACACTTCAGCTTCCCACAATAAGAAATACACAGCTGTGAGATCGGGAGAGCGTGGTGGTCACGGTGCTGGCCTATCCGTCCCAACACAAGAGCTGGAATACATATTGTATGAGTGGTTTCAGATAGCAGTGGCAAAGTGTGGTGGGGTCATGTCAGACTAACACATTAATCGTTGCCTTACTGCTAGCAGGACATTCTGCAACATTTCTGGAGTGCCGCACGGAGAAAGGTACGGTTAGACAGAATACACAGCCGAATCAGATAGTCGTCAACAATACCAGTCACAAATACCGGGTGATCAAAAAGTCAGCGTAAATTTGAAAACTGAATAAATCACGCCATAATGTAGACAGAGAGGTACAAATTGGCACACATGTTTGGAATGACATGGGGTTTCATTAGAACCAAAAAAATACAGAAGGTCAAAAAATGTCCGACAGATGGCCCTTCATCTGGTCAGAATAGCAATAATTAGCATAACAAAGTAAGACAAAGCAAAGATGATGTTCTTTAGAGGAAATGCTCAATATGCCCACCATCATTCCTCAACAATAGCTGTAGTCGAGGAATAATGTTGTGTACAGCACTGTAAAGCATGTCCGGAGTTATGTTGAGGCACTGGCGTCGGATGTTGTCTTTCAGCATCCCTAGAGATGTCGGTCGATCACGATTCGCTTGCGACCTCAGGTAACGCCAAAGCCAATAATCGCGCGGACTGAGGTCTGGGGACCTGGGAGGCCAAGCATGACGAAAGTGGCGGCTGAGCACACGATTATCGCCAAAGGACGTGCGCAAGAGATCTTCCACGCGTCTAGCAATATGGAGTAGAGCGCCATCCTGCCTAAACATCGTACGTTCCAGCAGGTGTTTATCAGCCAGGCTGGGGATGATGCGATTCTGTAACATATCGGATTACCTCTCACCTCTCACCTGTAGCAGTTACAAAACCAAAATCACGCATTTCTTCGAAGAATAAAGGCCCGATAACGGTAGATGTGGTAAATCCAACCCGTACCGTGACTTTCTCGTCGTGCAATGAAGTTTCCACGACAGTTCTAGGACTTTCGGTAGCCAAAATTCTGCAGTTGTGGGCGTTGACAGACTCTCGGAGCGTGAAATGAGATTCGTCGGTCCACAACACGTTACGCAACCAATCGTCATGTTCCGCCATCATTTAAAACGCCCACACCGCAAATGCCCTCCGTTTCACTAAATCGCCAGGTAACAGTTCATGATGCCGATGGATTTTGTACGAATAGCATCGGAGGGTACGCCTAAGTGCCAACCAAACATAGTGTATGGAATGCCGGTTCGACGTGCGACTGCACGAGCGCTGACTTCCCCGTGCATAGACGAATCCGCTACGGGCTCCATTTCTTCCTGAACTGTCTCAGCAGCATTACGCCTTCTGCTCGGTCGGCCACTACGGGGTCTATCGTCTAAACAACCCATGGCTTCGAAATCAATCTCGCCACAGCTGCATTTGTCAACGGACCTTTACCCGTTCGAATCCTCTTCCTATGGCGATAGGATCGTAACGCTGTACTGGCACATTCCCCATTCTGATAATACAGCTTCACTAAAAGCGCCTTTTCAGGTTACGTCAACATGCTGCGATTGCTGGCGGATCTGATTCTCTCTCTCATTATAGCTCCTTTTATACACGATTGTCATGCGCAGTCACTGACGTTTTGCTGTCCAGCGCCATATGTCGGACATTTTGTGAACTTTGTTTTTTCTTCTTCTAATAAAACCCAATGTCATCCCAAGCATGTGTGTCAATTTTTACGTCTCTGTCTACATTATTCGGTGGTATATTAAGTTTTCAAGTTTACACTGAATTTTTGATCAACCGGTATATGATAAATTTCCCTATATGGTGTAAAATTCGAGTTGCCCTAAAATTTTTTAGCTCCCAGACGCGGCTCTTATCAATTTTAAACTGTGAACGTGGCCTGAGGAAAATCCAGCATCATGCTCTCCAGGAACACCCGGCACACAAACGGCGCGCTTATCACATTTGTGTTATATAACAGAAGTATTTCTCGACAAGTGCTACAGGATATTGGTCCTGGCAGTGGACACATTTCGGTCTTCTTTCCACCTTTCCGCGCTGTAGAATATAACGTGTACAGGCCCTGAGAAGTAACAGTGACGCTTTTGATTGTCGATGAGTACTGCGAAGTCTCTCCTGTTTAACTGCTGTTGCTGTAGTAGGTTGTTTCTCACAGGATTCCACAATACGAATTTTATTTGTTAGGGTGTGTGTAAAGAGCCCGCCATGGACGCAACTCGAGAGTGCTGTCAGAGGTATTTGGAACGAGAAGGGAAGCCGTTTGTGCAGACACGTTTCTGGCTCTAGTACAAAAATCTCAGAACACTGTGCTGGTTATAGAACATGCAAGTCGACACAGTAGTATGTCAACGGCCGCTAGTGAGTTACGAATCGCATGCAGCACGGCACATCGCATTCTGGAAGGCTCAAAAATACACTTGTGCCGCTGGCCGGTACACAAAAGACTTTAAGAGGACGACTAGGTCAATCTGCTAATCTTTTATGAGCGGGTATTAAACCAACCTATTGAATTTCTTAAAGAGGAGGAGGAGATTAGTGTTGAATGTCCCACGATAACGATGTCATTAGAGACGGAGCACGAGCTCGGATTAGGAAAAGATAGGGAAGGAAATCGGCCGTGCCCTTTCAAAGGAACCATCCAGGAATTTTGCTTGAAACGATTCAGGGAAATCACGGAAAACCTAAATCAGGATGGCCGGACGCGGGGTTGAACCGTCGTCATCCCGTATGCGAGTCCAGTGTGCTAACCACTCCGCCACGCCGCTCGGTTTTCTTAAAGACATTCAGGTCACAGGCAAGTCAACATTTTGCAGAACTGGTGTGTCAGATCATACTTCTGAACACTGCTGGGCTACCCTGCAACCTCGCCGGCTGTGTGAGGTAGAACATCAACCGCGATCCATCATCAGTTGTTCGGATGGTGCACACAGTCACCGCACTGCACACGATTTCTTATCCAGTAAAACAGTAAGCAGGTGTGAAGATGTCCCTTGGTTAGATAGGTCACCCGATCTGTCTATCCTCGACTTCCATTCGACCTGTCTGTATTCGACTTCCACTTCTGGAGGCAAATAAAGAATATTTTTTACGGAGAAAAATGTGAAAAACGTGAAGACATGAAAAATCTCATCAGGCCGCCTTCTCTGTACTTTATAGGTCACTTGGTATATTGTATGTAACAGCCAGCGTTGTTTACGGACTACAACTGTGTTGAGAACAGAACGTTGGTTTGCTTGAATACCTAGAATAAGCAACTGACGCAATTAAACAGTGATTAATTTATGTTACCTCTTTTTATGTTACCTATTTTTACTTTTATGTTTTTTTCCTTATGATCTTTGGCTTCTTTAGTAACAGTGTAATAAAGAAATACTGTTCATGCAATGTGGACTGTTGATAGATAATGTCTCCACAACGAAGAGTCAATAATAAAGTAGAAAAATAAGCTTATTGTTACTTGTTGTTGTGGTCTTCAGTCCAGAGACTGGTTTGATGCAGCTAGCTCTCCATGCTACTCTATCCTGTGCAAGCTTGTTCATCTCCCAGTACCTACTGCAACCTACATCCTTCTGAATCTCTTTAGTGTATTCATCTCTTGGTCTCCCTCTGCGATTTTTACCCTCCACGCTGCCCTCCAACACTAAATTCGTGATCCCTTGATGCCTCAGAATATGCCATACCAACAGATACCTTCTTCTAGTCAAGTTGTGCCACAAATTTCTCTTCTCTCCAATTCTATTCAATACCTCCTCGTTAGTTATATGATCTACCCATCTAATTTTCAGCATTCTTCTGTAGCACCACATTTCGAAAGCTTCTATTCTCTTATTGTCTAAGCTATTTATCGTGCTCGTTTCACTTCTATTCATGGCTAGACTCCATAGAAATACTTTCAGAAACGACTTCCTGACACTTAAATCAATACTCAATGTTAACAAATTTCTCTTCTTCAGAAACGCTTTCCTTGCCATAGCCAGTCTACATTTGATATCCTCTCTACTTCGACCATCATCAGTTATTTTGCTCCCCAAATAGCTAAACTCCTTTACTACTTTAAGTGTCTCATTTCTAATCTAATTCCCTCAGCATCACCCGACTAAATTCGACTACATTCCATTATCCTCGTTTTGCTTTTGTTGATGTTCATCTTATACCCTCCTTTTATGACACTGTCCATTCCGTTCAACCGCTCTTCCAAGTCCTTTACTGTCTCTGACAGAATTACAATGTCATCGGCGAACCTCAAAATTTTTATTTCTTCTCCATGGATTTTAATACCTACTCCGAATTTTTCTTTTGTTTCCTTCACTGCTTGCTCAATATACAGATCGAATAACATCGGGGATAGGCTACAACCCTGTCTCACTCCCTTCCCAACCACTGCTTTCCTTTCGTGCCCCTCGACTCTTATAACTGCATCTGGTTTCTGTACAAATTGTAAATAGCCTTTCGCTCCCTGTATTTTACCCCTGCCACCTTCAGAATTTGAAAGAGAGTAATTCAGTCAACATTGTCAAAAGCTTTCTCTAAGTCTACAAATGCTAGAAACGTAGGTTTGCCTTTCCTTCATCTATTACTTATGGAATGTAAATCATTTGTAGAACTTCCCTTTGCTAATAGGTAAATAATTTTGTGCGTTTTTAATAATTTCACTTGCCACTCAAAATGCAATAACTTAAGTAAATCTTTTCCTCTACTTTCTGCTATGTTCCCTTAATGCCAGATCTTAAAGAGTAACAATAAATAATATCGTGTTAGGGATACGGAAATTGAAACACCAGACCGGTCCATCAGATTGTACAGAAAGTGATACTGCATTCTGCTGCGTTATTATGTGGCTACGTGGACTGCTCTCTATCAGTCTCTAACGCAGTATGCGGTCACAACTGAACCGGAAAGATGGATAAACATTTGTTCGCCATGCCTTCGTTGCTCCACTTGCCCCGCCTCGTTTGCCGCCTACCCCCCCTTCCCCCCACCCCCCTGTCTGCTACTGTCCCGAAAAACTACTCAGGTTGCTGCGTATTGGTTATTCTTCGTGTTTTACCGCCCCTGTTAATATATGGCGATAAAACGAGTATCGCAATAGACAAATTTGGAACCGCACTACCAAATGGGCTGGTAAAATTTTGGTTTCAATATCGTTTTCTTTCTAACGAAAAACAAACTGACACATTTCGTTGAGAGTACAATTCGCATGGAAGACGTGATGAACAGTGTCTATTTGGGCGGACTCCAGCTACAAATTGCAAAAACTAGATTACAGTATCTGCCGAAACACCATAGAAAATGCGCTGGCCAGTCTTAGGAGACAGACCATGTGGTGTCACCGCCAGACACCACACTTGCTAGGTGGTAGCCTTTAAATCGGCCGCGGTCCGTTAGTATACGTCGACCCGCGTGTCGCCACTATCAGTGATTGCAGACCGAGCGCCGCCACACGGCAGGTCTAGTCTAGAGAGACTCCCTAGCACTCGCCCCAGTTGTACAGCCGACTTTTCTAGCGATGGTTCACTGTATATAGACGCTCTCATTTGCAGAGACGACAGTTTAGCATAGCCGCAGCATATATCGTCAATAGCGACGTGCATCATTAATGGATTAAAGTTAAGTATCAAACTAATTACGTCCGCTTTCTGAATTCTAATTCCTTGTCATGTTGCAGACCTCACGTCAGTATATTCCTTCCCTCCTCACGCCAGCCTGCGTGAGCTAAAACGCGTGCATTTCAGCCTCCTCTAGTAACACGGTGTTGGATCTTCAGCCAACACAACAGACCATGTATACATTATATTCCTCTGCTACGGCACTTTAAGTTTTACAATGTAATTATACCATGCATAGATACATGCCTCCCTTCATTAGATGTCATCTAAATTTCGTTGCTAGACCTCTCCTTTCATAACAGAGCGAGGAATTTTAGAAGGGATGAACGAATGAATAGCCGTGCTACTAGTATTTTGAGAAGAAAACCTTCACGGAGCTGCTACGAAGTACACTAACGAAAAAGAATGGAAATGGATGTGTGTTATTTCCCAAAGGTCACGTGACCTGAAACATTTTACGACGGGCATTACGGAAAACAATCTGCACTCTCGTTGTACATCACTGTAACGGTCGTCAACTTTTACAACAGGATCCTGAGCAGCCTTGACGGAGAACCGCTAATGAAGAGATAGTGCGGCCCGTAGCAGTGGAGAAGAGATTCCGGCGCGAGGAATCCGAGGCGCGCAGACTCACGAAGTGGCGGCAGCAGTACAGAGAGAGGCGGAGGGCGCGGATGGCCGCCGGAATTGATATTTATGGTCGAGTGCTCCCTCCAAGAAAAAGGATAATAGGGCCGCTATGCAGATTTTCCATTATAGCAGGGGGAGGGCGAGCGGTACGAGACGTTGGCGGGTATGAGAAGGGATTAGACCGAGGGTGAGTGCCGAGACGGAATGTCGTCAAAGTGCACCCTGAGAGGCGGAGGGGCGGCCCGCCCCGAGAGGCGCGCAGAGTTCACGGCAGCCACAGTCAGTCGATAGGCGGCTCTTAATGCTGCGAATGTTGCCCGTTAGTTGTAAGCTTCAAATTACACAGGAGCCCCTTGTACAGTCTCAACTGCAGAGCTCATGTCGTAAACTCCTATCGTGGTGAAACCCCTGTGCTACGAGAGCCCTCGACCAAAACCATGTCTTATAGTTTTACAGCCACAACCGTATAAAATCTTTATATTATAAGATCCGCAACCGGAAGAGGTGGCCAGTAACGGTCATAAAGTCACAGCTTTGCTGGGCTCCATTTCCGCTAAGAAAAAAAAGATGGTATTATCGCAATGGGTGTCATACTGAAAATTGGTAGTTCGGATTTGTCATTTTACTAATACCAGCCGGCCGCGGTGGTCTTGCGGTTCAAGGCGCTGCAGTCCGGACCCGTGGGACTGCTACGGTCGCAGGTTCGAATCCTGCCTCGGGCATGGATGTGTGTGATGTCCTTAGGTTAGTTAGGTTTAAGTAGTTCTAAGTTCTAGGGGACTGATGACCTCAGAAGTTAAGTCCCATAGAGCTCAGAGCCATTTGAACCATTTGAACTAACACCAAAGTGTTTATTTTCGGACATTATGCGTGTAGCATTTTGTCTCACAGCATTTTCAAAAACGGAAACAAATTTTATGTAAATACGATTCCAACGCCGCTGCTGAATGAAATCGTTTTATTTGCTACAGTAGTCCTATTTCGGCAAATATGCATAGTCATGTTAATGGTATATAATTCTGGTATAGTATTTCTAGTACTATAGGTCAATATTAATTAGAAGACATTGTTGTTGTTGTGGTCTTCAGTCCTGAGACTGGTTTGATGCAGCTCTCCATGCTACTCTATCCTGTGCAAGCTTCTTCATCTCCCAGTACTTACTGCAACCTACATCCTTTTGAATCTGCTTAGTGTATTCATCTCTTGGTCTCCCTCCAATGCTAAATTTGTGATCCCCTGATGCCTCAGAACATGTCCTACGAGCCGATCCCTTCTTCTAATCAAGTTGTGCCACAAACTCCTCTTCTCCCCAATTCTATTCAATACCTCCTCATTAGTTATGTGATCTAATCTTCAGCATTCTTCTGTAGCACCACATTTCGAAAGCTTCTATTCTCTTCTTGTCCAAACTATTTATCGTCCATGTTTCACTTCCATACATGGCTACACTCCATACAAATACTTTCAGGAATGACTTCCTGACACTTAAATCTATATTCGATGTTAACAAATTTCTCTTCTTCAGGAACGCTTTCCTTGCCAATGCCAGACATTATTATAAAAATAATACAAGCGTCTGCTGTGTTCGACATTCATACGTTATCGTGGTTCGACAGCTGTTCTTTTGTTTTATTTACACTCCATTAGTGTTCTTCGAGTAATAGCGCTTGGTTCTACTATCGGGTTGTTGCGGAAGTTCCTAGCGTTTTACCGTAAGTTTAATAAACAGATAGATACACATAACAGAGACCTTAAACATCAATAATATATTCTCCTTCACTAATTACACTACTGGCCATTAAAATTGCTACACCAAGAAGAAATGCAGATGATAAACGGGTATTCATTGGGCATATATATTATACTAGAGCTGACATGTGATTACATTTTCACGCAACTTGGGGGCATAGATCCTGAGGAACCAGTACCCAGAACAACCATCTCTGGCCGTAATAACGGCTTGATACGCCTGGGCATTGAGTCAAACAGAGCTTGGATGGTGTGTACACGTACAGCTGCCCATGCAGCTGCAACACGATACCACAGTTCATCAAGAGTAGGGACTGGCGTATTGTGACGAGCCAGATGCTCGGCCACCATTGACCAGACGTTTTCAATTGGTGAGACATCTGGCAAATGTGCTGGCCAGGGCAGCAGTCGAACATTTCCTCTGTCCACAAAGGCCCGTACAGGACCTGCAACATGCGGTCGCACATTAACCTGCTGAAATGTAGGGTTTCGCAGGGATGGAATGAAGGGTAGAGCCAGGGGTCGTAACACTTCTGAAATGTAACGTCCACTGTTCAAAGTACCGTCAATGCGAACAAGAGGTGACCGAGACATGTAATCAATGACATCCCATACCATCACGCCCGGTAATACGCCAGTATGGCGATGACGAATACACGCTTCCAATGTGCGTTCACCACGATGTCGCCGAACACAGATGCGACATTCGTGATGCTGTAAACAGAACCTTGATTCATCCGAAAAAATGACGTTTTGCCATTCGTGCCCCCAGGTTCGTCGTTGAGTACACCATCGCAGGCGCTCCTGTCTGTGATGTAGCGTCAAGGGTAACCGCAGCCATGGTCTCCGAGCTGATAGACCATGCTGCTGCAAACGTCGTCGAACTGTTCATGCAGATGGTTGTTGTCTTGCAAATGTCCCCATCTGTTGACTGAGGGATCGAGACGTGGCTGCACGATCCGTTACAGCCATGCGGATAAGATGCCTGTCATCTCGACTGATAGTGATACGAGGCCGTTGGGATCCAGCACGGCGTTCCGTATTACCCTCCTGAACCCACCGATTCCATATTCTGCTAACAGCCATTGGATCTCGACCAACGCGAGCAGCAATGTCGCGATACGATAAACTGCATTCGCGATAGGCTACAATCCGATCTCTATCAAAGTCGGAAACGTGATAGTATGCATTTCTCCTCCTTACACGAGGCATCACAACAACGTTTCACCAGGCAACGCCGGTCAACGGCTGTTTGTGTATGAGAAATCGGTTGGAAGCTTTCCGCATGTCAGCACGTTGTAGGTGTCGCCACCGGCGCCAACCTTGTGTGAATGCTCTGAAAAGCTAATCATTTGCATTTCACAGCATCTTTTTCCTGTGGTTAAATTTCGCTTCTGTAGCACGTCATCTTCGTGGTGTAGCAATTTTAACGGCCAGTAATGTACAACAGTCTGCCGACGTTGAAGTAACTTATCGATACCGTGACTGTAGAAATCACCTGGTTTTGAGGCTAAGAATTCGTCGAGCTATGTTCGGAGCGCATTTTCATCCGAAAAGGAAGTTCGTTGAAGGTTGTTCGATAGAGGGCGGGAAAGGTTAAAGTCTGCAGATGCAAGGTCAGTTATGTAAGTTGGTTGCGGAATGAGTTCCCAATTCCCAACCAAACCCAACTTCTGTGTACTGTAGTTTTGAGTCTAGCAGAATGCGGTGAGGAGGGGGGGGGGGTGTTATCGTGAAGCGACATCACTTCACGCAGGCCTCCTGGTCGTCGTTCTCAGTTGTTTATAGTAAATGCCAGCAGCGATGGTTACATCTCGGGGAAGCAATTCATAGTACACCACATCCCCTCGCTGTTCCACCAGATGCATAACATTATCTTTGCTGTTCCACCAGATGCATAACGTTATCTTTTGTGGATGAGCGCAGGCCTTTGTGCAGGAAGTTGCTGCTTTGTCTAGGGTCAACATTTCCCTTCTTTCCCTTGTGTTAGAATGAAGACATAATCTTTCCTCGCCAGTAACGGTACACGATTGGAATGGTGGGTGTTCTTCACGAGCCAATTGATGACTAGCAAGCAGTGGTACAGATATGGCCACCCGCTATTTTTGTGATCTTGGCTCAGAGAATCCGGTACCCATACACCCGATTTTTGAACCTTCGCCAATGCATGAATTGTGAAATGTGTTGCACTATGGTGGGACGATCACCGTTCGTCACACTTGCCAGTTTTCGAGCACAGTCACGTGGATCATTGGGATTTAATGAGTTTAAAAAATTTTCATCAAACTCCGGAGGTCTTCCTGAACGTGGAAAATCATTAACGTCAAAGTGAACCTCCTTAGAACGAGAAAACCATTTTCTTCCTGTGACCTGTCCAATGACTTGCCTCCCTTGCTGATGTTCCTCCGCTGCTCTCACGCCTCTATTGAACTGAAACAGAAGACTTTCGGAAATGTTCCGATTTTTCCACTTGGCACTCCATTTTCTAGCGTCCACAGCTCCGCTCACTATGTCGAAATCATATAATAACATTACGTAAACTCAAATAGCAACAGTGAACTACAAATAAAAAATGACAACGATGAATAAACTCTTAGTAATGGAAATACCAGCATGCTTAGCAAAAGTGCTTCGAACGTATGCACCAACCTAATATGTAGCCTGTTATCTGATATAATTTTCGGACTGTCTTCTTTTCCCTTAGAGCAATAATTGTGTGACAGCTGACAGATGCACCAGCGATATTGAATGGCCGTAGCCAGATTTGTTTATCATGACGTGATTTCGATAATCTTTGCTAGTGGTCTTGTGTAATCACTGCTTGTTTCTTAATACTGGGTTTATCCGTTTTTTTTTTTTTGACTGATAATTTCAGTAAAATTTTCGATGTATTTTCTGTGCTCTAGGTCAGTTGGCTCATTAAGCATTTTTAGTGGGTAGTTGTGTGTTTGTATAGAGATTTCTGTCTCTTCCAAAATGTTCGTTAGTGGTCCTTTGAATGTTACGTGTAGAATTTTGATAGCTTGTTCTAAATTATCAGCTGTGTGTTGTTCCGTAATTAAGTGGCGGGAGAAAGTTGATGGATTGATGTCATTGAATCTAACGTCTATTTGTTGAATGTATGGATCGTTTTCATCTACTAGCATTATTGTATCATCAACATATCTCTAGTAATATGATTTTTGTGGTCACAGTGTTTTTGTTGTTGAAACATTTTTCTTCTAGCGTACATACGAATATATCTGCTATTGTGGCAACTATACTGTATCCCATGATCACTCCATCTGTTTCTGTATAAATTTCTTTTTTTGATTAAAAGTAGTTCTGCTGTAATACTAATTTTAATAGTAGTATAACTTCGTTAGTGTCTATGCTGCACCTCTTTCTGGATGCAGTAAGCTGCCTTCTGTTGTAGCAATTACTTCTTGGATCGGAATATTGGTATAAAGATTCATGATGTCAAACAATACGAAATTTAAATTTTTCAGTATTTTAACTTTTTAGTGTTTATACGACGGATGTTGGGGTGCCTATTGTGTATTTTCTATTACATGTAAAGAATTTTGTTAGAAGGTTGTTCAATTTTCTACTAACTAGACATGTAAGGCTACCTATGCCATCTAGCATTGTACGGATCAGAGCTAGTGGTTTATTTACTTTTTATTGTCAACGTAGTCTAGGTGTTCCAAGATTCATCGCTATACCTGTTCGTACGATATTGCAGTGCCTGTGTTATTCTGATTACGGTGCATGTGCGCATGTCCAAAGGAACAGGCACTGTGGCGACCATTGCCATTACAATTTTCTTTGTTTCGCCACATATTTGTTTGTAGGGTCTCAGTTCAGTTCTGTAATTTATTTGCTATAAAAAGTCGTTAAAGTTTTTATGTAGTCGTTAACATGACAAATCTATGGCCTCCGTATGCCTTTATTGCTATAGGGTTTTTGGTTCTCAGCTTATTGTTACATTATTTTAATGCTAGACAGCCTGAATTTGTATTATTTTTTTGTTTGTATGTTATTTCTTTTTCTATTGCATTAACTGCTCTAATGGTTATTTCGTTCTGTTGTTTTACTGGTATTTTTAATAGGCCTACCGCTACCTTTGTTGTTGCTATAAGATGCTTCCTAAATTTTGTGTGAAATTACGGTTCAATATTATATTTCAGTCCTTTGTCTAGTATTTTTTGTTTCTGCTGTGTGAACAAAATATCACTTAAATCTTCGGTCCTCTTATAAAATAGAAATGGGGAGCTTTGGTTTTGTATGGGATTTCTCATGTAATATTGTGTTTCCATGAGGTGCCGAATTTTCTTTTTACACTCCTGGAAATGGAAAAAAGAACACATTGACACCGGTGTGTCAGACCCACCATACTTGCTCCGGACACTGCGAGAGGGCTGTACAAGCAATGATCACACGCACGGCACAGCGGACACACCAGGACCCACGGTGTTGGCCGTCGAATGGCGCTAGCTGCGCAGCATTTGTGCACCGCCGCCGTCAGTGTCAGCCAGTTTGCCGTGGCATACGGAGCTCCATCGCAGGCTTTAACACTGGTAGCATGCCGCGACAGCGTGGACGTGAACCGTATGTGCAGTTGACGGACTTTGAGCGAGGGCGTATAGTGGGCATGCGGGAGGCCGGGTGGACGTACCGCCGAATTGCTCAACACGTGGGGCGTGAGGTCTCCACAGTACATCGGTGTTGTCGCCAGTGGTCGGCGGAAGGTGCACGTGCCCGTCGACCTGGGACCGGACCGCAGCGACGCACGGATGCACGCCAAGACCGTAGGATCCTACGCAGTGCCGTAGGGGACCGCACCGCCACTTCCCAGCAAATTAGGGACACTGTTGCTCCTGGGGTATCGGCGAGGACCATTCGCAACCGTCTCCATGAAGCTGGGCTACGGTCCCGCACACCGTTAGGCCGTCTTCCGCTCACGCCCCAACATCGTGCAGCCCGCCTCCAGTGGTGTCGCGACAGGCGTGAATGGAGGGACGAATGGAGACGTGTCGTCTTCAGCGATGAGAGTCGCTTCTGCCTTGGTGCCAATGATGGTCGTATGCGTGTTTGGCGCCGTGCAGGTGAGCGCCACAATCAGGACTGCATACGACCGAGGCACACAGGGCCAAAACCCGGCATCAGGGTGTGGGGAGCAATCTCCTACACTGGCCGTACACCACTGGTGATCGTCGAGGGGACACTGAATAGTGCACGGTACATCCAAACCGTCATCGAACCCATCGTTCTACCATTCCTAGACCGGCAAGGGAACTTGCTGTTCCAACAGGACAATGCACGTCCGCATGTATCCCGTGCCACCCAACGTGCTCTAGAAGGTGTAAGTCAACTACCCTGGCCAGCAAGATCTCCGGATCTGTCCCCCATTGAGCATGTTTGGGACTGGATGAAGCGTCGTCTCACGCGGTCTGCACGTCCAGCACGAACGCTGGTCCAACTGAGGCGCCAGGTGGAAATGGCATGGCAAGCCGTTCCACAGGACTACATCCAGCATCTCTACGATCGTCTCCATGGGAGAATAGCAGCCTGCATTGCTGCGAAAGGTGGATATACACTGTACTAGTGCCGACATTGTGCATGCTCTGTTGCCTGTGTCTATGTGCCTGTGGTTCTGTCAGTGTGATCATGTGATGTATCTGACCCCAGGAATGTGTCAATAAAGTTTCCCCTTCCTGGGACAATGAATTCACGGTGTTCTTATTTCAATTTCCAGGAGTGTATGTGTGACTCTGACTTTATGGCTAATATAATCTACACCCATGCCTACAAATATCGATATGTGATCAAATATAAGTGGAACTGTACTATTAATAACTTTTATGTGAGTGAGATACATATCTACTACTACTAGGTACATTGCGTGATGAAGTCTGTCTCTGATTTCTTACTGCATCCACAGTCTTCATCCATATTGCTTAATGTTAAGCAGTAGTTTGAGTGTTGCGAAGATCTTGATGCTGACGCATGCTAGACTAATTTTCTTTCTTATATATAATTTTCTAAATTTCATGCTTTCAATTAACTTTACCATTTTTATATTTAGGCATATAAAACGCAAGATATTCCCCTTCATATTGTAAGACATAAGAGTGAACAATTTATACTGTCTTGGGCCAGCTGCGTTGTATAAATATATGTGTTTTAAAGACATTATGTAACTGCGATTCCAAAAACGCTGCTATGTCAGATCGTTTTATTAGTTGCAATAGGCCTATTTCGGAAAACAGCCACCGTTAGGTTATCTGTAAGTAAATGGTACATAAGTCTGATAGAATATTTCTAATATACGTAATTAGAGAACATTATTATAAAATTTGTAACACACGTCGATGTGTTTGACGTTCATGCGTTATCGTGGCTCTGTCACTATCTCTTTTTTTAAGTTACACTCAGTTAGTGTTTCTGGAGTAATAACAGCTCTTTGACTTGTTATCGGATATAATTTTCAGATTTCTTTAGAAAAACAATTATGCGCCTATTTATTTGACATATGTACCAGCTATATTGTATGGTTACACTCAGTCTTGTGTAAACCCTGATTATATCGTCGCATTTTGTGTCTCTATTCGTTTTCTTGATTGATAATTTGAATAAAGTTTTCGATGTATTTTTTTGTGTTTTATATCAATTTGCTGTTAGTATTTTACTGACTAGTTCAGTGTATGTAAAAAGATGTTCTTATCTCTTTAAAAATGTTGCTTAGTACTCCTTTGGATGTTATGTGTAGAAATTAGATGGCTTGTTCTAAATTATCTGCTGTGTGTTGCTCGATTTTTAAGTGGTGGAAAAAAGTAACGAATAAAAAGATCTGACTAAGCGCATTTTTGGCATCGTAATTACAGAATGTCCTTAAAAGAAATATACAAAGCAGCGGGCCTAAATGACTACAAATAAACAAATTTTATCGAAATGAATTATAACAGACCCGTTCAGTTTTTCAATTTTTGAAACCTTTTGAATATTATCAGGATTATCAAAATACTGGTTCCAGACATTTTCGAATTTGTCCTTACTTCCAAAAACTAAATTAACCTACCGGTACTTCTCATGCTCGTATCTTGAGAACTGCTGTTTACTTGTTCTCTTCCCCCTCGATATAAAATACCTAGCAGTCACCGTCTATTGCCATCTAAAGCACGACGATTGCATAAAACTAGTTGCCGGGAATCACATGCCAGGTTGAACTTCAGTGTAGGCATCTCAGAAGAGGTAATTGATCCTCAAAGAATAAAGCTAACAAGACGCTTATTTGACCTATAATTGAGTGCTGTTTATCAGGTTGTGCCGGTAATCAGCTAGGATTAGTGACGGAAGTAAGTAGTATACAAAGCAGAGCGGGACGGTTCGTCACGAGGTGAGATGCTCTCAAACAATTGTCACACGGTATACGGCACGATTTACTGTTAAAATTTCCGCAACTGACGGTCCAAGAAGAGCCAGACATCCTGCCACATACAGTTTGCGAAATTCTCATGACGGGAAAGCAGGCCTTGAGTTCATTTGGACGTTTTCCGTCAGTCTTTCTCCTCACGCACCATTCGCAATAAGAAAAGGAAGGCAAGAAAGTAGTACCAGCGAAACTCTCCTCCAAATACCGAAAGATAATGACCGCTCAATCTGAAACTGAAAAAAAGTCGTCTACTTGCCTTTCTTTTAGCACAAACTACTCTTGGAGCGCTACCATAACTTAACTCGCCCACCCCTTAATCCTCCCTTCCTTACATCCATCCATTTGAAAATACCAGGGGTCGGTGCTACATTATCCCTCCCGTTACCAAGCTTTTTCACATTTCTATTTTACCAAGCAGGGTATTTGGACTACCCCAAAAGAGTTTTGTGTTTTATTGTATGAGTAATATTTGTTCTCAGATTTCGTTATGTCCATTCTATTTAATCAGATCACAGATACAAAGTACAAAAAATTTTTTATCTTTCACTAAATTCAGTACTCAACGAACAGAAAATTAACAATCTGTTCAAAAAAAAAATGGCTCTGAGCACTATGGGACTTAACAGCTATGGTCATCAGTCCCCTAGAACTTAGAACTACTTAAACCTAACTAAACTAAGGACAGCACACAACACCCAGCCATCACGAGGCAGAGAAAATCCCTGACCCCGCCGGGAATCGAACCCGGGAACCCGGGCGTGGGAAGCGAGAACGCTACCGCACGACCACGAGATGCGGGCTAACAATCTGTGTACCTCAACAGTCTCCGCAGTAAAATAACACAAGCCTTTTTTGTACTTGAAAATTTCAAGTACATTCTTGCACTGCATGCACTTCACAGTAACAGTTTCTTCTCTGTGTATATTACAAACAGGTCTCTTGCACGTTACACAGCAGAATCTTGTTTTCCGACCTTCGTTTCTCTTGCAATCTTGACATCGTTGTGGCGTTGGTAACATTGAACACTGGGTCTGAATCAGTGCTATAGGAATTGCAATACCACAAGCTTTCAGTGCATCTTGTACATCTTTATGAAGGCCATTGATATTTATGGCTCTTTCTTCCATGTTGCCTTTGTTGCGTCCAAATGCCAGTTCAGTCGTGAAGAGTTTACGTCGGCTTCGGTATTCTTCTGCCATTCAGGAAATCTTTGAGTGTACAGAATATATGCATTCAGTGCTGCAATATCTGTCATTTCCATGAAGATTCTTAGTGGATACCGCCTCGTTCCTCTAACACAACTACACTATTGGAAATGGAAAAAAGAACACATTGACACCGGTGTGTCAGACCCACCATACTTGCTCCGGACACTGCGAGAGGGCTGTACAAGCAATGATCACACGCACGGCACAGCGGACACACCAGGAACCGCGGTGTTGGCCGTCGAATGGCGCTAGCTGCGCAGCATTTGTGCACCGCCGCCGTCAGTGTCAGCCAGTTTGCCGTGGCATACGGAGCTCCATCGCAGTCTTTAACACTGGTAGCATGCCGCGACAGCGTGGACGTGAACCGTATGTGCAGTTGACGGACTTTGAGCGAGGGCGTATAGTGGGCATGCGGGAGGCCGGGTGGACGTACCGCCGAATTGCTCAACACGTGGGGCGTGAGGTCTCCACAGTACATCGGTGTTGTCGCCAGTGGTCGGCGGAAGGTGCACGTGCCCGTCGACCTGGGACCGGACCGCAGCGACGCACGGATGCACGCCAAGACCGTAGGATCCTACGCAGTGCCGTAGGGGACCGCACCGCCACTTCCCAGCAAATTAGGGACACTGTTGCTCCTGGGGTATCGGCGAGGACCATTCGCAACCGTCTCCATGAAGCTGGGCTACGGTCCCGCACACCGTTAGGCCGTCTTCCGCTCACGCCCCAACATCGTGCAGCCCGCCTCCAGTGGTGTCGCGACAGGCGTGAATGGAGGGACGAATGGAGACGTGTCGTCTTCAGCGATGAGAGTCGCTTCTGCCTTGGTGCCAATGATGGTCGTATGCGTGTTTGGCGCCGTGCAGGTGAGCACCACAATCAGGACTGCATACGACCGAGGCACACAGGGCCAACACCCGGCATCATGGTGGGGGGAGCGATCTCCTACACTGGCCGTACACCACTGGTGATCGTCGAGGGGACACTGAATAGTGCACGGTACATCCAAACCGTCATCGAACCCATCGTTCTACCATTCCTAGACCGGCAAGGGAACTTGCTGTTCCAACAGGACAATGCACGTCCGCATGTATCCCGTGCCACCCAACGTGCTCTAGAAGGTGTAAGTCAACTACCCTGGCCAGCAAGATCTCCGGATCTGTCCCCCATTGAGCATGTTTGGGACTGGATGAAGCGTCGTCTCACGCGGTCTGCACGTCCAGCACGAACGCTGGTCCAACTGAGGCGCCAGGTGGAAATGGCATGGCAAGCCGTTCCACAGGACTACATCCAGCATCTCTACGATCGTCTCCATGGGAGAATAGCAGCCTGCATTGCTGCGAAAGGTGGATATACACTGTACTAGTGCCGACATTGTGCATGCTCTGTTGCCTGTGTCTATGTGCCTGTGGTTCTGTCAGTGTGATCATGTGATGTATCTGACCCCAGGAATGTGTCAATAAAGTTTCCCCTTCCTGGGACAATGAATTCACGGTGTTCTTATTTCAATTTCCAGGAGTGTATATTCTCTTGTCATTTTGTCCCCACTATCTATAACACCTTTGGTTTTGTTGTAGTGCAGTATGATTTCGGGTTTGTTTTCACTTTGTTCACCACTCACTTGTCTCTCATTATGCTGAGTAGAGAGTAGTATTATTGCCTGTTCCTTCTTTGGAACATAGCAAACTACGGCCAAGTCATTTGTGAAACGAAACGTTGAAGAGTGAACCTATCTCTTTCTGTTTGGCAAGAATTCCTTCGGAATCCCTTTCTTATTGGAACGCAAGGTACCAACGATTGTTGTGCTTCGTTTAAGTATTTCAGCAGCCTATGGAAAAATGGTGAAAAAATTATCAGTTGTTACACCATGACCGTTATTCAGAAATGGTTTCATCAGATCCAAAACAACTCCCTGTTCTTGATTCACTTCCCGAGTAATGTCCACCATTCCTGTGTAAATTTGGATCTGTAATAAATAAGATGTCTTCACATCATCACAAACCCAAATTTTAATGCCATACTTGCCAGGCTTGCTCTTCATATAAACCCTAAAAGGGCAGTTTCCTCGGTACATTGCTAATCGTTCATCAATAGCCACGTATTCATAAGAATAGAAGTTCTTGCACAAATTAGATTGAAATTTGTCGAACACTACCCTGATGGCTTGTAGCTTGTCCTTGGTTTCTTCAATTCTCTGTGCTCTTGTGTCTCTGTTGTCAAATCGCAAGAATTTCAGTATAGACAAAAATCGGTTTCTTGACATTGTTGTTGCTGTGGTCTTCAGTCCTGAGACTGGTTTGATGCAGCTCTCCATGTTACTCTATCCTGTGCAAGCTTCTTCATCTTCCAGTACCTACTGCAACCTACATCCTTCTGAATCTGCTTAGTGTATTCATCTCTTGGTCTCCCCCTACGATTTTTACCCTCCACGCTGCACTCCAATACTAAATTGGTGATCCCTTGATGCCTCAGAACATGTCCTACCAACCGATCCCTTCTTCTGGTCAAGTTGTGCCACAAACTCCTCTTCTCCCCAATCCTATTCAGTACCTCCTCATTAGTTATGTGATCTACCCATCTAATCTTCAGCATTCTTCTGTAGCACCACATTTCGAAAGCTTCTATTCTCTTCTTGTCCAAACTATTTACGTCCATGTTTCACTTCCATACATGGCTACACTCCATACAAATACTTTCAGAAATGACTTCCTGACACTTAAATCTATACTCGATGTTAACAAATTTCTCTTCTTCAGAAACGCTTTCCTTGCCATTGCCAGTCTACATTTTATATCCTCTCTACTTCGACCATCATCAGTTATTTTGCTTCCCAAATAGCAAAACTCCTTTACTACTTTAAGTGTCTCATTTCCTAATCTAATACCCTCAACATCACCCGACTTAATTCGACTACATTCCATTATCCTCGTTTTGCTTTTGTTGATGTTCATCTTATATCCTCCCTTCAAGACAGCATCCATTCCGTTCAACTGCTCTTCCAAGTCCTCTGCTGTCTCTGACAGAATTACAATGTCATCGGCAAACCTCAAAGTTTTTATTTTTTCTCCATGGATTTTAATACCTACTCCGAATTTTTCTTTTGTTCCTTTATTGCTTGCTCAATATACAGATTGAATAACATCGGGGAGAGGCTACAACCCTGTCTTACTCCCTTCCCAACCACTGCTTCCCTTTCATGTCCCTCGACTGTTATAACTGCCATCTGGTTTCTGCACAAATTGTAATTAGCCTTTCGCTCCCTGTATTTTACCCCTGCCACCTTTAGAATTTGAAAGAGAGTATTCCAGTCAACATTGTCAAAAGCTAGAAATGTAGGTTTGCCTTTCCTTAATCTTTCTTCTAAGATAAGTCGTAAGGTCAGTATTGCCTCACGTGTTCCAGTATTTCTACGGAATCCAAACTGATCTTCCCCGAGGTCAGCTTCTACTAGTTTTTCCATTTGTCTGTAAAGAATTCGTGTTAGTATTTTGCAGCTGTGGCTTATTAAACTGAATGTTCGGTAATTCTCACATCTGTCAACACCTGCTTTCTTTGGGATTGGAATTATTATATTCTTCTTGAAGTCTGAGGGTATTTCACCTGTTTCATACATCTTGCTCACCAGATGGTAGAGTTTTGTCAGGACTGGCTCTCCGAAGGCCGTCAGTAGTTCCAATGGAATGTTGTCTACTCCGGGGGCCTTGTTTCGACTCAGGTCTTTCAGTGCTCTGTCAAACTCTTCACGCAGTATCGTATCTCCCATTTCATCTTCATCTACATCCTTTTCCATTTCCATAATATTGTCCTCAAGTACATCGCCCTTGTATAGACCCTCTATATACTCCTTCCACCTTTCTGCTTTCCCTTCTTTGCTTATAACTGGGTTTCCATCTGAGCTCATGATGTTCATACAAGTGGTTCTCTTATCTCCAAAGGTCTCTTTAATTTTCCTGTAGGCAGTATCTATCTTACCCCTAGTGCGAAAAGCCTCTACATCCTTACATTTGTCCTCTAGCCATCCTTGCTTAGCCATTTTGCACTTCCTGTCGATCTCATTTTTGAGACGTTTGTATTCCTTTTTGCCTGCTGCATTTACTGCATTTTTATATTTTCTCCTTTCATCAATTAAATTCAATATTTCTTCTGTTACCCAAGGATTTCTACTAGTCCTCGTCTATTTACCTACTTGATCCTCTGCTGCCTTCACTACTTCATCCCTCAAAGCTACCCATTCTTCTTCTACTGTATTTCTTTCCCCCATTCCTGTCAATTGTTCCCTTATGCTCTCCCTGAAACTCTGTACAACCTCTGGTTCTTTCAGTTTATCCAGGTCCCATCTCCTTAAATTCCCACCTTTTTGCAGTTTCTTCAGTTTTAATCTACAGGTCATAACCAATAGATTGTGGTCAGAGTCCACATCTGCCCCTGGAAATGTCTTACAATTTAAAACCTGGTTCCTAAATCTCTGTCTTACCATTATATAATCTATCTGATACCTTTTAGTATCTCCAGGGTTCTTCCATGTATACAACCTTCTATCATGGTTCTTAAACCAAGTGTTAGCTATGATTAAGTTGTGCTCTGTGCAAAATTCTACCAGGCGGCTTCCTCTTTCATTTCTTAGCCCCAATCCATATTCACCTTCTACGTTTCCTTCCCTCCCTTTTCCTACACTCGAATTCCAGTCACCCATGACTATTAAATTTTCGTCTCCCTTCACTATCTGAATAATTTCTTTTATTTCATCACACATTTCTTCAATTTCTTCGTCATCTGCAGAGCTAGTTGGCATATAAACTTGTACTACTGTAGTAGTTGTGGGCTTCGTATCTATCTTGGCCACAATAATGCGTTCACTAAGCTGTTTGTAGTAGCTTACCCGCGTTCCTATTTTCCTATTCATTATTAAACCTACTCCTGCATTACCCCTATTTGACTTTGTGTTTATAACCCTGTAGTCACCTGACCAGAAGTCTTGTTCCTCCTGCCACCGAACTTCACTAATTCCCACTATATCTAACTTTAACCTATCCATTTCCCTTTTTAAATTTTCTAACCTACCTGCCCGATTAAGGGATCTGACATTCCACGCTCCGATCCGTAGAACGCCAGTTTTCTTTCTCCTGATAACAACATCCTCTTGAGTAGTCCCCGCCCGGAGATCCGAATGGGGGACTATTTTACCTCGGGAATATTTTACCCAAGAGGACGCCATCATCATTTAATCATACAGTAAAGCTGCATGCCCTCGGGAAAAATTACGGCCGTAGTTTCCCCTTGCTTTCAGCCGTTCGCAGTACCAGCACAGCAAGGCCGTTTTGGTTATTGTTACAAGGCCATATCAGTCAATCATCCAGACTGTTGCCCTTGCAACTACTGAAAAGGCTGCTGCCCCTCTTCAGGAACCACACGTTTGTCTGGCCTCTCAACAGATACCCCTCCGTTGTGGTTGTACCTGCGGTACGGCTATCTGTATCGCTGAGGCACGCAAGCCTCCCCACCAACGGCAAGGTCCATGGTTCATAGGGGGGGGGGGTTCTTGACATGGCAGCAGAAAAGAATGGTTGCCGAAAGGCAACATTACCTCCCCACAGATCGGAAGCACTTGTGCGATGTCCATGAGTTCGACCAGCTCCTATTAGATTTGTTAATACAGCGTACACTTCAGTTGCATTTATATCTCTCCATGTCGTTTTGTTCGAAGAATGAGCTGCATTCCACAAAGTAATTACTCGTTTGGCTTCGCTGTTTGTTCCTTGCACAATGATGCTCACGATTTCCGGTGAGATAAATAATAAAAATGACTGTTATTGTTTTGATTGTTTTTCCATCATTCACTGGGCCAGGTGTTACGTTCAAATGTTGCGACGTCGAGGCCCCCACCTTTTGGTGGTCCACTAGAAAATTGTAGTCCACTTCTAGAAAGAAACAAATCTCCAGTGTCTTCATCTTCTTATTCATCATCATCATCTTCTTCTTCTACTTTTCACGTGAATATGTAGTGTCTTCTGATATTTCATCATCAGCTTCATCTGATGCTATGATATGGTCTTTGTGAAGAGGTTCCATATATTCATTTAGTTCGTTATCAATGTCCCATTCATTTTCATCGTCACTGACATCAGAATTGTATGGAATTCCATGATCTCTTCGCTAGAAAGTCCTTTGGACACCCTTACTTGCAGATGAAATACTGACTCATGTTAAGTCAGCTCAACAGTGAACGTCAAATTCAACTCAACAATAGTAACCAGCAACAATAGCAAACTTTGGATCTACGGCAAAACTCAACAAAGAAGATGAATGACATATATTTTCCAAAATCTTCTTTTTCTACAAATAAGAAAACCAAGCGGGCTGGTCTAACAACTCCACCAATAAGTGACTTGAATAACAATGATAAAGCCAAAAAAATTAGACAGTCGAGAGTGTGAATTCAACTTCAATCATTTTAGTGCAAAGTCATGAAACCACAGGAATGTGGCTCTTCAGATAACATTATTATAGGGAAAAAAATCAACCTGGGGTACTCAGAAATCCCCCTTGGTAATGCGAGGATTAAGTACTGTATACACTATCTGATCAAAAATATCCCGACATACCTAGACGAGAGGCGGACCTCCCAGTACAAAAGAAGGTCGGGATCATAGTGTTGCCAGTAGAGTGTCATTAACAACAGAATGAATTGGTCAGTACATGAAACTTGCCATAGTTCTGTGGTAGACGATACAAGCAAACTTGTCGCATCAACTCATTACGGAAGTTATTTACACGGCGATGTAGGAATAAATGAATGTTGTCATTTGTAAAATGTTTTGTTATTTTTACATGTAGGTAAGTATGGATAGTTGCAGAAAATCACTAGGGGTGAGATGGACGCCGATAATTCGGTAGTGACGGATGTTCCAGCCAAGTAGCATCCTGAGAGGCAAAGATGTTAGTGGCCACTATCTTAAGTCTCGGCGACAAAAGATGACATTTTGAAATTATTTAAGTGCTAATAAAGCTGTTCGTTTATTCGTTCTTATTGGCTCCTCAATGGTTTTGATGGTTTGTATAGTCAGTACAGTTTTGGTAGGGAAACGGCTTGGATCAGGTCGGAGATAAACTATTTGACTGCGCTTGAACTCTAATGTCAGGGGCTACGTCACCATCAAGGGAGAGATCTTATATTTATGTAGAGTATGGACAGGTACAAACAGTTCTAATGTAATGATAGCTATAAATAGTCCTACATGACGATCATTCATATGGATGAAGTATTAATGCATTTATTTATTTACTTTTCTTGTGTACAAAATATTTAACGAACATATCAGGAAGTGTTGACCACTAACGAGAATTTGCAAAGTGACAGGGAATCCGTAACCGTCGCGTACCATCACATACACTTCAGTGACTTCGAACGTGGAGCAGTCATTGGATGTCATCTCAACAATAAATCCAATAGGGACATTTACACACTTCAAAAGCTACCCAGATCGATTGTTGGTGGTGTGATTGTGAACCAGAAAGGCGAAGGAACGAGCACAACCGTACAAGGGAGACTTCATGTGTTGACAGATAGCGACCATCGAGCATTGCGGTGGGTTGTATAAAATACATGACGTAAGCGGAACGAATCACTCTTGAGTTCCCAAGTGTTACCAACGGTCCAACTAGCGCAATGAATGTGTTGCGACGGGGCTGGATCGGTCTGTCGTTCTTTCGTCTCCTTACTCTCTAACAGTCATTTTCATAGAAGAGTTCAGCTACCTCTATATTTCTTCCTTACGACGTCCCTTCACTCTGCAGTAGTAGATACACGCTAGGCAGTGTAAAGCAGTGTTGATGAAACCACTACCTAATACCTACCACACAGACGCCGCGTAAATCAAATTGCAAATCAGTTACTGTAAGTTCGTTTTCACAAATTTCGGGCGGTAGGAGATTGCAGTGTAATTGCATTAAGCATTTGAAAATTCTATTAACGTCTTTTTATTCTTAAGGAAGCACATGAAATGGCTATTAAGCCCGTATTTAATAATGCAAATTCCAAGTTTACTGTTCATCCATCATATTTCACACGTAAAAGCAGCCAGAATTCCTGCAAGTCCGATGCGATTAATTTTGCTATATAACAGTCACTGACCCACTACTGGTAGTGAGTTTAACTTTCGGTCGTTTCAGTGGTCTTCTATGTCAGAAGGGCTCGCCAAAGCATTCCATCAAGGATACGGAATATGCCACGCGGAATTGTCTCTACGACGAAAAGATCACAGGCTTATAAAACTTCGATTTACTAATTCAGAAATATCGCACTTTCATCAAAATGTTCGTAACTTAAGCCACGACAAGTTTTAAATGCAATGAACGCTCCAGTTCTTTATTTTACATACAATTTTCACGGAGACATCTAGCATGCTGTTACCCGGAAGCAGGTTAGCGAAAGATTACCTCGATGCTCCTCTCCTCACTGCCAACATAACTATTTTTGCGCGAGAACCACTTAATTCAGATTGGCTATTAATCTGAATGACCAATCAAAATTATCCTTCCAGCTCATTCTCGTAGCAAAAACTTGCCTTATCCAACCATTGATCTGATAGTCATTTATGTCATCACAATTTCAGTTTTTAATATATTAATAAAGTGGAATGAAATGCAAAATATTTTTTTAAATTAGTATACAAACTTATTCCGCTTCAGACTTTTATTCTTGTTGCTCTCTTACAAAAGCAAGCACACATCGACATACGTCATCAGCATCGCGGTTGCAACACAATTTTCCCACGGTTCAATTTTATAAGGTTTTACATAAAATGACATTAGGTTTTAACGTATGTCCCTCATACACTCTCTCATTCATTCCCATGTATACACACAACCAAATAATAAGCAAATAATAATTTTGAATGATTGTTATACTACGTAATGTAGAGTAATTAAAGTTTTGAAAAGAAAATTCCAATTAAGTGATTTCATATACTGTGAGCTTTCTTATGACTTAAGATGATATAAAAGACATTTAGTTGTTGTTCCTAACTGAGTCCTGAAACGTAAGTGTCGGTTTTAGGGACATTTATGTAATGTTCTCAATATCCGTAACTATAACAGACAAAAATTTGAAATTTTGACAGGATCGCTTCCTTAATAACAAAAGAACCGCAACAAACACTGAGTAACCAATTCCACAGACCGAAAGTGAGGAGAGGGACTGATGGAACTGGTTAATGCAAACCATTGAGAAATGTACGGAAGTATGATTTTCAACACATATTTTTAAATGGAAAGCTGTTATTATTTTAGCACAACAAAAAATAGAAACAAATACTTAATCAATTCTATTTGTTACGTTGTAAAATGTTAAGTACATCCGGAGTAATTTGTAACGTAAAGTTGACGCTAGAAACCTCAGCCGTTCAGTCGCGTGTTGTAACAAACAGGATCTGCAAGGATATTTTTGCGAGGACTACGATGTTTACGAATTTGGCTGTCTCAATGTCTGAATGTAGCGCTTGCTGAATTAGTCCTTGTACTCAGAATTACTGCAGTACACTGTGTTAGCTGACGTCTGTGATAGTGTACTGTACACAAGTAATAACAGAAGTACGCACAGTAGGAAAGTGAGAAGGTCACAAGTACAACATTGTGTACAGTGTCAATAGAACTGTGAAAATGGTTTATTGTAACTCTGAAAAGGAAGAGATGATATTCATCTGTCGCGAGTGTAGACAAAATGCTTCTGCAGCCTGCAGGTTGTACGAAGAAAGGTACCCGGACAGAGATCATCAACGTACCGCACGTTTGAAAACATCTACAAACAATTGTATGCAACAGGTTTGGTCGTAACACGCGAACGGGTCCGCAACAAACCCATCACAGGAGAAGAAGCAGGTGCATTTGGTGTGTTAGCTGCTGTTGCCGTGAATCCACAGATGAGTTGACGTGACATCGCTAGAGGCACTGCAATGAGTCAAAGTAGTGTAATGCGCATACTTCATCGTCACAAATTCCACCCGTATCATGTCGCTGCATCAGCAGTTACATGGATATGGCTTTAAACATCGAGTGAATTTCTGTCAATGAGTATTAACAGAGAATGCGCTGCAGTTCTACCTGTTTACCAATGAAGCAAGTTTCACAAACCACGGTGCAGTGAATTTAGGAAACATGCATTACTGGTCCGTGGACAATCCTCGCTGGCTTCCACATGTAGAGCGACAGCTACCGTGGAATGTAAATGTATGGTGTGGAGTAATTGGCGACCATACCACTGGTCCCCACTTCATTGAAGGCAGCCAAACAGTCGTAAAATACATCGAGTTTCTACAAAATGGTCTGCCAACATTGCTAGAAAATGTCCCACTGGAAACGCGTAGACGTGTGTGGTATCAACATGATGGTGCTCCTGCACATTCTGCAATGAACACTAGGCTGACCCATGATAGAATGTTCGAAGGGCGTTTCATAGGACGTGCCGGATGCATAAATTGGCCAGGCCGCTCTCCTGACCTTACACATTTAGACTTCTTTCTGTGGGGTACCTTAAAGGAGAACGTGTACCGTCATATGCCCCACAACCAAAGAGGCTAAGAAACATCGCATTCAGGCAGCCTGTGGCAACATACACCAGATGTACTGCGTCGTGTAAGACATTCTTTACGCGGTAGATTGCAAATATGTACAGCAAATGATGGCCACCACTTTGAACATTTATTGGCCTGAAATGTCAGGACACACTCTTTTACATTCTGTAATCGAGAAAAAAAATGTTTGGAAGTTTAACTACATTCTCATGTTAATATACATTTTCTTCTAACAAATCAGTGCCGTAAAGTATTTTTCAGGGAAAAAGACGAACAAAAATGATAGCATGTGGACGTAACGTGCTGTTCATGTACTTCTGTACCTGCGTTACATCACTGTTCTTTTTGTATCCCTAATTAATTCAGTTCTCTCTGATACACACGATTGAACCGCTGAGGAGTTCCTCAGGCGCCAGCTTTACGTTACAAATTACTCTAGATGTAATTAGCATTTTACAGTGTAAGAAACTCCATTGATTAAGTATTTTTTTCTATTTTCAGTTGTTCTAACAATGATAACAGGTTTCCGTTTATAAAAACGTAAATATGTGTTGAAAATGATACTTCCGCGCATTTCTCAGTGCTTTGTATTAAAAATTAAATCAGCCCCTCTCCTCACTTTCGGTCAACGGAATTGGTTATTCAGTGTTTGTTGTGGTTTGGGAGGTGTTTCCAGTGGTAATGTTCGGTGACTCACCCTGTTTACCATCGAGCTACCCTTCCTCCTACTTACTTATGTTATCATCATACTACAAACTGTGAAACTCAGAAGATGGCAAGCGTTCTTATTTATCCATGTAAGTCCACGTGCGGAAGACTGTCGCTGCCAGGGGAAATGGAAATGCATATTTGTGTGCTACTTCTACCATTAAGGAATACGACAGCTCACTTAATCATTATTTTGGAATTTGCACCAACTTGCCCACTGTAAAAGGAGTAGTAGTTTTTACTGCTGATGTTTCTGTTTTCCTGTTTTTATCATAGGGCGATTTTCTGCTGGAGTGAAAAAGAAGAATAGTTAGTTGATGGAAAACATTTAGTATATGTTAGAGATGGACTCTCCTGAACATCTTCTAATGAGTGAACAATCGGTGTCTCGGAAAAAGGAGTCGCCTCACCTGAAACGTCTTTCAGGTGAACCAGTGAAAGTAGCTGCATTACTCGCTGCTGAAGCAGTGTCCCATGTCGCATGCTGAAAGAAATGTTTCCCAGGCTGCAAAAATATGCGCTGCCGGCCAAGCGTATGTATGGATTTGCATATCTTACTAATCAGTGCAGCTTTTTTCAGGCATGAAAAGAACAGAAAATGGAGAAAGATAAGTTCTTCAAAACACTCCATTAATGCGGGAAACACTTGGTCTCCTTATAGAGGGTGCAAACGACAACTGTTTACAGCTGAAGTGTAGAGGACGCCGAGATGAACAATTTTAGACAGGACACTTGTGGTCTAGCAAGTCGAAAAACTAGATCAAACTGGTCTGTAAAAACTGCCTAAGCTAAAGCGGATGCGTGTCGCACGAGATTTTCAGTACTCTCTGACTCTCTTAGCGCCTGATATCAGTCCTAGAGAAAAAAAATCAGTTTGACCTTTTTTGTATTATATTTAACGCATGTTAGTTTTGTAGTGGGATACGTTTTCGCAAGTGGTCGCGTTTTTCGAGTTATTCAAGAAAAACTTACAAAAGTGGCCTTAAAACGTACCCCCAAATCACGATCATCTCATATCAGTCAGGATTTCCAAAATGTTGTTCATGACTGTCCCTTCTACTACTGAAAAAAATGCAGCAAGAACAGTTTCACGTATTCAAGCTTTTTCGTCTTCACTGAATGGGCTACTATGCCATCAGCTTAGTCATGCACTTTCAGACTGTAAAATTGACATTTATGTAAACTGTAGCCTACAGTTTGGTGAATTCTAACAGCATAAAATAGAGAATTGAATCAATTTGTCCGTGCGGCATTCATACTCCGAACTTACTGCTTTGAAAGGATTAACTTTAGATCGAACTGTAAGCATGATTCGTTTCTGCATAACATTTAGAAAAATCTTTTGTCTTTTATTACCTTTACGGTAAAGTTTAAATTAAAGATGTTGAACTGCCGAGTTAGCCAGTGACATAATAGCCTCGCCAATTAAGACCAAACAAGATCAAAAACGCAAAATAATTCACGTAATCTCACATTTTCGTACAAAGGTAAGAGGGTGTGTCATGAACAAGAACAATCGAAGATGAAAGAAAGAAGAAAAAAACAGCGCACCAATGGTACAGAAATCGGAAGATGTAAAATACATTTACAGACAAAGAAATGATTCCATTTTCAGAAAAATTGGATGATTTATTCAAGAGAAAGACCTTCACAAATTAAGCCGATAGCCCTTTGATTCTTCACCTGTGGCCCTTAAGCAAGCAGTTAATTGGTTGGCATTCACTGACAGGTTTGTCGGATGCTCTCCTAAACGATGTCGTGCCAAATTCTCTCCAGTTAGCGCATTACATCGACAAAATCCCGAGCTGGTTTGTGGGCCGTGCTCATAATGCTCCAAACATTCTCAGTTGGGGAGAGATCCGGCGACCTTGCTGGCCAAGATAGGATTTTCTAAGCACGAAAACAAGCAGTATAAAGTATGACTGTGTGCAGCTCAGGACGGCTTGTCCTGAAAGGCAACAAAATGGGACGCGGAGTAGCGCCGACGTACCGCTGTGCTGCGAGAGAGCCGCGGATAACAACTAAACGGGTTGTACTATGAAATGAGACGACACACCAGACCATGTCCATACGTCAGGCGACAGTCAAGTTGGTATTCCACCACTGTGTGGGTCGTCACCAGACACGCACGTCTTCGCTGTTCATCGCGGCTCAGTCCAAAGCCGGACTCATCACTGTCGAACAAATTCTTCTCCAGCCAATGAGATTCCATGCTGAAAACGTGTCTGGAGATGTCCCAGACATTGCTTTGATACCAACCTGAATGTTGCCAGCCATACAGCCTGACGGCTGGGAATGGCGGTCTGAGGCGGCACTTAGTTTCATAAGAGGATCCCTTTGGTCGTCATTTGTGGCACATTTACAGCACAGCAGTACATCGACCATACCCTACGACTCGTTTTGTGCCCCTTCATGGTAAGCCACCCTGGGCTTATATTTTAGCAAGATAATACCCATCAGCACACAGCGAGAGTTTCTACAGCTTGTCTTCGTGTCTGAAAAACCCTACTTTGGCCAGCAAAGTCGACGGATCTCTCCTCAATTGAAAACGTTTGGAGCATTATGGCAAGAGCTCTACAATCAGCTCGGGTTTTTGACGGCCTAGCGCACCAATTGGACAGAATTTGCAACGATATCCATCAGGACGACATTCAACAACTCTATCAACCAACCCGAATAACTGCTTGCACAATGGCCAGATGTGGACCACCGCATTACTGACTTGCGCAGTTTATGAAGGTCTTTCTCTTGAATGAATCATCCAGTTTTTATGAAATTATGTTTATTCGTTTATCTGTACATGAACATTACACCTACCGATTTCAGTCATATTCCAATAACTCCTCTGTGGTGGATTTGTTTTCCTAAAATTTCCTATAAATTCAGATATATGGGACGAGTGTGGGGGTAGGGGCACATTTAAAGTCACTTCTGTACGTCTTTTATGAATATTGCGAAAAACGCAGCCTCTAGTGGAAATGTATCCATTACAGCATTTAACTAGATTAAATTTACTATAAAAGGAGTCGCATTCATTTTTTCTTTAGGACTAATAGTCTGCGCGAAAAGAGAGAAAGAACGTTCAAAATCACGCGTGACGCACACTCACTATTACTTAGGTAATTTTTGTACAGAAATCTGAGTTAATTTCTAAACTTGATAGACCACAATGTTCCGTGTTAAGCTGTTCGTTTCGAGTTCCTTTACACTACCGAGGCATGTTGGAAACAGTTATCGTTTACAGCCAGTGTTTCTGCTCTTGATCTGAAAATATCTCAAACTTAAGAAGCTGGATAAGCGTTTACATACTTCTGAGTGAGTTGTTGCTTCTTATTCTCTGACGTAGAATCACACTATGATATGTTATCAGTGATTATACGAGTCTCTCAGCCACCACTTGCACAGAGCGGATCACAAAGCGACTCAAAAGTCTCTCCCCTGCCAATGGTTGCGTGACTGGTCTGTGTCACTGGCTGACCTGACTTATTAGCTAAACTGGCTCACCGCTGCTCGCATACTGTGCATCGTAAAGTGTCATTCTTTTCCTCACTGGTTACATGGAGTGGATCGTAAAAACCACTGCTCTCTGCGTTCTTGGATCATTCACTGATTCAGTTTGCAACTTGCTTTCCTGACTCAGCACCTCTCAGTCCGACTTTAGCCGTAATGAATATTTTTTTTTCGTAATTGTAGCTATTTGTATTTACATGTCTACCTCCGTAGCTGAGTGATCAGCACAACGGACTCCCTAGTAGGGTACTTTTTCTTGGTTTGAGGACAGGACTGGATGTACTCAGCCTTGTGAAGCCAATAGAGGAACTGTCTGATGGAGAGGTAACAACTCCAAGGTCGGAACACTGACAATGGACGAGAGTGCGGTGTGCTGAACCCATGCCCACTCACACCGTGTCTGATGATAAATCGTTATGGATGACATGGCAGTAGGTCAACTATAATTTCGTCTTTATTTGTTTATTTAACTGGATCAGATTAATGCCTTCAGGATCCCTCTTACTGCGGACCAGAGTTTTGTATGTAATTTCAAAACTTATTGCATCACAGTTACTTAAAAAAATTATAATATTTTTAGTATGAGATGTCTTCTTCTCTGCGCATATATTAGGCTCTTGCGTGTTACGCCCTCTTGGTTGAAATTTTTGATCTTTCCATTTTTTCCTCAGTCTTCCTAAAGATCACCTGCCTGCTAAGTAATAATTCATCATTAATTGTGGTATTCTGCCGTCTTCTATCCTTGTGACATAGTACTTTTAGTTGTTTCTGTATTGCGTAATCAGCTCATTTAAGGTTTCGCTCCCATTTCTATGACGTCCGCATCCATCCTCCAGTCAGATAGCGTGCACCCCAGCTACTCTTCTTTGTACATCCCTTTTTCTTACAGTCCACGATTCACTTCCAAATGTCATAGTTGGTACTGACATTTTTGGTGTAGTTAGGAAGAGTTTCCTTCCTTAGATGAGTTTGAGGGTTCCTTATATTGTTGATTTAGAGAAATTAAACCTTTCTACTGTCTTCTGTACAGCCTTTTCTATCATGAATGAGATAGTATTTCCTAACATTCATATTCCACAAGCCACCTAACGGCGTGTGAAGGAGGGTGCTTCTGGTACCACTAACTAATACCCCTTTTTCTATCTCATTAGCAAATGGCGCATGGGAAGAATTATTGTCGGTAAGCTTCTGTATTAGCTCTAATTTCTCGAATTTTCACATCGTGGTGATCTGCAAGATAGTTGTGGGAGGAAGTAATATGCTGTCCGAATCTTCCAGGAAAATACTCTCTAGGAATTTCAGTAGTAAACCTACCTGTGATGCATAATGCCTCTCTTGTAATGTCTGGCATTGGAGTTTGTTTTCCTCGTAACCTTCTCACGCTGACTGAACGATACCGTGACGAAATGCTCCATCCTTCGTAGGATCTTCTCCATCTCTTCTATCAGTCCTGTCTGGTAACTGCCCTGGATTGATGAACAGTACTTAACTATCGGTCGGAGAAACGCACTGTGGGCCACTTCTTCCGTGAATGACCTACATTTCCATACGATTCTCTCTAATAGATTGAAATAGTTAATTGTTTCTATTTTTTGATAATTTATTATTATTTTGCTGACAGTTGGCACTTGGCCGCTGAAAGCCATAACTTCTGTTCTCTTTTAAGATACAATCAGATTATATACCTCAGCTATTGTGAATAAAATATGAACAGCGTGTTTTCGGCTCCAAGTAAGTCACCATGCGGGACTTGCTGTTATAGTTGAAATGGACGAATATTTATCTGAGATATAATTGGCTAGAAACAGCGATCCCCTAAACTGTTGTGAAAACAGAAAATCACTGTGCCTAACGCTGTAACAATTGCTTCTGAAAATACTGTGCATCCCAACTACGTCTGTGTCTGTGAGTACGTCTTTTCAAAAGCAGGACAAACATGCATCAAGAAAAGAAGCTGTCTCACTTCGAGAAAAATAGGTCGAATTTTATTTGTAAATCATAACATTGTTTAATTTTACATTCTTGGATAGCTATCATTTTCTAGTGACTGTAAATTATGACTGTAGATAGAATTTTGTTTTTTTTTTCTTATTTAGTATTTTGACTCCAGCAAAAATATGAAAACATAACGAGTGTGCCTTAAATTTAAAATTTTTATCTTCATGAAAAGTATTTAGAATTTTGTGGTAATATTTTTAATTTTTGCAGCAGACGAAATGCATAACTTTTTTATCTCAGAAGTACTAGGGACTCCTCTTCCTATGTTCTTTAAAAACAGAACCAAATAAGATAAAAAAATGCATGTATAGTGATCAAATTAAGCAGGCAAGACGTTTTCCTTTTATTCAAGTTTATGAGTGAGTGTTGAGTTCTAATACGATCCCTGAAAGGAACAGTTTCGTTCAGCTCTGCTGCATGTGCAATATAACGAGATGCCTTACGCAAGTGATGTATTCACAAATACTACTTCTGCAGGAATGGTAACATATAAAACGGAAAATGCAGCCATATTTTACGAATGGAATTATGAAGATCACTTAATGATTTTCTACAGTCTAAACGAAAATCTTGTTGCTATGAATTATAAAATACTGCTATGAATAATATTGTTTCATAAGTAATGGTGGTACTGAGGGGAACAAGTCAGCATAAGCCGGTTTCTACCTATTATTCAGCTCCAAACACGCCTCGAACAAACTGACAATTTATTATCCAATGGAACACTGGTGCCAAATTGATGGAATGCGAACATCTTCCAGGTGATGAAAAGCACGGGTGATGGTACCTGCTGTTGTACCACTTAATTAGGGCTTCTTCCTGTTCCATTGACGTATGAAGCGGGAGATTACTTAAACGCCACTGTATGTACCTTGATTAGCGTGATATTGTTTTGTGAGTGACTGTTCACCGAGATAACAATGAACGGCTTGGACATGGATCTGTTCTTTACGTCTGATGAACCCTGGTTTCACCTGAGTGTTTATGTCAGCTCACAGAATCAAAGGTTCTGGGCAGCGGAGAATATGCATATGGGAGTGATACGTAGCGCGTTGTAATATATTCGTTGATTTTTCATTGTTGTCGTTTATCTTCATATGTGTGGTAAATGAAGTTTTTCACCTCTTTACACTCTCCCATCGGTCAAAGAAATCTGTGATCAATCAAACTGCCCTTCTCCATATACGATAGTTCTTGAGAAATCTTCTAGAATGGGTCGCACAATTTTATGAAAGCAATGTCAAATCATATCTCTACATGTTGCACGCAGGCACTTATACAAGCTGATATAACGTTATGAATGGTGCACGATTTGAGTCACGCGATAGCCTACGTTTTTCTCCCTTCGTGAAGTAAATTTGACTCGCAGTTACATTAAAGTAAAATTGACTCTCAGTTACACTACAGGCCATTAAAATTACTACACTACGAAGATGACGTGTTACAGAAGCGAAATTTAACCGACAGGAAGAAGATGCTGTGATATGCAAACGATTAGCTTTTCAGAGCATTCACACAAGGTTGGCGCCGGTGGCGACACCTATAACGTGCTGACATGAGGAAAGTTTCCATCCGATTTCTCATAAACAAACAGCAGTTGACCGGCGTTGCTTGGTGAAACGTTCTTGCGATGCCTCGTGTAAGGAAGAGAAATGCGTACCATCACGTTTCCGACTTTGATAAAGGTCGGATTGCAACCCTATCGCGATTGCGGTTTATCGTATTGCGACATTGCTGCTCGCGTTGGTCGAGATCCAATGTCTGTTAGCAGAATATGGAATCGGTGGGTCCAGGAGGGTAATACGGAACGCCTTGCTGGATCCCAACGGCCTCGTATCACTAGCAGTCGAGATGACAGGCATCTTGTCCGCATGGCTGTAACGGATCGTGCAGCTACGTCTCGATCCCTGTGTCAACAAATGGGGTCGTCTGCAAGACAACAACCATCTGCACAAACTGTTCGACGACGTTTGCAGCAGCATGTAGTATCAGCTCGGAGACCATGGCTGCGGTTACCCTTGACGCTGCATCACAGACAGGAGCACCTTCGAATCCAGGTTCTGTTTGCAACATCATGATGGTCGCATCCGTGTTTGGCGACATCGCGGTGAACCATATTGGAAACGTGTATTCGTCATCGCCATACTGGAGTATCACCCGGCGTGACGGTATGGGGTGCCATTGGTTACACGTCTCGGTCACCTCTTGTTCGCACTGACGGCACTTTGAACAGTGGGCGTTACATTTCAGATGTGTTACGAGCCGTGGCTCTACCCTTCATTCGATCTCTGCGAAACTCTACATTTCAGCAGGATAATGCATGACCGCATGTTGCAGGTGCTGTACGGGCCTTACTGGATACAGAAAATGTTCGACTGCTGCCTTGGCCAGCACACTCTCCAGATCTCTTACCAAGTGAAAACGTCTGGTCAATGGTGGCCGAGCAACTGGCTCGTCACAATACGCCAGTCACAACTCTTGACGAACTGTGGTATCGTGTTGAAGCTGCATGGGCAACTGTACCTGTACACGCCATCCAAGCTCTGTCTGACTCGATGCCCAGGCGTATCAAGACTGTTATTACGGCCAGAGGTGGTTGTTCTGGGTACTGATTTCTCAGGATCTATGCACCCAAACTGCGTGAAAATGTAATCACATGTCAGTCCTAGTATAATATATTTGTCCAATGAATACACGTTTATCATCTGAATTTCTTCTTGGTGTAAGAATTTTAATGGCCAGTAGTGTATGTATATATTCTTTTGATTACCGTAATGATCAGTAGCTGACAAGCATTATTTGCCAAATTGGTCAAACGTTATTTCACATTCGCCGACCTGTCTCTCCCTCAGCGTCACTCCGAACGCATAACTTCTTCAGGAAATACATATTCGGACGAGGAGGAAAATGATAGAATTCCACCGCATTATTTTCCGTGCGCTGCTGAATCCCCATCGCAGTCCCCGCTACATCAGAAAACCTAATTTTGCAGAGGAAATGGGCGCGCACGTCCCTGCGGAAAGTATTAAAAAGGAGTGGGGAGGCGCGTCAGTAGCGGGCGCGGGGCGTTTGTGGGCTGATGAGTTTGTCAGAGGTTCCGCCCCGAGGGCGCCGCCGCGACGACAAACGCGGGGACGGCCCGCCAGAAATATGCGCGAGGCGACGCCGCATACTGCGCCACGCCCGCCGCGGACATACGTCACGGCGCCACGCCAGGCGCCTCCTCGCTCAAGGCGTCGTCGCCGCCAACCGCGGAGCGCCCGACTCTTTGTGCGACGAAACAGCAAATTCTCGTGCACAGCGGGAACGGTATCTCTAATCTTTCACTTGAAGCACCACGAATATTGTGAGGAGGACGTTCAAGAAAGCGCATAACAGCAAGAAGGCTCACTGGAAGGGGGACGCCACAACACTCAACTACACGGAGCAATACAATTAAAGGATAAATGTCTCGAAACCGCGCAATTCACTCCCATTACAACGCATACGTTTGAAATTTGACTCAAAGTTGTCAGTAATCTTTCTCTGTAGCGCTACAAAAGCATGGCGGCCTTAGATGTCATCCTCCGGCTCAGTGACGATTGAAACAGCAAGGCGTCGACACATGCCACAAAAAAGTCGGAGCTCAGAAGTTCGTGTGAGCTATAAGGTGGGTTAATGGTGTCACATTCACACCAAATACGATGTTCGATGGGAAGGTCGTCGCCTCCTGCCCCCCCCCCCCCCGCTCTTACTCACATTTTACTCCTTCTCGTCAAATCTCTGTGATGAAAGTCAGGAGCCAAAAGGCCAGCACTGAAATCACGCTGTATTCTTATGGGAGGCTAAAAACATTTCAGACATACAGTCGCTGAGAATAAATGCGAAAATGCCTTGGGGAGGGTGGCATAAAGGGCACCAACGAAGCCACCACTTCCCTCGAGGCTAGATTCCCACACATTCTGCAGTCGAAAACGACAGTTCGCAGTGCGATGAGGAACAGGACCACTTCCTTGGCAACTGTAGTGTACTAAATATGTAATGTACTGAATCGACTGTGAGAAAGCTAAGTGGCAAAGACGTTATCTGAGAGACTCTATGATAATTATATCGTTGACTCGGAATATTACTCTCTCTGTGGTTTACTCGTAACTAAGGGTAACTAGAGTTTTCTGTTCGCTTCTTTTGATGTTATGTGGAGAATTGTACAAGAGAAACAATAAATCGTTATAATGAGAACAAAGGTGAGCGTCACGACCTTTATTAGTATTTTTGAAGTATTGAAATAGCAGAATTGTTTCAGATTGAGTGCGACGTGTACGGGAAGAGATGTGAACAACAGCACTCGAACCTGCAATCTCATGTACCAATAGTTGCTAAAAATATCCAGCCGTCTCTCCCAAGATTCTTCATACGTGCAACAAACAGTAATTCTTTTAATAGCACTATCAGAGACAATTTTATCACGTTGTTACGAACTTTTACTGCGAGCATAATACATCGATAACAGACAAACAAACAAAAATAGACAAATACATAAAAGAATCTACCACACAACCTTTGACACTATTGATATCCCCAGAAGGTTCTGCCTTTCGCTAAATACATCAGCCAAACGTACTAATCAGGATAGCACCACTTTGGAGCGCAGTGCGACCGTAAGTTTTGCTCTGGTGTGTAGCTGGAAACACTATGGACCATTCAAAACTATTTGACGAAATTTTAATGCGACGTCCAAAGCAGCAAAAGGTGTTTATGCTTTGTCGCCCCTTGTGGCCGAGCGGTTCTAGGCGCTTCAGTCCGGAACTGCACTGCTGCTACGGTCGCAGGCTCGAATCCTGCCTCGGGCATGGATGTGTGTGATGTCCTTAGGTTCGTTAGGTTTAAGTAGTTCTAAGACTTGGGGACTGAAGACCTCAGATGTTAAGTCCCATAGTGCTCAGAGCCATTTTTTTTTTGTTTATGCTTTTTTAGCCCTGTTGCATTTAGGGAGCGAGTTTCTGCCGGAACCCTTGATATTTCCGTACATAGTATGTCCAGGCAGTCAACTACACAGGGTTAATCTCTCTGTGTCAGAGAGATTCCTGGTAGACGGAAGACGGATTGGAAGAGGCACTGTGATGATAGTTCCCCTATCCCTCCTGAGACTTGAAGGGCTGAGGTGGCAGGGGGAGAACAAAGGTACTTGAGTTTCGGAGAGAGAGCCCGAGAATACAGCTACATCTTAGGCAAGTCGCTCTGTAATTGAGAGAACCTAGGTTAAACTGGGCTCGAAGTAGTTTGCTGTGTCCAATTCGAAATTCTGCGTTCACACCAAATGACATATGTACAGGGTGGGGCAAATAAAAGTCGTCCGGATTAGTGGATACTATTGGAATGTATGCAGATAACCACACCCCATTACGCGCACACCATGTGTACACCAGCTACATGGACCACCCCGATTTAGAGCGTAGTGCAGGGGCAGTGTGAGTGGAGCAGTGCAAAGGGGGCTACGTTACCCACAGTGGAGCAGCAGGTGGTCGTTGTGGAAAGTTACTTGGTAACAAAGTCGTGGAAACGGTGTGGTCAGTTGTTTCCTAAGAAGTTTAATGGTGTCAAAGTGCCACCAAAGAATGCCATACATGGCGTTAGACATGATCTGTTTTCAACAAGTGGCGTAACGTTTCGAAACGTGCCTGCACACCAGAAAATGTGGCTGCGGTTCACTAGAAAATGCTTAAATCCTACCAAATCAACCCGACGAGAGCCGCCAGAGACCAGCAGTCACGTCGACAAAGCGAACGAATATTCCACGTGGACCGGAAAATGCATCCATACTGAGTGTCTGTTGTTCATGTATTAAAACCACAGATGCTCCTCAGTGCCTCCAGTTTTGTGAGTGACTGTTCACTGAGATAACAATGAATGGCTTCGTCATGCATCTGTTCTTTATGTCTGATGAAGCCACGTTTCACCTGAGTGGTTATGTCAGCTCACAGAATCACAGGTTCTGGACAGCGGAGAATCTGCATAATTTCCACGAAACAACATTGCATGATCAGAAGGTTGGGATTTGGTGTGGAGTCTCTGCACACCGCATTACTTATCCCATCTTCTTTCATCAGACGCTGACCTCGGTGCGTTACATTGCCAACATTTTGAAACCATTTGTGGTAGCATTGACGAAGGAAGAAACGAGCTACAGTCATTTCCAACACGATGGAGCAACTGCCCATACAGACGACCAAACCTTGGAGCACATTTACACAATTTTCACGTCTGACAGACTTGCTAGCAGAGGTCAGTCTGATCTGTCAGCGTGCGATTATTTAGTGTGAGGGGCCCACAAGTCTAAGGTGTACCGCAACAACTCTAATAGTCTTCAAGAACTGCAGGAAAACATTTCAGATAAGACTGCCGCTATCCCAGGTTTCCAGCTGCTATCTGTCTTCAGCAACTGGCTGATAAATGCTCAATAGTGTCAACAGATGAATGGTGTTCACTTTCAACGTCTGCTATATTCTGATTAGTAATGTATTTTCCTTCCTCTGCTGTGTTTTCTTTATATCCTGGATCTCTGTTGTTCGGGCCACTACAATGTGCGCCACCCAATGTCGCACGACGCCAATTGTGCAACCTGTACCTTGTTGGAAGTGTAATTTTTCTGAGTCATGAGTTCTGCTGTTAGTAGTTGAAATTTGGCTGCCTATCAAGTTGCTACTGGCTCGTTACTTTTGGGTGCAGGCAGTAATGAAGACAGAAATACCATGTACTCTGCAACATCACCGCTGGAGGCTCAAATCATTGTAAAAGATCGCCTCATAAGCAAAGACCTATTATTTAGAGGAACTTTTAGATTCGAACTGTGCTTTCGTGTAAACAGTATTACAAGTTGTTCTTCTCGTCGCCTCTTACAGCTGGTGGCGAGCGCACGCTCGCGGCTTTGCGTGTGCGTGTGTGTGAGCGCGCGCGCGCCCGCGCGCGAGATAGATAGATAGATAGATAGAGAGAGAGAGAGACTAAAATCTGTATTTCACAAATATTCCGCATTGGAGTGTTCTTTCACTGGATTAGGAAACCATGCATGAACAAACTGGTCCTTAGCTGAGTAAGAAAGATTTCATCTTTGCCTAATGGTCGCAAAGAAGTACACCACGAAGAAATCCTTGATTTTACAAGCCACAGCATATTATCTGTCTCTCCCAGACGCTGTTATTGCCTTTGACACATGACCTTGTACCGCAATAACGAGAGTATAGCATGAGGAAGACATAACATGTGGCCCACTTTCGTATTGCCACATCTGCTAGTTCATTTCCTTGCGTATCCTTCTGCCATGGTACCTAGCACAATGACGCCTCCTCCGACAGAGTTTGCAAATGGAACAGCGAGTTCTGTACATATTTTTCTGCTGGTTTCATAGGTTGTATAGACTTTACGACACTCAGAGAGACTGAGAAGACGAGGAATTTTCCAGAGATACTGTGCCAGTCTGCACAAGCGGCCTCAGGAATGCGTGTAATTGTACGTTATACACAGTTCATTTATTTGATAATGGATTTTGAGGACTTGCTCAGGGACAGCCACCAAGCAGTCAAGAGAGTCTCGCTGCTTACACTCAACTTTAATTACAGCTGTATAGTAAAGACTCATACTCAGAATTAAAAAAAAAAAGAAACAGAAAAAGAAAACATAAGAAAAACTTGTGGAGGACTGCTGTTTCACCGGTCTCTGGGGATCTTCTGTTGGCAAACTGACAGCCATCCTCAGCGATGGTTTACAGTTAATATACAGTATATCCCACACCAGTAAATGGATAGTACTGACTACAGACACAAATAGACCTTCAAGCATGAATCCTGGGTTGCTTACATCAGATGCTGACTTTTGTGTGCAAGAAGACTAGCAAGGAAACAGCAATGTGATTGTGAACAACGGCAAGACAGAGCAGACAGATTAATATTGAAGAGCTACAGTTGTAGGATAAAGGTACACAATAAGTTGTCTTCAAATCACAAGACTAAGAATGAACACATATATTGGTAACCATATTACAGAAATTATGATGGCGACAGTTTGGCGGCCAGTAGATGTTGCTGATCCATGAACAACACATCCATTGTCTTGCAGGGATCGTACGAAATCTTTAGAAACCTGGAACAGACGTGCCCTATCCACTCCAGTAACATATTTCTTCCAGTTCAACTTTGCAGCAATACGTATATCCAAAGTTTTAGAATATTCTGTCCTGTTTTCTGGCTCCTGTTTTGTTCGCTATTTAAATAGACGGGCTGTTCACAGTTGCCTGTTAAAGAAACCAAATAACGCTGGGGCCCACGACATGCCAGGTGGCGGCAGCTCCTCATGCTACGTCAGTCGTACGGGTACTTCTCAGATCTTTAATGATGTTCTTGGAATATTTATGAAGTGGTTCCCTGAAAAGCTTCACGGTAAGTCATCCTAAGCTTATATTTCAGCAAGATAGTGCCCGCCCCCAGACCGCTAGAGTTTCTACTGCTTTCCTCCGTGATTGTCAAATATTAATTTGGAAAGCAAGGTCGCTGGGTCTCTCCCCAATTGAGAACGTTTAGAACGTCATAGCCACGGCCCTCCAACCAGTTCGGGATTTTGACGATCTAGCGCGCCAATTGTACAAAATTTATCATGATATCCCTCAGCATGACATCCCGCAACACTATCAGTCAACTGCTTGCATCCGGGCCAGAGGTGGACCAACGTGTTATTTACTTTCTAAATTTGTGAAGGTCTTTCTCTTGAATATATTATCCAACTTTTCCGAAATTGTAATCATTTGTTGTCCGTAGGTGTTCATCACGTCTACCGATTTCCTTCCCATGCGCATAATTCCGTCCTAGAGCGTCTTCTTTTTTTGTCTAGAGTGTATCAAGTTTAGGCGACGCTTCGGTAAATACTGCAGCACGTTCAGTCCTTTGTTTGAAAGGGAAACGGCAGAATTGTCTTACTTCTTGACATTTCAAGGCTGTACTTCGACCTATAGCAAATCAGTCAGTATTCAACTGTTGCACTTATAAATCATAATATTTCCTTTGCACGAAGCTAGGGGTATGATTTTCGAGACGTACATTCTTGAGATTTCGTTTCTACATAGAAATGATACTGCATAATATCAGCGCCCTCATAGTAGTATAAACATTATACTTTCCTCCTTATGACGCCCTTACCTCAGCAGTAAACTAATGAAGCACATTACTTTTCCTACCCTTTCGGGCTTTTTTTCTTATCGTGATATTCGACTTCTCTTGCTGCAGAATGCCACTGACCGTTTTTAATGAATTATAAATGAAACACGTCAAATACTGCAAGTTTCTTAACCCCGAATGGCATCACTGCAAAACAGTTCTCTGCAATCTTTTCATGCTTCTCCGTTCCTAATACAGGTGGTATAGGACTATCGTACTGACCACCCTGCTGAATGTGAAGTGCACCACCTCAAACCATTACCGTCAGAGTGCTCAACAGACAGCTTCTGACGAGTTTAAGAACACGATACGATAGTGCAGTGCCCTTGCTTTTCTGATTACGATGTAAAGTCTCTTTGGACATGCATAACACAGGCCCTGCAATATCATATTTATCTGCCGATACTGTGCAAGCGACTTTCACGTACAAAGTCTCACCTGCACGGGCATGTAAATAACGGATGTACGAGTTCAGGTCGTAGACGCATGGTCGACGACATATGGAAGTTTGGGTCTGGCCGTGAGTCGTGCACGGATAGCCAAATGGTAAGGCGATCGCTCGCAATAAGCGAGAAATCCGCCTTCTAGTCCCCGTCCGGCACAAGTTTTTATTGTCGTCATTCCATTCTACAGCTGATGATAGTCCTTATTCGAAACTGCGGTTTCATTTGATGTGTCTGAGAACAGATGACAGTAGTTACCAAGTTTTGTTACTTAATTTTTTTCTTCTTCTAAAGGCGAGGAAGAATGAAATGTAAACCAAGACTCTTTTCGTAGAGTTTATAGCGAGTAATGTTGCCTGATAAGTCCCTTTGATAGTAAAACTATTCAGCCTGCAGAAAACTATGTTTGTGGCTCTCAAAGCAATAACAGTAGATATAATGACGGAAATTTAAAAAAGTTACAATAAAAAACAGTTCATTTCCTACAGTCAGCTTCCCATTAGCTCAGAGCTTTATAAAGGAAAAGCAGAACTTGCAAAGGAATAGGTCGTACATTTTAAGTCTCGGAAAAAATACAACTAGCCATAATTCCCCTCCCCCTCCCGCTTGTTGCGTGCTTTCTTTCAGCATAACAGCGGCATAGCGATTGCATCTTATAAGTGCTGTAAAAGAGCTACGAGTCTCAAACGTGCAGTGGACGTCAGCTAAAAATGAGTGTTAAACACGCAGAAATGTTCTCTCATATAGGTGAGAACAGTGCAGAAATGTGCATAGTGAACTTACCTTCGAGATATACGAGTATTTCAGCATTAGTTAACCATGTGGCTGTTGAAAGCGCGTATTTTCTATCAAAATCAGGTGTTGAATTTTAATAAGAGCTCTACATTACTAATTCTTGACATTGCCAATCTAAAGTGAAGAAGGTGAATGCTTGTTAGTTCCACGACTATTTCGAGAGTAATATGCCACAACACGTTATCATATTGTATTAAGTAATATTTGAAGTGTGTGTATGCCTGATACTTGTTACACATCACTATGTAATATGATTGTAGTAGGGTAAAGAGGCTCTGGAATACTTTTCATATCAAATTGATATGCCAATTAACTAAACTGATCAATGAAACCCTCCTACCACTCCACTCAACCTATTGTTCTGCTAAGTGGTTTATGACCCTCTGAGGGTTGATACATAAGCCCATGGGGATAATCTATCCTCCTGAGCAACCCCATATCCCATCTCCCTCCTCCTGGTCCTCCTCTTCCCCCACCCCTCTAGGAAAATGGGCACTTGTTCAGTTCTGAGCCACTTTTCCCCTTCCTGAGAAATCCCCCTACCCTCCCTTCCTCTTACCCATTTCTTCCCTCCTCTCTCCAATCTGGAAGTTGGCAAGAAAAAGACTCACGCTGTGCTGGAGAGGAAGAATCCCACAACATCAAATTCAAATCAGTGCCAATAATATATAGCTGTATACTCTTCATTTAATCAGTTTGTGGGAGATAAGGCTTCTCGCTGCTGGGAAATAGCTCAATTATGTTACATCCATTATTATGATGTTAGGTGATGTCACCTAACATCCTATTGGTGGGTACTTATGTAGTTAGGTCAAAATCCTTTCTGCATCAATCGCAAAACCCATCGGTTCTCAGGAAATAATGATGCCCTTTTGATTGAATGTTTGCATATTTGACGGGAAATATCTCATAAAATTGATTGATTATATGGAATATTGCAATTTGTGGGAAAAATACTCATCATACGTTCGAGGTCCTGTATGCACAAACATGTGATTACACAAGCATCCTCCTCCACCACCGCAACCCATACCCAGTGAAAACACCCTTCTGATCATATATTCCCACCAACCACAGGGCAAACATTCCTGGAGCCGCTTTGCATACTCAGGTGTATGAGTCGGGAGGGAGGCCTGTATGCATGGCTGACTCATGTGGTTCTCAGACTGAGAGTTGTGCTAATCCTCAAACAAAGTATCAGATGATGGCAACCCTTTGCGTGATTGAGCCAACAGATAAGAGGTAGTAGGAAGCATTGGCTTTCATGTGCCACAAACATCAGACGTGATGTCCTGATCTGCTTACAGTGCTACAGACTTTCCATAGGAATAACACATTACAAAAAACATCACTAATAAAGACCTAAATATTCCACAAAGATTGCGAAAAACCACGCCTAACAGATATACAACAAATGGACTATATAAAACATGACCTGTTAACAGCTCTAAGCCGATACATGATGCTAGAAAAATAACTCCTTTACTACACTTTGCTAGGACTGTCGCAACAACACGACTGCCTCCCATGGTGTCTGGTAGACTTGCACCAAGGCCCATGGACAACTAGCAGGCAACGCCAGTGCCCCAAGCAACGTCGCTGAAAACTACTGATTGGTGATCACATCACAAAGAGTGACATGGTCCATCCCTCAACTATGTGGAGATTCTTAACACTAATTCCAACGAAGGCAATATAAGTATTACAAAGAAGTGCTTCTCTCAATCCATGAAACTATTCTCCAGAATACCATCAGATACAGACATCGCCGAATCAGGACTGTTACCCACAGACAATGTTATTCCACAAGTCGTAAGAAAAAGATTTAAAGTCTCAGACAGACTTAAGCCATTCCTCATTAAAGAAATTACATCTTTAGGTTCAGTTTATGTGGTGTATGTATGAAAATGAAAACAGAAATAGAAGAGATCAAAGACAAAAAAAAAATCTTCAGTTACAGAGAAGAAAACTCCCATAAAGGAAGAATGTAAATAGCAATTCGAAAAAGAGGAATCTACTGCAAATGTGCAGGCAAGGCTTACATATTGTTTTAAACACAGTGTGCGGCGAAATCTGGATACCGTTGGCGAATATAAAATACCTTCATATACGGTTAATAGCGCTGGTAAGTGGCCATATTTTGGAGCCCTGGCCGAAAATGATGGATTAGAGCACGTTTCCTACACATGGAAATCGGGTTTGTAAAGCTCCAGTCTCACCTGGATCCACTTAAAAAGGATGGTTTCATTGTCTCTAAATATCCTGGACCGGAAGTTGTGCGTTTAGGAGCAGAACAGCCGTTTACAGCGTTTAAAAGCGATGGCATAGCACTTAATGACTACTCGTTTGCAGAAGTTGTAAACATAAAGTTCTATAACGAAATTTCACAAGAATGACCGGCAGAAGAGCTGATAGCGTGCGCCCAGGAAGATGTGGAGTGTTATAACAATTGTATTACGCATTAGATAAGAGGCAAGATTAAAACTGCTGGAAGGAACAGGATTAATTGTTAAAGCCACAAAAAATACAGTTTACAGGAAAAAAGTTAGATATGTTTTTAGAATTCGAGAACATACCTTCTTTGTACCCATCAAATTACTGGCTGGAGAAAAAATTGGAAAAGTCCAAATTACATTTAAATTATAAGGTAAAAATTGATGTAGATATTATTAAAACTACACCATCCAAAAGTAAAGAAAGGGTTGTTTCCTGCGTGTAAACGTACATGTAGAAATTAATAAAGATTTTTAAGAGAATATTTTCTTGTCTTATTCACTCACCTTCTAAAAATACGAAGTATTTTCCTATTTACGATGATCTAAGTACATGTATTTCGGTTGCAGGTAGTGGGTATTTGGGTGACCTTGAAAAATAGGTGAAACTAGTAACTGAAGGCAAGGCAACCCTCGTTCCGTACCTATATGCCGTAACAAGTTGTGGAGAGTAGTGGTTTGGACCTCGAGTAATTGGGTAAAATGCGTTGAAATTATGTAACAACTGCTAAAATTGAGAAAATTGATGGAAAATACGTAAAACTAATGAGAATACGACAAAAATGTGAAGGAATGAGGATTATTACAGTATTTCCTAGGTTTACGAAAATCATTCCATTTCTCCATGTGCATCTGTGCTCTTTGAGTTTAATTTTGCAGAATACTAACTTATTACAGATGTGGTTATGTACTGTAATCAATAAAAATGAAATGTCCATAGGTTTGGAGGACAATGAAAAACTGATAATATACCTTGGTGCTATATGCAGCGCCAATAGGAGGAATCATAGCTCTTGGTCTCTTCAAAAACAGAACACCAACCACGTTTGCAACCCATGATTGTGGAAGATGAGATTAAATGTAGAGTTCATCAGCTTCAGACAGCTGTTTGAAAACACTCCACAGTGCCACAAACACTTCGAGTTTCCATATGGTGCGATGTCATCCACATTTTTGACAGTACGAAACGCCTCTGTTTTTTACTTCAACCATCCTGCGTGTTGTGGGAGCAGCTTAGGTTACACCATGCAATGTCCAACTTTCTGTGAGAGCTAATGGATCAAAACGTGTTAATGTCGCTTTAGCACCTGGCAAAAGCGTCAAAATCATGGTATAAAAAAAATGTATGTCTCTGTACCCAGCAGTAGCCATACACTGCTTCTGTATATTATGGTAAAAAACAATGCATCAAATTGCTTATGAAACGACAATAAAAGAACCCTCTACAGCGATTGATAGTCTGTGGTGTACGGTCTTCCTCCACTCCAGGTGACAAAACTTTACACACGTCCATGGAAACAACCTCGATTGTTGGCCACCTACTCCAATGGACAGATACGTTTATATTTAGTGGGATCAGCATGTATGGGTAATGTCAACATGCAGATTGTATTTGTTTTGGATGTATCTGAAGAGAAAGACGCAGTAAAATTTTATTGAGTTCTGTACCAGATGACATTAGGAAGTCCATTGAACATTACAAAAATAAGGAGGAAAGGGTCAGAGATGGACGGATGGATGGAGGGAGGGAGGGAGGGAGAGAGAGAGAGAGAGAGAGAGAGAGAGAGAGAGACTGTGCTGTCAACGAAGACTCTGACACCATTACACCGCCTGTCGTATTTCTGGCGTGGTAAGCATAGGAATACGATAAAGGGGATTAGGACATGTACAGGGGGATATTTAGAAACCGTCCTTCAATATCAATGAATTGTATGTGTCGTGCTTCCAAATTTCTTTGAGAAGTTCACATACACTCTGGATGGTTGTGAGTCTCCTCCTATAAGTTAGTGTGCTTTTTCTCTCGTTGTGATAGTTCTCTATCGAGTAAGCGATGGGTGGAGGACTGGACAGTCTTCTAACTAATGGAACAATGCTGTAGGAACGTGATGGGTTTTCGAGGGAATTAGCATGACTCTGTGACTTGGAAGGGGACATCACTTACTTGTCAAAATCAGATGGATTCAGATCCTATATATCGAAGACTGGAGGATTCAACAGAATACAACAGGTAAGCGATCCTCTGACGAAAGGGGACTGAGCTCTATATCGTCTCCTCTACGCATTGTGGACAAATATCTTACAACGTCTCACACGCCTCTCGCAAAGTGACTACTGTGAGAAAGTTAGGGGTTAATACAAAGATTTTTACCGAGAGACATTCAGCAGCAGAAGTTCCACCTTTTGTTTTCTTGATAAAGAAGAGACAGCTTCTGCGAGTTTTTTATGTCTATAAATGGGTGAGCTGCGACGTGAATAGGTAAATTTACAGCTGTCTATATACATATTTGGCAATCTGTCGTAGGGTGCATGGGGGAGGATACCCTGTATCACAACTAGTAGTTTCCTTTTCTGTTCTGCTCACAAATAAAGCAAGGGGAAGAAAGAATATCTACCTGTATATACCTCCATATCAGCGTTAATTTCTCGTAGCTTATCTTCATGGTCCTTATGTGAAATATATATTGGCGGAGGTAGAATACTTCTGTAGTTATCTTAAAATGTCGGCTCTTAATAGTGTTCCTCAAAAAGAACGTAGCCACTCCTCCAGGTACAACATATTTGAGGTACCTGGCGAGTGTAACCCGATTGCAAGAAAAAAATTATTCACTATGCAAAGGGGCTCTGATGATCAATTAAATTGTCAATATATCTGATATCAACGAAATGCCGTTAGGTGGGTTGAAGTGAGGGCGAGAGTACTACTGTATGATTTGCGAGTTGGAGTGGTAATCAGGCGTTTTTCTTTGCAGCGATATCTTTTATCCAAATTTCAAACTTCCATCCATACAGGAAGAAATGGCCATCTTAATAAAATCAGCTATATTACTGAATTGATAAAGTGATATGCAGTATTAGCTTGATATTTACAATTCCTCTGTGCTGCTACCTGAAGAGACTTTGTAGGTGGCGAGGCATCTGGCTGCTTTAAGAGAGTTCGAAACTGAGGAGGCATTCTATGACAGGGGCAGACCATCCTCTTAGCACTATGTCATGAGCCAAAAATGAGTTTAATTATCTAGTCTTGTGATGCTGAATGTACAGGCATTAAGCTGATAAGAACAGCTACCTGATGAAAAACACTTAAGGGAAATACAACCTACGCCACACTGTTGTACAGGATTTTCACAAGTAACGATACATTAGCGACGTGATAATACGTTTACGCCACAATTTGTTCTGTCTTTGAAAATAACTCGTGTAAAAGGGACAATCTACATTTCACCCGAGAAATTCAGGGGGTATGGACAACAAATCCCTGTTTCAGATTGGAAAAGTGAATTTTTTAAACTGAGGAGTCCATGCCGGGCTCGAATTCCAGTCAAAATGATATATCCAAACCACACATGCTTGTCTCACAGTGACCATAGCCAGCGATCTACCTGAAGCCATAGCTTAGCATAATGCAAGCAGTGGATACATTAACCTCAAGTTCCTCACCAGCATTTCAGCACAGAATGACCGTTTCCCACCATTTTCTGGGGTGGGGTTCTCAAACGTTGGTGCATACAAGAACTCGGATGTATTTAGTGCTACGATGCATTTGTGGCAGAAATTTAATTACTTGATTTGTATAATGTTGGTATGTGACTCTGAAACGTTGAAAACATGTTTTATTCGAAGGATCATCATAAGGTGGTGGTGAGTGTTTTAAGTGATCTATTTCACTTCTGTAAATTATTAAACAACTAGTTTGATAGGGTAGTACAAACGGAGTATTTCCCTTTATTTTTGATATCGCAATTGTGCAAGTTCTCCCTTTGTCTCCTGCATTAGCCAACAGGAAAACAGTATTCTCGGTAGGGATGAAAACCTATGTCTGCATGTGTAGAGAAATTGGTTCACAACAAACAGAAAGTAGCGACTTGAGAGAGAGCAGAGGTAGTTTCCTAAGTATCAAGTATCAGAGGATGCCAACTTCTGCTGCACGCTCGCTGAACTGTCCAGGTGACAACGATTGATACGCTCTCTAGGTGGGTGAACGGCAAACTACTGCTCAATATTTGTTTGGCTGCCTTTGTGACCGTGTGGATTATGGGCAACACGTGGAGGAAGGTTCTTGTATTCTCAAACGTCTCTGCATACAAGACCCCTGATATATGGTGAGAGTTCTTGAAATTTAATTACCTTATTTTTTTTGTCTGTCTGCCCACATGGCGAAGGACCACATAACTCTTTGTGATGTGATCACCAGTCAGAAGTTCCCACCAACGTCGTTTGGGGTGCTGGATCGCTCGCTAGTTGTCCATGGCACAGAGCGTTGAGACACCATGGGAAGCAGATGTGTTGCTGAGATGGTCGCAGCAAATTTCAGTAAGAGAGTTACCTTTCTAGCACCAAGCAACTGCTCAGAGCTGTTAGCAAGTGGATGTTTCATAGAGCTCTTCACAATTTCTGTGGAATGTTTATATCTTTGTTAGCGATGTTTCTTTTGTGATATATTATTTTCCTACCCCCAGTTTGTAGCGCTGCAATCAGAGCAAGGCATCATGTCTAATTACAACACATTTAACTACATGATTTCCATAATGTTTGCATTTGATTCTCAAACGCTGAAAATATGTTTTATTATGAAGAACAATCCTCGTAACATGGTGGTATTGTTTTAAGCGATCTAGTTCACACCTGTAAATTGTTAAACAGTTAATTTGATAGTCTAGGGTGAATGGATTATTACCCACCTTTTTCTATATCGCAACTGCGTGAGATCTCCCTTTCCGCCTACCATTAGCCAAAAGGAACATAGTATTCTGAGGTGGGATGAGAACCTCTGCCTGAATGTTTAGAGACGTTGCTTCACAAAAAACAGGTAGTAGCTACTTGAGAGAGAGCAGAGGTGGTTTCTCAAGCTCTGTTCGAGGATTAGCATGACTTCTGGTCTGCACACACATGAGCCAGCCCTGTGTGCTGGCCTCTCTCCCGGCTTGCACATGTGGGAATATGTGAGGTGGCTTGCGTGGCTGGTTCTCATCTCATCTGCCCCGATATCAGTGTGAAGACATGGTCGGAATTTTTTTTCTCTGTATATGGGCTATGGTAATGGCCTTGCCACAAACACCAGTTCCCACTGGATCTCCAATGTTAAGCACTATAGGGCTTAGCTAGCATTTCTATGGGTGACCGTTTGGTCTGCTGATCACTGTTGGCAAGTGGTGTGCAATGAACCCACGTGAGTCAATTGAGAAGCTCCAGTAACAAAAACTGAGAGTGGTTGCCAGAGTTGTGTGCCGATCATATGCCCCTCCATATCCACATCCAGTGACATCTTTGGGCTGAGGATGACATGGCAGTTGGTTAGTACCATTGGGCTTTCGGGGCCTGTTCGGAAGGAGGTTAGTTTATGAGTTGTGGTCGTGGAGAAGGGTGCTTGTGCAATCATATGTTGGTGCATACAAGACCTGAGATGTATGATGATTGTTTTTCCTACAAATTTCAGTATTCGACACAATCAAACTATTTGATGAGATATTTCCTGCCAACTAAGTAACAGATGAGTCAAAAGTGCCTCAATATTTCTGGGAAACCACTGGGTTGTGGGATCATTGCAGTAAGGATTTTGACTTAACTGCAGCAGTATCCACTAACTGAATGTGAGGTGATGTCACAAGAGTGTAGATATCTCACACCAAGGAGGAGCCTTGTCTCCTGCAACCTGATTAAATAAAGAATGTACAGCAATATATTATTGGTACTGATTTGAATTTGATGTCTTGAGATCCTTCGTCTCCAGCACAAACTGTTTCTCTTTCCCACCAATTTTCGGATGGGGGAAGGGAGGGATTAAGTGATAGGGGGGGGGGGAAGCTAGAGGGATTTCCCAGGAGGGGGAAATTGGCTCAGAACTGAAAATGTGTCCCTTTTTCCAGAGGGGGCAGGAATGGGGTGAGGGATTGTTACTCAGAAGGATGGATTATCCCCAGGGGGTCATAAATCAACCCTCGGTGGATCAAAAACCACTAATCAGAACAATAGGTTAAGGGAAGGGGTTAGGAGGGTTTCATTGATCAATTTAATTAATTGGCACGTCAACCTGATATGAAAAGTTTGACACAACTCTCTTTACCCTACTACTTGTGATTGTAAAGAAGTATGGACGAGAATCTCAAGAGACTCTAATAGACCTCTGTTCAGTGAGAGACGTGACAACAAATCAGCATTACCTTGACGAAGTCTCAGAATTGTTCGTTTCCTACAGTTTCCCTTACACCAGACAAAAATAAATTACCTTCCATCGCGGTGAGTCTTCCTTAATCACCTCTAAAGTTGTTTGTTGCAATATGAATGTGTGTTTATGATAACATCTAAGTACAATAGTGTTTGAGTAGTACGCTGATGGACTGAAGTTAAAACGTCTATTAATGTTGTTTGTTATACTGTGATCATGATTGATTGCCACGATCGACAGTTGAGAGATTGCAGGTAGCTGTGGTGTAGAAAGGGGTTGTCTCCTATCAGTACAAAGCTCTATTGCCTCAGCGGATGATGGGTTTGAACACAGCTTTCCTCCACAGTTTATTTTTTTCCTGGGACCCTCTAAAACCTCCATTGTTTTTCGGTGCACAGGATGAAAATCCCCCCCCATGAACCATGGACCTTGCCGTTGGTGGGGAGGCTTGCGTGCCTCATCGATACAGATAGCCGTACCGTAGGTACAACCACAACGGAGGGGTATCTGTTGAGAGGCCAGACAAACGTGTGGTTCCTGAAGAGGGGCAGCAGCCTTTTCAGTAGTTGCAGGGGCAACAGTCTGGATGATTGACTGATCTGGCCTTGTAACAATAACCAAAACGGCCTTGCTGTGCTGGTACTGCGAACGGCTGAAAGCAAGGGGAAACTACGGCCGTAATTTTTCCCGAGGGCATGCAGCCTTACTGTATGATTAAATGATGATGGCGTCCTCTTGGGTAAAATATTCCGGAGGTAAAATAGTCCCCCATTCGGATCTCCGGGCGGGGACTACTCAAGAGGATGTCGTTATCAGGAGAAAGAAAACTGGCGTTCTACGGATCGGAGCGTGGAATGTCAGGTCCCTTAATCGGGCAGGTAGGTTAGAAAATTTGAAAAGGGAAATGGATAGGTTAAAGTTAGATATAGTGGGAATTAGTGAAGTTCGGTGGCAGGAGGAACAAGACTTCTGGTCAGATGACTACAGGGTTATAAACACAAAGTCAAATAGGGGTAATGCAGGAGTAGGTTTAATAATGAATAGGAAAATAGGAACGCGGGTAAGCTACTACAAACAGCTTAGTGAACGCATTATTGTGGCCAAGATAGATACAAAGCCCACACCTACTACAGTAGTACAAGTTTATATGCCAACTAGCTCTGCAGATGACGAAGAAATTGAAGAAATGTATGATGAAATAAAAGAAATTATTCAGATTGTGAAGGGAGACGAAAATTTAATAGTCATGGGTGACTGGAATTCGAGTGTAGGAAAAGGGAGAGAAGGAAACGTAGTAGGTGAATATGGATTGGGGCTAAGAAATGAAAGAGGAAGCCGACTGTTAGAATTTTGCACAGAGCACAATTTAATCATAGCTAACACTTGGTTTAAGAATCATGACAGAAGGTTGTATACATGGAAGAACCCTGGAGATACTAAAAGGTATCAGATTGATTATATAATGGTAAGACAGAGATTTAGGAACCAGGTTTTAAATTGTAAGACATTTCCAGGGGCAGATGTGGACTCTGACCACAATCTATTGGTTATGACCTGTAGATTAAAACTGAAGAAACTGCAAAAAGGTGGGAATTTAAGGAGATGGGACCTGGATAAACTGAAAGAACCAGAGGTTGTACAGAGTTTCAGGGAGAGCATAAGGGAACAACTGACAGGAATGGGGGAAAGAAATACAGTAGAAGAAGAATGGGTAGCTTTGAGGGATGAAGTAGTGAAGGCAGCAGAGTATCAAGTAGGTAAAAAGACGAGGGCTAGTAGAAATCCTTGGGTAACAGAAGAAATATTGAATTTAATTGATGAAAGGAGAAAATATAAAAATGCAGTAAATGAAGCAGGCAAAAAGGAATACAAACGTCTCAAAAATGAGATCGACAGGAAGTGCAAAATGGCTAAGCAGGGATGGCTAGAGGACAAATGTAAGGATGTAGAGGCTTATCTTACTAGGGGTAAGATAGATACTGCCTACAGGAAAATTAAAGAGACCTTTGGAGATAAGAGAACCACTTGTATGAACATCAAGAGCTCAGATGGAAACCCAGTTCTAAGCAAAGAAGGGAAAGCAGAAAGGTGGAAGGAGTATATAGAGGGTCTATACAAGGGCGATGTACTTGAGGACAATATTATGGAAATGGAAGAGGATGTAGATGAAGATGAAATGGGAGATACGATACTGCGTGAAGAGTTTGACAGAGCACTGAAAGACCTGAGTCGAAACAAGGCCCCCGGAGTAGACAACATTCCATTGGAACTACTGACGGCCTTGGGAGAGCCAGTCCTGACAAAACTCTACCATCTGGTGAGCAAGATGTATGAAACAGGCGAAATACCCTCAGACTTCAAGAAGAATATAATAATTCCAATCCCAAAGAAAGCAGGTGTTGACAGATGTGAAAATTACCGAACAATCAGTTTAATAAGCCACAGCTGCAAAATACTAACACGAATTCTTTACAGACGAATGGAAAAACTAGTAGAAGCCGACCTCGGGGAAGATCAGTTTGGATTCCGTAGAAATACTGGGACACGTGAGGCAATACTGACCTTACGACTTATCTTAGAAGAAAGATTAAGGAAAGGCAAACCTACGTTTCTAGCATTTGTAGACTTAGAGAAAGCTTTTGACAATGTTGACTGGAATACTCTCTTTCAAATTCTAAAGGTGGCAGGGGTAAAATACAGGGAGCGAAAGGCTATTTACAATTTGTACAGAAACCAGATGGCAGTTATAAGAGTCGAGGGACATGAAAGGGAAGCAGTGGTTGGGAAGGGAGTAAGACAGGGTTGTAGCCTCTCCCCGATGTTATTCAATCTGTATATTGAGCAAGCAGTAAAGGAAACAAAAGAAAAATTCGGAGTAGGTATTAAAATCCATGGAGAAGAAATAAAAACTTTGAGGTTCGCCGATGACATTGTAATTCTGTCAGAGACAGCAAAGGACTTGGAAGAGCAGTTGAATGGAATGGATGGTGTCTTGAAGGGAGGATATAAGATGAACATCAACAAAAGCAAAACGAGGATAATGGAATGTAGTCGAATTAAGTCGGGTGATGTTGAGGGTATTAGATTAGGAAATGAGACACTTAAAGTAGTAAAGGAGTTTTGCTATTTGGGGAGCAAAATAACTGATGATGGTCGAAGTAGAGAGGATATAAAATGTAGACTGGCAATGGCAAGGAAAGCGTTTCTGAAGAAGAGAAATTTGTTAACATCGAGTATAGATTTAAGTGTCAGGAAGTCTTTTCTGAAAGTATTTGTATGGAGTGTAGCCATGTATGGAAGTGAAACATGGACGATAAATAGTTTGGACAAGAAGAGAATAGAAGCTTTCGAAATGTGGTGCTACAGAAGAATGCTGAAGATTAGATGGGTAGATCACATAACTAATGAGGAGGTACTGAACAGGATTGGGGAGAAGAGGAGTTTGTGGCACAACTTGACCAGAAGAAGGGATCGGTTGGTAGGACATGTTCTGAGGCATCAAGGGATCACCAATTTAGTATTGGAGGGCAGCGTGGAGGGTAAAAATCGTAGGGGGAGACCAAGAGATGCATACACTAAGCAGATTCAGAAGGATGTAGGTTGCAGTAGGTACTGGGAGATGAAGAAGCTTGCACAGGATAGAGTAGCATGGAGAGCTGCATCAAACCAGTCTCAGGACTGAAGACCACAACAACACAACAACAACAGGATGAAAATCAACTCTAGATGAAAACGTGTGTCCGAAACCGTCATCCACGGGATTATATTGATTTCGCAGGAGACGAAGTCTATTTACGCAGCAGTTAGCTCCACATTCTACATTGACGGTCGTGGCAATCCATCACGATCGCTGAATAACGAACAATACTGCGAGACATTCCACTTGCGGTCCGTCAGCATACAAAGTCACGTTTCCTGCCGAAGGGGTGGCCTATTGGCAGGGCGTTGGATGGTATTTCTGCTCATGGGTTCCTACCCTCGACTCTTTTCCTCAGGGCACACTCTACAGCCCCTCGAAGTTTGTAGAAACATTTCTGGGACACCATGTGTATTCGACACAAAATGTGAAATATACACGTTGAGCAGTCCACCTTATGCACCAAGGCTGCTTTGTGACAGTAGTGACATGCTAGTGGAGATTGACCCTGACGGTAGCGTGCAGTATTGAGTTTTATGAGCCACTGCTGCACAGCCAACTCCTGCCATGTTGCCAGGGAGCAACAGGAAATGTTCAAACACAAATGGACATTATGAAACATAATCGGAACAGTTTAGTTTCTGACAAAACTTTCCTCAACAGATCAAACCAAGCACATATTACAATTAGTTCTACTAAAGCATTCAGCTACTGACAACACCACCCACACACAAGAGGCGTGCAAAAGAGAAAAAGAAGTGTCGGAACTCATCGGCTTAAAATATATTCCAACACATACATCTCAAAGAACAATGCAGCAAATATCTATACTGATGGTAGCAGTCTGCTATGTTTCACCACTCCGGAATTACTTTTACCCTTGATTATTGCAAATACCCCGCAAAACTTAATGGCTAGATCTATAAAGTAACATACCATAGGAACTAGTTGGTGGAAGTGAGTGAAAGTGCGGGAGCATGTCGCCAGATATCTAGTCGTTCACCAATGACATGGAGAGCCAGCCGCACATCGGAGGCACCGCTTGTGATGGTGCCAAAAGCACAGGAAATGGACCAACGAAGAGTGGGGGCGTGTACTCTTGTCGGATGAGAGCAGATTCAGTCTCAGTAGTGAATCTGGACACATAAAGCGAGAGGTAGGAAAACTAAATGCACCTAGCAACATCAACGAAAATTATCTTTTTAGTGGTCCAGATGTTATGGTGTGGGGAGGCATAATGTTGCATGACCGTTCTGACCCCCAAATCACGTGTGAGATGCGATGAGGATCCAGCACGTCCGTATGTACCAAAGACCATCCAGCAGTTTTCAACAGCGCTGATAGAGAAATGCAACCCCCTACAACAAGAAATAATACTAGGCTTGTGGGCAGCATGGGAGCGCGTTGGAGAGCATGCTCTGTTGTCTATGATGATCATACACCATATTAAGAGCCATATCTCACCTTTTTGTAATGTCCTGTAGCCCTTCACAAATCACTGAGACTTCATCGTAATTACTATCTTTGAATAAAAGTGTCATTTCTCTTCATTGCATTGCGTATTTCTTTCAGTTTTCTTTTGTACTGTATTTAGCATTTCTTTCTATGTATCGTCCAAGCCTCATTGAGCTATGTTACTTGGCCGTGAATGACAGTGGCAGTGAAAGTGAAAGTTATTTCCATCGTTAAGTTTCGGGCAGAACTATAATACACTATAAAAAGAATATTCTCTAAGTATCATGAAACAAAGCTGAAATGAAGAACAAAGAGTCCACACAAAACATGTCACACTACTCTGCAACACCACAAAATATTTGAAATTTCTAAATATTTACACGCATTCCTTGTACACCAGCTATTTAACGATAACACATATCAAAAGAAAAAGAAAGAAGTAAAAAAAAAGCATTCATGCTTTCAGTAAACAACCATTTGTGACAATATAAAATTTATCAAAACATGACAAAAGTGATAAATCCATTGGTTCTGTTATTCTTTTCACTCAATAAGTTGAAAAGTTTTGTCTGGCACACACACACACAAGTTCTTGGTTCATTTCACTGTGTCATCAGCATTATGGTATATGCTTGCTTCCCATTGAGCTCTTATCTCGTAACCCTCCCAGCACGCCAAGAACATGAAGTAACGCCAGCGAAGAAAAACACAGGCATTAGTACTCGGTCCACGGTTCAATCCACTAACACAGATGAATAGAAGCAACCAAATGCCAAAGGTAAACAATATGCCTAATACAATGTATGTTTTACATTATACACACCAAACACTTAATGATCATACGTAGTGTTCATCCCATCAAAGAAGGTACTAATCAGAGCTTGGTAATAAAATTGTCTATACGCAAGAAATCCCACTCCAAAATAATTTAGGCATCATTTTAATCTTATGATTTACCCACAACAATATCGTTCATCCAGTTAGACAAATACTTACTCACTCATTCTAGAAAGATTGTACCAGAAAGATTTTTTTTAATATAAAAGAGAAGCATAAATAAAATACACAGTTCAGCACGTAGTAGACAGTCCTTTCTACTGACTATTCATAAATTCCATTCTCTGGGCATTCCTTGGCTCAGTCTGCGTTATCTCACTAAGAAATAAGCATGATCCTCATACCTCCTAGTTAACATACTTGATTTACATTTTAAAAGGAAAACTGTCATACGAGGGGCGTTCAACAAGTAGTGTAACACTTTTTTCTGCCAATTTCTGTGGAAAAATTTGTGGAATTTGTTGTGGGATAATATGGAGTCCCGGCAACTGTGCCCGAGCTGTTCTAGGCGCTTCAGTCTGGAACTGTGGCTCAAATTTAAAAGAACACCTGTACCTAGTTGGACAGTTCATGTTAGGAGGGACCCTTCATGGTCCGCAGTCACTTTAAAGAAGCTTCAGAAGAAACAGGGGCTGATCTGTAATAGATGTACCAAAAAGAGTAGGGCCATAGATTGAGAGATGATGAAAGACTCGTACCTTGCTGTCAAGAGATGTATAAAGCCTTCAGTGACTACTGTAGAAGAATATTATAGAAATATCTGTCACAAAATCCAACGAAATTCTCATATGCTATGGCTGTAAATAGCACCAAAGAGTGTGTCCAAACACTAACGGATGACACAGGAACTGAAATTGAAAGTAACAAAGCGAAAGGAGAAATGCTGGCCACGATTTACAAATGTTCCGTTACGAAAACTAATTCAGCGATAGTACCCCAATTCAATTCTTCCGGAAAGATGAATGGTAGCGGTAGTAGTATATAGTAGTGTCAGTGGCTGAAATCTCTAATCTCTACAAGTTTCCAAGCCACCATGAAATCTCTGTCAGATTCTACATGAAATTTTCGGCTGAGTTAGCCCCTCCTTTAACCATAATACACCGTAGATCCATAGAACAAAAAAAATTCCCAACCGATATAAATTAGTGTGGCCTGTACACGTTTATACAATAAGTGTACCAAAAATGATTCACAAAACTATCATCCCATATCCTTGACATTTCTTTTTTCTAGAAGCTTATAGAAGCTTATTTAGAATGTATCTGAGCTCAAATCTACGAAGACGTACCGAGCGAGGTGGCGCAGTGGTTAACACACTGGACTCACTTTCGGGAGACGATGGTTCAAATCGCCGTTGCGTCATCCACATCAAAGTTTTTCTACGGTTTCCAAACTCGTTCGAGAAAAAGGCTGGGAAGATACCTTTGAAAAGGCCACGGGTAATTTCCTTCCCAATCTTTCGTACTGCGAGTTTGTGCTCCGTATCTAATAACCGCGCTGTTGACGAGATGTTAAAATCTTATCTTCCTGCCTTCCTTCGGAATGAGGTGTCTGTAAAAGATGTCTTCCACACCAGCTAGTATGGATTCCGAAAAGACTGGTCATGTGCAACCCAACACGCTCTAATGTCAAGTGAGAGCCTGAAAGCCACGGTGAAAGGCCGTCAAATAGATGCAGTATATGTTGACTTTCGAAAAGCATTCCACACAGCATCACACCTTTGCTTATCATCGAAAGTACGATCGTATTGGGTATGAAGTGAAATCAGTAACTGGAGTGAAGGCTTACTGGTGTAGGAGATACAATATTTTATCTTGGATGGAGAGTCATCGACAGTCCTATGGAAATGTGTTGGGGCTCTTGCTGTTAACGATCTTTCAGACCACGCTCATAGAATCTTTAGACTTATCGAAGATGATGCAGTTATATATAATTAACTAGAGTCTGCCAAAAGCTGCAAAAATCTAGGGTCTGGTGTTGACAACATTTCTGAGTAGCGCAACGGCTGGCAACTTGTTTTAAATGTTCAAAAACGTAAAATTGTGCACCTCACGAAATGAAGACAGTTAGTGTCCTATTGCTGCAATATAAAGGAGCAACAACTGGAATTCGTCAATCAGTCAACTCAGACAAATATTAAGATGTAATAAATTGTAGACACACGAAATGGAATTATCACAGATGATCAGTATATTTAAAGCAGGTGGCGGATTTCGATTCATTGGAAAGACACTATAAAAGCACTAACAATCTACATAGGAGATTGCTTACGAACCACTCAAACCATCTATTCTCGATTATTGCTCAACCGTCTGTGATCCACAACAAATAAGACTAACAGGGGTTCTTTGACCGTATAAAAAGAAAGGCAGTACGAATGTCACAAGTTTGATTACACATGGTAGGGTGCTACAGAGATGCCGGCAAAGCAGACGTGGCGGATGTTTGAATGTAGACACAAATTATCCTGTGGTGGTGGTGGTGTTGGTGGTGGTGGTATGTGTAGCATGCTCAACAGCGAGGTCATCAGCGCCCGTACTCAACGAACAGCATATAAACTATCCGTGAACAGGTACTAGTGAAGACTCAAGAACCAACTTTAATTGGGGGAACTAGTTAGTAATATACTACAGCCTCCAACGTATCGATCCCGTGGAGATGCCAAAGAAAAGAGTAGACTAATAACAGCTCGCGTAGAGGCGTTTAAGCGGTCATCTTTCCCGCGTTCCACACGTCAGTGGAACTGTAAGACGCCCCAAGAACTTGTACGTTGGGAAGTACCCTCTACTGAGCATTTCACAGCAGTTTGCATCGTATAGAAGTAAATGAGTCCATTGTTACACAGGCAACTACCTTGGGAGAATATTATTCTGCGAGTAAGGGCAACTTTGTTTCATATGTCAATCATTCTTTCCAATGATGCTGCGTTTCCTCGTTTCCTTTGGTTTAACACATGTACTTGTTTATGTTTCGTTTTCTGAAGCCATATGTATTCGTATCACTTCCCAGATATATTCCATATCAAGATTAGCGATACACTGAGCGTGTTTTAATCTGTTTGTAGTAACCAGCATTACGCCCAGGTCATTTACTCAACTGAATATCTTAAGCATACACGAAACCTATACAAATTAATTTTTTAGAAACCCATGACACAATGTGTATTTTATTAAATGAGAATATATGTACACGTTTATAAGATTCCTCAAAAGGCACGTCATCCTCTTGCCAGGTGGTAGCTATGTAACACAGTGGACTCGCTGTCGAAGGATAAAATAATCACATCACCATCCAGCAAACATGAATTAAAAATGTTTCCTAAGTATCTCATGACGAATTTCCCAACATGGTTCCTTTGGGAAGGGGAGAGCTGTTTTTATTTCCCAGTCTTGTTCTAACTGTCGTCGACGGAAAGGGAAAGCGGAAGATGCACGAACCAACCGTCTAATCTTGTGTGTTCGATTTTTTTTTTTTTAGCAGGTTGTCATCATTCTATTGCTCCTGAATCTTGTGAAAATGGTTCGAAATACACACAAAGATGCTTTGTCTCCCCTGCTATACTCTCCTTCGTTTTTGACATCAGTCTCACAGAGAATATTAAGGACGCCGACGAGTGTAATGATATCGCCTTGGACCGAACTTGATACTATTTGCTAGAATTGTTGAAGATGGTTAAATGAGAGGCCATGGATCAGGATAGCTTCCTGATGTTTTCCGTGTCTCATGGGGTTCATTACACGACATAACACCACCGTCCTGAGTGCGAAAGATTTGCTACACCTTACTAAGTAAGTGTCTCTATATCAGTTAATCATGGCTGCATGTTGGTGGCAAAGGTATGGACATGATACTGCTCGTGGGTAATAGGGTAGAAAATGGAGTACCAGCACATCCTGAATTTTTGCCGAATCTCCCTCCCCTCCCTTCAAATCCAGTTGGGTAATATATGAATGGTGAGCTGATTTTCTATTGGCTAAGGCACACTGGCACAGCCTACGTGTTTGGTAGACCTCTGGGACTTAGCACTGTAATATGTTACCCTCCCTATTTTAATCAGGGCAATTTATGTTTGCCGGTGTGAGAGTCGACTTGAAATGTACACATCGTTTGTTTCTGTCTGGTGCATTTTATATGCTAGCATACTTTTCTTACGAATTCCAGAAAAGTGAGTGCAATGCTCATTATGCGTCAGTTAAACAACTGATCACAATATCTGTGTATAAACTGAACGATCAGAAGGTTTGTCCACTATGTTGAAACGGGACGCCATAACAAATAGACAAACAAATTAGAAGTGCAGATAGCTATACTAATTTTTACAGGCTCGCCTAACCATGGTCAGTCGTAGGGCAATAGTTTGGTTCTGAGATTAAACTCAAGTTTGAATTTAATTTATTTGCTCTAAAATCTCAATATGTACCATATTAAAATGACAAAGAGTAAGTTTCCAATGAAATGAACATAACGTCTCGTAAAACTGGCTGAGAAATTGCTCCAACACAACTAGTACAAAACCACATAAAATAATGAAATACAAAGTTCTCTAGAATCTCGGATTACTCAAGAACGTATTTTCATCTCACCTAGCAGTACGTTTTTTAAAAATGACTTATTGTATACAGTATCCCGGTACCCTATATACAGTATTGATAGAGTCTTTCTAACGCTTTCTTACATAATTGGGTTTTATACATCCCAGAAGGCAATGATCTGAATGCAGCTATTTTGTATTTTAAGGAATGGTTAGAAGTGTTATGAATAACAGTAATAATTTCTTACCATACAAAATGGCTCCATTCAGGTTTTTTGCTTTATAGGATGTGTAAAATTCACTTATCGCTAAGTCTAAGAAAAAGAATACGACTCATTCAGTACCATATATAACGTACAGCAATACATACGGTGCTAATTTTGTAAATGATATTAAAAAAGGCATTTTTAAAAAAAGTTTAAGACTCCCTCGTTTTTGGCTCCGGGAGCGATGACATAACCCTGGTGAATTCAGACCGTACTTTGGTAAAATCTCGGAGAAGATAGACTCCAATCTTGGTGCTAAAACTATAAAGGGCGCCAGATTTATACCCAATAACATTGATAGCAGACACAGACACAAACAATGTACCACCAGCCAAAAATATTGTGCCACAGGTCTCTATTGCAATGGATGTGACTACTGTCTCACGTGTACAGGGGCGAAACCAGGAGGAGTGGCGAAATTAGATTTCGAGAACCTCTAAATTTAACCAGTTCAAAATAAGTGTTGAGTACACATCTTCGTGAACAAGGTCATTCCATCACTAATTTATTGAATAATTTAAATATTTTAACCTTTGAAAATAAAGGTCAAACCCTAAATATTTTTGAATAAATTGAGATAATGCGTTGTAAGAACCGTCTCCCACAACATGCATTACGTGATCCAAGTGAAATGATGTATCATAGTCTTCTTGCAAATTTTGACTGTCTAAATAGTGTTGCTTAGTTTTATGCATATTTTTACTGTCACAGTACTATACTTTTTATGTCACATATTATCACCCGATTTCCTATTTCCTTCTGTTTTCGTCCCACTTACGTTTGGGTTACTTCTCTTTCCCTGTTATCTAATCACTTTTTTTTAATTTTCCCCGCCCCCTCGCTTCTTAAAACTCTCTTTACATTTTTCTACTTCTTTAGCTAAAAGTTTTCATTATTATTCGAAGCTGATGATTACTGGCTGTATTTAATGTGTTATTTTCTATCAAGATTACTTCATGTTTCAGGCTTGATTATTTTTTGCCATCTTTGTATAAATCAGCTACGTAAGGACACCACCCACCTTTCTCCATCCCGTTCTTTTTTGGCATTTATCGTTCCTGTCATTCTCACGTGTGTCGCTTTTCACCTATTCCGTGTGCACTGGCCTTTCTGTTCAGTTCCTGGCCCCTGCACACTCAATGATCCACCACCTCTCGTTTGTGTTTGTTCCGACTATGTTACCACTGAGTTTCAAATTATGGTAATTACCTTAATATCGCCCTTCTTCCATTTTTCAGTGTCTTTTGGTTAGTCTCTTTCTTTATAATATAAATATAGATATTATCTATTTTCCCTCAATCTGTCTTCATTCGCTATTACGTTTCCTATTTCACTGTGATTTTCATTCGACCTATTTTTTCGCATGCATTAGATGGTATGCTACTGACACACGAGTCTATTCCCCATTTGTTGCTTTCCCAATGGTAAAATCATCTAATCACAATCCCATTTTATTAATTACTCATATTTTCAAACTTCGAATTTTAGATCCCGTCAACTCTGTTTGACGCTTTTATTGTAGGGTACCTTGCAATTTGTATTGGTGGCTCTATCGTTCTGCTAATTTTATTACTAGTTCACCACTCCTTCGACTGAAATTTTATTTTTACAGTACTCAGTTACTGTAACTGTATCTGTATTGGAACTCTCTCGAGTAACTGTACGTGTCATCCATTTAATCCTGGTCCGGACTGGTTGTGATTACTCTTATCCATTAATTACTACTTACTTTCTAAGCTTGGGTATAGACAATATTTTTCCATCATTTTTCTACTCTGATGTTTACCGGAGGATGCAGTTAGAATCTTTAAAATCCATCGTTTCAATAGAGGATCATTTAACAGCTGTTTCAGTGCTTCGTTTATCAAGAAGTATTTTCGTAGCTGTGGCTGCCTGGAGTGTAAACTGTAGTGTAACATGCAAGAGGTTGGTTTGGGCTGCTACACAAGATACTTTCACGCTGAGGGACGATGACGGGTAAAATGCATTTGATAGGATAACGAAATCTGGAATGTAAGGCTAAGAATTTCCCACGGTGGCCGAGCAGAGCTGTGGTGGTCCGTTCTTAGATCTATTGTCACGCATAATGGTACTTTAGGGAAAAGGTTCCCGATCCTTTCCGCTAACAGAAAAATTGGAGAATCCTGTTACTTTGATAGAACACCTTGCTTATTTTGAAGATTAATAAAATTCATAAAATTTATATAATGAAAAAGAAACTTTTTTAATTCACTAATTAATTTTAAATCATAACTAATACCACTGAAATCAATAACCTGTTTTTTTGTTTTACAAAAAGAAGCAAATGTTGAAAAAATCACCATGTTAATTTTTTGACAGAGCACAGGTACAGCACCACAAAAGTTCGTAAGTTATTCTGAAAAACCAATACAAAAATATCTTTCTCCACAAGCAACAAACTTGGACACCACTTTCCTCACACAGTAAACATAAACACCCCAGAAACAGTACAGAGTGGAATTATATTACAGTGAAAAAGTTACCCTGCAATTTGCGTAGAGAAAAAGTAAGAGCTTTCCATACACCCTACAAAGAACATACTAATGCTTTCAGACTAAATCACTTTGACAAATCTACAACGGATAACCACATGCAACTTAACAGACACACATTAAGTGCCGTCCACAACAGCCTAACTGTACTGCACACTGAACGTAATAGTACAAAACATGATTTAATAGAACAGTTACAAGTACACATAGAAAAATATTCTGAAAACATTTTGAATGGACAGTCAGAGGTTAATAGCCACACTTTCTACAGTAATTTGAAAAAAATATTTAATAATGCAACCATTTCAAAGTATATAGTCACATCTGATATTTATACAAATAATTGCATTACGAATGGCATCTGTGTGTAATTTCTAATGCAAAATCTCTGTTTTTTTAATAACAACATCTTTGTATATATTACCTGATTTGAAGGTGGAGGGGGGGGGGGGGAGGAAAGGAAAAGAAAGGAAAGGAAAAGAAAGGAAAGGAAAAGAAAGGAAAGGAACAGATCTTGTCAGCTGCATCAGGACTTTATGTGGAATCGGCGGTGTTGAATGAAAATGTGTGCTGGAGCAGGACCCGAGGCCAGGATCTCTTACTGACTATAGGCAGTTGCGTTAACCTCTGTGCCACCCAAACACCGTGTTCATCGCGGACTGTCTCATTACGCTGCCTAGCCGACCCGCACTCCCATCCAGCACCACCTGTCCACAATCCCTGTCCTTGTACTCGATGCTCGCCAATTTTAGATTCCGATAGGAGGTTGGACATAAATGTGCAATCACACTGAAGATTGTGAATTCATTGTCCATCGACATGAACCAGTTATATGAATGGATGTTGCTGTTCTTTCGCACATGTCCGAAATAATAGAAACAACACATTTACTTAACATGTGTATATGTAGAAATGTAGCAACTTTACATTTTAATATTGTTTGACTTGTTTAAATTTTGTTTGCAAATGTGCTGTAGGACGAACAGCGTGTATACAAACATAAATATAACTACTGATACCGTATTTCAAAACCATGTAACCACTACCAGTAACACGAAGTAATTTTTTGATGTTGTCTTAGTTTTATAAAAACGTGTATTCACAATATGCCACTTTGTAATTATGCCAATGTAATCCTAATGGAACGAGCATTAACCCTAAATTGAAAACTGATGTAGACTAATCAGACCCCTGAAGATATGCTCCCAGGGCTCAAAATGCACCGTGCACTTAGTAAAATCACGATTAGTGAATGAAGGCGGATTGTTCTCCATTTTACGAAAATAATACGGTCACGAAAGAAACTCTGACAGCAATGGATAAAATGAAGATACACTGTGGACATGCAGTGGCGTAGCGGCAGACTGACTTCAAAGGGGAAAATCGAGTCTGCCGAAAAACCGCGGAGCAGGGGTTTACCGCAACCAACTTCTGCAAACTGTAGTGAACTAGGGACCCATGTCCCTTCTCTAGACCCACTGCGACTGACGTCCTGCGGTCAAGGTAGACCACGGAACAGATACTTGGGCCCGCTTGCTTCTTTTTTTTTAGAGAAAGAAAAGAAAAAAAGGCGAAGAAGCCTTTTCCCTCAGTTTGCGAGACTTGTGCTCTCCTCAAAATGGCGAAAAATAAGCAGCAAAGTAGTCAAATATACTCGTAGCATAGGAATATGTGACTGACGCGCTACAAATGTTTTCCAAGATTCTTTGCCTTATCGCTATAATCACTACCTTATCACTGATTTTTATTATCCAGTTAGCACAGTTATGACACAAAATATTATCCAAGATGGTGGAACCATGGCATCACAAGTTAAATATGGCTACTTCCGTGAACTGTGGTATGAATCCACCCATATGACGTTATAGTGGATACAATATTTATGAACGTTTCTGAAGCCCTCCAGATATGTCTGAAGCAGTGTTACATTACACGAGGTCTGTTCAAAAAGACTCCGGAATATTGTCTGCAAATTTTTTCTACGCGTACCTTTTACTTATCGTGCATGGTCCCCTTTGAAATACTCTCCCCCACAATTGATACGCCGGTCCCCACGCCTCTTCCACTTCCGAAAAGAAACCTTGATAAACCTCTTGTTGGACAGCGCGAAGCACTGTGTGCAGATTTTATTTTATCTCGTGTATCGTTGCAAATCTTCGCCCCTTCTAGGGTATTTCCAACTTTGGAAATAAAAGAAATCCGCTGGAACCCATGTCTTGAGAGTACTGAGGATGAGGCAGCGCAGTGATTTCGTTTTTTGTGCAACTGTCACGCACCAACAGGGACGAATGTGCGGGTGCGTTGTCGCGATGCAAGAGCCATGAATTATCTCACTACATTTCAAGCCATTTCCTTCTCAAATGTTTTCGCAGGCGTCGCGACACATCCTGATAGTACAATGGATTAACAGCTTTTCTGTCTGGCACGAGTTCATGGTTAACTAATCTTACAGAGTCAAAGAAAACTATCAGTATGGCTTTGATATTTGACCTGACCAGACGAGCTTTCTTGGTCTTGGAGAATCTTTCCCGACCCATTGTGAAGGTTGAACCTTGGTATCAATACCATAGTCGTAGACCCGCATCTCATCACTAGTTACGATTCTCTTAAGGAACAACTCGTTCTCATTTGCGCGATACAAAACCTTTTCACAGATGCGAGGCAGCGATCTATCTGGTCTTGACTAATGAGCCGTGGAACGACTTTGGCAGTAACGCGTTGCATTCCAAGATCTCTGTCAGGGTTTCATGACAGGATCCGTCTGAAACGTTACATTCTACTGCAATCTCTCGGAGAGTCAGTCTTCGATTGGAAAGCAAAATATATTGAGTTCCTGACAATGCCCCGTCGGTAGTGGAAGTGCGTTCTGAACGAGGGTCATCTTTAGCTTCCCTCCGCCCACTATTAAACTGCGTGAATCATTCGTAACACCGAACACGGGTTAAGAGATCATCAACGTTGGCGTCCTGCATCGTTTCGTATATCTTACACAGTTCTTTTTAGTTTTACGCAAAATTTAATGCAGACTCGTTGTTGCTCTAACTCTGCCATCTCGAAATTCGCCAACTATGCGACACGACGCTCTACTCAATACAGCAATGAATAATAACTGACAGCAACAATGAAACTTCCGTAAGATACATATTAAACACAGGAACGTGCAGGGATGCCAACAGCATTTCGCTCCAAGACACCATTGGTGCGAAATTACGAACCTTTCGGAATTTTATGAAGAGAACTCCTAAACACACCACTGGTCACACAAAGGATGTGACCAGCGCTGTGATAAGCTTAAAATTAGGACAAGAAAACCACATGAGGTAGCTTGCTTAGCAGTTATATACTGCGTGGGATAATTTATTTTTATTCAAATTTTGATGCAATGTAACACATTGCACATTTCAAGGGTTTGTGTGGTAGCTATCTTTCTCAAATAAATTACACATTTTCTATGTTATAAATACATTGTGGGGGTGTGGGGATGCTTTATTTAATACTAAAATGCTTAAGCAAACGTAGGGTTACTTCGAAAACAATTACCATCAGGCCACAAATGACGGGGCGCAGTACCTTCCATGAGATTTGCGCAGCCTGGGCGCGATCGTCAGTCTCAAATCACAGCACACCATCCTCCTCCATCGTCTCCTATTCGCCATGCTCTGGCTGCCATGTGTTTGTGACACCCAGATAACCCCAGTGCCAAGCTTGTGTTGTGTCCTGAGACCATCCCGCACCTTGCGCCAGAGGGGGAACATTTTTTGCCTCCATACTTGCACAGCGTCCGGCACGACGTCTTCCAGCAGAGAATATCATGTAGTATCTCTTATTCGAGGAAAAGTTTTAACAAATTCAATTTTCGGATTTGTCATTCAGGCTGCGGATTCAGTTCTTATTTGATGTATTTTTAAATCATACTCTTGTCACGTGTAATATGGCAAACATGTCGGAACACCTAGTGTTTAACATCCCTCACACCATCACCCTCGCGGTTACGAGGTAGCAGACTAAATTGCACACAACGCAATGCTACTAATCGTTTTGTTTTGTAACAGTGTGCTAATTTTACAGATCACTTACACACAGTAAAGGTCTATAGCATTGGCTGCACAAGCTGAGATATTACAATCAGCGGCGGCATGGCACTAATCTCACCTGTTTTTGTTTTTTTTTTGTTTGTTTGTTTTTTTTCTGGCACAAATGCAGACAGATCTTTCAACTGCAATAATTACAATGAAGAGCCAAAGAAACTGGTACACCTGCTAATATCATGTAGGTCCCCCGTGAGCACGCACAAGTGCCACAACAGGACGTGTAATGGACTCAACTAAAGTCAGAAGTTGTGCTGCACTGGACTGACTCCATGAATCCTGCAGGGCTGTTCATAAATCCGTAAGAGTACGAGGGGGTGGAGACCTCTCTGAACAGAACGTTGTAAGGCATCCCAGATATGCTCAATAATGTTCATCTCTGGGGTGTTTGGTTGCCAGCGGCAGTGTTTAAACTCAGAGGACTGTTTCTGGAGCCACTCTGTGGCAATTCTGGACGTGTGGGTTGTCGCATTGTCCTGCTGGAATTGCCCAAGTCCGTCGGAATGCACAATGGACATGAATGGATGCAGGTGATCAGACAGAACGCCAACGTACGTGTCACCTGCCAGAGTCGTATCTAGAGTATCAGGGGTCCCATATCATTCCAACTGCACACGCCGCACACAATTACAGAGCCTTCACCAGCTTGAACAGTCTCCTGCTGACATACAGGGTCCATGGATTCTTGAGGTTGTCTCCATACCCATACAGGTCCATCCACTCAATGAAATTTGAAACGAGACTCGTCCGACCAGGCAATATGTTTCCAGTCATCAGCAGTCCAGTGTTGATTGGACAGGCGAGGCGTAAAGCTTTGTGTTGTGCAGTCAGCAAGGGTACACGAGTGGATCTTCGGCTGCGAAAGCCAATATCGATAATGTTTCGTTGAATGGTTCGCACGCTGACGCTTGTTGATGGACCAGCACTGAAATCTGCAGCAATTTGCGGAAGGGTTGCACTTCTGTCACGTTGAACGATTCTCTTCGGTCGTCGTTGGTCCCGTTGGTGCAGAATCTTTTTCCGGCCGCTGCGATGTCGGAGATTTGGTGCATTACCGCATTTCTGATATTCACACTACACTCGTGAAACGATCGTACAGGAATATCACCATTTCATCACTACCTCGGAGATGCTGTGTACCATCGATCGTGCGCCGACTATAACACCACGTTCAGACTCTCTGAAATCTTGCTACCACTGTAGCTAACAATGCGCCAGATACTTGTTGTCTTCTACAGGCGTTGCTGACCGCAGCGCCGTGTTCTGCATGTTCACACATGTCTGTATTTGAATACGCATGGCTATATGAGTTTCTTTGGCGTTTCATTGTGCAATTTTTTGTGTTCACCAACCGACACTGGTAGAGAGATAGGAAACCAGCATGTGGTGCGTAACATGGATTTCTTCTGTTCCGTTAGAGCAACGATACGGCCGTTTAACACAGACTCGCTCCAACTGTAGACTAAAAGATATATAACAAATTTATATGTCAAATCAAAAACCCACATGTGAACAAAGTTTTTAGTAACCATCTTACCGAGTTTATAAAGTGCCCTGATATGCATCTACGAGAAAATTTTACATCTTTCTTGGCTGACATAGGACATAGGATTACCAGAATTTACAGTGTGTTCTGCTGCACTGTATCGCTTCTATGTGGTGTAAATTAACAGTTAGTTTACAAAACAGCTGTTTTGTTGTATTTAACGGTAGTCTACTGTCTATATACTGGGGCAAGATAAACGCGTGGAAGTTGACTGGGTTACATTAAACATTTAACTTTAAACTACACAAAAATTATTGATACTGACTCGAGAAAGGCGGTATGCATTATACAGAAGTGTTTCATTAAAGCGGGAGAAACGCGTTTCCTTCGAGCCAGACCACTATTTTCCCCAACATCATCCAATATAATTATTACCGCATCAGGATTTGTGTTGTTATGTCATCAAGTAGTATCACTGCTGGCCACCACTGTGTTAAATATTCTACGATTTTACTACACAATTCGCATCCGTTATCAGAACGCAAAATACATGGAGTGCCATAAAGGAGAAACATACAGCATCAAGCAAGCTGTAGGCTACACCATTCGCCCATTTTGATGTGAATGGCCTCAATTCAACAAATTTTGTTTGTCTTGGTATACGAGAAGAAACTTAAACTTTCCAAATAGTTGAAACTGGTAACCGATGAGACCCACCTAATGTCCATTACTGAAATTCGATGAAATAATCAATTTCACAACAATCCCTTTTTTCGCACATTTTTTCTTGATAACGTCTGCATAAATCCAAAAAACGATGTACTTGGTCTTGGGTTATGTTTTTATAAAGTGCACAAGGTGACAGGTATAGAACTATATGAAAAAAATTTAAATTAGTCACAAAATAGGGTATGCTGACACTTTATTCAACATGTAGACGTCACAACAGACTTTGGGTTTAGATTATGACGTGTTGAAGATGCCTGCCATCCTTGGTGATGACGTGGCGCAGACGAATGGCGAAATTCTGCATGACCCGCTGAAGTTTCGGAAATTCGATGCTGCCGATGACATCCTGAATAGCTGTTTTCAACTCACCAATTTAATATAGACTCAGAAAAAGGAGTCGCATATGTTCAGATCCGGCGAATTTGGCGGCCAATCGAGGCGGCCCATGCCAGTGGTGTCTGGGTACTCCAGAGCCAGAATGCTGTCCCCAAAGTGCTCCTCCAGGACATCAAACACTCTCCTGCTTCGATGCAGTAGAGCTCCATCTTGCATTAACCACATCTTGTCGAAATCAAGGTCACTTTGGAAAACGGGGATGAAATCATTTTCAAAAACCTTCACGTACCCTTCGGTAGTTTCTCTGCCTCGTGATGACTGGGTGTTATATGATGTCCTTAGGTTAGTTAGGTTTATGTAGTTCTAAGTTCTAGGGGGCTGATGACCATAGATGTTACGTCCCATAGTGCTCAGAGCCATTTGAACCTTCGGTAGTCACCGCGCCATCAAGGAATATCGTACCATTATTCCGTGACTGGACATTGCACATCACACGGTCACCCATTGAGGGTGAAGAGATTTCTCGATCGCGAAATACCAATTCTCAGTTCCCCAAATGCGCTGTACCGTGACATTTTCACGTGCAAATGCCCAACAATAACAAGACGTGAGCGCATGCGCACAGTAATTCCCATCTTGCCCGGAGGCCAACCGTGCAATTTGAACATCCTAACACATACCGTTCAGAAGTTACGATTGTTTTATTTCATATAGTTCAAAAATTGTCACCCTGTATTTAGTTCCTTAATAATTCTGTATCCTCCATCATGGCAAATCGACAAATGAGTAGACTACAATACGTTAGAGAATTCTTCCACATGGACAAATTTTCACACACTGTGACACATCTGAAAGTGGTTTAATGAGATTTTCAAAACCTTGTACAGTCAACACATCATACCTTTGAATTATTCGGTAATCTCGAGATGATTCGTTTTTCTTGAAAACTTTTATTCGCTTCACATCTTCAGTTATCGAACCATACTTTCGCTTTGTCAGTAAAAGAGTATTATATTTTGAATGTTTGCTGGAGAGGTTTGCAAAGAATCTTTTTTCATTTTAATCAGCAATTTGGTGCTTGCTCACATACTAGGTGCTGAATTTATCTTCTTTAAGAGATATCACTACACAGATTCATGCACTGGCAGCCGATGCAGACTATGAGAATTAAAACCAAAGACTGAAGACAAGACGCTGGCGAAATCGAACTAAAAGTGGAGGGTGTGGGGTGGGGGGCAGTGGGGTGGGGGGGGGGGGGGAAGATGCAGGGAAAGGAAATGAGAAAAACAAACTTTTGAACTTCAACGACATGGAAGTTGTTAATGTGCACATGACGCAGGTCAAATGCGGAAAACTCTTGATTCTGCACGTTAACAGAGCAAATCAGTTACTCTGCAGATTAGCTAGGTAAATGTGCGCATTGATGGTTTTAGAGATTTAGCGGTAACATATAGATATTGCTACGTGACAGTTCTCCAAAACTGCTCTGTAACCTCATTTATCAATCATTTTTTCAGATGACGTGATCCAATTCATTTAAATTTTTGACGCTACATGGAAGTATAAACACGATTTATACTAATACCAATAATAGTAGATATAAGTAGTAATTATTTCCTCTAACTGTGTACGGTGATTATCCCTCATTGTGTTTTTCTGCAGCTTGAGATGGCTGGCTGGTCATGAGAACAGACATTGGTGCCGAAAGGAGTACAACAGCATACAATAAAAGTTTTTTTGCTGAAAGCCAGAGGTCAGGCAGGTACTGCACGCAAGGGCCAGGAACACAGCACTGCCTTTTTTTTCCACCAGATGCGAAAACACCATGGGGTTGCCGAGTGGGCAGCAGTCCGAGGAAAAACTTTCATAAAGTGTGGAGCTTACAGAGTGGTCCTTAGAAAAAATAAAATTTGCTACAGCAGGAGAAAAACACGATACACTTGGCGTGGCGGACGACCGTTGTGGGACGAAGGAGGCCACAGGCATCGATTTTTAAATTTGGTAAGGGAGCCGACGACTGGTTCATAATAACTAATTTGGTAGCAGGGATGAGAACTCGAGAGTGTGTAAGTGCAGCTGTTTTGATTGGGGGCATACGCGAAAACACACTTGTAGTGGGACAGAATTTCTGTCTTTTGCCCCTCTCTAAGAGAGAACTGCATAACATTGGTTAACCATGGCAGTTTCTTTATGAGAGAGGAGATCGTTGCAACTATTATGAACTTTTCAGTGGGCAGAACTCGGTAGGTATACTGCGACTGGCTACCAACATTCCATCTCTGGCAGAACAAGACAGATTTTTAGGAAAAGAAGAGAAGGATACGTCATATCAAGGCATGACAGAACGAACCTTTTCTCTCATCTCGCCATAGGGGAAGACTTCGTCGCATGACGCCAGAGAGACAACAGATATATCTTAACTGTAGAACTGACCTCAGACACTGGGTCTTAACTATTAATTCTCAGTCACTATTGCAGCTGTGATCTGCACCTGAATATCAACAGAGTTGTAAGCATGGGCTGCATCTTCGTACATTGTGACTACATATAAAAGTCCCAGTCCCTCCTCACCACATTTGTTGTCTACTAATCATGGAAGCCCCCCCAAAAACCATGGACTTTGCCGTTGGTGGGGAGGCTTGCGTGCCTCAGCGATACAGATAGTCGTACCGTAGGTGCAACCACAACGAAGGGGTATCTGTTGAGAGGCCAGAGAAACGTATGGTTCCTCAAGAGGGACAGCAGCCTTTTCAGTAGTTGCAGGGGCAACAGTCTGGATGATTGACTGATCTGGCCTTGTAACACTAACCAAAACAGCATTGCTGTGCTGGTACTGCGAACGGCTGAAAGCAAGTGGAAACTACGGCCGTAATTTTTCCCGAGGGCATGCAGCTTTACTGTATGATTAAATCATGATGGCGTCCTCTTGGGTAAAATATTCCGGAGGTAAAATAGTCCCCCATTCGGATCTCCGGGCGGGGACTATTCAGGAGGACGTCGTTATCAGGAGAAAGAAAACTGGCGTTCTACGGATCGGAGCGTGGAATGTCAGATCCCTCAATCGGGCAGGTAGGTTAGAAAATTTAAAAAGGGAAATGGATAGGTTAAAGTTAGATATAGGGGGAATTAGTGAAGTTCGGTGGCAGGAGGAACAAGACTTCTGGTCAGGTGAATACAGGATTATAAATACAAAATCAAATAGGGGTAATGCAGGAGTCGGTTTAATAATGAATAAAAAAGTAGGAGTGCGGGTAAGCTACTACAAACAGCATAGTGAACGCATTATTGTGGCCAAGATAGACACGAAGCCCACGCCTACTACAGTAGTTCAAGTTTATATGTCAACTAGATCTGCAGACGACGAAGAAATTGAAGAAATGTAAGATGAAATAAAAGAAATTATTCAGATAGTGAAGGGAGACGAAAATTTAATAGGCATGGGTGACTGGAATTCGGTAGCAGGAAAAGGGAGAGAAGGAAACGTAGTAGGTGAATATGGACTGGGGCTAAGAAATGAAAGAGGAAGCCGCCTGATAGAATTTTACACAGAGCATAACTTAATCATAGCTAACACTTGGTTCAAGAATCATAAAAGAAGGTTATATACATGGAAGAACTCTGGAGATACTAGAAGGTTTCAGATAGATTATATAATGGTAAGACGGAGATTTAGGAACCAGATTTTAAATTGTACGACATTTCCAGGGCAGATGTGGGCTCTGACCACAATCTATTGGTTATGAACTGTAGATTGAAACTGAAGAAACTGCAAAAAGGTGGGAATTTAAGGAGATGGGACCTGGATAAACTGAAAGAACCAGAGGTTGTACAGAGTTTCAGGGAGAGCATAAGGGAACAATTGACAGGAACGGGGGAAAGAAATACAGTAGAAGAAGAATGGGTAGCTTTGAGAGGTGAAGTAGTGAAGGCAGCAGAGGACCTAGTAGGTAAAAAGACGAGGGCTAGTAGAAATCCTTGGGTAACAGAAGAAATACTGAATTTAATTGATGAAAGGAGAAAATATAAAAATGCAGTAAATGAAGCAGGCAAAAAGGAATACAAACGTCTCAAAAACGAGATCGACAGGAAGTGCAAAATGGCTAAGGAGGGATGGCTACAGGACAGATGTAAGGATGTAGAGGGTTATCTCACTAGGTGTAAGATAGATACTGCCTACAGGAAAATTAAAGAGACCTTTGGAGAAAAGAGAACCACTTGTATGAATATCAAGAGCTCAGATGGAAACCCAGTTCTAAGCAAAGAGGGGAAAGTAGAAAGGTGGAGGGAGTATATAGAGGGCCCATACAAGGGCAATGTACTTGAGGACAATATTATGGAAATGGAAGAGGATGTAGATGATGATGAAATGGGAGATACGATACTGCGTGAAGAGTTTGACAGAGCACTGAAAGACCTGAGTCGAAACAAGGCCCCGGGAGTAGATAACATTCCATTACAACTACTGACGTCCTTGGGAGAGCCAGTCCTGACAAAATTCTACCATCTCTGAGCAAGATGTATGAGACATTCGAATACCCTCAGACTTCAAGAAGAATATAATAATTCCGATCCCAAAGAAAGCAGGTGCTGACAGATGTGAAAATTACCGAACTATCAGTTTAATAAGTCACGGATGCAAAATACTAACGCATATTCTTTACAGGCGAATGGAAAAACTGGTAGATGCTGACCTCGGGGAAGATCAGTTTGGATTCCGTAGAAATATTGGAACACGTGAGGCAATACTGACCCTACGACTTATCTTAGAAGCTAGATTAAGGAAAGGCAAACCTACGTCTCTAGCATTTGTAGACTTAGAGAAAGCTTTTGACAATGTTGACTGGAATACTCTCTTTCAAATTCTGAAGGTGGCAGGGGTAAAATATAGGGAGCGAAAGGCTATTTACAATTTGTACAGAAACCAGATGGCAGTTATAAGAGTCGAGGGGCACGAAAGGAAAGCAGTGGTTGGGAAGGGAGTGAGACAGGGTTGTAGCCTATCCCCGATGTTATTCAATCTGTATATTGAGCAAGCAGTGAAGGAAACAAAAGAAAAATTCGGAGTAGGTATTAAAATCCATGGAGAAGGAATAAAAACTTTGAGGTTCGCCGATGACATTGTAATTCTGTCAGAGACAGTAAAGGACTTGGAAGAGCGGTTTAACGGAATGGACAGTGTCTTGAAAGGAGGGTATAAGATGAACACCAACAAAAGCAAAACGAGGATAATGGAATGTAGTCGAATTTAGTCGGGTGATGCTGAGGGAATTAGATTAGAAATGAGACACTTAAAGTAGTAAAGGAGTTTTGCTATTTGGGGAGCAAAATAACTGATGATGGTCGAAGTAGAGAGGATATCAAATGTAGACAGGCAATGGCAAGGAAAGCGTTTCTGAAGAAGAGAAATTTGTTAACATTGAGTATTGATTTAAGCGTCAGGAAGTCGTTTCTGAAAGTATTTGTATGGTGCGTAGCCATGTATGGATGTGAATCATGGACGATAACTAGTTTGGACAAGAAGAGACTATAAGCTTTCGAAATGTGGTGCTACACAAGAATGCTGAAGATTAGATGGGTAGATCATATATTTAATGAGGAGGTATTGAATAGGATTGGGGAGAAGAGAAGTTTGTAACACAACTTAGCTAGAAGAAGGGATCGGTTGGTAGGACATGTTTTGAGGCATCAAGGTATCACAAAGTTAGCATTGGAGGGCAGCGTGGAGGGTAAAAATCGTAGAGGGAGACCAAGAGATGAATACACTAAACAGATTCAGAAGGATGTAGGTTGTAATAGGTACTGGGAGATGAAGAAGCTTGCACCGGATAGAGTAGCATGGAGAGCTGCATCAAACCAGTCTCAGGACTGAAGACCACAACAACAACAACAATCATGGAAGCCCAGATCGTGTAGACTGGCGGCGAGGGCTGGTTTATGAATTTCCCAGGTGTAGGTCCTATCGCAGAAAGGGTCGTAGGATAAAAACTGAATTGAAAGTAGGTCATGACATCCGCCATTCCATAGAGATCATCCTCTTGACCTACTTGCCCATCTCACATAGCAAGTAACTTGTTTACGGATGAAATGTTTTAACGATATTATTCTGCAGGGAACAAAAAAAATGACACGAAATGTGTGGAAGACTATCTACATATATTAAACGCCGACAAGCTGTGGTATTGTGTCGAAGTACTTTCGCTGACGCTTGTCATCATCTGTCTGACAACTGTATAATTTTCATACGTTTTGGTAGCTAAATCTATATTCTAACACCTTTAAGACAACTTCTTTCTTTAAAAGCATGGAGTCATTACCACTTTTACTGGCTAGGGAAACAGTTATGTACTGGCAGAGAACAGTAAATAATAAAGTGGACATGGTCTACTTTGATTCTGGATGGGAATTCGACAGTAAACTTTTTTATTTTTTAATGTGAAGCGTAGATTTGTGAGCCAAAAACTCCACACATCACGCGTCTGCTAATGACTAAAATATCCAGGAGACACTTTGCTGGTCAGACAAAGATTCCTGTAGGGGGAGGACATGTTTTGTAATAATTCAAAATTAGACTTGTTTATTGTGGGCAGACCTGCAGGGGATCGATAACTGATACAAGGACTAGTAGCTGGCACTGAGTGTAGGTAAATTTAACAAAGTACGCAAAAAAGGCCAAAAAATCTAGTACTCTACGATTATATTATTGACTACAGACTGGTAAAAAGAGGTAACAGTCGTAAAATACCTGGAAGTAACCATCTGAAGCGATCTAAAGCGAAATGGTTACGTGCAACAGAATGTAAGGAGAAAATCAGATGTCTGGCACAAATTCACTGGAGGAATGTTAGAGATATGCAATTAATCCACGAAAGAAATAAGTTACACAACAGTTATTCGATCGAGTTTTGCGTATTTCTCATCTGTCTCAGACCGTTAACATGTCGCGTAAACAGAAGAGGCCGAGAGCGTCCAACGCAAAGCGACACACATGAAATCACACTACTGGCCATTAAAATTGCTACACCACGAAGATGACGTGCTACAGACGCGAAATTTAACCGACAGGACGAAGATGCTGTGATACGCAAATAATTAGCTTTTCAGAGCATTCACACAAGGTTGGCGCCGGTGGCGACACCTGCAACATGCTGACAACGTGAGGAAAGTTTCCAACCGATTTCTCATACACAAACAGCAGTTGACCGGCATTGCTTGGTGAAACGTTGTTGTGATGCCTCATATAAAGAGGAGAAATGCATACCATCACGTTTCCGACTTTGATGAAGGTCGGATTGTAGCCTATCGAGATTGCGGTTTATCGTATCGCGACATTGCTGCTCGCGTTGGTCGAGATCCAATGACTGTTAGCAGAATATGGAATCGGTGGGTTCAGGAGGGTAATACGGAATGCCGTGCCCGATTCCAACGGCCTCGTATCACTAGCAGTCGAGATGACAGGCATCTTATCCGCATGGCTATAGCGGATCGTGCAGCCACGTCTCGATCCCTGAGTCAACAGATGGGGACGTTTGCAAGGTAACAACCATCTGGTCGAACAGTTCGACGACGTTTGCAGTAGCTTGGTCCATCAGCTCGGAGACCATGGCTGTGGTTACACTTGACGCTGCATCACAGACAAGAGTGCCTGCGATGGTGTACTCAACGACGAACCTGGGTGAACGAACGGCAAAATGTAATTTTTTCGGATGAATCCAGGTTCTGTTTACAGCATCATGATGGTCGCATCCGTGTTTGGTGACATCGCGGTGAACGAACAGTAGAAACGTGTATCCGTCCTCGCCATATTGGCGTATCACCCGGCGTGATGGTATGGGGTACCATTGGTTACACGTCTCGGTCACCTCTTGTTCGCATTGACGGTAGTTTGAACAGTGGACGTTACATTTCAGATGTGTTATGACCCGTAGCTCAACCTTTCATTCGATCCCTGTGAAACTCTACATTTCAGCAGGATAATGCACGACCGCATGTTGCAGGTCCGTTACGGGCCTTTCTGGATACAGAAAATGTTAGACTGCTGCCCTGGCCACCACATTCTCCAGATCTCTCACCAATTGAAAAAGTGTGGTCAATGGTGGCCGAGCAACTGGCTCGTCACAATACGCCAGTCACTACTCCTGATGAACTGTGGTATCGTGTTGAAGCTGCATGGGCAGCTGTACCTGTACACGCCATCGAAGTTCTGTTTGACTCTTTGCCCAGGCGTATCAAGGCCGTTATTACGGCCAGAGGTGGTTGTTCTGGGTACTGATTTCTCAGGATGTATGCACCCAAATTGCGTGAAAATGTAATCACATGTCAGTTATAGTATAATATATTTGTCCAATGAATACCCGTTTATCATTTGCATTTCTTCTTGGTGTAGCAATTTTAATGACTAGTAGTGTAGTAAATGGTGCGAGACCGTTATGAAGTTTCAGAAATACTCTAGTGGTGCATCACAGAGAGGTTTCCTTTAGAAAATTCGAGAGAGTAGGTTCGGGGAAGAGTTGGGAAACATATTACTTCCTGCCACATACATCTCGCGAAATAACCAGACGAGAAAATACGACAAATATAAGCTATAAACTTTGTAGAGGGTAAACACGTTACTTTTACCGCCATTTATGGATCTATCTAGATGTTCTTTACAAAAAGAAACACACTAACTAGTGCATAATTATTATCCTGATTTGCTACCTCACAGCTGTTGTCAGTTGGTGGAAGCAACCATAATTATAATATTGTTATAGCTGTAAAATCAGTTAGCTTATGTGCGACAGTGATGCTACGCCATCACCAGTTGTAAAATGTCAGCTCGTGCGGCCTCCACTGTAGACCATAGTGCGTTTAAATAATTTGTAGACGTATCACCCATCCTCTCTATGTGCATGCGCACTTTGACAACACTTAGGTAAGAAAAGTCATGAGATACCTGCTAATATCGTGTCGGACCTCCTCTCGCCCGGCGTAGCGCAGCAATTCGACGTGGCTTGGAGTCAACAAGTCGTTGGAAGTCGCCTGCACAAACATTGAGGCATGCTGCCTCTATAGTCGTGCATAATTGCGGAAGTGTTGTCAGTACAGGATTATGTGCACAAACTGACCTCTAGATTATGTCCCATAAATGTTCGATGGGTGACCAAAAACATTCCTTCGAATTGGCCAGAATGTTCTTCAAACCAGTCGCGAACCGTTGTGACCTAGTGACATATCGCATTGTCATTCTCAAAAATTTCATCGTCGTTTGATAACATGAAGTCCATGAATGGCAGAAAATGGTCTCCGAGTAGCCATTTCCTGTCAATGTTCGTCCAGTTGTACCAGAGGACCAACTACAATCCACGTAAATGCAGCCCACATCATTACGGAGCCCCAGGGGCTTGCACAGTGCTTTGTTGACAACTTGAGTCCTCGACTTTCGCGGGGTTTGTGCCACACTCCAACCCTACCATCAGTTCTTACCTACTGGACTGGGAACTTATCAGACCAAAACACGGTTTTCCAGTCGATCCGATCGATATGGTGGCAAGCCCAGAAGAGGGGCTGCAGGCGATGCCGTGTTGTTAGCAGACACTCTCGTCGGTCGTCTGCTACCATAGCCCATTAACGCCAGATTTCGCCACACTATCCTAACGGATAACCCTGTCGTACGTCCCACATTGATTTCTGCGGTTATTTCACGCAATGTTGCTTGTCTGTTAGCACTGACAACTGTTCGCCGCTGTTTTCGGTAGTTAAGTGAAAGCCATCGGCTATTGCGTTGTCTGTGGTCAGAAGTAATGCCTGAAATGTAGTATTTCCGACACATTCTCGACATTGTGCATCGCATAATATTGAATTCCCTAATGATTTCTCAAACAGAACGTCCGACGCGTCTAGTACCAACTACCATTCCGTGTTGAAAGTCTGTTGATTCCCATCGCGCGGCCATAATGACGTCGACAATCTTTTGTCATGAATCACCTTAGTACAAACGACAACTCCGCCAATCCACTGCCCTTTTATACCTTATGTACGTGTTACTGCCGCCATCTGTATACGTGCATATCGCTGTCCAATGAATTTTGTCACCTCATTGTATTTGCCACATTACAGAGGCACTAGCGTATGACTTAAAAGCGCATCAAATGTGAACTGAGCCCCCAGCCTTAATGATGAATCCCAAAATTTAATTTTGGAAGCATTTTATCAGCTTATAAGGACTGACTGATATTAGGTGATGGAGAATGTAATTTTGAAAGCTGCGTTCGCATTTGTAGGCCTGGGGTGTTGGATGAAGGTCGGGAGATAAGACAGGCTTGGCTCTGGAGATGTCCGAGAGTCACAAAAGCGTGGAGGCCAGCCTCTGCCGTGCGCTAAGACGTGGCTGGAGGTCTCGTCTAAGCGGTAAATGTCTCGTGGTAGACACCGTGCTCCAGCGTGGCAATGTTTTTCTCATGCAAGAACACATTCGCTAAAGCACGGCAACATTAAATAAAGCATCCCTGCACCACCACAGTGCATTTGTAACATAGAAAGTTAAACGCACGACCTTAAAAGGTGTCATGTATTATATGGAATCAAAACGTTCAGAAATGTTTATGTAAGCAGACGATGCAATATACAACTGTTAGACAAGCTGTCACACCTGTTATTAATTTTACACATATCCAGTACTGGTGATCTCCTGTGTGTGATCCGTGGCGCGTATCTATCGTCATACCGCTACATACGTATCAGGAGAGATCAAGAAACGTTCGTAATTAACTATATCATGCAATATGTAGGCTATCTTACTTGGATTTTTTTATATTTCTGACTGTTTTACACTGGGTTGTGTCCACTTATATCGCCATAGTGGTGGATTCATGCCACAACTTCATGGAGGCAGCCACGTTTGATAGTGAAATCATAGTTCTGCCATCTTGGATAGAATCTTGTGTCACAAAATATACGAATTGGGACATATATATCAGTTATAATGATAATAAATTATAGCAATAAACAGAACTGTAGTCTTAAATGTCAGCAAAAAGGATAATAGGTTAAACGATAAGGGTAAGAGTCTCGGCAAACATCTCGCAAACATAACTTATCTTGAATGAATTTTTCACTCTGAACTGGAGTGTGCACTGATACGACACTTCTGGCAGGTTGATAGTGTATGCCAGACTGAGACTGGAAATCCGGACCCCTGCCTTTCATGCACAAGTGCCTTACCAGCAAAGCGAGCCATCCACGTCTCACAACCAGTCCTAACAGCTTTAATTATCCTTATTACCATAGCTCCTCCGTCGTAACGGGCCTCGGAAGGCCCAACGGTGCCGAGAGAACGCCATGTCATCCTCAGCTGATAAGCGTCACTAGATGCGGGTATGAAGGGGCATGTGGTCAGCACACCGCTCTTCCAGCGTCGCCAGCTTTTGTCAACTGGCGTCACAAGAGTTCGAGTGCACCCCACTTGCCAACAGCGCTCAGTAGACCTGGACGGTCACTGCCCAAGTATTAGCCAAGCCCGACAGCACATAACTTCGGCAATCCGACAGGAACTGGTGTGACCACAGAGGCAAGGCCATTGGCAATTAAGATAAAGAGGGTAATAAATTATAGTGACAAGAGACCAAGAAATATGGCAGCCATGCAGACTATGCCTGTCTGCCTCGGTCAATAGAAGAACAGACCGCCATTTACACGTTACCACGTTGTGTGGAAGGAACAGGGAGGGGGGAGGTCGAGAGACAGGGGCGAGTTGCCAAAATGACGTCCAATAAAAAGACCTGCACCAGGCGGCAGAACACCTCAGTACGGTACCCCCAGACAAAAATGCCATACAGACTTTTTTTTCATCTTCCACGACAAAGGTCACAGCCCGCTGAGTTTCTCAACACCTCACATCCATTAAGAAAACAGCTGAACTGATGCAGCGGTGCAAATGTGGCAACGGTGTCAGGCCAAACCAGATGACTTCCTCAGTTGTCCTATCATTTTGGACGAGTGCTGGGTGTTTTACAACGAGTGACTCGAATGGAGAAGCTACATGCTACAGCATCCAGAATCTGACTGTCGTCTGATTCACGTGACGATCCTCGCTCGCTGTCACCACCGAATTTACGAAAGCATTATTCACGATTCGATTGCAACTAGATATTTGTGGCACGCAAGGATACAAATACACTCCTGGAAATTGAAATAAGAACACCGTGAATGCATTGTCCCAGGAAGGGGAAACTTTATTGACACATTCCTGGGGTCAGATACATCACATGATCACACTGACAGAACCACAGGCACATAGACACAGGCAACAGAGCATGCACAATGTCGGCACTAGTACAGTGTATATCCACCTTTCGCAGCAATGCAGGCTGCTATTCTCCCATGGAGACGATCGTAGAGATGCTGGATGTAGTCCTGTGGAACGGCTTGCCATGCCATTTCCACCTGGCGCCTCAGTTGGACCAGCGTTCGTGCTGGACGTGCAGACCGCGTGAGACGACGCTTCATCCAGTCCCAAACATGCTCAATGGGGGACAGATCCGGAGATCTTGCTGGCCAGGGTAGTTGACTTACACCTTCTAGAGCACGTTGGGTGGCACGGGATACATGCGGACGTGCATTGTCCTGTTGGAACAGCAAGTTCCCTTGCCGGTCTAGGAATGGTAGAACGATGGGTTCGATGACGGTTTGGATGTACCGTGCACTATTCAGTGTCCCCTCGACGATCACCAGTGGTGTACGGCCAGTGTAGGAGATCGCTCCCCACACCATGATGCCGGGTGTTGGCCCTGTGTGCCTCGGTCGTATGCAGTCCTGATTGTGGCGCTCACCTGCACGGCGCCAAACACGCATACGACCATCATTGGCACCAAGGCAGAAGCGACTCTCATCGCTCAAGACGACACGTCTCCATTCGTCCCTCCATCCACGCCTGTCGCGACACCACTGGAGGCGGGCTGCACGATGTTGGGGCGTGAGCGGAAGACGGCCTAACGGTGTACGGGACCGTAGCCCAGCTTCATGGAGACGGTTGTGAATGGTCCTCGCCGATACCCCAGGAGCAACAGTGTCCCTAATTTGCTGGGAAGTGGCGGTGCGGTCCCCTACGGCACTGCGTAGGATCCTACGGTCTTGGCATGCATCCGTGCGTCGCTGCGGTCCGGTCCCAGGTCGACGGGCACGTGCACCTTCCGCCGACCACTGGCGACAACATCGATGTACTGTGGAGACCTCACGCCCCACGTCTTGAGCAATTCGGCGGTACGTCCACCCGGCCTCCCGCATGCCCACTATACGCCCTCGCTCAAAGTCCGTCAACTGCACATACGGTTCACGTCCACGCTGTCGCGGCATGCTACCAGTGTTAAAGACTGCGATGGAGCTCCGTATGCCACGGCAAACTGGCTGACACTGACGGCGGCGGTGCACAAATGCTGCGCAGCTAGCGCCATTCGACGGCCAACACCGCGGTTCCTGGTGTGTCCGCTGTGCCGTGCGTGTGATCATTGCTTGTACAGCCCTCTCGCAGTGTCCGGAGCAAGTATGGTGGGTCTGACACACCGGTGTCAATGTTTTCTTTTTTCCATTTCCAGGAGTGTATCATTACTGTTCGTTTCATTGGAAGTAATTTAATCTGTCTCTTATATCCCCTACCTAACTACACACTCGGCAATCGCGACATACTTAGAAAAAAAAAAGTCTAAATATTTGTAACAATCAAGAATACAAATATGATTGCCGGCCGATTGACTTGCTGGAGTTTCATCTTTCGTTCTTCAGTGAGACGTCACGAAACCAAGAAACTAGTTACTGACAGAGCATGCTGTTATATGTAAATAACATCGAATGTTGCAGAACGTACTTCTGTTACATGAGTAAGGAAGAACCAAAATCTGTTAGAAATGTAAAGAAAGAAAAGAAAAGATAATTAGCATGCAGCAGGATGCGACCCTATTTTCGTCGACTATATAACCAGACGTCTCTATCCAGAAGACCATGCCGACAAAATGCACTTTGGAGTACCAGTATTGTTTATATTAAAATCCTTTTACTACTGGTGTGTCGTTAACTCCCAATTAATTGTAACAAATCGTACCAGGGGTGACGTTTTTGATGAAACGGTACACAAGTTATAATCCAGAAAAAAACAAAATACGATGAAAGTCAATATGACATTTGTAAAATAGCGAGCGAGGAACGTCAAATGACCTGACCCAAATGCCACTCGTGGGTTCCAAATTTTAGTCACTCGATTTTCACTATGATCCTGGGCAAAGATTCAAAGCAAACACTGGAAAAGTGGATTTATCACTATCAATAAAGGGGAGGACAGAAACAACAGCTGGCAGGGTGATAGCGTGATGCTAAAATATCAATGGTCAGAAGAGGCAAACTGTCACAGGAGCAAACTCCTGATGAGCTCTCAGGGGCCCGTCACGACGATACGCGAGTAAGCTGTTGAAGGGAGTGTTTTCGCACTGCGACTAGGCCCCAGATTATTCTGCATAGGACACAATTACACGTTTTGCTTCTTTGAGCATTGATACTGGAACCACATGACTGCTATGGTCGCAGGTTCGAATCCTGCCTCGGGCATGGATGTGTGTGATGTCCTTAGGTTAGTTAGGTTTAAGTATATCTAAGTTCTAGGGGACTGATGACCTGAGATGTTAAGTCCCATAGTGCTCAGAGCCATTTGAACCATTTTGAATCCCTCCCCCCCTCCCACAAACACACACGCTCCATATCCTTGACGTGGCAGCCAGTGACTGCTTCCTCAATCACCATATGATAAAATCATTGTGTGACACGCATTTCCAGGGGAACTACGAGGTGACCATCAACGAGGAACGTTTCCTGAACATTCAAAATGCAGACTTCTTCAACCATGGCTTGTGCCAAGTCATCCATGGTTGGAAAAAATGTGCCGCATTGAAGGGTGAATATGCAGAAAGGGTTAAATATTGTTACTATGTATCGTGGTGGTAGATTTATTGTTTAGAGGCTATAACAAAAGTCTATGAACACCCTTAGCACGCTATGCTACGAATAAGTGCCCTGCCTGTTCACGACCAGCAGTTACCGCTCACGCCGCCCGAGGGCAGCACGCTCGCCCGCCTGCAGCGGTGCGTGCGGTTGGCGCCGCTTTGCTGCCTCACTTTCCTCCACTTTCGCCCACCCTAGGCCGCCTTTTTCCGCCGGCCCTCTTCTTTTTTATTCCGCCGGCGTCACTGCAGGCTCTGGCCTCGGAGAGCGGACGTCCACTTCAAAGCGGCGCTGGAATGCCCGTTATTGGCGAGTCTGCGGACATGACGCCGCGCCGCGCCCGCATTCCTTCCGGACGCTGCGCCCCGCCCAGCCACCAAAAACAACGACACCCGCGCCGCCCCCACCTGTCACACAGTCCACGCTGCAACTCTTACCGCCGCGCCAGCCCTCGTCCTCAACCTGCTCGCAGCTGTCTCCCGCCCGCACACACCTCCACACGTCGCCAGGTCGGGGTGAGGGCCGAGAATGTCCAGAAACAGAAGAATGCAGTTCTCGCCGGCTGCTTCTGTCTCGTAAGAAACAGCTCGCCCGGACGTTGTCCTCGGCCATTCTCGGGGAAAGTGACCGTCTCTGTAACGAAGTAACAACTTTACAGTGATGGAATACCTATAGTACGCACTTCTACGCAGAATTCGAGAGGTATTCAAACTAAATCGGGCTGTTAAATAGTTGCTAATGGATGAACGGATACTTGGTAAGTGATATGCAAACAAGAACTAGTTGAAGTCATCTGGCGTGGAATTCTGCAGTCTGATCGAAGTGAACAGCTGGAGTGGGCCTATAGGAACAATTTAAGTACATATGATAAATCAAATACATTCAGGGAAAAAAGAAGACGCCAGACAAAAATCTAGAAACCGACTGCTGCGACCGAGCGGTTCTAGAGGCTCCAGTATGGAACCGCGTGACCACTACGGTCGCAGGTTCGAATTCTGCCTCGGGCATGGATGTGTGTGATGTCCATAGGTTAGTTAGGTTGAAGTAGTTCTAAGTTCTAGGGGACTCATAACCTCAGATGTTAAGTCCCATAGTGCTCAGAGCCATTTGAACAAAAATCTAGAAATATAAGGCCTGCTTTTGCGCTTCTGAAACGCTAGGCTGGATGTATTAAAATAACCTGACAAATTAGGAGGACTTTGTCTGAGGAACAGTCATCACAGTTTAAAACAGTTTATTGAGGTAAAACATCGTATTGTGCTCCCTGCCGCCGTTGGATAAGCAGCTGCAGCAGCAAGTCGTATACTCCTAGCTCACTCATTTGTTACATAGTTTATTTCTTAATTTCTTTGCGTGTTTTTGGTACTTGCATTGTCTAATTGTTTTGGTACCTGAATAGTGTAAAATCGCGTAGTCTCCTTCCGCCGCCGAGCAGTGTGTCAGCAGTGCGCAAGTAGCAGCATTACTGCATTTACTAGGAAATCTTGTATTTTAATAACCGTTTAAATTTTGTCGATTTGTTTGCGCTCACTGTAGAATAGTTCAGACGTTCTTTGCACAACAGTTTTTAGCATGGATAGGGACTGCAACTGCTGTGTTCGGATGCAGGCTGAGTTGGCATCCCTTCGCTCCCAGCTTCAGGCAGTGTTGGCTTCGGTCACACAGCTTGAGGCTGTGGCCAATGGGCATCAATGTGGGGGTCCGGATGGGGGTTTGTCGGGAACGGCCAGCTCGTCCCACGCATCCCCCGATCGGACTACGACTGTGGTTGCCCGGGATACTGCCCGCATTGAGGCTGATCCCTCACCTTTGGTAGAGTGGGAGGTCGTTTCAAGGTGTGGCAGGGGGCGAAAGACATTCCGGAGGGCTGAACGGAAGGCCTCTCCAGTTTGTCTGACGAACCGGTTTCAGGCTCTGTCTCAGGCCGATACTGATCTTCGGCCTGACATGGCTGCTTGTCCTGTTCCAGAGGTTACCCCTCAGTCTGCAAGATCCGGGCGGTCGCAGAGGGTGGGCTTACTGGTAGTTGGGAGCTCCAACGTCAGGCGCGTAATGGGGCCCCTTAGGGAAATGGCAGCAAGAGAGGGGAAGAAAACCAATGTGCACTCCGTGTGCATACCGGGGGGAGTCATTCCAGATGTGGAAAGGGTCCTTCCGGATGCCATGAAGGGTACAGGGTGCACCCATCTGCAGGTGGTCGCTCATGTCGGCACCAATGATGTGTGTCGCTATAGATCGGAGGAAATCCTCTCTGGCTTCCGGCGGCTATCTGATTTGGTGAAGACTGCCAGTCTCGCTAGCGGGATGAAAGCAGAGCTCACCATCTGCAGCATCGTCGACAGGATTGACTGCGGACCTTTGGTACAGAGCCGAGTGGAGGGTCTGAATCAGAGGCCGAGACGGTTCTGCGACCATGTGGGCTGCAGATTCCTCGACTTGCGCCATAGGGTGGTGGGGTTTCGGGTTCCGCTGGATAGGTCAGAAGTCCACTACACGCAACAAGCGGCTACACGGGTAGCAGGGGTTGTGTGGCGTGGGCTGGGAGGTTTTTTAGGTTAGATGGACTTGGGCAAGTACAGAAAGGGCAACAGCCTCAACGGGTGCGGGGCAAAGTCAGGACATGCGGGGACCAAGCAGCAATCGGTATTGTAATTGTCAACTGTCGAAGCTGCGTTGGTAAAGTACCGGAACTTCAAGCGCTGATAGAAAGCACCGAAGCTGAAATCGTTATAGGTACAGAAAGCTGGCTGAAGCCAGAGATAAATTCTGCCGAAATTTTTACAAAGGTACAGACGGTGTTTAGAAAGGATAGATTGATGCAACCGGTGGTGGAGTGTTCGTCGCTGTTAGTAGTAGTTTATCCTGTAGTGAAGTAGAAGTGGATAGTTCCTGTGAATTATTATGGGTGGAGGTTACACTCAACAACCGAGCTAGGTTAATAATTGGCTCCTTTTACCGGCCTCCCGACTCAGCAGCATTAGTGGCAGAACAACTGAGAGAAAATTTGGAATACATTTCACATAAATTTTCTCAGCATGTTATAGTCTTAGGTGGAGATTTCAATTTACCAGATATAGACTGGGACACTCAGATGTTTAGGACGGGTGGTAGGGACAGAGCATCGAGTGACATAATACTGAGTGCACATCCGAAAATTACCTCGAGCAATTAAACAGAGAACCGACTCGTGGAGATAACATCTTGGACCTACTGATAACAAACAGACCCGAACTTTTCGACTCTGTATGTGCAGAACAGGGAATCAGTGATCATAAGGCCGTTGCAGCATCCCTGAATATGGAAGTTAATAGGAATATAAAAAAAGGGAGGAAGGTTTATCTGTTTAGCAAGAGTAATAGAAGGCAGATTTCAGACTACCTAACAGATCAAAACGAAAATTTCTGTTCCGACACTGACAATGTTGAGTGTTTATGGAAAAAGTTCAAGGCAATCGTAAAATGCGTTTTAGACAGGTACGTGCCGAGTAAAACTGTGAGAGACGGGAAAAACCCACCGTGGTACAACAACAAAGTTAGGAAACTACTGCGAAAGCAAAGAGAGCTTCACTACAAGTTTAAACGCAGCCAAAACCTCTCAGACAAACAGAAGCTAAACGATGTCAAAGTTAGCGTAAGGAGGGCTATGCGTCAAGCGTTCAGTGAATTCGAAAGTAAAATTCTATGTACCGACTTGACAGAAAATCCTAGGAAGTTCTGGTCTTACGTTAAATCAGTAAGTGGCTCGAAACAACATATCCAGACACTCCCGGATGATGATGCCATTGAAACAGAGGATGACACGCGTAAAGCTGAAATACTAAACACCTTTTTCCAAAGCTGTTTCACAGAGGAAGACCGCACTGCAGTTCCTTCTCTAAATCCTCGCACAAACGAAAAAATGGCTGACATCGAAATAAGTGTCCAAGGAATAGAAAAGCAACTGGAATCACTCAACAGAGGAAAGTCCACTGGACCTGAAGGGATACCAATTCGATTCTACACAGAGTACGCGAAAGAACTTGCCCCCCTTCTAACAGCCGTGTACCGCAAGTCTCTAGAGGAATGGAGGGTTCCAAATGATTGGAAAAGAGCACAGGTAGTCCCAGTCTTCAAGAAGGGTCGTCGAGCGGATGCGCAAAACTATAGACCTATATCTCTGACGTCGATCTGTTGTAGAATTTTAGAACATGTTTTTTGCTCGAGTATCATGTCGTTTTTGGAAACCCATCATCTACTATGTAGGAATCAACATGGATTCCGGAAACAGCGATCGTGTGAGACCCAACTCGCTTTACTTGTTCATGAGACCCAGAAAATATTAGATACAGGCTCCCAGGTAGATGCTATTTTTCTTGACTTCCGGAAGGAGTTCGATACAGTTCCGCACTGTCGCCTGATAAACAAAGTAAGAGCCTACGGAATATCAGACCAGCTGTGTGGCTGGATTGAAGAGTTTTTAGCAAACAGAACACAGCATGTTGTTATCAATGGAGAGACGTCTAAAGACGTTAAAGTAACCTCTGGCGTGCCACAGGGGAGTGTTATGGGACCATTGCTTTTCACAATATATATATAAATTACCTAGTAGATAGTGTCGGAAGTTCCATGCGGCTTTTCGCGGATGATGCTGTAGTATACAGAGAAGTTGCAGCATTAGAAAATTGTAGCGAAATGCAGGAAGATCTGCAGCGGATAGGCACTTGGTGCAGGGAGTGGCAACTGTCCCTTAACATAGGCAAATGTAATGTATTGCGAATACATAGAAAGAAGGATCCTTTATTGTATGATTATATTATAGCAGAACAAACACTGGTAGTAGTTACTTCTGTAAAATATCTGGGAGTATGCGTGCGGAACGATTTGAAGTGGAATGATCATATAAAATTAATTGCTGGTAAGGAGGGTACCAGGTTGAGATTCATTGGGAGAGTGCTTAGAAAATGTAGTCCATTAACAAAGGAGGTGGCTTACAAAACACTCGTTCGACCTATACTTGAGTATTGCTCATCAGTGTGGGATCCGTACCAGATCGGGTTGACGGAGGAGATAGAGAAGATCCAAAGAAGAGCGGCGCGTTTCGTCACAGGGTTATTTGGTAACCGTGATAGCGTTACGGAGATGTTTAATAAACTTAAGTGGCAGACTCTGCAAGAGAGGCGCTCTGCATCGCGGTGTAGCTTGCTCGCCAGGTTTCGAGAGGGTGCGTTTCTGGATGAGGTATCGAATATATTGCTTCCCCCTACTTATACCTCCCGAGGAGATCACGAATGTAAAATTAGAGAGATTAGAGCGCGCACGGAGGCTTTCAGACAGTCGTTCTTCCCGCGAACCATACGCAACTGGAACAGGAAAGGGAGGTAATGACAGTGGCACGTAAAGTGCCCTCCGCCACACACCGTGGGGTGGCTTGAGGAGTATAAATGTAGATGTAGATGTAAGTTTGAACAATGATTTCTCGTTGCTTGTTATTTAATTATATAACTCACTTATACAATTACTATACGGATTTCTGAGGTACACTTAAGCGATAAATAATAATAATAATAATAATAATAATAATAAAGAATCTTAGGCGCGAGTGAGAAAAGTTCACAAAACATACACGATTTACACAAAAAAGAACAGAGGTGAAAAGAATTTTGCCCGTCACAATAAGTGAAAAGCTCAGAGGCTTTTCCCCATCGGTGTGATTTAATTATTATGAATACCAATACTAGTGTTCAATGCCCGATGAGGAAATTTATCTGCATCATCTTCCATACGAAAGTAAGCTACGCTGACTTGAAACGTCCGTAAATGTTGCGAATATTCAACAACAAGTTAAAATTTTTGAGATTCGTGAAAACTTCAAGAACACAAATATAAATCACGTACACACAAGGAGCAATAAAATATAACACGGAATTAAGAATAAAATTTATGCAATATGATACTGAAATCGCACACAGTGAAACTACACACACACGAGGTACGTTCACACATTCACTCCAATTAAAAGAGAAGTTAGACAATTGAATTTAACCCATCTGCTGGAGTAACGAACACCATACATCACGTCTTCTGGTTACACAAAACAAGGACGGGAAAAAACTATTAAATATAGAAAATATACTTGTATCAAAACACCGAAGAATATAAAAATTCGTCTAGCGAACTTGGAACTGAACTAGCTAATCAGTTAGAATACCTACACACCGTCACACATTAACAAACTAACCAGCGCCAAATTGCCCTTTAGACTACCATCTTCATTCAACGATAGTTCAGTCCCGAGAGCAGGCTCTCCTTGTAACGAACATTCCCCAGATATCCGGAAGACACTACTGTCGAATGACTACCGAAATGGTACAAGTCTCTTTGTTTTGACTGAGTAAATTACGTTGGCTACACTGTTACTACCACAGCACGCAGCCAAATGCTGTACACATACCATATATAAGACAAATTCAACATACACATTCCACTCACTCATTCATTCATTCAGAGCTTAAAGCGAGAAGGTAAATTTGGAAGCACAAAATGTAGGTGTATAAATAGGATTGGGTGCTTACTGGGAATATCGATACTCTAATGTGGCTCGGTACCACTGAATAGTAACAAACAAGAAGTACAAAATCAAATCACAAATGACTGAGTGCTAACAGCACGGATTACAAGTTAAATAATATGGAACGAATCTAACAGAGCATTGGGGTGAGCCGAATTTTTATAGTAACCCGTTCTGCTGCCAAGATCGTAGAGTGCTATCATTCCAGAGACAGTAGGCCAGTCGTAGTCGATAAAGAATTTTCCGTTTATCTTGTTTGAAGCTGTTCCGGGACTATGGTTTTCTGTGCTCGTCGCTTGTGTAATGGCTGATTCTCATGAAAGTTTTGCTTCTTTCTCTGCAAAACTCGGACGAGAACACCTGAAATTTGATAACTGGCTTCCAAGGATGATGCAGTGGGAAAATCTCAAATGTTTGAGAGGTTTTTCTGTCATAAAACAGGTGATACATCGATTGGTAACATATCTCGCTATGGTCATCTCTCCATTGCCCAAACCCATGAAAATGCTACAAAATTCTTGAAGGTTTGTTGTAATATTGCCATAGTACCATTGAAAAAGTTGCGGAGCTTATCTGTGGTGACTTGGACTTCATTTCAGCAAATTTTAATGGAATATTTCCGGATGAAAAGCGTAGCTGATAAATTCGTGTCGAATACTGACTGCTGAAGCAAAACAACGTGTGTGAAAGTAGGCTGCCGTTTGTAACTAGTGTGCAGAAGCAATCTTAATTTTTTCCCAGAGATATCACTGATGACGAATCATGGTCAAACGAAGCAATACTCAAATGAGTGGAAGATTCGAAGTTCGCCTCGCTCTAAGAACGCCTATAAAGTCAAATATCAAAACAATACCGATTACTTTTTTCGATGTGTCGACAGCCACCCATCCAGAGTTTGTTACACACCGACAGACAGTTCATCAGATTTCCTGCATAAATGTTTTGAAAATATAGCGCAACAATTTACGGTGGCAGAGGCCTGGTGTGAGGTAGCCAGGTGAGAAGTTTTCCCACGTCTGTAACGCCCCAGATCACACAGCCCTGCCTGTGCTCCAATTGTCAACCAGAAACGGCTCGACCTAATGGCTCTCTCCCCTTATTATTCAACTAAGATCCTTGCGACTTTTCAAATTTTTTCCCAAATGAAAAGAGACGTGAACGGAAAGTGTTTTAGTGACTATGCTGAGGTAAAAAACAATGAATGGGCACTTTCAGATATCGGAGGAGGCAAATTTTTTTGAGAAATGTTCTAAACAATGGAATACAATATTTGACAATGTATTAGTGTCAATGGAGAATACTTTGAAGCGTACTGAAAGTTTTGTGTAAAAATTGAATAAATAAATTAGATAAATTGGTCAAGTTTTTAGATATCACCCTCGACGAGAAATAAATTGCCCTTCTAATTGCACCAATCTCCAACAAATCGCTGAAAAACAGTTTTAAGAGACAGGAAAAATTCTCAGAGCATTTCCCTTTTTCAGGAAGGATTGTCGAAGAGATGCAAACAACTTCAGACGTCAGTTTGTTGTACATTTCTGGAACAGGTTTCATGCTTGTATCTTGTGATCTTTTTGTAGACCGAAAATGTCCTCTGTGCGAACAACATTGATTTTAAGGCAAAAGAATAAAATTCAAGGTGATTTGTTATCAGTGATAAGATTCCATTATGATAGTGCGATCCTCAGTGAAAATAAGGAAGAATCACAGGAAACCAATTCGCTTTCTTCGTCAACGAGATCCAGTGAGCACTAAATGCTGGTGTAGAGGACGGTGTCGAGTTCTTTGACTCCATGAGGCGTTGAAAACGGTTTTCCAATGTCATCTAATAAACCAAGTACGAACGTGCGAAATATTAGAAAATCCTTGTGAACGATCAGTTGCTAGCAAACAGATCACAGCATATCGTTCTTAACGGACAGAAATCTTTACAAGTGTTAGTAAATGCAGTCGTACCAAAAAGAGTCATTTCAAGTGGCCCACCACGACTCCCTCTTTTGTGACAACCTCTTCAAACGCAGATTTTCATCTGCATCTAACGTCCTCGATTATTTGTGAACACATTCCAATCTCTGACTTCACCTGCCATTTAAGCCCTGTAGGTTCCCTCGTAACCATGGACTTTGTTACCTGATTTCAAGACTCGTCCCATAATCCTGTCTCTTCCTCTAAATGTTTTCCACTTGTTCCTTTCCTCGCTAATTCCAGGGAGGATCTTATTTCTTATCTTATTAATCCACTTAATTTTCAGCATCTTCTGGTAATACCGTATCTAAAATGCTTCAATTCTCCTATTTTCCAGCTTGATCACAGTCCATGATTCACTCTCCATGATTCACTAAATTCTGTGATCCGGAAGTAAGTTTTCATAAATGTCTTCTGAATAAGGCTTATGTTTTACATATTTTCGTAAGAAATGCCCTCTTTGTATGTGCTTGTCCTCTTCCTATAACATCCTTGCTTTGGTCCTCATGCGCTAATTTGACTCCAAGGTAGCAGAATTCCTTAACTCTCTCTACTTCGTGGTTATCAGTTTTGTTAATAGGTACTCTGGAATCTCATTTCTACTGCTCTTCATTACTTCCATCTTTCCTTCGTTTACTCCCAGTCCATATTCTGTGCTCATTAAACTTTTCATTCCATTAGAAAGGTTCTTTAATTCTTCCTTATTTTCATTCAGGTCAGCAATGACTGATGTCTATAATGTTGAATTTTAATCCCACTCCTTACCTTTCCTTTATTTTCGTCATTTCTGCTTCATGCTACTGGTCGAACACTAGCTGGAAAAACACTGCGTCCTGGCCGTAAATATTTTTTAATACAAACCTTCAGTCATTGTCCCTCAGTCCTTTCGTTCCACTTTGGTTTATGGTGTAGCAGTATTGCATCATTCATTCAGAGGCAGTCTTGATCGTCTGTGAATATGCTGCACGGAGATATGACTCAAGAGTTCTGCTGCCACGCTCTGCGTGCGTCATATGGGGTGTCGCTTTGCTAGAGAATATCGGCTTGCAAAATCACACACAATTTGTAATAAAACCTTATAGAACAGTTTGTTATTGTAATAATACACTTTGGAACACAATTCACGAGTCACTTCTTCGATACCCCATATTTGCGAGGCAGGAGTATGAAATTCGACTCAATTAGTCTACAATCTTTCTCTCTAACATAGCAAAAGCGTTGCTTCCTGTGATGTCACCCTCGGTCTCGATGACGCATCAAACAGCGAGGCGTCGGTACATGTGAGAAAAAGACTCTAGAGTTTAGAAGTTCATGTGCCGTGTAAGGTGGGTTAATTATGTTACGTTGGCACCAAATTCCATCTCAAATCTTTCTAATACTACTGCTGATGTGTCACGCGATGACGAGATCGTCACACTGTCTCTTACCCACGTTTCATCCCTTCTTTCGATTCCTCTGCGGTAGAGGTCAAAAGAAGTTCAGCGTTGAAATCACGAGGTTTTCGTATGGGTGGCTGAAGGAAACTTATCAGATAAACCGCCGCACAGAATCAGCACGGAAAGGCCCCAGGGGGTGGCTTATAGGGCGTCAATAGAACCACCCATTTTCTTGGAGAGTCAATACCCACTCGTTTAGCGGTCATAAACGACCGTTTGCGCTGCGGTGAGTAACAGGACAACATTTTTCGAACCTTTGCTGACGCCCCCTATGACCGATTCAACCCTTCTCTGCTGACGCCTCCTCTGGCCGATTCAACCCTTCTCTAAGAACATCGTGAGCTAGCAACTCCAACGAAAGTGATCGCACACATTTGGATTGCCGAATGACCGCAGTATTTGCTGTGGTGAAGGGATGGAACGACTAGCGACAGTTCAGAAACATTTGACGGTATTTCAATGTGATCCAAAGCTGAGAAGCCCGCGTATGGTGTGATCACGACTGGGTTGGGGGCCTACGACTTTGACACAGACGTTAAGAATATGGCGAAGCTACCCTTTAAGGCAACATTTCTCCAACACTCAGAGTGCCACCCACCTGTCTTTGACGAGCACTTAAAAAATTTACTTCCACAGAGACAGTCAGTGACGGAGACCTTCGTGGCTGCAGGCATGCTACATCAGAAGGGCATCAGAGTGTTACCTACTTGCAGGCGCCTAGGACCCCGTCACGTGTTCTCCCCATAGTGGTATATTTTTAAAGTGGCTAAAAATATGTTTGGGTGACACTAAAAACGTTGTAAAACTGGGTTTCTTAGAGGGACCCTTTGCCATTGTATTCCCATATGTGTAAATGTTGCCCCACTCCCCCACAGTACATGGAGATAACGCTCCATAAGCACTCTTTGCTGCTTTGGATCACCCTCAAATTTCTTCACAGGGTCGTGCTACAGTCCAGTATAGTCAGATCATTTTCAATGGAGTTATCTGCCTACACTGTCTGTAGAGAAGTGCTGATTTGTCCGGCGAGAGTCAACAGGGTCAAGGTTTATCAAAAATGTTCCTCATCGCACTGCGAACAGTCATTCTCGAGTTCGAAATATGTGGGAACCAACGCCTCAAGGAAGGAGATGGTTCCACTGAGGTCAATTTTGTCACCCCCTGAGGCCTTTTTGTGGCGATTCTGAGCGGTGGTGTGTCTGCAATGATTTCTTCTGCCATCTATAAGAATACTGCGTGATTTCAAGTGCCAGGCGTCGCGGTTCGGACCTCCATGGGATAGGCGTCAAAAGAAGGAATGAAATGTAGGGATGAGTGGGTGTGATGAATTTCCCCTCATATGACACGTCGAAGGTGGCGTTGGGAAAAGTTGGGATAAAGTTTGGTGCCTACGTAGTCTCATTAATACACCTTACACCTGACATGAACTTCTGAGCCCGGACCTCCTTTCGCTTATGTCGACACAATGCTGTCTGAAACGTCGCCGAGCCCGCGTGTGACGTCGCAGGGCTCCAAGCTTTTGTATAATTACAAATGAAGTATTTCCTACCTTTGAGCCAAATTTCAAATGTCTACGTTGCAATTGGAGGCAATTAGGCAATTACGTTAACGCTTTAACTGTGTTGCATAATGTAGGTCACCATCCAAGAATCATGTAGAGACAATTTAAAGAGGTACTAAAACACAAAAATTCCATAAAAACTCGAAATTCTCGGTCTGGCATCAAAGATGGCTTCCATTCACACTGATATATCATTATATACACGTGTGGGTCAGCTTGTCTCAGGAGAGGATACAACGGAATTATGAGAGCTTTCCCAACCAACTCGGTGAATGCATCCAAATCAGGAGAGGCGCAAATTCTTTCTGGTAATTGGGCTAATACTGCCAAGTTCTTCATAAATCTTACACAAGTCTTTAATCATTCAAATAGCATCACATACTCACTCACAGTATAAAGTATCATTTCGTTTCCTCCTCCTCTTCTAGCTGTTTAACTTTTTTTGTCTGGCTGTGTATCGTTATAAGAAGTTTGCATGGCTTCCGTGATCCAATAATTTGGCTGAATACGAAAATTAGTTAAAGCCTTAGGAATAGTCGAGCGAGGCAATAAGCTAATAACACGAGAGCAACAATAACGCTCGATCATCAAATGAATTTGCGATTGCGAATGGAATGTGCCGGACTGGGACTCGATCCCGGATTTCTCGCTTATCACGAGCGCTCGCCTTACCATTTAGCTATCCGTGCACGACTCACGGGCACACCCGAACTTCACGTCGTCAACCATGGGTCTACGACCTATACACGTACTTCCATTATATATATTCCCGTACAGGTCAAACGTTGTAGTTGAAAGTCGCTTGCCCGGTATCGGCAGATAAAACGATATTGCAGTGCCTGTGTTATTCTGGTTACGATGCAAAGTTCCTTTGGGCATGCATGCATGTCCTAGGGAACAGACATATGGACGTTTGGGCGTGGGTAGCCAAATGGCAAGGCGATCGCTCGCGATAAGCGAGAAATCAGGGTTCGAGTCCCGGTCCATCGCAGATTTTCATTTCGGCATTCCATTCTACAATTGCGAATTCATTTGAAGTGTTTATAACGCTTGTGGTCGCCGCAGTGCGTGTTCCTTTGGACAAGCATGCATGGCCAAAGGAACGTTGCATCGTAATCACAATAACACAGGCAACGCAGTAACGTATATAACGCTGATAGGCCACATTCGTCTCAGCCACCGAGAAAAGAGCACGGTCTCACGTTCCGGAGAGGGCTGATTGACTATTCCGTCTAAATGTCGAAGAGTCGAACTCTAGTCTTCATACGGGAAGGAACTACACTACTGGCCATTAAAACTGCTACACCAAGAAGAAATACAGATGATAAACGGGTATTCATTGGACAAATATATTATACTAGAACTGACATGTGATTACATTTTCACGCAATTTGGGTGCATAGATCCTGAGAAATCAGTACCCATAACAACCACCTATGGCCGTAATAACGGCCTTGATACGCCTGGGCATTGAGTCAAACAGAGGTTGGATGGCGTGTACCCATGCAACTTCAACGCGATACCACAGTTCATCAAGAGTAGCGACCGGCATATTGCGACGAGCCAGTTGCTCGGCCACCATTGACCAGACGTTTTCAATTGGTGAGAGATCTGGGGAATGTGCTGGCCATGGCAGCAGACGAACATTTTGTGTATCGCACGCGCTCCTATCTGTGATGCAGCGACTAGGGTAACCGCAGCCATAGTATCCGAGGTGATAGTCCATGCTGCTGCAAACGTCGTCGAACTGTTCGTGCAGATGGTTGTTGTCTTGCAAACGTCCTCATCTGTTGACTCATGAATCGAGACGTGGCTGCACGATCCGTTACAGCCATGCGGATAAGATGCCTGTCATCTCGACTGCTAGTGGTAAGATGCCGTTGGGATCCAGCACGGCGTTCCGTATTACCCTCCTAAACCCACCGATTCCATATTCTGCTAACAGTCACTGGATCTCGACCAACGCGAGCAGCAATGTAGCGATACGTTAAAACGCAATCGCGATAGGCTACAATCCGACCTTTATCAAAGTCGGAAACGTGATGGTACGCATTTCTCCTCGTTACAGGAGGCATCACAACAACGTTTCACCAGACAACGCCGGTCAACTGCTGTTTGTGTATGAGAATTCGGTTCGAAACTTTCCTCATGTCAGCACATTGTAGGTATCGCCACCGGCGCCAACCTTGCGTGAATGCTTTGAAAAGCTAATCATTTGCATATCACAGCATCTTCTTCCTGTCGGTTAAATTTCGCGTCTGTAGCACGTCATCTTCGTGGTGTAGAAATTTTAATGGCCAGTAGTGTATTTTCCATTTCTCGATCACAAAAAATCAGTAAAGTGACAATTAATCCATTTAGAAACGTAATAAAAACAGTATAAAATGCACATTATCACTAATACCTGATTTTACAGTTTTCTTAATTACACTAAAATTGGATGGTGACTGTGTGTGTGTGTGTGTGTGTGTGTGTGTGTGTGTGTGTGTGTGTGTGTGTGTGTGTGTAATTTAACTAAACGAAGTAGTAGAAGAATACCATTAACATCAACATTTGTATTCAGATCTATGAGTTCCAAAAATATACTTGCTTAGTGTGGGCTTGGTGGCAGTATTTTGACTTGCACATGTAAAAATACAGTAGTCATTAACTTCGCTGCGCAGTGTTCTCTGGAAAACCATACCGTGTCCCAGCCTCCAATACCGTAGAGTTTTCTTACTCCATAAGATCAGTGACGAAGTCACGAATAGCCTGTTGACGATGAGAAAGCCAATGACTTAAGTGACTGGACTGAAAGCGGGGTGGTTCAGGTTTACGACCTTGAATGGTGTATTGTAATTGGCTGTTATAGAATGGCAGTTCCCTTCGGTTAAGGTGAGCCTACAAGGACGTTAAAAAAGTTAGTCTTTCTAAAAGTGTCCATATAGGATATAGGACACTAGGCCCTACTTTTCGCAAATATCATGGATTAATGTCATCACGTTTGAGCAAATTATTACTTTCAACTGGAGAATGGTTGCGGGATTAGTATGATCCCTTACAGACCTTAATGTCGTAGAAGCAAATGCCAGTGTTAACACTTTTTTTCACATGGATAATTAAATTATTTAATAAAACTAGCGAGCAGTTTCACTTTGTGCAAATTAAAAACAGCGCGTTAGAATTTATATCCGTATACCCCTGCTGCGGTGCACTGGTTGAATCATGTATTTGAAAAGTGAACTATTTCATAAGAATAAACTGTGAACGTACTGCACTGTGTCATGCAAGCTGACCGAACCATCACTGTGACATTTAGCAATTAATTAGATGATTATCGCAATAGCAAGAACTTGGAAATGCTCACGAGAAAGATACCCACACATTTGTATAGTTCGGCTGCGAAAGAGAGTCCGGTATATTTGTAGGAACTATTTTCATAATTGATACTACCAGAGCTGAGTTTCTTTAATTGGTACGGGAGCATCCATTCCCTCCATGTCGAACTTTCGTACAGTTCTGGAAAATTACACAATTTTGACGAGCGAGAGTGTCAAGGACGAAGGAACAGTCCGCGCTGAAGCTTTAGATACGTAGCTTATCCCACGTTAATTAAATGCACTTTGCTGTCACCTACCTTCCTATACACACGCTGGTTACAACTGAACTTCCAAGACATGAGCCAGCGTAGACGGAAAACTATTTTCCGTATGGATACCCAACTTTATAGGGATGATGTTTAGGCTGTGCGACGCAGGATTTGCTTTGTTAGTAGTGTTAGTGTCTTGACTTGCCGTTAGGTGCCGATACTGGTACGGCGACGTTGGATTGAATCACAAACATCAGAGTTCATTACAGTTGCAGACAGTCAACGTAGGTCTCGTAAAGATATTTTATCCAAACTACCTTTTGCTCTTCGCGAGTATCGACGCAATTAAAAAAAAAAACCGTAAAATCTTCTTTCCGCACCGGAGTTGAAGAACATGTTTGGAAGTTCGAATTAACTGGTGATTTGGTAATTGCTCCTTGGAGAGACCGTCGGCCAATTGCTTCACAAGTTTTTGAAGAAGTCACTGTTGAAACGAGAGAGAATGCAGGAGGCAATGTGGGACAAGCAGTGCACGAGCTGTGTCACGACAGCTGAACATTCCATAGTCCACCGTTCGTAAAGTGCTGCGAACAACTGTGAAATGGTGTCCGTAGAAGCTTCATACCACTCAACAGCTTTTGCCACGAACGTGAGAGAGTCATACGACTTTGCTCTTGCGTTTCTTACTGTAGCGATGTAAGGGATACCAAATTTGTTATAAAAGTCAGCAAATTACTCAACAGACAGAATTTTTCGGTACAGGTATTTCGTTCATTCCAAGCAAGCATTGATTCGTGACGTCATCGTCTGGACACGAATTGACTAATCTCAATCTGTTTTAGCAAACTAATAGTTTCTTTCAGGCGATAAAATTTTATTGATTATGAAATACAAGTTCTTGAAGTTTATTCAGAATAGGACATTTTAATTAGTAATTGCAGGCCATAATTTATCTGTTTAATATACAGGTAGTTTGAATTTTGTGTGCTTGAAAAAGTGCGGATTTATGTGCGGCTTTTACTGTGAGGCGAGTTATCACTTAGAGTGCAAAAAATAGAGCGCGTGTACAGTTCGCTGACCTGCGCGGTGAATTTTATTTTCTGTGATTTTGGAGACAAATCCAGTTTCATTTAGACTTTACGTGAGATAGACACATCACGTTATTACAAAAGAGTCGTTTAGCCCATTAGGGAAAACTGAAACCTGAGCGCTCGATTTGAAATACGTTACACGCTAATGCGTGATCGAGCTGTCCAGTGAATCGCGTACAATAGTTGCAAACGCAATCGCGCTTGGACTTAATGCACGAAGTTGAAAATTAATTTTGAGACAAGTGCTGATTTTGACAAAAATGACCCAAAAGTTTATTCAAAATATCGAGGTTCTGTTTTACTTGAGACACATATCACCTTGTTGATCACTTTGCTTAGCAACACTGTAATGCAGATTAATTAATTCATTAGAACTATTTGCGACCTAATAAGTCCCATTACACATACAAACTGTTGCACGAAATTTGCTGGCCGAATGAGAGTATGAGAGTGATTTTATTTCCAGAAACGCCAATAAACCGATGGTTTCAAAAGTTAAATTACTAACTGTTGTGTAACTTTATTGATTGTTCCACGCCACTACTGAACGTGTCGTGTCGTGTCTCTTCACAAGACATCTCAGGAAGCCGGGATAAACAAGAAACAAGAAGAAGACTAAAGAAGAAGCATCGGTATATTACGTTGCGTTGAGGTTGACGACATGCGGCCTTGGAACATCTAATGCATTGATGAAGCACACTGTAAGCTCACTGGGCAGTGAACATTTACAATTTTCGCGTTTGGGGAACTTTATAGCCAACGAACGTTCATGAAGTTCTCTTGCATAGCGAATGCGTCACTAAGTGGCGTGGCTTCACAGCACGGTACATGATTGGTCCCATTTTCTCTGAGGAACTCTAACACCAAGGACCAAGGACCTGCAGCAGGCTATTGTGGGTGCAGATAATCGTCAAAATGTAACGTGTGTAACATGGAACGTAAACATGGTACGCAATTAGCAAAATGTAATGTGTGTAACATGGAACGTAAACATGGTACGCAATTAGCAAATGTTACTCTCTGACGGGGAATTTAAAATGTGTTTATTAGCATGATTTAATCGTTATTTCTCTTCCGGACTCATTACAAATGCTTACACAATGTTCTATTTTCCTACGATCTCTTTTTTTTCGTGGAGACACTCTCAAGTAGTGAACCATTAGTTATAACCACTCTTATCTTTTTTAGCCAGGTTAGTTACAATTTCATATCCCACACATTTCCAAATGTGATTTTCTTTACTTGGACGAGACGTGAAACTCTAACAGTCCTCCCATCAAGCTCATAAGTATATTACGGCAGCCGTTAAACGGCGTCGTAGTGGAAATAAGACCAATGGTCAGACCTTTTCCTGTATAGTGTTTCTGAACAGTCTACTAACTCTCTGTGTAAGCACAGATAAGTAGACTACAATCCTTATGTTGTGTTGAGGGGATCTGTATTTTGTTGATAGACGGAGAGCGCACTAGTGAAACAGGGCACAAGTAAACTGTCCAGTTCGCTGCCGCCATCATGTCTCATCAGCTCCTCTGCTATCCTGCAAAGTTCCTATTTAAAATCTCGTATTCACCAAATCTGAAATGTGGTTCTTCAGCTGGGAAATAGACGGTGGTGGGCCACCATAAAGCAAGCAGTGCAGCACAAAACCGCATACGAGTTGAAACTAAGAGTTCATTAAGTTCGTTGATCAAGTAACGGTCCTACACATTGTATCACAACAGCCAATCAATGGTGCTGGACAGTTATCTTATACCTAACGACGACTGATATTTCAGAGGCGACCGTGTCTCCGATGGTCACCATGGAACGAATAGCAATTCTGTACTGATTTAGTATGCATTAAAGTAAGACGTCCTTACATAGTTCACCATCTGTAGTTTCAGCACTGACAGCTATACTTACAATAGCAGTATGGAAACCAAATCCGATTGAGAAAGCTTAGTTTTAAGGTAGGGTACTACTCTGGTCCTTGGCTGATGCCGGCAATGTTATCAGACAAATGGAAAAATAACGAATCGCAAAAAAAAAAAAAAAAAAAAAAAAAAATCCATGAAAATTACATCGTGCGTTGTGATTGTGAGGTGATTACCGGCGTAGTGTTGCATTTATCTGCTGACACAACAGAACACGACGATGGAGAGAGTAGATAAAATACACATAATCTGGCAAAGCGTTTATGTTTCTATAAGCGTCGCCACAATTTCCCACTCAATCACAACTAAGTGTACAACAAAACACACACTTCAGTGATTTTTTACTGGTTCTAATCCGAATCATTACAATAAATATTAATTAACGACTATATTATGAGCATACAGATTGATAATGACTGTGGCTTTCTGAAAAAAAAATATTCGTAAAGCCACTTGCGACTGGGTGTCATACATTGTTACTATCATCTAGACAAGAGGTTACTTCTCTGATAGCTGTAGGATCTAGAGTTTTTTGCATACTCTTATGACGCATGGCCTCTTTGAATTTTGTGACCTCTCTTCATCACTTTATAAGTTGATGCTTTTTCCATCGTATTTTATAGGTATTCATTGAATGATTAAATTATGTTTCGTCGGAACACCAACATCTGCATCGTCTTCTGAATTGATAGGTGTCTCATTCGAATTCTGCCTTCTGATTTGCTACTGGGAAAAGCTTGTTGAATGGTGAACAATCCCATTAGGTATTGATAGCTTTAATATACTTTTAGTACGAAGTCAACTCGCCGTCTCCCTAATTGTATACCTCTTCAAGCAACTGAGGTGGCTGTTATTCAGAGAAAGATGGCGCACGACGATATTCTCGGATTCTGCAGAAATTGAACGAAAATAGCTAGCTTGTAATAATATTCTCGTTGTCAACGTGAAATTAAATCCGGAGGGTGGATCGCTACATTGTTTGTAAGCCTCCACAGCCACTCCAAGATTGGAAGTTCTTAAGTCAATTATCTGGCACGCCTTACAGATCAAACAATAGTGTTGTCATCGCCGGACCCCGAGGCAACTCGCCAGACCGCTCGCTAAGATGAATAATAGCAATTTTGTAGAAGGAAGGGCACAATTAATTAGGAAAGTCAACCTCATTAAGTTGTAATTCTGGGAGCGCCCCCAGGGAAAGGCTGGGAGCGGCAAGTGGGGTCGGCAAGGGACAGAGCGGAGGGCAGGGCAGAGGAGCAGCGGCCCAGATCCGCGCGGTCGCTAATTACGGGCTGCCTGGCCGTAGAGGTCCGGTCGCCTTCCAGTCGCTACCGAATGGCTGTGCGCCGCTATACATTGAGGTGACAAAAGTCACCTTCTAATACCGTATCGCACCTCATTTTGCCCGACGTAGAGCAGCAACACGAACTGGCAAGGGCTCAACAAGTCGTCGTAAGTCCACTGCAGAAATACTGAGCCACATTGCCTATGGAACCTCAGTAATTGCAAAAGTGTTGTTGGCGCAGGATTTTATGCACGAAATGACCTGTCTGTTCTGTTCCATAAATATTCGATGAGATTCATGTCGGGCGGCTTGGGTGGCCACTTCGTTCTCTCCAATTGTCCAGTGTGTTCTCCAAACCAATCGCGAACAATTGTGGCCCAGTGGTGGTGGTGGTGGTGGTGGTGGTTAGTGTTTAACGTCCCGTCGACAACGAGGTCATTAGAGACGGAGCGCAAGCTCGGGTTAGGGAAGGATTGGGAAGGAAATCGGCCGTGCCCTTTCAAAGGAACCATCTCGGCATTCGCCTGAAACGATTTAGGGAAATCACGGAAAACCTAAATCAGGATGGCCGGAGACGGGATTGAACCGTCGTCCTCCCGAATGCGAGTCCAGTGTGCTAACCACAGCGCCACCTCGCTCGGTATGGCCCAGTGACAAGACCCATTGTGATCCATGAACGTTCCATCGTTGTTAGGGAACATGACGTCCATGAATGGCTGCAAATGTTTTCCAAGTATCCGAATATACCCATTTCCACTCAATAATAGACCCCAGAACGAGATTTTCACTTTGCAGCGGAGTGTGCACTCATATGAAACTTCCTGGCAGATTTAAACTGTGTGCCGGACCGAGCCTCCAACTCGGGACTTTTGCCTTTCGCGGGCAAGTGCTCTACCATCTGAGCTACCCATGCGCGACTCACGCCCCGTCACAGATTCAATTCTGCTAGTACCTCGTCTTCTACCTTCAAAACTTCACAGAAGCTCTCCTGTTGTATGCAGGAGAGCTTCTGTGAAGTTTGGAAGGTAGGAGACGAGGTACTGGCAGAATTAAAGCTGTGAGGCCCGATCGTGAGTCGTGCTTGGGTAGCTCAGATGTAGAGCACTTGCCCGCAAAAGGCAAAGATCCCGAGTTCGAGTCTCGGTCCGGCACACAGTTTTGATCTGCCAGGAAGTTTCAATAATAGACTCTGTTGGAACAGAGGATCCAGTTCATTCCAAGCAAACACAGCCCACACCATTATGAAGCCAACACCAGCTTTCACAGAGTCTTCTTGACATCTTGAATCCATGGTTTCGTGGGGTCTGTGCCACACTCGAAACCTAGCATCAGCTCTTACCAACTGAAATCGGAACTCATCTCAACAGTCTAGGCTCCAACCGAAACGGTCACGAGCCCAGGAGAGATGCTGCAGGCGATGTCATCTTTTTAGTAAAGGCACTCGCGTTGGTCGTCTGCTGCCAAAGGCCTTTAACGCCAAATTTCACAGCACTGCCTTAATGGATATGTTAGTTGTACATTCTACATTGATTTCTGTGGTCGTTTCACACAGTGCTGCTTTTCTTTTTAGCACTGACAATTCTACACGAACGCTGCTGCTTTCGACCTGTAAGTGAAGATCGTCGGCCAATGCGTTGTCCGTGGTGATAAGTAATGCCCTAAATTAGCTATTCTCGGCACACTTTTGACACTCAGGATCTCGTCATATCGAATTCCTTAACGATTTCTGAAATGGAATGTCCCTTGCGTCTAGCTCCGGCTACCATTCTGCGTTCAAAGTCTGTTAATTCCCGTCATAATCACGTCGGAAAACTTTACGGATGAATCAAATGACTGTTCTGCCAAATCACTGACCTTTTATACGTTGAGTATGCGATACTACCGCAATCTGTATATGTGCAGCCGGCCGCTGTGGCCGAGAGGTTCTATGCGCTTCAGTCCGGAACCGCGCTGCTGCTACGGTCGCAGGTTCGAATCCTGCCTCCCGCATGGATGTGTGTGATGTCCTTAGGTTGGTTAGGTTTAAGTAGTTCTACGTCTAGGGGGCTGATGACTTCAGATGTTAAGTCCCATAGTGCTTAGAGCCATTTGAACCATTATTTTGTATATGTGCGTATCGTTACCTCATGACTTTTGTCACCTCAGTATACACCGTAAGGTGAAAGATTACTGGCAGGTAACAGCTCTGTCGCCAGCCTACAATAACCAAGTGCAAACGCTTGCGGCGGCGATGGCTGAAAGCCATAGCTGAAATGAAATGAAATTTGGTGTAGCTACGGCGTCCGGTCGGGTAGACCGGTCGCCTGGTAGAAGTCTTTCGAGCTGACGCCACTTCGGCTAATTACATGTCGATGGGGATGATGTGATGATGATGACAACACAACACCCAGTCCCTGAGCGGAGAAAATCTCCGACCCAGCCGGGAACCGAACCCGAGCTCCTTCACACAGCATTCAGTTTTGCTGACCACCTAGCTATCGAGGTGGACAAAGCCGTAACCACCTAACGCAGGGACAACAATGACAAGTTACCACAGGGAGGTAAACAAAATTGGTGTTAGATGGTCACATGTATCATCTAGATTTATACCACACTAGCCACTGTGAAGTGCATGACGGACGGTGCTTCCCATTGTACAATCTAGTAGGACTTGTTGCAGTTCCATATCTACCGCGCGACTGCTACGGTCGCAGGTTCGAATCCTGCCTCGGGCATGGATGTGTGTGATGTCATTAGGTTAGTTAGGTTTAAGTAGTTCTAAGTTCTAGGGGACTGATGACCTAAGATGTTAAGTCCCATAGTGCTCAGAGCCATTTGAACTATTTTGAACCAGTTCCATATCTGATCAAAACCACTGGTAATGCTTTGACCACTAGATGTCACGAGAGACGGATCGCCAGTTAAATGATGGCTAAGATTATTGTGTTGTCAGTAAAGAAGCAACGACGGAAGCGTGGGTTGGTTAGGCGAGCTCACGGATTTTGAATGTGGACTAGACATTGTGTGTCAATATAGTTAGAAAAACATCAGGCAAATTTCGACCCTTATAAAGATCCCAAAGTCGACTGTTGATGATGTGAGTGTGACATGGAAACGGGAAGGAACAACCATAGCTATACCAAGACGATTCTGATCTCATGTACTGACGGAAAGGCCAAATGATATTAACAGATTTCATATAACAGTCTGTTTCATTTGTATATCGTTTATTAACTTACTCTTAGTTCGCGTTTATTGTACTCAACATCTAATTCCGATACTGTCTTTATTACTGTAGACCGCAAAAACACAAAAAAATTGTTCAAATGGCTCTGAGCACTATGGGACTTAACTTCTAAGGTCATCAGTCCCCTAGAACTTAGAACTACTTAAACCTAACTAACCTAAGGACATCACATACATCCATGATCGAGGCAGGATTCGAACCTGCGACCGTAGCGGTCGGGCGGTTCCAGACTGAAGCGCCTAGAACCGCTCGGCCACTCCGGCCGGCAAAAACACAGAGACACGGGTTTTTCAGTTACTTTCGTAACTATGTGTAACAGTTTTTCTAGCACTTACTTGTCTAGGGACAACTCCATTCATATTTCAGTATACCTGTAAACTTCCGTTTCACAACGAAAGAACTTGAAGCACTCTTGGTACTGTTACAGACTAATGGAAGTAATTAATTTTTGGGCGTCACATCACTATAATTATATGTATAGTTACCAAACGTTAAGTCATTTTTCTGAAAAAGACACGTGAATCTTGTGTCTTATAAATAATTTTTTTTAAAAAGGGTTTTACCCATCTGACGTTACTTAGATGTTTAAAGAATAAAACAACTGACTCACAAGGAGTGAACCTGAAATTTTTCTTATATGTATTTTCTATATTTACCGGCAAATATGAAATAAGTCGGACAGCAATGTAAAGAATTTTACTTATGATTTATTTTATAAAATTCCCATGTAAATTTGAAGTGTCTTACTTCCCTTAAATATTATATGCGTAGTTCATAGAGGGTGCCATACAACCAACCGATGTGTTCTCCACACGGCCTACATTCTGTATACAGTAGTATTCAAAGAACTGTCATAGACGCCCAGACAACAGGGACTTACATGCATTGAGAATAAAAAATAGCGTTATGTAATATACCAACCATATAAGTTATGCCGTTAGATGTAACTTTTTATTATAGCACCTGACTATGTATTTCTTGTATTTTTAGCATTGAGAATGGCTAGTTACTAGCCGAAATCCAGATTTACGTAATAAATGCTAAAAAGGATGACTGATTGCTGCACTCTGTAATTTATAACTCACGTACAGCCGCTGAGTGCATCTACTTTCCGAATGGAAGGTAACCTAATGAAGATAATGACTGTGTCTTGCCACTAGTGTACATTGCATACGACCAGAATCCCTTTGCGGTTTTATTTTTCAGATTTCGGGTGTTTCACTGTGGAAACTATAAAAAAACATCTGGCATTGAAGTCTGTGCCAAGTTTCAAGCTTCAATGAAAAATCGCCATTGTTGCAGATTTTGTGTTCTTTTAAATTTTCCACTCCTTTTCCATTGTTATTGTAACAGTGTCGTGAACTGTTTTGTGTATAATCGGGGATCAGCATTATCTGTTATTAATTTATTTGGAATAAATCTATCAACTGCCTGAGATACTATTTCTCTGAACTTAAGGCACACCTCTTCTACACTTACATATTTAGTTGAGAAGGAGTGGAGGCTGTCTCTTCGGAAGGCGTCAACCGAAATTTTGTCTGCTTTTTTAAACAGGTACTTTTTTTCACGTTTAGTAGATTTGGATGTTGTGGTGGTCAGTCTCGCAACAACGATCTCGTGTTCAGTAATCCCTGTATCCGTCATGATGTTCACTATTTTCTTAGGATTATTTGTTACTAAGTGATCAAGTACGTTCCCGCAGGCCGGCCGCGGTGGCCGTGTGGTTCTAGGCGCTGCAGTCCGGAACCGTGGGACTGCTACGGTCGCATGCCTCGGGCATGGGTGTGTGTGATGTCCTTAGGTTAGTTAGGTTTAAGTAGTTCTAAGTTCTAGGGGACTGATGACCTAAGATGTTGGGTCCCATAGTGCTCAGAGCCATTTGAACCATTTTTGACGTTCCCGCAGCAATTTACACTTCGAGTGGTCTCTTGAACTAATTACTCAAAATAACTTTCGGAAAAAGCAGTGAGTATGATCTCTGACACCACCATTTATAATTGTATGAGTGGGGTATCGATTCGTGATGAGACTCAAGTTTTTATTGAACTGTTCAGCAACTGCATCATCGGAGTAGGGGGTCGTTGAAGGGAGCAAGTTATTAACATACCTGTACTCCTGTTGACAAGTGTATCATCTCCCTATACTAACTCACAGGAACAATCTATTTCAATTTCGCTACAAGATAAACTATTTGTAACAGCAACAAAGACGCCGCCACCAACTGTATTTAATGTATCCTTTCAAAATCCTGTTAGGTCCTTTGTAAACATTTCAGCCAAACTTATTTCCGGCTTCCGCCAGCTTTTGGAACCTATAACGATTTGAGCTTCAATGTTTTCTACTAGTGCTTGTAGTTACGATCCTTTACCAACACAGCTACAACAGTTTACAACTACAATATGGACAGCTGCTACGTGTCCCCCCTGCGTTGTTCCTGAATTCGTCGTGCAGCTTTTGAAACTGAAGCCGTTTTTGCACTTTCCTGAGTCGCTCTAATCTAAAGAATGGCCGGTCCTCCGCTATCCACGTAGCCATCTCCAGCGTTTGGCGGACATCTCACCTGTTAAGCGGAACCCGGAACCCCACCATCCTATGGCCCAAGTCGAGAAATCTGCAACCTACACAGTCGTAGAACTGTCTGAGCCTCTGATTCAGAATGTGAGCCTCTATTCGCTTTGTGCCAAAGATCTTCAGTCGGTCCTATCAACAATGCTAAAGATAGTGGGCTCTGTCATCATCTCGCAAATAAGACTGACAGTCTTTACCAGTTCAGCTAGTTGTACGAAAGCAGAGGGAATTTCTTCTGATTCAAGGCGACACACATCGTTAGTACCGACATGAGCCACCACCTGCAGTTGGATGCACCATGTGCTCTTCATGACTTTTTTCACATCTGAAATGACTCCTCTTGGTATACACGCCGAGTGAACACTGGATATCTTCCCCTCCGTGGCAGCCATATTGCTAATGGTCCTCATTATGCACCTGACATTGGAGCTCCCAACTATCAGTTACCCATCCTCTGTGGATGCCCAGATCTTGTTGGGCAATAGGCTTCCGCTGAAACATGGCAAGCAACTGCATGTGGCTCAGGGCCTTTTCCAGCCACAGAGAGCGCCGAAAACCTGTTCGCCGACGAATTTGGTAAGCTCTTCGATCAGCCCCACAGAAAGTAGATGTACAATTGATGGTGACCAGCTAATGAGGTCTACAGCTGTAATGACTGCTCACAGGAAAACAGCCACCTGATGCAAAACAGATGGCGGAAATATACGCTACGCAATAATTAAAACGCGAAACTATTGCTTCTAGAAACACAAATGTACAAGAAATGTAAGATTTTACACTGAAATGCACACAAAAAATAAAACTGTAAGTCGCTTCTTGTTATTAGAAGCTCGTTACATCCCTTTCACCTATTAACCAAGACAATGGCCTTTGTGTGCAATACCACGAAAGCAGTGAAGGCTAGGTAGCTATAGTTTTCAAGTGTCTACTGTAGTTTTAAGCTTTTGACGCTTCTGGTCCATCAGCATGGTGTGTACAGGTCGTAAAATCAATATACATTGCAAGTTTCTCAACGCTGCGTACGTCATGTAGCTTGCATCGCACAGAACAATAATGCCATCAACAAATAAATATCTTTACTGCTGACATTTAAAATTTTCCCAGCCGGTAGGTATATGAACATGGAACAGTTTTTAGCGATGATTTCACCGACGTTATCCTTCGGGATCCTAATTTCCAATGTATATAGTTTGTAAATCAAGCAATAACGTAAAGTATGAGCCGTTGAACCTCAAGATTTCTGCTTATTGTGAATCCTAAACGTAGCAATAAGAAGGCATTTTCCATAACGCACATTACCAAATGGGGTACTTTGTGCCTACCCTTACAAAAAAACATTGTTAATTCTTCTTGAATTATATTAATAACATCCTTTTTAAAGAGGTACTGATGTGCAATGAGAATCTAGAGCCTGAAAATATCTTTCAACTTTCTCTTTTCCTTATCAATGCAATTTCAATAACGTGTATTAGCGACTTTATGACTACCAAGAAAGATTTTAAAAATGGAAATTTCGTTTATTCTTGTTGACTTCTACTCTCAGCTTAGTAATAAAGAGATACTGATGTGTAAGTAAGGCCTTGAACTTGGAAATATTGAATACGATCTCCATTGGGGAAAGTGACGTCTACAACTAAGACTTACATTTTTGGGTTAAGTTTAATTGAAAAATTTAAAATTACGAGGAATCGTGTAGAAGATTTCATTTAAAACAACAAATATTCTTTTCAAAATTTTAAAATATTAAGACACTGTCTGGGTTATACAGCTTTGAAAAGGTTGTCAGAAAGTACTCCCGCCCCGCTCTCTTAGTATTACGAGGGTTAATTGTTTTTATCTGTAATGAAAATACGTGTACCTTAGACGTTACTTTAGAAAAATAGCAGAGAAACGTTATACCGAGATGCCGAAGGTAGTACCTTTACGTTTCATATAATGGTAAAGTGGAACTGATATGAAACACGTGTAACAAAGGATGAACGACAAAGACAACAATCGGAAACATAATTTGACACTTTCCGCGTAAAGACAATTTATAACGTTCTTGTTCCTTGTCGGTAGCGATGTATGTATGACTCAATAATTTATCGCCTGTCACACGTGCGTTCCACTTAGGTGCATAAATTGCCAAGAACACTTGATATTAACTGCACGGGAACAGAATTAGAAACACTTTCCTTAACAAAACATACCCTGCGATGCGTTTAATTATCTCAATTTCACGTTGCCAGAAGGCAGCTATGTACTTGTTATGAGAGCGAGTCGTGGTCCGCGTATTAATAAGACTATCATAACAGAAAACTGAGGCACAGTTTATTCCCCCATTAAAGTCCAATTAATTCTCTGTTTTGCCTTTAAATTAACGCGAAATGCATTTTCGAGACAGACGGAGGACGGATTGTCAACTGGCAAACTTGCGAGCGCGCACAGGCGAACTGAGAAGTTAGGGAGAAGCAGAGAGAGACAGAGAGATAACGTTACGTCACCACGGCAGAGCAAGACTGTCCCATTGCGTTACCCAGCGCTGTAAATTTTTTTCTCTTGTAATGCCACACACACTGTTCGCGACTGGAAATTTATTAACAGAGTACGTCACCTGGAACGCAACTTTGAATGTAAACTCACTTGGTGATGTAACTTCGTTGATATATGGTAAACGTAGCAGAGAACGATAATGAATCGATGAACATGTGAAAACTGATTTTCTCCCGGCGTATTAATGTTTACATAACTTACAGGAATGCAGCCGGGTGACTTTTTAGACAAGCGCTGGTATTTTGACAGGTTCACACCCTGCCATTTCCAAGGCACAACTACAGTGAGAGACCAGCGTGGAAGCAATCGGAAGAAAATTCAAAACATCAGTAAGCAGACCATATGCCGAAAGATAAAATACACACACAAACTGTAAACACTAGCCCCCCGCTACATAACCAAAGAGGACCTAGTGCGTATTAGTAACCAACGGGTGAGGTAGCATTAACTATGTCCATCTGTTGTTTTAGCAGGAGGAGAGCAGGATTTCAAGCAAAATTTGATGATCAACAGTCACCTCTATTTATAAGAACATTTGCTAATTTAATCCTAACTGCTTCCTCAACACCACTATCCCAGTTGCTGGAAGTGCATGTCGTTATATTTAGTAGGATGACAGGTGCCAAGTCAATGTTCTCCAACAGCACATTTGATTGGCTGTTATAAGAGTGTGAGACGCTTATGTTCAATACTCCGGCTTTCCATGGACCTGATAGCCTGACTAGAATGTGATATGCCACATCTGCAAGGAATGTGATGGACACCCGGCTTATGCAAACCAAGGTCATCCTTTATGGATCCTAAAATGTCTCTAGTCTAATACGTTCTGAAACATGTTTCTCAAACATCTAGGGCTTTTTAGGACATGTACTGTTGTGCCGCTTAAATCTGCCTTATATGTAGATCATTGTCGTTACTTCATTGTAGACTGAAACCATATGTCAGGCAGGGCCTCTATCCTTGGTCATTTGCCGTTCGCAAGTACACAAGACAGTAGTTAAAACAAACGGAATAAGGATTTCGCAGTATATTAGCATGTCAGGAAAAAAATGGTTTTCAGTGACTTTTTCTTCCACGAACTGATCTACATTTTTTATCACTACCACCATGATCGACAACATATATACATATACGTATATGAATAAACGCAAATAATGAAACGTCCCCTTTGAACAATTTTACAGGACTGTGCTTAAACTGACACACAATATTTTTAGCGCAGCGCAATCTGACTTTCAAAAATCCCTACAAAAGAATGGCCCTGACTAACATTAACCTATACGTTTCACAAATCACTTACCTCACAAAAATCTTGGTTACTCGAACTACTGCAATACAGCAAGCGCCACTACTGCCAGCTAAATAAAAGATTCAAACTACGGAAGGCACTAACTACTCATAGGCGTAGTTAGCAAATGAAAGATTTTAATAGAGAACAAACAATGTATTTACCTTAATAGTCATAATATATATAGCAGTTCATGACATCCATTCTTACAAATTTCAAAACTCCGCCATTTCTCTCCCCACATCCACCACTGCTGGCGGCTCACCTCCAACTGCGCAACGCTACGCACTGTTAACAGCCAACTGCCCAACACTACAATGGCAGACAACAATGCAAACTAGCCACAGACTGCACACAGCACAGCCAGTATTTTCATACAGAGCGCTACGTGGCGTTACCAATATAAAAACCTAAACAGCCTACTTACACAGTCCCCATGCTCCCCACAAAAAATTTTACAAATTGTTTTGGGCACTGGCCAATACAGATTTGAAAAATTTTTTTCATAATCATAATTGCAGTAACAAAGAAATCAAATGCACACACTTATTGATACAATGTTGGTCAAAAGCAAAAATTTTCTCACAGTCCATAAAGACAGTCCTGATCATTCATCACAGTACAATTGCAGTGTTTTTCTCAAAGTCTGAGCAGTAAAAGAAAATCCACACGGAAGTAGTGGATTTCCATGCAGTCTTGAAGAAGTAGTGTTGTCCTTCCAACGGAAAGACAGTGCTGACTCTCAACATGTAGACAGGTAATGGGCCACAACAGAGGAAATCCACAGCAGAGTCATTCGATGTTTTGAAGAATATTGGTAGGTAAGTCATCACAGAGCAGACCCACTATAGTCCTGGTAGAGATTATGGTATTGGTGGGCCACCGGAGATGCAGACCCACTGTAGTCCTTGTAGAAATAACGATACTGGTGAGTCATCAAAGGTGTAGACCCACTGTAGTCCTTGTAGAAATAATGGTATTGGTGGGTCATCAAAGATGCAGACCCACTGTAGTCCTTGTAGAGATGGCCAGCAACCATCTGCTGCGACTGTGCAAGTGCACAATCACCATCGAAGAGTCTTGCGTACAATATAGCAAGTCCATAAACCACAACTTGTGCACTCACAAAGTTTTTGGAATTGTCCTTAGAACCAGCAATGCTGTTATCCAGTCCCTTGCTGAATTACCAACACACGTGCAAACACTAACAGTCCCAAATTCTCACATATTGTGCATTACTATGACCAACAGAAATGTGAGCAGTGAAATGAATGCTTACAAGTTACTTAATTTGATAAACTGGTGTCAATTACAATATTTTGACTTGAGAATACAATAACAAAGGTACAAAATACATCATTAAAGAACATAACAATACAGATAACATTTGTGGTAATACAGGCGTTACAAAAGAATAGAAATATACATATACACCAGTGTTACAGGAGTTATGACACAAGTACATACATAAAAGATCAGAATAACTTTCGAAACATTAACATGAGCATTAAAACAGAACCGAATAAATAATGTCTAAACATATTTACAAAGAAAATAACATATTATCAGAAAAATTCTACAACATAACTCTTATTAGCTAAACACATTAAGATAGGAAAAACACAAATTCACATAGTGTAATAACACAAAAATACAGGACAGGGTTTGTTTTCAGTGTGACATTTGGTACTGCAGTCCACCCCAAAACTTCATTCCATATATCTTTCCTCTTATTTCAACATTTGGTTCCACCAAAATAATTCTATCCAAGGATGCTTTCTTTATTTATATGTTCACACATTCCTTACCTCAATATTTATTTTCCATTATCTTACCTCATCAATTATTTCCAAGAAAATCCTACCTAAACCTGTCGTCCCTAAACCCTACTTTTTTGGTTCATATCCTCTTTCAAAATACTTTTTTTGCCAAACCATTTTCTTATAGCATCTCAAAGCATTTCTTTCAATTCATCACAACTTGTTCTCTTATATGGCCTACCCCATCTTAAGCTAACTTAAATCTACTGAGCTCAGATGCTAAACTAAGAGATAAGGCAATGTAGCAGTACAAAAGAACTAACATAAACAGCAATGACAAAAAAATGCAAATTGGCAAAGCAAGCTACAGTAAATCTAAATTACCAAGCAATGCAACATTACAACTAATATGAGCCAATGTGCAGGAACAAGAAAAATAAATCAGTAGTAAAACTAGGTTAATACAATGTAAAATTCAGCAGAACTATGCCTGTCAAACAGCAGCAGCAAATGCAATAACTTATACCTAAACATGACATAGCTCAAGCAGAAAAAATATTACAGTAAAAATGGCCATTTTTAATACCTATGTCACATCTTAACACTAGAGTGATGCATCACAAAGACTTACTCTGCAACAAAGTTACCAAGTCATTACAAAATTATTTATGGAATTCCTGTGAAGGGAAATGTCTATTTTTGCTCTCTTTTCTAAGAAAGTACATCATAAACGTATTCTTTACTGGGTCTGTAGACAGAAAATAGTGATATTAGTACATCTATTAAATTTTATAATAACCAATTCTGCAGTGCAGCTAGAAACTAGATATTAAAGAAAATGAGAAAATATGTACAAAGGAAGGCGTGAATCATCATTAATTAGCCATATGGCATTTCATAAGGTAGTGAAAAATCTCTCAACTAGAAAGACAGTAGTCATAATCAGGTGTATAGACATAAAATATTTCTCATCATTTCATCAGACATTTCAGTAAATATCATAAATTAAGAGCTCCACAGTGTAATAATATGTTTTCAAGTTTGAGCGTGTCGTATTTGTGATGCTTTCTACAAAGGAATGTCAATAGCGAGGATAATGGCCTCTTTTTTTTTTCTCCACCTGTGCCTCTGAAAGGCACACACAAATGGCCTTTTACAGGCGACTGTCGCACAGCTGGGTGCCCACGACTCATTACGTCAAGGTGGTCACTTAACTTTCTTACTGAAATATTTACGACACCAGTTTGCATTACAGTGACAGTCTCATATAAAAAATTTCACAGGTCGAGAATTTGCGTTGCAAATGTGTAGAAACAAAATCCTATGAATATAACAGTGTTCAAAAAGTTTTCGTCGGCATTGTGATACATTCACGCATTTACACACATTTCATAACTCTTAAAGTACGATTCTTGGTTTCCAACATTCTTTTCCACAAATCAGAGTCCCTAACCACTACTCATTATTCATATACGTATTCGTCGACACTTCTTCAATATTTCATCATAATAAATACGTAGCATAATCAAATTCCTCATATATGATAGCATCATCTTATTGATCATAAACATACCTCAACAGCATAATACACATCGTCGTCATAAAAATAACATCATAACACCTCAGTCAAATCTCAAAAACGTCGTAGCTTTCTGCAATAATTTCAAAACCTAAAAAAAAATTCTCTGCTCGTTTCAATAGTGTCATCTACCTCAAACGTACTTTAAAAATCGTGATCCCATACCAAATATATCATTCAAAGCTCTTATAGTATCACAATGGTTCCGAAAAAAAATTCGAACAGTTCACATAGTACAGACAAAATACAATTTCATAAGTGTGAAATTATCCAACTGAGTAATTGTGTAAACATCTGTCACTGATGTAGTAAAAAAAATGTTTGTCTCTCTCAGTTAAATGATCAGATAACAGTGTAATTTATGTGTTAGAGAAATATGGTACCGATGTGTAAAGATGTATAAGCAAATACCACATTAGCTAGGGCTCCTTGTGCTTGCCAAACACATGGTACACAAAGTAGGCGTGTACCCCCTTGAGGATTAATGTAATTATACCCTCAGGTGTTACAGATTACAGCAATGGAATGAAATGTATCACGGAAAACCTTTGTATCATTGTACTTCAAATATCTTTAAAAATAAATGTTTTAAGTACAAAATTAATCACTCAAATACATGTAGTATAGCGCTAAACTGTGCGTCTTGTTGTAAGATAATCTCTGTGGAAGTGTCGTAGTTATCGTCCTCCGAAAGCTAAGTTCTGCAGAAGTCAATGTACTTACCTCATGATAAACAAAAGATAAATGCTTTGTGTATAGATATCTTAGTTATTACGCTTATTCCTGTGATGAAGAAAGTACTGTGCTGTAACGTATTGTTGTGCTGCGGAAAAGGCTGTCTCATTGTAGCTATACCACAAAAGTTACTACTAAAACATGTTTTACTTTCCAGAAGAATTTAGAAAAACTGTGCAGATATAAAACAGATACACCACAAAAGCAACATTGTAAATTGTCACTCATTAGTAGCGTCGTGATAAAATCGTGTAGCTGTCACATAAACTAATCACTGTGTCATCTGGTATCTCACAGAAAGTACAATAAATCCAGAATGTATTTTCAAGTAAACCAAAATGTTCCATTAAAATCTCATTAGCAGTACCAGTATATGTTGTAAGTATGTAAGTCTTATAGTCGTTATGTAATTGTGCAACTAACAAGTAAGAATGTACACACACAATAACACTGTGTCGTCTGTTCACCATAACAATGCATTTGTAATTTCTGTTTAAACATGTTCTCTTGGTTCTTGACTTGCTATTTAATTTTAAAACATAGTTGAATGTTAACAGGTTTTAAGTGCGACAAAGAGTACTAGTAATGTGAAGTGAAAAAATTTTATAGCAAAGACTAAGTTAAAAGCAGATTATCTTTCAATAAACGGTTTTACATGAGAAATGTGGTGCAATCTTTTACCCTTTCTAGTGCGCAGAGTTCCAACTTCAAAGTAATTATCATGTTGTATACGTCAGTAAGGAATGCTAAAATTTTTCTCAAGGTTAACGTCTATGTTATTTTTCTCTGAGCCAGCCAGCGCACGTGGCTGCTTGTGGCGCGAGTCATTGTCTGTCTCTTTGTTGGCGTGCGTCGTTATTAGGATTCGGAGACCTAACTTTTATAAATTCACCTTGTCGAGAGGGCATTCCCTTGTTTGAATCCCGCCAGTTCTGATGAAATTCAGGTCTGCCGTTGCGATTATATCGTCTGTCGTCATGTCGGTAGATTCCATAGTTTCTTTCTTCTCGGTCACGTGGTTGAGAATTTCTCACTGAATCATAACTGCGCGGAGGACCGTTGTGTCTGAAGATATTCTGTCTCCCTTGATAATAATTGTTTTGGTTCCCATATTGTCTGTTTCTAAGGTTGTCTCTGTCACATTCATTACTATGCAAATGCGATCTTTCTCTGTAATTATTACTACTCTGCCAACGGTTGTCATACGGGTGGTGTCTGTTTTGGTCACGATTTGTGTTGTGAGAATAACCTTGTCGTGTCCAGTTATTATTTCTTTCATCGCGGAATTGCGATGGATGTGACCTGTAATTGTTGTGTTCCTGTTTTCGCGTTCCGCGATTGTCAGTGTCAATTTCTAATTCTTGTAACAGTCCCTGAAAAGCTTCAATGTCGTCTTTCCAAACTCCCGCCAAAATAATATGTCGTAAATGTTCAGGTAATTTGATTAAGCAAATGCGGATGAGTTCTGAGGGGCTGTATGGGTTTGACAGGTACTGATTCTTGTGCAACATGTCTTCAAAATATTTCACAAGACTGGAAAATTCAGATTGTTCAATGTGTTTCATCATCATTATGCTATGTTTTACTCGGTCTTGAGTAGTTTGAGACAAATATGCTGAGAGGAAGGCATGGTAAAATTCTCCTTCACTATGGCAATCGTGAATGACCGATCGCATTCTTACAGCTGGTTCATTCTCTAAGTAGCCACACATAAATTCTAATCTGTGTTCTAATGACCAGTTGGGAGGAAAACAATGAGAGAATTGATGGAGCCATGCTTGTGGATGAATGTCGTTGCCAGAATTCTGAAATGTTTTGAATTTACGAGTAGTGATGAACAGCTTATAGTCAAACTCATCATGTCGGCGAGTCGCATGTCGGTCATTGTTACGTCGTTTCGGCAGTTCCATCTCAAAATTCGGTGCACCTTGCCAATTTCTTTCATAATTTCCGAAATGCGCTGTGTTATTATTTTGTAGCTGTTCCGTATTTCTATGCCCCTCTTCCAGTATTGGAGCGCGAGTGTCCTCTAAAATATGTAATTCTTGTATTACCTGTGTCAACTGATCTTGTACTTCCTGGATTTCTCTTTGGTGTTGCGAATTAATTTGATTTTGAAATTGTTTGAATTTTCTAATTTGTTCATACTCTTCAGTGTCAGTGAAGGCTACAGGTCTTGTGTCATTTAGCTCATCATATAAATTATTTAGCTCATCTGAAAGTTCGACTACTTTCTCTGATAATGAACTAATTTCCTCCATGTGTCTTTCTGAACCAATTTTCAGATTATCTACTGTGTCCTTTAAGTTTTCATGAGTTTTTGCAAGTTGCGTAACTGAATCGGTAGATGCAACTGAGTCAATTTTAGCTTGCAAGGTCTCATGATTTTCATTAACAATAGTTTGCACTTCTTTTATGGCTGCTTCGTGGTTCTGTAATGCATTTTCATGCCGCGAAAAAATAGGTTGAAAATGCTCACAAATTTGTGTTTTTACGTCATTACAGTCTTTTTGACATTTCGATTCAATGTTATGTAACTCAGTAGTGAAATCTTCACGTGTTTGTTCAAGCGTGGTGTATAACTTCCGAAGATTTTGTTCCCTTGTGTCTAACTTTTGAAGATTTTGTACCATTGTGTCTAACTTTTGAAGCTTTTGCTGTGTTTGTCTCTGATTCTGTTCTATTGTGTCTAACTTTTGAAGCTTTTGTCCCATTTGTTGCATTAATTGTAATAACAATGCTCTCGTGTCTGAAACATGTTCCTCAGTGCTTTTCGGCAGTGAATTTCCACCGGCAACGTTCACATTTTGACAAGCGGAAAACGTGTCTTGTCTCATTTGAGAAAACAGTGAGAACCCAAAACCTGAGTCTACAGTATTTGCAATATTTTGTTCTGTCATTCCCGATTACTGAGGCGAGCTGTTGCCGACCGATCGATCGATAATGCTTCCCTGTTCACTACCTGTTTCACTGTCTACACCATTATTTGACGCCCACTCCATTTCCCTATGCACAGTTATCAAATTACTACTTTGAATGTCTGTTAATTCATTACACAGTGGTGTTGGTAAGCTACACTCGTCGTCACTATTATTTCTCAGTTTACTTTGGAGCCTAGTGTTACGTTTTTCACACGCCATTATTGTCAAAATATATCACACGGTAACACAGAAAAGCACAATTTGAAGAGCAAAAATAAGAGAACACATTAACATAGCTCTGAAAATAATATCTAGTTAAATTCAAGCGCAGCTGCGAAATACTTGGTGCAAATCTACATGCATGCCACAACTGTTTTACTGTACAAGAATGAAAAACTACAACTACAAAGTAAATTCGCTCTACAATTACGCGCTAGCAATAAACAAAGGCTGCACTAATTGCACAAACTACAAGAAAAAATCATAAGATTCCAGTGAAGTATCCTGCCAGGGTCGCCATATGAAACGTCCTCTTTGAACAATTTTACAGGACTGTGCTTAAACTGACACACAATATTTTTAGCATAGTGCAATCTGACTTTCAAAAATCCCTACAAAAGAATGGCCCTGACTAACATTAACTTATATGTTTCACAAATCACTTACCTCACAAAAATCTTGGTTACTCGAACTACTGCAATACAGCAAGCGCCACTACTGCCAGCTAAATAAAAGATTCAAACTACGGAAGGCACTAACTACTCATAGGCGTAGTTAGCAAATGAAAGATTTTAATAGAGAACAAACAATGTATTTACCTTAATAGTCATAATATATATAGCAGTTCATGACATCCATTCTTACAAATTTCAAAACTCTGCCATTTCTCTCCCCACATCCACCACTGCTGGCGGCTCACCTCCAACTGCGCAACGCTACGCGCTGTTAACAGCCAACTGCCCAACACTACAATGGCAGACAACAATGCAAACTAGCCACAGACTGCACACAGCACAGCCAGTATTTTCATACAGAGCGCTACGTGGCGTTACCAATATAAAAACCTAAACAGCCTACTTACAATAAATAACTTCGTCTTCATCATCATGTTTGTCCTCCTAAGTCACTGGTATTAAATGAAGAACTTCAAGATGAATTCCCCAGTTATTTCCAGTTCACGCATATCTCTACCATTGTCAGTATTCCCATTGACCTATCAGTACCTTGAAAAGTTTACCTTTCAGGGCTTTTGTTACTTTCCAGTACTTTGTAATGAAAAACGACATCTAACTTCGAGTTATGAGAAAATTACTGCAAGAAACAATCTCACAGCAAGAAAAATTTATGGTTTCTCAGTTACTGAGAAAGGTAATAAAAAGGCAGAAAATTAATATGTAGAAATTCATATGAGAGTGAGTGAAAGAGATGACAGTGGGAAAAGTGAATGAAGTTAGAGATACAAGATACAAAGAAACAACAAAGCGGGCATGCAGGGAGTGAGAAATAATGGGGAGAGGGCGAAGGTCAATTATTGGCAGAAGGAAGAGAAAAGAGAGTTCAGGACAGAAAATAGAGAAAAAATGACAAAGAATTTGAGGGAGCAAGTGTACAGAGAAAAAGGCTGAAGAATGACGAATTTAGAAAAACGATAAAAAGCATAGAGTGTGCAGAGTGAAACAAAGGTTGTAAAATGAAGAGAGAGAGAGAGTCAGAGAGACTGGGGTAGAAGCAGAAGAGGGAATTGACCGTTACACAGAGAGATCACTAAAATACTGAGGAACGAAGAGATGGGGATTTGAAGTTCTCTAACGCTATAATAGGGAGATAATGAATACCTCAGTAAGCAACACCATTCAAGGGAAACGGACAGCCTGAATAGGCAATGACAGCAGTTGGATAGGCAAACACAAATACAAAGAAGATAACTGTGAACCTACTTTGGGTAGTATATTCAACACTTCAGTTTGTAGACGAAAGAAGGATGTGCAAAAATTTACGACATATTATTCGCAATAATATTCCACAGTGATCCAGGAAACACTAATTTTATTGCAAATTCAGTCACGTACCATCTTTGGACCAAAAAATAATAAACATATAGATATAGCCTAATGTACAATATTTCCAGATCGCATAATATACAGAATCAGAAACCATTACTATCAAATATGGCAACACTTACGTACCTGTGTAAATCCAGTGTACTACACAATTAGTGTCTTTTCGTATATAGATAATACAGCCACATTAATAAACCATACAAGCTTCGTGACAAAATCATAAATTTTGAGTACCATGGACTTCATTACACCATAGATGTTGACACTTTAAACACCGAAGTATATTGCAATCCAGTGATGGGTGTTGTGCCTGCATTCTGGCACGTTAGATGTCACTGTTGCACTTCAGGTCACATACTGTTACTTCAAGGAAATATTCTTTTTAATTAGTCGAGGCTTTATTAGAAATAATGCTTGTCACAGGATATTAATAACATTACACAATGCAACCGAATCTTAAAGCAAAACATGCAGCTCGCTAATGAAAAAAGAACTCTGATCTGACAATTTTCTTGCTTCTAAATTTACTTTGTAATATTTGGTGCCTATTATATTTTAAGTGAGCCTCGTGTTGTCACAGTTTGTACCTTGGTTGTATCGTCACAGACGTCCTTGATCGCACTTGTAGTGACCACCCCCCCTCCCCATCCCTCTCACCATCTCCTCCACCTGTGGCCCCCCTCCAGCCCGCCGCCCTGCTGCCCCTCCCAAGTCCGTCCATGACTACCGCCGTGCCGACTGGGAAGCCCACCAGGTATCCTTTGCCTCCCAGGTCACAAGACACCCCCTTACGTTTCACCGTCCCACTGACATCACCTATGCCTCTTCCTTCCCTCAGAAGACCATCACTGACGCTGTGGAGGCCCACATTCCTACCAAACTCATCTAGCCTCACCACCCTACACTTCCTCCAAAGGCCATCCTTCTTCTTCGTGAATTCTGCAGACTCTACTGCTTCTTCCCCTGCACCCCTGGCTGGGATACACACCTCCACCATCAGCAATTACAGCAACACATCCGGAACCTCCTTACAGCAAAGAAACACTGGGAGTGGCGCCAGACATGTACACACCTCAACTCCACCCACCCTGTCAACTTCTCCAAGTACTGGTCAGCCTTCCACCGCCTTACTAGTAGCCATGCCACCACGCATAACTCTCTTCTGCATTACAACTGCCCCTTCCCTGACAACCTCAGTAAGGCTAACCAGTTTGCTTCCTACCCATAAAGGGTTCTCGATTCCTGATGAGCCCAATTTTGATTACTCCCTCTTACCCACCATCCTTGAACAGACTGATACCTCTGTCCTACCCCTTGCCCTTAGTTTCTGGTATTTAGATCAGTTACCTCCCTCAGATATAAGCACTCCCATCACTGCACACAACATCACACTCATCCTCTGCTCCAAACACAACACTGCCCCTGGTCATGATGGTGTCCGACCACCACCTCAAGGAATCCCCCCCCCCCCGCAAGTCCTTCCTGGCTGCCCTTGTACATGGTAAAATGTACTCCTCTCCACTGGCATTTACCCTGACCTGTGGAACACATCCTGAGTCCTGCTGTTCCCTAAACCAAAGAGACCTCCTTCTGCCATGCATCTCCAACTGCATTGCCTCTCTAAGTCTCCCTTCTCTGTAGCAATTCGCTACCAATACTATGGCATCATACATGAAATACATCCCATGTAGCCCAGTCCGCTAGAAATGGGGATGACGCTCCAATAAGTCCTGTGAGCATTTCTGGCCATCCGTCTCCCCTAAGGACAATGAAATCTCTTAAGTGTCCTTGCAGTCTTGTTCACTCGCGACAGACGTATGGCCATTCGTTCCCTCTGACAGTTATGGAGCACCTCTGTTGACATTACTGCATGTCTCCTACCATCTTCTGAAACTAGCAATACCTTCCACATATACTTCCCTAGGGTGCTCCGCTTCATTGGACAGGATGGATGTACCAGCACACAGAGTCATGCTTGCTCAATCCTGACCTCTAGTGTAGCTACTTGGTAGTATAGCGGTAAATTGTGTTTGCTTGGTTCAGCAAAGAGTCCTAATTCCGGAGGTCACTCCATCTGAAGGTACTGTAAGCCCAGAAAGTACTGCTCTAATGTGAGTAGTTCTGCACTCGTCTGTGTATAACACGTGTGTTGCTTCCAGTAATTCTTCCATTTTCACCCAGGCATTCCATATGCAGTCAGCTGAAAATATTGAGAACCTCACAACTATTCCTCTTGTTTCCAAGGAATCTAACCAGGTCTGCAACCTATGTCCCACTTCACCAAGTCAACTGTTGTTATCTTTGTTGTCGATCTTTACAGTATGTGTGTCTTGTTTAGCAATTCCCGTTCCAATTTCGACAATGCATAGTATGCTATTCTAGTACTGGTATGTTCTGCACCTCTTATTCTTCCCATGGCGCCCTTCAGCTTCCTAACATCAATGTCGTCGAAGATCTCAATACTGTTTTTAATATCTTCCTACTAACATTCAACCAGTCCTCTTGCACCTTAGCAATATTTGTGGTTCTGCCTCCTGCAACAGCTCGTAGGACATGCATAATCCGCTGTATTCTCTCCTCTCCCAAGTGTCTTCAAAAAGCCCTTTCCTCTCTGTTTTCTGTCGCAATTTTGAAAATAATTTCTTCAACCTCTGCAGCTGATTCCACATTTTCCATACTTTGTACCTCAGTCTCAGAGTCCATTAGCATCTAGTGAGTATAACATTATCTTACCTGGTGAACAGCACTCCACTTTATAATTGATGGTCCTGCAGTGCTCCCACTCCACCCTCAGTGTAGCATAGCCAGGATTAGGACGCTATTCCTCTAATGTGCAGCTACCTGGGAAAAGGAATTTGCAATTACTCCTCCTCTCCCATTCGAAAGACTTGACGTTCACTCACACAATTACTAGCGTGAACACAAGATAAAGAAGCCCTTATGTAAAACAACAATAATTACAGCGATAAACGGTATTCCACCCCTTAGTTTATTCCACCCCTTAGTTTGTATCCCTGTAATTATACCATACAGCAGTAAGATGCTGCCCACCCTACTTATAACATAACAATACCATAGTTAACGATTTTATCTCGCAATATAATCTTACACCATAAAACTCTGCAGTACTCCATACCTTTCCTTCCACTTCTGGAATCTCAGACCATGTGTTATCTTCCATTTAGATGGCGTAAGTTCTTTCTGATCTTTATTCTCGCTATCTTTCCTTCTCATTTTTCAATGGTCGTTGATGGCGGATGTGTCAATGAATCCAGAGCACGTCCTACGTGAACTATAATCTTTCGAGTTGGCAATTGTTGCTTCAAATTTACTAATGATGCCATCTCTACTACTTGCTTCAGATCCTAGTACCATATAATAAACTTCTTGGTCTTACCCTTTCTGGTATATGGACTTGATAGCGTCACCCATTGTCCTACTCTATACTCTGGTAATCTTCCCACACATTTCCCTACCTCTTTTTCATGGCCTAGGGCTCTGGTGTTCGCCCTCTGTAACCAGTTACATACTTCATTTAAGGTCTTTTGCAAAATTCCGAACTAGCTTCAGATTTATCCTGATTTTTGGCTTGACTATGTTGAATAGCAAAGGAGTCTTCCTCCCATGCACCAACTATTACAGGGAACCCCAGTGCTGATACGTATTTTGAAGTGACATACTGTCATGACAAACAGTAAACAAACATCCTAATGATTATTGTGGCCATCGACATTGTAACAAAACATCTTATGAATGGTATGAAGCATGTACTCAGTTCTACCATCAGCTTGTGGGTGCCAAGGGCTATTCCATAGTTTTCGAATCCCTAACAAGCGGCACAACTACTTCATCAAGTCCAATATGCAGTTAGTACCTTCACGTTGATTACATGGACACAAAACTTGACCAACAGGTTATTCACCACAGCCTGGGCCACTGTAGTTGCTTGTTGATTTGAAATGGCTATCATTGCAGTGTATCACCATAAATGATCAATGATAATCCGGACATAACAGTTTACCATTGGAGTCTGGCTAAGAGATTCCAAAATATCCGCTCCCATCATTTCAAAGAGTCTGGTTGCCCCCAGTAACCTTCTTAGCAATACCTTAGTACTATAGTGGGGAAGTACTGGCAGACCCCAAATTTTCAAGGGTCTCCAAAATGTTTGGTTTCAGGCATGGATCTGTTATTTTCTTGCTATTCAGAAGCCGAGAATAACAACAAAGTTCATACTGCTTGTCTCATCTGTCAGCTTTTTGTGTATGATGATGGCTGCTGCTCCCCAGGGACTAGTGCTCTCTTCTGGCATGGCTTCACTCGTTTGTTGGTAAACCAATATGCCATGACTGGCTGTAGATGTCGAGGTATGCTATACATTTTTAATACATTGGTGCTCCAGTCCCTCTTGTAATTCTGTGTTGCATTACGGACATGGCGGGCAATAGTTCCTGAGGATTAAATAGATCCACGAATTTCAGTAACAATTTTTCCCTTCCACTCTCTCTGTTCTCTTCAAATGCTTTACCTTCACACGTAATGCAGTTTCAGCAATTACTTGCATGTGATTATGGTTCATAGATGATGTGCCCAAAACATCTTCTTCCCAAACAGCTAAACTTGCTACCAACAATCCTTTGGTTGGTCTCAACTCATCACCATCAAAGTTATCTACACTGACAGGTATCACTCTTTCACTGTATATTTGCTAAAACAGTACAGGACTCCTTCATATAAAACGCCATGACGCATCCAACGCACCATTCTCTTCTAGCGACTCTAATACACACAACAGGTAGCTCTGGCCCCAAACTCACCCAAAGTAGGCCGGCCGTGGTGGCCAAGCGGTTAAAGGCGCTACAGTCTGGAACCGCGCGACCGCTACGGTCGCAGGTTCGAATCCTGCCTCGGGCATGGACGTGTGTGATGCCCTTAGGTTAGTTAGGTTTAAGTAGTTCTAAGTTCTAGGGGACTGATGACCTTAGAAGTTAAGTCCCATAGTGCTCAGAGCCATCACCCAAAGTAGCTTCCTGGTGCTTTCTGGCACAATATCACGTGAATTAAAAATGGTTCAAATGGATCTAAGCACTACGGGACTTAACATCTGAGATATTCAGTCCCCTCGACTTAGAACTAATTAAACCTAACTAACCTAAGGACATCACACACATCCATGCCCGAGGCAGGATTCGAACCTGCGACCGTAGCAGCAGCGCAGTTCCGGACTGAAGCGTCTAGAACTGCTCGTCAACAGCGGCCGGCCACATGAATTTACCATTAATGATTTTGTCTATAGTTCAACTGCGTTGATTCTTAAGGAAACCGAACATTGCGACAGTATTTTACTGGTGACAGTCTACTCCCAATTCGAACACTGTCCCATTGATTTCCACTGGACGTCGTCAAAGGTCAGTTTTGGCACGATGTTTGAAAAGAAAATATAGCCCCAGGATTGTGTGGTAACCTACACTTACATGTGCACCATTTCAACAACTACTGTAATCGTTCTTCTCCGAACTGAAAATCGAATATTTCTGAACCCAGTGGCTTCACATCACTTTCACCCAGCTCGCGCAAATTATATCTAGTGCGGTGGGTTTAATCGTTTCCTACTAACGAGGTCTTTATTTGCCAATGACACATCCACCCCTTACAGCTCCTACAGCGTCACATTCTGCCTCTTCATATGTTTCTGCAGCAGTTAACTTTAATGGGAATGCCGCCTAGTGGACTTTGGGTTCCAATTTACATTTAATGCTTGAACATTCCATCCTTTGCTTCTATAATACCGCCACAGCCACTTCTATTCAGTACGCTGCCTAGCAGTAGGCCATAACGGTTACACGTAAAACTTGCCACTGATATCGATTCAGCACATCGTGCACTGTGCCCCAATAGTTTACACTGTGAGCACTTTACTGATTGTGAGCAGTGCCACGTCAAATTTCCAAGAAATTGTGACAAATCAGCTGATTCACCCACATTAGTAAACATTATTCTCATGGTATGATGACACAACTGGAACCCATCCTTTGCAAGTGAAAGTGGGAGAAGGAAGCAAAACAGTTCGTCTACTCACCCCTCTGCATTTCTCGATGCCAGCCGCTGCGGTTGCTATACGATTTGGGTCTGGGTACCGATATCCATCTCGGAGATTATTCTGATACCAAAATGCAGAGGCCCATGCTCGATGGCCGCTAAAGTAGCAGGGTTGAGCTGAGACGGATGGTTGACGCCAGGATACTGACTATCGGTGACAAGAAAACGGGGTACACAGTCATCCATTTTATTAGAAAACAACCAATGCTATCGTAGCATCATCTAATAGTAATTACGATCTCTTGGTATCTGCTGGTGGTAGCAAGGCCGGCGGCTGCAGTTGGAATGTCTGTTTAGTGGCCACCTTTGGGTGATCAGTGGAGCAGGGCTTCTGACACGGGATGCCTGTGACAGCTCGCGCACTGTCTTCGGGCGACTCTGTAATTCGAGGCAGAGCGCGTCTGCCGACGGGGAAGCACGCTGTGATTCTTAGAGCAGAAGAAAATTCCTTAATGTGGTGTCCACCTTTGTAAATGGAGGCGTACAGAGTCTGTTTACCTGCAAAAGTACAGGCAGGTGGGCTGCTGCAGTGACCCTATGACGAACGGCTTCCCTCCAAGATAGCTGCGGATGAAATAAGTCCAATTTAGGGCACCAGCAGGAAGGCACCACGTCCTCAGGAGTGTGCTTAGAAGCATTAGACAGCTCATCGTGGCATCTTGCAAAACCATTTGGCGTGGACCTCCATTCGTGCTGACAGACTGTGAATACCTACACTGAAAATGACGGGTTCGGAGCCCACTTGTTTTGAGGTACTGCTTCTAACCACACTTGGAAATGGCCAGAAAGTATGGCGACTGGCCTACCACTGGCGTGGTCGTCACAACGGTCTGTTGCATCGTCAGTAACGCGACCGCTGGCCCCTGGCGCGCAGTGTGGAAACTGGCTGGCGGAATAGCTGCTTCTGATGCAACAGTTATTTGCTCCGCTCCGCTCACACTTGTGACAGTGCTACTGTTTCAATTAGCAGTGCCAAAGAATAGTCCTGGAGTTACAAGAATTAAGATATGGGTGAAGTCTCTTTTCCTACTGTTCAATCTCTGCACCGAAGAAGCTATGACAGAAATAAAAAGGAGATTGAAGAGTAGCATTAACAGACAGGATGAAAAGCTATCGACGATAAAATTCACTGATGACATTACTGTCCTCAGTGACAGCGAGGAAGAGTCACAGGAGATACTAAACGGAGTAAACAAACTAGTGAGCATAGAATATGGATTAAGAGTAAACCGAAGAAAGACGAAAATAATGAGGAGTGGCGGAAATGCGACAAATTTACCACACGAAATGCACTGACGAAAAGAAAAATCGGAACGACAAGAAATAATTAGTTTTGAAATTTTGGGAACACAGTATCTGGGTAACATATGTATGGGAGTAACATTGCAAGATCACGGATTACTGTAAGTGCGAGAATGCAAACTTGCAGACGTGCATGCATTGGATTGTACAGGTGCCTGACGTCACTTTGTGGAATGGAGTTTCATGGCTGTTGCGCTTGGTCGGTCAATCGTCGCCATCCGGTAGTGTCCCTTTGTACTCGATTGGAGACAGATCTGGTGATCGAGATCGCCAAGGCAACATGTCGGCACTCTGCAGAGCATGTTGAATTACAACAGCGGTATGTGGGCGAGCGTCATCCTTTTGGAAGACGCCCCTTAAATCCTGTTCACGGTTGGCAGCACAAGTCGAATTACCAGACTGACGTACAAATTTGCAGCCAGGCTGCATGGGATAACCACGAGAGTGCTCCTGCTGTCATGCGAAATCGCACACCAGACTAAAACTCCAGGTATAGGGTCAGTGTGTCTAGAATGCGGAGAGGTTGGTTGCAGGCCCTCAACTGACCTCCTTCCAATCAATACAAGGACATCACTGGAAGCGAAGCAGAACCAGCTATCAACAGCATTCATAACGGAACTCCACCCTGTCCTCCAATAAGCTCTTGCGTAACACCACTGAAGTCAAAGGTGATTTGGGGTCAGTAGAATGCACGCTACAGGGAGTCTGGCTCGGAACCACTCTTGAAGCAATTGATTTGTAACACTTCGTCGAGTCAGTGTGGTGCCAAATGCTGCTCAAATTTCTGCTACAGATGCAGTACGATGCGATAGAGCAGTACACTGAACACCGTGCTCTTCCCTCTCGGTAGTGCGACTTGGCCGAATGGAGCTCTGTCTTCTTGCGCTCGTACATTTTCGGAACCACCGTTGCCAGTTATCACGTACAGTGGCTACTTTCCTGCCAAGTATTTCTGAAATACCGTACGACGAACATCCAGCTTATTTTAACCCTATTACTCGACCTCGTTCACACTCATTGAGGAGGTATTAATGGCGTCTTTGTCGACTTAAGGCAATCCTGACTAGCATCTACTCACTTCGTCCAACCTCAAAGGTAACCAACGCTCACCGTAGTTATAGCGTGTATTTAATGCAAACTATATTATTTATGGTGCATAGGTCCTTCATAGTGTTCCAATTTTTTTTGTCAATAGAGAAGAAATGATGGAATTTTGTTACCTTGGAAGAGAAACAGCACATTATAGACGAAGCAAGAAGGACATAAAAGCAAACTAGCACAGTTCAAGACGGCATTCCTGGCAAACAGAAGTCTACTAGCATCAAACATCGGCCTTAATGTGAGCTATAAATTTATGGCAATGTACGTTTGGAGCATAACAGTCAATCGTAGGGGCTCGTGGACTGTAGGAAGCCCGGGAAAGAAGAGAACGGAAGCGTGTGAGCTGAGGTGCTGTAGCAGGATGTTGAAAATGAGGTGGACTGATAAGAGAGTAAGAGGTTTTCCTCAGAAGCAGAAAAATGGAGATAACTGTATACAGGAAGGGAAAGGTTGACAGGACACGTGTTATAGCTACAATGAATTACCTCTATGGCACTAGAAGGAGATCTAGAGGAATAAAATGTAGAAGAAGATAGAAAACGGAATATATCCAACCAGTAACTGAGAACATAGTGGCAATACCTACTCTGAGAGTGAGGGGTTTTCAGAAGATAAAAATTCATAGCGAGCCACATCAAATCAATTCAGAAGAATGATGACTAAAAAGAAAAAGATGTCAGATGGATGGAAGTCTATGTGCACAGGTCTTTGGAAGAATGATTCCAAGTACTGATGGCCAGAGGCAAGAAAAACATGTAACGTTTATGTCTAAAGAAAGGTGTGATGTTTATGTCTAACAAAGAAGAGCTGTATCAAGTGGTGTACTGACTGTGTATCTGATTACGTGTATCTGTATATTTACCTGACCCTCGCCTAAACAATCTGTCTACTAGCAAGAAAGCAATACCAGTAAACCCTAACTAATTAAAACGTGTGCGCGATAATGACAAATTAGCGGTATGTACATTCAAATCTACTCAATCTTAGTATGGCCCTGTAAATCTGAATAAGTACAAAAGTGGTCCCTGTGCGAAACCCGTAAACTGTGAGAAAGAAATTTCTTACGTCGTATTGGTGTCGAGTTGGATAACGAGCTGTTCAGCTCTCAGCACTACTGATCTAACTACTTTTGCAAAAGCGAAAATGCAAGGTATTTGACGGACACATCTAGAATTTGTTTAGATAAAAATGACCAGGACTTTGGAGGCGACACATGACTGAGGAGAATGACTGTAATATCTTACTTGAAAATCTTACTATATTGTGCAACTGTCTTGCAATTGTTTAGCCATATTATAAAAATCACATTTACGCAAACAAAACATCTTTACAAAATATGCAATGAAAAACTTGGGGGTTCCATACGAAGCTGGTCTCATTCATATTCGTTCTCCAGCAAAAGCCCTTAAATACATGAATAGTGATTACCTTATTGTAGATCTGCATAATAATATGTACAAAGATTCTTCGTCAAAATTTGAAAATAATATTTGTAGCATTTTCTTAATTAATTTCACCTCAAATCTCATTTCTTCCATAAATCATTAATACACAACGTTGAAATTATGACACTGAATATTTAATACTAAGCGACTGCCCACTCCGGAGCTCCGTAACATACACTGCCAGCAAGCCTCTGATGCGCTAATCTTGTTTCGCCTGAGCAACAACTGCCCACTACTGCGCGACCTAGCATAAGCTCTTTATTATAAATTGCCTCAGCGTTCATTCACACGTACATCTTTGCAGTCGATATATCGCTTATGCTCCTGGATAATATGTTATTTTTTACAGTTGTCATTATATGTACCTACTTCAAACGTGTGAACGATGCCTGTATGATTCAGCGTTGCGCAACAAGCATAACAATGACGAATGGGAATTATTTGCTCCACCGGCACCATACTGGCAAGGAGAGCTTTCGTTTCATTTATTCACTTGAAGTTGTAAACAGATAACGATCAACACAGACTTGGCTGTCGCAGCTTGAAAACAAAACGTTAAATGTATGCCCTATGTTTGAGTGAAGCCAAGCTGTCATCTTTCATCATTTTATCTATGTAATTCCTGCGTTGTTAAATGCAATAACCATTTTTTCTATGAACAGATAAAAATAAAAAAAATTTAAACCGCTGCTTCACAATGCTGAAGATAATAAAATTTGTGAAATCGTTTTATTCCATAGTGTTTCAATCATTTGGATATTCTCAAGGCCTTCTGCCATGATCGTTCTTGTATATTATTTGACTGTAATTTGTAAAATAACGTTCTAGCAGCACACCTATTCAGTCGTTACAATGTCGTATGAGAGAGCTCCTGATAATTTCATAAAAGTGATTTCTATTAAAGTTAAACATTTAAAAATTAAAAGTTTTTAATTAGTATCCTGAAAAATTATGTGAAAATTCTAAGGGTTGCTGAATTCGGTCTTTGCCCATATGTGCTGCACTGCACTTAAATCACTTAAAGTGGGTGGAGAAGTGTGGCAGGTACAAAGTAAAACAAGGAACTGCTTCGATAACGGCCTGTAAGTATAGCTTAAGATTAAGATAGTCTTTCCATAAATGACCAGTTTCTTATAGGCCACTCATACAACACTCTCAAATCTTGCGATAGGCTGGATGGAGTGTTTCATGAACGTACTAACGTCACGTTAAATGTAATGTAGAGCTTAACTAACGTATTAATGTCATAATGGGTAACAGAAAACCTGGTATAGTAACTGACTGCTAACAGATTTCATGTTTATGTACCGTTAGATTACTTTTAAACAATAACGTATGGGGACACTGGATGAAATCGGATACAGAGTGAGCGTTAAGTGTCTGTCTGTCTCTCACAAGGTTTTGGCTAATACATAAACAAAAGTTGGTTTACAGCGTTTGTAGACGGCAGGTCAACACATTGCATTAGCATTCACTGAAACAAGTCAAAAGAAAAGTGGACATTTACAATTACCCGTCAAGCAGCTGTAAAGAGTGCTGGCGTATTGCAAAAACACAAGTAACGAAATTCGAATGACAGTTCTTGTGAGGATTATGCGAAGAATACTTTACTAAGGTACTGCACCTGAGAATCAGCCATCTTCAGATGCAGCTTTCTTGAAAGCCGAGATAACATAGTGAGACGTTGACGTCAATCGCATAAGCTCCCGAAGCTTCATGTTAAATTGAACAGGCCGGGAATACTTCACCATAAATAACTGTTACAAAGAGGAACAACGCATCAGCTCTGAGAAATTTAGAAATATAGAGAAAACATAGGCTGTCATGAAAGAACGGTGTATGTTTTGTATAGGAGCTTGGTCCTCGTAATTCATCTACTCTGATGTCGTTCCTAGGTGCAGGAGTCCCACAACTGTCGCCGCATCTCGCACCTCTCTCGCCAAATGGCTCGATCTCGCCATTCGTCCTAATCGTCTACCATTCCTCTTCTATCCGTCGTTTCTTGGATACCACTTTGCCACACTTCCCGTGGTCTTCCTCGTCTTCTCCTTCCACCCTTTCTTCTCCTAAGTGCCTTAGATTGTTTGACAACAGTAATTTATAAAGAAATTCTGCAGACTCTTCTTTCATGAACGAAGCATTTCATAGTATCCACTGTCATCTTGGGAATATTTGCGTCTTTAATTTGCCTTTGGTCCTTTGATGTTACCATCATTTTAGCACCTAACAGGTAATTGTCTAAGCCACACTCTGCATCCTTGTACACTAACATCAATTGTTGTTCTGTTGGAATTTTTATTTCAATAATACAGTCTATTATTGACCTGATATTTCTGGAAGGACTCTCCCATGTATACTTGGGGATCTGCTTGTGAGGAAGGAAACCATTTTAAATCTTAAAGGACAATGTCTCAGAGCTCTAATATCCACCACGTATGAAATATATCGGAATGTTTAAGACGCGACTGTATTAAAAGCTGCAAACTCCTGGTTAACCGAAAAAGTAGAGTATGATTTATGTGACACATGACACATTATTTTCTCGCTGAATTTAGCAAAATTGAACATTGATAGCAATCGTAGCGACAGTTTTAAACTACAATTCGTCAATCAGTATCGACTATGAAATGTTTGACCCTGTAGGGCCAAACACTCTTTAAGTGAAAGTTAGTGTCCCCACACTTTCTTCCTACCCTGCCTGCCGTTCCTTCTGTTTCACCCCCTCAGGTAGACAGACAAGCAAATGACCCGATTTCAGTGACAGAGTGTGTATGGCCGCGGGTCGCTAATAATTCTCTAGCCAACTGGTGAGGGACGCAGCAGTCCGTCACTTCGACAGGCTATCGGGGGTCCGCCTGAGCTGTCCCGGCCGCACGGGTAGCACCGGCTGATGAATGTGCGGCTGTCCCCAGTTGAGACCGCGGAGGGCAGCGCTGGCCCGCTGCTCTGCCACAGCTTCCAGAAGCAACGCCACGATGTCGTTCACAGGTGGCAGTGAACTCTCCACTAGAACGAAGCAATACTACCGTCAAGCTGATAGACTTATAGAACATTTGTAGTAATCGTCAGATGGAGCGTATGAAGGTATGTAACTTCACGAGACGACATTCGAAGTGTGACTGTGATTTTGATGATGACGGTCATCACGAAGAGGATTATCGTCGTATTGATAGTATTGGCGTTGTCATGTATTGACGATGTAACGACATTTATATTGGGAAGCTTAAGGCTGTTGGAAGCCTGTATGAGCACTGAGAGACAGAAAATCAGAGACACAGTGGAAATAGCAAACAAATGTGTTAGAGTTTAGGTTAACAGAAGTCACAGTAATGCTAGAGCCCTGCGAACTGCAGACGTTCTGTGCAGCTCTCCTATGGGAGGAATTTCACTTCAGAGAATTAACTGATAACTCCATCCACCGCCTAGACGCTGTTGTAAGACGTCATAGCAGATGGGCACAAAAAGGCAAGTCTCAGCAGACGCCGCTGTCTCGATTTTGCTGCTGGGAACCGCAACGTCAATGGGTTTACAGAAGTTACAGTTCTACAACCCTGTTGTTGCTGTCCATAAGAGGAAGGGCAGTGGCGTTTAGTTTTCAGCTGAACGATGTTGCTACCAAACTTGGAGTCTGTCGATGTAATGTCAAGCAAAATCCCTACCTACCGAGGAGGAGAAGGGGAGGAATCAATGTGCTTGGCCACAGGCGTCGTGGAGGTACAGAGGCATTCGTCAGATTGGCCGAAGTCGGTAAAGCGCCGGTGAATTGGTGCGTCAACTATGAGAAGGAAGAGATAGTGCGCCGCCACATCCTCTAAAAGCCCATGTTTTTGTATTCAGACAGACTTATAAGTCAGATCATTGCCGCGCTAATCCGTGTTACTCGTTGCCAATCTAAGTCCAACAAGACTATTTTCCTCACTTGGAGCGCTGATCTCAAAGTTTTACTTAAAGTCATCCTAGTGATTGCCATTTCTATTAGATCTTATCCCATGGACCCAGCTGCCGACTTATATTGTGCAACCAGTTGCACACTTTACTTTTTCTTATGTTTGGTATTGGCCTACAGGGTAGTAATTTGTCTGACTTCAAATACACTACTGGCCATTAAAATTGCTACACCACGAAGATGACGTGCTACAAATGCGAAATATAACCGACAGGAAGAAGATGCTGTGATATGCAAATGATTAGCTTTTCAGAGCATTCGCACAAGCTTGGCGCCGGTGGCGACACCTACAACGTGCTGACATGAGGAAAGTTTCCAACCGATTTCTCATACACAAACAGCAGTTGACCAGCGTTGCCTGGTGAAAAGTTGTTGTGAAGCCTCGTCTAAGGTGAAGAAATGGGTACGATCACGTTTCCGACTTTGATAAAGGTCGGATTGTAGCCCATCGCGATTGCGGTTTATCGTATCACGGCACTGCTGATCGCGTTGGTCGAGATCCAATAACTGTTAGCAGAATATGAAATCGGTGGGTTCAGGAGGGTAATACGGAACGGCATGCTGGATCCCAACGGCCTCGTATCACTAGTAGTCGAGATGAGAGGCATCTTATCCGCATGGCTGTAACGGATCGTGCAGCCACGTCTCGATCCCTGAGTCAACAGATGGGGACGTTTGCAAGACAACAACCATCTGCACGAACAGATCGACGACGTTTGCTGCAGCATGGACTATCAGCTCGGAGACCATGGTTGCGGTTACCCTTGACGCTACATCACAGACAGGAGCGCCTGCGACGGTATACTCAACGACGAACCTGAGTGCACGAATGGCAAAACGTCATTTTTTCGGACGAATCCAGGTTCTGTTTACAGCATCATGATGATCGCACATCCGTGTTTGGGGACATCGCGGTGAATGCACATTGGAAGCGTGTATTCGTCATCGCCATACTGGCGTATCACCTGGGGTTATGGTATGGGGTGTCACTCGTTACACGTTTCGGTCACCTCTTGTTCGCATTGACGGCACTTTGAACAGTAGACGTTTCATTTCAGATGTGTTACAACCCGTGGCTCTAACCTTCATTCGATCCCTGCGAAAGCCTACATTTCAGCAGGATAATGCACGACCGCATTTTGCAGGTCCTGGACGGGCATTTCTGGATACAGAAAATGTTCGACTTCTGCCCTGGCTAGCACATTCTCCAGGTCTCTCACCAATTGAAAACGTCTGGTCAATGGTGGCCGAGCAACTGGCCCGTCACAATACGCCAGTCACTACCCTTGATGAACTGTGGTATCGTATTGAAGCTGCATGGGCCTCTGTACCTGTACACGCCATCCAAACTCTGTTTGACTCAATGCCCAGGCGTATCAAGGCCGTTATTACGACCAGAGGTGGTTGTTCTGGGTACTGATTTCTCAGGATCTATGCACCCAAATTGCATGAAAATGTAAACACATGTCAGTTCTAGTATAAGATATTTGTCCAATGAATACCCGTTTGTCATCTGCATTTATTCTTGGTGTAGCAATTTTAATGGCCAGTAGTGTAAATAGTGTTAATCAGACCTCGCGTATACTTGTGTTTCCTGCTGTGAGTATCCTATCGAGTCTCAAAATTCGCGCCTTTCGCAGGTGCCTTGTCACAATGTATACAATCAGCCGACGTTCACTTGAAGTTTGTTTTTCTGCATTTGGTTCCAACAGATCGGAAATTGCAAACTGATCTCTAGCGTCCTGATTCCCTCTGTCCTGTGTTAGGACACAACAATGTGATCACGGTCGCTATGTTACGGAGAATAATCATCATCAGGGCTTTATAACAGCTGTGGACTAAGTGAACCATCTGCATTCCTGTATTACTTCGCTGACGATGATGATATCTTTCTGCAAAATTACTGTCTGTGTCGCAAGGAACAGAATTATGACCCAGTGGTTTGTGACTCGTATTAGTGAACTCACGGTGATGACATGGAGACTAAATTGACCAGATATGAACTAGATGGAACACATCTGGGGGACTATCAAGTGTCAGATTCACGCTAACAATCCAATGGGCCGTAATTAATAGGTACTGCGTGAGCTGTTCACAGACATCTGCTGTCATGTACCTCCAGACAGCTACTACGGACTCGCTGCATCCTTGACATGCACAATCGCTGCGGTGTTACGTTTCGAAAGTGAGAACACTATTTAGCACGCAGTCATAACTCTGTATGTCCATCTTCCCAGAAATGGATGCAGGACTCGGCTGTTCAGTACAGAATGTCAAATCAAACACCTTTCAGAAGTCTAAATCCGAAACTGTTATTTTATTGGGCTACCAGTTTCGATGATGTATTACGCCATCTTCAGGCCCTCTGACCGACGTGTAGGTCTTCCTACACGTCATCCTCAGGGAGATATACACGTCGTTCAGGTGGCCTGAATATGGCGTAATACATCGCCGAAACTGTAGCCCAGTAAAATAAAGAGTTTGGAAATTAGATGACTGAAAAGTGTATGATTTGACATTCAGAGACATAAGGTTTTAACTTCTCAGTGTACGTTAGTCTCCGCTCAACTAAGCTTTCTCTATAGCTCTACGTTTCGGCCCCATTCACTCGATTTCCTCTCGTCTTAGTCCATTAGTATGCTAGAGTCAACTGCTCATATCCACCAAACTATAGCTCGTTTCACAACGGGTTTGACAACATAGTAAATTCGTTATTGCTACGGAGAGATTGATCTTCGTTCTTAGAATAAGTGATTAGTTGATAATAATTGCTCTTTCAGTTATTGCGGTAGAAAACAGTTCTCCGTAGGTTTATATTTGATGACAAACTACATTTTCAAGTACTGCAATTTATTCTTGAACGTCAACCAAACTGTAATAGGTATAGATGTATTATTTAAAGCGACACATGAAAATTGTTTCCTGTTTATCACGAGGAGTCCCAGTCCGTCATAGATTTTCATATGTTGTGTTGAGCCCCAGGATACTATCCCCGGCGGACACTAAAGATTCGTGCTAGTTGTCCTTGGCAGCTTCTGTGAGGCGATACGCCTGCGTCAATGACCAGCAGTCTGCGAGCTATGGGGAAGTCCTGAGCACGATGCAGCAAACACGGAAGCTATCACAGCATGGCGGAACGACCGAGCGCCAGGTTTGTGAGCAAAGCATAATGACACGGAAGCCGAGAGATACCGTCATACTAGTGATAAAGCAAAGTTTCGTAAGAAAGGCTAGGTACTAAGCAACTTTAAGTACTCAGGTGTGGAGCCAGCAGAAAAGAGCCTGTGAAATTTGAAGTTGCGAAAGTCTGAAGTCAATAAGGAGAGCTGATAACGAAGAAAAAACGAGGAGAAATGGTGTCATAGCCGTCCCCACCGCTTCAGAGAGCACAGGAAGCCCCAACATAAATACTGACTCATGTCAACAAACGATCTCATTCCTGACTGCTGAGCGCAGATTGCCAACTGACCACTGTATAGTCTCAGCCCTTGTGTCACTTGCAGCCATCCAGTGTGAGAGGAGGCTACGGAGGTCGACCCTTGGCATGCCTAACTCTCTTCCATCGTCTGTGGAACCACGAGTTCATTTGGAAGGACACTGTTGCTGCCAGCTTTACTGCCAACTTCCGAGAAAATGATGGGACATGGAGACCTCCATCGCCCTGCAGACCTGCTGGAGCCTTGACGCTGTCTATGATCCACCTTCAAGTGCATGGGCACCACTATTATTCACCCAGTTGCTTTGGCAGACGCAATGCTGCCAGCTCCTGTCTCATAAATATGGGTTGAAAGCCAACCCCTGCATGTCAGTGAGTACTTCAGGTGTATCTGGGTCGCGACTCTTGAATGCAAACCTTCGATGTATACTAGAGTACTATGGAGATCGATATGCAGAGCTGTAGGCTGCCAGATTCTGCGGTCGACTGAAGGCTGCCAGATTCTGCGGTCCATAGCCGACGGTGACGTACCAGTCGCCAATCGATGATTCGCTGGCTGGCGATCCAACAAGACGAGCACATGCCAGCCTTCTGCAGCTGACGAGGCTTTCCCTTATGGCCTGGCTGTGGCATGGTGTTTTGGCAGACAATCCTGTATTACTATCTTGTTTCCTTGGTGCTCTCGAGCGTAACTAGGACTTCAGCACCACAATCTTCGCGGCTCTCTCCTGACGACTGTAGGGGTCTGTGACTAGACCTCAGTTTTAGTGATTACTGTTACGGTAATAGTTCAGCATCTTCGAAATCCCTGTTCTTACATTGGCTTGAGGGTGGAAGGGGACTGTTTTCAGGTTGGAGATATCGACTGCATTGGTTCATAAGATAGGAGATAGATGAAAATGGTACCCTGGTCTCTAATTAGCATATACAGAATGACAAACGTGAGCAACTAATTATTTATTAACGCTTGAGCAACTGTTCTCGCTTTTTGGTCAGCAGTTGCAACCATTACTGTATAACGCGAAAAATGATCAATTATTGTCAATATGTTTTTATTACTTGCTGGTGTTTTGTTAGATGGGCCTAAATGTTAAGTACAACCATCTCAAATGGTTTAGATGCCTCTGGTAGACGTTGTAATGGATTTGGTCGGTGGCTAAGATCAACTCGTTGTACACAAGGTAAGCAGTTTCTGACGTACTGTTCGACATCTCATTTTCTAGAACTCCACCAAAATTTTTTGGGAGTTCTTCTCTCAGTTGCTCTTCACTCACGATGGTCTGACAAGATACGGTCATGTGTTTCTGCCAAGATTTCATTCTGGAAAGCTTCAGGTAGTGCCACTCATATTCCACACTGTGTTGTTCTGCACAGCAAGCCATAGTTCATCATCAGCTGAGGTTGCATCTTGAAGGGCTGACAGTCAGCATCAGCAGTTTAAGCCTTTCGCCTTTCAGCAACGCTCCAGCGTTTGCAGAACTGCAATTTTTCTGCTTCAACTGTTGGCATTAGCATGCCTCTTTCCAGGTCTATGTATACCTCGTATGCAAATTCACTCATACGGAATGCCCACCTTAATAATCTGCTGCAAGGCTCCTTCCAATCCAAATATGCATTTGAGAACAGCATGACCCGTCACTACCTTAAATTTTTGGTCATATAAATAACAGCAGAAGTACATAATACCATATATTACTGTTAGCATCTCTTTCTGAGGCATGGAATAACTTTTGTCTGCTTTGTTCAACTGCCAGATTGTATTTGCTACACGACGCTCTGTACATCTATGTTCTGTCCTATCCAAGAACTGTATTACTTGCATCACAAAACATAACAAATTCTTTTAAAAATTTTGGGAATCTCAAAGCAGTGTTCGATGACAGTGCTCTCTTTAAAGCATCGCCGGCCGCGGTGGTCTAGCGGTTCTAGGCGCTCAGTCCGGAAACGCGCGACTGCTACGGTCGCAGGTTCGAATCCTGCCTCGGGCATGGATGTGTGTGATGTCCTTAGGTTAGTTAGGTTTAAGTAGTTCTGAGTTCTAGGGGACTGATGACCACAGATGTTAAGTCCCATAGTGCTCAGAGCCATTTGAACCATTTTTTTAAAGCATCGAACTCCATCTGAGATTCGGTAGACCATTCAAAGTTTGCTCCTTTCCATAACAAACAGTTGAAACGCCTGGCATTTTCAGCGAAGCCCTTTGTGAACTCATAATACTAATTACAGAACTGATGAAACTCTGCACCTGTGTAACTGTCTTCGGTGGCTAAAAATTCTGAACTTCTGAGACCAAACGTGAATCTGTTCTCACAGCTTCGTTGCTAATTATATGCCCTTGATAATTTACTTCCGTTGCTGCAAAATGACGTCTATTGAGACTTAGCATTTATTGTGCTGTTACAAGTCTTTTGAATACCTCCTTCAACCATTTTACATGCTCTTCGATGTCTTTTGGAAACATTATTACGTCATCAAGGTAGATCACACATTTTTTTCGGTTTCGATCCCCGAAGTACACCATCCTATAATTTCTCAAATCTGATGGATGCATTCTTGAGTCCGAATGGCACTCGACGATATTGGGAATGAACTCAGATGACGGAAAAAGCTGTCTTTTGCCGAACCTCTGGCGCTGCTTCCATTTGACGATATCCACTCATTAAATACATTGTGGTGAAGTAATTTCATTGACCAAAATTACTGAGAGTCACTGTCACATCTAGTATTGGATGTGCATCGGTGATAGTTCATGCACTGTGGTGACCCTTTTGGGACCAAAATTATGGGTGCATCCCAAAGACTATCACTGTACTCAGTAGTAGCGACAGCTATCTCTTGACAAACTGCCTATTGGCTTCTGTCTCGAGTTCTTCGGCCGACGTTCATTTGATGATTTTACCGACAATGCCAGCCACTCGTGCTGGCGAAACATCAGTAAAATCATCAGACGAACGTCGGCCGAAGAACCCGAGACAGAAGCCAATAGGCAGTTTGTCAACAAGTTGCCACGAAAGCCTTAACAATTTTGTAGCTCGCTGTCGGCTGATAAGTTCTTCCATTACTGGTTGCATACACTTCGGAACTCTATAAGTGTCCTAGTACACTAGAGCATTATTTTCTGTTTGTAATTTGTGTTGTGTGAGTGGCGTTGCTGGTGACAGACCACTCAGACTGGACAAATCCATGAACTGAAGTAACAAAGCTTCCATTGCTTCTCTTTCATTTCCCTGTAAATGTTTCACTTTCTCACGTAAGACAGATTCATTGACAGTTTGCTTGTCGCAGAGCTCCTGTCTTCAGCTATCCAAGTTGTATTCCTCCAAAATATTCAAATAAGCAATTAGTAAATGCTTTGGCAGACACTCTTGGTCCTTGCCAAAATTACCATGACTGATCAGAATCATATAATCTCGACCCACGTAACTGGCATATATTATACTTCTACAAACAAAACAGTGTGACTTAACCAATTCTTCTCTAGTTTCCAATATCTTTGTAATATATGATAAATTCTTAGGAAGTCCGTGTCTATGCTCACCCAGATGAACTTCCATGTACTTTGCGGTATCATATCACGCGAATGGAACTTTAGTGCCTGGGTCCACAGTTTATTTGTTTAGAGCTTATGGGTGCTCAACGCCGAAGTTATCAGCGTTTATTTGGCATTAAAATGTTCCTCCAATTTCAGTTGTACACTGCAGAAGATCAATTTTTGCATGATGTCTGGCAAGAAAGTCATGTCACAGGATCACACAATACCCCTCACTTCTACACGCTCAAGAAGACACTTATTTCCCACGTTAAAAATAACCAGCCTTGTCCCAATGTCTTCACATCATTATCGCTTACTCCATGTAACCTATACTGTGGCGACTACAGTGTCTTTCGCCCAAGAGATCGAGATTGACTGCTGATAAGTGGCCACTGTGTCTACCATAAATTTGTGTTTTGTACCCTTTACTTTGTCTAGCAAACAACACTCCATCTCTGCATACTTTTATGAAGTCTCGTATTTTACTAGGTATGTCATCCCACGGATGAGACAGCCCCCCCCCCCCCACCTTGTTTAACGACCGGTTGTTAGGACACATCTAAAACACTTCACTTCAGAAGCGATCAGTCTGTCTTCATGTAGCAATGTCGATCTCTTCCAACTTTGTAGCAGTCCTAACGGCAACAGATGAATAACTTGCGTTCTATGTTCTGACACTCCTTCACATATCAGCAGAAATACCTCTTAGAAACACATCCAGAGCCCTAATCTATGTCTCATACAGAATCACTCAATCAACCTGCTCATTCTGAATTATTTCATAAGTTCAGTTTCATAACCCCGTAATAGAAGGATTAAACAGTTATGCCATACGTCTGCGATAATACGTTGAGTTTTTCCCTAGAGAACCTTACGCTCTTCTGCTTCCGACAGCGCTGTATTGGACCATTAGCCACATCGTCAAATGTTTGGGTCTCGTGGTACATAACGTACGTTTTCGCATCACCCACTCAGTTTAATTTAGTCATATTCATAGGTGTTTCCTTTGACCATTTTCCCAATTTGGCGGCATCCTTTACGTCACTAATAAAAATAGATACATTCTCAGTTGCTTTTCTCAAAAAATTACGCTATGAGATTAGCTGCTGCGGGATCGATGGAATGGGTGGTTACACTCAACACGGATTTACTTACCCCTAAATCAAGGAGTCATTGGCCCCCAACGGCTTCCCATTGCTGTATTCTCCTACGCAAAGCTTCATTGACTTGTCTCTGATGTATTGTAATTTGTGTCGATGTGGCTTTCTGCCCCTTCATAGCTTCCACCGTTTCATTCAGTCTCAGACTCTGCTCACATTCCTAGCATTTGCGTAAACTCCATCTGCCGTTATACCAGAAAGGAACGAAACTGCATACCCAACAGGCTAAAGAAGGAATTAAACTATACTTAATCTTTACGAGGTGTTATAGCCCAAAGAGATTCTGTGCACGGGTGCTCTGAGGTGTTGGGTTGATCTGTTATTCTGCGCAACGGATTAATCTGTGATGTACCCTTTACCCTGTGGCTCCTGCAAGATGCAATTTCCACCCCCACACTACTACAGAAGTCAGACAGACGCTCCTAACGTTCTAAAGAGAAATGTCTGAAAAACTTTCAGCAATAAATATCTTCTGGAGTCGTCCGCTGTAAGGAAATGACACAAAAATTCACAAAATTTCTTACGTAACTAGTGGGATATTTGGGTACTGGAGTAGTGCTAGTTAGTGTAAAAAAACATGAAACTAACGAAAGTTATTATTTATTTTGCAAAAATTCTGAGAAATCACAATGACACTTTTAGTTATGAATTGAACAACTTATATCCTGGTTCTTTTCGGAATGTGAAGTTACCTTTCAAGGACAGGATTCGCTAATGAAATTCTACACGAAGTTTAAGATGCTTGTTGCCTTGGCAGGATGGCTGAGAGGCGCGCCTACTCAACTTGAATAATTATCCTTTTGAATGTTACTAGGTACGGTCGAGGCTGTCGCGTGTGAAATGCAGTGAAGAGTACTGTTGTGGAGGAAATATGGGGCTCGCAATAGCTGTAGCGCACAATACCGTAAGCTGCGATGACTGCTGTCTGCGCAGCTCGCTGCTGACAAATAAGACAACTCTCGTTCTATCTGGATTGACCTTCGCCAATCAAACTCTCCCTATGCCTTGATGAAGTCAAGCATTCCTATTCGCCCCTAGTCTAACTACTGGCGTAGTACACTGGTCAGATAACCAGTCCACCGCGATGCCACTCAAAATTCGCTCGCAGGCGTTTACCTATAACTCTGTCCGTTCACACCGCACAATAAGTGTGTCGGCCAACACAGTGATGGTTCAAATGGCTCTGAGCACTATGGGACTCAACTGCTGAGGTCAGTAGTCCCCTAGAACTTAGAACTAGTTAAACCTAACTAACCTAAGGACATCACAAACATCCATGCCCGAGGCAGGATTCGAACCTGCGACCGTAGCGGTCTTGCGGTTCCAGACTGCAGCGCCTTTAACCGCACGGCCACTTCGGCCGGCCCAACACAGTGAACAACGCTTAATTGCAAGGACTCAATATAGAGTCACCCTTTGATTCTCTCTCGGCAGAGGTGCTCTCCCAGTGAAGTACTGAAGAGAGACTTGTTCCTTGCTCTTTCGAGTACACGTACGAGCGCGCACGCTCTCGTTACATGTTCTCGCTCCAAGAGCGACAACCGAAGGGCCCCTCTCCATGCCAGACGTGAAGGGGTATATCTATCGGTCTCTTCCATTATTCCTTCAGCTCAAGGCATCAGAAATATCGTCCGCCAGTCAGCATTGCTCTTCTAAAACGAGAGAATGACGTTTCGTTTAAGGCGACCAATCCGGAAACTTGTAGCTTTGGCGTTTGGTGTTTGCTGTCCCCCTGTGAGAATCTCTGAAACTGCGTGCTATGTATAAAGAACGCGTAGGCTGGCCGCTCCCACACAATGTAGCGGAATGTGCTTTTAAGCCGAACACAGGGTTGTTCCCCCCTTTCCACTTGGGCCCACGCTGTCACCGGCCGACATGGGCTGGCTCGTCCTCTGAAGGGCCTGGCGTCCCATTTTGCGGCCTCTCTCCTGAACTATAAGCCTCTGTGACCGTCGTGTCTGGAATGTATGTGTGCACGCCAGCCTCGAGTGTTTCAACCACGGTGCGCTGACTTTTCAATTGCATATCGTTTACGTAAATTCATACAACATTGACTTTATCTTATCGAGTTTGGGTTCGAATGAAGCTGCTTGATGTGCGGAAAATGATTGTGAGGGCGGAATATGTAAGCACTGAAGGTCAGGAGACCACGACGTCTTACAGTGCTTCGACATGTACTACAGGTAACTGACACAGTTTGAACACATGGAAAATCATGCCCAGATAAATTGCATTATGAACTCTCACTGGTTGTAAGTAAAGTTCTCTGGTCTTCCCGCAGCAGCGAGGCAAGCCTGTAGGTTCCTTCAGTCTAACAAACGACACCTTTAACGTACAACATGGCCACAGAAAAATACAGAACAAGAAAGCAAACAAATATCTGTCACTCACCACACTGCATAGTTACGAATACCAACACATAGCTGTGTAGATAGTCAGCTGTTGTGCTCCTAGATGTGTGGGTGTGTCACCAGGCATAGACACATGTACCATTGGCAGCCATTTGTTGTCACCTCATATAAATGTCTGGGCCCAGACGTCTGCAGTCAGGAGAGAACCAGGCAGGATGCAAGGTCCCAGTTAGGCTTGAGAGCGCCAAGAATACACCAGTGACAATAACACATTTTTTTGGCAGTAATACAGTAAAGTTATCTTCCACAATGCCATGGCATATCTGGCCAGGGAGTAGCGACTCATCACCTGCTGAAGGCCAGTGTGTGCTCATCCTGCAGGATCACCAACATAGCGAGGCCTTGGGTGGCACCTGTTACATCAAGGGTGGCCATCAACCACGGAATGCGGTAGCCTCCTCTGAGTATCAATCTCCAAAGAGCTCCTGTGGACGTTGAAGATTTTTCACTCAGGAGTCTCGACCCAGGTCCACCTGAAGTACTTACTGGAACGCAGGGGTTGGCTCTCAGCCCCCATTTAGAAGATAGGGACAGAGTATTTAACAGTATGCTAGATCCTGTTTTAAATCCTAAGTGTATTTTATCTTTCTAATTCATTACTAGGTCGTTGTTGTTGTTGTGGTCAACAACAACGACCTAGTAATGAAGTAGAAAGATAAAATCACTTAGGTCATCAGTACACCTTGATTTATTAAAATTTCTTGTGACATTTTCAGGCCTGAAATTATTACTATTTTTATATTTACACATAGACACTTTATCATATTAATAAGATGCTTAGAAAACCTTCTAGTTCCAATATTTTCCACAAAACAGGTCATTTTATTTTATCAAAGACTTTCTGAAAATCAGAAAGTACTAAATGCACTTCTAAGTCAAATTCTAGCCTTTTTCAATAATTTGTCATATTGTAAATATTACATGAACATCCCTTTCTGAAGCCTGAATTTTATGCTGAGATTATTGCATCAGCATTGTCTGTAGCCATTGATGACAATTTTATATCCTGCACTCAGTAAACTCATTCCTCTATAATTTCTGTGCGTTTCCTAGTGTCTTTTTAAAATATAGAAATTACTTTACCTGTGTTTCATTTTTCAGGTACAGAACAGTTCTTCCAACTTCTATTTAAAAGATGGAGGAAGCAAAATTCTAAAACGGTTCCTCCATATTATATTAATTCATCATTAATGCCTTCTATGCCAGTAGCTTTTCTATTTTTTGTTACATTTAAGGCTGCTTTTACTTCTTTTATGACTGTCTGACAGACAGAGTTACTTTGAGTTTTTGGAGAAGAACATTCTTCACTATATTCATCATACCAAAAACTTTCTATAATTGTGAATCCATTGATTTTCTATCAATATATTCATGTTTGCAGTATCTTTCTCCATTTTATTCATATGCTTCACAAGTTTAAACGCTACATTCTATCTTCTGTGAATGTCATGTTCAATATCTTCAATGAAGCTTCCTCAGGATCCATTATGGTATCTTTTTATTAATCCTTTATTTTATTTCTTTTCTGTTTATATATACATCCCTGGCTTCATTTGCTCATATTTGCAATTAGACATTATAAGCAGTTTGTTTTTCTTTAATATTGTAAGCAGTTTCTGTGTTCCATAGTTTCAGATTCCCCTTATAGTTTGATACTTTATTTTTCCCTAGTACCTCATTAGCTATTTTCAACATTTGTAATCTTTCCCATTCTTCTTCAATGTTATCTTTAGTTTCAATTATTTGTTGTTCCCACGTTAATCTTTGTTGATATAGATTCCTTGCACTTTCTTCTTGTAGAAGAGTAACTTTATGTTTCAAGTTTTGGCTTTTGGTTTTCTTTACATTCGTTTGTTTCCTCCTTCTTCCCCATATTTCAGCCTTCAAAGTAGCTGGGAAGTGATCAGAGACTATATCAGTACCTTTAAACACAAAGAGTATCTCGAAATTGGGAGCTTATTTTTTTATAAGCTGTTACAAAGTCAGTTATTGAGCGTAATACTTTTGTGTTCCAGATGTATTTATTTATATCTTTCTTTCTTAAGAAAGTATTTTTCATTTTTAGCTGATTAAACGTAGCAACATCGCTTGATCATAATCATTTCAATTCAGTACAGTGCTAAAATCTAGACAAAAACCTTCGGGAAAGACTGCCTAACACTTAGATTCATATTCGATGTTAATACAGTTCTCTTCTTCAGTAACTCTTTTCTTCCCATTGCCAGTCTACATGTTACATTCGTTCTACTTTGTCCATCACCAGTCATTAATGTCCACACAGCTAAACTCACCTACTTCATTTAGTGCCTCGTTTCCTAATCAAATTTCCTCAGAATCGAATAACAGCTCAGTATTTTACTGTCTAATCACATTTCTCTACTTCTTCTCAAGCCCCTGTTCCCATTTCTGGGAATTACGATAAGCAGATATCTTCTACCTTATTTGTGTTACACAAATTTAGACAGCCAAATCATTGGTCTCTATTTTACTCCCATGAAAATGAAGCATCCATCAGAGAGCCTTCTGTGGTAAGAATAGGCAGAGCATGACACCATTCTCGTCCAGTGATGGCGGCACTGCATAATTATCTGACTTTCAGGTTGGAATAAGCATGTATTTCGTTTGTCTGCATTCATTCAAGTCCCTAAACATACACCCTTTTACAAGGAAATCCAGGAATTGTGAGTTCTATTAAAACACAGTCATTACATGAAAGCTTTTTTTTCCAATTAGATGTGTGGATACATGTTTTGCTGTTCAGCAGTTTTGTGCAATAGAAACGTCCTGCTACATATTGTGACAAGTAATATTCCAGGAGACACATTCTCGCATTTGTTTCTTGAAAATATTCAGTTTGTTGGTACATCAGTATTTTATTCGTGACAGTAGTTTTCAGTAACTGTAGTATTATTGTTGCAAGATAAATTTCAGTCATCAGTTGCATACAAATTTTATTACACATCAGGGATATTATAAATGCTTAGAACTTGGCTTTACAGTCATGTTACATATAAAATTATATTACAGAAAGTTACTTAGTTTTGCACACAGTCAGTATCTCCTTCATTCAAGGAGTGTTCAGAAGTTCACATATTCTATGTGATTATTTTAAACTGTGTTTGACAATTTATAATGACTGAATCACATCTGTGTATCTTTTGTGCTAGTAGCAAGGAACATATATAAAAACATACTTAAAAATGTAACCAAGCCATATAAAGAAGTTATATATAATACACCGAAAAAATCGTGACATATAACTCTAATCCATCAAAGGTATGGGCTAGTTTTCACATTTTATAAGAACATATGGCAAACTGCCTTGTTGGATTTCTAGCTGACATCTTCATTAATAACATTGTTTTTTTACAATTCCCACCCCACTCTAGTTGACAGTATTTCTTTTTACAGATGGTTTGTTGATGATACCATCATTTTACTAAAAGTAGATGTAATGGATGTCAAATCACTTAGTGAGTCACGTAACTGCTTGCATCCTAAAATTAAATAGACAAAATCAACATGATGAACTGAATTTTTTGGACCTGAAACTATATTTAGCAGATAGTAGAATTAACTTTGATATTTACAGGAAATCTATCCCAACACATAACATCATTCTTGCCACTACTTGTCATCCCTCGAAGCACAAATTGGCATTCTTTCCTACTGTGACACACCATATCACTGAGTTGCCCCTAACACCTTCTGCTTTTGCTGCAGAACTTAATAACTCAAAGTATGTAGCGCCCAATAACAGATATGAAGCAAACTTTGTACAAAAACTTTACAATAATAAAACCAACAAGAATATAAATTCCTATACACTTGATAAAATGGCATTAGCGTTAAGAGATACACTACAATTCCATTCCTAGGTAACATTTCATATTGTATAGTCAACTTATTTAAAAAATACATCACTGTGTCCTTTGTGCTCCCAAGTTGCTCTTCATAGATAATAGGTAACCTCCAACTGACAAATTTCTCAAATCTGGAGCATATAAAATGCAATGTAATATTTGTCAGAATTTTTATATAGGGCATGTATGGAAGGGATTCAAGTCCTGTTTCTTTGAGCACTTGCTCAAAGAAGATGGAGAACATTAACGTAAGTCAACATTTGCAAAATACCTCAAACCCAAACTTCCTCTGCTATCCTTGTTCAACATGGAAAATTTACATATAGTTGACAAGGGTTAAAAAATGAACCTTTTAAAGAATCTGAAATATATAAATTTTTGATGTAAATTCAAAAAATTTACTGAATGATCAACTTCCATTAAAAAACAGACTGACTCCATATTTTATCTCATAAAATGTGAAAATGTATTTGGACCTTTCATATATTAGAATTATATGGCATGTTTTTTTTTTCAAATGTATTCTACATAACTTCCTAAGTGGCTTGGTTTTACTTTTATATATGTTCACTTTTATATATGTTCATTGTTGCTAGCACAATAGATACATAGACATGGTTCAGTTGTAAATAATCCCATACAATATGTAAATTTATGAGCGTTCCATGGCATTAACCTTCTAAGAAGAAGATACTGACTATTTGCTCCAAAAAGTAAGTTTCAGTAATATACGTCTTAAATTTTACATAAATGTGCAGCCAAGGTCTAAAGATTTAAAATATCTCTAATTTTGTAGGCTTATGAAGATGACTAATTTGTCAAAACCGGTAAGACATAATAAAATTTATTTGCAATTGATGATTGAAATTTATCCTGGAAAATGTAAATTATTATGGAAACATTACAGTATGTTGACACTTCTTTTTTTGTTCAACAAAAGGGGCATTCCGCACATTGATGTCAAATGACAAATTTTTCAGTTGACAATCCTGCCAGCACTGACCAAATAATAAATTATAAAAGTCATTGACTCATCTCTGTCGACACCCTTTTCAACGTTAGTCCAGGAAGTGAGGGGCAGTCCTAGTCCTCAATAGTTGTACATGTTATATTTTGGTAAGAAGTCCTTAACCCAATTCAGTCCTTCAAACAATTCATGATCGTACGTTATTTGGTGGTATAACAGCATAATCGCTTCAGTGCTGTCTCCAGTGACACTAACCGTAGCATAACTATGATACTGTCGATTTTTCTTTAACTGTTTTGCTGAAGTTATATCCAGCCTATAGCAAAGCACTGTGTGATGTAGAATGAAATCACCAGAACCATCTGAATTTCTATGAGCACAGCACAACATCCAAAAAGCAAGTTTATGCGAAAGAAAAGAAAACATCGATCGGCCTAGCATTTCCCAGCGTGTAGTAATCCTGTCTACCGTCGGACCTACTTATGGATGTAATTACCGCGTCAGGGCAACCCACACAAAGCAGATGCTAAATTACAAAAATGTAACCCCCTGCACATAAATAATTGTGTGCTAATTGTTAATAAACACTGAGTTTCCGTTTATTCAGATTATCCAGAGGAAGGCGAGTGTCAAACCATCCAATTTGAAGTACACATGAGGAAAAATTTACGGAAGTCAAGGAAAAATCCTTTTGTGCAGAATAAATTAAACATTCTCGCAGATCACTCATTAATTCAGTCATCTTAATTAAACTAACCAAAGCTTCACTGAAAAGTCCTTACATAAAACATCACACTGCTCATCCATTTTAACAACAACACCCTTGTATTTTCTCATACACAATACGAATTTGCACCAACCAATTTCTGACAAATGACTAACTGCGAAACTCAGTAATCACAATAAAAGTTCAGTTGACAAGCTTCTAGTCAATGTTAGAACATTACAGCAAAAATAACGTAAGAGAGAATATAGTAGTTTTCTTATGTTTCGTAATCATTTTCAGTGGCTGCCATTGATAATCTCTCTCTTTGGCGTTAGTAACAGCCTCAACCGACTGGTGTTTAAACGTAGTTAGTGGCCAGGTATCTGGTTGTGGATGACAACTGTGCCCACTTGGGCCCCACCACACTGCAACATATTTTTCGTACGTTAAAACATTGAAATTCCTTCTGTTGGACCATACATGTACTCTTCTCTATCAATTACATCAATTATCTGATCCAATCACTAGAGTGCCAAGTGGAGTGCAATCACATTACGGTAATAGGCGGACCATTCCAACTAACAAAAAAGGCTCTCTTACCCAAACTACGAGAGAAGTTCCCTTGCTGTGAGTAGGACGTCTGCATCCTGCGATGCGCAGACAACTGAGGTACTAGATAACTAGGATAAGAATTTCGTCACAACTTACGAGGGCAGTTCAATAAGTAATGCAACACATTTTTTTTCTCGGCCAATTTTGGTTGAAAAAACCGGAAATTTCTTGTAGAATATTTTCAAACATTCCCGCTTCGTCTCGTATAGTTTCATTGACTTCCGACAGGTGGCAGCGCTGTACGGAGCTGTTAAAGTGGCGTCTGTAACGGATGTGCGTTGCAAACAACGGGCAGTGATCGAGTTTCTTTTGGCGGAAAACCAGGGCATCTCAGATATTCATAGGCGCTTACAGAATGTCTACGGTGATCTGGCAGTGGACAAAAGCACGGTGAGTCGTTGTGCAAAGCGTGTGTCATCATCGCCGCAAGGTCAAGCAAGACTGATCTCCCGCGTGCGGGCCGGCCGTGCACAGCTGTGACTCCTGCAATGGCGGAGCGTGCGAACACACTCGTTCGAGATGATCGACGGATCACCATCAAACAACTCAGTGCTCAACTTGACATCTCTGTTGGTAGTGCTGTCACAATTGTTCACCAGTTGGGATATTCAAAGGTTTGTTCCCGCTGGGTCCCTCGTTGTCTAACCGAACACCATAAAGAGCAAAGGAGAACCATCTGTGCGGAATTGCTTGCTCGTCATGTGGCTGAGGGTGACAATTCCTTGTCAAAGATTGTTACAGGCGATGAAACATAGGTTCATCACTTCGAACCTGAAACAAAACGGCAATCAATGGAGTGGCGCCACACCCACTCTCCTACCAAGAAAAAAATTAAAGCCATACCCTCAGCCGGTAAAGTCATGGTTACAGTCTTCTGGGACGCTGAAGGGGTTATTCTGTTAGATGTCCTTCCCCATGGTCAAACGATCAACTCTTAAGTGTATTGTGCTACTCTTCAGAAATTGAAGAAACGACTTCAGCGTGTTCGTAGGCACAAAAATCAGAACGAACTTCACCTTCTTCATGACAACGCAAGACCTCACACAAGTCTTCGCACCCGAGAGGAGCTCACAAAACTTCAGTGGACTGTTCTTCCTCATGCACCCTACTGCCCCGATCTCGCACCGTCGGATTTCCATATGTTTGGCCCAATGAAGGACGCAATCCGTGGGACGCACTACGCGAATGATGAAGAAGTTATTGATGCAGTACGACGTTGGCTCCAACATCGACCAGTGGAATGGTACCGTGCAGGCATACAGGCCCTCATTTCAATGTGGCGTAAGGCCATAGCATTGAATGGAGATTACGTTGAAAAATAGTGTTGTGTAGCTAAAAGTTTGGGGAATAACCTGGTGTATTTCAATGCTGAATAAAACAACCCCTGTTTCAGAAAAAAAATGTGTTGCATTACTTATTGAACTGCCCTCGTATATGTGGTTTCTAGATGCAGCTGCGATCGGGAAATTGCAGGAAATATGTCATCAGCATATCTGGCTACTAGTATTCCCCTCATATATATATATATATATATATATATATATATATATATATATATATGTGTGTGTGTGTGTGTGTGTGTGTGTGTGTGTGTGTGTACTGAAAAAGATCCGGTGGTTCTACGTGTGTTGACAATAACTTGAGCGAACAATGAGCATGAAAATCACAGCTTGGACGCTTACTGAACGAAACCCAACTGATGAAATGTGAAATTTTCTTTCCTGATACTACAGCTAACAGTTTTTTTAGTATTCTGTGAGAGTGTACATATGTTTCAGGGAATAGGGAATCAGTACTTCAGAAATTAAATGTTCTGGGAACGAACATAACCCATCCAGAGGCTGAACAATTTGCAACTGGAAGAGGAGTATGAAATCTATCGAGAGTGTTGAATTACAGTGAGGTTCAGCTAAGTACTAGTTGCTGATTTGCGGACAGGCATATCAGACTTCGTACCTTCATGTTACACATCCATCAAAGAACATGAATTTAAGTATCTGAACAATGGGGAAGTTAGCTTGACATAATGTGGGCAAGTCAGTGATACGGATATCATAAAGTAACTGCACAAAGAACTTGCAGATATAGAAAGAAATGTAAATAAAACATGCTGCATATTTAAAAAGTATTGCTCATTCATTTAAACAACTCTCAAGTGTACAATGTTTGTTCTTTCACATACTTGTTTATATAACAACACTGTATCTCCTGTACAGGGATACACCAACATAATCAAGACTAACCAGACAGTATGCTACCATGTTTCTTGGGAACAGCGTTCTTGTTTGGATTTCGGTTCTCACACCAATGACAGACGATATCAGTGGTTCTGACGCGAACAACAGAGGAAAAGCAAGGCAAACTTGGGGAACTGTACTTCTCAAGACTGGATTTCTACGTATTCCGTCGTTCAGTCCTCTCTATTCATAGACTGAAACTAGCTGTAAATTTCACTCACTTCCACAGGATTCTGCGTGCTAAAATCGACTGACTAGTTCCCTTGAGACTTTTTAAACGAATTCATATATACTTTCCACTCTGATATGTTTGTTGAATCGAATATGCTGCAGTCATTAGAAACTGAATTCATGTTTGACCGAAATGCTTAACTTACGTATCTTGATTTTTCAAGAGATGTATTGAATTTAATTTGCCACTCCCATGTATTACGTTCTGCTGCAGCACTTTCAGTTAAATCTCAATGACAGAACGCCAAACTAAGAATTATATCATTGTTTCACATATTTCAAAATATTTGCTCTTTCTCAAACTTTCGAAATCCTGGAATCCCCAAGCAGATTTTTCTTAACACTGTTTTCGACTTGGCACCTGCTCTATCTGAGATACTACTTTTGTGTCTCGTTTGCTGCGAATCGGCACAAGTTCGTGATGAGAGTTTAAAATAACCATCCGGTAATCTTGTGCGAACCCAAATATAATACTGAGCAGGGTGCAGAAGCTGAAATGTCCATCATCAACAACAAATTAATTTATTTCATCTCTCGTTCTCCAACCAGCATTCCGCGATGTGATTGCGTCCTTGGCGAGACGACGCATATCCTTCCATTGACGTTGTAATTCCCAGATTGTGCACCTGATCAATAATATGTTTATTCAGACGATACTGACTTTCTGTAATTAAGTGAAACACACAAATTTTAAAGTCAATGTGAGCAGCTTTCAACTTCCCTGTTTTATCGAGACGTCTTCTTCAATGAAAAGACGATTCTTACAAGCCAGTAGACGCTTTTCATTTTTTATTACTATCGAAACGGAATAATTACGAGCGAAAACAGGTTGACAAAAATGGTTTCGAAGTGACCGATTTTTTTCTCTCAAATTTAGAACGTTACTAATGCTATTTCTTCACTTCTTTTTTCTTCTGTTTCCTTTCAGATATAAGATGCTGTCCGCATGCGATACCCGTTTCGTTTCCTTGTATGCAATCTAACATTTATTCCTTCACCATTTAAAGCTACAATGTTTCCTTCTTGAGCTGCAAGTGATGCACTTAATTCTAAATCACACTGGCATATGAATGGGAAAACTTGGTGGTTCCACAATCTTAGGTGACACTGGAAGCCAAAATTTATGTAACTTGAGCGTAGATGCAGCACTGCGAAATGAACCTCCAGAAATATTACTGTCTACACATAGGACGTTAACGTTCTGAATATGTACAGCATGTTCTGCTGTCTTTGAGGATTCGTTTTCAATTACAGTTCACTTAAAAAAACTAAAAGTAACTTTACACTGTTGTCCAGCTTAAAATCGACACATACATTACTCCACATTCCTTGTCGTTGGTAAGTTTTTTGTAACTTACCAGAAGCTTTACACTGATTTCTTTTCTTTCTCTCCGCAACAGCTTCACCGTCATTCTAGATGTTGTATGACTTTCTCCCTCAAGAAGGGGAAAGAAATGTTATGGCGTTGATAAGTTTCACGTTTTAAAGTAACTACATGCAGAATATTCTGATCGTCTAGTTGCTTGTAGAAGTGGAAGTTATTATATCTTGGACACTAATGTTTGCTAATTCCTTCCACGTTTTCGAGCAAAGCTTTGGGCTTGGTGCCCACTTTAACTGGGATTACACAGCTTCTTGTTTGCTACGAATCAGTACAAGTCAACAGCGAATGTTGAAAATAGCGTTTCTGTAATCCTTAGCGAATTCAAGTATCGTACTGAAGATCTCTCGTTCATTAACCAGTATTCCGCACTACAAATGTGTCACTTGGCGCAAAAGATGCATATCCTTTCATCAGAATTGCAGTTTCAAATAAAATGGTTCAAATGGCTCTGAGCACTATGGGACTTAACATCTGAGGTCATCAGTCCCCTAGAACTTAGAACTACTTAAACTTAACTAACCTAAGGACATTACACACATCCATGCCCGAGGCAGGATTCGAACCTGCGACCGTAGCAGTCGCGCGGTTCCGGACTGAAGTGCCTAGAAACGCTCGGCCACTGCGGCCGGCGAATTGCAGTTTCCGTATTGCGCATACGTTCAATCATTTGGTTATGCAAATTATACTGAGTTTCCGAAAAGAAGTGAACGCGCATTTTTGTATGGAACTGTGGATAAATAAGCTGCGTAAGGCAATTCCGTACATGTCACGAGTCGGATTTAATGTGGGGTTAAGAACAGAAATTGTAATTGAGCTTTTACCAAGGCTAAATTTTACAATGTATTTGATGGCATCCGTTGTGATACTCTCAGTATGTGCTAAAACACTTGCTAATTTATTAAGAGTTAAAATACTTTGAACAAAAGTGATCAAACCTTCAATTTTGAAGTGACTGTAACGTATTTCTGTCAAACTCTGCTGTATAATTTTTGAAATACTTCTCCAGAGAAGGTGGCAAATTTTCAGAGCCCTCGAAGTAACCAATAACATCATTCTCTCTCTCTACGACCCCCAGTGTGAACCAAGTTTACAGTCGCACTTTTATATCGTTTAGCTTTTTTCTTCCATAAACTCATCCAACGCAGTTCCAGTTTTGTACCTTAATGTTCTGTGTTGATGTTAGCATGCAGCCTTGTTGGAAGGCCGCTTAAGGAGAGCTTCTTTTGTTTTTCCCATATGGTTCTAAATGAAACCCTTGCCCTTCACGAAATCCTATTGCTTCAATAGCATGATCATGTTTTTGCATCTCTGTTAGCCGTTTATCAGCAGTTTTAGCATTCTTAACAATTCCATCAACCCCCACTGCACCTCCAGCCAAGCCTGCAGTCTGTGATAAAGCAACAAATATTAAAATGGGAAGTAATATTAAACTTATTTTGCACTTGGCTATTTGACGATCTCTGACGTCGAGAGATTTTGTTTTTAGAACAATACGTGAAGCAGTTTCACGAATAACTTCCACGGCTGCTAAGAGATAGCAGTCTAGCCTCATGCACTTAAGACTATTTTCGACTTATTGATTTATATTGTTCATTACAATTCCCTGCAGTCTTCTTCTTCCTTTTCGTACCCGTTCCCGATTTAACTTTAGCTGTCATTGCACCATTCTCAAGCATTCGATTTTTCAGGCAGCTCGTTTTCCTTTCACTCTTTGCCACAGTTTTTCGGCCAGAATGGGGTCTGCTCATTGTCTGCCTGACAAACTGTTTAGGTGCTCTGCATAAGGCCAATGCAATCTTTATATAATGTATGTATTTGTTGTTGAAAGACGGAAGTTTTTAGTGTGCTTGAAATTGCAGTTCAAGAAACACGCACTTCAACTTCCTGTCAACTCTGTTACTGACGATAGTGAATTAACCTGGTCCTTTACAAATTTATTTTCAAATTTAAGATGATGTATACGCGAGCGTTCGCGCTCGCGCGCGCGCGCACACACACACGCACACACGCACGTTTATGAATAAAAATTAGAATTTCAATAATGTGCATTATTGTATTAATTTCGCAACTATATATAAAACTGAAATTGAGGAATAGCAAAAGAGGAAAGACACCTGCAAGTCATCATCAGCTACATGTGAGCAGTTCCTATTGTGGTATAAGTGAGATACTTGCTTGTAATCAATTCGGATCCAGATTAAGCTGCGGTTGACAATAACAGCAACATGTTTCTCAATTCCAAAGCACAGAAGATTAGTCTTAAGAGTCAGGTCTTCAGATCTCAACGAAATATGAGCAAGAAGCTGTTGTTTCTGCAAAAAAAAAAAAAAAAAAAAAAAAAAAAAAAGAAGGGAAGCGAATCTGAGTCTGTGCGGCGAAAAGGCATTTAAACCTATTTCTCAACCGTCACAGAGATAGATTCAACAAACGCCACAATCCCGAAAAGAGACGAAAGGTAGAAGAACATGAAGATTTTAAGGCCAAAGAAAACCGTATATTTGTGGAAGCAGATAGTGGAGATGGAGGGGGAATATTGACGAAGTAGGAGGAGGAGGAGGAGGAGGAGGAAGAGGAGAGGAGAGGAGGAGGAGCAGAAGAAAAAAAAACAGATGAAGATGGAGATGAATGCAGTGAAGAATATAAGAAGAAGAAGATGAAGAGGTTCAAAAGAAAACTGTATTAAAGACAGGCGGTGTACTGGCAGCATAACTTTTAATAAACTGTTAGAAAAAAACGTAACTGTAAGTAACTATACGGCTTCCGTTTCGAACCAATAACAAAAGTGCGGATCATTGGTGAGCCACCAAAATATGTCGATAGAGATGATTTAAATTCACTTTATAAGATACCCAGGAATGTGAGGCTTATATCATCAACTGTTTAAAATCAAACCCAAGATACACACTGTGAGATCTTCAAAATTACGCTAAAATTCTCAGGGCTACCAATGCTTGTAGATGAAACACTCTCCTAAAGACCAGTAAATTCCAAAAAAGGCTACAAGTATACCAACATCGATAAGCCTGCAATAAGTAAGCGTGTTGGATCGTCATTAAGAGACGATAATATGCATATTGGCACGGGAATGTACAGGTACGGAGGGAAGGAACATGAGAGCGATTACTTTTCTTGCTAACATCAAAGACTGTGGGAAATAATTCACACGACAATGAAATAATATCTGTTAGAGAGGAACTTCGGGAAGTTGCCATTATTGCTTCTTGAAGTTTAAGTTGGTGAGTATAAGAGTGGTTGCGGATACTGGAATGAAAGGATCAGTTGAATAATGGGAAAACGCATACACAAATATTGTCAATTGACAGACAGGCACAAAGATGCGATTCGCAAATTCGAAAGATTTGGAAATAGTTTGCAAAATCACTTCGTGTGGTTTCGCTTATCGAACAGCACGCTTTGGAACTTGGGAACAGGTAGTGAGAGATCATATTCGATTTCAGATGAGGATTAACACAGATAGATGGGGTTCTAGAGCTGGTAACACAAACCCTCCAGCAAAGGTAAATATGTCACTTCGTTTGTCATATCTGGAGATGTTAGCAGGTGGATGTGTGTTATCTAAATGAGCGTCACCTGTCACATGTGTATTTTATCTCGCGAACACATTCCACCTCTGCTACACATCGCTGCATGTCATCCTGCCTGCGTCGGACAATTACGAAATTGTCGTCACCACTGGACAAGATGATATCACGCCCCACATTGAAAATGTACACAATTGTAGTAGACGTATTATGAAAATGTAATTGTAACACACCGGTTATTAACGTCAACACGTGTAATCTTCCTGTTATGGAACTTTAATGAAAACCTTCCAAATATATTATGAACTACATATCACAGCGTTTTTGATTTGATCTCAACGTATCACGACAGATTGAACTTGGATGTGAGACAGAATATTCCATCTCCTTCATGCAGGTATACAGTTGCCTAGGTTATATCATGAGATAGCTTTCAAAGAAAGTTTTGTAAGTACTTGGCTGTATGCAATTTATTTCCCTGTTCCAACCTGAATGGTGGAGACAATTCATGCAATGCCATTACCACTGGACGAGTATGACGTAATTCACTCCTCATCCATAATATAGGAAGCTCAGTTTCAAGACAGCAAGATACTGAGCTGTGATTGGGCGATCTAAATATGTCCGAAACAATTTGCTGAGAAGCTCTCTGATTGCACTGTTTTCAATAAATGCGGTGGGGTCTTCAGATGTTGATAAATATGGTTAGATAGCAAAATACTGAGCTGTTATTGGGAGAATTAAATATACGAGTTGTCTTAGAAGCTCTCCGATTCGGATAGTTCCAAAAAACTGGCATGACTTAGAAAATTGGAAGGTGACGTGTGTGGCTTAGCAGTGTGGGGTTGAAAGGGGATTGGAGGGGGAGGGTAGATGTGGTGACAGAACGGAGTAAAAGAGTGAGGAGGGTGGGAGGTCAAGCTCAAGGTCAAAAGTCAACTGTGGTTCGGAAGTGGCATTGCATTCCTCCTTATGAACGTATCAAATTTTCAGACGAATACTTTTGAACTGCTGTATTTCTCTGAAAAGTAATGTTTTGGAAGTTATGCTAAATCGATATACTAAGCAGCAATCTGAACAAGTTATTATCGTTATTAATACCATCATTTTCACCACATTAAACATTACAATCATTATACCGTAAGCAGACACATTTTATAAGTATAGCATTTTATCCATCCTAGTACGGACACTATGAACCACATGACCACGGCATTTTGCTGTATGCACCTTATTGTTGGCACTTGTAAATTATGCGATAGGTGTAACCATCTGAAGAAAGGCACTAAACTCTCGAGACCGGTAAAGAAATTTAATTTATTTTTTTCAGTAGGTTGCTTACTATTTTGTTACATTTTATATGTTTTTGTTATCATTATCAGTTAGATAGCGATATATAGCTCATTAACAGTGGCCGAAAGCAAGCTGTATTCAGAAGGACGGGGTAACAGTAATTAGCTGTGAACAACCAACCGCCTTCCTCCACACTCAATCAAATCATGGATACTTACACATTTAGATTTTCCTCTTGATCCATATGCATGTCACAGTCCACTGGAATAGCCGTATTTACAATTTTATTTTGAAAACATACACTGTTCAGGTTCAACTTTGAGGCATAACTGAATAATCTCCATTAGTCTTCTCTGTATGCTACATGCCGAGCAATCATTCTACACATGAAGTCAGCCAGTGCGAATATTCGAGAAAGGCACAGGCATTTGTTGATACTGTCGTCAAGAAACGGCACTGCTGAAGCACTGTTAAACCCAAGCAATTCTGCCTCAGACTTTTGTCCAGATCTCATGTTAGATTCATTCATCCCCGGCTGACTTCATGATGTTCTGTCGAATGTACATCACACACGAAGTCGATGTCTACATGTTACAGCATCAGAGTCGTCTTTACTCGAGTCGAGGGTCTGAGGCCATAGGAGAAACTGCTCCGGTAAATTTTGATTATGGTGCACAACTAAGAACAGGTAAAATAATATAGTAATCGAAAATCCATTTCTTCTTCTTACTTATTCTGTGTAGTGGCAGACCAATGCACAACAAACAGTCATCTACATGATTTTCTCGTTCTCTCCACACAGCAGGATTACTTTACCATTGTAACACTGATGTATGTACACACGAGATGCAGCATGTATGTGCCGCATACGATCAGTCCTCTAAATGCGTAATACTTCTATACGGCACGTGTTACAATCTTATTTCATAAGCCACCGAATAGTGCATGGAGGAGGGTACGTTGTCCCACTACTAGTCATTTCCTCTTCTGTTCCACACACAAACATAGCGAGAGATAAACGATTGTCTACACGCCCCCATACGATCCCTAATTTCTCTTATCCTCGTGGTCCTTACGAGAAATGTACATTGGCACCAGTAGAAACGTCCTGTCTCGGAAGTAATGTCGTGTTTCCTGCTGCGATTCTCAGAGTTCAACAAGCATCTCTGTAATACTCGCGTGTTGCACTCGCGTTTACATACCGATAATAAATCTAGCAGTAAGCCTTTGAATTGTTTCCATGTCGCTAGTTAACGCTACCTGGTGGGGACCAAAACACTAGACCAGAACTTGAGAATGGTTCGCACTATTGTTCTAAACGCAGTCACCTTTATAAGTGAGCTCTACTTTTCTAAAATTGTCCCAGTCAACCGAAGTCGACAATTCGCCTTCCCTACTACCGTCCTTACGTGCTCGTTCCACTTCATATCACCTTACAGCGTTACACGTAGGTACTTAATCGACGTGACCGTGTCAAGCAGCACACTACTAAGGCTGCGTTCAACATTACGGGATTGTTTTTCCTACGCATCTGCATCAAGCTACAGTTTGCTATATTTAGACCAAGATGCCATACATCACACCGACCCGTACACCACAGCATCATCAGCAAACAGCCGCTGATTGTTGCGGTGCTGACTCCAGCCCTTTTATGGGGGTGGACACACGGACGCGGAAACAACGGTCGTCGAAGCGTCATAAGGAACGCCGCTTCCTGATAGACGACGACCAACGTGGCGGACACAGGGAACAAAAGCAGACAGAAACAACAGCAGTTTGTCTTTTATCATCATCTGTGTGTAAAATCACTTAATTGGAATTTTTCTTTTCAAAACTGTAATGACTGTGCATTTCGTAGTCTAAAAATTATTCAAAATTATTACCTGCTTATTATGTTGTTGTGTGAATACATGGGAGTAAGTGAGAGTGTGTCTGTGGGACATACGAAAAAAAAGTTAATACTATTTTATATAAAAACTTATGAAAATGAACCGTGGGAAAACAGTGTTGTAACCACGAAGCTGATAACGTATGTCAATGTGTGCTTGCTTTTGTAAGAGGGCAGCCAGAATAGAAGTCGGAAGTGGAAAAAGTTTCTAGATTCATTTAAAGATTATTTTGCTTATCTGTCTGTTTTATTAAACATTATATTAGAAATTGGGAATCTAATAACGTCAATGATTTTCTGAGTAGTAATTGGCTCAGGCAAGTTTTGCCGCGAGAATGAGCTAGAAGGATCATTCTGATTGGCCATTCAAACCATTAGCCAATCAGAAGTAAGCTGTTCCCGCTTGCAGAACGTTAAATAGGTACAGAGTGAGAGTCGCTCGCCAACCTTCGTACGTGCAACATCATGCTAAATGCCGTCGAGTAAATAACTTGTAAAATGAAGAACTGTGGAGTTCATTGCTGTTGGGAAGTGTAGTGACTTAGACAGTTTAAGTTATGAACATTTTGTGGAGAATTTGATTCATTAATTGATATATTACGAGCGTGTGATATTTCGTGAAATTATGCGAGGCATATTCTATTTACTTTATGGAATACTTGGGCGAGCACTTCTAACGTTGAAGACAACTGATACGACCGAAGTTTCAACTCGATGTAGTAGTGGGTCAGTAATTGTCAGATCGAATATTAATCTGGTCGGACTAGTAGATAGTCTGGCTTTATTTTTCGTGTGACAACAATGTGTACAGACTGTGAGATGGGAATAGTAGAGCAGTTAAAATAGTAAAATCGGATTTGATGGGAAATTTATGTGCTTCCTTAAGAATAAAATCCAGTTTACGAAAATTTCTGAAGGCTTACTGCAGGTAAATTGCAATTTCCCACCACCCGAAATATGTTTAAATGAGCTTACAGGAACTGATTCGCAACTTGACTTACGAGGCTTCTGTGTGGTAGGTATTAGGCCGTGATTTCATCAACGCTGCTTTACACGGCCTAGTGAATATCTACTATTGCAGAGTGAAGGGCCGTCGTAAGGAAGCCGTACTGAAGTAGGTGGACAATGAATGAGAGAGAGAGTGCACGATCGAGAAACGACGACAAACCCCGCTCCGCCGCACCCTCAGGACAAAGACCAGCTAATGGAGCCCATTGCCCGCGACAACGTACCGTCACCGACCTCTTTCCCACTCGGGGTTGCTGAAATGGAAGCGGAAGACGCACCAGACGCCCTTGACGCTTCTCCGCTACACAGGACCGGCGTCTCGCTTGGAAGAGCCTACCACCCACCGAAGGGCCGCGTTAAACATCCCTCTCACAAGGGTGGGTGGCCAAGCGGCCCCATTACCACCTAGAGGTCGCCGTTTTCATATACATACACCACGTTAAGCTGTCCCTATCTTACAGTTTGGGTACAGTCAACGTGAACAGCATACACTCTGTTACCAAAACGCGCATGTTCCATGCTCCAGGCGGCCGACTTGGGCATCACCCTCCTTCAAGAGGTCCATCTGGAGCTACAATTTAACATTTACGGATACAAAGCCTTCAGCATCCCATCAAGCGACGGTGTCGGCGGAATCACCATCCTGTTACGTGACGGCATCGAGACATCTGCACGAGGCGTTGCCATCACGTTGGGAGCAGTCCATATTGTCAATGTATACGCGCCCTCCAGGACATCTCGCTGCGGCTAAAGAGTCACTTTTTATTCGGACGAAATTGTTCCACTCATGCAGGGGAATAAACAACACTACACCATAGATGGCGATTTTTTAGTCTTGGATCCAGCGGACCTAACACCGCACTTCTCTACATGGTCGGCACTATGGGCACTCGTACGAGATCTGGCGCTACAAGACACGTGGCGTCTCCTTCACAGGGACCGCCGTGGCTGTACATATTTCACCGACCACTCTGCCAGCTGCCTCGACTGGATATACGCCACTTGGCGTCTCCGAGCCGTGACAAGGGAGACTGAACTGTGATCAGCAGCCTTTACTAACCATTTGCCATACATTTCCTTGCCGGCCGCGGTGGACGAGCGGTTCTAGGCGCTACAGTCTGGAACCGCGTGACCGCTACGGTCACAGGTTCGAACCCTGCCTCGGGCAGGGATGTGTGTGATGTCCTTAGGTTGGTTAGGTTTACGTAGTTCTAAGTTCTAGGGGACTGATGACCTCAGAAGTTAAGTCCCATAGTGCTCAGAGCCATCTGAACCATACATTTCCTTGTTCACACTCCCGTGATAACTCATACCGCAGCTGGGGTCCATGGGTGCCGAACGTTTCCTACCTATACGAGGATCCATGCCGTCAGGAGATCGCCGCGACATGGGACCACTGCCTCTGGAGTTTGCATGTACATCCTTCCACCTTACACTGGGGGGCTCGAACGCGCCAACCCATCCCCCCCCCCCTCCCCCCCGATGGATTCTCATTGGATACGTCCGTGACAGAGCATGCTGGCGTCTGCCGACGTCGGAATTTTATCACACAGTGCTGAGGGAACTAATGACATGACAGCTATCATGAGAACAGAAGGCAGCAGTTAATCATCTCAAAGCTCACCTGCTCCCTCTTAACGTCTAACAGCTTGACGGAGCCCGTATAAGAGCGAGGGCGCAGGATACCATCCCCATTGAAATGGCATCTGTATATCACATCATCAGAGAGAGGTGTCACCGCAAGCGCCACCTTGTAACATCAGTAGAGACAGCAGCAGGTGGACACGCCGACTTGCAGTGTCTCATCACTGCGGTACTCGTCCAGTACCATAGGATGTTTTATGCCAAGGACCCACAGACGGTTCGGCAGTACGAAGGCATCCTGTGTGATTTGCCTAAGCCTGGAGTAGTGGTCCAGGGCGACGCACAGTGGGTCAGAATCCCAAAAAGCTGGTCAAAATATAAGTAGTTGTTCAATTTGTACCAAACTTAGTATGTAAGGGTTTACAGAGTTTCTGATTAAGAATATTATATCAAAAAGTGAAAAAAAACAAAATGGCGGACCCAAGATGGCAGGCTCTATGTACACTACTATCATTTTTTACGTATAAAAGTAATTTTTAGGGAATTATCGAGGTTACTGATGATGACAGAGCTCAAAAAATTGAAAAATGGTGGATCCAAGATGGCGGTCAAAATCTATGTCTTTTTATTTATTTATATTTATATATTTTTATTCATATAAAAGTCAGTATTTAGGGGTTATTGTAGTTAATGCTTAAAAAATAAACCAAAAAAGTGGAAAACTCGAAGAAAGGACCAAATATAGGTTACAAGATTGTGTAAAATATTACAAAAAAATTTTTCATTTTAATTAAAATTATTTATTTTGTAAATTTTTTATAACTTAATTTACATGTTTTCATTTTCTTATTCTTTTTCATCTTCTGCTTCAACTGAATCATCATCCTCAAACACTGTTTCCTCATTATCTGCATCTGCATCTGAATCTTCATAGTCTTCCGCCACAGGAACTAAGAGGGCAACGGCTTCTGGCGACAAACTCTTCAGTTTCTTCGGCGAAGATTTGCGTAAGGGAGAAACGTAGGGTTCTGTCGTTGCCAACAATCTCCTGAACACGTCTTCCATAGTCTTAACTCTTGAAAACTTTCGAGAAAAACTCAGCCGATATTGCTTTATCAACTTATTGGTTGATTCCTGAGCATCCACCGATAGTTGACCGATGGGTAAAATGGCCGAAGAAATAATGTCTGGACCGTGAATCAACAATCTATGGACTGCTGTTGGCATGTTGTACCAGGGGTATTCTTTCACGTAGTGCCTGGCAGTTGCTAAGGCGTATGCTCGAAACTTTTCAACATCGATCTGACGTCCACTCGAAATCGTCTGCAAAATTATATGGAAACGGTTGATTAGTTCTTCGGAAACTCCAGTTATCAGCGCTGATGGTGGAGTGTTTTCAAAAAAACGTCGAGCGGTGTTTCCGTCTTTCGTACTGCCAAACCCTTGTTTCGGCATGTCAATTACAATTCCAAGCTGCTCTTTGAAAGCTTTTTGAATGTTGGCTTTCAGTATTGCTTTTTCCTCTTTATCTTCTGCTTTACGTGCCTGCCACTTTTTTGTTTTCATTTGGTATGCCAAATGAATACAACATTCAAAACATCGAATCCAGGCGTGAAGAATTGATAGTCTGTACTGCAGATAATCGGCGGTAACTTGTTTTTTCAAAACATCGTCAATGTTATTAAATTGGGCAGACGTAGCCTTCCAGAGATAGCACCGTTGCGCAGATTTCGTGTTGGTGATAGCATTGCACACTTTACCATCTACTATGGTCATGCTTAAATTGTATTTAATGGAAATATCTTTCCCATGAATAACTGTTTCGAATGACTGGAGTTGTTCGATCTGTTTGTCGTAATACGCTTTCTCATTTAAAGACTTTTGATCTGTTTCCTTTGTAAATTCTAATTTCGGTGGTCTGCAAAAGAGGGATTAATCCATAAGATCTTTTCTTCTTTAGTTTCTTCATTTACACCTGCAAGTTTCAGTGGAACAAGCGAAGTGAAAAATAAAGTTTCATCTGAAATACTCGAATCTGAAAACTTCATTTTATACATGCTTTGCCCGGAGGTTCCGTCAAAGCCCCACTTACAAATAAGGGCCATATTAGACATTTCCGAATCACTCATATGTAAAATATCGTCTCGTTTCAGCAGTAGAACACGTTGAACAGTGTGGTCTAACAAAGCTTGCAACCATACCTCAGCTTTTGATTCGGTAAAAGTGAGGGTTACGTCTGGAGGGCAGCAAGCTTTTTTTTGCTACCAAAACAGCTGAATACGGCGGATATAGTGTGTTTAAGCCTTTTCCTTTAGCCCCATTTATCAAATGCTGGTAAGATTCTTTTGACAATTTCAAGTCGAAAAGGAGTGCTAGACCTTCATTTGCATCATATGAGGATGGTGATGATGTTGAAAATCGCAAGCCTGCCTTTTATTTTTTCACCTTGGATGGACTTGGGAGTGTGACGTCTTTCACAATCTTCGCAGCATCTGGGTGCCCCGAAGATCGAAGACTCATTTGCGCGGCGAACGATAATTCGACAGGACTGAACTTCGTACGAATCTTCTCAGTTCTCCTTCTTTTAGACCTATCAGATAATGTTTCAAATTTTGTGGCAGGTCGGCCTGTTGATTTAGTCACACTTGCAGGTTTCGAATCAATCGGAATATATACTATTGTTTTTAACCAGGTTTCGTTCTTCTTGAAAAAATATCCTTGTCGCCGAGTTGCTTCCTTATACTTGCTTCTTAACTTTGTTAACAAAATCGAAATGATAGGCCTCATATCATAGGGAATTTTAATTGTACGTCCACTTTCTTCTGTCAACGACCTTTCCAAATGTTCTATGACCCCTTCCAAATCATTTGACAAATACTCTTTTGTTATTAGAAAAATATCTTTCCTCGAAAATCCGATTCTGGAATACGCTGGATCAGATGAAACTGAAATTAAAAAAAAAATCTATGTTACACTTTTCATCATTTTTCGAATTATTTTATTCTTTACAATGCTTCTACGTGTCGATTGTAATTTAAATTGTACAAATAAAACTCATAATTAATTGATTCTACTGTCATTTTTGAAGATGTCTGAACAATGACATTTTGGAAGTGTCGCTTAAAACGTGGCTCAAAGCCAGAGTCACAACTAGTCGCAGGATTTGAAGCTTAATTTACAAAGGTAATAATATATACTTGCGTACACAGCGCAAAAGAAAGCGGAATGTCGTGGAATTCGTAACTTATCTCTATTTTTTAAGCGCATTTTACGATTTTGTCATTCATTTCCCTGTAGTACGTTAATTGAAATGTAAACGTGCATAATTGACGATTTAATACTGATATAAGTGTTTTTTCACTAGTACATACCTCCTGGAATACATTCCATATTGAAAGTATTGGTTTCACTTGCACAAAACATAAATAACTTCCTTCAACAACACGACTGTTTTTGTAGCCTGGCCAGCTGCGCGCACGCTAACAATGAACTGCCGCATTTGACCTGAGATATTACCGAACAAATGAACATCTGGTCGTCCGCACAGCCGGCATTCAGTTGTCCCAGCATTGCTGCTGCCAACCTGATAGTCCAAAATCCCCATCTTTAAACTTTTTTTTTCCTTTTTGGCCACGTTTTCAAGATTCTGGCCCACTGTGCGACGCCCTGCTGGCTCCCGTAACTGCTGAAGACTTAACAGCGGCCTTGGCACGTGGCACCCTGAACAAGTCACCACGCCCAGACGGCTTACCAGACGATTTCTACATGGCCTTCTATCCACTGGTGGTCTGTCAGTTGATTCAGATGTTTCAAGACCTCCTGCACGACGATTTTACGGTCCCCACAGATTTCCTCGAAGGCCACATGAAAGCAGTTCGCAACCGAGTAGTTCCCATTGTTGTCACGGCTATCGTCATCTTACACTTCTGAATGCGACTTATAAACTTTTCATCCATTTTTTGCACACATCATCAGGCCACCATTGGACACATGATCCATTCTTGCCAGACTTGTCTAGACGGTGACAACAACATCCACAGGCCACTTGGCGCATACCAAGACGTCAATGCACTGGCAGCGGCTTGCTGTCTCCAAGGCGCTCTTGTTGCCATCGATATTGATCACACCTTTCATCGTATCGACCATGATTTCCTTCACGCCTTGCTCGAACGCATGGGCCACACGCCGGATTCAGCAAGGGTAATCTTGCCTTTAACCAACGGGGAACGCTTTTGGATTACGGTCAATGGCCATCAGACTGAACACATAACTCTCGGACAGTTAGTGCATCAGGGATGTCCTTTATCAGGAGTCTTATCCGCGGTGGCCCTCGAACCTGCGCTGCACGGCCTTCACCAACGACTGGAAGGCATCTGCATTCGAGAAGTGACCTTTCACTCTGGTGCCTTCGTTGACGACATGGTGCTCTTGGTGCATTAGGGTCACGAAACCCAAGCGACGCTTCAGAGGTTGTGTTGCTAGGGCACGGTATCAGGCAGTGTCAGCAGCATATGCAAGACGACATACATGGTTGTCGGGAGAGGCCTTCCACACCCGACAGCGATCCCCTTCTAAAATGTACTTTCACTAAATACATTGGGGGTGCAGTTTGCATGGGGGCTTAGTTAAAATGCAATAATTATAGTAGCTGTGTGCCCGGTTACGAAGTCTCATAACCGGTTGGCCCTGAGTAGTATTAGTATGCAATCTGACTGCATAAAATAACAATAAAGAATGACAAGAAAATTACGTTAACACAATTGATTGAGTAAGTCCCCAGCAACTATAAAAGTTACGAAACAACAAAGCACAAGTGTAACTGTTCTGTTTGTGGTAGTGTGACTCAACGTAAATGTATCTGGCACGGTTCTTCCTCAATACGACAAGATATTTTAAACACCATTTACAATGAACTAATTGAAAAACCAGACATACTATAATTGCACATAGGAACCAGAATTACAAATCTAATACATGAACACGAGCCAGATGCTTTGTTGACTGAACCTGTGACCAAGAGGCACTGTCATTAAAGAAAAGTGAAATAATTTTTTTTTAGCTCAGTATATATTGACGAAAAATATACTGTGATCATTGCAACATCTTCCATCTATACATTACACCAATCGAACAGCATCTACTTACTCTCTCGCCCAACAGAACAACTACTGCACTCGACATCCTCTGAACTAGTACTGCCCTCGACAACGTCTCAACAAGTACTGCCCATGGCAACCTCTGAACTATTACTGCACCAGTGGAGGCGGCGGGATAATAATATTTGGCGCAATCTCTGGCGCTGTGACTAAGTGTAGCCACCTTTCATATGCCCTTCCTCCACGGGCTAGAATTTGATGGTATTTTTCCAGCATTAGTGGTGAAAATACCACCAAATTCGTCCAAAAAACACAGACAATAATAAAAGATGATATTAATAAGTAAATATCACAGAACTAAATAAATTTTCGCTATGCAATGACCCTTTGTAAGTAGGCTGTTTAGGTTTTTATATTGGTAACGCCACGTAGCGCTCTGATGCAAATCACTGGCTGTGCTGTGTGCAGTCTGTGGCTGGGTGGCATTGTTGTAATGTTCGCCATTGTAGTGTTGGGCTGTTGGCTGTTAACAGCGCATAGCGTTGCGCAGTTGGAGGTGAGCCGCCAGCAGTGGTGGATGTGGGGAGAGAGATGGCGAAGTTTTGAAATTTGTAAGACTGGATGTCATGAACTGCTATATACACTCCTGGAAATTGAAATAAGAACACCGTGAATTCATTGTCCCAGGAAGGGGAAACTTTGTTGACACATTCCTGGGGTCAGATACATCACATGATCACACTGACAGAACCACAGGCACATAGACACAGGCAACAGAGCATGCACAATGTCAGCATTAGTACAGCGTATATCCACCTTTCGCAGCAATGCAGGCTGCTATTCTCCCATGGAGACGATCGTAGAGATGCTGGATGTAGTCCTGTGGAACGGCTTGCCATGCCATTTCCACCTGGCGCCTCAGTTGGACCAGCGTTCGTGCTGGACGTGCAGACCGCGTGAGACGACGCTTCATCCAGTCCCAAACATGCTCAATGGGGGACAGATCCGGAGATCTTGCTGGCCAGCGTAGTTGACTTACACCTTCTAGAGCACGTTGGGTGGCACGGGATACATGCGGACGTGCATTGTCCTGTTGGAACAGCAAGTTCCCTTGCCGGTCTAGGAATGGTAGAACGATGGCTTCGATGACGGTTTGGATGTACCGTGCACTATTCAGTGTCCCCTCGACGATCACCAGTGGTGTACGGCCAGTGTAGGAGATCGCTCCCCACACCATGATGCCGGGTGTTGGCCCTGTGTGCCTCGGTCGTATGCAGTCCTGATTGTGGCGCTCACCTGCACGGCGCCAAACACGCATACGACCATCATTGGCACCAAGGCAGAAGCGACTCTCATCGCTGAAGACGACACGTCTCCATTCGTCCCTCCATTCACGCCTGTCGCGACACCACTGGAGGCGGGCTGCACGATGTTGGGGCGTGAGCGGAAGACGGCCTAACGGTGTGCGGGACCGTAGCAAAGCTTTATGGAGACGGTTGCGAATGGTCCTCGCCGATACCCCAGGAGCAACAGTGTCCCTAATTTGCTGGGAAGTGGCGGTGCGGTCCCCTACGGCACTGCGTAGGATCCTACGGTCTTGGCGTGCATCCGTGCGTCGCTGCGGTCCGGTCCCAGGTCGACGGGCACGTGCACCTTCCGCCGACCACTGGCGACAACATCGATGTACTGTGGAGACCTCACGCCCCACGTGTTGAGCAATTCGGCGGTACGTCCACCCGGCCTCCCGCATGCCCACTATACGCCCTCGCTCAAAGTCCGTCAACTGCACATACGGTTCACGTCCACGCTGTCGCGGCATGCTACCAGTGTTAAAGACTGCGATGGAGCTCCGTATGGCACGGCAAACTGGCTGACACTGACGGCGGCGGTGCACAAATGCTGCGCAGCTAGCGCCATTCGACGGCCAACACCGCGGTTCCTGGTGTGTCCGCTGTGCCGTGCGTGTGATCATTGCTTGTACAGCCCTCTCGCAGTGTCCGGAGCAAGTATGGTGGTTCTGACACACCGGTGTCAATGTGTTCTTTTTTCCATTTCCAGGAGTGTATATTATGACTATTAAGGTAAATAAATTGTTTGTTCTCTATCAAAATCTTTCATTTGCTAACTATTCCTGTCAGTAGTTAGTGCCTTCAGTAGTTTGAATCTTTTATTTAGCTGGCAGTAGTGGCGCTCGCTGTATTGCAGTAGTTCGAGTAACGAAGATTTTTGGTGAGGTAAGTGATTTGTGAAAGGTACAGGTTAATGTTAGTCAGGGCCATTTTTTGTAGAGATTTTTGAAAGTCAGATTGCGTTGCGCTAAAAAATATTGTGTGTCTGTTTAAGCACAGTCTTATATAATTTTTCAAAGGGGACGTTTCACCTTCAATAACCTAATATATAAAAATACAGTAAGGAATACAAATGCATGGATACATGTGCTTTTACATAATAGTTTACGCAAGTATCATTTCTCAGAGTAGTTAAACAGTTCAATAACTGACACCAGCAATGACGAATAGGTACAGGTAAGAGTCTCATAACATTTCATGAACAGTATATATACAATAAATCAGCTTACACAAATATTCACATAAAATCTTTTAAATAGTTCAATAAACAAGTAGCACTCCTCAGAGTAGTGAACATTTCCAACAGTGGCACCCAGCAATGGTCAACAGGAGCAAATAGCAGTCCCATAACATTTCGTCAGCAGTATTTAACCAGCTCCAACAGTGGCACCCAGCAATGGCGAGCAGGTGCAGACACCAACAAGTGACATTATTTCAGTAGCAGCAGTTCCATCAGTGGCACCCAGCAATGTTGAACAGGTTCAGACAGCAATAAGTGACATCATTTCAGTAGAAGCAGTTCCATCAGTGGCACCCAGCAATGTTGACAGGTGCAGACAGCAACAAGTGACATCATTTCAGTAGAAGCAGTTCCATCAGTGGCACCCAGTTATTTTGAACAGGTGCAGACAGCAACAAATGACATAATTTCAGTAGCACCAGTTCCAACAGTAGCATCCAGTAATGGCGAGCAGGTGCAGACACCAACAAGTGACATCTCATCACTGGTTGAGCAGTTCCAACAGTGGCAACCATTAATGTTGAACAAGTGCAGGTAACAGTCCATAATATTCACCAGCAATAATTACACAGTTAATCAGAGTTCATCAGCAGAAATTAAACATTTCCAATTGGCACCCATCAATGTTGAACAAGTGCATGTAACAGTCCATAATATTCACTAACAATAAGTAAACAGTTCATCAGAGTTCAACAGCAGAAATTAAACATTTCCAAGTGGCACCCATCAATGATAATAGATGCGAGCACTAACAACAGTTTGAATGCACATACACTTGCTTTTACTAAATTATTATCAATGCTCTTACACTAAACATACAAATGACATGCAAGCCACAACAAACAAGTAAAATAATACACTCCTGGAAATGGAAAAAAGAACACATTGACACCGGTGTGTCCGACCCACCATACTTGTTCCGGACACTGCGAGAGGGCTGTACAAGCAATGATCACACGCACGGCACAGCGGACACACCAGGACCCGCGGTGTTGGCCGTCGAATGGCGCTAGCTGCGCAGCATTTGTGCACCGCCGCCGTCAGTGTCAGCCAGTTTGCCGTGCCATACGGAGCTCCATCGCAGTCTTTAACACTGGTAGCATGCCGCGACAGCGTGGACGTGAACCGTATGTGCAGTTGACGGACTTTGAGCGAGGGCGTATAGTGGGCATGCGGGAGGCCGGGTGGACGTACCGCCGAATTGCTCAACACGTGGGGCGTGAGGACTCCACAGTACATCGATGTTGTCGCCAGTGGTCGGCGGAAGGTGCACGTGCCCGTCGACCTGGGACCGGACCGCAGCGACGCACGGATGCACGCCAAGACCGTAGGATCCTACGCAGTGCCGTAGGGGACCGCACCGCCACTTCCCAGCAAATTAGGGACACTGTTGCTCCTGGGGTATCGGCGAGGACCATTCGCAACCGTCTCCATGAAGCTGGGCTACGGTCCCGCACACCGTTAGGCCGTCTTCCGCTCACGCCCCAACATCGTGCAGCCCGCCTCCAGTGGTGTCGCGACAGGCGTGAATGGAGGGACGAATGGAGACGTGTCGTCTTCAGCGATGAGAGTCGCTTCTGCCTTGGTGCCAATGATGGTCGTATGCGTGTTTGGCGCCGTGCAGGTGAGCGCCACAATCAGGACTGCATACGACCGAGGCACACAGGGCCAACACCCGGCATCATGGTGTGGGGAGCGATCTCCTACACTGGCCGTACACCACTGGTGATCGTCGAGGGGACACTGAATAGTGCACGGTACATCCAAACCGTCATCGAAGCCATCGTTCTACCATTCCTAGACCGGCAAGGGAACTTGCTGTTCCAACAGGACAATGCACGTCCGCATGTATCCCGTGCCACCCAACGTGCTCTAGAAGGTGTAAGTCAACTACGCTGGCCAGCAAGATCTCCGGATCTGTCCCCCATTGAGCATGTTTGGGACTGGATGAAGCGTCGTCTCACGCGGTCTGCACGTCCAGCACGAACGCTGGTCCAACTGAGGCGCCAGGTGGAAATGGCATGGCAAGCCGTTCCACAGGACTACATCCAGCATCTCTACGATCGTCTCCATGGGAGAATAGCAGCCTGCATTGCTGCGAAAGGTGGATATACGCTGTACTAGTGCCTACATTGTGCATGCTCTGTTGCCTGTGTCTATGTGCCTGTGGTTCTGTCAGTGTGATCATGTGATGTATCTGACCCCAGGAATGTGTCAATAAAGTTTCCCCTTCCTGGGACAATGAATTCACGGTGTTCTTATTTCAATTTCCAGGAGTGTATTTAGGAGGTAGGTCGGTACCAATTATTTGGGATTAGGAAAGGAAAACACACAAAACCACTCATTCATCTTTCATCCACATATTAAGTACTACTGTGTAATTGAATAGTGTTAACTATGTAAATGCAATTATGTCAAAATTTGATGCTCAACATGTGTATCAAGTAGTAGTGGTAGCAGTGTATAATAGTCAATAATAGTTAGTCAACATCATAGTCATCATGTCAAGACCAATGTTTGCCAAGCCAAATCAAAATTTACGGTTGCTGAACAACTGTCAGTGTGCCAAGATATGCAAATACTTCCTCTCTCCAAAAAAAAGTATATACTGCTTATTGATTTAACAAAGTGTGTGTGTAGACAATCTTCCTTCCACTGAAGTGTTCTAGTCTGCCATCTTCATCCTTCTTGTTCCATATAAACCAACAACAATAAAAAAGAAAATATGCTCCTCACTTACTTTACCTCTTATCCACCAAAACTCCAATAATCATCAGCATCACATAATCTCAATACTTCAATAATACCCCTTCAATACATCGATACATATAAAACTTATCACCAGTATCATTTACCTTATCTCTTATCCACCAAAACTCCAATAATCATCAGTATTACATAATGTCAATACTTCACTAATACCTCTTCAATACGTCGATACATATAAACCATATCACCAATATCATTTCATTTCCATAACAACTCTTTCCTCTAGTCAGTCTCCTTGAACAAGCACAGATAAAATCCTAGTGCAAACTTTAATTCATCATCCCATACAATTCAAAGACACAATGGCCACACACAACCTCTGTGTAATCCACCTGAGCCAAATCTTCTACTCAATATGAATTATAAAATACATTTTGGTTACCTTGTCCATCATAAAATAAAAGAAATGCATACATGACCTCTAACAGCTTTCAGTTTGAATAACTTTCAGTAAGTAGGTGTGAGTATGCAATATGAATGATCACATAAGACTCTGAATGAATAAATCGTAATATTTCACAGTTTGTACACCACTTCAAGAATCATTGAAAAACAGAGGCAAACATGAGGAGTATTTCTTTGTGTCAAGTGTCATTTGCTATTTCAATTGCTCACGAAGAATGCAGTGTAATAACTATCAATGGTCTAAAGCTAGTGTTGGTATTTCATGTCGTTAGCTTCCTTTCTATTAGCATAAATTTATACAGCTTCCATAAAACCTCCAGTTCATGTGACTTCAATGAAGTTTCTTGTACCAATGTAGTTCGTAGAATTATAGCAGTTCATTTTCTTATCTTAAAATATAAAGCACTGAGCGTAAGCAAAAGATGCAACAGCGAGTAAATATACCAGTGGAGAACAGAATATCAACAAGTGGATGTAGCACAATCCCTACAACGAGGCTCTGCCAAGCGAACAATCTATAATTAGTACCATAGTGTGACCTAAACTCCATGTTCGTACACAGTATATAAGCATTTCTATATATCAAATTAAAGAGTAGTTATGACAACAAAACAGAAATGTGTAAATATGCAATCCATACGCAAAGGAGCAAGTATATATCTTACATAATAAATAGGTCATTAGCATCATATCAGCATAAGCAAATAAATGTTCATATGTAATCTCGAAAAGTAAACATGTAGGCGCAAGCAGATAAATCACAAAGTATAACTTACATACATAACCATATCAGCACAACTAATCAGGTGACAATTATAATTGAAATAAATAGGCACAGCAGGCACATAATAAAAAATATGACATCAGTGAAAAGGCAGGGCAGCCAAGCGATGCATAATATACATAAGTAACAACCCTGTTCATTAATCAATCATTGTCAAAATCAGTTAACACAAAGTATAAATCACGTAATCGCGAGCAGCAAATTACGTATAAAGTACATACCTAAGTAGAAATATGTTATCTGAAAAATAAATTCAATTAATAGTTACCTTTTTAGTTTATTACTTTCTTCTTCGAAATTACATTCTTCTTGAAGTTTTCTCGACAGCAAATCCTCTTAACGTCGGACACACACAGAATTTACCTGAAGTTCTTAAATATTTTATACAACTGTACCCTGAAAAAAACTAAACGTTAATAACAATTTATCAAGTCAATATAGCTTTATATTGAATTTAATCGGAGAAATTAGACTGTGTATTTGTCTACAGCTGTCAGTGCATTCGCACTGAGCGCTCGATCAGCTGTATGTAAGCGTGACAAAGGAAGTAATTGTTTGCAGTCAACGACTGCCTTGTGCGGCGCGCAGACTGACTGTCGGTTTGAGTATGTGCCGCCGCCAAAACACGGCGCGGTATCCTTGTATTCTCTGCGTGTTTACGTGTAACTGTTAATTTCTCAAAAGTATGTCATTCCACAAAAGTTAACGTTCGATATATGTTGTATTCCCTTAGAGCGCCGTGATTTAAGAGTTTCTACTTCGACAGTGTTATAATGAATAATTTTGCGAACTCTATATGGACCGTTATAAAGCAGAAAAAATTTGCGACACAAGCCTTTTCCTTTGTGAGACAAACGATGACTTAATTAACACCTTTTGACCAACTGACAAACTTTTTTAAACGACCAGAACGTTCAGCTGATTCCTCTCTTCTAGCAGCCGCAGATGCAATACTTTGTAGAGCCAGGTTGACAACTTCAGAATGCCGCAGTTTCCGTGTAGGCGGAAAAGGAACGATTTCAGAAATGCGATTTGTCTGTGCTTTATTTTTTAATATCAATATAGGCGGTAAAGAAGTTGAATCATTAGGGAGTTCATTCAGAAAGTTTTGAAAAATATGACGATACTGATCCCACGTTCTGTGATTATGATGACAATAAAAACGACACAATTTATTGATTTCCTTCATCCATCTCTATGAAGCGTTAGACTGAGGGTGAAAAAGTGAAATGAAAATTGGTTTAATCTTATGACGCCGTAGAGTACGAAGCCATATTTTAGAGCGAAACTGTGATCCATTATCTGATATAACTTTATCAACGTGACCCACTTCTTAGAGAAAATGTTTGATGAAAGCATTAGATACTGAACGAGCTGTTGCTTTACGTAAAGGTGTAAAACACAAATATTTTGATGTCAATTCCACTGCTACCAAAATGTACGCAAAACCATTAGTAGAACGAACCACTGGACCGAACAAATCGACTGCAGCCATCTCCTTTAATTTCGCTGGAATGATAGGAAACAACAGTGCTCTGTGAGAAATAGTTGGCGGCTTAGCCTTTTGACATAATTTGCATTTGGCAAGAACAAATCGAATATGTTTTTCCATATTACTGAAGTGGCAATTTTCTCGTAGTTTATGAAAGCATTTTCTGGGACCAAAGTGTGCATAACTGAAATGTGTATACCAAATCAATTTATTAACCCACTCATCAGGAATGCAAACTAACCAAACAGAGCTGTCAACCGATTTTCGTTTAAAAAGAATATCATTGCGAACTAAATAATACTGTCTAATCGCTACGCTTTCCTTTGTCATAAGGCTGTTATCTATTGTCCTGTCTGTTTCGTCTGTCACTTCCAAAATTACCGTTATAACGTCCACTCATCATTATCCCTTTTCTCTGAAAATCTATTGTGATTACCGTTACTGAAAAAATTATAAGAAGTTCCGTCATCGTTGTCATACTCAAGTTCTTGTAGCAAAGTCTTAGAAGTTTCAATGTCGTCTTTACATCTTACGGCTAAAGCAATGTGTCATATCGATTGTGGCAGCTTAGTTAAACAAATGCGAATTAATTCAGTCGGGCTATAAGGGTTGGAAAGGAATTGATTCTTCCGAATCATGTCTTCAAAGTATTCTGCTGGCGTGCGGAACTCAGACTGTTTAAAATTACGCTGCATAATAAGACTATGTTTGACTCTGTCTTGCGTGTTTTCGGACCAATATGCCAATAGAAACGCATGATAAAAATCATTTAAATTATTGCAATATCTAAGAAGTGCGCGCATGCGCGTCGTTGGATCGTTTTTCATCAATATCCTGAAAACTGTCACTTTTGGGTAAAATAGTCATATCCGGTTATTCTTTACTGACTCCTTTTCTAGATAGATTGATAGTTGAAGAGTTGTTTTGATAGATACAAAGAATAGTAAAAGAGTAGGCAGCATTGCAGAAAACTAAAAGGGAAATAGCACCACTACGGCTCGGGGCCCTGTGCACGCTACGGCACATATTCACTTAGTGTAGTGAATCCCCTGAGGACTTAAGTAGCTACACATAAATTCCAGTTTGTGACTTGTGGCCAATTTGGCGGAAGTGCATACATAAATTGATCTAACCATAATCATGGATGTATGTCATTATTAGAATTGCGAAAGATCTTAAATTTCCGAACAGTTAAAAAGTGTTTATAGTCAAAGTTTTCGCCTCGTGGCGACAAAGACCTACCGCGTCTGTCCCAGTCCGAATGTCGATTATTGTCAAGTTCGCGCACCTGGCGCTCTCTTGTTGCATCTCGTAAATGAAATAAATTATTTTCTTCAAAACCCGCTGCTATCGGTGATTCTAAATTTCTTCTACTGCATTTTCCTACGATTTCGTTTTCAATTTGTTTAACTTGCTTTCTTAACGCCTGAAATTCCATTTTAACGCGTTCATTAAATTTTCCCTGATTTTCAACATGTTTCTTTATATTATGGTACTCTTCTGTTTTTGCAAATGGCAATGGAGCTGCATCATCTGAATCTCTGTCCCCATTTAAACTAGGACTTGTCAATTTATCTGAAATTTCCTCAACTCTTTCCGATAAGTCACCTATTTGTTCTTTCTGTTTATTTACGTCTTCCGTAAGTGTCGCGACTCGGGTTTAAGTATTGACACATTTAGTAGTTAACTGTTCACATTGTTGTGTTAGGTTATTTATTCTGTCATTTGGTACGGATTCCTCGATTCTTTCAAATATTTCTTCCTTATCGTGTGCACGTTGAAGATTTAACTCTGAAAATTTTTGTACTATCACGCGATCTCTTTCTTCCTTTTCTCTATCCTGTACCTTTTGTCTAATTTCTATTGAAAGTAATCTATTATTGTGAGCATTCAAAATCGGTTGTATTTCTTCTCTAATTTCTTTCTTTAATTCATTTTTCATTTTTTAAAAACATGTCCCTACTCGTGAGTCTAACTGTGTTTCCATTGTTCCCATATCAGTTTCTAACCATGTTGCCAATGTTCCCATTTCAGTTTTAATTGTTTCTATTTGTGAGTCTAACCGTGTTGCCAATGTCCCCATCTCTGTTTTTAATTCAGATCCTAACTGTGATCCCCAATTTAATATTGCACTCATCAACTCCTCCATATTAACTGGTTCGAAATTCTTTTCGCCGCTAACATTTCCCGTAAAACTAACTTCCTTCGTCATAGCTGTAAAGCTATCTGTGTTCGATACTGTTCCAGAATCTTCTGTCGATAATCTCGTATTCTGAAAATTTTTTGATTTTGAAAAATATTGAACTGGTTCCGGACTATTTTCCCGGCTTATTAAATTGTTTTCTACTCCATTATTCATCATACTGTTCTCCCGTGTTGGCGAGTTCAGCATGTTAACAATTTCGACATTCTGACTATCCATCATTTTTGCCTTTTTCATCGATCGTGTAATCATTTACAAAACATACAAAACTCGTCACTATACGAAAATTACACACATTATAACACTTTATCACCAACAATACCATCCACACGAAATGCTTCCCGACAAACACAATTAACGAACAATTAAAACCTTCACAATTGCACAAAATTGTCAAACCCGTACACGACTCATCAAAAATTAAATTCCACAAAAATACCATCAGAAGAATGACAAGACAACTACAAATGTTCAATAACAAAATCTATACGTTCAATATAAACTACAATTACTAAACTACAAACTACTACAACAATACTACTGTCTGCTATTTTTACTATCAAAAGAATTCCAAGGGACGATCCGAAGCAGCGGTCGCCACGTGCATGGGGGCTTAATTTATAAATGCAATAATTTTAGTAGCTGTGTATCCGGTTACGAAGTCTCGTAACCGGTTGGCCCTGAATAGTAGTAGTACGCAATCTGACTGAATAAAATAACAATAAAGAATGACTAGAAATTTACGTTAACACAATTGATTAATTAAGTCCCCAGCAACTATAAAAGTTACGAAACAACAAAGCACAAGTGTAACTGTTCTGTGTGTGGCAGTGTGACTCAACGTACATGTATCTGGCACGGTTCTTCCTCAATACGACAAGATATTTTAAACACCATTTACAATGAGCTAATTGAAAAACCAGAAATACTATAATTGCACATAGAAACCAGAATTACAAGTCTAATACATGAACACGAGCCAGATGCTTTGTTGGCTGAACCAGTGGCCAAGAGGCATTGTCATTAAAGAAATGTGAAATACTTTTTTTTTTTACCTCAGTATATACTGACGAAAAATACACTGTGATCATTGCAACATCCTCCATCTATACATTACACCAATCGAACAGCATCTACTCTCTCGCCGAACAGAACAACAATTACACTCGACATCCTCTGAACTAGTATGCCCTCGACAACCTCTCAACAAGTACCGCCCACGGCAACCTCTGAACTACTACTGCACCAGTGGAGGCGGCGGAATAATAATCCTTGGCGCAATCTCAGGCGCTTTGACTCAGTGTAGCCACCTTTCAAGTTCTCTAGTACAGTTGCCGAACTGTGAGAGCCACATATCGCCAGCTACTACAATGGACACGTGCACTGCTCTGTGATAGTAGATTCCGCAATATGGATATGATTCACCGAACACATTACACCAGCACTTACCTAACGTCCAAACTTAATTATTTTGCCCACATTATTCCCCTTATGGTCACTATGGCCCACAGTTTCCAGGCGGGATATGGACAATTAATGAGTACAGGCCACATATTCGAAGTCAGCTAACTACTTTAATGAGGACTACACTGGCAGGGGGGAAGGGGTTAACTCATGTCCACAACCACATGCGGGTGTTGTACCTACAGATGATGCAACTCGCATGGACTGCGGCCAACACCAGCTTAATGGGGGTGCTGCTTCGGACGTCGACCCCACGATCTTCGACCACCAGTCGCAGTGGGCCACACAGTTCTGTCTCTTGCCCACATCCGAGATTTCCTGCTCGAACTGAGCTACATAAGCAAGGATCTGTTAGCGACGAGGTCGCTGAACACGAGGGACTACAACCACAACTATCAGGCATGACAACCCCGTAACAATGTCGAACACAGTCGTCCACATCCCATGCCTACCCACGTACCATCATTCCCTGTGGTATGTGCTAGTGAATGGCAAATTAGCCACACGCCAGCGCCTCCATTCCATCCAACTTATTGACGACCCTTTGTGCCCTCACAGTGCAGTCGTGGATTCAGACGCGCACCGCTTGACATGTGCTGTGAGAGGTAGCTGCTGGAATCTTATACAACGTATGCTGGCGCTCGTATTGCGATGACAGGCAGAGTCTATCACGCCTGACAAACACCTCTGCCCTGTCACTGTTTACTTTCCCAATAGGAGAACGAACACCGTCAGCTGGCTAAAGGGAATGGTGCTGTATTACATTTTGCAAGCTGCACTCGAAACTGCTCTCGACTTGTGGTTCCAACTGACAACGACTCAAGAGGAGTTCCGCTGCCATGCATTGTACGGAACAAGATGATCGTATTATTTAGGCGGATTATTCGAGTATCCTCTGCCCATTGGGTGGTTCCGAGTACTAGAAGACACATCTGAAGATGATGCATGACACATGATTGATCCTCTAAGGAAACGGTTTAGAGGGAGTCCCTCCCTCCATTCAGTACGTGAAGACGACTCTGAAGTTTCTGGTGGCGGTAGTAGGATGCAGTTAAAAATAATAAAACACTCTAAAATATAAAAATAAATAAATGAAAAAATACATATACTTATAAATAGATAAATGAATCTGATCAAATAAAACTCTTAGTCCTGTAAGACCCCTTTCCTTCCTTGGCTTTGGGAGAGCAGGAATGGGACACTAAGGCCAGGCCTCGGAAGATGACCCATGGCCTCTTTGCTCTTGATCCTCCTCTTGGGTCACATTTTTTTATAAAAAAAAAGCAAATAAGGCAATGAACTAGAGTACAGATGGCCGCAGGTTCCATTACCACTGGGTATGAATTTTTTTTTTTGCTCCTTGTGTTTTTAACACATTCGTTATCCATTAAAGTTAAGTACGTGTCTGAAATATTCGTTGTTCTTTACATATAAAAGTGCAGTTTCTCAGTAATGAGTATCTTTGATTTCGTGACTTTCATATGTTTAAGAAATGTAAGATGAAATGGTTGTGCATGAAACACTTGCCACAAACAATTTACCATTCCTTTCTTAAAACAATGTGATTTCCGAGTGTGTAGTCAACAGGAATCTAAAAGCATAACTTAAATTACTGCGAATGAAAGTAGCAGGAATCATCTTTATATTCATGTTTGTCACAAGTATTTATGTGCGATGGAATCCTTAACAACAGCAGATAGAGATGACAGAGCCATGCATTAATATTTTTAGACTATACTACCATATATGAAACATTTTGATGCATCAAATGCATGTTATAAACTACAACGAACTCCAGTAGCTGCACTCGCCGCACGCTCTCGAAGAGGCTGTTTTTCAATTTTGTTTTTAAGACGAAAAGCGTTGATGTACCATATATGTAAGCAGACTTCTTCATCATTTGGATCTCTAGGAGCGAGTCACAACCACATTCTACGCATATTCTTATTCTTTGACACTCTCTTAAACTATTTTTCGGGTTCTTAGAGGTATGTTCTGTTTATGCAACTAATTGAAGGCAGTTTGTTTATTGCCATATGCGTTTCACTTCATTTATTTGTGAAGCATCTTCACAAAGAAAAGAAGCTAAAACTGCCTTCAATTACTTGCATAGACATAACAAACCTCCATGAATTCTGAAGCAACTAAAAAACGACAGAAAACAGAAAAAAATGACGAATTTTTCGGGTGTTTATAAAAGAAACATCTATGAAGCTGTATTTGTACAGTGTGGTACTACATACCAGTCCTAACTCATATTTCGAAACGTAAAATCAAAAACAAGACGTTGATGTGAATGAGAATAAAATGACTTAATATGACATTTATGACAGTGTCGAAAACACAGCCAAATATTCTATCGTTATTATGCATTCATGGAAACATGTGGTCAGCAAAATTCGAGCAGTATTAGTTACTCTAAACACACTTTTCGGTATTGCGAATAATAGCGTGAATGTGTAGGCTGCTAGCCGCTTTTTATTGGTGGCGCTGTGGGGGCTGCAGTGCGCATGCGTGAATCTGTGCAGATTGCTTTTGATTGGTTTGCACCAGGAGAACTGACAACAGCGTCTCGGTTCGCTAGGTCCGTATGGCATCGCTTCCGAAATGCTTACAGAATAATGTGGGGCTCTCCTTCGGAAACAATGCTGCTCCTTGCGCTCGCCTATTGATCTGATCGGCAGAGCGGCCAAAAGATATAGAATAGGGTCCCAGGCGAATGCTGCAGCGATAAACGGGTAGAGCGGGTTAAACGCGCTGCTAACTCAGTAAACTTATTCCATGATCACCGGACCTTGATGACGATGTGCTACCTGGGAGGCTGCAGCCGAAACCTTGAGTTATGTAGATCTGACAAGGAGACGAGATTATTTTTTTACTGTTTGTATTTTTTTAATGTAGAAATATATCAGGGCAAGTGGTTTCAAAGACGCGTAATTTGGGGTATTATTCAGCTGCAGAAAATAATGACTGTAAATTTCCTCTTTGTAAGCCATTGTAGAGTAAAAAGATTTAGTGTCCTTACAGCTGCTTTGGTAAATAATGCCTCTTATACCAACGATTTTACGTAACGTTTCTTCGTTTGGAGCCGCATTTCTTGTTAGTATTTTTAAAGGCATTTCTCTGCCTCTCTCTTACATCTAGACCTGCAACTAAACTCTTGAGGTCAAGTATTTTAACACAAACTCTACCCACTCCACTAAATTGACAGCATAGTTGCATCGCACTGAATCAAGAAAAATTGTTCATATATTCACCTATGGTCTAAGGTTGACAACACAGAAGTATAACATATTCGGGCAAAGGGCTGGCTGCCCTCTATAGTAAGAAAAAAGTGAGTCAGGTATTCATCGAGAATTTGACAGGGAGCCATGTAACGTCCATCCAGACCAAATGACGAGAACAGTGACGAAAAACGGGGCTGTAGCATCTTTCACGAGTAATTAAAACGTCCTGGGTTCAAGGTTCGAACCTTCCCACCGTTTAAATTTTGAATAAACATCAGCAATGGCGGCCGAAGACTTCCGGCATGGCAAGTCACCTTCGTTCTGCCAATAGCCCTGTTAAACAGGGTGGAGACGCAGAAAGAAGTTCAAGGCACTTTCTTGCTCTTCGAGTGGGAAACTGCCTCTAAGAGGCGGAAGAATCAGCAATGGTCAATTAGATGAGAATACAGAAGGTACATAGTATTATAGACACATAATTTGTATCCAGAGGATATGTGCCTTGTAATTAAACGAGTGTCATGGTTATCTCTCCACTGGCAAAAGATTCCCGACTAATCTCTCATTAGGATCGCGGGGAGGGTCTCTCAAGGAGAAGTTGATTATGAGAAAATAGTGACTAACCAACGAAAGGATAACATTCTACGAATCTGAGCGTAGAATGTCAGAAGATTGAGCGTGATGGGGAAGCTAGAAAATTTGAAAAGAAAAATGCTAAGCTCAATCCAGGTATAGTGGGGAGTATATAAGCGAAATGTAAAGAAGACAAGGATTTCTGGTCAGATGAGTATAGGGTAATATCAACAGGATTCGTTATGAATAGGAAGATAGGGCAGAAAGGTAGTTACTGTGAACAGCTCAGTGGTAGGGTCTTTCTCATCAGAATCGACAGCAAAACAGCATCGACAACAGTAATTCAGGTTTACATCCCGACGCCGCAAGGGAGAATATGAAGAGATATAGAAAATGTATTTGGATATTGAAAGAGTAATTCGGTATGTAAAGGGAGATGAATATCTTATAAGCATCGGGGATTGGAATAAGTTTAAAGAGAAGGAATAGATGAAAGGGTTGTGGGGAAATATGGGTTTGGTGGTAGGAATGACAGAGGAGAAACAGTAATTGAGCTCTGCATTAAATTTGATCAAGTAATAGCGAATACTCTGTTCAAGAATCACAAGAGCAGAAGATATGCTTTGAAATGGCCCGAAAACACGGGAAGATTCCAGATGAATTACATCATGGTCAGATAGAGGTTCCGAAATCAGTTATTCGATCGTAAGACGTACCCAGGAGGGAAAAAAAAACTCAGATCAAAATTTAGTAATGATGAAGTGTAGGCTGAAGTCGAAGAGACTATTCAGGAAGAATAAATGATTAAAGAAGTTACAGAGGGACTAAGGAATGAAGACACACGGTTAAGTACTCTGAGGCTATAGATACTGCGGTGAGGAATAGCTCAGTAGGCAGATCAGTTGAAGGGGAATGGACATCTCTACAGAGGGGAATCACAAAAGTTGAATAGAAACTCATAGTTACAAGAAAGGTGACTGTGAAGAAACCACGTGTAACTGAAGAAGTACCTCAGCTGACCGACGAAAGGGGGATATACATAAAAGTTCAGGGAAATTCAGGAATAAAGAAATACAGGCCACTTAGCAATGAAATAAACAGGAAGTGCAGGGAGGCTAAATTTGAAAGGCTGCTTGAAGAATTTGAAGAAATCGGAAAGGAAATAATTGGCCGAAGGTATGACTTGGCATTCAGAAAAGTCAACATTAACAGTTTAACAGTGCAATGGTATACGCAGAGGAGATAATGGATAGGCGGGAGAGTACGGTGAAGGCTTCTATGAGGATGAGCACACTGGAGGGGGGAGGGGGGGGCCTTATCTGATGGCGTTATGGAAGAACAAATATGAATCAACTTGGAAGAGATAGGAGATCTACTATTGGAATCAGAATTTAAAACAGAGATAGACCAAGCACGACTGGTATAAGACAGCGATGTAGTCTTTCGCCCCTAGTGTTCAGTTTATGCATCGAAGAGATAATGGCGGTTATAAACGAAAGGTTTAAGAGTGGAATTAAAATTCATTGTAAACGGTATCAGTGATAAGATTCGTTGATGACATTGCAATCTTCAGTAAAGTGAAAAAGGGATACAGACTCTGTTGAATGAAGTGAACAGTCTAATGAATTCAGAATATGAACAAAGCAAATCGAAGAAAGACGAAAGTAATGATAATTAGCAGAAATGAGAACAGCAAGGAACTAAACATCGGAATCGAGGATCACGAAGAAAAGAAGTTAAAGAATTTTGCTACGTAGGCAGCAAAATAACCTTCGAAGGGCGGAACAAGGAGGACATAAATAGGAGACTGGACCGGAAAAAAAGGTCATTCCTGGCCAAGAGAAGTCTACTATTATCAAACATACACCTTAATTCGAGGAAGAAATTTCTGAGAATGTACGTTTGGAGCACTGCACTGTACTGAACTGTAGTGAAACATGGTTCATGTGAAAACCGGAACTGAAGAAAATCGAAGCATTTGAGACGGTGTGCTACAGAATAACGTTGAAAATTGGGTGGACTCATGAGGCGAGGAAAGGAATATGCCGAAAACAGTAGGAAGAAGGAGCGACAGGATGACGGGACATGACTTCGATGGTACAAGAAAGAGCTGTGGAGGTAAAAAGTGCAGAGGAAGGCAGAGATTGGAATACCAGAAAATAATTGAATAAGTAGGTTGCAATTGTTACTCTGAGAGGTAAAGGTTAACAGAGGAGAGTAATTCTTGGCGGGCCACATCAAACCACTCAGAAGACTGTTTGTGCACACGGTGAACTTTAATAAAACCGATAAACGGCAGGGACGGATTCCTGACTGGAAATGGAGTAAAAAAGGTCTTACACTATGTGAGAAAAAGTATCCGGACACCTCCAAAAACAAAGGTTTTTAATATTAAGTTCTTTGTGCTGCCACCTACTGCCAGGTACTCCGTATCAGCAACCTCAGTAGTCATTAGGCATCGTGAGAGAGCAGAAAGGGCGCTCCGCGGAACTCACGGACTTCGAACGTGGTCATGAGATTGGGTGTCACTTGTGGCATACGTCTGTACGTGACATTTCCACGCTCCGTAACATCTCTAGGTCCAATGTTTCCGATGTGATAGTGAAGTGGAAACTTGAAGGGTCACGTACAGACCGACATTATCTGTTGAGTAACAGAGACCGTCGGCTGTTGAAGAGGGTCGTAATGTGTAATAGGCAGACATCTGTCCAGACCATCACACAGTAATTCCAAACTGCGTCAGCATCGACTGCAAGTACTATGACAGATAGGCGAGAAGTGAGAAAACTTGGATTTCATGGTCGAAAGCTGCTCATAAGCCACACAGCACGCTGGTAAATGCCAAACGACTTCTCTCTTGGTGTAAGGAGCGCAAACATTGGACGACTTAACTGTGGAAAAACGTTGTGTGGAGTGACGAATAACGGTACACAACGTGGCAATCCGATGGCAGGGTGTGGGTATGGCGAATGCCCGGTGAACGTCATCTGCCAGCGTGTGTACTGCCAACAGTAAAATTCGGAGGTCGTGGTGTTACGGTGTGTTCGTGTTTTTTAAGAAGGGGGCTTTGCACCCCTTGTTGTTTTGCGTGGCACTATCACAGCACAGGCCTACATTGATGTTTTAAGTGCCTTCTCACTTCCCACAGTTGAAGAGCAATTCGGGGATGGCGATTGCATCTTTCAATACGATCTATCACCTGTTCATAACGCACGGCCTGTGGCGGAGTGGTTACACGACAATAACATCCTTGCAATGTACTGGCCTACACAGAGTCCTGACCTGAATCCTATAGAACACCTTTGGATGTTTTGGAACGCCGACTTCGTGGCAGGCCTCACCGACCGACATCGATACCTCTCCTCAGTACAGCACTCCGTGAAGAATGAGCTGCCATTCCCCAAGAAACCTTCCAGCAGCTGACTGAACGTATGCCTGCGAGAGTGAAGCTGTCGTCAGGGCTAATGGTGGGCCAACACCATATTGAATTCGAGCATTACCGATGGAGGGCGCCACGAACTTTTAAGTCATTTTCAACCAGGTGTCACATAGTGTATGAACAAGTGTCCGGATATGAAATGGTCTGTTGCAAAAACCATCGACAAAATCCTCCCGGAGAGGGAAATCCGCTGCTGATAATCCCTGCAGTCCTTATAGGTGATAGGAATGGTAGCGGTCGTCATACAGGATGAAATGATCGTACTTGGGCCTACACTATGTTGGCGGGCCACTTGCCTGGAGCTCATACTAGGTTTCGTCTCAATATTCTGTAGAACCTGATCCTTTAAAGTGTACGCTCCGTCCGCCGCATCCCTGAACGTTTGTCTGGTTCATGTTGTGTGATGTGGTTGGCGTCCCTGAGGGTATTTGTTCTGGTGTAGCCATATTCTTGGCCGTACACGAACAGTATCTCGGAATGTTCCCGACATGAATACCGGCTATTCTGCTGTTTACAGTACCTTACGTCACTTACACAGCCTGCAGCACACAAGGAAAACACGGCACGTGATCAGAGGAACTGTCATTGTCAGCGCAATCTACCGTGGCAACGATGGATTTCGGGACACATGTTTATAGGACCTCCATTAAGGAATTGGGCATTGTAGATTCGAGGTCAGGTATCAACGTATACAGAATTTATTGTGGGGAATACAGGAATCCGTTGTTGGTCACAGCAGCCGCAGCAAGATGGACGAAGCTGAAGACAAATATTATGTCTATATTGTGTGTGTGTGTGTGTGTCTTTGTAGTAGTATGTAATTGTCCAAGTTATTGGGGATTGACTTTACTTGTAAGGGGGAGCTGCAGAAGAGTTTTTGTGTATGTTCCAGGCGTTACTTATAATGGAATAATGTCTGCGAGCATCGGGGGAGGATTAGAATTCAGTGTGCCGTTGACGACGAGGTCAAGAGAAATGAAGCTTAAACTCGGATGGAGGAAAGAGCGATGTGACAGCCGGCGGTGGATAGGTGAAGGCTTCACTGAGTTCCAAGGTCTTTGTCATACAAGCTTTCGATTAGATAGGTAATTCAGTTAAGTTATGAAGAGTTACTGAAGCGAATCGAGGAGGAAGGAGAGTTGTAGCAAACCTAAGGCAACCGTATCCTCGGAAGCTTTCGATTCCACCTAAGACTTCTGATAAAATGACGAACAACTGAAACTGTCGTACAGGTAAATAAATACACCGTGAGTTAAACGCAATTTTTATGTAGAAATTTGATAAGATGAATCTCCTCTAAGAAAGGAAAACTGTTTGGAAGTATATTGTACTCACCAGAAAGCATGTAAAGCTATGAAGCGCAAGCTAGTGAAAAGCGTAGCATGGCGCACCAAGACGCTAAACCGCTGGAGAAGAAGTCACAATTCTTCGCTGACCCCTTCGATGTTCCTGGCAGCTTGTGTACCACCCTCACGCCGAGACAAGTACAGTAAATAATAACTTTGTACGATAACAATTGGTGCTGAAAAACTGGAAATAATAGGTATTAACTCAAAACGTATAATTATAGGTCCTTTAATTCCTTTAATCACCTAGCTAATATCAGTACTCGTAATAGTGGCAGTTTGTTCTAGATGTTGCACGATCTGTGTCATCTGGTGAAGGAACTTTCCCGCAGCTGCTGAAAGCCTACGGATCTGTTTAGATTGACTATGTATTGTCTATGGTCAAAGAGCACACAGTTCATGAGTACTAGTGGAGCCTCCCACTAGGCAGCTGCATCATACAATCAATTTCTCCACACCCCAGGAAATACGCATGTTCACTAAGAACACTGGTAAAGCCCTTAGTAAATTTCCAGCGTTGTAGCAATGTACATGTTGAAAACTCCTGTATCATGCCGTTTATTGGCCGAATAACTTCCTTATGCTGAATTCTCCTGTCTTATCAAGGTGAAACTGGTAGGTCAAAAATACTCTTTGACCTCTATTAGTATATTTTTCTCATAAATGCCGAATGTGCGAGTTTGTAGGTCAATGTTCAACGTTAGGTTTTTTTCTTTTCCCTTTTTGTCTGTTTTCCGCATTAAACTGAATCTCTTTCGTTTAAATTTGTGGGTGAACAATAAACTTCATCTTGCGCAGTCCTGAAGTTACAACTTTATAAAATATGCTTAGGTAGAGCTATATGTTTGCAACCGCGGAACAATATGGAATAAAAAATAAAACGGTATCATAATAAGGATTAGCCGCCATTTAAGAATTCGAATTTGACTCAAAAATCCCTGCAGTATTTATTGAACAAAGCAGAAAGTAACAATCTAATCGTAATAAACACAGCTTGAGCGCTGCGGGACTGTTGTAACTGGACTGCTGAATCTGCTTGCTGTTTAATCCTCTTATATTGCTGCAGCCGTAACCGAACCGAATGGCACGTTTCGTTTGAATTATCTGCTACTATTATTCGAATTTGCTAACGGTTTAAAATGTTTATAGTTCGTGTTCAGTTATATTTGCAGACACAGGTCTGTAATGACAAAGGAAAAGAGTGAATTGATTAATGTTTACACATTAGTTACGAGAGTTTCAATTTCTGTCGTGTTTTAGATTTACTCCAAATAATCAGTTCTAGACATGCTACACAAAGACTGCCGTGGTGATGTATTCAGAGAATTCAAATTCTATCCTTCATAAATTAGAAAACACAATAAATAACATACGAGCGTAGGACCACAAACACGAATCATATAAGCAATAAAATATATGTGTTAATAACACATATGACCTACAGAATACCGCAGAAACAAAGAGCCTGCCATCATATAACATCGCTGACTCAACTGCCAATACAGCTGCCAAGTAACGTCATTATAAAATAAACTTTCATAATTCGACGGCTTCAGAAATAATTACTCCAGCCGAAGTATAACGCCTACTATAACTCCTCTAACAGCAAAAGAGCAAACTTACACAGTAGCGACAACAACTAAGACAAAGGTATCATACAGATATGAAGACTACCTGACGTGTAAACTCCTAACCGCAGACATACTGTACCCAACGTAACTCATAGCATGTGAGTCGTGAGATGACTGCACGCATCACACAACCGCATTAATGTGCTGCAGAGACACCTGGCCGGCCGGTGTGGCCGAGCGGTTCTAGGCGCTTCAGTCTGGAACCGCGCGACCGCTACGGTCGCAGGTTCGAATCCTGCCTCGGGCATGGATGTGTGTGATGTCCGTAGGTTAGTTAGGTTTAAATAGTTCTAAGTTCTAGGGGACTGGTGACCTCAGATGTTAAGTCCCATAGTGGTCAGAGTCATTTCAACCATTTTGAACTACCTGACGTACATAGCAAAGCAGTACGTGAAATTATCTTCTTCAAAACTGGAAATACTGTACCAAACTATGCATTTACACAGATGATCTAAAGATGGCAATCACGTCGAAATAGGCATTCTGTAATAATATAATCGAACACAGTAGCGCCTTGGTCTCATAGAATAATGTGTAAAATATTTTGTACCTCATGGAGGGAAATAACACACACATAAAAAAGGAACGCTTTGACTAACGTGAAACTCTTTCACTCTTAGTCTCGTAGAGGCTATTCTGAGTGTAAACGCAACTAATTCAAACAGAGAACCAGACAGGAAATTGAAGCCCTTGTCGTGGCCGTGCGGTTAAAGGCGCTGCAGTCTGGAACCGCAAGACCGCTACGGTCGCAGGTTCGAATCCTGCCTCGGGCATGGATGTTTGTGATGTCCTTAGGTTAGTTAGGCTTAACTAGTTCTAAGTTCTAGGGGACTAATGACCTCAGCAGTTGAGTCCCATAGTGCTCAGAGCCATTTGAGCCATTTGAAGCCCTTGTCATTCCTAGTACACTACCAACGAAATCATGCAGAATACCTCACGGGTCACTACTCAAAGCATCAGTTCAGCAGTACCTGCTCTCCATTCCTTTCAAACCTCAGAGTTTCTCAGAAAATGCTGTGGGACACCTTTTATCTCTGTGTAGAATACCGAGATTTCGGTGGAGTCACATTCTCCATTGTATCAGATCTTGTTCGAGTGACAGAATTATGCAGCTCCATTGCAAATAGAGGAGGATGTGAAACGTCCCCTTAGAAAAATTATTAAATTACTGTGCTGGTAAATCTCTTACATTATTTGATTTTGAAACAGCTGAGCAAAACTGAACGTACTCAGACATTTAGCTCTTTACCTATTCTGATCACCACTAAACTGACACACAATATTTTTTAGCGCAACGCAATCTGACTTTCAATAATCCCTACAAAAGAATTGCCCTGACTAACATTAACCTATACCTTTCACAAATCACTTACCTCACAAAAAATCTTCGTTACTCGAACTACTGCAATACAGCGAGCGCCACTACTGCCAGCTAAATAAAAGATTCAAACTACTGAAGGCACTAACTACTGATAGACATAGTTAGCAAATGAAAGATTTTGAGCCGGCCGCGGTGGTCTAGCGGTTCTGGCGCTGCAGTCCGGAACCGCGGGACTGCTACGGTCGCAGGTTCGAATCCTGCCTCGGGCATGGGTGTGTGTGATGTCCTTAGGTTAGTTAGGTTTAAGTAGTTCTAAGTTCTAGGGGACTTATGACCTAAGATGTTGAGTCCCATAGTGCTCAGAGCCATTTGAACCATTTTTGAAAGATTTTGATAGAGAACAAACAATGTATTTACCTTAATAGTGTTCAAACGTCATAATATATATAGCAGTTCATGAAATCCATTCTTACAAATGTACTGTTTCTGATGGACACACGTCCAGATCATCCGCTCTCAAAAATACGCCATCTCACTTCCCCACATCCACCACCGCTGGCGGCTCGCCTCCAACTGCGCAGCGCTACGCGCTTTTAACAGCCAACAGCCCAACACTACAATAGCGAATATTACAACAATGCCACCCAGCCACAGACTGCACACAGCACAGCCAGTGATTTTCATACAGAGCGCTACGTGGCGTTACCAATAAAAAAACCTAAACACCCTACTTACAGATGGAGAGGCAAATCAAATGTTCAAATGTGTGCGAATACCTAAGGCAACAAACTGTTTAGGTCATCGGTCCCTAGAATTACACACTACTTAAACTAACTTAAACTAATCTGTGCTAAGAACAACACACACACCCATGCCCGAGGGAGGACTCGAACCTCCGGCAGGAGGGGCCGCGCAGATGGAGAGGCACAAGTTACAGCACCGAATCGGTTCATGACGCTTATCAGGGTGACTGAGTTGGTTGGCTGTTAGAGGCAGATGAAGGAAAGCTGCGGATATGTCAGTAGAGACAGAGAAGAAGCAAGAATTGGATAAAGTGGGCCAAGAAATCAAAAGTGGTCTTTTCAAAGGAACCAGCCCGACACCTGGCTTTCGAAACTGCGAAAACGTGACAGTGATTTGAACCACACTCCGCCAGAAGGAAAGTAATGCCTTAACCACTGCGCTCGCAACCGGAAGAGCCCGGTGTCCCCAGGCGATTCAAAGAGTTGCCAGTAAACTGACCCGATTATTACTTGCGTAGGAATTTCCTCACGCCACGCCAGCGAACTTTCAAGAACTAAATGAAAATCTACTGGAGTTTAACCTCTTTTTCAGACTGATACCATCTGATTAGAAACACGACATCTACCGTTCAGTGATGGGAAAGTAAATCGACAGTGGGCTTAGCATCTGCATTGAGTGCTTTAACGAAACCATAAAAAACCGGACTCAAAATTGTTGCACGGAAAATTGATACCACGTTTCCCATATACTTAGTAAAAGGGCACCATCGTAATCATTATTTCATCTTGCTCAAAGGAAGAACAGAAACTATTTCCGACGAGCTTGTTTCTGCTCTATCTGTAATTGCGTCTCACAAATCCTGCTACAATCATTGCCTGAAGTTTGAAGTCAGCAGAAGAACGCCATTTGTTTAAACTAATGAGTAATTAACCTTTCACACTCCCATTCACATATTCGTAACGTGCGGTTTACGTCGATTTTACTGTTCTTTAGCGTATGCTAGTTCACCAGTGCCCACTGCTACATATTTGTACAAGCCACACAGCGCATGATATGAGTAATAATATTTGGTACTATGATAGAAATATTGTTTCTCTTGCTGTGTTTGCAACTTTTTAGGTGTACTAGAGCAGAAGTTGGCCATCACCATGTCATGCAAGTTATGTGAGATTCTTTGTTTATGTAGATAATACGTTTTTAATCAGTGTACGTTAAACATTTTCTCTGTAAGTAAGAACTAATGGAAAAAATTAATTCACTTCTTTTGGTTCCGTGTTTTGAAATATACATTACATGTAAAAATAAACCCATATTAGATATATGCAAAAGAGGACATTAAACGTTTTGTTCAGAAATATTCGTGTGTGAGGTATAGGTATTTTCTTCCCCTTACAGTTATGCTTAGGAAGATTCGTTACTGACAGGTTTAGGTATTTTCTTCTACTTTGTATTAACGATCGATGGGATTCTTGAGGTTCTACCACACGCATCTCGTGGTCGTGCGGTAGCGTTCTCGCTTCCCACGCCCGGGTTCCCGGGTTCGATTGCCGGCGGGGTCAGGGATTTTCTCTGCCTCGTGATGGCTGAGTGTTGTGTACTATCCTTAGGTTAGTTAGGTTTAAGTAGTTCTAAGTTCTAGGGGACTTATGACAACAGCAGTTGAGTCCCATAGTGCTCAGAGCCATTTGAACCATTTTTTTTTTTTAGGTTCTACATAATCCCATTGAAAGCGATTTCTCTAAATTCGACGATGATGACACAGAAATCCCGACAAATGTTAGTAATGTTCACGACGGCGCAGTGACTTCCTCTACTGCAAAGATGTTTCTAGATTCAGCTGTTTTTCGTTCAGTAAATCCAGAGGATGTACTGCGAGGTACAGATTTGTCATGGATAGGCGGTGCAAGGTTCTATCTGAAAAACATATTTCCATCAGAGAGTTTCAGGCTGACCTTGCAGGTGTATTGGCATCTTTTGGACAAGGAAAATACAAGAGGGACGTCCAAGAACTCAGATGTCCAAAAACTTCAACAAACGTACTACTACAGTAAATCCAGTATAAGAATGTCGAAAGGAAAAAAATACGTCTTCTCAGTGCGATTAGACAAGAGGAAGGTGCAAAATTTGCAAGATACAGAATACAATTGTTTAGCTTCAAATATACAATCTTTTTCTCTTCTTCAATAAAGACAGAAGCTGCTTCAGAAGATTAACCTACTAAAAGAAATGTATGTAAATAAGTGTATAGTTACATTACTGAATGTGCTTCTGTAATAAACCGATTCAGAAAGCAGGAAATTGAGTAATGATTTACCTTACCCATGCCGATACTGTTAACTTGAATCTCAATGTTATAAATGCGTAACACACTCTAGAAACCAACTTAATCTAAAAACAAATTGCAATGCATCAGTAGGACTCGCGCTCTGTGACTTGGGCGCAAACGTATTCATGTGTACAGATTCTTCATCGACTGATGACCATCGATGTTAAGTCCCATAGTGCTCAGAGCCATTTTTGATACTTCATCCATCCCAGGAATCAAGAATCTAGGTGAATTTTGCTGTTATCTATATTGACACTTGCAAGATATCGGTCTCAGGAATTTCAGGACTTTCGAGAATGTTTTAATTTTAAGTTAAATTATATGCGCAAAGCTGTCTCATAAATCAGTTTACTATTAAGGAAAAACTTATCAAAATCTCTACAGTAGTTCCTGAGACTAGCCTGGGCCTACAAGAAGAAACGAGTGGGAGACTTCAGTTTATGAATCTAGAGAGATGATACAATAAAATATTTTTCATTTACTTACTTAAAAATAACTGCAACTTATATTTTATGTCTGTATGCAGTAATATTTTTCAACTATATTTCTGACGTACGATAAATGCGACCCAAGTTCTAATGGTAAAAAGATTGTTTTATATAATGCAAATACAATTTCATAATTTTTAGATTTTTTTCCTTTACTCATACTTTCAAACCCTACTTCGTGTCAAATTTCGTGATTCTAGGTCAACTGGAAGTGCCCCATATGTTTTAGCGCGTGAGTTTGCAAATATCAAAATATCTGACATACATGACAGTATATTTTTAATGCACTGCCTTAGAAGCTTTAATATTGTACACCACTAGGAGATGGCTCTGAGCACTATGGGACTTAACATCTGTGGTCATCAGTCCCCTAGAACTTAGAACTACTTAAACCTAACTAACCTAAGGACATCACACACATCTATGCCTGAGGCAGGATTCGAACCTGCGACCGTAGCCACTAGGAGATAGACCACAGTACGTGGCAAATTTGAACTTCATACACTCACCCGCTCCTGAGAACAAGAGGTTTTAACAGACAGATGGACGGACAGTCGGTTAACGAATGAAAAAAAAAAATGTTGTGATATATTTACAAAACTAACAGTTTTAGAACTTTTTTTCCTTTACTTGCATTGTAAACCCTTCTTTGTGCCAAATTTCGTTATTCTAGATCAAAGGGAAGTGCCGTAAAGGTTTTGATGAGTGAGTTTGCGAGTATCGAAATAGTATGTGACCTAAATAGCAGTATCTCTTAATTGCATTGACTCAGAAGCTTACAGTTTTGTCACCAGCAAGGGACTGTGAGACATACATTTCAACTTGATACGCCTACCCGTTCCTGAGAAAAAGACATCTTTAACAGTCGGACAGGCAGACAGACAGACAGAGACAAACACAGACGGTCAACGAAGTGATACTTCACTGAAGCGCCAAAGAAACTGGTATAGGCATGCGTATTCAAATACAGGGATACGTAAACAGACAGAATATGGTGATGCGGTCGGCAACGCCTGTATAAGACAACAAGGTTCTGGTGCAGTTGTTAGATCGGCTACTGTTCTACAACGGCAAAAAATGGTTCAAATGGCTCTGAGCACTATGGGATTTAACTTCTGAGGTAATCAGTCCCCTAGAACTTAAAACTACTTAAACCTAACTAACCTACGGACATCACACACATCCGTAGCGGTCGCGCGGTTCGAGACTGTAGCGCCTAGTACCGCTTGGCTACAATGGGAGATTATCAAGATTTAAGCCAGTCAGAACGTGATGTTATAGTTGGCGCACGAGCGGTAGGACGCAGCATCTGCGAGGTAGCGACGAAGTACACACCGCTACTGCCACCCGCGGAAGGAGAGGATAACACCATAATAGGGATAAACTCGGTAGACTAAAGAGAGAATCGCAAAAAAGGTTTAATCCAGCGCATGGCATGAGCCCGCCACGGCTCATGGGTACTATACTAGACTGCTTCCATTTTCATGCTTAGAACGTCTAGTAACGATGTCCCTTTGTTGTTTAACGAATGTGTCATCTCAACACTAATTTCCACTCCTGTACTACAAACAGGTTACTGTACCAAAAGCTTAAACAGCCATAATTTGTTTCTAGTCACAAAATCCGTAATGGCGGTTGAGAAAGAGAAACCTGCCTACATGTGTGTCTGCAGAGCTTTCTCCTAGATGTGAGAAGACTCTAAAATTGATTTTTTTTAATGAATCGATGTATATGATAACGCGCCACGCACCAAGAACCAAGTATTACAAGTGAAACGTGGTAATGTGCTGTGCACGAATGACCACGCTTCAGATAAGCAATAGTGTTAAGCCTTTTAATTAAGCGAATGCCGATTAGAATGCAGCAGGATGGCAGACGGCCAGAGCGGAGGTAGCGTGCTGAAGGGTTACAATAAGAGCCGAGTCGGGCACGATCGGCCAGTGCGGTGACTTGCAAGAACGCGAAGGGGAAAGGGCACAGAAAAGCTAGGGGTAGTTTAGAAATACGACGCAGCATCCACAGGCGGGTACCCCTTGGGGATGGAGAAGGTGGACTGGTCTGACCAGAGACTGCCGAAGGGTAAAAAACTAGTTCGTTTGAAAAAAACTTTAAATTACAGCAGAGGGCTAGAGTAAAATTTGCAGAAGAGTGAAAATCAAAAGTGTATTTGCGCAGAAAGCAACAGGGAAAGTATAAAGTAAAATGTGTCTGTTTGAAAGGCAGAGACGGTGGCTGACGTCACAAGCGGTTCGCCATTGTTGAGGACTAGCGGTTAGAACGGGCTACGGATGGCTGGCAGTTGAGCTCCTGCATGATTACCAACTAGGCTTCGCTTGGTGGCTAAATCTGCATAAGACCGTGACAAAGTAAAGTTCATTAAAGTTAACGTAGGTGGTGAAGTTATTTTGACTGTGAATGATTGTTTATCTTAATGTGTGACAATTACTGAGGTACAGATGCAAATAGATAATTGAGCAAAGCTTGGTGCAGGCAACAACACGACAGTCATTGAACACGGTAAGTCAGCTGCTGCGCTCGCTGTTGCAATTCTGTTCTTGTCCTCTGCCAATGGTAATTAGAACCATCTGGTTATGATCATGCTTATTTTTATGTGGAGCGTCAAGTGTAAGTAAAGACAGAGTTCTGTGGCATCCGTCTTTGTGCACTAAAAGACCCGCGTTGCAGCTGAGAGATTTGTGTTAATACGATCACAATTGGGATTAGCCTAATTGAGACGACAACAAAATGCAATCGTTAGAGGTCTAAAACCCACTTAGAGGGGTATATCCGTCCTATCTGGCTCGATTCTAGCGTGCAAACTACTCTTTTGCAACATGTTTGTAATAAATGGTGTCAGAGGATTTTGAAGCTAATATAATTGCTTTTATCAGAGGTGCGTTGCATTATTTAGTAGCACCAGAATTCCTCTACAGACCCTTAGTTCTACGAGTTTACGAAGTCCAGAATCCACAGGGTGCCGAATAACGTACGAGTGGCTGAACTGCAGGTAAGGGCAGGTACGACTACAGGTCGGGGAAGTGCGGAGGCTGGCTACGCTGCCACCGCGCAGGGCAGTCACAAAGACGACCTGCCACGCACCCCTGTAAATCTACCACTTACCGTACCAGACAGTCCAAGGGGTCCAAAACGTTGTAAGTTAGGGTTTTTCATTCCGCAGAGGGGATGTTTCAAAGTAGTACATCGGCCAAGGGAATGTTACACACACATAACTTTTTGTATGCACAGTGAGGCCCACGGGAAATAGTAAATTTTCAAGGTATAGATGTGCTCGTGGCATCTACCGCACTTAATCATAGTATGCCATTCAGTTCAGTATGGAACGTTGGCCAGTGCCAGTGCGTAGTGTGTTAGTGGATGAGCTCTGCCGTGTGAAAAGCGTTGCGGCTGCCCAATGCGCCATGCACAGTGAAACGGACTAGCATTCCGTTTTCCAGACGAAAGGACAATATCCATGACGATAAAACATTGGCGTCAGACATGTTACGTAACCATTGCGAAGCACAAGGGACCTGAAATGACATTCAGAACGCCGGAAAATATCAGATAAGTTCCTGTAGCTCTTAAACGAAGCCCACAGTGATATGTCCATCGCTGTTCCAGAACACTGCAAATCCCGCGCACGTCTTTGCAGAAGATTATGAGACAGTGAGGAGGGGCAATTTCTGCACAACATTACAAAACAGAACTAACGGCCGCGCGGGATTTGTCGAGCGATCTAGCCGCTGCAGTCATGGACCGTGCGGCTGGTCCCGGCGGAGGTTCGAGTCCTCCCTCGGGCATGGGTGCGTGTGTTTGTCCTTAGGATAATTTAGGGTAAGTAGTGTGTAAGGTCAGGGACTGATGACCTTAGCAGTTAAGTCCCATAAGATTTCATACACATTTGAACATTTTCAGAACTAACGGCGATGACACACTTCAAACGAATATTTTGATGTCTGAAGAAACAAACTTTCATCTGAATGGGCTTGTCAATAAACGAAACGTCCTATGTTTTTCGTACTCAATGCATGGCTAGCGAGGTCATTTGACTTTTCTGCCCACGACTTTTATTCTGTGGGATCACATCAGGAGAAGTGTTCTGTTGTTTACGGTGGTTGTATGCTACTGATGAATTGAAAGCCGCAGTGCGGAAAGAGATAGGGACGGTTTCTCCGAAATTGAGAATGTAATGAGGAACGTCTTCAGCAATGCATCAGTTCAGTACGGAACGTTGGCCAGTGCCAGTGTGACTTAGTCATTAGCAAATTAACTTGTGGTTGTCTTTTCAGTGGTGACAATGTGTGCAGAATATTTAGATAAAAGTTATAATGAAGTAAATGTGCTCCAGGCCCCGCAATAAACAAAAGGAAATGTACTATTTTCCGTGGGCCACCCAGAAAGAAAATAGTCTCCACTGGCGAATGGCTTTCGCATTGGTATTTACGCCTGGATGGCCTGTCTGGTGTAGTTCGGAGGGACACAGGCCTCATATTTTTAAATGCCTATGGTATATAAATATATACGATTATATACGGGCAAAGGAGAAAGGGTTTTTAGCAAATATCTCTAAAAGCTCCTGGCCGATTTACCGTCAGAGGTGGCGTAGTGTTAACACATTGGACTAGCTTTCGGGAGAAGAACGGATCAAATTCGCATCCAGCCATCCAGATTTAGGTTTTCCGTGATTTCCCTAAATCGCTCCAGGCAAATGCCGGGATGGTTCCTTCGAAAGGACAGCCCCGATTTCGTTCCCTATCCTTGACACAATCCAAGCTTATGATCCGCTTCTAATGATCTCGATGTCGACAGTATGTTAAACCCATTCTATCTTCCTTCCTTCTTCATCGATTTACTTCAGATATTAGCACAATACTCTATTAAACATTGAGACGTATGTGGGCTATATCTTTTTAATCAAAAATGTACAAGTTTTCCATTAAAAGAAACGGCGAGAAAGAAAATGCTGTGCTGTTCGGTTTGGTTTTCTTTCTCGCAGTCGCTTTTAACAGGAAATACGCAAGTTGTGTTTATCCATTATTCGCTTATGACTTGTTCTATTACGAATCCGTATCGTCCTAAACTTTGAAATCCTATCCGTTTGCAGATTAAAACTGTGTGAAATACTGTAACTGAAGCTGCTATCCTCACAGAACCATAAGCAGTAGACGTCTCATACTCCATATCTCCGTATATCAAAGATCCCAGTCGATTTACTCATTCATTTTAAGTGACTTCTGTGGCCAGTCAAGGGAGAAGAGGAGGGTATTGACAGAGATGGTTCAAATGGTTCAAATGGCTCTGAGCACTATGGGACTTAAGTTCTAAGGTCATTAGTCCCCTAGAACTTGGAACTACTTAAACCTAACTAACCTAAGGACATCACACACATCATCGCCTGAGGCAGGATTTGAACCTGCGAACCGAGCGAGGTGGCGCAGTGGTTAGACACTGGACTCGCATTCGGGAGGACGACGGTTCAATCCCGCGTCCGGCCATCCTGATTTAGATTTTCCGTGATATCCCTAAATCACTCCAGGCAAATGCCGGGATGGTTCCTCTAAAAGGGCACGGCCGACTTCCTTCCCCGTCCTTCCCTAATCCGATGAGACCGATGACCACGCTGTCTGGTCTCCTTCCCCAAAACCAACCAACCAACCAACCCCGAACCTGCGACCGTAGCGGTCGCGCAGTTCCAGACTATAGCGCCTAGAATCGCTCCGCCACCCCGGCCGCCTCAGAGATGGGGGGGGGGGGGGATGAGCATAGAGAGGGTGAAAGAAGAGATGGAGAGGGAGAGAGAGAGAAAGAGAGAGAGAGGTGGAGGATGTGGAGAGAGGTAGAGGGGAGGAGAAGATGGACAGAGAAAGGGGGGAGGAGAAGATGGACGAAGAGAGGAGGAGAAGGAGGAGGAGGAGATGAACCGAGAGAGAAGCGAGAAGGAGATTAGGGCGAATGGCCTATTCCCGTACCTATTTAGCAGTTGCCAAGCGTTGCCGCAGTAGCTAGTAAATTATGTACACAAACGTTTCTGGTGTTAGTGGAAACCGTATCAAAATTTCTGCAGCAGTTTCTGAGATTATACTTCACACACACAGCCAGAAAGCTGCGGCGAGGCTTACGTATTACTAAGTATAAATTTCCATTGTGAAGTATAACAACTAATAGAAGCTGTTTCAACGTTCTGGATACTGAATAGCGTCTGCAACTTTAATTTCTGTACGAGAACTAGTGATACAATTATATATATATATATATATATATATATATATATATATATATATATATATATATATATATATATATAGATGAGACGCGCATGCTGTAGCGCTTTTTGTTTTAGCTACTACGCTACTCACGTTATACGGACTGGAGATCAATACGCCACATCCGTCTCTTTGTGAGTAGTCAGTCGCTACGCGTACTATAAATAGAGGCAGCATCCAAAAGATAATAGTGGTAGCTAAGGTGCTCGTTAACAACCAACACAAGATCTTTGGCTTCAGCTCAGCAGAGCGTAATTGAACATGGCGTACCGTGACAAGAAAGTGAGTTTTGCGGCAGTGACGTTGCAGCGTTCTAGAATCCTGCAAGGCGAAACATTAGTCGCCCGGTAATAGTTTCCTCTTAAGGAAAAGGAGAGCTGTGTAACAGTGAGAATGATAAATAACAGGTGCGCTTAAGCGTGACTGTTTGATCGGTCAGTGTGGCGTATTCTATAGGCCGTATTTAGGGAGGGATTAAATACAGGAGGGTAGAGTCGGTGGTGTAGCGGGCCCTGGTCGATACGTCGAAGCTCAAAGCGGGCCAGCTAGCCGCCGGCTACGGCGGCCTTTGTTGTAATGGCTAGGCGGAATTAATTGCAGCGACGTTTAGAAGGCGGGGGCGGCTGCACGCAGCCCAATTGCTTATGGGGAGGCGCCGAGGGCTGGAAACACAGACACCGCGCTGGGCACGCCAAGCTGTGGCCGCGGCCTTTCCCCGCCCAAATTGGATTTTTGCTATCCTATACAGTGGGTATAGCCATCAAATTGTCGTGCTGCATCAAGAAAACGAATCTGTATATAGCATTTGTATCACTGTCAAAGTATGTAGCAACAACAAACTATTAAGTATTTTTACTTACTTGCAATATAATTTTATTAGAGCCTATACAGAGTGTCCCAAATCTTTTGGGTCAAATTGAAATAAGTGATAGTGGGTCCACAAGCGATTACCTTGAAATAGGGAACCAATGGCCAGAAATGCTCATTTACGGTATTGTGTTACGGACATACACTGTGTACATGTCATAACAACATCGTAAGAGGCGGCATGGCACTATCTCACTTTAACAACATTGTCAGTCAGACTAAACTGAAGCCTAGTTTACACGACGACACTAGGTTGCTGGCAACTGCGCTACCCGCCACTGCACATGCGCGCCGCGCATTTACGCAACTCGTTAGTGAAACTAAACACTTCTGGCGTGTTCCAACTTCGGCGACACTAGTTGCATGAGTTTTGAAGTTATGTGTGTTCGTAGAGTGTTAACAAACTGAAATATGCAGCGAGGAATGCCGAATGATGTTCGCTTTTTAGATATCTATGCTTTGCATAGGTGTTTGTGGGACTTCAGTGATGCTGAAGCAATATATTGCTGCTCCTGAGACCTTCACGTGCGATCAGAACACAGATAGTTTGACAATATCTGAGCAGCAGGGCAAAATTTATTGAATTAGAAGCACATACACAACTGAATTAAGAAAAATAGAAGCAAATGTAATTCTAGCTGTGGAAATGCTCTCGTCTACAAAACTAAAATCCCATGGTTCGATTTGGCCGTTTTTTTTTTTTTTTTTTTTTTTTTAGGGAATATTGTTGATAGGAGGGAAGGCTACACAAATCAAGAAGCTGCATTCTTTACTCAATATTCATCTATGTAAAGCGTCGCTGCAGTGCTCCCCATTCATATATGTCTGAATTTTGAAATATTGCCTCTGTACAGATCTATCTTCAAGAGAGTATTTGCAAACCATTATCTTCTTAATGCGGCCTGCTTCGGATAACTACTGCTGTTAATGTTAATAATTATTACTGTTAATAATTATTGGTGTTAATGAAAAATCGTCATCACCAATTAAATCCGCATCTTTTAGCATGCCGAGTGTTCTCGATTGTAGTGCACGCAATGTGATATGTAATTTCAGTTCCGGCGCGTTGCTTCATGCATTACAATATGTTTATTCCTTATCGCATAATTAACTCTATTTAGAAGAAACGTGGACAGTTCTGGTGACACTCGAAGATAATTATAAAAAATTCTTGGGTCTTTCATTACAATTCATTTCACCAAGGATGCTGAGCAACCGAGCTGACGTCTTTTCTTCATCCAGTCACGAATCGAAACAAGTTTCTTATTTATTTTTATTTTTGCAGCGATTCCACGCAACAAGCATTAACTCCATCACAACTTGTGCAACGTGCAGCTGCCAAAACTTTCACTCCAGACACCACTCAGACACCCACAAAACGACGAAACTGTATATTGGTTTCGCCGTGTCTACAGTCAAATATGAAACCATTTGCGTGCAACTCGTTCCACGCAACGAGTGGCGCAACCCAATGTCATCATGTAAACTAGTATTAACATTCATATTTTAGGGCGTGATCTCTGTGTTCCCGGGTACTAAATTTGCTACTGAGTAATAACTTTTCCTACATGAGGAAATTGTGGGAAGAGCGTTTCTGTAACTGCATGTGTAACCTGTAGAGAGCTCGTACCCATGGGGCTGTAGCAGAGCCAACCGAGGTCAGTGACAGTGGTGAACTGAGTGCCATAAATGCTGAGCACATTGACCTGACCATGCGAGTGATTCCGGGGAACAGTGTTCAGTGGTTCTTACCTGCAGAGGAACTTTTGGCTGAAGCACTCCTCTTCTTCCAGATAGAAAGAAACAGGTTCACAAAACATTTTACGTGGGCCTGGCGCTACTCTGTCACAGAAAATGGCCAGACGGCTGAAAGTGGGTGGAGCAAGTCATTTAAGAGGAAGTGCTGTAACCTGAGCTTTTGTGGAAACGTGGGAAGGTCATAAAATTCCATGCATTCTCGTGTTAGAAGGTGGGATGATACGAACAGAGCAACTGGCGCAGGTGTCTTCTGAAGGTAGGCCTATAACCCCTCCTGATGTCAGGATGTCACCAGGTTCTTTTAGTATGAGCATACTTGTACAGTTATGTCATTAAGGTATTGTTAAGAATCATTTGTTTCCAATTCATTTATGTAGTCATTTCGTGTATTTTTTGTTATTTGTTTGCGCTTACACTTTTGGGATGATTTATTGTTATAACTAGTAGGTACGATCCCTCCTGTGACATCAGTTCAACTAATTAGGCATTTGTAGTTTTCTGTACAGCATTTGCACTTTGATAATTTACTGCAAATTTGAGACATACTGGTGTCTTCTCATGTTTCACAGATAGAAAATTATTTGATGGAGAGAAATGTGCCGATTTCACAACAAAAATCTCTTGGGTTTATGATGAAACTGACTAGTTTAACACTTGAGGATTGCTATATTAGTAGCTTGTCACACCACAGCAGAAGTATGTGTTGTCACAGCGTGAAAATTACATTTTTGGTTCAGAAATAATTGCACAAGTCCAGGGGACACAATTCTTGGAATGTGATAATGGTTTTGTTTCTTCCGTTGATGCTACGTCTATTTCCCGTGAGGCGAATGCACAGTTTGTTCCACCATTCGTAGAGATGAGACGATAATGGTGCCACAGGAGACAGTGGTTCTTGACGAGCTTTTAATCACGCCATCGATACTGATGGGGTGTATTGAGAGATGGACATAGGTTGTCCATGAGAGAGGTGTGTTAACGTTCGAGTACGCTTTTTTTTCATTTTATTTTCACTGCGGTTCAATTAGGGTTATCGTCAGTGGTGAGATGTCTCCTCGTTAGTGATTTGCCGGTCTGGCTATGCTTATGGATAATCGTCTATGGTGCGACATTTTTTGGCTGGTGGTACTTTTTCGACTGTGGTTATCGCGATGTTATTTGCCTTTTAGTATTTCGATTGGGGACGCCAACGCCAGAAGCGCGTCATCGGCGAAGTTTTGTATTACAAAATGATTCCAGGAGGTATGGGGCATCAGCAGAGGATCCTCACCTGCAACCAGTAGGCAGAGGATGCTCGCCCCTGAGTTCATGCGACCACCTGGAGCCGCCACTGTTTGACACAAGAGTCTCGAGGGAGCGAACCTGAAGGCAACGCCACTGGCGACGAAAACGTTGGGACTACAGCTCGCCGAACCAAGTAACTGACGTCTCCAGACACTTTCCACAACACTGACAATTGCTGCTGGAGAACTGTATTCAACAAGAGTGACCCATAGCTGCCAGATCCAACCTTTTACACACCTCATGCGTGTATTGCTGTGTTTATTTGTGTGGAATCCCTTAAGACGCAAGAGAAGCGAGCAGAAGAAGACTTAAAATATGTTTGTGTTTTCTATTCTTATTTTTGTGTGCTTGCTGTATTTATTTCATTAGGTTAAATGCAATTTTTCACTTTTCTTTCTTACTATATTTGTCACGAGCGACAACACCATTATCAGATGTGTACCAGGGTGCAAGGTCACTCTCATCTAAAATTTAAGATTGACAAATACACTAATATTCAAAACATTTTTTGAAACTGACTCATGTTTTTATTTTGTCTTTGTCATTTGTGTAAGATCTCACTGTGTTTCACTTATGATTTAAATGTTGTTTATTTCGTGTTAACACTATTTAAAACTTTGTAATAAAGGAACAGAAACACACCTTACAACGAAATAAGGTTAACAGATGATACACTTAACTTTCATAAATTTGCTGAATGCTTGGACAGAATTTATCATGTTATTTGTCTCTATGGAAGATTGAATCACTGTGAATGCTTGGGCAGAGGTAATGAAATCTCTGAGGCAGAGAATGCTCAGTGCTAAACGATATTCTGTTGTGCTTATGGAAACCAGTCATCTCTGACCTCAGGTCTTCTGTGTGAATGGGTTAGTTAAATGTCTGCATGACCTTTTATCCGTTCAATCAGTGTACTTAGTGACAGGGACGTATGTCAAAGACCGGAGGGCTCACAGGGAACGATTCTAGTACCTGGAAAATCACAAATTTTTAGTAGACATGCAACAAGGAGTGTGGGTATGACCCCTGGTTGAATGAGGTCAATACATTGTGTGATATTATTTGGTTGGCACGCCATTCTTAAAGACCCAGTTAAAGTGTCATAATTTCTTCCGCTCCATGGTACACTTTATTGAATTGCGACACTCTCCATGCAGGAATTATTGGGTATCACGGAGGTTTTGAGAGGTGGCACGCCACTCTCTCACTTGAACAACATTGTTAGTCAGGTTAACATTCATATTTTACGGCACGATCTCAGTGTTTGTGCATGCTACATTTGTTATGTGTGGTTAATGATTTTTTTTACATGCGGAAATTATGGACAGAATGTTCTTGTACCAGTATGTGTAACCAGTAGAGAGCTTGAACCTGAGCGGCCGTAGCAGAGCCGACCGACGACAGGGAGAGAGATGAATTGGGGGCCATGCGAGTGATTCTGGAAAAGAGTGTCCAGTGGTTCCTACCTCCAGAGGGACTTACGGCTGAAGCACTCTACTCCTTCCGCTTAGGGCTGGGTTGAAGGACGCCAGTTCACAAGACATTTTACCTTGGCCAGGCGCCAGTCCATGATGGAAGATGATGGCCGGATAGCTGAATGTGGGTGGAGGAAGCCATTTAAGAAAGACTGCTGTAAACTGAGTTTTCGTCCAAATGATTGGAAAGTCATAAAACTCCATGCATTCTCATGTTAGAAGCTGAGATGATACGGACAGAGCGGCTGGCTTAGGTGTCTAGTGGAGGTAGGACTGTAACCTCCCCCCCCTCCCTCTCCCCCCCCCCTCCCCCCTCTGACGCCAGGAAGTCGCCAGGCAAATTTCACGTGTACCACTGTCTGGGAAGCTTAACAAAATTCTTTCAGACACTGTAAATGATTCGCCTGGAACGATTAAATCAAATTTGTATAGCTCCCACCCCAATGTATGCCTTGCCTATCAAACACCAATCAACATCTGATTTGTGTTTGTCATTTTTGTGTAAGATTTATCAGCTAGTTGTAATCACTACATGTTTAATAAAACTTGACATTATTTTGTAAACCTAAATACATTACTATTCTCATTTATACTCCTTCTACTATTCACTGTTTTTATTTTTATTATAGTGGTACATGAGTAACTTCGTTCAGACATATATTTATGATTGAAGCGAGTGACAGCTTGCAAACGTCGCTAGCTCGTAGTAGTTGTTCAAAGTGACGACCGCCGGTCTCAATGTATGCATTGCATCGGCGCATGTAGTTCTGCTGCACACTCTCCCTGGTATCTGTTCCATCAAGAGACAGTCAGCTTGAACCATAGCAAGCAAATCTTCATCCGTTTCTACAGGTGTTTCACACACCAGCGTCAAGTAACACCAGAGGAAAAATTCCAGAGGTGTGAGATCTCGCAACCGCGCTGGCCATAGGACAGGACCTTCCCTTCCATTCCAAAGATGAGGGTACATGTTTTTCAATTTGGCAGAAACATCAGGTAACGTGGAACAGCCAAACGGTGAGACAGCAAATGAGGTCAGGTGATCCTGGACAATACCCGCCAATATGTTGACAGAGAATCGTTGCTGATGGCCACCAGTGTGGGTAGTGTCGGGATTTTTCTCACTCCAGACAAGTGCAAGTGTGAATGAGACCTCATTCGTGAACAATACAAACTTCGGTGGTTAATTCATATTCAGAAGCAAACATGGGGTCGAAATTCGTTAGTTCCGGTGCTCTCACATGTATTTGTGATAGGCGTGTAATACCCTCCCTTTTACCAGTGCTCTCCATCCTGTATCCTTGTAGTGTGCATTTCATGGGCATGTTCGTGGGTGCTTATTGCTGTGTGGTCGGTCACAGGATCCACCACCATCTCCTCAAAGTCTGGTGTGTAGACATGTCTTTGGCGGGAATCTTGGCCGGCTGTGTGTAGAGAGGAGGACCCTGTCTCTCTTACGTTTGTATCCACGGAGATAAACTTCTTCCAACTAGGATGATGGCTAGTAGGAAAGCGTTCTCTGTGCATTCATGCTGCTTTTCTGGCACTACATCCTACCACACCGTGCATTAAATGCATGTCTGCCAACTCTTGTGACGAGTAACGTTCCACCTTTGACTGCGTAACACAGTAACACACCTCACCATGGACTTATCACAAGCTGTCTGATGGAATGGACAGACAACTGACACCAGAGATAGTGGTGTGTCTGCAGCACAGATTAATGCGGTTGTGTGATGCATGCGGTCATCACACGGCACATATGCTATGAGCTACGTTGTGTATAGTACGTCTGTGGTTAGGAGTGTACACTGTTTATCACCCACGGTCTGTTTCAGTGTACAACTGACACACGGGATATTTGCGAGAGTGCGACAGAACTGGGTGCTCCATTGCAGTACATGGATTGAGACGCAGTCGTTGCTTTGAAGAATTACTATAGCTACATTGTTGTTATGTGGTGCATTCTGTGTATGTCCAAAACACAACAAATACGCAATCCTGACCATTTGTTCCCTATCTCAATATAATTGCTTGTGGACCTACTATCACCTGTTACAGTTTGACCCAAAAGGTTTGAGACATCTTGTATACAGGGAGGTTCCGTGTTGATGTTGCAAACTTTTAGGGGTGACGGAGACTGGTAAAAGTATCAATTTGAGGCAAGGGAACCTAGTCTGGAATGACCGAGTCGAAAGTACTCACACTTCTGACAGAGGAACTCACGTACCGGTATAATTGTTGCTGGGGTTGTAGGGTAGGCAACTTTTAGAGGTGGTAGTATAGAGCAAAATGAAGAGGAAGTGCCTAGTAAACATGGGCTCTGAAATGCATGACTTAAGAGGTATGAGCACTTTATTATCTTCCATACCTTGAAAGACATTTCTTCTACTGAACAACTGACCGTAGCTCTTACGATATGCATTTTAGAGACCACATTTACTGGAAAGTTGCTTACCCTAGAAACTTAATAACAACAGTGTCGGTAAGGTATTCTACTGTCAGAGGTATCAGAACGATTTTCGCTTATAACTTTTGACTCGGTCGTTTCCGAACCATGGTCCCTTACCGCAAATCCCTGAAAGTTTCTAATATCATCACCAAATCACCCGGTATGAACTGATGGCTATTAAAATTCGAACAGCATGAAGATGACATGCGACGAACGTCAAAGAGACGTGAAGTGCACGCGAGCGGAGGCTGTAACGGGGCTACATCCTCCTCCTCGGTGCTAGAGAACGTAAACACTCGACCTCATGCAGTTGTTACTGTATTCCGTATCCCTACTTCGTTACAGCTTGATCAGTGAGATACTCAAAAGAAGATTGGACAACCGCCTCCCATAGGTATTGCTAAAGTGGCAACGGCCGTGATCACAGCATGTAATGCTTATCGTACTAGAGTGTACGGAAATACATCCCTGTAAATCAAAATATCAGCCTGGCATTCCATAAATTATGAATCAACGAGAATAGAGTGCAGCAAGCAGTCCAAAGCACTGTAATGTCTCCTGGCAAAACACATATTACATGTGGCAAAAAAGAAAAAAAAAACTGAACTGGATAATTGTAATTTTATTTCTGCATGGACAATGACTGTGTGATCTTTATGACTGTAATAAAGATAAACCATTATGTGTCACGTTTTATACTTGTATAGAATTATGTACAGATTTTTTTTTAAGATAATATCTGTGTCGGCGAGTACTGAAACCGCCACAGACGATGCATATTAAATATCACACAAAGATGAGGATATGTTACACCGAGTATAAATAGTAGTGACCGAGCATTAATTTCTCTGTCGTCTTCTTGGAGTTACGTGAGTAGGAAGAGCCTGTGACACAATATTGTATGCTTGTGTAACATTCTTTCGTCAAGATTGAGAGAAGGACGCCATTAGGTACTGATTTGTAAAGGTGTGTAATAATTTAATCTCTCTAAATGTTTTGAATAGAGTTACTTAGTGGAAACTTGCATTATGATTTGTAATAAGCTTGCCTAGTATTCTATCCCATCCCTTTAAGACATTTTCAGCTATTTAAATATTATGTAAGTAGGCTGTTTAGGTTTTTTTATTGGTAACGTCACCTCTGAATGAAAATCACTGGCTGTGCTGTGTGCAGTCTGTGGCTGCTTTGCATTGTTGTAATACTCGCCATTGTAGTGTTAGGCAGCTGGCTGTGAACAGCGCGTAGCGTTGCGCAGTTGGAGGTGAGCTGCCAGCAGAGGTGGATGTGGGGAGAGAGATGGCGGAGTTTTGAAATTTGTCATGAACTGCTATATATATATTATGACTATTGAGGTAAATACATTGTTTGTTCTCTATCAAAATCTTTCATTTGCTAACTATGCCTATCAGTAGTTAGTGCCTTCCGTAGTTTGAATCTTTTATTTAGCTGGCAGTAGTGGCGCTCGCTGTATTGCAGTAGCTTGAGTAGCGACGATTTTTGTGAGGTAAGTGATTTGTGAAAGGTATAGTTTAATGTTAGTCAGGGCCCATTCTTTTGTAGGGATTATTGAAAGTCAGATTGCGTTGCGCTAACAAAATATTGTGTGTCAGGTTTAAGCACAGTCGTGTATAATTGTTCATAAGGGGATGTTTCATATGGCGACCCTACCAGGATACCTCACTGGAATCTTCTGATTTTTTCTTGTAGTTTGTGTAATTAGTGTAGCTATTGTTTATTGCTAGCGTGTAATTGTAGAGAAAATCTCCTTTGTAGTTGCAGTCTTTCATTGTTGTTCAGTAAAACAGTTGCGGCATGCATGTAGATTTGCACCAAGTATTTCGCAGCTGCAATTAACTAGATACTATTTTCAGTGTTATGTTAATGTGTTCTCTTATTTTTGCTCTTCAAATTGTGTTTTTCTGTGTTGTCGTGTGAAATACTGTGACAATAATGGCGTGTGAAAAACGTAATACTAGGCTCCAAAGTAAACTGAGAAATGACAATGAAAACGAAAGCAGTGTGTTAGCGCCACCGAGTAATGAATTAACAGACATTCAAAGTAGTAATTTGGTAACTGTGCATAGGGAAATGGAGCGGGCGGCAAACAATGGCGTGGACAGTGAAACAATTAGTGAAGAGGGAAGCATTATCGATCGATTGGTCGGCAACAGCTCGCCTCAGGAATCGGGAATGACAGGACACAATTTTGCAAATATTGTAGACTCAGGTTCTGGGTTCTCAACGTTTTCTCAAATGAGTCAAGACACATTTTCCACTTGTCAAAATGTGAATGTTGCCGGTGCAAATTCACTGCCGAAAGGCACTGAGGAACATGTTTCAGACACCAGTGCATTGTTATTACAATTAATGCAACAAATGGGACAAAAGCTTGAAAAATTAGACACAATGGAACAAAATCAGAGACAAACACAGCAAAAGCTTCAAAAATTAGACACAATGGAACAAAATCTTAAAAAGTTAGACACAATGGAACAACACCAGAGACAAACACAGCAACAGTTAGACGCAATGGAACAAAATCTTCAAAAGTTAGACACCACACTTGAACAAACACGTGAAGATTTAACCACTGAGTTACATAAAATCGAATCGAAATGTCAAAAAGTCTGTAATGACGTAAAAACACAAATTTGTGAGCATTTCCAACCTATTTTTTCGCGTCATGAAAATGCATTACAGAATCACGAAGCAGCCATAAAAGAACTGCAAGCTATTGTTCATGAAAATCACGACACCCTGCAAGCTAAAATTGACTTAGTTGCATCTACCTAGTCGGTTATGCAACTTGCAAAAACTCAGGAAAACTTAAAGGACACAGTAGATACGATTTCAACACAAATGGACACTCTGAAACTTGGTTCAGAAAAACACACAGAAGAAATAATTTCACTAACAGATAAAGTAGCCGAACTTTCAGATCAGTTCACTAACTTATCTACAAAAGTAGATGATAATCTGAATGACACAAAACCGGTAGTCTTTAATGACACAGAAGAGAGCGAACAAATTAGGAAACTGAAACAAAATCTGAATCAAATTAATACGCAACACAAAAGAGAAATCCGGGAAGTGCAAGATCAGTTGGCACAAGTAGTACAAGAATTACGTATTTCAGAGGACACTCGCGCCCCAATACGGGAAGAGGGACATAGAAATACGGAACAGCCACAAAATAATAACACAGCGCATTTCGGAAATTATGAAAGAAATTGGCAAGGCACACCGAATTTTGAGATGGAACCGCCGACACGACGTAACAATGACCGATATGCTACTCGCCGACACGATGATTTTGACTATAAGCTGTTCATTTCTACACGTAAATTCAAAGCGTTTAAGAATTCTGCCAACGACATTCATCCACAAGCGTGGCTTCATCAATTCTCTCATTGTTTTCCTCCCAACTGGTCATTGGAGCACAGGTTAGAATTTATGTGGCTACTTGGAGAATGAACCAGCTGTAAGAATGCGATCGGTCATTCACGATTGTCACAGTGAAGGAGATTTTTATCATGCCTTCCTCTCAGCATATTGGTCTCAAGCCACACAAGACCGAGTAAAACACAGCATCATAATGATGAAACATTTCGAACAATCTGAATTCTCCAGTCTGGTGAAATGTTTTGAAGACATGTTGCACAAGAATCAGTACCTGTCAAACCCATACAGCCCCTGAGAACTCATCCGCATTTGCTTAATCAAATTACCTGAACATTTACGACATATTATTTTGGCAGAACGTTGCAAAGACGACATTGAAGCTTTTCAGGGACTGTTACAAGAACTGGAAATTGACACTGACAATAGCAGAACGCAGGAGCACAACAATTACAGATCACATCCGTCACAATTCCCCGACGACAGAAATAATATACGACAAGGCTATTCTTTCAACGTAAATCGTGACCGAAACAGACACCACCCGTATGACAACCGTTGGCAGAGTAGTAATAATTACAGGGAAAGATCACCTCTCCGCGGTAATGACTATCACAGAGACAATCAGAGAAACAGACAATATGGGAACCAAAACAATTATTATTACGGGAGACAGAATAACTTTAGACGCAACGATCCAGCGTGCAGTTACGATTCAGGGAGAAATTCTCCACCACGTGACTGACAAGAAAGAAACTATGGAATCTATCGACATGACGACAGACAATATGATCGTAACGACAGACCTGAATTGCATCAGAACTGGCGGGATTCAAACAGAGCTGGGTCCTCTCGGCAAGGCGAATTTGTAGAAGTTAGGTCTCCTAATCCCAGTAACGATGCGCGCCAACAAAGAGACAATAGGCAATGACTCATACCGCTGGCAGCCACAAAACGTACGTATGACACTAACGACGCAGCTGCCGTAGGTAGTAATTACGTAAAAATGGAAGACATTAGGGACATCTTACTCCAGGAGCACGACGTAAAACATAACAACATTGCATATCCTGTGATTCACATTACTGTAAATGACGTAAAATTTACGGCAGTACTTGACTCTGGCAGTCCCATTTCAGTAATTAGTGAAACAGCCTTTAGCAAATGCAACAAATCGAACGATTGCCCCACACTTCCGTTACGTAAGATTAAAGTACAAGGTGCAATCTTTGGAAAAAGTGTAGATGTACGCCAACAAACCAATTTAGAATTCTTTTGTCAAAGCCACAGCTTCTCTATGAGCTTTCTTATTGTTCCATTATTGTCGACAGAAATTATATTGGGAGTAGACTTTTTGAATGAATACAAAGCAATCTTAAACTTTCACGATGCTGAAATAAGTTTAGAGAAGGAAGGTAAGTCAATAGCTTTGAAATTTGAAGATTGGCTCTCAAACCATGACGAAGAAATTAATCGGCTTTACCTTCTGTTAGACAACAGTTCGGAATTTTCTACGGAACTAGACACTAACAATCACTCTGCAAGTACTGACAGGGATGATATCGACGACATATTTGATACTAATGAGTTAATTCAGAATAAAATTCAAACAATTGAGAATTGTAATGACACCGATAGGCAGGACCTTTTTGAGATTTTACAAGCACATTCCACAGTTTTTACTCACAAAACAGGAACAATCAAGGGATTTCAATACCAATTTCGTGTTTGTGAGCATACTAAATTTTGCGTTAGACCATATGTAATTCCAGCACATTATAGGGACCGTGTTAGAACAGAAATACAATCTATGCTTGACGAGGGCATTATTGAGCCTGCAGTAAGCTCATACAACAATCCGTTACATGTTGTTGAGAAGAAAAGTGGATCGATCAGGCTTGTCTTAGATTCGAGACAAATCAATACTATCATTATTCCTGAAACAGACAGGCCGCAAACGTTGGAAGAACTTCTTCAAAATTTTAATGGCGTAAAAGTGTTGTCTTCTATTGATCTCAGATCCAGCTTTTATCAGATCAAACTTCATCCAGAATGTAGAAAATACACAGCTTTCCTTTGTTTCGGCGTTTGTTATCAGTTTCGGAAACTTCCTTTTGGTTTGAACATTTCTTCGGCAGCATTCATTCGCGGGCTAAATTCCATATTACCTGAGTTCTTAAAACGTCACATCACCTTATATGTGGACGATATTCTAATAGCAGAAGCTTCATGGGAACAACATAATCGCATCCTCAACAGTTTGTTACGTATTTTTGCAGAATCTGGAATTACAGTTAACTTGGAAAAGTCTGAATTCGGTAGGTCAAAGGTGAGGTTTTTGGGACATATTATTTCTTCTGAAGGCATTCAGCCGAATCCTGAAAAGTTAGAAGCAATCAGAGCCATTCCAGTTCCATCCACAAAAAGACAAGTCCGCAGTTTACTATGTCTCGTAAATTTTTACCGTCGTTTTCTGACTATGCAAATTCTTGTTACACCAAAACTTTGTTCTCTCACTGGAAAAAATACTATTTGGAACTGGGACGAACAAGCACAGTTGGAATTCAATTCTTTGAAAGAATCGCTACTTAACGCGCCAATCCAGATCTGTCACAAGATTTCTGCCTTAGCACGGATTCTTCTAAAGTCGGTCTTGGTGCCCATTTATTTCAAGAAGCCACAGAAAATGACACTACTATTCAGAAAACCCTTGCTTTTGCTAGCCGTGTGCTAACAAAATCTAAAAAAAAAAAAAAAATATTCCGTTACTGAATTAGAAGCTTTAGCTATCGTTTGGGCATTTAACAAATTCCGTTTCTTTCTTTCTGGTAAGCACGTAAAAGTATACAGCGATCATCGTGCATTACAATTTCTTATGTCTTCAAAATTAAATCATGACAGGTTAAATCGTTGGGCATTGTTTCTGCAAGAATTTCGCTTCACAATAGTCTACATTCCCGGCAAGGAGAACATTGTTGCGGACGCACTGTCAAGCGCACCGGCTGGGCTGGAGAAAAGTAACACAGAAGGTAACCTCGAGAAAAATTTCAGTATTCTTTACTTTCAGAAAGTCGCCTTTGAAAACTTCATCACCACATCTTCAAAGAAAATTGCTCATGAACAAGATAAAGATCCGATTTGGAAAGACATCAAAAGCAAATGGTATGAAAAGACACACACACAGATTCGGCATTATTACCTGGTTAGAAACAACATACTCTTCAAACGCTGCACTGTTGATGCCAAGCTATGGGTAGTTTGCATTCCAGACGATTTTGTTAATAAGCTCATTTGGTACATTCATTTCAGCTACGCACATTTTGGTCCACGAAAATGTTATCATATTCTTCGAACGACTTGTTATTTTAACAATATGGAAAAGAGAATTCGAAGAGTCTTGTCTATTTGTAAACTTTGTCAAAAGGCGAAACCATCTACTGTCTCACATCGTGCTCCGTTGTTTCCTATTATTCCTTCTAAATTAAAAGAATTTGCTGCTGTTGATCTCTTGGGACCGCTTGTCAGAACATCGAATGGATTTTCGTACGTTCTAGTCGCTGTTGAACTTACTTCAAAATTTGTTTCTTTCACTCCGTTACGTAAAGCCACTGGACGGTCTGTATCCAACGCCTGTGTTAAAAATTTCTTACGTGTAGTTGGACACGTTAGTAAAGTCATTTCAGATAACGGACCGCAATTCAGATCTGCTGTTTGGTCACGCATGCTTCGCAACCATAATATCAAACCTGTTTTTATTTCATTGTACTCACCACATTGTAACCCCTCCGAACGGATTATGAAAGAAATCAATAAGCTTTGCAGACTTTATTGTCACAGAAAGCATCAGCATTGGGACAGATATTTACACTTATTTCAAAACATGCTGAATGAAATGCCTCATGATTCCACTGCTTTACCACCTACTCTTGTACTAAAGAATGAAGAACCACCGAACAGAATCAGAGAGCTTGTACCTTTCCCGAATACACGTAAACTTCGACACAAAGACATAATTGATTTGGCTCTTAAAAATATAAAATCTGCAGCGGACAAAAGGAGAAAACTACACGCTAAAGCAAATGCAAAGAAATTGTATAATGGTCACAAAGTTCTCATTAAAGCTCATTCATTGTCACATAAGAAGAAACACTTGAGTCACAAATTCTTTCTAGTTTACAATGGACCTTACAGAATCCGACGTATACCACATGATAATTTCGTTGATGTTGAAACTCTGCGTACTAGGAAGAGTAAAGGTTTTCACCACATTTCACATGTAAAACCGTTTATTGAAAGATAATCTGCTTTTTAACTTTGTCTTTGCCATATAACTTTTCACTTTACATTGCTAGTAAGCTTTGTCAGACTTAGAATCTGTTAACATACAACAATGTTTGAAGTTAAATATCCAATCAAGAACCAAGAGAACTTATTTAAACAGAAATTACGAATGCATTGTTATTGTGAACAGACGACACAGTGTTATTGTGTGTGTGCATTCTTGCTTGTTTGTTGCACGATTACGTAACGACTATAAGGCTCACATACTTAGAACATTTACCAGTACTGTTAATGAGACTTTAGTGCAACATTTTGGTTTATTTGAAAATACATTCTGAAATTAAAGTGCTTTCTGAGAGATACCAGATGACACAGAGGTTAGTTTATGTGACAGCTACACGATTTTATCACGACGCTACTAATGAGTGACAATTTACAATGTTGCTTTTGCGGTGTCTTTGTTTTATATCTGCACAGTTTTCTGAATTCTTCTGGAAAGAAAAACATGTTTTAGTAGTAACTTTTGTGGTATAGCAACAATGAGACAGCCTTTTTCGTGGCACAACAATACGTCACAGTACAGTACTTTCTTCATCACAACAATAAGCATAATAACTACGATATCTATACACAAAGCATTTCACTTTTGTTTATCATGAGGCTTTCGGCTGATGATAACTACGAGACTTCCACAGAGGTTATCTTACAACATGACGCACAGTTTAGCGCTACAGTACACGTATTTGAGTGATTAATTTCGCACTTAAAACATTTATTTTTTTAAGATATTTGAAGTGCAATGTTACAAAGTTTTCCATGATACATTTCATTCCATTGCTGTAATCTGTATCACCTGAGGGTATTATACATTAATCCTCAGGGGGGTACACGCTTACTTTGTGTACCATGTGTTTGGCAAGCACAAGGAGCCCTAGCTAATATGGTATTTGCTTATACAATTTTACACATCGGTACCATATTTCTCTAACACACAAATTACACAGCTATCTGATCATTTAACTGAGAGAGACAAACGTTTTTACTACAGCAGTGACAGATGTTTACGTAATTACACTGTTGGATAACTTCACACTTACGAAATTGTATTTTGTCTGTACTTTGTAAACCGTTCATATTTTTTTGGAACCATTGTGATACTATGAGAGCTTTGAATGATGTATTTGGCATGGGATCATGATTTTTAAAGTACATTTGAGGTAGATGACACTTTTGACATGAGCAGAGAATTTTTTTTAGGTTTTGAAATTATTGGAGGAAGCTACGACGATTTTGAGAGTTGACTGAGGTGTTATGATATTATTACGATGACTATGTGTATTATGCTGTTGCGGTATGTTTATGATCAATAAGCTGATGCTATATGAGTTATTTGAGTATGCTACGTATCTGTTATCATAAAATATTGTAGAAGTGTCGACGAATAAGGTAAGGAATAATGAGTAGTGGTTAGGGACTCACTCTGGTTTGTGAAACAGGTTGTTGGAAACCAAGAATCGTACTTTGTTATGAAATGTATGTAAATGCGTGAATGTATTACAATGCCGACGAAAACTTTTTGGACACTGTTATATCAATAGGATTTTGTTTCTACAGATTTGTAACGCAAATTCTTGACCTGTGAAATATTTTTATATGAGACTGCCACTGTAGCGGAAACTGTTGTAAATATTTCGGTAAAAAAGGTAAGTGACCTTGACGTAATGCGTCTTGAGCGGCCACCTGTGCCAGCCACCTGGAGAAACAGCCATTAGGTAAAAAAAAGAGGCCATTAACCTCGCTATTGACATTCCTTTGTAGAAAGCATCGCAAATACGACACGCTAATTACTTGGAAACATATCGTACTTTCTGATATTTACTGAAATGCCTACTGAAATGACAAGAAATAGTTTTTCTACACACCTGACTATGACTACTGTCTTTCTAGACGAGAGATTTTTTTACTACTTATGAAATGCCATATGGCTAATGAAGGATGTTTCATGCCGTCCTTTGTACATATTTGCTAATTTTCTTTAATATCTAGTTTCTAGCTGCACTGCAGCAGTGGTTACAATAAAATGTAATATATGTACTAATATAGTTATTTTATGCCTACAGATCCAGTCAATAAGAAATTTATGATCTACTTCCAAGAAAACGAGGGCACATAAATAGACATTTCCCTTCACAGGAATTGCATAAATAATTTCTTTACGATTTGGTAACTTATATGCTAGTGTAAGTTCTCGTGATGCATCACTCTTGTGTTCAGATGTGACATTGGTATTAGACATGGGCATTTTTAGTGTAATATTTTTTCTGCTTGAGCTATGTCATGTTTAGATATGTTTTTGCATTGCTGCTGCTGTTTGCCAGGCATAGTGTTACTGAATTTGACTTTGTATTACACTGTTAAGCCAGTTTTACTACGGATTTATTTTTCTTGTTTGCTGCATAGTGCCTTATATTAGTTGTAATATTGCAATTGCTTTGCAAATTTCCATTTTTTGTCATTGCTGTTTGTGTTAATTGTTTTGTGCTGCTGCATTGCCTCGTGCTTTGGTTTGGCATCTGAGCTCAGTAGATTTAAGTTAGCTTAAGAGGGGGTAGACTATGTAAGAGAACGAGTTGCGATCAATTGGAAGAAATGCATTGAGAAGTTATATGAAAAAGATTTGGGCCAAAATGAGTATTGTACAATGAGTAATTATTATTTTGAAAGAAATATGAATAGAATTCAGGAAGGAGGTATAGATAGGACTTTTTGGGAATAATGATGAATGAAGGGAGATCTCCAAGAAGTAAAGAAAGTTTTGTTTGCAAAATACTGCAGTAAAACAAACCCTGTCCTTTCCTTGTGTTATCCCACTATGTTTTTGTGTACCCTTGTGTATTTGTCTTTTTCCTGTCTTTATGTGTTTAGCTAATAAGATTTATGTTGTAGAATTTTTCAAATACTATGTTATTTTCTTTGTAAAGATGTTTAGACATTATTTATTCTGTTCTGTTTTAATGCTCATGTGTGAAATTAATGTTTCGAAAACTATTCTCATTATTTTATATATTCACTTATGTCATAATTCCTGTAACACTGATGTATATGTTATTTCGAATCTTTTGTAAAGTTTGTTACTACAAATGTTATCTGTATTGTTATGTTCTTTAATGATGTATTTTGTACCTTTGTAATTGTATTCTTATGTTATAAAATTGTAATTGACACCAGTTCATCATATTATTAACTTGTAAGTTCAATTTCACTGCACACATTTCTGTTCGTCATAGAATATGCACAATTTGTGAAAAAAAGAGGACTGTTAGTGTTTGGACATGTGTTAATAATTCAGCAAGGGACTGATTAACAGCATTGCTGGTTCTAAGGACAATTCCAAAAACTTTGTGAGTGCACAAGTGGTGGTTTATGGACTTGCTATATTATCCGCAAGACTCTTCGATGGTGATCGTGCACCTGCACAGTCGCAACAGATGGCTGCTGGCCGTCTCTACAAGGACTACAGTGGGTCTACATCTTTGCTGACTCACCAGTACCATTATTTCTACAAGGACTGCAGTGGGTCTGCGCCTCTGGTGGCCCACCAGAACCATTATCTCTACAAGGACGACAGTGGATCTCCATCTTTGATGGCCCACCAATACCATTATTTCTACAAGGACTGCAGAGGGTCTGCACTTCTGGTGGCCCACCAATACCGTAATCTCTAATAGGACTACAGTGGGTCTACTCTGTGATGACCTGCCTACCAGTATTCTTCAAAACTTCGACTGACTCCGCTGTGGGTTTGCTCTGTTGTGGCCCATTACCTGTCAGCATGTCAAGAGTCAGCACTGTCTTTCCGTTGGAAGGCACTAACTACTATCAGTAGTTAGTGCCTTCAGTAGTTTGAATCTTTTATTTAGCTGGCATTAGTGGCGCTCGCTGTATTGCAGTAGCTTGAGTAGCGAAGATTTTTGTGAGGTAAGTGATTTGTGAAAGGTATAGTTTAATGTTAGTCAGGGCCCATTCTTTTGTAGGGATTATTGAATTCAGATTGCGTTGCGCTAACAAAATATTGTGTGTCAGGTTAAGCACAGTCGTGTATAATTGTTCATAAGGGGATGTTTCAATTATTCGTGGTGCAGAGCTGCGCTACGAACGAACGAGCCGCTTCCGCGGCGCATTCAGACTGCATTAAATGAAACCAATCATACCGGAAAGAAGCGGACAGGTAGCAGTGAAATAAAATTATTTCTTTCAGCTTTCGGAATTGCAGTGCAGAACAGCAGATTTTATGATGTGTTTTACAGGTGGACGCGGGCTGCGGATGATATATTATTAACAGTGCAAAAAGATAATTTACCTTCATAGCATAAAAGAAATCTTGCTGTGCGTAGTTCTGGTCTGGCAAACATTATAGTAAAAACATCTTTTTCTCTGATAATAGTCTCATGTTCTCCTTTTAGTCGTGGTACTTATTGGTGTTTTACTGTTAACAAAAATCCATTGCAAAATTTTGATGTTGAACAAACATTGCGTACTGTAACATCAGTATTGATAACGAAATAATTTTCGGTATCCTTTTCAATAACTGTAAAGTAAGTAAGGTATGTCGAACTTAAAAAAAAATGTTCAAATGTGTCTGAAATCTTATGGGACTTAACTGCTATGGTCATCAGTCCCTAAGCTTACACACCACTTAAACTACATTATCATAAAGACAAACACACACACCCATGCTCGTGGGAGAACTCGAATATCCGCTGGGACCACCGGCACAGTCCATGACTGCAGTGCCTGAGACCGCTCGCCTAATCCCGCGCGGCTGTCGAACTTCATAGCAAGTTTAATAGAAAGCCAGATCCAGAATAATAAGAACATAATATATTTTGTTTTGTTGAAAATTAATGATCCAAAGGAAGACACAGCACAGCATCCCTAAAAAATATATCAGGGCTCTTTTCGTAGCAACATATTTTATCTCATATATTAGTTGTTACGCGAGCAATAACAAAGCGAATAGAGAGCCATCGAAAGCACTTACATTACACACCTGCAGCCCAACCGCACCACCAACAACAACTCTATCAGGTGCAGCATAACTGTTTTCCGTAAGCAGTAGCGCACCATTCCGGAGCTGCTGCCACACAACGTGGATAGGGATATTTTGACACCGAGCGGGGTGGCGCAGTGGTTAGACACTGGACTCGCATTCGGGAGGACGACGGTTCAATCCCGCGTCCGGCCATCCTGATTTAGGTTTTCCGTGATTTCCCTAAATCACTCCAGGCAAATGCCGGGATGGTTCCTCTGAAAGGGCACGGCCGACTTCCTTCCCTAATCCGATGAGACCGATGACCACGCTGACTGGTCTCCTTCCCCAAACCAACCAACCAACCAACAACGTGGATAATTTCATCACTCTACGCAGCCTCGGGGCGAACTACGGCAGCAGGCAGGATCGTGTCAACAACATTTCTGGCAACAACAGTCTACGAGGTAACAGCAGCGACCCACAGCAGTCAAAGCCGAAAAACTCTAGTACAATACCGTCATCGAAACGTCGATTTCCAGTAGGATTTTGGAACGTTTATTGTGTTTCGAAGGAAAAGATTTACTGACAAATAGCACGAATTCAGAAAAAATCATTCATGTGAAACACAGTTAGCTCTTTATTGTCACATCGCCAGGCATGTCAAATTGATTCCATATTTGTTGATTTCCAGAAGGCTTTCGACACCGTTCCACACGAGCGTCTTCTAATCCAGTTGTGTGCCTATTGAGTATCGCCTCAGGTGTGTGACTGGATATGTGATTTCTTGTCAGAAAGATCATAGTTCGTACTAATTGACTGAAAGTCATAGAAACGGAAGTAATATCTGGCTTTCCGTAAGGAAGTGTTATAAGCTCTCTACTGTTCCCGAACTATACAAAGTACATAAGAGACGATCTGAGCAGCCGTCTTAGGTTGTCTGCAAATGCTGTCATTTACCGTCTTGCAAAGTTATCAGATTTAGACGAGATATCTGTATGGTCCGAAAAGTAGCGATTGACCCCAAATTGTGAAAAGAGTGAGGTCATCCACATGAATGCTAAAGGAAATCCGGTAAACTTCGGTTACACGATGAAGCATTCAAATCTAAAGGCCTTAAATTCAACTGAATACCTTGGGTATACAATTACGAACAACTTACATTGGAAAGATCAATTAAAAAAATATTGTGGGGAAGGCGAACCGCCTCACCCCCTCCCCCCCCCTCGAAGCTCCGTTTTACTGGCAAAACACCTAAAAGATGCAACAAATCTCTTAAAGAGACTGCCTACATTACGCTTGTCTTTCCTCTTTTGGAGTACTGCTGCGCGATGTTGGATCCTTACCAGAGAGAATTAACAGAGTACATAGAGCAAGTTCAAAGAAGGGCAGCACGTTTTGTATTACTGAGAAATAAGGGAGAGAATGTCACCGAAATATACATGATTTGAGGTGGACATCATTGAAACAAAGGTGTTTTTCATTGCGGCACCAGCTCGTGGTCGTGCGGTAGCGTTCTCGCTTCCCACGCCCGGGTTCCCGGGTTCGATGGCGGGGTCAGTGATTTTCTCTGCCTCGTGATGACTGGGTGTTGTGTGATGTCCTTAGGTTAGTTAGGTTTAAGTAGTTCTAAGTTCTAGGGGACTGATGACCACAGATGTTAAGTCCCATAGTGCTCAGAGCCATTTGAACCATTTGAACCATTTGCAGCCGGCCGGTGTGGCCGTGCGGTTAAAGGCGCTTCAGTCTGGAACCGCGTGACCGCTACGGTCGCAGGTTCGAATCCTGCCTCGGGCATGGATGTGTGTGATGTCCTTAGGTTAGTTAGGTTTAATTAGTTCTAAGTTCTAGGCGACTAATGACCTCAGAAGTTAAGTCGCATAGTGCTCAGAGCCATTTGAACCATTTGAACCATTGCGGCACGACGTTCTCGTTAAATTTCAATCACCAGCTTTCTCATCCGATTGCGAAAATATTCTGTTGGCGATCACCTACATAAAGAGAAACGACCATCACGATAAAATAAGAAAACTCGCACATAGAGATTTAAAGCGCTCGTTGTAAGGTGTTTACCACCCGGCTGGAACCAATGTAATTTCGATGTATTGCTCACGCGCTGCCGGCGACAGAAAATATCTTTGCTACAATAGAGTCGCAGGTCAGGGCAGTCTCGGCAGTTGTTGCAGTTACTCGCTGCTACAGTGCAGTTGTAGTCCGTCGCTAGTACAGCGCAGTTCATAGCCACGTATTGTAAGGTAGATTTTATTGTTTTTATTGGCATGCGCGTAGTTAAGCCACTTGTCTGAGATGTTAATATGAATTTGTTTCAATATTTTTGGCCGGCCAGTGTGGCCGAGCGGTTTTAGGCTCTTCAGTCTGGAACCGCGAAACCGCTACGGTCGCAGGTTCGAATCCTGCCTCGGGCATGGACGTGTGTGATGTCCTTAGGTTAGTTAGGTTTAAGTAGTTCTACGTTCAAGGGGACTGATGGCCTCAGATGTTAAGTCCCATAGTCCTCAGAGCCATTTTTTTTCAATCTTTTTGTGATCGTCAGCACCAGTTGACCCAAATTTGTAATATTCAATTTTTCATATAATGGATTGCAGATCGGTATCAATAATGTAAAGGATTTTCAGAATATAATTTTTACCAGTCTACAAAAAAGGAACGAATAATTTTGCCTTAAGTCAATACCAGGCCAGATCCAGTCATTTATTTAAATCCTTCGGAGGTGTCACCAAAACTCAGAGGGCGTCGTATCGCCTACACGTTCCGAATGCAGGACCTGTTGCATCGATTGGTCTATCGATTTGCATAAACGATGTAGTACCATGTCTCTCAGGTGACGGTACTGGTCTTGTTCGAGACGTTTCGGTATAACATCGGACTTTTTGTCTCTAGCGCTAGTGCGTGGAGACTACCGAAAGCCATGGCGAACTTACAGTAAGCGTCTGTAGCTTTGTTCTGCTTGAACGCCAGATCCAACTTGGCCAGTCATAGCTAGGGTTCTCTGACAGAAACTTTGGTACTATTGCCTTTATTCACTGGCTAACGACCGCACTATGTGCCGCTGCTCCTCAGATTACTGCCGATGCCGTCTGTAGGTGTGAGTTCTTGATGTCCTGCACTGCGATTTTAGTTTGGTAAGTCTTTAACTTGTTTCTCCAAATATTCCTGTAGCAGTGAAATTTGTTGTTCTATCTGATCGCTTTCGGCTTCTCAAAGCGAAATTTTTTTGTCACTTCGCGCAATGTTCGAATCTGTCGCTGATTCTTGCTTTTCCGCAGTCACCAAATTTCAAGTATGGCTCATTACGTTATCTTTACTAGAGAGAAAAGCGACTTTATAGCACAGTAACTCTATTTCTCCAGATAATTCCGGTTAAGTCGTGACAGCAAAATCAATAACAGAGCACTGTCAAAAACATATCCATGCCTGAAGCAGGATTCGAGCCAGCGGCCGTAGCGGTCGTGCGGTTCCAGACTGAAGCGCCTAGAACCGCTAGGGCACAACGGTCGGCTAATAATAATACTTTTGTGCAAAGTCTCTATGGGCAGGTCTCATCAAGAGCTATTGGCCTATTATAGTAGACTCTTTGCAAAAACATTACTTATTTTGAATTACAGGCTGGAATGGACAGTCCGCGCATAAAACCATGAAGTTCCACATAAATAAGATGTGAAATATTGAAAGTAGCGGCAGCTTTACTAGCTAGGTATGAATATCTGCACCTAGTTTTCATTACTTGTAATTATTCGTAAGAGAACAACACAAAGTAATGTTTGTCTGGACAAAATCATTGTTTTATGAACAATCTGTTATTCATACATGATATATGAATTTAACATTAAATGTATAATTTTTAGTATGTTGAGCAAGTCAGAAGTGCATGAGGCTGACTCACGTCAATGAAAAGGTTTCCAACAGCAGTGTCCATCTTTGAACAGTCCTTCTAGTCTTCACATCGCACTCGTTCGGCAATCGGACCTGAGGTTATGGAGTGTGAGTATGTATGTGTGGCGGTAGGTGGCATTCCGAGTGTGGTGATATTTTTCCGAAGTGCTAAGTGCTGTATGCTTAGTGGATAAGCAGGGAAAAAGTGTGGGTTCAATTGGAGGAAGTTTTCCAGGATGTGAGGATATGTAACACAAAGCAAACAATTAGTAATAACGTGTTTAAGAGAAATAAACAGATTACATAACTTCTGATATGTTGAGCGAAGCAAAGTACAGGATAGAATGTTCATAGATAATTTGTTCTTCTCCGCTGGCTAGCTGGTGTACGTCTGCTGTATGGCTCGTCGTCTTCTCACAAGGGAACCTCCCCATCGCACCCCTCTCAGATTTAGTTATAATTTGGCACAGTGGATCGGCCTTGAAAAACTGAACACAGATCAATCGAGAAAACAGTAAGAAGTTGTGTGGAACTATGAAAAAAATAAGCAAAATACACAAACTGAGTAGTCCATGCGCAACATATGCAACATCAAGGAGAGTGGAAGCTCAAGAAAGCCGTGGTCCCGTGTTTAGCGTGAGCTAGTGCGGAGCGAGAGGTCCTTGGTTCAAATCTTCCCGCGAGTGATAAATTTATTGTCTTTATTTTCGCAAAGTTATGATCTGTCCGTTCTTCATTGACGTCTCTGTTCACTGTAATAAGTTTAGTGTCTGTGTTTTGCAACCGCACCGCAAAACCGTGCGATTAGTAGACGAAAGGACGTGCCTCTCCAATGGAAGACTCTGCAGGAGAGACGCTCAGCAGCTCGGTACGGGCTTTTGTTAAAGTTTCGAGAACATACCTTCACCGAGGAGTCAAGCAGTATATTGCTCCCTCCTATGTATATCTCGCGAAGAGACCATGAGGATAAAATCAGAGAGATTAGAGCCCACACAGAAGCATACCGACAATCCTTCTTTCCACGAACAATACGAGACTGGAATAGAAGGGAGAACCGATAGAGGTACTCAGGGTACCCTTCGCCACACACCGTCAGGTGGCTTGCGGAGTATGGATGTAGATGTAGATGTAGATACAGCACTAAGAAATCGACTTACGATATTCGTGTGTGCGCTAGCGAAATACACTGACCGAAAAAGATCGCACACCAGGAAGGAGTTGTGAGACATAAACGAAAGTTGGTAGTGGTGTTTCTACATCGGAAAATTCATGTCTATTCAAAATTTGTGACAGTCGCGTAAGATGGGCACTAGTAGCGCCAGCGCGCTGTAACGGTCGTAAGCACTAGTTACCTTTGAGATTGGATGTGGTGAGGTGAAGATAGTCAAGAATGCCTTTAAGGCGACAAAAACACGGTTATCGACACGTCAATGACTTTGAACGATGTCATTTAATTTGCCTACTAGATGTTGGATGTTCCTTCTGCGATATTGCAGAAAGACATGGTGGGAATGTCGCCACTCTACGTGATTGCTGGCAGTGGTGGTCATGAGAATGTACGAGTATAAGGGCATCGGGCTCCCTTCGGTCTCGTGGCACTACCGAGAGGGAAGATCATCATGTTCGACGTATGGTTCTGGCGCATCGTAATGCATTTGCAGCAGCAATTTGAGTAGCAGTTGGCAGCACAGTGACACAACGAACTGTTAGAAATCGGTTGCCTTGAGGACAGCTCCGAGTCAGACGCCATGTAGCGTCTATTCCATTAACCCCAAACCACCGCCATTTGCGACATCAGTGGTGTCAAGCGAGAGCCCACTGGAGGGGAGAGTGGAGTTCTGTTGTCTTTTCTGATGACACCTGGTTCTACCTCGTTGCCAGTGATGACCATGTGTTGGTTAGGAGGAGGCCAGTTAAGGGTCTGCAACGAACGTGTTGCATGCTAGACACACTGGACCTACATCAGGAGCTATAGTCTACTATGCGTTTTCGTATAACAGCAGCAGTACTCTCATGGTTCTCTCACTTACCCTGACCGCAAATTTGTACGTCAGTCTTGTGATTCAGCCGTTGTGCTGTCATTCATGAACAGCATTTCAGGATGTGTTTTCCAGTAGGTTCAAATGGCTCTGAGCACTATGGGACTTAACTTCTTAGGTCATCAGTCCCCTAGAACTTAGGACTACTTAAATCTAACTAACCTAAGGACATCACACACATCCATGCGCGAGGCAGGATTCGAACCTGCGACCGTAGTGGTCGCGCGGTTCCAGACTGTAGCGGCTAGAACCGCTCGGCCACACCGGCCGGCTTTCCAGTAGGATAACGCTCACCCACATACTGCTATTGCAAGCCAACATGCTCTAAAGAGTATCGATATGTTCCCTTAGCCTGCTCGATCACCAGATCTGTCTCCAATTGAGAACATATGGGACATCATCGGACGACATCTCCAGCGTCATCCATAAACAGCATTAATCCTCCCTGTATTGCCTGACCGAATGCAACAGACACGGATCTCCGTCCCACAAGCTGACACCCGGCACCTGCATAACACAATGCTTGCACGTTTGCATGGTTGCATTCAACGTTTTACATTTGCAATGACTTATCTCTCGCTTACATTAATCTGTGATCTTGCGAAGCTAATCAGTTATATGTTACCAGACAAATTAATTCCCGAAATTTCTTTACTCTACATTTGTTATTTTTTGATGTTGCGATGTTTTTCCGTCATTGTATTCTCAGCGTGTGGACCTTGAATATTTCGCATTAGACGATCTTTTCTTCCTCTAAAAACTTTACTGCAGCTATTGTTACGAATGATCTGCACTTAGAATTTAGTTAGTTGGTAATCGCATAACTTTAACTTAAGAGCTGTGCTGAAGGAACTTTGACTGTTTTCCATGGTTTATCCAGAAGTATTCGCGAACGTAATGATACTGTTCCGATTCATGTAAGCCCTCGCTCAGACGTTTATTAATTGAGTGATGAACAGTTTTTAACTGCGTTAGGTGTTACCTCAATTAAAATAAATACAGCTTTGCTAAAATTTAAAACGTTGTGGGTAGTAGTCATTATTTTCACCACACATTCCTGCCTACATTTGTTTGAACCTTATGACTGGATTTATGCATGGTTAAAGCAATAGATGCATTGTTTTGCCTCTGACTGTAACGTAGCCAACATTAAAAGACCAAATCACGCATTTCGGAGGCCCTATATAAAGTGACTATCTGATTTACAATTTTATTGTTTGTGCAGTTGTATGTGGGGTTCACGAGATATAGAAAAATAGTGATTTCGTGGACGCAACAAGTTTTGGTTTCTCTATTTACATATTGTTCGTATAGTCGCATGTGGTTGGTATTAGCCGAGTGGATCACTAATTTAATTATCCATCACGTCGCAATGTGCACGGGTTATTGATAGGTACACTTACGGTTTCAGAAGACGTCTGTACTCAAAGTACAGGGTATACAGAAGATCAGTGGACAGGACATCTCACCAAATTTTTAAAACATGCTACATGTGTTGAAGACGAGCACTATTTTGCGCGGCAAGCATCAATATGTGCGTGCAGTTCATTGAAGAGGTAGACAGAAGTCGTCTCGGATGGCACGAGTTGCCTCTCTGTAAACGTGAACTAATACAATGTGACAATATTGAGCGAATACGACAAACTGCCTATTGGCTTCTGTCTCGGGTTCTTCGGCCGACGTTCATCTAATGATTTTTCTGACGTTTCGCCAGCACGAGTGGCTGGCATTGTCAAAGCTTCACCCTCCATTGCCGGTGGTGAACTGGACCGGCAATGGAGGGTGAGGCTTTGACAATGCCAGCCACTCGTGCTGGCGAAACGTCAGAAAAATCATTAGATGAACGTCGGCCGAAGAACCCGAGACAGAAGCCAATAGGCAGTTTGTCAACAAGTGGCCACGAAAGCCTCAACAATATTGAGCGAATAGTTTGTTTACATGTTATCACACACCTGCACCATAGTGCAACTACGCCACGGCACGCACTAGGAACCGAAACCTAGAGATGTGCTTTATCCACACGTATGAATCAGTTTTCTGTGTGGTTTGCAGTTGTCACACCGTCGTCTTCTGAAGCCCTGATGATACTTCTGATTAAGCCTGTATCGTTTTGAAGATCACAGAAAAATGATTATTGATTGTGTCAAGCGTCATCGCCGAACAGAGTTTGTAGCTAACAACTTACCTAACCAGTAACCTATACACCTACGCGGTACACGATAGTAACCAGCAAATTCTTGGAAAGCTCACATAGCGAAAGGGTGGCAACATGCATTATGACGTCATGTTTTCGAGATAACTGACAATCTTCTTCAGACTATTTTGGATGTTAATTCGTTCAGTTGCACTGTGTTCAGAGAAAACTATTTTTTTTTTGTGGTAATCAGTCCCAGTTCTTAATCCAATACTAGCGGTAGCTCCGCTGGGTGCAAAATAAAGTCATTCTCACCGGTACTGAAAGGAGACTGTGGCATTTTATTTTCTTCGTGGCAACTCGTTTCCCAATATGTGCTCTGCGGATGTGCTCAGTGCTGGCGAGAGCTGCGCCAAGCGTTGCCTCTCGTGAAATCCCACTACACAGTCCACAGACGAGATTACGCCCTGCGGCGTCGCCTGCTTTCAGTTCTCCCGCTGTTCAAAATGAACTGCTGGGCGGTGCGTCATCGCAGTGCTCGCCTGCACGATTTCATGTCCCCACACACCCGTCGTTTTTGTAACGACCACTATACGCACTCCTTCAGTACAGTAAAACGGGTTAGATCTAAGCCTTCATTTCTAGTTGATGGTCAATATTATGTGTAAGAGTTTGTGAGTGTGCTTCAACAATATTACTTACATTCAGTTTTTAAGAGCAACGATTCTGCTACACTCATTGTCTACAATCTTAACAGTTTTCATATCATCTGCATAAGATTTAGAACAAATGCGGAAAAAAGTGCCACGTGCATTATTTCTTTTCGCTATCTCTTGTCCCTGTGATCTCCCTAAGTTGTTCATTATTTGTCAGTTTATTAACGTACTTCTCTACCTAGGCAAATTTCTTTGGCAGTCAGACGGACATTCATTCAAAATTATGGAGCTGGTACTGCGAGGCTTTTCATTTGGACGCACGTGTGATTAGTCACTCAGTCGTTCGTCCAGCTCAAAAACTGATTTACTCCACCTGAGTCAGAGTAAAAGGAGTGAAGCGTAACAGTAAGCGATATAAAATAACCGTTTAATATAGACGATAAACAAAACAAGAAATACGTGGTGAGATGAATAATGTTGATTAGTAACAGCGGCGAAAAAAGAATGTGGTACAGCCTTATTACACAAGTAATATCCTGATTAAGAGTGCTCACATAATTAAAGTTTACAATCGAGTGTGAATAACAAAGACGGCAGTTGCCATAAAATGTTTCTACTAAATTTCTTGATTTTAGTGATGCGTGTTTAAATCAAAGAGAAAACCAATCTAGTTTCTATAAAAAAATTCTTAGGCGGCAATACAGACTGCCACCACAGTGAAAGCGATATTATAATAATTGTGGAAAAAGCGAGAGCAAACTTTAACTTGTAAAACTGAGATGCATGTCAAATAAACGCTGACTTACTTGAATATTTTGCACATTCTGAATTATAGAATGTAGATCATTTTCCTAAAATTTATTATTTGAATTAATACGAAAAATCACTGAGCAGTGTTGGAATACAGACACGGGCGTGGTAGAGGATCTAGACAGAGAGTCTTGCCTTCTCTAACCTTTCCTGTTTACCTGCAAGTGACATCTACTCTCGAAGTACATAAATTATGACTAGGGTATTTTCTACATTTGGCGCGCGGCAGCTTGTAAATATTTAAAGCATGTCATTATATAGAAAATACTCATATTTCTGGTCTGTCGATGGTTGTGTTATTAATGCCGCAAGTAATAACCGATTTCGGAAAGTGTCGCCCATATTCAGATATATTAAAAACATAAAAATAAATGGGAGTCGGGTTCTAATCCTGTGTTTACAATATTATAAAGCTAAAAAAAATTCTATTCATTCACAATACCAAAATTAAATATCATACCATTCTTATAGTTACGAAGTAACCTGTCATGAAGGAAGCATTACCAGCTTCGCCTACGCATACTAAAGCCAAAACCGTATACTGTCGCTTTATATTAGAATTTAACCCTGCTGTTCTGTTCACTTTTACTTGACATATATACTGTTCGGGTCAATATGACCCGACATATCAAAATGCTTTAGAAACATAAATTTTGGTACAGTTTTAGCTATCGACATTGTTGTTCTATTCCAGTACCTTGTTAGTAATAATAATAATAATAATAATAATAATAATAATGGTAATAATAATAATAATAACAATGCATACAACTTTATTGAGGGATATTTTTCATTTAAATATGCACATAAATTTGAAACAACAGACAGTTTCCATTACAGGCATTCAACTTAGAAAGCACTACAGTTTTTCCATACTTCTATTCTTATTGTTGACAGTTTAGACGTAAGTATTGACATTTTCTAACAACAGACAGTTGTCATTACAGATATTCATCTTAGAGCACACTACAGTACAGAACACACTACAGTTTTTTTATTACATTCCAACATAGAAAGCACTACAACTTTAGAATCCTCTCTTCTTACTGATTGTAGTTTAGGCACAAGTATTCACATAAATTTGAAACAACAGAATTTTCAATACAATCATCTTATAAAATACTACAGTTCTTTTCTTACTGCTTGCACTGTGGACACAAGTAGGTTACATGTTTCTTGCAAATATGTTTACTACATTTTCCACACACCATGTTTGTTTTATTGTCATTACTTGATGGACAGAACTTACAGCGTGCACGTTTTGTAGATTTTCTTGTTGTTACCGATTCTGACACACCACCCACATCATTCGGGTTTTGGATGCTTGTGACCATTCTCAAAGAATCTTCTGTTCTTGGGAAATGCGTTCTTGATGCAATATGTTCTTTTATCAGTGACTTTCCAAGTTCCTCCAAGAATATTCTCCTTCTAGTCAATTTGCTTGCATTCCAATTAGGGTCAACCGAAATCCACAAAACGTATGCATTATAAGCAGAAACATCAAGAATATTGTAGAAAACTATCATTGGCCACCTATTACTTTTTCGTTTGCATGTATATGTACCTAATAACTGATCAAGCGTGTCTACAGCACCTTTGGTTGAATTATAGTCCAAAATCATTTTTGGCTTCTTATCAGCCCTGTCACTGATTTCCGCATCATGGTGGAGAGTGCTCATAAGTACAACATTCTTGTGTCTCTTAGGAATATAATTAACCACAGTAGTGTCATTTGTGAAGTAAAATGAAGAGCTGTGTACCTCCTTGTTGGTCATTTTGTGTGGAAGCTCCGGCTTATTTTTCCGTATAGTTCCCAACATAGTCAATTTCCTTTTCAGAAGCAGCTGCCCCAAATTGTACGACGTAAAAAAGTTGTCACACGTGATATTCTGACCACGTAACTCAGAAGTGAGATCAGATACCACCCTCATTCCCTGATTTCTTTCTGGTGCCGCTCCACTCACCTTTCCTGTATAAATTTGGGCTTTCAGTACGTATGAAGTTTTGCTGTCACACATGGTCCATATTTTGATCCCATATTTTGCCGGTTTACTTGGGATATACTGCTTGAATGGACAGCGACCTCTAAATGCTACTAACTGCTCGTCAACAGTAACATTTTCTCCTGGATTATACAGTTTAGGAAGGACCTCTACCCACTTCTCCCAAATACTACGAATTGCGGCAAGTTTGTCAGTACGTCGTCTTTCCTCTCTAGTAGATTTCTTGTCAAATCGCAGGACACGTGATATCTTACAGAATGTTTCATGAGACATGGTTGCTCGAAATATGTTTCGCCCAGTATCTTTATCCCACAAACTTTTTGTAGACTCCCCATGAGATCGATATACACCCGCTAGGAGTAAGAGTCCTAAGTATGCATGGAAAACAGAACCATCAATATCTGTCCACTGTTCACCATAAACTCGCTGCCCTTCAATATTTGTCATCTCTATTATTTCATTTTGAAGCGCTGTGTGAAATACTGCTTCAAATGAACATTTTACATCAGATATTCTGCTGACTGCATACCTGGTAACTCCTGGGGTACTCTTGATGATGTTCGAAGCTGGTAGGCGACCATGTTGTGCTGGTGGATGCAACTGCCATTCTATATTCCCATTTTTAGAAAGAAAAGTCTCTACACTATTTTGTATGGGCTGTGGACTGTCGTAACTGTCATCGGAACACTCGCTTTCAGATGCATTGCTGATGTGATCTTCAAACTCAGAAAGTGATCCTTCATCTGGTGAGGCATTTACTATTTCTTCCAACTCACGATCATTCAATGGTCTCATCGCCATGGTGTCACAAGTCAAACTGGGCAGAAACAAAGCATTCCAATTATTGAGAACTGCCAATTATTATTTCCTGGGGAAAGCAACAAACAAGCCCATTGTTGTGAACGCATGGAGCTTTAGGTGATTGTTGAGAGTAAGTTGGAATGATGCAGTCACTATTCCCACACAACACAACAAAAATAATTTTCGCCATTTCCAGATTTTAGAAATAAATACGAGTTACACTAAACATATTTGTGTCGGGTCATTATGACCCGAACATTACATATGCAACTATTACAGTTGAAGCCCAAACTTCTTAAACTTTTTTAAAACCTTTTAAAACACATGCTGCTCATCCATTTTCAGACAAAGTCACAAAGTTTCATAAATATATATTGGTATTTACATAATGTAAAATAACGTTCATATTCGTTTCGGGTCATATAGACCCGAACAGAACAGCAGGGTTAAAAGAAATATGATTGATGCAAAAGACTTGTACGTTACTGGGTATTCACTACATTTAGTAAGGCATTTAAAAAAAATACAATCTTGAAATTATTTACTCATAAGACATTCCGGAGCATATGAAGTATAATCACCAAAGATAAAACATAGCAAGTATTCCACTGTTTAAAATTACAAGGAATCAAAATTTATTCGCTGATTAAAATGTAATTACATAATTGCAGAATATAGATAATTATATGAATGTTATCAGCAAAGGACTTCGCCACATGCTAAGAAACGAACTATACTGAAATATATCACTGATTGTGGACATGTGTGATTACTATAATCCCTGTGATAAATGAATGAAAATTCTCTGTATTAGGCAGTTTACGTCAATACTCTCACAATTAAACGTGAACTATAGGACGAGAGTGAATGTGGAAGGTTCTAGGCCCTTTACCAAGCTGGCTGGTTGCTGTGAAGACTGCTTAGCCGAGATCTTTATATGATCTTATGTGTATAATAACAGCAACAGGAGTGATCAGAATCAAAAGAAGAACTCTCTAAATGCTAACTGGATATGTCTGTTGCAATCGCCACGTCACAACGATACTGGACGTGAATGGAAAATACGCTAGCCTTTGTGATGCACGCAGTACGGAAATCGCAGGTAACTGAAAAAAGTAACTAATTGCAGTTAATGATTATTCTTTGCTTGCTTGTGATCACGGCATGTGCTGTTTGTAGTAAGTTTCATTTATTAGCAACCCATAAATATTCATGCTATACATTGGGACCTCTTACATGTGCTAACCAGTTGGAAACATACCACACGTGCAAACAGGTTATACTCCAACAGTGCGCAGCTGCAGAAGCAGGTACTGTATCACCTAGCAAAGTGTAAAAAAAAAAAAAAAAAAAAAAAAAAAACGAAATACAATAAAGAAAGTGAACCTTTTGACTTCGTAATCAAACAAGTCCTTTATTAGTAAGAATGCCACAGGCCTATCGGCCATCAGCCGTGGAAAGTTATACGTTTCCACAGGGAAAAATGACAGAATGCTAGTTTTATCAACAATGTAGGAAAAGACAGACTGCTACTTACCGTAAAGAAGACAAGCCAAGTTGCAAAGATGCATTCCGGCCCGAGATGCTGGAGTTGGCGGTCGTGTGTGCCTGAGGTGTGGTTGCGTGTGTGTGTGTGTGAGTGTGTGTGTGTAAATGGTGTGTGTGTCCTTCACAGATGAAGGCTGTGGCCGAAAGTTTTGTGTAAGTGTCTTAACTGTGCCTGTCTGCAACTTGACGCGTCTTCCTTATAGTAAGTAGCAATCTGTCTTTTCCTACATTGTTGATATTCCTATCTGGAGTTTCTATTGTTTGGAGAAAGTTAATTTTCCGTGACTTAACAAAGTATTGGCAAAACAAAATACGCCGGTGTTTTACAATTCCAAAATCTTTGAGGCACATTTCAGCTCAAATTTACTACGTAACATGGGAGTCCGGTGGCTTTCGCATTATCTCGTCTGTTCGCGGCGAGGGTGCTGTTTGGGGCGACGTGACTCAGATCGCCTCGCGGCACTCATTGTTCTGCTCGTTTTTCTCTGCCGCCACCACTGTAAGTGCGTGCCACGTCACCGCTGGAAATTTACGCAACCGGTTTTATCACGCAGTTATTTATTTATGCTGTAAAAGTGTTTTATTTCGGCGTTGCCGCGCCGGGTTAGCGACAGCTGGCAAAGAAATACGCCTGCGTGAATTTCTCTGCGGGTATGGCGTGCCTCGGCCGGGAAAGTCGTTCCGAGCCGCTGCTGGCGTTTTGGAGGGAGTTTCCGCCACACTCCGTACTCTTCTGTGTGGACAAAGAGTTTGCGTGCCTTTCAGAGCCCTATGACACCATTTACATTCGTGTGGGGAATATCCAAACGTGCTTTGCATGCACGCCGCTCAATAGGACTGAGGGGACTACTCATACGTAAATGCAGATGAAAAACAGAAACATCTACTGAAAAGAGAGTTTATTACGTTTCCAGCAACAGTCGTGTTCCTCTATGAAGAGGAATTACCACTTAACATAAAGGTGGGCGTAACACTTCTTTTTATCCGATTAATATTTTAGATAAGCTATTATTTACTGCAATGAATAACGGCAGTATTATAAACACACGACTCTCCCACTCATAAAATGTTCACTCGACATTCAACACAACGTATTTAGGTTCACAGGATCAAGTAATTAAGTCTGCAACGTACACTTTTGTGGGCACTATGACTTCTAGACAAGTGGTCGTTGGCCAGGAACTTGAACAATACGTTATGGTGGCTTGTCCTTACATTCAGAGGTGGTTTCTCCTTCCTCCTCGTTAAAGACTTATTTTTTCCGTAAAAATACGTGTAAGAGTCATCACTTTTATTAATGCGCACAGTATTTTCATCATTATTACCACTACAACAGCATGGACACATCCTACTTTTGGCACGTCGTTTCGCTTTTACTTGGAATAGGAACTATTGCTGCTTTCAGTTGCATGCGTTTCTTCCGTAATTATTATTGTGCAGACACTCGACACGCAAAGCCTGACGACGATGGTCTTGCAGCAACCGTTTCTGTAAGGATAAACCCCGAGCTAGGTTCCTTTATTATACTACGTTTGAAGCTAAAAGAATAAAGGCAGATTTTCATATTCAGGAAACAAGTTTACTGCAAAACTACGTAACTGATGTGCCGTGGTCCCACCGACCATTATTGGAAATAGCATACAACGATGACGAAACTGACAGAGGTAGAAACAACACACGTTATGTAAGTAGGCTGTTTAGGTTTTTTTATTGGTAACGCCACCTCAGTATGAAAATCACCGGCTGTGCCGTGTGCAGTCTGTGGCTGCTTTGCATTGTTGTAATACTCAACCATTGTAGTGTTAGGCAGCTGGCTGTGAACAGCGCGTAACGTTGCGCAGTTGGAGGTGAGCCGCCAGCAGTGGTGGATGTGGGGAGAGAGATGGCGGAGTTTTGTAATTTGTCATGATATCAAGGTAAATACATTGTTTGTTCTCTATTAATATCTTTCATTTGCTAACTATCCCTATCAGTAGTTGGTGCCTTCCATAGTTCGAATCTTTTATTTAGCTGGCAGTAGTGGCGCTTGCTGTATTGCAGTAGTGGGAGTAACCAAGATTTTTGTGAGGTAAGTGATTTCTGAAAAGTACAGGTTAATGTTAGTCAGGGCCATTCTCTTGTAGAGAATTTTGAAAGTCAGATTGCGTTGCGTTAACAAAATATTGTGTGTGGAAAGTCAGATTGCATTGCGCTAAAAAAAAAAATATTGTGCGTCAGTTTAAGCACAGTCGTGTAAAATTGTTCAAAGGGGTAGTTTCATATGGCGACCCTGCCAGGATACCTCACTGGAATCTTCTGATTTTTTTCTTGTAGTTTGTGTAATTAGTGTAGATTTTGTTTATTGCTAGTGCGTAATTATAGAGAGAATTTCCATTGTAGTTGTAGTTTTTCATTGTTGTACAGTAAAATAGTTGTGGCATGCATGTAGATTTGCACCAAGTATTTCGCAGCTGCAATTAACTAGATATTATTTTCAGTGTTATGTTAATGTGTTCTCTTATTTTTGCTCTTCAAATTGTGTTTTTCTGTGTTGTCGTGTGAAATATTGTGACAATAATGGCGTGTGAAAAACGTAATACTAGGCTCCAAACTAAATTGAGAAATGACAGTGAAGACGAAAGCAGTATGTTAGCGCCGCAGAATAATGAATTAACTAATGTTAACAGTAGTAATTTGGTAATTGCGCATAGGGAAATGGAGCGGGTTGCAAACAATGGCGTAGACAATGAAACAATCAGTGAGCAGGAAAGCATTATCGATCGGTCGGTCGGCAACAGATCGCCTCAGGAATCCGAAATGACAGGACACAATTTTTCAAATATTGTAGACTCAGGTTCTGGGTCATCACCGTTTTCTCAAATGAGTCAAGACACATTTTCTGCTTGTCAAAATGTGAATGTTGCCGGTGAAAATGCACTGACAAAAAGCATAGAGAAACAGATTCCAGACACTAATACATTATTATTGCAATTAATGCAACAAATGGAACAAAATCAGAGACAAATGGGACAAAATCTTCAAAAGTTAGACATAATGGAACAAAATCTTCAAAAGTTAGACACAATGGAACAAAATCAGAGACAAATGGGACAAAATCTTCAAAAGTTAGACATAATGGAACAACACCAGAGACAAACACAGCAACAGTTAGACGCAATGGAACAAAATCTTCAAAAGTTAGACACCACACTTGAACAAACACGTGAGGATTTAACTAATGAGTTACATCACATTGAATCGAAATGTCAAAAAGTCTGTAACGACGTAAAAACACAAATTTGTGAGCATTTCCAACCTATTTTTTCGCGTCATGAAAATGTACTACAGAATCACGAAGCAGCCATAAAAGAACTGCAAACTACTGTTCATGAAAATCATGAGACCTTTCAAGCTAAATTTGACTCAGTTGCATCTACCGATTCGGTTACGCAACTTGCAAAAACTCAGGAAAACTTAAAGGACACAGTAGATACTCTGAAACTTGGTTCAGAAAAACACACTGAGGAAATAAGTACACTATCGGATAAAGTAGCCGAACTTTCAGATCAGTTCACTAACTTATCTACAAAGGTAGATGATGATCTGAATGACACAACACCTGTAGCCTTCACTGACACTGAAGAGTATGAACAAATTAGAAAATTCAAACAAAATCAAAATCAAATCAATACACAGTACAAAAGAGAAATCCGGGAAGTGCAAGATCAGTTGGCACAAGTAGTACAAGAATTACGTATTTCAGAGGACACTCGCGCCCCAATACGGGAAGAGGGACTTAGAAATATGGAACAGCCACAAAATAATAACACAGGACACTTCGGAAATTATGACAGAAATTGGCAAGGCACACCGAATTTTGAGATGGAACCGCCGAAACGACGTAATAATGACCGACATGCGACTCGCCGACATGATGATTTTGACTATAAGCTGTTCATTACTACACGTAAATTCAAAACATTTAAGAATTCTGCCAACGACATTCATCCACAAGCGTGGCTCCATCAATTCTCTCATTGTTTTCCTCCCAACTGGTCATTGGAGCACAGGTTAGAATTTATGTGTGGCTATTTAGAGAATGAACCAGCTGTAAGAATGCGTTCGGTCATTCACGATTGTCATAGTGAAGGAGAATTTTACCATGCCTTCCTCTCAGCATATTGGTCTCAAGCCACACAAGACCGAGTAAAACATGGCATCATAATGATGAAACATTTCGAACAATCTGAATTCTCCAGTCTTGTGAAATATTTTGAAGACATGTTGCACAAGAATCAGTACCTGTCAAACCCATACAGCCCCTCAGAACTCATCCGCATTTGCTTAATCAAACTGCCTGAACATTTGCGACATATTATTTTGGCAGGACGTTGCAAAGACGACATTGAAGCATTTCAAGGACTCTTACAAGAACTAGAAATTGACACTGACAATCGCGGAACGCACGAGCACAACAATTACAGATCACATCCGTCGCAATTCCGCGATGAAAGAAATAATAACTGGACGCGACAAGGCTATTCTCACAACACAAATCGTGACCGAAACAGACACCACCCGTATAACAACCGTTGGCAGAGTAGTAATAATTACAGGGAAAGATCACCTCTCCGCAGTAATGACTATCACAGAGACAATCAGACAAACAGACAATATGGGAACCAAAACTATTATTATCACGGGAGACAGAATAACTTTAGACGCAACGGTCCAGCGCGCAGTTACGATTCAGGGAGAAATTCTCCACCTCGTGACCGACAAGAAAGAAACCATGGCATCTATCGACATGACGACAGACGATATGATTGTAACGACAGACCTGAATTTCATCAGAACTGGCGGGATTATAACAGAGCTGGGCCCTCTCGTCACGGTGAATTTGTAGAAGTTCGGTCTCCTAATCCGAATAACGACGCGCGCCAGCAAAGAAACAGACAATGACTCGCACAGCAGGCAGCCGCGTGCGCCCGCTGGCTCCGAGAAAAATAACACAGACGCTAACCTTGAGAAAAATTCCAGTATTCTTTACCGACATATACCACTTGATAATTGCGTTAAAGTTGAAACTCTGCGTACTAGGAAGAGCAAAGGTTTACACCACATTTCACATGTAACACCGTTTATTGAGAGATAATGTGTTTTTTAACTTGAGATTTTAATGCAACATTTTGGTTTATTTGAAAATACATTCTGGATTTAAAGTGCTTTCTGAGAGATACTAGATGACACAGTGGTTAGTTTATGTGACAGCTACAGGATTTTATCACGACGTTACTAATGAGTGACAATTTACAATGTTGCTTTTGCGATGTATCTGTTTTATATCTGCACAGTTTTTCGGCATTATTCAAGAAATTAAAACATGTTTTAGTAGTAACTTTTGTGGTATAGCAACAATGAGACAGCCTTTTTCGTAGCACAACAATACGTTACAGTACAGTACTTTCTTCATCACAACAATAAGCGTAATAACTACGATATCTATACACAAAGCATTTCACTTTTGTGTATCATGAGGTAAGTACATTGACTTTAGCAGAACTTTGCTTACAGAGGACGATAACTACGACAGTTTCATAGAATTATCTTACAACATGACGCACAGTTTAGCGCTACAGGACACGTATTTGAGTGATTAATTTTATACTTAAAACATTTATTTTAAAGATTTTTTTTTTACAAAGAAAGTTTTCCGTGATACATTTCATTCCATTGCTGTAATCTGTAACACCTGAGGGTATAATTACATTAATCCTCAGGGGGGTACACGCTTACTTTGTGTACCATGTGTGTGGCAACCACAAGGAACCCTAGCTAATATGGTATTTGCTTATACAACTTTACACATCGGTACCATATTTCTCCAACACAGTATTACACAGCTATCAGATCATTTAACTGAGAGAGACAAACATTTTTTTTACTACATTAGTGACAGATGCTTACGTAATTACACAGTTGAATAACTTCACACTTATGAAATTGTATTTTGTATGTACCTTGTGAACTCTTCATATTTTTTTCAGAACCATTGTGATACTATGAGAGCTTTGAATGATGTATTTGGTAAGGGAGCATGATTTTTAAAGTACGTTTGAGGTAAATGACACTACTGACATGAGCAGAGAATTTTTTTAGGTTTTGAAATTATTGCAGAAAGCTACGACGTTTTTGAGATTTGACTGAGGTGTTATGATGTTATTTTGACGACGACGATGTGTTTTGTGCTGCTGAGGTATGTTTATGGTCAAGAAGCTGATGCTATATGAGGAATTTGATTATGTGTCGACGATATATATATGTGTAATAAGGTAAGGAGTAATGAATAGTGATTTAGGGACTCTGATTTGTGATAAAGGTTGTTGGAAACCAAGAATCGTACTTTAAGAGTTGTGAAATGTGTGTAAATACGTGAATGTATCACAATGCCGACGACAATTTTTTTGGACACTGTTATATCAATAAGATTTTGTTTCTACAGATTTGCAACGCTAATTCTTGACCTGTGAAATATTTTTATGTGAGACTGTCGTAGCGGAAACTGCTGTCGTAAATATTTCGGTAAGAAAGTTCAGTGACCACCTGCACGTAATGCGTCGCGGGCACCCACCTGGGCGACAGCCGCCCGAAAAAAAAAAAAAAAAAGCCATTAGCCTTCCAGCGGCACAGGTAGAAAAAAAAGGGGGGAGGCCATTATCCTCGCTTGACGTTCCTTTGTAGAAAGCATCGCAACATTTCACGGCTATTGTCGTGCTAGTTGAGAGAAATGCCATATGGCGACAGAAATGCCTAATGAAATGACGAGAAATATTTTTACATCTGCACACCTGATTACGACAAGCGTCTTTCTACGAGAGTTGAGAGAATTTCTAACTTATGAAATGTCACATGACTACTGAATGATTATTTTATGCTTTACTTTGTACATAGTTGCTTATTTCATTTGATATCTAGTTTCCAGCTGTGTTGCAGCATTGGTTTCATAAAAAAAAATTCATTAGCTAATGTGAACACTTTCTGTCAACAGATCTATTAAATAATTACTTTATGACCCACATTCTTCGAAAAAGGAGCTCTTGGAATGGAAAGAACAATAAGAAGGGACTAGTAACAGTTACTGCACACATAATTTTCTTTTCAAGTACATGGTAATATTTTTTTTACAATAAGTTGTTGTGGTGCACCACTTTAATTACTTAGACATTAAGATGTGATTATACATTTCCCTTATCTGCATTGTTGTTTTTACTGTAATATTTTTCTGCTTGAGCGTTGTCATGTTTAGATATAATTTATTGCTTTTGCTTCTGCTGTTTGCCAGGCATAATGTTACTGAATTTGACTTTGTATTACGCTGTTAAGCCAGTTTTACTAATGATTATTTTATTGTTTGCTGCGCATTGCCTCATATTAGTTGTAATGTTGAATTGCTTGGTAATTTAGATTTACTGTAGCTTGCTTTGCCAGTTTGAAATATTTGTCATTGATGTTTATTGTTTTATGTGATGCTGCATTGCCTCGTCCCTTGGTATATATATCTGAGCTCAGTAGATTTAAGTTAGCTTAAGAGGGGGTAGACTATATAAGAAACTAACTATGATGAATTGGAAGAAATGCATTGAGAAGCCGCAAGAAACAGATAGGGCCAAAATGAGTATTGTACAATGAGAAATAATTATTTTGAAAGAATTATGGTTGGAATACAGAAAAGAGGTACAGATAGGACTTTTGGAAATAATGAGGAACGAAGGGAGATCTCCAAGAACAAAAAAAGTTTTGTTCGCAAGATACTGCAGTAAAAGAAACCCTGTCCTTTCCTTGTGTTATCCCACTATGTGTTTGTGTTCCCTTGTGTATTTGTGTACTTCCTGTCTTTAGTTGTTTATCTGATAAGACCTATGTTGTAGAATTTTTCTAATACCATGTTATTTACTTTGTAAACATGTTTAAACAGTATTTGTTCTGTTTTGTTTTAATGCTCATGTGTAAAGTTGATGTTTCAAAAGTTATTCTGATCTTTATGTAAGTACTTATGTCATTATTTTTGTAACACTGATGTATATGTTTATTTCTATTCTTTTGTAAAGCCCCTATTTCTACGAATGTTATCTCTACTATTATGTTTTTAATGATGTTTTCTGTACCCTTGTAATTGTATTCTTATGTTATAAAATTGTAATTGACACCAGGTCATCAAATTAAGTAACTTGTAAGTTACATTTCACTGCACACGTTTCTGTTGGTCATAGTATATGGACAATATGTGAGAAGTAGGGAGTGATAGTGTTTGCATGTGATTTAATGATTCAGCAAGGGACTGGATAACAGCATTGCTGGTTCTGAGGACAATTCCAAAAACTTTGTGAGTGCACAAGTGGTGGTTATGGACTTGCTACATTATCCGCAAGACTCTTCGATGGTGATTGTGCACCTGCACAGTCACAACAGATGGTTGCTGGCCATCTCTACAAGGACTACAGTGGGTCTGCACCTCTGGTGGCCCACCAGTACCGTCATTTCTACAAGGACTACAGTGGGTCTGCACCTCTGGTGGCCCACCAATACCATTATTTCTACAAGGACTACAGTGGGTCTACACCTTTGATGACTCACCAGTACCATTATTTCTACAAGGACTGCAGTGGGTCTGCGCCTCTGGTGGCCCACCAATACCATAATCTCTACCAGGACTACAGTGGGTCTGCTCTGTGATGACCTACCCACCAATACTCTTCAAAACTTCGACTGACTCCGCTGTGGGTTTGCTCTGTTGTGGCCCATTACCTGTCAGCATGTCAAGAGTCAGCACTGTCTTTCCGTTGGAAGGGCAACACTACTTCTTCAAGACTGCATGGAAATCCACTACTTCCGTGTGCATTTTCTTTTACTGCTCAGACTTTGAGAAAAACACTGCAATGTGATGAATGATCAGGACTGTCTTTATGGACTGTGAGAAAAAATTTTAGCTTTTGACCAACATTGTATCAATAAGTGTGTGCATTTGATTTCTTTGTTATTGTAATTACGATTATGAAAAATTTTAACAAATATGTGTTGCCCACTGCCCAACAAAATTTGTAAAATTTTTTGTGGGGAGCATGGGGGCTATGTAAGTAGGCTGTTTAGGTTTTTTTATTGGTAACGCCACCTCAGTATGAAAATCACCGGCTGTGCCGTGTGCAGTCTGTGGCTGCTTTGCATTGTTGTAATACTCAACCATTGTAGTGTTAGGCAGCTGGCTGTGAACAGCGCGTAACGTTGCGCAGTTGGAGGTGAGCCGCCAGCAGTGGTGGATGTGGGGAGAGAGATGGCGGAGTTTTGTAATTTGTCATGATATCAAGGTAAATACATTGTTTGTTCTCTATTAATATCTTTCATTTGCTAACTATCCCTATCAGTAGTTGGTGCCTTCCATAGTTCGAATCTTTTATTTAGCTGGCAGTAGTGGCGCTTGCTGTATTGCAGTAGTGGGAGTAACCAAGATTTTTGTGAGGTAAGTGATTTCTGAAAAGTACAGGTTAATGTTAGTCAGGGCCATTCTCTTGTAGAGAATTTTGAAAGTCAGATTGCGTTGCGTTAACAAAATATTGTGTGTGGAAAGTCAGATTGCGTTGCGCTAAAAAAAAAAAATATTGTGCGTCAGTTTAAGCACAGTCGTGTAAAATTGTTCAAAGGGGTAGTTTCAGTTATTCAGTTCACTGCACGAGTTCCACACTCAAAATGAAAGGTAGGTAGACGATGGAAGTCTTAGCTTGAATGCTTCAAAAAAGGAAAGCAATGAGATAATGGTGCCGGTTCACGAGACTGGTGCTTGTCAGTTAATGGAGTAAAGTGGCAGCCAGGAGGAAAATGCTATTGAGTGAAAAAGAATGGGGAAACGGCCGGTGACAGGGGGATGCTAGTGGGGGGGATAGCCCAATAATATTTTATATTGTCACACAGATAAAATTAATATGGTAAGTAAGACTGCACTTTAGGTTTTATTTGTAATGTATGTACTTCTCTATCACATTTCTATTCACAGTAATGCAGTAACTGATAAAGGCTGTGCCGAAATAGGCGATAAATATAAATATGCTGTGCGATATACAAAGAAAATATTTATTAAATTTTTTAATACACTCATCAAAAAAAGATTTTCATCAGCCCGGTTCCCACAACTCCGAAGATAGACGTTAACTGTGGATGTTGTATCACAGACAGTCCATTTGACTGCCCAGAGACGTCACTAAACCCGCCCAAAGATGTGAACAACCATGCATGAGCAGCGCCTATTAGTTGGAGGGAGTCCGACAGCCGATCAGTTCCAGTGTTTCCACGAGGAAAGAGGTACACAGCTAGTACTGTCTGTAGTTCAACCATACCTAGACGGTCAACACCGCGGTTCGATCGCGTCCGCATTGTTACTTTGTGCCAGGAAGGGCTCTCGACAAGGGAAGTGTCCAGGCGTCTCGGAGTAAACCAAAGCGATGTTGTTCAGACATGAAGGATATACAGAGAGACAGGAACTGTCAATGACATGCCCCGCTCAGGCCGCCCAAGGGGTACTATTACAGAGGGTGACCGCTACCTAGGATTATGGCTCTGAGGAACCCAGACAGAAACGCCACTATGTTGAATAATGCCTTTCGTGCAGCCACAGGACGTCGTGTTACGACTCAAACTGTGCGCAATAGGCTGCATGATGAGCAGCTTCACTCCCGACGTCCATGACGAGGTCCATCATTGCAAACCACGACACCATGCAGCGCGGTACAGATGGGTTCAACAACATACCGAATGGACCGCTCAGGATTGGCATCACGTTCTTTTTACCGATGAGTGTTGCATATGCCTTCAACCAGACAATCGCTGGAGACGTGTTTAGAGGCACGCCGGTCAGGATGAACGCCTTAGACACACTGTCCAAGGAGTGCAGCAAGGTTCCCTGCTGTTTTGAGGTGCCATTATGTGGGGGCGACGTACGCCGCTGGTGGTCATGGAAGGCGCCGTAATGGCTGTACGATACGTGAATGCCATCCTCCGACTAACAGTGCAACCATAGCGGGAGCATATTGGTGAGGCATTCGTCTTCATGGATGACAATTCGCACCCCTATCGTGCACATCTTGTGTTCTCCAGACATGAACCCTATTGAACATGCCTGGGACAGATTGAAAAGCGCTTCTTCTTATGGACGACGTGGCCCACCAAATGCTCTCGGAGATCTACGCCAAATCGCCACTGAGGAGTGGGACAATCAGGACCAACAGTGCCTTGATGAACTTGTGGATAGTATGCCACGACGAAAACAGGCATTCATCAGTGCAAGAGGACGTGCCACTGGGTATTAGCGGTACCGGTGTGTACAGGAATCTGGACCACCACCTCTGAAGGTCTCGTTGGATGGTGGTACAACATGCCGTGTGTGGTTTTCATGAGCAGTAAAAATGGTGGAAATAATGTTTATGATGATCTCTATTCCAATTTTCTGTACAGGTTCCGGAGCTCTCGGAACTGAGGTGATGTAAAACTTTTTTTATGTGTGTATTATCCATACTGGTGAATTATGTGAAGTTAAACGCTTTTGAAATTTGGTCATGTGCGCTGCTGCAAAAGTAGCCGCAGTTAAAAAAAGTCTCAAAATTACTGGCACATGCGCTAAAGTGGTGAACTTAAAGTATAATCATCACTGATTGCTGTTGTAAAACAATTAATTCAGCAAAAACGACCAGGGCAGAAATTTGGAGCAGTAAATGTCTAACACCACAATTTTAATTCATCTAGACTCATCCGTCAGTCCCACAGCGACTTCGCGAATGACGCAGGGTAACGCAAGCTTACGACCACTCCGACAACAGCGGCAAATCGGCGTTAACAATCCGGATTTCGTTGCGATGTTTGTCTGGTTGGAAATGAGAGTATGCGCTTATTCAAGAGGTACAGATACAATGCGGGCTGGCCAAAGCCCTCAGAGGACTCCATTGCTGCTTCACTTCACCATCCCACTTCGCATGTCTGCCTGGATCAGAATAACAAAGTGACATCAAAGGATGGACGTAGCCGGTTCGCCGTAACGCTCCGATAGCATCAGCTGTAAGTTCCGTATTGCATTCGTAAGTTTTGCGTCAACTTTGGTACTGAGTTCCCTCTGCAGCATCTTATGACCTTCGTAAGCATATACTCTGAATGGCTGTCGCTATGCTAACTGTCCTGTAAATAAATAGTTGTGAATTTCTTATACCGGGCAAGGTGTAGACTGGTTCATTATTGCAACTAGCTCATTGTCGACGGGGCTTAAGCCCTAACCTTCGTTATTGCGAAGTGAAGTATCACATCTCTTATATGACTGCCACTCGGGTGTAACACAATGCTCTCTCTGTTGTTATTTTAACACCACCTCTGACCATACATCGTTTTTGCGTAAATACAAAATACATTTAATGTTACCACAGTCCAAATAATCTGTTTTTACAAAATAGATGATTTCTCTCAAGTATTTGATACCACACGTAACTATTAGGCTGGTGCATAAGTTCGTAGCGTTTTTTTCCGTAAGTTTAATAAACAACATATACACATAATCAGACTTTATTCGTAAACCATATATTCTCCTTCACTATCTAAAACAGTCTGCTACCGCTGCAATTCCGCAAATGTAGAAATGACATGGGTTTGAGGCGAAGAAGTCATCGAGCCATGTTCGGAGCGCATTTTCGTCCATAAAGGAAGTTCCTTGAAGGTTGTTCGATAGAGAGCGGAAAAGGTGAAAATCTGAGGACGCAAGATCAGGTAAATAGGGTGGGTGCGGAATGACTTCCCAACTCAACTCTGCGTAGTGTTTATCGATAGTTTGGAGGAATTCGTGCGATCGTGGCATAGCGTCACTTCACGTAGGCTTCCTAGTCGTTGATCTTGGATTGCGTCTATAAGAGGTCTCAGCTGTTGACAATAAATGTCAGTAGTGAGGGTTAAACCTCAGGGAAGCAATTCGTAGTTCACCACATCATTGCTGTTCTACCAGATGCATAACATTAGTTTTTGTGGATAGGTGCAGGTCTTTGTACGGGGAGTTGCTGCTTTGTTTGGGCTCAACAATTCCTTTCGTTTCCTTACGCTAGCATAAATACACCATTTCTTGTCACTTGTAACGATACAGCGTAGGAATGGCCGGTGTTGTTCATGAGTAGGGTTGCCACCATCCCGATACATCGTGACCATCACCCGTATGGACGTCCTAGTCCCGACATCCAGACAAGATCGAATTTTGTCCCGATTTTGTTACGACCTTTGCTCAAGTACTGAAGTAACGCCATCTGTTAGCGCAACATGTAAATCCAGGCTCAGTTTAATTTGTATAAAGAAGTTTATGTTGACAAAGGCGTGGATTGCTGCGTATTTTGTATCAACGATGCAAGCACCTTCTAGATCTAGCGCCATCATCAGAGAAAATATCAGGTTTCTCCATTAGTACATAGCTGGAACTATTTAAGCAGCGCCAGGTGGCAGAATCGGTTAGTTCCCATTTGAAAAGCGATTTGACAAGACGATTTTTTCTAAACAGAAACCCAACAATGACTGAAAGGTAGTAACGTCTGAAGTAGGGCGTGAAGTTTATAATGACGTGTACTTCGATAACTAAAGTATTATTGTCGACTGTTTACCGTCTAGTAAACTTATCATAGATTACGAAAATGCCCAAGAATGGAAATATGGAAAGTGTGGTCTTTTGTCAAGAAAGGACGTTCGTACCCTGAAGTGTTGTGTGACATTTGTAGCTGTTTCATTTCAGTAACTCACAGAGGTACGGCAGATGTGAGGCATTACATTTCCACGAAGAACCATACAAACAGATTCTCGGTAGCACCGACAGCAAAGCCTATTTCTACATTCACGATTAAAGATGATATCCAGGAAGAATAGCTCGTTGCTGCTGCATAACTAACAGAATATAAAGTTGTCAAGCATTCTCAGTCCTTCAGTTCTCTTGACTGTAACATAATACTGAATGCTACATTGTATATCGACTCCAAAATCGACTCAAAGCATTCAACAGCCAGAACCAAAGCCACCCGTTGGATAAATTAAGGTGCTTTTTGTGGAGACAGTATCAATTCCATCTTCGGAGGGCTTCATCGATGCGGCCAGTGGAATGTGCTTCACCAAATTAAAGTAGAACAAGGGTAAAATATAGAAGAAATAGGATACCCTGCCCATATTCTCCACAATACTATAGAAAGCGTTGCCGGGATCTTAACTGTCGACATTGAAATAATCGTCATGAAAATATTTAATAATTTTTCAATATACACGGTAAGGACAGTAGCTGAAAGAGTTCCCCTATAGTTGATGTCAATCATCAGACCCTTATCTCACTAAAAAAACAAGGCGGCTGTCGTTAATGCCCACAGTTGAGAGAGTCCTTTAGCTTTGTATTCCATCAAAAATTATTTACGCAGCACACAGTTGGTTGGCTCAAATGGCTCTGAGCACTATGGGACTTAACATCTGAGGTTATCAGTCCTCTAGAACTTAGAACTGCTTAAACCTAACAAACCTAAGAACATCACACACATCCACGCCCGAGGCTGGATTCGAACCTGCGACCGTAGCAGTCGCGCGGTTCCGGACTGAAGCGCCTAGAACCTCTCAGCCACCGCGGCCGGCTGCAGACAGCCCACCTAAAATAATTTCAGATTTTTTTGCATTTCGATCAACGAAATATACTACATGTTTCTGCAGTCAAACTTGGCTCTGTTCGAAACAAATATTAAAAGCATAGAGAAGAATAAAGTCTCGATAAGTAAAGTACGAAATACAGCTGCACTCACTATGGCAAAGTGACAATATGTAAAATAGCAACACTGAACAGCAATAAAGAAATGATAATCCACAAATAATCTCATAGCAACCGGAATACCAACAATGAAAAACAAAAACCTTACGAACCTATGAACCAACTCAATATTTTCAAGTTACGAACATCATCTACGACTAATGCCAACATCTAATTAGTGTATTTGCTCCAGTAGACACTATGCTCAAAACATTAAAACAGAAAATAGAAAGAGAATCCTTTATTCACCTTCACAGTAATTTTTCTCTGGCTAGAACATATATTTAATACGCTTGTAAAAGCACGGGAAAATGTGAGAGGAATTTTGGCTCTGAGCACTATGGGACTTAACATCTATTGTCATCAGTCCCCTAGAACTTAGAACTACTTAAACCTAACTAACCTAAGGACATCACACACATCCATGCCCGAGGCAGGATTCGAACCTGCGACCGTAGCAGTCGCGCAGCTCCGGACTGAGAGGAATTTTCTTTTGGGCTGTGTGGAAGTATTAATACCGCAGGTCTTCTCAGTTATATACACAAAATGTATTCCTAAGGATCTACTAGAGGTGGATAGAACGTGTTTCAATAAATAATAGTAAGCATTTAATTATAGTGTGTCTTGTTGTTTGGATTTAGACTGAAACAGAATCCACACAGTTTTTCAGCCTTTGTGACGCTTATAAAGTTTAATTAATGGAAAACAATTCAAATGGCGTAATTACTTGCTACTGTTGTTTCACATGTTCAGATTCCAAGAACGATATTTTTTTGACCATGTTTACTAGAAAATATCATGTTTTAAGCACTACTTGCTAGTTGCAAGCTTTGCTCGTTCTGAAGTGATAGCAGATGTGATTTTTGTTTCATGTATCTTGCGATAATGAAGAATCCACAACTATGACGCACTTGAGACTTTGGGAAGCTTGAAACTGTACAAGCTAACTGCATAATAATAAAGTATTATTTTAAAATAACAATCTGGTGAAAATGATGTCGTTTCTTAAATTCTTCAAGACTGTAGTGCCCACCCAGAAGCAGTAAATCGAGATAGTTAATCCCTCCTTCTATGCACAATTAATGAATAATTTTAGTTGCACGTTGTTCTTTTTACTGTTTAGAGAGTTAGTTGTTTCATGCCTTATATCATTAGAAATGCTGCCGAACTACCTTGAGAAACGCGTGCCGTGTTCTTAACAAGTTAAAACGGGCCAGTTGCACTTGTGAAGGTGGAACGAAATCAAGAACCTAGTACATCTTAGATGTTTCTTACGAAATAATTCCCCCAGATACACAACAGCGAAGTTCCTCATCTCTAGGGGTTAACTGCCGTTCCATTCAACGTAGTGCAGTACTTCAGCAAACTAATTTAAAACACCCAACAATTAAACACACAGCCACTTAAATATAGCATGCAGTATGTCAGATACAGCTAATACACACAATGTGCATCTTACTGGTACAGCTGAAATTGATGTGGCAATATTTGTGATTCATTACCGTGTATAACATCTGCTTGGTCTGTAATTTGTTAATCTGAACATGAAAAGCTTGGTATAATCTCGAACGCAAAAATATTTGTACCGCTGAGTATTACTATTGGTTAAATAGTGATCGTGTAAGTCAGTTTCACTTTATTTCAAGTATCGGGTGATCAAAAAGTCAGTATAAATTTGAAAACTGAATAAATCACGGAATAATGTAGATAGAGAGGTACAAATTGACACACATGCTTGGAATGACATGGGGTTTTATTAGAACCAGAAAAATACCAACGTTCAAAAAATGTCCGACAGATGGTGCTTCATCTGACCAGAATAGCAATAATTAGCATAACAAAGTAAGACAAAGCAAAGATGATGTTCTTTACAGAAAATGCTCAATATGACCACCACCATTCCTCAACAATAGCTGTAGTCGAGGAATAATATTGTGAACAGCACTGTAAAGCATGTCCGGAGTTATGGTGAGGCATTGGCGTCGGATGTTGTGTTTCAGCATCCCTAGAGATGTTGGTCGATCACGATACGCTTGCGACTTCAGGTAACCCCGAAGCCAATAATCGCACGGACTGAGGTCTGGGGACCTGGGAGACCAAGCATGACGAAAGTGGCGGCTGAGCATACGATCATCACCAAACGACGCGCGCCAGAGATCTTTCACGCGTCTAGCAATATGGGGTGGAGCGCCATACTGCATAAACATCGTACGTTCCAGCAGGTGTTTATAAGCCAGGCTGGGGATGATGCGATTCTTTAACATATCGGCGTACCTCTCACCCGTCACGGTAGCAGTTACAAAACCAGAATCACGCATTTCCTCGAAGAAAAAAGGCCCGATAACGGTAGATGTGGTAAATCCAACCCATACCGTGATTTTCTCGTCGTGCAATGGAGTTTCCACGACAGTTCTAGGATTTTCGGTAGCCCAGATTCATTAGTTTTGGGCGTTGACAGACCCTCGGAGCGTGAAATGAGCTTCGTCGGTCCACAACACGTTACTCAACCAATCATCTTCCGCCATCTTTTGAAACGCCCACACCGCAAATGCCCTCCGCTTCACTAAATTGCCAGGTAACAGTTCATGATGCCGATGGATTTTGTACGGATAGCGTCGGAGGGTATGCCTCAGTGCCAACCAAACAGTAGTGTATGGAATGCCGGTGCGACTGCACGAGCGCTGACTTCCCCGTGCATAGACGAACCCGCTGCAGTCTCCATTTCTTCCTGAACTGCCTCAGCAGCATTACGCCTTGTGCTCTGTCGGTCACTACGGCGTCTATCGTCTAAACAAGCCGTGGCTTCGAACTTCGAAATCATTCTCGCCACAGCTGCATTTGTCTACGGACCTTTACCCGTTCGAATCCCCTTCCTATGGCGATAGGATCGTAACGCTGAACCAGCACATTCCCCATTCTGATAATACATCTTCACTAAAAGCGCCTTTTCGGGTAACGTCAACATGCTGTGACTGCTGGCACATCTGATTCTCTCCCTTATTACAGCTCCTTTTATACACGATTGTCTTGCGCAGTCACTGGCGTTTTGCTGTCCAGTGCCATCTGTCGGACATTTTCTGAACTTTTTTTTTTTTTGATCTAATAAACCCCATGTCATTCCAAGTACGTGTGTCACTTTTTACCTCTCTCTCTACATTATTCCGTGGTTTATTAAGTTTTCAAATTTATACTGACTTTTTGATCACCCGGTACGTAAGCACTTAACAGCCTGACCGGCGTCTGTGAGCGAGCGGTTCTAGGCGTTTCAGTCCTGAACGCGTTGCTGCTACGGTCGCAGGTTCGAATCCTGCCTCGGGCATGGGTGTGTGATGCCCTTAGGTTAGTTAGGTTTAAGTAGTTCTAAGTCTAGGGAACCAAAGACCTCAGATGTTAAGTCCCATAGTACTTAGGATCGTATGACATCCTGAAAGTTAGATTAATCACAATATTTGAAACAAGATACACAAAATATCAGTTACTATATTAACTAATACTAGAAATTCAACTGTGAGATATTCCAACACTTGCCATCTCGGAATTACTATATGTCGAGCTGAAGTGAAGACCATAATTTAATAATTCGTGTACGTCTGTTTCTTTAATTTAATCACTTAGTTTAGACACATATGGGAACATAACAGTTAAATTAATCTCGTGCTGTCTTGCTGTTGCTATACTCTGGAATAAGGCTGTGGAGGATGTCAAGTCGTCTTACCTCTTGCAGTGACGTAGTTGGCGGAGTCTGAGAAGATTCTGTTTCTCGTACAGCTGTTTTTGCCTGCTGTGTTAAGATGGTGGCGTTCGGCTTTCGGTGCTTTATCTATTCAAAGCAACGTTTACTATCTTCGGCGACACATTGACCCCTTAAATATTTTGCTGGAATGTTGAAAATACTGACACGAGAAGTTGTTTCAAATTCTGGTAGGATTTAAGATCGAAATATAACGCAAGAGACGGTTTCCTGATACACAACACAGGCAATTTATAAATAGAATACGTACCGATGTACTAATTGTTTTTCCCGTTTATAAGAAATTCCATGCTTTTTATGGATAACGCTGTTCTATAGTTCGACGCTCGCGCTCGTAATATTAGACCACTTTCTTTCGTTCTATCGCATAAACGGTAAGTTCTTCCACATAACGCTTTAGAGTATCAGCACTCTTGACATGGCAAAATAAATATTAAAGCACACTGGCCCTCTTCTGTCCACTCACCACTTGCGCTTTTAGCAACTGTTTCCACACAAATTTTACAATATGGAGTCCTATCATAGTATACGACTCAGTTGTGTAACTGTTGGGCAAAAAAGTGCAACTGTTTGACGGCTGAAGCGACGATAGCGCTCCAAGCGACAAGGATATAGTACCAAAACAGTAGAATAACGAGATATAAACTGAGATGATCTCTTATAAATGTCAACATATAATAATAATATCTCAGTGCAATGTAACACACACGGTTTACAGGAGCAGAGTCGTAACCATATAATCGCAAATACTTTAAGACGAGAAATGAACTGTAACATGAAGTGCTTAAGTTAAAAAAGTATTGATTACAGGTGTATATCTGCGTGCTTGGAACGTACTTTCACATGGTTTTCGCTAATTATAATTCATTTCAAGAATTAGTTTTCCGATTGAGACTCATTTTAATACATTGAAAACGAGGCATGATTTTCACATTCTCTGAATTATCTGCTACCTCACCTTATAAACGCCCTTTTTGGCTTTGCACTTGCTTCTTAGCCTTGCGTGTAACTATCACGTTTATTTAGTGTTCTTCCCAGTTAACAAAACGTGATCCCGTGATGAAGTTACTAACTCTCAGGGGAGACGACTAAATGTGTCAGTTTGAGGTAAGGGAACATGATCCAGAAACGACCTAATCTAAAGTTATAAGCGAAAATCCTTCTGATGTTTCTGATAGTTAAATATGTATGTACCGGTACTGTTGTTGCTAATATTGTAGCGTAGACAACATCAAGAGGTGACACTGTGGACCAAAACAGCTAGTAAACATACCTGAAGAGCTATGAACACTTAATTATCCTCGTTACTGTGAAATACGTTTCTACTGGTGGCGCTGTAACCGTGTATTAGACACACAGTGTGAACCCGTGCGCTCTACAAACGTTAAGAACTTTCTGCTGGAGGGCTAGGTTACTAGATACACGCACATGCCCCTATATGATGGGTGAATGGTCGTGAGTTCTGTCAGGTGATTTCGGGACGGTTTAATCCCGAGAATATTTTCAGACACACACACTTTTTACGGTACTAATACACTCCAGATGTAGCTTGGCTCCCTAGTGTAAAAACTCGCTTTAAACGGAAAAGATGACGTGTTTCATGTTACCAATTTAGGAGTTGCTGAATTCTTTCCTCCATTATCTGTAACAATACGTAAAATATCAAAAATTCAAGTCCACAGAATTGCGTACGTCACGCTTCAAGAGCTTACCTGTATTTTTCCTCAATGCATAATTACAGATTTGTAGTATTTCCACGACGCGGTTCCCGCTTTTAAAGACTAGGCATACTGTCGTTCTGAATACGGGGAGCGTCTTGTAAACGAATTTTTTTTCAATATATGTGTTTCAGCCTCAGGTCACATAAATGGTATTGTAAGCTACCGTTCGTCTGATAAACTGAACACATACTAATTGGCCCTGTGATCTGATATGAACGAATTAGACACCCTCAGAAATAATCAAGTACGAATTCAGTAACTATTATATGAAACAAGATCACAATTAATTCGGTATAATACGATAAAATGAGTCATAAATCATTTGACAAGCAATATAATACTCAAGTGCAGACTTGGCATACCTGATAATAGGATCTGGGGTAAGATTATAGTAATCGCGTATGAAATAAAACAATTGTAGACGCGACGTTCTGCCGCGATTGTCGCGATGTTGGTATAAAATGCAGATAAAACTAGAGTAGGGAATGCGTTGCATCTGTGATCGGAGTTGGAAGCAATCTGGTCATCTGAATCCGAAAACAAGGAGTCAAAGTGAAGCTTGAGGTTAGAGAAATTCTATAAAAATGACTTCAGTGTCCCTACGCATCACCTCGCAGTCTCAGGTCGATCTCACCATATCGATCTGTAGGTGGATCTGAAGTGGCTGCAGACGAGGTCATGGCGAAAAGACAACGATTCTCGTCAGCGGCTAAGTTCAAGTCAGCCCGAAATTTTTTAAGCCCCTCAGCCCTGTATTTTATCCTACCTCAGCAACTGTAATTGTATATCTCGATGTAACCAGCAACCAGTTTGATACGCTTCCTGCGATTTATTGCTGGCTCAAGGACTGGAGGGGTTGGGCCCAAATGAAGATTAAGTATCATTCGTAAAATATATAAGACAATTTATTTAAACCTACGTAACAGGACTGAAATGCTATCTTCAGAGAATATTGAAAAAAAAATTAGTAGTGATAACAATATTTCGATTACTACAGAACAAGAGTCTTTAGGCTTCGTTAGAGTTTTGAAATAACAAACAATTGCTATGAAGTGCTAATGGCAAACCAGCACCCAAATTGAATGTAATTTAACAAGAATTATTAAGCAGTTTTTAGATTTTACAGGAATGATAATTAATTTTACTAACTAGAAATCAGAAAGGGGAAAGCTCAAGTGCTCCAAGAGTTGTACCAAAGTTAATACAAAATTTTACCAGCAAGAGCAGTTACAGAATAACAGCGGTATCATAAAAACAGCAACATCAGTATTAGTGTAAACCGCCCCAGCCGCCCACGCTGGAGTATACCATCACGTCCGGCGCCTACTGGCCAACCGACCCACCGAACTGACCTTTTTGCTAAGCACAGGAGCAGAACATGTCTATAACACATTAAATACTCTCTTAGAAATAGACATAACAATTAAATACCAACCGCAATATTAGGTGTGAGTTCACCTGACCACAGATCGATGAAACAAAATCTTCAGTTGAGTGTACTAAGAACGCAATGAATAATTAGTTTTTAAGATGTTAGCCCCCCCCCCCCCCCCCCTCCCCGGAATAGTAAACGACTCGTGAGGAGCTCCAGAAAGGGTTGAGGTTAGACTAATGACAAAATTTAACAGGAGACAAGAGAGCGCACAAAAGTAGCAGAAAGTGGCAAAAACTTTAAGTAGTCTCGCTTACATTGCTTTTAAAATTGAACAAGCACACCCCAGGACGAATGCGTTACTATTCTACGGGCTAATTTGCACTTCAATCTTCCAGCGAAAAGCAAGTTACACAACACAGCGGCCCAAGCAAGTACTCCCGCTCGGTTTCATAGTATAACATGCATAAATACAACAGTGAAATATACATTCACTGCAAAGAAAATAATCAGCAACGTTAATATGATCGGGACCCGCAGGTTAACTGCAAGATAGGCACGGGCATTACGATCTATCACAGAAGACCTCAGAGTAGATACAAGTACCGCTAATCTGGGAACTCTTGCAATACAGGGAAGCTTAGCAGAACCACTCTACAGAACATGGTCACATGTCGACTACCGACAGTACAATTAGCGACGTTATAATTCTGGTGGGAACCGTTACTGCGGAGCCATGAACTAACCGCCGAATAACCTGCTTCGATGCAGCACAGAAACGGAACCGCAGTTCGAATAATTCCACACCTAGTATGTCCACACCGGCTTCTTCGTCGGCGTTGAAGACAGCTGATGTGCATAGCGGCTGCAAGAAGATCAGCGGACGTAATTCCAACAGGCCACACCTCCAACAGCCGATCATACTGGAGACAGACCAGGCCCTTAGCACTGCTCTTCTCCATGGCAGCCAGACGTCCCAACCACCGTCGCACTCTCCACGCCCTGCGTCTTGGGCGACCATGACGTCCTCTATCGGACCGTGGAACCTTGGCTGCCAAAAGACCACGGGCTAACAACGCATCGCTTCAGTTAGCAATCGCCACTCAACTCCCTCCGCCTCGCCTCGCGCCATAATGTCAAACTCCACTTTTCCAGCACACGCGTGCCCTCTAGCGTCTAGATGACCCGTCCCGCGTACCAGAATCTTAGCCTCAAAGACGTGCTACGATTCTGGTCAGGTGAGTACTGGGTTAGTAAACCAAAATCAAATAGTAATGTAGGAGAGGAGTAGATCCAATAATGACTAAGAAGATATGTAGGTGAGTAAAGCTGCTATGAACAACATTGTGAACGCATTACAGAAACCATGCTAACCAAGATAGGTCGTGGTATGGCGCACAGCTGCATGAAAGAAATTTAATTTCCTTAACAGGTTTAGGCACTTAGCGCCGTTATTCAGTAGGTTATAAGTATCACATTGTTTGTGAGTGTAAACAACAAGATACATGCAGCATATTGCTGTGGTAATGTGTTTATGCTTCGTTTCTGTATACTACTGACCATAGAAATATGCTGCATGTACTGAAAAGCCAAAGAAACTGGTACACCTGCCTAATATCGTGTAGGGCCCACGCGAGCACACAAGAGTGCCGCAACACGACGTTTCACGGACTCCACTGATATCTCAAGTAGTGCTGGAGGGAATTGACACTATGAATCCTGCAGGGCTGTCCATAAATCCCTAAGAGTACGATAGGTGGAGATCTCTTCTGAACAGCACGGTGCAAGGCATCCCGGATAAGCTCAGTAATGCTCGCGTCTGTGGACTTTGGTGGCCAGCGGAAGTGTTTAAACTCAGAAGAGTGTTCCTGGAGACCCTCTGTAGCAATTCTGGACGTGTGTAGTGTGACATTGTCCTGCTGGAATTGCCCAAATCAGTTGGAATGTACAATGGACATGAATGGATGCAAGCAATCAGACAGAATGCTTACGTACGTGTCACCTGTCAGATTCGAACCTAGACGTACCAGGCGTCCCATATCACTCTAACTGCAAACGCCCCACACCATTACGGAGCCTCCATCAGCTTGAACCAGTCCCCTATTGACATGCAGGATCCATGGATTCATGGGGCTGTCTCCATACCCATACACGCCCATCCTCTCTATACAATTTGAAACGAGCCTAGTCCGACCAACCAAAATGTTCCTAGTCATCAACAATCCAGTGCCGGTGTTGACGGGCCGAGGCGAGGCGTAAAGCGTTGCATTGTGCAGTCATCAAGGATACACGTGTGAGCCTTCGGCTCCGATAGCCAATATCGATGATGTTTCGCTGAATGGTTCACCCTCTGACACTTGTTGATGGCCCAGCATTGAAATCTGGAGCAATTTGCGGAAGGGTTGCACTTCTGACACGATGAACGATTCTCTTCAGTCGTCGTACGTCCCGTTCTTCCAGATCTTTTTCCGGCCGCAGCGATGTCGGAAATTTCATGTTTCACCGGACTTAATCACGGTACACTCGTGAGATGGTCGTACGGGAAAATCTCCACTTCACCGCTACCTAGGAGATGCTGTCTCCCATCGCTCGTGCGCTGCCTACAGACACCAGGTTCAAACTCATTTAATTCGTTATAACCTGCCATTGTAGCAGCAGTAACCGATCTAACAACTGTGGCAGCCACTTGTTGTCTTATACAGGCGCTGCCGACCGCAGCGCCATATTCTGCCAGTTTACATATCTCTGTATTTCGATACGCATGCCTATACCAGTGTCTTTGGCGCTTCATTGTATTACTGACTCTCGCAAATAATGCGATGGTTATAACCTTCTGAAGAAGGGCACTAAGTGACTGAAACGGATTAAGTAATTTAAATTTCTTTTATGCAACTGGCAGCTGATTATTTCGATATATCCCTCAGACCATCTGCTCGGGCAGTGGATCTTGGCAGTGTTGCAGGCCGGCGTACGTTTTATCTGACCGTGGAGGCTCCGAAGGATGAAGGCTTCCAGCGATCAAGAGATGAAGTATACTGTAAGGTACACATACTGTGCTGTGGGGCGATCAGTATAGTTCAAAATAAACACACTTCGCGTTGCGCGATCGTAGTGTAGATACTTTTATTGTTCCAGGATGGCGGTTTCAACAGTTTTATGCTACCATCATTTATCTTATGGAACTTTGCATAAAATTGTCATGTTACATGACATCAAGTCAAAGCATAAAATGCACTTCCCCACCTATACAGTGGATAAAATACACACAGCTGGTAAAATACACAGAGATACGTGTTTTTATTTTATTAACTTGATTTTTATTAGAACGTGTATATGTTAGGATTGCTTTTCATGCTTTGATTTCATGTAATGTAACGTGGCAGTTTTATAGCAAGTTCCATAACATGAGATGATGCCAACATAAGACTGTTGGTAGCGTCCCACTATTCCTAAGGCACCCCAGACTGCTGGTTCTCATTCCATTTTCTAGGTGTTATCTCTTGGAACAATAAAAGTGTCTACACCGTGATCGCAGCGTACGATGTGGTAATTTTCAACAGATATAGGACTTTTTTTTCTGAAAGCTTACTCATATTTCTGCGTTTTGTGTTCTTTACTCTATTTGCGGCCTCCAGAACTGCGGAAGGCAACGGAATACCACCGCAGATCATTTTTCCTGCACAGTGCAATCTCCATTTTATGCACAAAAATGGCTTCCTCTCATGTTAAAGATAAAATAGTCCCCCATTCGGATCTCTGTGGAAGGGGGACAACTTGAAAGGAGGCAAAAAATCAAAAGAAGAGTTAGTACCTGGAATGTTAGAGCTCTGCTACAGGCAGGAAAACTAGAAAATCTTAAAAGAGAGATAGAAAAGAATCATATGGACCTCGTAGGTGTTGCTGAGGTAAGATGGTATGGATGTGGAGATTTTCAGTCGGATGAATATGTATTGTACTACTCAGGAGCAGAAGTAAAAGGAATGAATGGAGTAGGAATGATTATGACAAAGGAATTGGCTAAATGTGTGGAACATGTGGACTATGCAAATGACCGAGTTATAGGTGTAAGGCTGAAAGGAGCACAAAAAGATTTACTGATTGTCCAGGTGTGTATGCCAACTTCAGAACGAGATGACCAAATTGTAGATGAAACGTACAATGTAATAGAGAAAATAATGACTGAAAATAAAAAAAATGCTGCAAATAGTAATGGGAGACTGGAACGCAATTGTGGGAAAAGGGAAAGAGGGAAACATAGTAGGCAGTCATCGTCTTGGAAAGAGAAATGATAGAGGTGAATGGCTAATTGACTTCTGCAGGGAAAGGCAGCTGATAGTTGCAAATACATGGTTCAAGAAACAGAAGAGGAGGCTCTACACTTGGAAATCACCAGGGGATAAACACAGAAACCAAATCGATTTTTTACTGGTAGACAAAACATACAGGAATGGAATCAAGAAGGTGCACACCTTACCAGGTGCAGATGTTAATAGCGACCATAACTTACTTATGGCAGAAATGGAAATAAGAATGAAAAAACTGAAGCATGCGACCACGGTGAAGAAGTGGGATCTAGAACAAAGAACCACCTGATAATGCCAACGAGTACTGGAATATGCTGAAAGAAGGAATCATTAAAGCAGGACAGTAAAATATAGGATAAGTAAAGGGAAAATGGCAAAAAAACATGGTTCATACAATAAATGATTTCCAAGATGGAGGAGAGAAGAAAATTGAAAAGGAAAAAACACTCAAGATGCAAGAAAGATGTAGCGAAGGTTAAATAATGAACTGCGAAGAGAAACAAAGCAGGCTAGCAAAAAATGGCTAAAAGAGGAATGTGATGCAATTGAAGAACTGGACAGGAAGGAAAGATACGACTTACTATACAACAGAGTAAAGACTGTGATGTGGGATCAAAACAGAGCAGGAAGTGCTACTACGGAAATTTTGAGTAAAGACGAAGAGGTAGTGTACAAAGATCGTGAGGATGTCCTCCAGAGATGGGAAGAATATCTAAAAGAGCTATATGACATAGATCGCAAACCAGAATCTCTGGAACTTGAATCACTCAACTTCTTCCATCATAATGGAAGAAGTAAAGTCTGCCATAGCTGCATTGAATAATGGCAAAGCGGTACGTACAGATACGATACCGGGAGAAATGTTAAAACGCTCGAACCAAGATGGAATAAGAGTAATATTGGGGTTATGTAATAAAATTTATGACAGTGGCGAATAAAATGAGGACTTTCTGAAAACAGTAATGATTCCATCACCACAAAAAACAAGGAACCAAGAAATGCAGTGAGCACATGACTATCAGCCTCATGTCATATGCAGTCAAAGTGATGTTAAGAATAATTAATAAGAGACTTGAACAAGTAATGGAGGACAATCTTGGCGAGGAGCAGTTTGGCTTTAGACAGAATACGTGCACCAGAGATGCAATAGGGCTCCTACGAATCTTGGGAGAAAGGTTTATTGAATAAGGAAGCGATCTGTATATGTGGTTCATCGATCTAGAAAATGCATTTCACAATGTGGCTTGGTACAAGCTGGCGACTATAACGAGGGAAAAGCGAGTGGACTGGAAAACCAGAAGACTTGTAAACTCATTGTATTTTAATAAAGAAGTCTCAGATGAAGTGAGAGGAGAAAGTACAAACTGGATCACACTAGGAAAAGGAGTCGGACAGGGATGCTGTCTATCACCTACCCTTTTCAACCTCTACTTGGAAAATATGATTGACCAATGCTCAACAGATGACAAAGGAGTAAAAATTGGAGGAAGCATAGTAGGGTGTTTGAGGTTTGCTGATAACATGGTCCTCGCCACAGGGGAAAAAGAATTACAGGATTTAGTGAAAACCATTCAAGCTAACGGAAAAAAATATGGAATCAAAATTAACACGAAGAAAACAAAAGTATTGGCACTAGGAGGAAATAAGGAAATAAAAATTATGTTGAATGGAGAAATATTAGAACATGCGCAAAATTTTAAGTATCTTGGAAGCAGGATAGACACCAACTGGAAGTGCAGCACAGAAATTAAAACAAGAGTAGCAATGGCAAAAGAGGCATTTCATAAGAAAAGGAGAATTTTCTGCAGCAGTCTGGACAGAGAACTCAGGAAAAGACTCATAAAGTGTCTTGTATGGAGTGTTCTTCTCTATGGCGCTGAAACATGGACTTTGAGGAAGAAAGACAGAAAAAGGCTGGAGGCTTTTGAGATGTGGACATAGCGGAGGATGGAAACAATAAGTTGGATGAACAGAGCAAAAAATGAAGAGGTACTGAGAAGAGTGGGAGAGAAAAGACAATTATTAGATGTAACAAAAAGAAGAAAAAGAAACTGGATTTGGCATATATTGAGAAAGAATGTCGGACTGATAAAAACAGTTTTAGAAGTTTATGTAGAACGGAAAAGGAAGCGAGGAAGGAAGAGATTTCAGATACTGGATGACGTGATGGATGGTACAACATACAACAGAGTAAAAAAGGAATCACTGGATCTACATCTACATCTACATCTACATCTATACTCCGCGAGCCACCTTACGGTGTGTGGCGGAGGGTACTTATTGTACCACTATCTGATCCCCCCTTCCCTGTTCCATTCACGAATTGTGCGTGGGAAGAACGACTGCTTGTAAGTCTCCGTATTTGCTCTAATTTCTCGGATCTTTTCGTTGTGATCATTACGCGAGATATATGTGGGCGGTAGTAATATGTTGCCCATCTCTTCCCGGAATGTGCTCTCTCGTAATTTCGATAATAAACCTCTCCGTATTGCGTAACGCCTTTCTTGAAGTGTCCGCCATTGGAGCTTGTTCAGCATCTCCGTAACGCTCTCGCGCTGACTAAATGTCCCCATGACGAATCGCGCTGCTTTTCGCTGGATCATGTCTATCTCTTCTATTAATCCAACCTGGTAAGGGTCCCATACTGATGAGCAATACTCAAGAATCGGACGAACAAGCGTTTTGTAAGCTACTTCTTTCGTCGATGAGTCACATTTTCTTAGAATTCTTCCTATGAATCTCAACCTGGCGCCTGCTTTTCCCACTATTTGTTTTATGTGATCATTCCACTTCAGATCGCTCCGGATAGTAACTCCTAAGTATTTTACGGTCGTTACCGCTTCCAATGATTTACCACCTATGGCATAATCGTACTGGAATGGATTTCTGCCCCTATGTATGCGCATTATATTACATTTATCTACGTTTAGGGAAAGCTGCCAGCTGTCGCACCATTCATTAATCCTCTGCAGGTCTTCCTGGAGTACGTACGAGTCTTCTGATGTTGCTACTTTCTTGTAGACAACCGTGTCATCTGCAAATAGCCTCACGGAGCTACCGATGTTGTCAACTAAGTCATTTATGTATATTGTAAACAATAAAGGTCCTATCACGCTTCCTTGCGGTACTCCCGAAATTACCTCTACATCTGCAGATTTTGAACCGTTAAGAATGACATGTTGTGTTCTTTCTTCTAGGAAATCCTGAATCCAATCACAAACCTGGTCCGATATTCCGTAAGCTCGTATTTTTTTCACTAAACGTAAGTGCGGAACCGTATCAAATGCCTTCCTGAAGTCCAGGAATACGGCATCAATCTGCTCGCCAGTGTCTACGGCACTGTGAATTTCTTGGACAAATAGGGCGAGCTGAGTTTCACATGATCTCTGTTTGCGGAATCCATGTTGGTTATGATGAAGGAGATTTGTATTATCTAAGAACGTCATAATACGAGAACATAAAACATGTTCCATTATTCTACAACAGATTGACGTAAGCGAAATAGGCCTATAATTATTATTAATTAGAGACAAAGGACCTGGAGATAATGATGATGACTCTATTTGGATTGGCTGAACAAGGGATATTCTTAGAGCCGTGTAGTAAAAATATTTCTTAGAAGATGCTGGTCCCCTTCCCTGCGTTTTTCTTCAGATGATTAGCCAGTAAGGGGTGTCCTACCACTTAGTGTTGAAAAAGGGCATTGCACTCTCTTTTCTGTCGGTCTGTCTCTCTCTTTCTCTCTCTCTCTCTGCCTGTGTCTGCCTCTCTGTCTCGGTCTGTGGCCAGTGAAGTGAGTCCTCAGCAGCACAATCGACTTCCTCTTTGTAACTTCCAGTTTATTTATGTTAGCCAATATTGGCAGTTTTCATATTCCGAAACCATTTCGTTTTTTTCAGTCCCTCACTTTCAAAGGCACCCCAAACTGCAGGTTCTCACGCCATTTTCTAAATGTCATCTATAGCGCCCAGAGCGTTCCAAGGAAACACAGCTTTCAACATTTTGTACGCAACTCTGCCTTCCTCAGCCTTTTTAAATGCAGCGTTTTTAATCTTTCCACTTCTGAGACGTGAAACTGTCTCTCTGGTGGCCTTATGCTACAGGAGATAGCATCTGTGTTGTGTACGTTGCGTCCAGCGCCCAGTTATGGCACTAGAAAAAAAGAGTCCAGTGGACTGCATGGCACTGACCCTCGCTCTTCCCAGCGCATCCTTCTGGGAACTACCCCGATGCTGGTCCCTCTATCTCCCTACGGGACTCTGTTGCTTGCCTGATGACTGTGCTTCCGAAGTCATCTTACTTATGTACAGTAAAACATGCAATTTCGAACAACATGTGAATTACATTAATTAACTATTGACAGTCACTGGCACTGACATGCATCACATTTCTTAGTCTTTATTGATTATTCCGATCTAATGGATCAGTTTCAGAAAACAACGATCGGATGACAGTGTCATTAACGACTTCAACTTCTTAATAACAACTCATTTTCTTTGTTTCCATCCACCAAAAACGAAGAAATGCCACCAAAATATGTTCTCGGAGACTTGTATAAAAATGATGGAAATCTGCAGAAGTGAACTCTAGGCGATCCAGAGTTTTGGAGGAATTTCTCATTTTTATTACAATGGCAATTATGTATTGGCCTTCCCATGGCACAATAATTATGAAGCATAACCTTCTACCTAATGAACACTGCAAGTTCAATTCCTCAGACACTAAAAACTTGGTATCTCACTTATACCAAGTACTGTCTCTCTCAGCATAGACTGCCTAAATAACTTCTGCATTATAAAATCGAGTTCTGCTTGGGATCCTGCTCTTTCACTTGTCAAAAAAAAAAAAAAACACCAGAGAGGTATAATTCTCGGAACCCTACCTGCTGATTGTTAATTTCGCTGTTATGAAACTTCCTGGCAGATTGAAACTGTATGCCCGACCGAGACTCGAACTCGGGACCTCCCGAGTTCGAGTCTCGGTCGGGCATACAGTTTTAATCTGGCAGGAAGTTTCATATCAGCGCACACTTCGCTGCACAGTGAAAATCTCATTCTGGATTAATTTCGCTATCTATAGCTTCTGACGTCGGTCATCTTTGATTTGTGTTTATAGTGTGTGTGTGTGTGTGTGAGTGTGTGTTACCTTTGTTTAGTTTAGTTTTAAATTTGGTTGCACAGCGCTTACTTGCTTCAGTTATGCCTTGAAAATAGCAGGGTGCGTTCCTGTCGAAATATCGCGGTTGTCGACTACGGCACCCGGCAGCATTTCCGTAAGTTATCTGAACAGGATAATCTTTGCTTGCAACGAAATAATACCAGGCGACCAATCACTTCAAACTAATTCCTAACGTCATCCATCCATCTCTCGTAAGATTGGCACATCGGTCTTTTCTTGTCTGTGGCAATCCAGCTACGAACTTCGTTGGTCCATCTTTCATACAAAACTTTCTTATAAATGGCGTATGTTTAAAACTGAACAGTTTAGCTACTTACAATATTCCTATATAGTTTGAGGCCCTGTGTATCTCAACGATACACATATACTTACCGCAAGGGCAACCATAGCGAAAGTGTATTTCTGGAGAACCAGACTAATTTCTGTTTCCTGAAGAGGCACAGCAGCCTTTACAGGGGTTTCAGGGGCAACGGTCTGGAAAATTGACTGATCTGACCTTACAACACTAGGCAATATGGTTTTGCACGTGATAATAATTTGTAACTCTAGAGGTAATGGGAAAATAAAACCGTTCTTGCAGCTCTACTGAATACCTTGATGAAAATATTGGGGAGGTAAAACAGTCACCTAGTCGGATCACTAAGCAAGTCCTAGACTTCTGTCCAGGCACTTGTCGACCAGCCTGTTGTGGGAGTAGAAGACAACAAAACGAAAGCTGATCTCTTAAAATTCGCGTTTAAAAAATCGTTCATGCAAGAGGATCCTATAGGCATATAGTCGCACGGAGTCCTGTATGGTAACAGAAAGAAGCACACCTGGAGTACAGTAGTAATTAAAAGAGTTGAAAATAAGTAAATAGCTATACATGGACGGAATCCCAATTCGGTTTTACAGATGGTATTCTGCGGCATTGGTCTTGTACTTAGCTTGCACTTATTGCGAATTCCTCGGCCAGTGCAAAGCCCCAAGCGACTGGAAAAAGAGCAAGTCACTCCTGTATATAAGAAGTGCAAAAGAACTGAGCCGCATAATTACAGACCAATACCGATAACTTAGGTTTGCTACAGATTTCTTGAACGTATTGTGAGTTCGATTTTAATAAATTTCAATGAGACGGAAAAGCTACTGTCCACAAATCATTACGGATTTAGAAAGCATAGCGAAACTCAGCTTGTCCTTTTCTGTCTCGATTTGTAGCGAACCATTTATGAAGGGCAACAGGCATATTTCATATCCTTATATTTCCGGAAAGCGTTTCGACACGGTATCCACTGGAGACTGGCAACGAATGACCGCGCACACGGAACTGATTCACAGATATGTGAGTGGCTCGCAGACTTCGTATGTAATAGAACCCAGTACTTTGCCCGCGATGGCGAGTGATTGTCAGAGATAAAGGCATATTCAAGAGTGTCTCAGGGAAGTGTGATAGGACCACTCCCGTTCTCTTCTCTATATAAAAAAAATGAGCTGACGGATACGGTGCGCAACAACCTGTGGCTGTTTGCTGATGCCACTGTAATCTACTGAGTGACTTTTTGAGAAAATGGGATGGCGGAAAGAGAATTTATATTTGAAGGTATGAATGGCAGCTTGTTCTAAATTCATGCAAATGTAATTAATGCTCATAAGTATGAAAAACAATCCCATAATTTTAAAATACAGAATTACTGATGTGCTGCGTGACACAATCACGTCGATTAAATATTCACGCGTAACGTAGCAAATGATATGAAATAGGACGAGCGCGTAAGACTGGTATTACAGAAGACGAATGGTCGACATCGGTTTATTGAGAGAGTTATAGAAAAGTGCAGTTTACTTTCTAAGAAGACCGCGTAGGGAACACTGTAGCGGCCCATTCCTGAGTACTGCTCGAGAGTTCGGGATCGGCACTAGTTTAGAGGAGGACATCGAAGCATTGACTGGCGTCGCGGCGGAGCGGGTAGCTCTCTCACTGTCCTTCAAACAAACAGTCCACCTACCTGGATAGGTTTCTGATTATCTGCCCCATCAGTCTGCGATGGCAGATACTGGTTTAGCCGACAAAAGCAGCGTTGATGAAAATTCAACTAAATACCTACCACTCGAAGACCACATAACTCCATTCCACGGACAATAGGTGAAAGTTAGTTAAAATATCGAGCGTTCGGGATTCTTGCATGACTAGTTTGAAAAAAAGTCTAAAATTTCCTTTAAGTTGGTATATTGTGTTAAAACCGCAGAAAATGGCCATCAAGTCAGTATTTAACATCCTTACAGCAATTATCCAATGTTGCTACTGTCTCTGTTACAAGTTCACACCCAAAAGCAGCCAGAAGATACTACGTCCGACCCGATATTTTGAACGTCCTAAATAGTCACTGACCCGTGACTACTTGGGAGTTAAGACTTTCAATAGTTCTTTAAGCTTCTTGTCAAGAAGTGCTCACCATAATATCTCGTAATCTACAAAAATCACGCCACGCGCAGTTTATTTAAGACACGAAATGTTCACACGCGAGTATCTCCTAAAATAAACCATTCACAAAGCTCAAACTTTCACAAAATACTCAGTGCTATAGTCGCTTTTCGTCAACAACACGAGAACCGATCAAACGCTCGAATTTCTTCATTCTGGCACAAATTTGATCATTACAGCTGCCGAGCGACTATCTCGACTCATAGATCTGAGGAACAAAGCCCTACTCAAACGCGCGGAGAATGAACTCCTATTGGCTAGTACGTTAAGCAGCCAATCAGACCATCTTGAGCACTTATATATTCGCAGTTTCCTAATGTCAGCCAATCAGATTACCACAAATAATTTAGACTAGAAATCTCGTGATTCCGAAACTAAAAAAATTTAATGAAAATAAAATACTATTCATTTCCACAAAATAAATTACTAATAAATTTAATACTCAACGCACCTTCTGGCTGCCTTTTACAAAATCACACTCACTCGGATATACTTCACAAATTCCCCTATTACACAACAACCTCCTCACTCCTACATTTACATAGTTTTAGTAAAATATCACGTTCTCACTTTGCGTATGTCCTCCAGTCACACAAATACTCTCTAAAACACTCACACAATCAAAACACGATGAAAGAATAATTTTCGAAAATACTTTTAGTTACGTCAGAAATCTGAGGTAATGAAACTAAAGAAAATTCCAGAAAATTAGATTACGTGAACCAATTCTCTTGGTTGTAATTTCAGTTGATACTATAGATGAATACATTACTGTCCCTAACTCAGTTTCACAATGCCATCACTGTTATTATATGTTTTGGTAACAATTTATATCTTCGAAAGTACTGAAATTATTGATTTGAAATTTTTACAGTGAGGTTGTGTCATCCATATAATTCGGCATTCAAAGTATGAAAAAGATGGATTAATATTTAATAGTACCTCTTCAGATTCGGAGAGAGTATGTGTAACGTACTGCACGCAGCATTTGGCAAGCACACGGCTCTCTCGACCCAGCAGCTCACGTCAGCTGTGCCAGTGTGAGAACCTCAATCTATTCTCCTCCCGGCTCCACGGCAAGCTACACTTTCAATGCAAGATGACAACTCGTAATAATTTACTGCGTTACAGCGCGCTGCTAGATTTGTTAACGGTAGGTTCGATCAACACGCGAGTATTAGAGATGCTTCGTTAACTCAAATGGAAATCCCAGAAGAGAAGATGACGTTATTTTCGCGAAACACTATTGAGTAAATTCAGGGAACAGGAATTTGTAGCTCACTGCAGTACTCTTCTGCTGCCGCCAGCGTCCATTTCGCGTGAAGATCGGGAAGGCAACACAAGAGAAATTAGGGTTCGTACAGTGGCTACAGACATCGTTTTTCCACGCTCCATTTGCGAGTGGAACAGGGAAGGAAATTACTAGTACTGATACATGGTGCCATCGGTCAATACCATACCGTGGCTTGCAGAGTACATATGTAAATGTATAGGTATATCTGACTTTAACAGGATGATACTATCATCAGAAAAACAGGTGGGAGCGTGGAACGCTAGCTCCCTTAATTCGGAAGAGAGGTTCGAGAATGTAAAAAGAGAAATGGACAAATTTAAATTATAGAGAGTATTAGTGAAGTCGGGTGGCAAGGAAACAGGAATCTGGTCAGATGAGTACGGGCCATAAAAACTATATCAAACAATAGTAATGTAGTAGTAGTTCTAATAATGGCTAGGAAGATAGGTAGGTGTGTAAAGCTACTACGAACAACATAGTGAACGCATTATAGTAGCCAAGATAGACACGAAGCTAACTTCTACTGCACCAATAGTAGCACCACAGATTAAGGAAAGGTTGAAGGAATGTATGACGAGATATAGGAAATTATTCACATAGTGATGGGAGACAGGTTCTTTATTGTGATGGGGCGGCTAGAAATCGATGGTACAAAAAGCAAGAGAAAAAAAGTAGTAGGGAAAATAGAGTGAAATGCATTAAAAGGGATCTCGTCTGGTAAAATTTTACATAGAGTAAAAATTAATCATTCCCAGCACTTGGTCTAAGAATCATGAAAGAAGCTTATATACGTGGAAGACACTTGGAGATGCTTAAAAGTTTAAGAATGATTATACAAAGTTAATATAGAGATTTCGGAACCAGATTTTAAACTCCAAAACGTTTCCAGGTGCAGTCGTCAAATCTGACTATAATTTATTGGTTTTGAACTGCATATTGAAACCGATAAAGTGCAAAAAGATTTAAGGAGAGGGGACGTGTACAAACTGAAAGAATCGGAAGTTGTTGGGATTTCAAAGGGAGCGTTGGCAACGTTTGAAACAGGAGAAAGGAATGGAATAGTAGATGAGTAGATAGCTTTGAGAGATGAAATAGTGAAGGAAGTAAATGACTGAATAGACAAAAATGCAAGATCTAGCAGAAATCCTATAGTAACGTAGGTGATACTGAATTTAATTGACGAAATGAGAATGAATAGAACTGCAGAAAATAGAGACAGTGGAAGGGAATATAGACTTCAAAAAATGGAACTGACAGAAAGTAAGAAATATCTCATCATAATTTCTTACAGCATAAATGCAAGAAGTTAGAAGCACGCATGAATAGGAGCTGTAGAGATGTCTCTAGGAAAATTAAACAGGCCTTTGGAGGAAAGAGAAGCAGGTCTATGAGTATCAATAGCTCAGCTTGCGAACCAATACTAAGAAAAGAAAGAAAAGCTGAACAGCTGGAAGGAATATGTAGAAGATCTAAGAAAGGGAAATGCACTTGAAGACATTATAGGTAAGGAAGAGGATATGAAGATGAGATGGGACATATGATATTGCGAGAAGAATTTGACAAAGCACTGAAAGATCCACTCGAAAGAAGGCTCCTGAAATAGACGTTACTCCCTCACAATTGGAGATCCTTGGCAGGGCGTGCCTTGGCGAAATTATTCCAGCTTGTGTAAAAGATACATGAGACAGTCGAAATACCCTCCAGCTTCAAGCAGAATGTAGTAATTCCGTTTCCAAAGAAGGTAGGAAACCCTGAAGAAGCAACGTTGGAGAAGATAGTTTTGGATTCCATGCAAATGTATAAGGGACAGTCAAGTGAAAACGAAACAGATGGAAAAAAGTAAGTTAACTATTTATCATTTCAAAGGAATTCGCCATAATTGTAAATACATTTATCCCAATGTGAGACTAGGCGGACACTGCCTTTATGGGAAAATGTTTGCGGTTGCCTACGGAATCATGATTTCGCACAGACGTGCACCTCTTCGCCCGAAGCAAATCGACAGCCACGAACGTCTTTTATACAGGTCTCCGAAAACATAGAAATCGGAGTGGGAAGAGGTCGGGACTGTGTAGAGGATATGTAGGGACTTCCTCGAGAAACTTCTGCAACGTAGTCGAAACACGTGGGCAGTCCCACATTCGTTAAGGTTGCTTCGAGTGCGATGAAGAAGCTTAGCTGTGAAGCCCTTATACATCCTCCGCATACTCCCGAACCCTCCCAGTACGATATCCGTTCTTACGTGAAACGTAATGTTTCCAATGTATGTTACTAACAACTTGGACTTACGACAGTATGACAAGACTATGAGTTACTCAACGACCAGTGCAGAGGTGTACTCGTACGATGGGAACCACTAGGAAGGCATAGAAACAAGCAAATGAATCGAGAAACACGCTGGTGTGGAGGATGTATGTTGACTGTAGAGCATGCGAAGTGGTAGTGAGCGCGACACATAATACAGCAAATGGATGACAGATGAAGCAACGAAACTGGTCTGGTTTCCCAGACGCGACGAACATGTTGTTGTTGTTGTTGTTGTTGTGGTCTTCAGTCCTGAGACTGGTTTGATGCAGCTCTCCATGCTACCCTATCCTGTGCAAGCTTCTTCATCTCCCAGTACTTACTGCAACCAACATCCTTCTGAATCTGTTTAGTGTATTCATCTCTTGGTCTCCCTCTCCGATTTTTACCCTCCACGCTGCTCTCCAATGCTAAATTTGTGATCCCTTGATGCCTCAGAACATGTCCTACCAACCGGTCCCTTCTTCTTGTCAAGTTGTGCCACAAACTCCTCTTCTTCCCAGTTCTATTCAATACCTCCTCATTAGTTATGTAAGCTACCCATTGAATCTTCAGCATTCTTCTCTAGCGCCACATTTCGAAAGCTTCTATTCTCTTCTTGTCCAAACTATTTATCGTCCATGTTTCACTTCCATACATGGCTACACTCCATACAAATACTTTCAGAAACGACTTCCTGACACTTAAATCTATACTCGATGTTAACAAATTTCTCCTCTTCGGAAACGCTTTCCTTGCCTTTGCCAGTCTACATTTTATATCTTCCCTACTTCGACCATCATCAGTTATTTTGCTCCCCAAATAGCAAAACTCCTTTTCTACTTTAAGTGTCTCATTTCCTAATCTATATCCCTCAGAATCACCCTACTTAATTCGACTACATTCCATTATCCTCGTTTTGCTTTTGTTGATGTTCATCTTATATCCTCCCTTAAAGACACTGTCCATTCCGTTCAACTGCTCTTTCAAGTCCTTTGGTGTCTCTGACAGAATTAGAAAGTCATCGGCGAACCTCAAAGTTTTTATTCCTTCTCCATGGATTTTAATACCTACTCCGAATTTTTCTTTTGTTTCCTTTATTGCTTGCTCAATATATAGATTGAATAACATCTGGGAGAGGCTACAACCCTGTCTCACTGCCTTCCCAACCACTGCTTCCCTTTCATGCCCCTCGACTCTTATAACTGCCATGTGGTTTCTGTACAAATTGTAAATAGCCTTTCGCTCCCTGTATTTTACACCTGCCACCTTTAGAATTTGAAATACCATATGGATGGCATTAGCAAAAGTGCTGGAACAACGTAGGCACGTGTGGCTGGAGGACCGCGCAGCACTGGAAGTACCAAAGTAGGGCTAAAACAGATGCCTGGTGCTAATTCTGATGACGGTACTCACTTGGAATTCAAAGACTCTGTGCTTATAACTTAAAAGATTTTTATATGTAGTATTGTCTCTTCCTGGAGTTAGAATGTAATCACGGTAGAATAATTCATATGTTGTTATTTCTTTACTTTTCTTAGTTATGTTCGCATTTGAATTAACGGTGATTAGATTAGAATTGTCATTTTTTCCATTTTTAGGATTCCGCGCCTCCGTTTGCAAAAACGGAGCCCTTATAGTATCGCATTGCTGGCGGTAGGTCTGTCTGTCTGTCTGCCTATACGACTGTTAAGAAATGTTTTCCTCAGGGACGAGTAGACATATCAAGTCCAAATTTCTGTCACCCACTAAAGTCTACGTTCTCGCACCAGAGTACAAATTTTAAACTTCTAAGTCAATTCTATCAAAAGACACGGCCAGTTATGTCACGTATTTTGATAATAGAAAAGTCACCCATCAAAACTTCCAGTTGACATAGGACCATGAAATTTGCAAGGACGCACAGTTTCACACTATAATTAGTGAAAAAATCCTAAAATAGTTAATTTTAATTATTTAAGACTAAAAGAATATGCCGTCTGCTAAGATCCCTTTTTCTATAAAACAAGGGTGCCGTAACCCGTTCAAATTTATGTTACATACTACAGTCTATGATTCTTCGGCCATTTACGCCACTTATCTTGAAATTCGCAGAGCCACTTTAGGGTTCTTCCCGTAGACGTATAATCATGAAATTGGGCAAAAAGGAAGGTTTCACAGTGAAGGTAACGGAAAAATCCGAAAATTGTTAATTTTGAATTATATAACACGAACAAATATTTTTTGTTTTTTTTTTATCCTTCTGTATGTTTGTCTGTCCGTCTATTAAGACTCATTTTTCTCGCGAGTAGATTTGTGTATCAAATCCAAATTCGTCTCATTTACTAAGGTCTACGGTCTCTTAGCGGTGTAGAAAATTTAAGTGTCTAATTCAATGCAGTTACTAGATTCGTTCATTATTGTCACATATTTTGATACTAACAAACTCACTCTTCAAAGCCCATACGGTATTTCCTGTTAACGCAGAATCATTAAATTTGGCAAGAAGCAAGGTTTCGCAGTGCAAGTAAAGCAAAAAAATCAGAAAATTGTAAAAAAGTATTTATACCACATAGAAACATCTTTTAACCATTGCATTCATCATCCGCCAAATCATAACAGACGAACATTAGTTTAGGCCTATGCAAACATAAAATGTATATTGCAGTCATGTTTTAGTAGAGATTTTGATACCGTCTTGGAATTCCTAGGACCAATACCTTGTGAGTATCTGTCTCGAAAAGAGGCAAATATCATTGAGATTATGGATTTATAGCATTCTGTATGTCCAAATGACAATGGTGCATTACAGTTGTTATTTGATTCCCTATGATGTGATTAATAAAATAATTTCATAGTATAACATTTACACTCTTAGAGCCGTTCTCAGCTGTTAATTTTTTGTCCTTGATGGTAGTATGTACTTTTCCTATCCTACTTGGTGTGGCCTGAACACTATTTAAGATCATTCGCAGTTGCGGTCATGTAGAGACTGGTGGAACAAACAGTCGGTTCCTGTGATCGATGACGGCGGGGTTCGCAAAGTGAACGCCTGGCTGCAGCTTAGCAAAATCGCCGTAAGGGTGCGCAGCTGTCCACGGAGAGATACAAATGGAAAAACGTTAACACTGGAAAAGTGAGTCGCTCTACTAACAATGGCAGGTATCAACGTCTTCAGATAATAGCGATAACTGCCAGACACGTTCAGTGACGTTTTATTCGCGGACACTGTGACGTCAATGGGCGGACCACGTGACATGCCTATGGCAGCGACGGCACTCTTCGCGGGAGCGAGCTGTGGCCTTGGTGTGGAGCCCATGTGTCTCTGAACCCTCTAGGAAACAGACACTCGGGCTGAGTGGGCAATTCGAACCTCTGTCGGCTTCTAAATGTGCTTTCCACTGAGTCATCTGTTAGCGAAATGTGGTTATACCTCATACGGCGGGAGAAGAGCTCTGACAGTTGAAGTGGGTAGTGGGTTTGGCGCATGAGCTTCGCGCGTCCATGACGGCCAATCAACTCAAGAGCTTGCTTTTGTTTATGTTACCGTGGCAACTCCCCCCCCCCCCCCCAATGTTACTTAGGTGACACCTGCTTTCAATCAATGGTGCCATGTGCTTCTTTGAGGTTTGTCAGTGTATGTGCGTACGTGTGCTTTCCACTGATTCTGTGAGTTTCTCCCGTGTGTCTCGAAAATTTCTCCTTGCGGCGCAGAGACTGGAAAAGGAGCTATGCTGAAAATTCAAGCACGTGAATTGGAACTACTGAAGAACTAGATACAATCCGTCGGCGTTGACCAATGACGTAGAATTTGCCAGAGATGATTTATTAGACAGATTTAACAGCAAAGACGAATGTTCGTAAACAAAGAAATGCAAGAGAGAAAACAGATGGTAGACATATATCACGTTCAGTTCTATTTCGAACATAATGTTAAGGATATCGCTTGTTTGAGTTCTAGTACTTGTGCAAAAAGTGAAGAAAAAAGGGAGAGAAGTAGCGGTAACATGGAATATTTCAGTTGACATATATATGAGTTGTATCTCGAACTTCTGTCGATCTGTATACCATAGCCGCAGTACGGGATATAAATTTAACGTACGTCGACATCTTCGTTTTCATTAGCATTAGTATCCTATATAGGTCAACTGAAGTACAGATTACAAATTTTGTAGGTGTTGCTTCTTTCGCCTCCTCTACTACTAGCATTCAGTTGTTACGTAGACAGCATTATTAGCGTAGGCGAAAAGACCTACATACAAAGTATTTGTATCTCATATTGCAGTTGACCTATAAAGGTCAACTGAGTAATAGTATACTAATGCTAGCGAAGGCGAAAAGTAGCGACATACATAACAATTCTATCCTGTTCTTCAGTTGACCTATGTAGGTAAATGACATCAATGCTACATATGTCGTTTTTTTCGTCTATCTAGCACTCCCGTACTTCAGTTGACCTGTATACGTCAACTGAAGTATGGGATACCAATTTTACTTGTCTTTTCGCCTTCAGTAGTCCTTGTATAGAACCGAAAAAATCGTAGTGATACTACTATAGATTGCAGTGCAATAAAGCAGCTGGGTTTGATGAAATTAAGTCGGAACTCATCAAATACATTGGAATGTCCGGTCTTAAATGGCTACACAGGATAATTGAAATGGCCTGGGAGTCGGGACAGGTTCCATCAGACTGGACAAAAGCAGTAATCACACCAATCTTTAAACATGGAAACAGAAAAGATTGTAACAACTACAGAGGTACAGGGTGTTTCAAAAATGACCGGTATATTTGAAACGGCAATAAAAACTAAACGAGCAGCGATAGAAATACACCGTTTGTTGCAATATGCTTGGGACAACAGTACATTTTCAGGCAGACAAACTTTCGAAATTACAGTAGTTACAATTTTCAACAACAGATGGCGCTGCGGTCTGGGAAACTCTATAGTACGATATTTTCCACATATCCACCATGCGTAGCAATAATATGGCGTAGTCTCTGAATGAAATTACCCGAAACCTTTGACAACGTGTCTGGCGGAATGGCTTCACGTGCAGATGAGATGTACTGCTTCAGCTGTTCAATTGTTTCTGGATTCTGGCGGTACACCTGGTCTTTCAAGTGTCCCCACAGAAAGAAGTCACAGGGGTTCATGTCTGGCGAATAGGGAGGCCAATCCACGCCGCCTCCTGTATGTTTCGGATAGCCCAAAGCAATCACACGATCATCGAAATATTCATTCAGGAAATTAAAGACGTCGGCCGTGCGATGTGGCCGGGCACCATCTTGCATAAACCACGAGGTGTTCGCAGTGTCGTCTAAGGCAGTTTGTACCGCCACAAATTCACGAAGAATGTCCAGATAGCGTGATGCAGTAATCGTTTCGGATCTGAAAAATGGGCCAATGATTCCTTTGGAAGACATGGCGGCCCAGACCAGTACTTTTTGAGGATGCAAGGACGATGGGACTGCAACATGGGGCTTTTCGGTTCCCCATATGCGCCAGTTCTGTTTATTGATGAAGCCGTCCAGGTAAAAATAAGCTTCGTCAGTAAACCAAATGCTGCCCACATGCATATCGCCGTCATCAATCCTGTGCACTATATCGTTAGCGAATGTCTCTCGTGCAGCAATGGTAGCGGCGCTGAGGGGTTGCCGCGTTTGAATTTTGTATGGATAGAGGTGTAAACTCTGGCGCATGAGACGATACGTGGACGTTGGCGTCATTTGGACCGCAGCTGCAACATGGCGAACGGAAACCCGAGGCCGCTGTTGGATCACCTGCTGCACTAGCTGCGCGTTGCCCTCTGTGGTTGCCGTACGCGGTCGCCCTACCTTTCTAGCACGTTCATCCGTCACGTTCCCAGTCCGTTGAAATTTTTCAAACAGATCCTTTATTGTATCGCTTTTCGGTCCTTCGGTTACATTAAACCTCCGTTGAAAACTTCGACTTGTTGCAACAACACTGTGTTCTAGGCGGTGGCTTTCCAACACCAGAAAAATCCTCTGTTCTAAGGAATAAACCATGTTGTCTACAGCACACTTGCACGTTGTGAACAGCACACGCTTACAGCAGAAAGACGACGTACAGAATGGCGCACCCACAGACTACGTTGTCTTCTATATATTTCACATCACTTGCAGCGCCATCTGTTGTTGAAAATTGTAACTACTGTAATTTCGAAAGTTTGTCCGCCTGAAAATGTACTGTTGTCCCAAGCATATTGCAACAAACGGTGTATTTCTATCGCTGCTCGTTTAGTTTTTATTGCCGTTTCAAATATACCGGTCATTTTTGAAACACCCTGTATCTCTTTAATCAGCGTTGTTGGTAAAATCTTCTCAGGTATTGTTGAAAGGCAAGTGCGAGTATTAGTTGAGGACCAATTGGATGAAACTCAGTGTGGGTTTAGGCCTCTTAGAAGTTGTCAGGACCAGATCTTTAGCTTACGGCAAATAATGGAGAAATGTTATGAGTGGAACAGGGAATTGTATTTATGCTTTATGGATCTAGAAAAGGCATATGACCGGGTTCCTAGGAGGAAGTTATTGTCTGTTCTACGAGATTATGGAATAGGAGGCAAACTTTTGCAGGCAATTAAAGGTCTTTACATGGATAGTCAGGCAGCAGTTAGAGCTGACGGTAAATTGAGTTCATGGTTCAGAGTAGTTTCAGGGGTAAGACAAGGCTACAACCTGTCTCCACTGTTGTTCATATTATTTATGGATCATATGTTGAAAACAATAGACTGGCTGGGTGCGATTAAGATATGTGAACACAAAATAAGCAGTCTTGCATATGCGGATGACTTAGTTGTGATGGCAGATTCGATTGAAAGTTTGCAAAGTAATATTTCAGAGCTAGATCAGAAATGTAAGGACTATGGTATGAAGATTAGCATCTCGAAAACGAAAGTAATGTCAGTGGGAAAGAAATATAAACGGATTGAGTGCCAAATAGGAGGAACGAAGTTAGAACAGGTGGACGGTTTCAAGTACTTAGGATGCATATTCTCACAGGATAGTAACATAGTGAAAAAACTGGAAGCGAGGTGTAGCAAAGCTAATGCAGTGAGCGCTCAGCTACGATCTACTCTCTTCTGCAAGAAGGAAGTCAGTACCAAGACTAAGTTATCTGTGCACCGTTCAATCTTTCGACCAACTTTTTGTACGGGAGCGACACCTGGGTGGATTCAGGTTACCTTATCAACAAGGTTGAGGTTACGGATATGAAAGTAGCTAGGATGATTGGAGGTACTAGTAGATGGGAACAATGGCAGGAGGGTGTCCACAATGAGGAATTCAAAGAAAAACTGGGAATGAACTCTATAGATGTAGCAGTCAGGGCGAACAGGCTTGGATGGTGGGGTCATGTTACACGCATGGGAGAAGCAAGGTTACCCAAGAGACTCATGGGTTCAGCAGTAGAGGGTAGGAGGAGTCGGGGAAGACCAAGGAGAAGGTACCTGGATTCGGTTAAGAATGATTTTGAAGTAATAGGTTTAACATCAGAAGAGGCACCAATGTTAGCACTGAATAGGGGATCATGGAGGAATTTTATAAGGGGGCTATGCTCCAGACTGAACGCTGAAAGGCATAATCAGTCTTAAATGATGATGATGATGATAATACTAGTACTAGGTAAGGAAAAAAGGGCAAAACCTGTAAAATTTGTATTTCGTACTGCAGCTGACGAACTCATACTTAATGCAGAACAATGTAATACGACAAAGAAATAAATCAAAATGACAAAGTCAGTACAACATGAAAATAAAAAACTAAACTTACCATACGCAGACTCCGCCAAAAACCAAAGTCGCCTTGAAAGACGTCAAAAAAATCACATACCCACATACATACAAATATATAAACCCAAAAGTTCACAAAACGAAATAAAGTAAAATAATTTAAAAAATCCGCAGATGAAAATTACCTAACATAAGGAAATCAAGAATGATGGATCAATCGCAAAAAATCTAAATCAGTATTTTAACCATCCCCACCAAACCCACCGTTTTCCTTAATTATCAGTTACACTCCCCACCCGCCATCCCAATCTGAAATTAACTAACAAATTTTGGACTATACATTTTCCCAACACGTTTAAGGAAACACTTAATAGGGCAATATGTATCGGGTACACTACGTCTCCATGAATATTCATCCAAATGGGTCTGTTAGTGTCGAAACGCATCGTGTCCCCCTCCCTACAACAGATTTTATGGCTGACCAATAATCCTCTATACCATTGATACAACCTCCAATTGTTATGATAAAGGACAAGATGCTGAAAACCCCTATTCCCCAAATCCCCATACAAAGAAAAACCACCGGAAATAACTACAGAACCCTCTGAAACATGACCCGCAATTAATTTCACCAACACTTTCTACGTTCTATTAGCTTTACTGTATGATTAAATTATGATGGCGTCCTCTTGGGTAAAATATTCCGGAGGTAAAATAGTCCCCCATTCGGATCTCCGGGCGGGGACTACTCAAGAGGACGTCGTTATCAGGAGAAAGAAAACTGGCATTCTACGGATCGGAGCGTGGAATGTCAGATCCCTTAATCGGGCAGGTAGGTTAGAAAATTTAAAAAGGGAAATGGATAGGTTAAAGTTAGATATAGTGGGAATTAGTGAAGTTCGGTGGCAGGAGGAACAAGACTTTTGGTCAGGTGATTACAGGGTTATAAATACAAAATCAAATAGGGGTAATGCAGGAGTGGGTTTAATAATGAATAAAAAAAATAGGAGTGCGGGTTAGCTACTACAAACAGCATAGTGAACGCATTATTGTGGCCAAGATAGACACAAAGCCCATGCCTACTACAGTAGTACAAGTTTATATGCCAACTAGCTCTGCAGATGATGAAGAAATTGATGAAATGTATGACGAGATAAAAGAAATTATTCAGGTAGTGAAGGGAGACGAAAATTTAATAGTCATGGGTGACTGGAATTCGTCAGTAGGAAAAGGGAGAGAAGGAAACATAGTAGGTGAATATGGATTGGAGGGAAGAAATGAAAGAGGAAGCCGCCTTGTAGAATTTTGCACAGAGCATAACTTAATCATAGCTAACACTTGGTTCTAGACTCATAAAAGGAGGTTGTATACCTGGAAGAATCCTGGAGATACTAACAGGTATCAGATAGATTATATAATGGTAAAACAGAGATTTACTTAATCATAGCTAACACTTGGTTCTAGAATCATAAAAGGAGGTTGTATACCTGGAAGAATCCTGGAGATACTAACAGGTATCAGATAGATTATATAATGGTAAAACAGAGATTTAGGAACCAGGTTTTGAATTGTAAGACATTTCCAGGGGCAGATGTGGATTCTGACCACAATATATTGGTTATGAACTGCAGATTGAAACTGAAGAAACTGCAAAAAGGTGAGAATTTAAGGAGATGGGACCTGGATAAACTGAAAGAACCAGAAGTTGTAGAGAGTTTCAGGGAGAGCATAAGGGAACAATTGACAGGAATGGGGGAAAGAAATACAGTAGAAGAAGAATGGGTAGCTCTGAGGGATGAAGTAGTGAAGGCAGCAGATGATCAAGTAGGTAAAAAGACGAGGGTTAATAGAAATCCTTGGGTAACAGAAGAAATATTGAATTTAATTGATGAAAGGAGAAAATATAAAAATGCAGTAAATGAAGCAGGCAAAAAGGAATACAAACGTCTCAAAAATGAGATCGACAGGAAGTGCAAAATGGCTAAGCAGGGATGGCTAGAGGACAAATGTAAGGATGTAGAGTCCTGTCTCACTAGGGGCAAGATAGATACTGCCTACAGGAAAATTAAAGAGACCTTTGGACAGAAGAGAACCACTTATATGAATATCAAGAGCTCAGATGGCAACCCAGTTCTAAGCAAAGAAGGGAAGGCAGAAAGGTGGAAGGAGTATATAGAGGGTTTGTACAAGGGCGATGTACTTGAGGACAATATTATGGAAATGGAAGAGGATGTAGATGAAGATGAAATGGGAGATAAGATACTGCGTGAAGAGTTTGACAGAGCACTGAAAGACCTGAGTCGAAACAAGGCCCCGGGAGTAGACAACATTTCATTAGAACTACTGATGGCCTTGGGAGAGCCAGTCATGACAAAACTCTACCATCTGGTGAGCAAGATGTATGAGACAGGGGAAATACCCTCAGACTTCAAGAAGAATATAATAATTCCAATCCCAAAGAAAGCAGGTGTTGACAGATGTGAAAATTACCGAACTATCAGTTTAATAAGTCACAGTCGCAAAATACTAACGCGAATTCTTTACAGACGAATGGAAAAACTGATAGAAGCGGACCTCGGGGAAGATCAGTTTGGATTCCGTAGAAATGTTGGAACACGTGAGGCAATACTAACCTTACGACTTATCTTAGAAACTAGATTAAGAAAAGGCAAACCTACGTTTCTAGCATTTGTAGACTTAGAGAAAGCTTTTGACAATGTTAACTGGAATACTCTCTTTCAAATTCTGAAGGTGGCAGGGGTAAAATACAGGGAGCGGAAGGCTATTTACAATTTGTACAGAAACCAGATGGCAGTTATAAGAGTCGAGGGGCATGAAAGGGAAGCAGTGGTTGGGAAAGGAGTGAGACAGGGTTGTAGCCTCTCCCCGATGTTATTCAATCTGTATATTGAGCAAGCAGTAAAGGAAACAAAAGAAAAATTCGGAGTAGGTATTAAAATTCATGGAGAAGAAGTAAAAACTTTGAGGTTTGCCGATGACATTGTAATTCTATCAGAGACAGCAATGGACTTGGAAGAGCAGTTGAATGGAATGGACAGTCTCTTGAAAGGAGGATATAAGATGAACATCAACAAAAGCAAAACGAGGATAATGGAATGCAGTCAAATTAAATCTGGTGATGCTGAGGGAATTAGATTAGGAAATGAGACACTTAAAGTAGTAAAGGAGTTTTGCTATTTGGGGAGTAAAATAACTGATGATGGTCGAAGTAGAGAGGATATAAAATGTAGACGGGCAATGGCAAGGAAATCGTTTCTGAAGAAGAGAAATTTGTTAACATCGAGTATAGATTTAAGTGTCAGGAAGTCGTTTCTGAAAGTATTTGTATGGAGTGTAGTTGGACAAGAAGAGAATAGAAGCTTTCGAAATGTGGTGCTACAGTAGAATGCTGAAGATAAGGTGGGTAGATCACGTAACTAATGAGGAGGTACTGAATAGGATTGGGGAGAAGAGAAGTTTGTGGCACAACTTGACTAGAAGAAGGGATCGGTTTGTAGGACATGTCCTGAGGCATCAAGGGATCACAAATTTAGCATTGGAGGGCAGCGTGGAGGGTAAAAATCGTAGAGGGAGACCAAGAGATGAATACACTAAGCAGATTCAGAAGTATGTAGGTTGCAGTAGGTACTGGGAGATGAAGAAGCTTGCACAGGATAGAGTAGCATGGAGAGCTGCATCAAACCAGTCTCAGGACTGAAGACCACAACAACAACAACATTAGGAACTACTTTAAAAACTACATCATCATATTGTGGACCTGAAATTGCAGCCCCCAAAAACCATAATCCCACCCGCAGGTTACCCCCTGTTGTACTTGGTTTTGCCAAAATGAGACTCATCGATTTCGACTAACCCCCCCCCCCCCCCAAAGACCCCTACTCCCCACAAACTTTGCTACAAAACGAATACCAGTCTACAAGGATACGCTCACTCACACGAAATTCATGCACACACAACCACACAGGATACCTCAAACACCAAGAGTATGCAATTTTTATTATATCCGTCAGGGCCAGCTTCGATTGCTCAAACTATGCTCCTCGTCTAATGCAGTGCTGTAGTCGATCCTTGCTGCACCTGCATATGAATAAATCGTGAGTACGATGAGCAGACACGCTTAGCAGGCGCATATGTTCGCTGCGCTCACGACATCGAACGTAATCAGCAAGAAGACCAGACATTTCCAAAAATCGAATGGTTGCCATCATATCTACACCCAAAGTCTGCTTTAAGTCTTCCATATTCATGGGAATAGATAATTCCGTAACTAAAAAACTAAAATGAAAAACTAAACATTCTTCTAAATGAAAAGCTATTCTTCCAAATTATCTCAAACTCACTAAGAATGAAATTAAGTACATAAAGAATTGGAAAGAACCAATTATTTAAATCAATGCAAACGAAAAAATCTTACGCAATGTCTAGCGCTGTCTTTTAAAAACACGGCCATTTACAATGATGACGCTTATCAACAGCAGAGAACCGATTTACCATCTATGGCTCGAAAGTAAAGACATTAATATCTATAGGCAACCTATGACGTCATTGGTCAAAGCCGACGGGTTGTATCCAGTTCTTCAGTTGACCCCGCGAATTTATATAAGAACTGCGTGTTTACTTTGAAAAGAAAATGGACAATGGTGGTCCTTTGATACAAGAGAGTAAAATAATTTAAATGGGGCAGAAACATTGAAGATCTCTACAGCGACAGCGAAGAGAGTCACAAATGAGAAAGAGGCTGCCAATTCAGCTGGAGCCCTTTTACTGTGACACCCAGGAAGAAAAAGAAGAGATCGTGTTTTGTGACTGAAACAACTTTGACTAAAGCGCAAACAGGCAACAAGGGTTTGTTCACAGTCAAAACGATGTCTCTCCATTGTTTAAGAAAAATTGGTTTCCAGAGGAAAAAGTTCTCAGGAAGAAAGGTACTAGTGGAATGTGCACACGTGCGTGGGTTGCTACCAATGGATCCGGGGAATGTAATATTATTGACAAAACGTGGGTCAACGTGCGCCATGCACGATCTATCGCGTGGATTTACGACACGCGCCGCGGAACAATGAGTGTGCCAACTGTTAAGTGGAAGGCGACTAATAATTGTTCATGCTGCCTCTATGATCGCTCTTGTACCCAGTGCTATGATGATGTTGCAGAAAAAAAAAACTATCGCTTACCACAAGGACATGAATGCAGGTACATTTAAAGACCGATTCGTTAAGCGTTTGGTACCAAATGTCAGTTCAGGTAGCGTGTTTGTGATGGACAACGCGTTGTACCATTCTGTACAACTGAATAAGGCACCCACGGTTGCTGCAAGGAGAGACGAAATGGCCAGTTGGCTGAAAGATAGTAAAATAAACTTTGAACATAATACGTGAAAAACGGACCTTCTGTACTTAGTGAAATGATGCAAGCCACAGAAGACACTGTATGTAATTGATATGTTAACAGAGAACCACAGCCAAAATTTTATACATCATCCACCACATCACTACCGTTACAACGCCACTGAACTTGTCTGAGCTCAGATAACAGCAGATGTCGCTGACGAAATAAAACCTTAATATTGGGAGACACAGAGACGCTGATAAATGAGATTGTCACACGAATAACGCCACAAATTTGGAAGAAAGTCGTGAACCATGTGCGGAGAGAGGTTACAAAGTCGAACATAGTAGAAGGCGTAAGAGAGGAACCCATAGAAAATTTGGTGATCTCTTTATCAGGCGACGAAAACAGCAGGAGCGAAGGTAGCTAAGCCTGTGCGATAGAGACGAAATATAATCAATCATATGACGATTATCTTAGGGTTTCTGTTCTTAAACACGAAAAAAGTATGTCTTAATTAATGGATTCGATGTTTTGCACGCAACATTTGTACAGTTGTTCATTTTCCTCTACCCTCTTAATGTCGAAAATCTATTTGTGGGTGTTTGTGTAGGAAGGTAAACACTGGCAGCGCATGAAAAAAAAATTTTGATCAAGGAACACATCGATCAGTGGACTGCTGAAATGTTTCGTGCAGCATTGTTGTGGTCTGTAGCACTGACTACCATTGGGTCGGAGGGTGGGAGGAGGTTGTCTGTCACAACACTTCCTCCCATGCAAGTCGGTTGCCCACTGCACGTCCGTGTTCGATACTGGCGCAACTGCGTTGCTAGCTATCAGAGCATTTCCCTCACCACACGTAGTATAGATGTGCGTGGATTACTGGCATCATCTGCGGTCATTGTGTATCTTTATGTGCTAGTGTGTCTCCGCTAACTGTTCAATAGAACCTCTGTGAATGTACCTATCGATATTTGATAATAACATCTGCAGAAAAATTTTACATTGCACTTATACCATTTACCGTCTATGTGTAGTAGGAGAGAAGATAAAAATGTTCTAGAAAATCTCCATTAATATTTCTAGAAACCTCTTACATCGGTCTAAAACTCATAATAGTGATTATGAAATCTTCCTAATATTCATAAAAATAATGTTAACAATACATATTTGATTTGAAAAACATTTAAAATTACATTCACAAACGCTGCTCTCTGCTGACTACAACCACAGGTGCTGTCGCAGTTGTCAACAATACACACTATGCTGCATCCACCAGTTGACTGATATACATCTACATCTACAACAACGTTGATACTCCACAAATCACATTTAAGTTCGTGGCAGAGGTTTCATCAAACCTACCTTGAAAATGCTATATTTTTCCCTATCTCGTATAGCGCGCGGAAAGAAGGAACATCTATATCTTTCCGTGCAAGCTCTGGTTTCTCCTATTTTATCATGGTGACCGTTTCTTCCTATGTTGGTCGGCGTCAGCGAAATATTTCCTCATACGGAGGAAAAAGTCGGAGATTGGAATTTTGTGAGAAGCTTCCTCCGCAACGAAAAACGCCTTTGTTTTAATGACGTTGTGCTGTGTCAAAATGCACGGGATACGTTCGCCCTTATTGGTGCTGAGCGTCCTGCATGATAAATTAATGATAACACGTGGTGGTCACGATAATATGCGTGTATGATGTGGTAAAACCAAAATCAAATTGTGTTCTAGATGATATGAGAGCGTCTACGGAATAGCAGGTGGCGAGCATGCGCGACTGCAGCGATATACCATATCGCCCTCGCTGCGTCCAGAGATGCCGCCTGAGCGACGCGCAGCAGCCGGCCGCTATTGCGAAGAGTCGACAGCATCAATGGTTATTGCATTAATTGTTAAAAGTTGGCGTGGCGATGCCTGTTTGTTCGTTTTAAATGGTTCCTATTAAATGGTTCCAGGATAGACCTCTCACCGACCAAGTGGTGGTAGTGGTGTATATCAGTATGATCTTACAGCGTTTCACTGCGTGGTGTAGTGAGGCTACTCAGTTGACACCTAAGTCTTGGGAGAGTGCACGGAATTTTGTTGATTATAGTTGTGGGAACAGTTTCGTTCGTAAAATTTGCTGGGGTGAGTCCCGCGTGAGCCTGATTTAGTTGAGAGATTGATTTGTTAGGTGCTGAGTTTTGTGGAATCGGTGTGACCGATATCCCGTCTGCATTGTATGTTGAGTGGTCGCGACGCGCCCAGAGGTAATTGGGTTGCTTGCCGTTTTTATTGAGGTGGTTTGGGTATTGTGCGTGTGTGTATCGAGAAGGTAAAGCCTCGAACACGTGTTGGTAGTTGTATTTTCAAGATTACTAGCTTGCAGCAGCTCATAGAACGACGAACTTCTTCACTATACGGTGATGGTGTGCACGTATCACTGAGTAGACAAGCGATAGTAAATTGAAGGAACCATTTAACGAGCTACACGTAGCTAAATCAAAACTTCATTCATCAAGGTGACGGGTGGCCGATTTAAATGTTAGGGAACTTTGCGGGTCGCGTGTGGTCAGCGCCTGAAGAGGTCAAGATTTGCTTTTAAATTGTAACTTACGGTTAGTTGAAAAGTGGCGGTGACATTTAGGATTTTCGTTTGATTTTTTTTATTACTTGTTTCCGTATTGTGGGGAATGATAATATATTTGCTGGCACTCGTTCACTGGTGATAACCAACGTATATTGAGATACCTAGAAGGAAAATAAATCCAATTTTATTGGGGTTAACGGAAACCTTCCAGTCTATTTAATTGGTATCTAGTGTGAATATATCTATAGAATTTTCGGAAGTATAAACGAGTGTAATTGAGAGATATTGATACAGTGGAGTCGATATCACATATAATGTGGTGTTTTTAAATGTGCTTGGTAAAAGGTTCTTGAAAGAATGAAATTATAAATAATCTACTGAAAGTAGATCTTCTCAATATTAAAGAAAAGATTTCAGTTAACGGAAAAAGTTTTCTAAATGATGAATAAGTTAAATTGAAGTAATTGAATTGTTTACGGAAAGGCCAAAGATTTTGCTACAAACAAAGATTCGTTATTCTGTGACGCATGCGAAGTCTCATCACTTACATATTATCGCTGCGTCGAGTTGGAAAAATATTTAAGGGAGAATTAAAAATGTTTTAATTCTTAACAGTAGTGATGGAAGTGTCCATAAACAGAATAATCATTTCAAGACGGTAGACAGATTGGTATTTTAGCACAAGTAATAAAATAGTTCTAGTTTATGTCAGAGAGTACGTACAGCGTTGAGAAAAACTCGTTGCGAAAGATAGCAATTGCTAGTTGGATGTCGCATTTATCATCACGCAAGATAATCATGTACTGAAATTAAAGTAATTTATTGCTCTGACGAGATCAGTATCGTAGACAACGAGAGTGGTTCATTAAATAGGCCCATTTATTCACTACTGCTTTACTTCAGTAATCATTGGTGTGTGAATATTGTTAAGTGATTATTCGTAGTTCTATCGTGGCTTGGTACGATTTCGGCGTCGTGTCTAGGCAGGGTGTTGTTCCCATTACTTGGCAGACAGGCTGTTTGCATGGTCAGCGATTGATGTGGCTGCAATATTAATTGTGCTAAGGCTGATTCCGTATCCGAATAGTTCATTGCCAGTGTGATTGCGGCGCGGGCTAGATTCTTGTCGTCATCAGAGGCTCCTCTCCAACTGGAATCTTCTGCAATTAGATAGCGTTCTGCAGTCTTAACACCTATTTAAAAATAAGAAACTGTACTTAATTAAAGGTGTGGTGGTCGACTGGTGGCCTAAGTACTTTGCACAACAGGATACTCTGCAAATAACGGCATAGAGACGTTGGTACAGTACGATCCCTTGTCGTTGTCAATCGATCTTGGGTACTGCCAGTCAAGGACCAGTACAACGTCCATCCCAAATCCTGTATATTTCAGTGACATCCTCTCCCTTATTTCCGATAATACAAAATGTGCTGCCCTTCTCTGTACTTTTTCGATGTACTCCGTCAATCCTATCTGGTAAGGATACCACACCTCTAAAAGAGGACGGACGAACGTAGTGGAGGCAGTCTCTTCAGTAGATCTGTTACGTTTTCCAATTCTCCTGCCAATAAAATGCAGTCTATGGTTATCCGTCACCTCAACATTTTCTATGTGTTCCTTCCAGTTTAAGTTGTTCGTAATTGTACTTCCTAGATATTTAGTTGAATTTACGACCTTTCGACTTGACTGATTTACTGTGTAACCGAAGTTTAAGGGTGATATCTCACTTTTCGTTATTTGGGGTCAAATGCCTATTTTCGCGCCGTACAATTACGTTTTCTACATCGTATTTCAATTACTTTTGATCTTCTGATGACTTTACTAGTCGATAAAAAGACAGCGTCATCTGCAAACAACGTCAGAGGGCTCCTCAGATTGTCTCCCAAACCATTTATATAGATAAGGAACAACATAGGGCCTATAACACTACCTTGCGGAACGCCAAAAATCACTTCTGTTTTACTCGATGACTTTCCGTCAATTACTACGAACGATAACCTCTCTGACAGGAAATCACGAATCCAGTCACATAACTGAGACGATATTCCATAAGCACGGAATTTCACTACAAGCCGCGTGTGTGGCACAGCGACAAAAAAAAAAAAAAAAAAAAAAAAAATCAAATGTGTGTGAAATGTTATGGGACTTAACTGCTGAGGTCATCAGTCCCTAAGCTTACACACTACTTAACCTAAATTATCCTAAGGACAAACACACACACCCACGCCCGAGGGAGGACTCGAACCTCCGCCGGCACCAGCCGCACAGTCCATGACTGCAGCGCCCTTGACCGCTCGGCTAATCCCGCGCGGCAGTGTCAAAAGCATTCTGGAAATCCAGAAATACGGAATTCATTTGAAATCTCTTGTCAATACCATTCAACAGTTCGTGCGAGCAAAGAACTAGTTGTGATTCATAGGAACGATGTTTTCTAAATCCGTGTGTCAATAGACTGTTTTCTTCGAGGTAATTCATAATGTGCGAACACAATGTATGCTCCAAAATTCTGCTACATATCGACGTTAATGAGATGGGCCTGTAATTTAGTGGGTTTCTCCCACTACCTTTCTTAAATATTGGTGTGACCTGTCCAACTTTCCACTCTTTAAGTACTTGATTATATCGTTTATTTAAATAAACAAAGACTACAGCATTTAATTTCGAAATGTTCAGTCACTGATTTGTGCAGCTTCTCTGCTTTCCATTTAATTCAAATACGTTTTATTACAATTATCGATGTAGATTTTCATGTTCGTGATTCACCTAAAAACTCACACTGTGTAATTCAAAAGAATTTTTTTTGTGTTAGCAGTTTTGCCGTTAATACACCAGTCAACGTTCCAGCTACCCCTATGAGCGCTACTTATGATGTATCGCTGCAGCTCTTACTGGATTCCTATTCTTCTACTTATAATATCAGCTACTTCACACCGCAAGTCTTGAGTCTGATGTCACATATAATTTTTGCTTTTTGCCAAACCGATCAGTCTTCATAATGCATGAAACAATTATCATCATCCTTGCCAAAGGGAATGGCGCAACTGTGAGTCACTTCGCTGCCTGATAGTAGTCTCATTATTGCTTTGGTATACCTTCTATTTGCACCACATTCACAAACAGATTCTTTTTGTGTGGATTCTTTCCATCGCTTATGTGGACTGCCCTGCTTTAACATTAATTGCGAGTGACTCAACAATCATGCATGGACCTACACCATGTGATCAAAAGTATCCGGACACCCCCAAAACCATACGTTTTTCGTATTACGCGCATTGTGCTGCCACCTACTGTTAGGTACACCATCTCAGCGATCTCAGTAGTCATTAGACATCGTGAGAGAGCAGAATGGGGCGCTCCGCGGAACTCACGGACCTCGAACGTGCTCAGGTGATTGGGTGCCACTTGTGTCATACGTCTGTACGCGAGATTTCCACATTCCTCAACATCCCAAGGTCCACTGGTTCCTATGTGATAGTGAAGTGGAAACGTGAAGCGACACGTACAGCACAAAAGCGTACAGGTCGACCTCGTCTGTTGCCTGACAGAGACCGCTGACATTTGAAGCGTGTCGTAATGTGTAATAGGCAGACATCTATCCAGACCATCACACAGGAATTCCAACCTGCATCATAATCCACTGCAAGTACTATGACAGTTAGGCGGGAGGTGATAAAATCTGGATTTCATGGTCGAGCGGCTGCTTATAAGCCACACATCACGCCGCTAAATGCCAAACGACGCCTGGCTTGATGTAAGGAACGTAAACATTGGACGATTTGTAAGTAGGCTGTTTAGGTTTTTTTATTGGTAACGCCACCTCTGTATGAAAATCACTGGCTGTGCTGTGTGCAGTCTGTGGCTGCTTTGCATTGTTGTAATACTCGCCATTGTAGTGTTAGGCAGCTGGCTGTGAACAGCGCGTAACGTTGCGCAGTTGGAGGTGAGCCGCCAGCAGTGGTGGATGTGGGGAGAGAGATGGCGGAGTTTTGAAATTTGTCATGAACTGCTATATTTATATATGATGATATCAAGGTAAATACATTGTTTGTTCTCTATTAATATCTTTCATTTGCTAACTATCCCTATCAGTAGTTAGTGCCTTCCATAGTTTGAATCTTTTATTTAGCTAGCAGTAGTGGCGCTAGCTGCATTGCAGTAGTGGGAGTAACCAAGATTTTTGTGAGGTAAGTGATTTGTGAAAAGTACAGGTTAATGTTAGTCAGGGCTATTCTCTTGTAGAGATTATTGAAAGTCAGATTGCGTTGCGCTAAAAATATTGTGCGTCAGTTTAAGCACAGTCCTGTATAAATGTTCTAAGGGGACGTTTCATATGTCGACCCTTAGCCTAGGATACCTCACTGGAATCTTCTGATTTTTTTCTTGTAGTTTGTGTAATTAGTGTAGATTTTGTTTATTGCTAGCGCGTAATTGTAGAGAGAATCTCCTTTGTAGTTGCAGTCTTTCATTGTTGTACAGTAAAACAGGTGTGGCACACATGTAGATTTGCACCAAGTATTTCGCAGCTGCAATTAACTAGATATTATTTTCAGTGCTATGTTAATGTGTTCCCCTATTTTTGCTCTTCAAATTGTGTTTTTCTGTGTTGTCGTGTGAAATATTGTGACAATAATGGCGTGTGAAAAACGTAACACTAGGCTCCAAAGTAAATTGAGAAATGACAGCGAAGATGAAAGCAGTGTGTTAGCGCCACCGTGTAATGAATTAACTAATATTCAAAGTAGTAATTTGGTAACTGTGCATAGGGAAATGGAGCGGGTGACAAACAATGGTGTAGACAGTGAAACAATTAGAGAACAAGGAAGCATTATCGATCGATCGGTCGGCGACAGCTCGCCTCAGGAATCCGAAATGACAGGAAACAATCTCGCAAATGCTGTGGATTCAGGATTTGGGTCCTCACCGTTTTCTCAAATAAGTCAAGACACAATTTCTGCTTGTCAAAATGTGAATGTTGCCGGTGCAAATGCACTGCCGAAAAGCATAGAGGAACAGATTCCAGACACTAATACATTATTATTGCAATTAATGCAACAAATGAAACAAAATCAGAGACAAACACAGCAACAGATAGACACAATGGGACAAAATCTCTGAAAGTTAGACACAGTGGAACAAAATCAGAGACAAACACAGCAAAAGCTTCAAAAGTTAGACGCAATGGAACAAAATCTTCAAAAGTTAGACTCATTGGAGCAAACTCTTGAACAAACACGTGAGGATTTAACTAATGAGTTACATCACATTGAATCGAAATGTCAAAAAGTCTGTAATGACGTAAAAACACAAAGTTGTGAGCATTTCCAACCTATTTTTTCGCGGCATGAAAATGCACTACAGAATCACGAAGCAGCCATAAAAGAACTGCAAACTACTGTTCACGAAAATCATGAGACCTTGAAAGCTAAATTTGACTCAGTTGCATCTACCGATTCGGTTACGCAACTTGCACAAACTCAGGAAAACTTAAAGGACACAGTAGATACCCTGAAACTTGGTTCAGAAAAACACACTGAGGAAATAAGTACACTATTGGATAAAGTAGCCGAACTTTCAGATCAGTTCACTAACTTATCTACAAAGGTAAATGATGATCTGAATGAGACAACACCTGTAGCCATCACTGACACAGAAGAGTATGAACAAATTAAGAAATTCAAACAAAATCAGAATCAAATTAATACGCAATACAAAAGAGAAATCCGGGAAGTACAAGATCAGTTGGCGCAAGTAATACAAAAATTTCATATTTCAGAGGACACTCGCGCTCCAACACGGGAAGAGGGACTTAGAAATACGGAACACCCACAAAATAATAACACCGGACACTTCGGAAATTATGAAAGCAATTGGCAAGGCACACCGAATTATGAGATGGAACCGCCGAAACGACGTAACAATGACCGACATGCAACTCGCCGACATGATGATTTTGACTATAAGCTGTTCATTACTACACGTAAATTTAAAACATTTAAGAATTCTGCCAACGACATTCATCCACAAGCATGGCTCCATCAATTCCCTCATTGTTTTCCTCCCAACTGGTCGTTAGAACACAGATTAGAATTTATGTGTGGCTACTTAGAGAATGAACCAGCTGTAAGAATGCGATCGGTCATTCACGATTGCCACAGTGAAGGAGAATTTTACCATGCCTTCCTCTCAGCATACTGGTCTCAAGCCACACAAGACCGAGTAAAACATGGCATCATAATGATGAAACATTTCGAACAATCTGAATTCTCCAGTCTTGTGAAATATTTTGAAGACATGTTGCACAAAAATCAGTACCTGTCAAACCCATACAGCCCCTCAGAACTCATCCGCATTTGCTTAATCAAATTACCTGAACATTTACGGCATATTATTTTGGCAGGACGTTGCAAAGACGACATTGAAGCTTTTCAGGGACTGTTACAAGAACTGGAAATTGACACTGACAATCGCGGAACGCAGGAGCACAACAATTACAGATCACATCCGTCGCAATTCCGCTATGAAAGAAATAATAACTGGACGGGACAAGGCTATTCTCACAACACAAATCGTGACCAAAACAGACACCACCCGTATGACAACCACTGGCAGAGTAATAACTACAGAGAAAGTTCGCATTTCCGTAGTAATGAATATGACAGAGACAATCATAGAAACAGACAATATGGTAACCAGAACTATTATTATCAGGAGAGACAGAATAACTTCAGACGCAACAGTTCAGCGCGCAGTTACGATTCAGGGAGAAATTCTCCACCACATGACCGACAAGAAAGAAACTATGGCATCTACCGACATGACGACAGACGATATGATCGTAACGACAGACCTGAATTTCATCAGAACTGGCGGGATTATTGCCCTCTCGGCAAGGCGAATTTGTAGAAGTTCGGTCTCCTAATCCCAATAACGACGCGCGCCAACAAAGGGACAGACAATGACGCGCTCCACAGGCAGCTGCGTGCGCCAGCTGGCTCAGAGAAAAATAACATAGACGCTAACCTTGAGAAAAATTCCAGTATTCTTTACCGACGTATACCACTTGATAATTGCTTTTCAGTTGAAAGTCTGCGTACTGGGAAGAGTATAGGTTTACACCACATTTCACATGTAAAACCGTTTATTGAGAGATAATCTGCTTTTTAACTTTGTCTTTGCCATATAACTTTTCACTTTACATTTCTAGTATGCTTCGTCAGACTTACGAAACTGTTAACATGCAACAATGTTTGAAGTTAAACATCCAGTCTAGAACCTAAGGAACATTTTTAAACAGAAATTACGAATGTATTGTTATAGTGAACAGACGACACAGTGTTGTATTTGTACATTCTTGCTTGTTAGTTGCACGATTACGTAACGACTATAAGGCTCACATACTTAGAACATTTACCAGTACTGTTAATGAGATTTTAATGCAACATTTTGGTTTATTTGAAAATACATTCTGGATTTAAAGTGCTTTCTGAGAGATACCAGATGACACAGAGGTTAGTTTATGGGACAGCTACATGATTTTATCACGACGCTACTAATGAGTGACAATTTACAATGTTGCTTTTGCGCTGTATCTGTTTTATATCTGCACAGTTTTCTGAATTCTTCTGGAAAGAAAAACATGTTTTAGTAGTAACTTTTGTGGTATAGCTACAATGAGACTGCCTTTTCCGTAGCACAACAATACGCTACAGCACAGTACTTTCCTCATCACGGCAATAAGCGTAATAACTAAGATATCTATACGCAAAGCATTTCACTTTTGTGTATCATGAGGTAAGTACATTGACTTCTGCAGAACTTAGCTTTCGGAGGACGATAACTACGACACTTCCACAGAAATCTTACAGCAAGACGCACATTTAGCGCTACAGGACACGCATTTGAGAGATTAATTTTGTACTTAAGCCAATTATCTTTCAAGATTTTTGAATTGCAAAGAAGGTTTTCCGTGATACATTTCATTCCATTGCTGTAATCTGTAACACCTGAGGGTATAATTACATTAATCCTCAGAGGGGTACACACTTACTTTGTGTACCATGTGTGTGGCAACCACAAGGAACCCTAGCTAATATGGTATTTGCTTATACAACTTTACACATCGGTACCATATTTCTCTAACACAAAAATTACACAGCTATCTGATCATGTAACTGAGAGATAAACATTTTTTGTTTACTACATTAGTGACAGATGTTTATGTAATTACACAGTTGAATAACTTCACACGTATGAAATTGCATTTTGTCAGTACTTTGTGAACTGTTCATATGTTTGGAACCATTGTGATACTATGAGAGCTTTGAATGATGTATTTGGTATGGGATCATGATTTTTAAAGTACGTTTGAGGTAGATGACACTATTGAAATGAGCAGAGAATTTTTTTTAGGTTTTGTAATTATTACAGAAAGCTACGACGATTTTGAGAATTGACTGAGATGTTATGATATTATTACGACGACGATGTGTATTATGCTGTTGCAGTATGTTTATGATCAATAAGCTGATGCTATATGAGGAATGTTTATTATGATATCCATTTATTATGATGAAATACTGAAGAAGTGTCGACGAATATGTATATGTGTAATAAGGTAAGGAGTAATGAACAGTGTTTAGGGACTCTGACTTGTGAAAAAGGATGTTGGAAACCAAGAATCGTACTTTAAGAGTTATGAAATGTGTGTAAATGCGTGAATGTATCACAATGCCGGCGAAAATTTTTTGGACACTGTTATATTCATAAGATTTTGTTTCTACACATTTGTAACCAAATTCTCAACCTGTGAATTTTTTTCTATGAGACTGCCACTGTAGCGGAAACTGCTGTCGTAAATATTTCAGTAAGAAAGGTAAGTGACCATGACGTAATGCATTGCAAGCGGCCAGGTGTGCCAGCCGCCTGGAGAAAAAGCCATTAGGTGAAAAAAAAAGAGGCCATTAACCTCGCTTCTGCCATTCCTTTGTAGAAAGCATCGCAAATACGACACGCTAATTACTTGGAAACATATCGTACTTTCAGATATTTACTGAAATGCCTAATGAAATGACAAGAAATAGTTTGTCCACACACCTGATTATGACTACTGTCTTTCTAGATGAGAGATTTCTTACTACTTACAAAATGCCACATAGCTATTGAATGATGTTTCATGCCGTCCTTTGTACATAGTTGCTAATTTTCTTTAATATCTAGTTTCTAGCTGCACTGCAGCATTGGTTAAAATAAAATTTAATTTATGTACTAATATAGTTATTTTATGCCTACAGATCCAGTCAATAAGAAATTAATGATCTACTTCCAAGAAAACGAGGGCACATAAATAGACATTTCCCTTCACAGGAATTGCATAAATAATTTCTTTACGATTTGGTAACTTATCTGCTAGTGTAAGTTCTCGTGATGCATCACTCTAGTATTAAGATGTGACATAGGTATTAGACATGGCCATTTTTAGTGTACTATTTTTTCTGCTTGAGCTTTGTCATGTTTAGATGCTGCTGCTGTTTGCCATGCATAGTGCTACTAAATTTCACTTTGTATTATTCTTTTAAGCCAGTTTTCCTACTGATTTATTTTTCTTGTTGCTGCTGCATTGCCTCGTTCCTTAGTTTAGCATCTGAGCTCAGTAGATTTAAGTTAGCTTAAGAGGGAGTAGACTATATAAGAACCTAACTATGGAGAATAGGGAAAGAATGCTTTGAAAGTTATATGAAAACGATTTGGGCCTAAATGAGTATTGTACAATGAGCCATATTTATTTTGAAAGAAATATGGTTAGAATACAGAAAAGAGGTACAGATAGGACTTTTTGGGAATAATGATGAACGAAGGGAGATCTCCAAGAACAAAAAAAGGTTTTGTCCGCAAAATACTGCAGTACCAAAAGTTACACTGAAAACGAACCCTGTCCTTTCCATTGTGTTATCCCCCTATGTGTTTGTGTACCCTTGTGTATTTGTTTTCTTCCTGTCTCTGTGTACTGTTTCATACAACTTTTTTCTCTTCTAATACTAAGTTACATTCACTATGATGAGGAATACTGTTCTCCTCAAATATAATTTGCATTGATAATATGTTATTTACTTTGTAAAGATGCTTAGACATTATTTATTCTGTTTTGTTTTAATGCTCATGTGTGAAGTCGATGTTTCAATAATTATTCTGATCTTTTATGTATGTACTTATGTCAAAATTCCTATAACATTGATGTATAGGTTTATTTCTATTCTGTTGTAAAGCCTGTACTACAAATGTTATCTGTATTGTTATGTTCTTGAATGATGTATTTTGTACCTTGTTATTGTATTCTTATGTTATAAAATTGTAATTGACAGCAGTTCATCAAATTAAGTAACTTGTAAGTTCCATTTCACTGCACACGTTTCTGTTGGTCATACTATATGGACAATATGTGAGAAGTAGGGACTGTTAGTGTTTGCACGGGTGTTAATAATTCAGCAAGGGACTGGATAACAGCATTGCTGGTTCTAAGGACAATTAAAAAAACTTTGTGAGTGCACAAGTGGTGGTTTATGGACTTGCTATATTGTCCGCAAGACTCTTCGATGGTGATTGTGCACCTGCACATTTGCAACAGATGGCTGCTGGCCATCTCTACAAGGACTACAGTGGGTCTGCATCTTTGGTGGCCCACCAATACCATTATCTCTACAAGGACTACAGTGGGTCTGCATCTTTGATGACTCACCAGTACCATTATTTCTGCAAGGACTGCAGTGGGTCTGCGCCTCTGGTGGCCCACCAATACCGTACTCTCTACCAGGACTACAGTGGGTCTGCTCTGTGATGACCTACCAAACGATATTCTTCAAAACTTCGATTGACTCCGCTGTGGATTTGCTCTGTTGTGGCCCATGACCTGTCTGCATGTCGAGAGTCAGTACTGTCTTTCCGTTGGAAGGACAACGCTACTTCTTCAAGATTGCATGGAAATCCACTACTTCCGTGTGCATTTTCTTTTACTGCTCAGACTTTGAGAAAAACACTGATATTTTACTGTGATGAACGATTAGGACGGTCTTTATGGACTGTGAGAAAATTTTAGCTTTTGACCAACATTGTATCAATAAGTGTGTGCATTTGATTTATTTGTTATTGTAATTGTGAAAAAAATTTTAACAAATATGTATTGGCCAGTGCTAAAAAAAATTTGTAAAATTTTTTGTGGGGAGCATGGGGGCTATGTAAGTAGGCTGTTTAGGTTTTTTTATTGGTAACGCCACCTCTGTATGAAAATCACTGGCTGTGCTGTGTGCAGTCTGTGGCTGCTTTGCATTGTTGTAATACTCGCCATTGTAGTGTTAGGCAGCTGGCTGTGAACAGCGCGTAACGTTGCGCAGTTGGAGGTGAGCCGCCAGCAGTGGTGGATGTGGGGAGAGAGATGGCGGAGTTTTGAAATTTGTCATGAACTGCTATATTTATATATGATGATATCAAGGTAAATACATTGTTTGTTCTCTATTAATATCTTTCATTTGCTAACTATCCCTATCAGTAGTTAGTGCCTTCCATAGTTTGAATCTTTTATTTAGTTAGCAGTAGTGGCGCTAGCTGCATTGCAGTAGTGGGAGTAACCAAGATTTTTGTGAGGTAAGTGATTTGTGAAAAGTACAGGTTAATGTTAGTCAGGGCCATTCTCTTGTAGAGATTATTGAAAGTCAGACTGCGTTGCGCTAAAAATATTGTGCGTCTGTTTAAGCACAGTCCTGCATTATTGTTTAAAGGGGACGTTTCAGATTGAACAGTGGAAAAACGTTGTGTGGAGTGAAGAATCATGGTACACAATGGGGCGATAAGTTGGCAAGGTGTGGGTATAGCGAATGCCCAGAGTACGTCATCTTCCGGCGAGTGTAGTGCCAGCGTGTATGTGCCAACAGTAAAATTCGGAGGCGGTGGTGTTATGGTGTGGTCGTGTTTTTCATGGAGGGGGGTATGCACTCCTTGTTGTTTTGTGTGGCCCTATCACAGCACAGGCCTAAATTGAAGTTTTAAGCGCCTTCTCACTGTTGAACAGCAATTCGGGGATGGCGATTGCATCTTTCAACACGATCGAGCCCCTGTTCATAATGCACGGCCTGCACAGAGTCCTGATCTGAATCCTACAGAACACCTTTGGGATGTTTTGGAACGCCGGCTTCGTGCGAGGCCTCACCGGCCGACATCGATACCTCTGCTTAGTGCAGCACGCCGTGAAGAATGGGCTGCCATTCCCCAAGAAACCTTGCAGCACCTGACTGAACGTATGCGTGCGAGAGTGGAAGCTGTCATCAAGGCTAAGGTTGAGCCAACACCATATTGAATTCCAGCATTACCCATGGAGGACGCCACGAACGAGTAAGTCATTTTCAGCTTGGCGTCCGGCTATTTTTGATTACATAGTGCATCTACGAGGTGCGGCTAGAAAAAAACCAGACTGATGCTGGAAAAACATTTATTTACAATTATTTACAATTTCATGTTATCTCCTTCAATGTACTCTCCTCCTCGGTCTCTACACCGCTCCATACGAATTTTCCACTGTTCATAGCAATGCTGCAGATCATTTTCGGTAAGTCTATACATTACTTCCGTCGCTTTTTCTTTTACTGCTTCAACAGTCTCAAATCTAGTTCCTTTCAAAGCTGACTTGACTTTAGGGAAAAGAAAAAAGTCACAGGGGGCCAAATCAGGTGAGTAGGGTGGATGATCTAAGATGGGAATGTTGTGTTTTGCCAAAATCGTCTTCACTGACAACGCACTGTGAGCTGGGGCATTGTCTTGGTGAAGGATCCATGACTTTTTTCTCCACAAATCGTTACGTTTTCTCCGTACTCGCTCACGTAGGGTAGCCAGGACGCTAATGTAGTAATGCTGATTCACTGTTTGTCCCTCTGGTACCCAATCAATGTGCACAATCCCTTTGATGTCAAAAAAAAAAAAAAAAACAATCATCATTGCCTTGAATTTCGATTTTGACATTCGTGCTTTTTTTTGTCGTGGAGAACCAGGAGTTTTCCAATGTATCGATTGGCGTTTAGTTTCGGGATCGTAAGTAAAAAACCACGATTCATCGCAAGTAATAACATTTTGTGAGAAGGTGGGATCACTTTCAATGTTTCCCAGGATGTCAGAACAAATCATTCTTCGGCGTTCCTTCTGTTCAATTGTGAGACACTTTGGAACCATTTTTGAACACACTTTGTTCATGTTGAAAGTTTCATGAAGAATCTGCCTAACACTTTCCTTGTCAACTCCTGTTAACTCAGACACTGTTCTGATTGTTAAACGGCGATCTTGTCGAACAAGTTTACCGATTTTTCAATGTTTGCATCAGTTTTTGCTGACAATGGTCTGCCAGTGCGAGTGTCATCACTGGTGTCTTCGCGGCCATCTTTAAATCGTTTAAACCACTCAAACACTTGTGTTCGCGATAAACAATCATCGCCGTACACTTGTTGTAACATTACAAACGTTTCACTTGCAGATTTTCCTAGTTTGAAACAAAATTTGATGTTAACACGCTGTTCTTTCTGTACACTCAACATTTTCCGACGCACAGACAAAACGTCAACTACTTAAAACAGACGCCACGAGCAGACTGAGTGCAGGAGGCAGATGAAACTCGTGCAGTAGGCGGAGCGAGAGTCACGTAACAGGCCACGCGACTTTCAGCCTTATTGCATTCGTTTTATTGTTTCACCAGTACTAGTCCGGTTTTTTTCTAGCCACACCTCGTATATACCTGTCACCTATGCCCGTGCCTCTTCTTCAGCTAATGTAATGACTTGCGTAATGCTCACTGTTAACACTCAGTTGTGTCGAGGATTTTGTATGCTCTTGTTTGAAACTGTCGTCACCTGTGTGACATTTTCTCGAACAGTACTGCCAGTCGTTCAAAACAAACAGATCCTTCCACATTTGGTTGCCTTCTTTACTAGTCATCGATAAACATCAGAATCAATACTGCCTAATCTAGCCACCAAAATGTCGTTACAACGATCTATAGCGTGTAAGGCTTAGGACGGCCGACCACATGATAGTCATTGAATCCCAAGCGACATAGATCAAAAGCGTTTCCTTCCTTTTAGTAAAACACAATTATTACCCACGTGCTTGGTGATACGAAGTCATTAGATATTGCAGTCAAGTAGTCTTAGCAGTAGCTAAGGTGTTAAAGATACTGCTTAAGGCGAGACGCATTTGTAGGTTCTACATTTCAGTCATTATGTTAATTCAATGGACTCAGTGATTAAGTTAAATATTCAACTTATAATCATCATGGCCTGCTGAATGTATGACGAAGTGCTCATCACAGAATTCATAGTCACTGAGTAACTGCGTAACGCCCAAATAATCGGAATCGACCCTTGAATACCTTTCCGTTTCATAATTAGCTAGATAACTCACTACCGTATTCATTCAGTTTCGATAATTAAACAAAACACGATTAACTGCGATGCAATGCACTCGAGCCCTCCCGAAATAACTCTGCATTTATTGACAATACGCTGCTTCTAGAGAGCTCTAGGCTTTCCAGCCAATTTTACTGAATTACTGGCAGTGATGGCTCATTACATTGACCTTCGATATGATTCTTCGCAATGCTAAATATCAACTTGTTATAAATAAGGAAATTCCATGAATGAAACATTACGCCAATTGTTGTTTTTACATGCCGGTCGGGCACTACGTATCTGCTATCATGCAACTTCAAAGTGTTATCCACAAATAAAGATGCATGTTAGTCCGCGATGGGAACCCCGTTAATAACACGACAACACGGAGTGAAGAAAAGTTTTGGGTGGAATAAGATTACCAATTTTTTTTCCAGCCCAGGACATATTACCATATTTTTAGGTACACGCGACGACTTTTTTTAAATTACTGAAATAGCTTAACAATTTACTAAAACATTAGTTGCATTTTTTACCAGGCACGACTTTTTTCAGAAATTGTTTGTGTACAATGTGGGCTGAATGAAGAGTTCCTATAATAGATTTTCCTAAATCGCTTTGAACTTTACTGAACACATTTCATTCTCCTTTCTCTTCACACCACCAAAATTACTGCTGGTGCTATCAGCAGCGTAACAGACAAATTTTTCTTCACGTTCGTATTTTTTCACACTGTGCAGATGCCGAGTTAGCTTTTGAGCAATTTCGCCTGACACTTCACTGAATTTTAATAGTTTAACTTGAATTCCCTCCTCCAGACTGAAATATCTTACAAAAATCGGAAGAAGTTGTACTTCGCTATGTTTGATCCATCTATCGTTACTGTTACAGAAGATGGAAATTTTGGGTCAGTTAAATTTTTAATTAGTTTAGATGTGCAGTGTAATATTTTCAAGCTGAGTTCGTGTGTAGTAGTTCGGGATGAAAATGTAGCCTCTTTAGCAGGACGCTCCAGATCACAATTCCTATCTTGAGCTTTAAAAAACTCTCTTATGTTTGATGAAGTAGTAGCATTAGTAGAACTCCTATGTTTAACTGTTACGCGTGGTTGTTAATAAAATCCTCTTCTTTACGTGCAACAGAAAATTACAGTGTGCAATAAACAAGGTTATTCTTATTGTCACTACACAATTTCAGAAATTTATATTCGTGCTTTAAGTTAGCATTAAACATTGAAACGTCCCCTTAGAAAAATTATACATGACTGTGTTTAAACTGACACACAATATTTTTAGCGCAACGCAATCTGACTTTCAATAATCCCTACAAGAGAATTGCCCTGACTAAATTAACCTATTCCTTTCACAAATCACTTGCCTCACAAAAATCTTCGTTACTCAAGCTACTGCAATACAGCGAGCGCCACTACTGCCAGCTAAATAAAAGATTCACACTACTGAAGGCACCAACTACTGATAGGCATAGTTAGCAAATGGAAGATTTTGATAGAGAACAAACAATGTATTTACCTTAATAGTGTTCAAAAGGCATTATATATATAGCACTTCATGACATCCATTCTTACAAATGCTGGCGGCTCACCTCCAACTGCGCAACGCTACGCGCTGTTAACATCCAGCTGTCCAACACTACAATAGCGAACAACAATGCAAACCAGCCACAGACTGCACACAGCACAGCCAGTGATTTTCATAAAGAGCGCTACGTGGCGTTACCAATAAAAAAAACCTAAACAGTCTACTTACAACATATTCTTTCTTTCGCACGTCGCTAAACGATGAGACCAAAACCGAATAGAGATGAAATCATAAAAAAACGTGTAGAAGAGTTACTTCACACGCAAAAGCAACACAAAGAGATGGCTCTTATCGTGTTACCGAATGACTATCTGTATGTGAAATTTTACGGTGGAACGTAAGCAACGCCAGCGCTCTCTCCAAGGTCGGGTTTAAAAACACGATGTCAAATATATAGGTCTAGAATTTAAAAAAAAGTCCTAACCAGTCATAAAATTCTCAAACTGTAGACATTTTTGAGACCCCAGACAATATCCCGGACAGCACTAAAAAACAGGATAGTCCGGGCTAATCCGGGAAGTATGGTAAGCCTAGGATAATGCTAAGCTGAGTGGAGCTCTAATTCATTCTCTGGCATTATGAGCCATACACTTAACTGTCCCACTAAGAATACGGACACACTGAGCAGTCTTCGTGAGTAGATAAGTGTTTTATCTCTGGCTGGATACAATTTTGTATCGATCCAGAAATCCGATAATATTACATTCAGTGACAGGAAGACTGTGGAAGAACGCTACAGTTCTGCAGATAATATTCGAATATGTTGTCTGACCGATGGGGTTGACAGAAATCAAAATGGCACGCGTACGGATCTACAGGTCACCTAATACGATTTCTTGGTGGGTTAGGGATGTACCTATTAGGCAGCCGTTTTCTGTACAGTATGCAGGTTTCATTGTTGATGCTTTGAATTTTATGATCGACGAAGCGCGAATTTTATTTATTTAACCTGGCAAGATTGCTCTATCTTTACGTCTATACTACTATTTGCAGACAGGTCGTTGTTTAACGTCGATACCAAACATCTCGAAAAGTTCTAGGCCGATTTACTTCAGATTTTTACACGTTACTATTATAAACGCTCAGGAGGACATAGGGCAAAATTGTAAGTGTACATGATATATGAATATACATATACTATATAAATGGGAAAGGTTTTTATGAAAAGTCTCGGAAAGTTGTAGATCGTTTTACTTCAGATTTTTACACGGCATTATTATTTTCAAAATATCTAGACGTTGCACAGGGTGATTCAAAAGTAATTGTACACATTTCGTAGTTGTAATGTGTGTATCAAAGTAAGAGTAAAATGTTGAGTAAAGTTTCATCTGAAATCGCTTTATTTTTGAATTATATGCATAATGTCTTTTGGGATATGCATTACATCATTGGCAAAGGCGTATCGTGTTCGCCTGCAATATTCAAAATAAATCGATGTTGTTTTGTACATCATTCTACTCGTACATTGCTCGGCTGGTTTTCATACGAAATACCTTTGTTTACTTTATTTCGACATGGTCCGTAGTACTCTGTGGCGCTGTTGTGTAGCGGCACCGGAGGTACTACGTACATTCTGTAGGTTGTTCACAGACTGCACTCGTTATGTACGATACGGTGGCGCACTCGAACGGTGAATACGCGGATATGCACCTCTTTTACAGCGCAGCAGAATGCAACGCACGAGCAGCAAGACGACGGTATATGGAAATGTTTCCAAACAGAAAAGTAAGACTTTCATAGCTGGGGACAGGCCTTTAAGAAATACACTGCTGGCCACCGTAAATGCAACACCAAGAAAGACAAGAGGTAGCACAACAAAATTTATTTTGTAGATAACATGTTGACCAAGTATCAAATGATTACGTTTACAGACGTCTGTGACATGTGGTTCCTGCCAGAATCAGTAGCCAGAGTAGCCGCCATTGTTGGAGATCACCGCTGCCACACGTCTCGGCATTGAGTCAAAGAGACGTTGGATGTGTTCCTGGGGTACAGCAGCCCAAGCAGCTTCCACACGTTGCCAAAGATCATCTGGTGTGGCAGCTGGGGATGTAATCTGGGTCACTCGTTGAGCAACCATGGACCACATGTTTTCTATCGGCGAAAGATCCGGAGAGCGAGCCGGCCAGGGAAGCAATTCAATCTGGTTATTGACGAAGAACCTTTGGACAATGCGTGCCACGTGTGGTCGCGCATTATGCTGTTGAAATATGGCTGTGGCCGAGCTCTGAAGGTAAGGAAGGACAACTGGCTCCAGCACCTCGGATATGTAGCGCCGGCTATTTAAAGTAACGGCAATGCGTACTAGAGGCGTGCGAGAGTAATATCCAATACCGCCCCATACCATAACACCCGGTGCAAGACCAGTGTGGCGGTGCATAATGCAGCTGTCCAGCATCCTCTCTCCACGGTGTCTCCACACTCGAATCCGACCATCGTGGTGCTGCAGACAGAAGCGTGCCTCGTCAGTAAAGACAACGTCATTCCATTCTGCCGTCCACATCCGTCTGTCATCACACCATTGGCGACGGAAACGTCTGTGGTTCTGCGTCAATGGTAGACGAAGCAATGGACGTCTTGCGGACAGACCACTCTGCTGTAAACGGCGTCGAATGGTACACGCAGACACTGGATGATGCGTTACAGACGCAATGTGCTGTGCTATGGTTCGGGATGTCACTGAGCGATCCGTCACTGCCATGCGCACAATTTGCCTATCAGCACGTGCAGTGGTGCACCGAGGTGAATGCGATCGACCACGTCGGTCCGTCGTACCCTCCTGCATCCAACGGTCACATATCCGCATTACAGTTGTCTGGTTTCGTCCAACACGACTAGTGATTTCTCTGCATGATAATCCACAATCTCGGTAAGCCACTATCCTTCCTCTGTCGAACTCGGATACTTGATCAAACGATGTTCGCTGTTTTCTACGAGGCATAACTGATAGTCTTGTGAAACAACCACAAGGTAAACACACGTGCCGAACGTATACTCGTCGAAATCGCCAAGCCTTAAATGGCGCTATGAGGTGGCGCCACGGGCGCGCGTGATGTGCGCCTGCGCTGAAATTCTAATCAGTTGCATATCTCATCGCTGCAAACCCGTGGTGTAAATTTGACTTGATTCGGATGCTTCCTTCAGGGTGTTGCATTTACGGTGGCCAGCAGTGTATATCATTTGTCATGAGCCACGGTTATGTCGGTTTCAAATAGATGCAGTGGGTGTTGAGAACATCCTGCAAATACTAGTTGAAGATTCGACCAAAATTACCCAACGGACGGCCGCTGTGGTAGAGCGATTCTAGGCGCTTCAATCCGAAACCGCGCCACTGCTACGGTCGCAGGTTCGAATCCTGCCTCGGCCATGGATGTGTGTGATGTCCTTAAATTAGTTAGGTTTAAGTAGTTCTAAGTTCTATGGGACTGATGACCTCAGATGTTAGGTCCGATAGTGCTCAGAGCCAATTTTTTTAGTACCCAACGTATAAGTGCCTCTCTATGGGTTGCTCAATCACCTGTACAGTATCTCCTTCGGAGACAGCAACTCCACTCACTTCACCTGCAGAAGGTACAGAAGCTGACACCTGTAGACTACCCTAGACATTAAAGTTTTTATCATTGGTTAGTCGAGCGCCATGCTGGTGATCCACTGTTCGGTCGTCGGCTATTGTTTACGGATGAGAGCCTCTTTACCTGCGAGGGTGTCGCGAACTATCATAACACGCACTTGTGGGCGTATGAAAATCCTTGCGTAACTACAGTGCGATGATATAAATATCGTTTCGCATTGAACGTTTCATCTACATCTACATCTACATGGCTACTCTGAAATTCACATTTAAGTGCTTGGCAGAGGGTTCATCGAACCACAATCATACTATCTCTCTACCATTCCACTCCCGAACAGCGCGCGGGAAAAACGAACACCTAAACCTTTCTGTTCGAGCTCTGATTTCTCTTATTTTATTTTGATGATCATTCCTACCTATGTAGGTTGGGCTCAACAAAATATTTTCGCATTCGGAAGCGAAAGTTGGTGACTGAAATTTCGTAAATAGATCTCGCCGCGACGAAAAACGTCTTTGCTGTAATGACTTCCATCCCAATTCGCGTATCATATCTGCCACACTCTCTCCCCTACTACGTGATAATACAAAACGAGCTGCTCTTTTTTGCACTCTTTCGATGTCCTCCGTCAATCCCACCTGGTAAGGATCCCACACCGCGCAGCAATATTCTAACAGAGGACGAACGAGTGTAGTGTAAGCTGTCTTTTTAGTGGACTTGTTGCATCTTCTAAGTGTCCTGCCAATGAAACGCAACCTTTGGCTCGCATTTCCCACAATATTATCTATGTGGTCTTTCCAACTCAAGTTGTTCGTGCTTTTAACAACCAGATACTTAGTTGAATTGACAGCCTTGAGAATTGTACTATTTATCGAGTAATCGAATTCCAACGGATTTCTTTTGGAACTCATGTGGATCACCTCACACTTTTCGTTATTTAGCGTCAACTGCCACCTGCCACACCATATAGCAATCTTTCCTAAATCGCTTTGCAACTGATACTGGTCTTCGGATGACCTTACTAGACGGTAAATTACAGCATCATCTGCGAACAACCTAAGAGAACTGCTCAGAATGTCACCCAGGTCATTCATATAGATCAGGAACAGCAGAGGTCCCAGGACGCTTCCCTGGGGAACACCTGATATCACTTCAGTTTTAGTCGATGATTCGTCCTCTATTACTACGAACTGCGAACTTCCTGCCAGGAAATCACGAATCCAGTCGCACAACTGAGACGATACCCCACAGGCCCGCAGCTTGATGAGAAGTCGCTTGTGAGGAACGGTGTCAAAAGCTTTCCGGAAATCTAGAAATACGGAATCAACGTGAGATCCCCTGTCGATAGCGGCCATTACTTCGTGTGAATAAAGAGCTAGCTGCGTTGCACAAGAACGATGTTTTCTGAAACCATAGTGATTACGCATCAATAGATCGTTCCCTTCGAGGTGATTCATAATATTTGAATACAGTATATGCTCCAAAACCCTAATGCAAACCGACGTCAATGATATATGTCTGTAGTTCGATGGATTACTCCTACTACCCTTCTTAAACACTGGTGCGACCTGCGCAATTTTCCAATCTGTAGGTACAGATCTATCGGTGAGCGAGCGGTTGTATATGATTGCTAAGTAGGGAGCTATTGTATCAGCGTAATCTGAAAGGAACCTAATCGGTATACAATTTGGACCTGAAGACTTGCCCGTATCAAGCGATTTGAGTTGCTTCGCAACCCCTAAGGTATCTACTTCTAAGAAACTCATGCTAGCAGCTGTTCGTGTTTCAAATTCTGGAATATTCCATTCGTCTTCCCTGGTGAAGGAATTTCGGAAAACTGCGTTCAATAACTCCGCTTTAGCGGCACAGTCGTCGCTAACAGTACCATCGGCACTGCGCAGCGAAGGTATTGACTGCGTCTTGCCGCTTGTGTACTTCACATACGACCAGAATTTCTTCGGATGTTCTACCAAATTTCGAAACAATGTTTCGTTGTGTAACCTATTAAAGGCATCTCGCATTGAAGTCCTTGCCAAATTTCGCGCGTCTGTAAATTGTAGCCAATCTTCGGGATTTCACGTTCTTCTGAACTTCGCATGCTTTTTCCGTTGCCTCTGCAACAGCGTTCGGACCTGTTTTGTGTACCATGGGGGATCAGTTCCATCTCTTACCAATTTATAAGGTATGAATCTCTCAATTGCTGTTGCTACTATATCTTTGGATTTGAGCCACATCTCGTCTACATTTGCATAGTTAGTTCGGAAGGAATGGAGATTGTCTCTTAGGAAGGCTTCTAGTGACACATTATCCGCTTTTTTGACCGTAAGTCCTCCAAAGCTCTTTTAAATTCCGATTCTAATACTGGATCCTCTATCTCTTCTAAATCGACTCCTGTTTCTTCTTCTATCACATCAGACAAATCTTCACCCTCATAGAGGCTTTCAATGTATTCTTTCCACCTATCTGCTCTCTCCTTTGCATTTAACAGTGTAATTCCCGTTGAACTCTTAATGTTACCACCGTTGCTTTTAATGTGACCAAAGATTGTTTTGACTTTCCTGTATGCCGAGTCTGTCCTTCCGACAATTATATCTTTTTCGATGTCTTCACATTTTTCCTGCAGCCATTTCGTCTTAGCTTCCCTGCACTTCCTATTTATTTCATTCCTCAGCGACTTGTATTTCTGTATTCCTGATTTTCCCGGAACATGTTTGTACTTCCTCCTTTCATCAATCAACTGTTACCCATGGTTTCTTCGCAGCTACCTTCTTTGTACCTATGTTTTCCTTCCCAACTTCTGTGATGGCCCTTTTTAGAGATGTCCATTCCTCTTCAACTGTACTGCCTACTGCGCTATTCCTGCTGTATCTATAGCTGTGTCTACTTCATCGGCTTCTGAGTGCACAGGTTAAATACCTCTCATCACATCATAAACGAAACACATGGTCTCAGTTATCTAGTATGCTAGCTGGGACCGTTCATAAGACAGAAACACTTCCCAACTCCTTCACTGTTGCTGCTGTTCGCCTCAGGAACAAACTGTCTGCTCTCTGCGCAGAGTTAATGCGCTGTTGCGTTTAGAAAAAAAAAAAATCAGGCAGTTCCTTTACACACACTCAAAACATTAGCGCAAAAACTAATGTATATTGCCACTTTTCCCTCTGTCAAACAGTAAAGACAATGCTCTTATCTTCTCCTAGTTATGCACCTTTCATATACATAGGGGCCGAGAAGACGACGCCTCTGCAGGATGTCAGGAATCGACTGGAAGCGCTCTTGGCGCTAAGAAAACATGACTATTCAGTGAATCGTTTATTCTGACAACTTTACAAAGAGTGGTGCATTGTTGGCTGCCTCCTGCCATGGTCACGGACAGACTCTCGCTATCGGACGCTGCGAAAGTCCTTCAGCCTGCTTTCTAGTGAGACGTCGTTCCTCTTGCATCGATACGGATGCTTAGTCCAGCGTGGTGCAGCATGGTCAGCTGCTACCGGCTGAGGGAGTGTACTCGAGCCCACTCCGTGCCTCTTCCTTCCTGGACTACCCCTTCGCAGTGTGGTATAGGCGGCAGGCGTTGAACTCAGTACTGCCGGCCTGGTGGGCCCCGCTTAGGAGCACCGAACGGTGGTCCGCCTGGAACCATGGTCGTCGTCTTCCGTCCAACACTCATAGAGTACAGCACCTGACACTGCACTGCTGCTGGTAGTTCATCAACTCTCCCGTCAGTAATGGGTAGTGTCACATAGTATGAAGCTCGTCAGTGGAGTTCAGCTCTACGGCGCTCCACGGCTAGCTGGTACTGCGCTGGTTGATCTGAGACAACATACTAAAAGCACATGGTCATGGAACGGAATGTCGTTGAGACGGACTTCGACGTTTCCGTTGAGCGGAACCGTCCTCCCCTACTTGGAGCTGTGGTTCCGGTATTTAAACAGCTCTCCACAATTCTGTGACGTGCCGTTTACTAGAGATGACCGCATGTGGCCTCGTTAGGGCTAACCTTGTTTTAATTCTCTCTTAGCACCAAGTTAAATTGGTCTATGAGTGTTTTCCCTAGCCCTGTCTATTGCTTCTTGTGGCATCCCACCACACTAACGAGCGTGCGTGTTATTTTGCTTAGGCGCTGTCCTTTTCTGTTTTCCCGCTTTGTGTGCTCTCTCTCACTCAGCTGCTGTAGAGTTGCAGACTGTGCAGCCCGTCTGTCTTGCATTACCGTGCTTCCTGGTCCACCGCTAATCGTGGCGTAACCAGCCCATCTTATGTCAAGGTGGCTGAACTCCGTTAAAAATTTTATAACATGGAACCCGTATTACTCTGTCCCGCAACACATATTTCTTTTCTGTACGGGTCACACCTCCTTCTTTTCATTTATATACGTTAACTGTGTGTTATCACTTCCTCTTTCTCTCCCTTTTCAACCCCATTGCTGCTAGTTCTCATAATTAAAGCCTACATTCTGGTAACTTGTACTTATTGTTGTACATGTCATGTATGAATATGAACCATGTGTGTGTATCTTTTTTTTATCTGTACTATAGTAATTTTAGATTCTTCGATGAATTTTGCACAGCATGCAAACCATACTTACAGGTGTATGAATCTCTAGAATTTTCCAAATCTATTAAAAACTGTGATAAAAATTGAGAAAATTAACTACAAAATTTGTGTTTTTTTTACATGAAGTTTAAAATGTAACAGCTCATTCATTTTTCGTAAATTAAATATATTTCAGAGCTTCATACAGCTGTAAGTACGGTTTGTATCCTGTGCAATATTCATCGAAGATTCTCTTTTCCATATCAAGAAAAGTGTACCTATAGCAACAAATGCAGCCAATAGTAAGTGAAAAAATGATGATATTTCGCATGTAAAAAAAATTCATTTTGTTATATTTTTGAACTTCCACTGTATGAGTGTGAATCCTGAATCTTTCCTGGTCTTGCTGTCAAAGTATTATGAATTTATTTTTGGAAGTGTAGACTGCGGAAATTAAAACGTACTGTGGCGCCTCTCCTGTTCCAAGTCGGCCCGTTTGACGTCCTACCCAGCTGAAGTGAATGAGTATATCGGCTGCGATCATTGCTATACGGGGTATGAGAGAGACCTTTCCAGCTGATGTATTTACGAGGACAGTTGCTTCAACGATGGTTTTAATCTGTAATCTGCAAACGGGAAACATTACGAACTTTCTGGCGATTCAGATCTTGTAGTAGTATTCTAATCATAAGTCGATAAACCTTCGGGCAATTCAGATCCTGTAGTAGTATTCTAATCATAAGCCGATAAACCAGAAATACAACTTTCCGGTTTTCCGTTAAAACCGACTGCGAGGAGTAAAACGAAACGGCACATTGTTGTTAGCAAATTTTATTTGAAATTTATATATAAGAAGAAAGACTGTGTGTAAGACAAACAATTTGTGTAATGGTTTAAAGACCCTGTAATCGTAGTTAAAACTGACTGCGAGATACAAAGCAAAAGCACACTTTTTCATGGCCCATTTTCTCTCGCAGTCTGTTTTAACAGGAAACACGACGTTTATTCGAGTATTCTCCAAAACTTTGAAGTAAACCGCCGGCAGGAGTGGGCGAGCGGTTCTAGGCGCTTCAGTCTGCGACCGCTACGGTCGCAGGTTCGAATCCTGCCGTGGGCATGGATGTGCGTGATGTCCTTAGGTTAGTTAGGTTTAAGTAGTTCTAAGTTCTAGGGGACTGATGACATCAGATGTTAAGTCCCATAGTGCTCAGAGCCATTTGAACCATTTTTTTAAGTAAACCGATCGGGGGCTTTTCAAGATCTTTGCCAACAACGGCAGTCGATTGCATCTTATATTTATAGAGTATTGTGTGAAAAGTTGAAGTTAGTAGACACAGAAAATTTTTAGGTTTTTTGCTAACAACGTTCCCTTCTTATAAATTACATATATATATTTATGTACAATATACCTATGTATAAAACATATGTAGAATATGTTCGTCCGAATGTTTAGTTATATTGCGTAAAAATCTGAAATAAACCAGTCAGACACTTTTCGAAATTTTTGGTAACAACTTTAAAAAATACTTTCCGAAACACCCTCGTATATAGCTTACCCCTGTTGAAATGTTTATTACAGTACTGTGTAAAAATTTGAAGAACTTTTCGAAAGTTCTGCCAACAATGTTTCCCCTTTATACAGGGTGATTCAAAAGTATCTTACGGACTTCGTGAGTGTAATGTACGCATCAGAATAAAAGTAATATGTTAAATAAAACTTTGGATTAAATTTATTTATTTTAAACATATGCAGTACAGTAGAGATCACAAGTGCATCACAAACAACACCAAATATAAAGTTGTTAGTTCAAAAGTAACTGTACAACTCCGTCGGTGTAATGTACGCATCACGATAAAAGTAAAAATTAAAACAAAATTTTGTCTGAAACTACTGTATTTCAGAGTTAAGCAGTAGAGTAGGCACCAGAAGTGCAACACGAACAACATATTGCAGGCTCCATTCACCTCATTCTGCACAGCTGCGCAGCCATTTTCAGTTCGCTGCTGTAGTTGTGTTACGTTGTCAATTGCAACACCACAGTCGAGCCCCATGAGGTGATCCCTGAGCTAGAAGTGCAGGGGGCTATGATACGGAGATGTGACTGGCCAAGGAAATGGTACTGCACGACGTATCCACCTATCGGGATAATCAACAATTGAGATAAACCCTTGCCTCCCGAGTGAAACGTTTAGGGGCATCGTCACTCATAAACCATAAGTTGACTCATGTAATGAGTGGGATATGATAAAGCAGACCACCCGATTACTGTTCTAAAACCTGACTATACTGTCTACCACTCAGACACTGCGGAATGCAGCAATATGTGTTCCGAGGAAATTATTGTCCACTGTTCCGCACCAAACGTGCTCCCTGCCGCCGTTGGATAAGCAGCTGCCAGCAGCAAGTCGTATACTCCTAGATCACTTACTTGTTACATAGTTTAATTCTTAATTTCTTTGCGTGTTTTTGGGTACTTGCATTGTTTAATTCATAAATTTCGGGCGTATTATAGTATTTGAGAGTTGTAGCATCGCGCTTTAGTGTTTACTTCGTAGATTCTAACTTAAATTGCGTGTGAGTTTCGTATAGCAGGTGTAATTTCGGGTTTTAGTTACTGCAATCGTAAATTCAGGCAGATTGTAGCGCAGTCGTTAGGCATTTCTACAGGTTAGTTCATACATTCTTTGCGTGTTTCCCTTGCATTATCTAGGCACGGACTCGTGTTTCAGTAACTGTTGTTCAACATCGATTAGAATGGACAGGGACTGTGATTTTTGTGTTCGGATGAGGGCTGAGTTGGCATCCCTTCGCTCACAGCTGCAAGCGGCGCTGACTTCGGTAGCGTAGCTTGAGGCTGTTGCCAATGGGCACCACTACGGTGAGCCGGACTTGGGTATCACGGGGATGTCAACCTCGTCCCGTCTGTCCCCAGATCGGTCTGCCGCTGTGGTTGCCCCGGTTGCTGCCCGCAGTGGGGCTGAGCTCTCGCCTGTGGTTGATTGGGAGGTCGTTCCAAGGCGTGGTAGGCAGCGAAAGACGTCCCCGGAGGCTAATCAGAAAGCCTCCCCGGTGCGTCTGACAAACAGGTTTCAGGCACTGTCTCTGGCTGAGCCAGATGCAGCTGCCTGCCCTGTTTCAGAGGATCATTCTCAGCCTTCAAGGTCCGGGCAATCGCAGAGGGTGGGCTTATTGGTAGTTGGGAGCGTAATGGGGCCCCTTTGGAATATGGCGGCTAAGGAGGGGAAGAAATGCAGTGTGCACTCCGTGTGCATTCCGGGTGGAGTCATTCCTGATGTGGAAAGGGCCCTTCCGGATGCTATGAAGAGCACAGGGATAGATAACATTCCATCAGAATTTCTAAAATCATTGGGGGAAGTGGCAACAAAACGACTATTCACGTTGGTGTGTAGAATATATGAGTCTGGCGCCATACCATCTGACTTTCGGAAAAGCATCATCCACACAATTCCGAAGACGGCAAGAGCTGACAAGTGCGAGAATTATCGCACAATCAGCTTAACAGCTCATGCATCGAAGCTGCTTACAAGAATAATATACAGAAGAATGGAAAAGAAAATTGAGAATGTGCTAGGTGACAATCAGTTTGGCTTTAGGAAAAGTAAAGGGACGAGAGAGGCAATTCTGACGTTACGGCTAATAATGGAAGCAAGGCTAAAGAAAAATCAAGACACTCTCATAGGATTTGTCGACCTGGAAAAAGCGTTCGACAATATAAAATGGTGCAAGCTGTTCGAGATTCTGAAAAAAGTAGGGGTAAGCTATAGGGAGAGACGGGTCATATACAATATGTACAACAACCAAGAGGGAATAATAAGAGTGGACGATCAAGAACGAAGTGCTCGTATTAAGAAGGGTGTAAGACAAGGCTGTAGCCTTTCGCCCCTACTCTTCAATCTGTACATCGAGGAAGCAATGATGGAAATAAAAGAAAGGTTCAGGAGTGGAATTAAAATACAAGGTGAAAGGATATCAATGATACGATTCGTTGATGACATTGCTATCCTGAGTGAAAGTGAAGAAGAATTAATTGATCTGCTGAACGGAATGAACAGTCTAATGAGTACACAGTATGGTTTGAGAGTAAATCGGAGAAAGACGAAGGTAATGAGAAGTAGTAGAAATGAGAACAGCGAGAAACTTAACATCAGGATTGATGGTCACGAAGTCAATGAAGTTAGGGAATTCTCCTACCTAGGCAGTAAAATAACCAATGACGGACGGAGCAAGGAGGACATCAAAAGCAGACTCGCTATGGCAAAAAAGGCATTTCTGGCCAAGAGAAGTCTACTAATATCAAATACGGGCCTTAATTTGAGGAAGAAATTTCTGAGGATGTACGTCTGGAGTACAGCATTGTATGGTAGAGAAACATGGTCTGTGGGAAAACTGGAACGGAAGAGAATCGAAGCATTTGAGATGTGGTGCTATAGACGAATGTTGAAAATTAGGTGGATTGATAAGGTAAGGAATGAGGAGGTTCTACGCAGAATCGGAGAGGAAAGGAATATGTGGAAAACACTGATAAGGAGAAGGGACAGGATGACTGGACATCTGATAAGACATGAGGGAATGACTTCCATGGTACTAGAGGGAGCTGTAGAGGGCAAAAACTGTAGAGGGAGACAGAGATTGGAATACGTCAAGCAAATAATTGAGGACGTAGGTTGCAAGTGCTACTCTGAGATGAAGAGGTTAGCACAGGAAAGGAAATCGTGGCGGGCCGCATCAGACCAGTCAGTAGACTGATGACCAAAAAAAAAATGTTAGTCACGTAAGCTGTCTGGCCGCAACCACCATAACTGGGAATATGAAGCAACGACATGGTCATATACAGGGTGAGTCACCTAACGTTATCGCTGGATATATTTGGTAAACCACATCAAATACTGACGAACCGATTCCACGGACCGAACGTGAGGAGAGGGGCTAGTGTAATTGTTTAATACAAACCATACAAAAATGCACGGAAGTATGTTTTTTAACACAAACCTATGTTTTTTTAAAATGGAACCACGTTAGTTTTGTTAGCACATCTGAACATATAAACATATACGTAATCAGTGCCGTTTGTTGCATTGTAAAATGTTAATTACATCCGGAGATATTGTAGCCTAAAGTTGACGCTTGAAACCTCCGAAGTTCAGTTGCGTGTTGTAACAAACAGCTGCAACATACATCGCGTTTCTACAGAATGATCTGCCAACGTTGCTCGAAAATGTCCCACTGGAAACGCGTCGACGTATGTGGTATCAGCATGATGGTGCACCTGCACATTCCATAATTAACACTAGGCTGATCCTTGACAGGATGTTCGACGGGCGTTTCATAGGACGTGGAATAGGCATAAATTGGCCAGCCCGTTCTCCTGATCTTACACCTCTGGACTTCTTTCTGTGGGGTACGTTAAAGGAGAATGTGTACCGTGATGTGCCTACAACCCCAGAGGATATGAAACAACGTATTGTGGCAGCCTGCGGCGACATTACACCAGATGTACTGCGGCGTGTACGACATTCATTACGCCAGAGATTGCAATTGTGTGCAGCAAATGATGGCCACCACATAGAACATCTATTGGCCTGACATGTCGGGACACACTCTATTCCACTCCGTAATTGAAAACGGAAACCACATGTGTACGTGTACCTCACCCCTCATGGTAATGTACATGTGCATCAGTGAAAAAGACCAATAAAAAGGTGTTAGCATGTGGACGTAATGTGCTGTTCCAGTCTCTTCTGTACCTAAGGTCCATCACCGTTCCCTTTGGATCCCTACGTAATTCGGTGCTCTCCGATACACACGATCGAACAGCGGAGGAGTGGTACTCAAGTGTCAACTTTTGGTTACAATATCTCCGGATGTAATTAACATTTTACAATGCAACAAACGGCACTGATTACGTATTTGTTTATATGTTCAGATGTGCTAACAAAACTAACGGGGTTCCATTTAAAAAAACGTAGGTTTCTGTTAAAAAACATACTTCCGTGCATTTTTTTATGGTTTGTATTAACCAATGACACTAGCCCCTCTCCTCACGTTCGGTCTGTGGAATCGATTCGTCAGTATTTGATGTGGTTTACGAAATATATCCAGCGGTAAGTTAGGTGACTCACCCTGTATATGAATGTTGGATACCTAACGTACAAAAGTATTCATGGTTAGTTCTAACCCTCTAGTGTTTTCAAAACTCATGTCGTGTCAAATTACCCTGAAGTGACAAAAGGCATGGGATAGTGATTTGAACATATACAGATGGCGTTAGTATCGCTTACATAAGGTGTAAAAGGACAGAGCATTGCCGGAGCTGTCATTTTTACTCAGGCGAATCATGTGTACAGATTTCCGAGTTGATTGTGGCCACACGGCAGAAACATAGACACAGAACGCGGAATAGTTGTTTGAGCTAGATGCAAATCGTTAGAGAATTCAGTACTCTGAGACCCACAGTGTCAAAACTATGCCGAGAATATAAATTTCAGGTGTCTCTCACCGCGGTCAGCGCAGCGGCCTACGGCCTTCGCTTAACGACCGAGACCAGTGGTGTATGCATATAGTTGTAAGTACTAAGACACAAGCAACACTGCTTGAAATAGCAGTAGAAATCAATGTGGGACGTACGGCGAACGTATCCGTCATGACACTGCTGCGAAATACGACGTTAGTGGGCAACAGACGACCGACGTGAGTGCCTTCACTGATAGCACGACATCACCTGCAGCGCCTCTCCTGGTCTCATGATCATATGGGCCTGACTCTAGGTTACTGGATGAGTCCCGATTTCAGCTGGTAAGAGCTGATGCTAGGGTTCCAGTGCGGCGCAGACCCCAGGAAGCCATGGACCGAAACAGTCAGCAAAGCACTGTGCAAGCTACTGATGCTTCATAATGGTGTATGCTGTGTTTAAGTGGAATGGACTGGGTTCTTTGGTCCATCTGAACCCATCATTGACCGCAAATTACTATGTTCGGCTACCTGGAGACCATTTGCATTCACGGACTTCATGTTCCCAGACAACATTGCAACCGGCCACATTCTTTAGCGATTGCTTTAAAGAACATTCTGGAGATTTCGAGGGAATGATTTTGCCATCCAGATCGCCGACACGAATCCCATCGAACATTTGTGGGACATAATCGAGGGGTTAGTTCACGCATGAAATCTGCACTGGCAACACTTTCGCAATTATGGACGGCTGTAGAGACAGCATGGCTCAATACTTCTTCAGGGGATTTCCAGCGACTTGCTGAGTCCATGTCACGTCGAGTTGCTGCACTACTCTGGGCAAGAGAAGGTCCGACTCGATATTCTGTCACCTCAATGTTCTTCACAGTAGTGGAGGTTCTGTAGGACGAGTGATTATACAAGTCTACGTTTCACATCGTGTGAAATTACGTCCCAAAAATTTTGAGTTTATAGAGGCAAGATGAAGTCTAATTGCACATGGCGACAGTATTTTATGCCAAATTGAGGTACTCGTGCAAAGTTACATCCAAGTTCTTCTTCGTTTTCTGATATTTTGTTGGAATGCCGTCTACCAGAATAGGTGACAGCTCTCCGCGGAATGCTGGATTTATTAATTTCTGATGAAGTACTATGATTATTTGATACTCGTACTGTTTTTACCTCTTTTTAAGTCCGACCGTTATATTACGACTGGGGACAGATTATCATTCATCTAGATTTTAGACAATAGCAGTATTGATATCTGCAGGTCTGACACATAGGTAAAGTTGGATTTCATCAGCACAGGCATGATACTTACAAAAGGACAGAACCAGCGAAATATAAATGGCATAAAAAAAAACGTGGGCATGGAACTGAATCCCGTTGCACTCCTGAAAGAACTCGATTCCAAGATCAGTTTCCATTCCCACAGACAACAGTTTAGCACATTATCTCAAAAATTTATCTGACGCATTTTTCTGAGCAGTTTGTCAAAGTTGAAATTCGCTGAAGTACAGTAGTGTCAATACTGGGGTCTCACGGTTGTCTATAGCTTACTTCAGGTCATCTATTATCTTCTTTAGTACAGTTCTTGTGCTATGGTGTTTACCAAAGCCGGACTGATAACGTCAAATAAGTTGAAATCGCGTAAGTGTTCAATAAGTCTGTCATTATGAATGATTCTATGACTCTGGATAGAGCGGATAATACGCTGATTGACTGGTAATCACAAGGCGGTTGCATGTTTTAGATTTTAGGGATAGAGAAACGTCGGACTATACTTCTTTCGATGGAGTGCCATGAATTCCATTCAATACATAAAAATAAATACTTCTGTTGTGACAGTTACTAAGTTGTTGGCGAAATTCTTGATCATGGTTATGCTGATACCGTTGTTGCCTTTACCTTTAGAAGAGTTTCTCACTGCTTTTCTTATTGTATTTATTGTTCCGTAATTTTCATGGAAAATGACGTGGCTAGTTAAGTTGTCTGGATTATTGCGGGCGACTGTTCCCTACCTCGTGGGGGTTTCCCGTTGCTTAGAAAAATTGTATCATTTCAGCAGCTGAGACATGAAAAGCAGTTTCTGGTTATGCCTTTCCGATACCCAACCAAAGGATATTCTTCCTCAAGCGTCGCGGGTGTCATAGTCATATCTCAGCATACAAAGCAACGAGCGTTCCTGATTTTGGAATTTGAAAAGCATTGACCCTACCTGTGTCACGGCTTTCTGTATTCCTCGTAAATTTATGGTTTCGCGTTTGCCTTGAAACGTCTATGAGCAGCGTCAGAATTGCTTGTAACACGACGCAATTCAGTTGTCAGCCAAGGAACAGGAGGTTTTCTTAAACGGGTCGTGCGCATAGGTGCTTATTTGCCGTACAGAGCACTGAGTGTACTTATAAGTGTCATCAATTGCGGGCGCTTTGATAATATCATGCCACGAGGTTTCTGAGCAATCAGCTGTTAAAGCTTCACGATCCATATTTTTAATTTATCTACGTGTTACATAAAGTGATTTGAGCTTCGAGTGCTACGAGGAGTAGAACAAGAATAGTACATCCGGTGTTGAGAGGCCTGGTACTTCGACAATCTTGTACGTTGTGATTACACCTATAAGAATGTGTCTGTGTGCTATATGGTGAGTGCGTTGCGATGGAAGAATGTGCATGTTGTTGCAACTAAACAATCTTGTTAGGTTTATTGGGGAGAGAGTGTCTCTCAACAAGTCTATGTTCATGTCCCATTAAACTGACGAAATCGCTTGGCTTCGTTTGTGGACAACGCAGAGATTAATGTGCCACCTTGCAATTGAATCAAATTGACCGTGTTGCGATTATCTTGTAAAGTGAAAGTATTGGAAGTATCCCTACTCCTCATCAACTCCGCACCGCCCACTATCATTCTTGTACTGCAGATTATAATTCTTGAGAAACAGGAAATTTTGTCTGAGGAATTCGTCAACACGGAATTGATCAACTCATACGAATACCTGGGTGTCAAAATCTGCAGGAATGTGAACTGTCGCGATCACTTATGTTCGATAAGTAGTCTGGATTTTAGTGCAAAATACCCGGCCAAATATAACGTCCAGTCCGAATTTTCTATTTTTGCACCTGGCATAGGAGAGCACTGCGGAGATGGTCGAAGAACTGAACTGTCTGGCGCTTGAAGACAGACGGGGGCTGTATCGAGAATGGCTTTCAGGAACTGGCATTTAGTGATGAATCTAGGAATATAGTACTACCCTCTACGTTTCGCACCAGTAGGGACTGCTAGCACAAGATCAGAGTAATTGCAGCTAGCAGAATGGTTCAAATGGCTCTGAGCACTATGCGACTTAACAACTGAGTCATCAGTCTCCTAGACTCAGAACTACTTAACCTTAACTAACCTAAGGACATCACACACATCCATGCCCGAGACAGGATTCGAACCTGCGACCGTAGCGGTCGCGCGGTTCCGAACTGAAGCGCTTAGAACCGCTCGCTCACGAGGCCGGCTCCAGCGAGCACAAAGGCATTTAAGTAATCGATCTTTCCGTGCTCCATACGTGAATGGAACGGGAAGAAGTGTTAATAACTGTCCAAGATGCTACTCCAAGCGTGTGTAAAATGAATGTACGCGCACCTAAATTAATAAATGCTAAAATGAATATTTGACCCTGTCTGACTACCCCCTGAAGCAGATCTTAGGATCTCTTAATTTTATAAATGACAATCTAAACATAAATGAATGATGAAGGCAACTAATCTTATTAAAAGATTAACGTTGTTCCTGCTTATATTTTTATTATAGATTAAAAAACTTTATATTACAAAGTTTACATTTCCTAAGTAAAAAAACAAATCAATTGCCCAACTCTGCCCCTTATTATGACAGCGCAGTCTAATATCAATAACGCGAAATGGCTGACATCATCTTCGTACCAACACTAGAAGACACTACTTTAAAAAATGATCTAAGGTGGTGTGGAACCTCAGTGGAAATAAACTAAAGTGATCACAGCTGTTTAGCTTTTATAGTCCTAACAAGCCGAAGCTATTTGCGATATCACCGTACCTACTGCGTCCGGTGCGTCGAAGTTTTGGTTCTCGTACACGTATTCATCGATGAAAGAACTCCAGCCACAAAATAAACTCTTTCAGCGACTAGGACGGCAGAAGGCAGTCCTCTGACTAATATTCTCTAATACTGTCTTCTGCTCTCTGTGTTCTACAGACGAGAAACGCGAACTCCCAACCACAAGGACGGACTTCAGATAATGTCTCACGTAAGTATAGGCAGAGGAAGTGCTCTCAATTACTGAACGCTGCGTACTCAACGAAAACTTCCAACCCTGAGGTGAAGTCCAGAATCGTATAGGTTTGCAACAGTACAGTGCCTAACTGTTCTAACTATAAACTCTCCTGAGAGCAAAGACAGAAATTCCGTGTGTACTAACTAAAGCTGATATCGGGCGACCGTCACACAAGGGCGCTCACAACGGAAGACCGCGTCTCTCCAGCGCTGGCTTTGCAGCAAGGCTTGGCTCACCACCATCGTAATTCCGAAAATGAATCATGTTCCCGAAACCACGGAATATTCTGCCTCTCTACAGATTCTTCCGAACGCCGACCAACCATATTTTAGTCTTTTGTCGTCCAGCACGGAACGTCTGCAAGGAAAAACCTATACTCGTACAATGGTACGCTTCTGAGTAAAAATCCTTGGAAATAGCACAGCCTGCGTCGTTTCCAAGGTGCCGCTTCTTGGTTCCTCTCAACTGCATCCAAGATTTTCAGCGTTTCCGAAGTATAATCCTTCCGGTTCGGCTTCCACACAGGCCGGTCACGACTTTATTGTGCTCCAGCGCTTAGGTGCTACGAAATCCGTTTTGCTATTTCCTGTGTTTAAGCAGGATCAACACACCTGTGTGGGCCTTCCTCGCAGGAGCTCAGTTCCGCCAGCCATTTCATTTTCACTGGCGTTCTAACCTCTCCTAGTATAGGCAATCATTCATTACACGGTTTTTATAATAAAGACACTCTGTCACCTTTCATGCAATAAGCGTTAACAATTATTAACAAGGCGAACGTGACAATGTCAGTCTCCTTTAAATATTCATATATACGATGTACTACCTATCAAATAATACGTAATGTGGCTGTAGATCACAGCAAAGTATGTGGATGAGTGCTTGTAAGGTGCGAAATTATAGTCACCTTACAACTGACAGAATTGGACGGCTTGCCTGCGGCCTGGATATTATCTTCTGCGCTCGATGTCGATTGCCTTCCTTCCAGATCACCATCACCCACGTCTGTGCGGCGTTGGTGGAATTGTTGGTACCATTACATTATGACTGGGCGTATTGCAGTTCAGGCGTTTTGTCCTCTCTCAATACGCGAGACGTATGTTGGGGGAAGTAATATGATGACCAATTCTTCCCGGAAACTGCTGTCTCAGAATTTCAATAGCAAATATCTTTGTGTGGCACAACGCCTCTCTTATAACGTCTGCCAATGGAATTTGTTGAGCATCTCCGTAACGCTCTCGTACCGACTAAACGATCACATGACGAAACGTGCCGCGCTTCGTTGGATCTTCTCTATCTCTTCTTCCAGCCTTATCTCGTATTGATCCCATATAGATGAACAACACTGAAGGATCGATCGAACAAGCGCCTTATAAGCCACATCTTCCATAGATGAGCTGCATTTTCTTAAGGTTCTTCCTATGAATCTGAGTGTTGCATCTGCTTTTCCCACTATTTGTTTTATGTGGTCATTTCACTTAAGGTTACTCTGGATAGTTACTCCTAGATATTTTACGGCAGATACGGTTTCCAGCGGTTTGTCATCAATGGAGTAGCTGTATAGTAGTGTATTTCTTTTCCTATGTATGCGTAATATGTTACATTTATTTACGTTGAGAGTCAGTGTAAGTAGGCTGTTTGTTTTCTTATTGGCAACGTTACGTAGCGCTCTGTATGAAAATCACTGGCTGTGCTGTGTGCAGCCTGTGGCTAGTTTGTATTGTTGTCTGCCATTGTAGTGTTGGGCAGCGGCAGCTGGATGTGAACAGCGCGTAGCGTTGCGCAGTTGGAGGTGAGCCACCAGCAGTGGTGGATGTGGGGAGAGAGATGGCGGAGTTTTGAAATTTGTAAGACTGGATGTCATGAAATGCTATATATATTATGACTATTATGGTAAATACGTTGTTTGTTCTCTATTAAAATCTTTCATTTGCTAACTATGCCTATCAGTAGTTAGTGCCTTCCGTAGTTTGAATCTTTTATTTAGCTGGCAGTAGTGGCGCTCGCTGTATTGCAGTAGTTCGAGTAACGAAGATTTTTGTGAGGTAAGTGATTTGTGAAAGGTATAGGTTAATGTTAGTCAGGGCCATTCTTTTGTAGGGATTATTGAAAGTCAGATTGCGTTGCGCTAAAAAATATTGTGTGTCAGTAATTTTTCAAAGGGGACGTTTCATATGTCAACTCTTAGCCGAGGATACCTCACTGGAATCTTCTGATTTTTTCTTGTAGTTTGTGTAATTAGTGTAGCTATTGTTTATTGCTAGCGCGTAATTGTAGAGAGAATCTCCTTTGCAGTCTTTCATTAGTGTTGTGGCATGCATGTAGATTTGCACCAAGTATTTCGCTGCTGCGCTTGCATTTAACTAGATATTATTTTCAGTGCTATGTTAATGTGTTTTGTTATTTTGCTCTTCAAATTGTGCTTTTCTGTGTTGTCGTGTGAAATATTGTGACAATAATGGCGTGTGAAAAATGTAATACTAGGCTTCAAAGTAAACTGAGAAATGACAGTGAAGACGAAAGCAGTGTGTTAGCGCCACCATGTAATGAATTAACTAATGTTCAAAGTAGTAACTTGGTAATTATGCATAGGGAAATGGAGCGGGCTGCAAATAGTGGTGTAGGCAGTGAAACAATTAGTGAACAGGGAAGCATTATCGATCGATCGGTCGGCAACAGCCCGCCTCAGGAATCGGGAATGACAGGACACAATTTTGCAACTACTGCAGATTCAGGTTTTGGGTCCTCACCGTTTTCCCAAATACGAGGTGTGGCTAGAAAAAAACCGGACTAGTACTGGTGAAAGAATAAAACGAATGCAATAAGGCTGAAAGTCGCGTGGCCTGTCACGTGACTCTCGCTCCGCCTACTGCTCGAGTTTCATCTGCCTCCTGCACCCAGTCTGCCCGTGGCGTCTGTTTTAAGTAGTTGACGTTTTGTCTGTGCGTCGGAAAATGTTGAGTGTACAGAAAGAACAGCGTGTTAACATCAAATTTTGTTTCAAACTAGGAAAATCTGCAAGTGAAACGTTTGTAATGTTACAACAAGGGTACGGCGATGATTGTTTATCGCGAACACAAGTGTTTGAGCGGTTTAAACGATTTAAAGATGGCCGCGAAGACACCAGTGATGACACTCGCACTGGCAGACCATTGTCAGCAAAAACTGATGCAAACATTGAAAAAATCGGTAAACTTGTTAGACAAGATCGCCGTTTAACAATCAGAGCAGTGTCTGAGTTAACAGGAGTTGACAAGGAAAGTGTTAGGCAGATTCTTCATGAAACTTTCAACATGAACAAAGTGTGTTCAAAAATGGTTCCAAAGTGTCTCACAATTGAACAGAAGGAACGGCGAAGAATGATTTGTTCTGACATCCTGGAAAACATTGAAAGTGATCCCACCTTCTTACAAAATGTTATTACTTGCGATGAATCGTGGTTTTTTACTTGTTGTTGTTGTTGTTGTTGTTGTGGTCTTCAGTCCTGAGACTGGTTTGATGCTGCTCTCCATGCTACTCTATCCTGTGCAAGCTTCTTCATCTCCCAGTACCTACTGCAACCTACATCCTTCTGAATCTGCTTAGTGTATTGATCTCTTGGTCTCCCTCTACGAATTTTACCCTCCACACTGCCCTCCAATGCTAAATTTGTGATCCCTTGATGCCTCAAAACATGTCCTACCAACCGATCCCTTCTTCTAGTCAAGTTGTGTCACAAACTTCTCTTCTCCCCAATCCTATTCAATACCTCCTCATTAGTTACGTGATCTACCCACCTTATCTTCAGCATTCTTCTGTAGCACCACATTTCGAAAGCTTCTATTCTCTTCTTGTCCAAACTGGTTATCGTCCATGTTTCACTTCCATACATGGCTACAATCCATACAAATACTTTCAGAAACGACTTCCTGACACTTAAATCTATACTCGATGTTAACAAATTTCTCTTCTTCAGAAACGATTTCCTTGCCATTGCCAGTCTACATTTTATATCCTCTCTACTTCGACCATCATCAGTTATTTTACTCCCTAAATAGCAAAACTCCTTTTTACTTACGATCCCGAAACTAAACGCCAATCGATGCATTGGAAAACTCCTGGTTCTCCACGACAAAAAAAAAAAGCACGAATGTCAAAATCGAAATTCAAGGAAATGATGATTGTTTTTTTGACATCAAAGGGATTGTGCACATTGATTGGGTACCAGAGGGACAAACAGTGAATCAGCATTACTACATTAGCGTCCTGGCTACCCTACATGAGCGAGTACGGAGAAAACGGAACGATTTGTGGAGAAAAAAGTCATGGATCCTTCACCAAGACAATGCCCCAGCTCACAGTGCGTTGTCAGTGAAGACGATTTTGGCAAAACACAACATTCCCATCTTAGATCATCCACCCTACTCACCTGATTTGGCCCCCTGTGACTTTTTTCTTTTCCCTAAAGTCAAGTCAGCTTTGAAAGGAACTACATTTGAGACTGTTGAAGCAGTAAAAGAAAAAGCGACGGAAGTAATGTATGGACTTACCGAAAATGATCTGCAGCATTGCTATGAACAGTGGAAAATTCGTATGGAGCGGTGTAGAGAGCGAGGAGGAGAGTACATTGAAGGAGATAACATGAAATTGTAAATAATTGTAAATAAATGTTTTTTCCAGCATCAGTCCGGTTTTATTCTCGCCGCATCTCGTAAGTCAAGACACATTTTCTGCTTGTCAAAATGTGAATGTTGCCGGTGCAACTTCACTGCCGAAAAGCACTGAGGAACATGTTTCAGACACCAGTGCATTGCTATTACAGTTAATGCAACAAATGGGACAAAGGCTACAAAAGTTAGACACAATGGAACAAAATCTTTAAAAGTTAGACACCACACTTGAACAAACACGTGAATATTTAACTACTGAGTTACATAAAATCGAATCGAAATGTCAAAAAGTCTGTAATGACGTAAAAACACAAATTTGTGAGCATTTCCAACCTATTTTTTCGCGTAGATACTCTGAAAATTGGTTCAGAAAGACACATGGAGGAAATTAGTTCATTATCAGAGAAAGTAGTTGAACTTTCGGATCAGCTAAATAATTTATCTACGAAGGTAGATGATAATCTGAATGACACAAAACCGATAGTCTTTAATGACACAGACGAGTGCGAACAAATTAGGAAATTCAAACAAAATCAGAATCAAATTAATACGCAACACCAAAGAGAAATCCGGGAAGTACAAGATCAGTTGACACAAGTAATACAGGAATTACATATTTTAGAGGACACTCGCGGTCCAATACGGGAAGAGGGACATAGAAATACGGAACAGCCACAAAATAATAACTCAGGGCACTTCGTAAATTATGAAAGAAATTGGCAAGGTACACCGAATTTTGAGATTGAACCGCCGAAACGACGTAACAATGACCGACATGCGACTCGCCGACATGATGAGTTTGACTATAAGCTGTTCGTTACTACACGTAAATTCAAAATATTTAAGAATTCTGGCAACGACATTCATCCACAATCATGGCTCCATCAATTCTCTCATTGTTTTTCTCCCAACTGGTCATTAGAGCACAGATTAGAATTTATGTGTGGCTATTTAGAGAATCAACCAGCTGTAAGAATGTGATCGGTCATTCACGATTGCCACAGTGAAGGAGAATTTTATCATGCCTTCCTCTCAGCATACTGGTCTCAAGCTACACAAGACCGAGTAAAACATAACATCATAATGATGAAACATTTCGAACAATCTGAATTTCACAGTCTTGTGAAATATTTTGAAGACATGTTGCACAAGAATCAGTACCTGTCAAACCCATACAGCCCCTCTGAACTCATCCGCATTTGCTTAATCAAATTGCCTGAACATTTACGACATATTATTTTGGCAGGACGTTGCAAAGACGATATTGAAGCTTTTCAGGGACTCTTACAAGAATTAGAAATTGACACTGACAATCGCGAAACGCGAAAACAGGAACACAAGAATTACAGGTCACATCCGTCGCAATTCCGCGATGAAAGAAATAATAACTGGACACGAGAAGGCTATTCTCACATCACAAATCGTGACCAAAACAGACACCACCCGTATGACAACCGTTGGCAGAATAGTAATAATTACAGGGAAAGATCACCTCTACGCGGTAGTGAATATAACAGATACAATCATAGAAACAGACAATATGGCAACCAGAACTATTATTATCACGGGAGACAGAATAACTTCAGATGCAACGGTCCACCGTGCAGTGATAATTCAGGGAGAAATTCTCCACCACTTAACCGACAAGAAAGAAACTACAGGAACTACCGACATGACGACAGACGATATAATCCTAACGACAGACTTGAATTGCATCAGAACTGGCGAGATTCAAACAGAGAAGGCACTCTAGACAAGGTGAATTTGTAGAAGTTAGGCCTCCTAATCCCAATAACGACGCGCGCCAACAAAGAGACAGACAATGACTCGCACCGCAGGCAGCCACGTGCGCCGGCTGGCTGGGAGAAAAATAACATAGCTAACCTTGAGCAAAATTCCAGTATTCTTTACCGACTCATACCGCATGATACTTACGTTCAAGTTGAAACTGAGTACTGTGAAGAGTAAAGGTTTACACCACATTTCACATGTAAAACCGGTTATTGAAAGATAATCTGCTTTATAACTTAGTCTTTGCCATAAAATTTTTCACTTCACGTTACTAGTATGCTTTGTCAGACTTAGAAACTGTTACCATGCAACAATGTTTGAAGTTAAATATTCAATCAAGAACCAAGAGAACTTATTTAAACAGAAATTACGAATACATTGTTATAGTGAACAGACGTCACAGTGTTATTGTGTGTGTACTGTACATTCTTGCTTGTTAGTCGCACGATTACGTAACGACTATAAGGCTTACATACTTAGAACATATACTGGTACTGCTAATGAGATTTTAATGCAACATTTTGGTTTACTTGAAAATACATTCTGGATTTAAAGTACTTTCAGTGAGATACCAGATGACACAGTGATTAGTTTATGTGACAGCTACACGATTTTATCACGACGCCACTAATGAGTGACAATATACAATGTTGCTTTTGCGGTTTTCTGTTTTATATCTGCACAGTTTTTCTGAATTCTTCTGGAAAGTAAAACATGTTTTAGTGGTACCGTTTGTGGTATAGCTACAATGAGACAGCCTTTTTTGTAGCACAACAATACGTTACATTATAGTACTTTCTTGATCAGGGTAAGGTACGTAATAACTACGATATCTATACGCAGAGCATTTCACTTTCGTTTATGATGAAATAAGTACATTGACTTCAGCAGAACTTTGCTTACAGAGGACGATAACTACGACAGTTCCACAGAATTATCTTACAGCAAGACGCACATTCAGCGCTACAGGAGACGCATTTGAGTGATTAATTTTGTACTTAAACCATTTATTTTTCAAGATTTTTCAATTACAATGAAAGTTTTCTGTGATACATTTCATTCCATATCTGTAATCTGTAACACCTGAGGGTATAATTACATTAATCCTCAGGGGGGTACACACCTGCTTTGTGTACCATGTGTTTGGCAAGCACAAGGAGCCCTAGCTAATATGGTATTTGCTTATACAACTTTACACATCGGTACCATATTCCTCTAACACATAAATTACACAGCTATCTGATTATTTAACAGAGAAACAAACATTTTTTTTTACTACATCAGTGACAGATGTTTACGTAATTACACAGTTGGATAACTTCACACTTATGAAATTGTATTTTGTCTGTATTTTGTGAACTGTTCATATTTTTTCGGAACCATTGTGATACTATGAGAGCTTTGCATGATGTATTTGGTAAGGGAGCATGATTTTAAAGTACGTTTGAGGTAGATGACACTATTGAAATGAGCAGAGAATTTTTTTTAGGTTTTGAAATTATTGCAGAAAGCTACGACGTTTTTGAGATTTGACTGGGGTGTTATGATATTATTACGACGACGATGTGTATTATGTTGTTGAGGTATGTTTATTATCAATGAGATGATGCTTTATGAGGAATCTGATTATGCTATGTATTTATTATGATGAAATATTGAAGACGTGTTGATGAATATGTATATGTGCAATAAGGTAAGGAATAATGAGTAGTGGTAAAGGACTCTGACTTGTGAAAAAGGATGTTGGAAACCAAGAATCGTACTTTAAGAGTTATGAAATGTGTGTAAATGCGTGAATGTATCACAATGCCGGCGAAAAATTTTTGCTACACTGTTATATTTATAGGATTTTGTTTCTACGGATTTGGAACGCAAATACTTCGACCTGTGAAATCTTATTTCTATCAAACTGTCACTGTAGCGGAAACTGATGTCGTAAATATTTCGGTAAGGAAGATAGGTCACTGTAAGCACCCAGCTGCGTGACAGTTGCCTGGAAAAAAAGCCATTAGTGTGTGCCTTTCCGAGGCACAGGTGGAGAAAAAAAGGAGGCCATTATCCTCACTATTGACATTCCTGTGTAGAAAGCATCGCAAATACGACACACTCATTACTTGGAAAGATACTTACATCTGCACACTTGATTATGACAAGCGCCTTTCTACGAGAGTTGAGAGAATTTCTACTAACTTATGAAATGTCACATGACTATTGAATGATATTTTTATGCTTTGGTTTGCTTAATTGCTTATTTCATTTGATATCTGGTTTCCAGCTATGTTGCAGGATTGGTTTTATAAAATAAAATTAAATGCATTTGCTAATGTCAACACTTTCTGTCAACAGATCTGTTAAATAATTATTTTATGACCCACATTCTTCGAAAAAGGAAGGGACTAATAACAGTAACTGCATATATAATTTTCTTTTCAAGTACTTGGAAATTTCTTTTGTAGAAATAGTTGTGGTGCACCACTTTAAGTACATAGACATTACGATGTAAACTATACATTTCCCTTGTCTGCATTGTTGTCTTTAGTGTAATATTTTTTTCTGCTTGAGCTTTGTCATGTTTAGATATAAGTTATTGCATTTGCTGCTGCTGTTTGCCAGGCATAGTGCTACTAAATTTCACTTTGTATTACTCTGTTAAGCCAGTTTTACTACGAATTTATTTTTCTTGTTTGCTGCGCATTGCCTTATATTAGTTGTAATATTGCATTTGCTTTGCTAATTTATGCTGCTTGCTTTGCCTTTTGTATTTTTTATCATTGCTGTTTGTGTTAATTGTTTTGTGCTGCTGCATTTCCTCGTTCCTTAGTATATGTATCTGAGCTCAGTAGATTTAAGTTAGCTTAAAATGGGGTAGGCTATATAAGAGTACAAGTTGTGATGAATTGGAAGAAATGTATTGAGAAGCTATAAGAATATGGTTTGGCCAAAAAAGTATTTAAAAGAGGATATGAACAAAAAAGTAGGGTTTAGGGACAGCAGGTTTAGGTAGGATTTTCTTGGAAATAAATGATGAGGTAAGACAACGGAAAATAAATAATGAGGTAAGAAATATGTGAACATATAAATACAGAAAGCATGCTTGGACAGGACTTTTTTGGTGGAAACAAATGTTGAAATAAGAGGAAAGATGTACGGAATGAAGTTTTGGGGTAGACTGCAGTACCAAATGTCACACTGAAAACAAACCCTGTCCTGTATTTTTGTGTTATTACATTATGTGAATTTGTGTTTTTCCTGTCTTTATGTGTTTAGCTAATAAGAGTTATGTTGTAGAATTTTTCTGATAATATGTTATTTTCTTTGTAAAGATGTTTAGACATTATTTATTCTGTTCTGTTTTAATGCTCATGTGTGAAGTTGATGTTTCAAAAGTTATTCTGATATTTTATGTATTTACTTATTTCATAATTCCTGTAACACTGATGTATATGTTTATTTCTATTATTTTGTAAAGTTTGTGTTACTACAAATGTTATCTGTATTGTTATGTTCTTTAATGATGTATTTTGTACCTTTGTAATTGTATTCACTTGTTATAAAATTGTAATTGACACCAGTTCATCAAATTAAGTAACTTGTAAGTTCCATTTCACTGCACATGTTTCTGTTGGTCATAGCATTTGGACAATATGTGAGAAGTAGAGACTATTAGTGTTTGCACGTGTGTTAATAATTCAGCAAGGGACTGGATAACAGCATTGCTGGTTCTGAGGACAATTCCAAAAATTTTGTGAGTGCACAAGTGGTGGTTATGGACTTGCTACATTATCTGCAAGACTCTTCAATGGTGATTGTGCACCAGCACAGTCACAACAGATGGCTGCTGGCCATCTCTACAAGGACTACAGTGGGTCTGCATCTTTGATGACACACCAATACCATTATTTCTACAAGGACTGCAGTGGGTCTGCACCTCTGGTGGCCCACTATAAAATATATAAAAATGAAATTTAGAATAAAATATTAATGATTAATTATTCTGTATGTATGATGATTGGTTGTAATTGGTATTTGCTTATCTGGAACGTGGACGTTTAATTATTCGGTATCAGACGCTTGACAATGGCTATTTGGAAAAGGCAATGTAACTCGTAGTTGACCATGAAAGAAAACTGAAATAATCGGACTTCGTAATTAAATCGTTTCCAAAGACTGCTGCGGTAGGTACGGACTCATGATCTAATCTCAATATTACAATGATTTGCCAGCCATGCCAATACGTCGTACAGAGGTGATTGTCTACTAAACATAAAAAGTTACACAGTTAGTTAAATCAGATATATTCAATGAAATAGCCTACAGTTCATAATCCTACTTACTTTTATAAATATAAATTCATTACAGAATCGAGTGCCTAGTGTGGTTGCAACTCGCAGTATTCTTCTATAACATGAAAATATGGCGGTGTGCCAGACAATAAAATAAAATACGTGCTTCTCGCACCACTTCTACCTGAGCTCTCTCTTCTCTTAATCAAACATAAGAGTAACGTAATTATTCTTTTGTCTTTATCAGCAACACAGCGCTGCAGTTGTGTGCCATAGGCTTTATTTATTAGTCACTGATTATTTATTTAATTAATATTTCGCGTTTCCGCGGAAACTCACGCTCGGCATGCAAATGTGCCTTTATATTGCCCCCTGAATTGCGAGGCGAAAGGACACACCTGCAGGCGAGCAATTCACCTAAAGGCACAAGTAAATCTAAGTTATCTACAACTATTCACATGACTTACATTACACACATTATACACATTATATACAAAATTTGAATGACGCAGGTGCGCCGTAAAAGTTCTTATGTTGGCAGATAGAGTGCGCGCATGCACAGAAGCGTCTGTGTGACTCCGGCAGTGCCATTATATCATACAGTTAGATCACGCGGCACAGTAATGCAGTTCATATTGTTCGTGTGCGCGCGTATCTTAGTCGTTGCACAAAGAAAATATTCAACCAAGATTACATATGAAGACTACATTCTATAACAGGTAACTTAGTTTTAAATTTACAATATTTGTTATATCACAATACAACTCAGATTGTTGAATGTTCTTTGAATTTCTTTGAAATACTTCAAAGAAAAATGTCCGTATGTTTCAGGTGCATCGACCTATTCACATCGTGTCGTTATTACAGTTCATATTCATCTGCTGCACAATAATTTTTTCACAGGTTAGTATCATTGTTGTATAACAACGTGATTAAAACATAAGCGTGTCCATTTCCATTTCCATTATAGTCGTTGTGATGCAGTTCGTTGTGACAAAAAGGCATTGTTTATTACAGATCTGACGTGACCCGTTAGTAATTGGTCCACGTGTAGTTCGTTTTTTACATTCCGTGGAAGCTTGGTTGCAGAACCTCGGACGGCACATAGCTGGCATGGATCCTTGGACAGTCCAGGTAAGAGTGTCGGTCACATTTCGAGAACATTTCATTCCCTGAAGTTCCAACCAAAATTCTTCCACCCGTCGTGTTGTTTTCTGGACAGGCACTTTGTGTCCGTTTAATCCAGTTAACATCTTGAAGTTAGGTACTGTAGTATTGTCACTAGACGATGCACGAATTATGCACTTCACATTTTCAGTTTTTTTTTTTTTTTAATATAGCTCACCTAAATGTTCGTAGTTATTAATCAAAGAAATGGTTCATCGCGTTTACATAGGTACGATGCATAATGAATGTCATTAACAGTTTCTTTCACATAGGTTTCTGCGTAGTTGCAGAGTTAGTAATGTTCATTAATGTCCGTGAACAATGGTTCACTATGCAATGTCCTTTTGGCACTCGTTTTGTTCAAATTTCTTTTACATAGTAACAGTTACATTATACATCATTGAAAGAGAAGAAAAAAAAATATAAGTAATCATACATACACACGTCACATATTTTCATAGCATAAACATAATACAGTTGCACATAAACATGTTTACATCATTATTACATAGCTATAAATTATCTCATTGTGTCACATTTGATTACATGAATTGCAGATAATTACATCCTCTTTAAGGGTTTTGCTGGGATTTTATCGATGTTTATTTTGTGATGTCATCTGAAATTAAGATAGGTTAGACACAACATTCATTACATCAGTAGGCAAGACCAGGCATTTTCATTACTCAATAAATATTCAAAATAGTAAGAGAGAAAATGTTTGATTCCTGGCGTTTTGTGCGTGTGTGTATAGTGTCTGTGTGGCCTTGACTACTGATAGATGCTTTTCGTGTTGAGAGATGTGCGTCTAATCTATTTCTCAAAGTAAAAGTTCGCTTCACAGATGACGTCTGTCGGTTCGTCAGGTGTCACACCAAGTCAGTGATACCTACAGTCACAAATGTTCCGTGAAAAAATTAATATATCATTCACTGCTACGTAAACATAAATTTTATTTTAATATTCCGTCTTCCAGGTGGTGGCGCGCGCTGAAAGAAGAGTTCTTCTACCTTCAACTGCGTCACTGGAACCGCTGAAATGAAAATTTCTATACTACTTACTACCTGTGTTGTAGCAACAGAGTTTTTTGGAGTTGCTTAGCAATGTTTTGATGGATGTGACTTTGACATTATTCCGCATGAAATGCTCTAAGATCTCGGTGTGCGTATAGCCCAATAATTTTGTTAGTTCTACGATGTTGTAACAAATACGCACCAGGATGCGGTATGTTAACAATTATATAAGGTCCTTCATATAGCAGACGCCACTTAGCGTTGCGTCGTTTGAGTGCTACAGATTTATGATGAGTACGAAGTAGTACAAGCATTCCTACCTCGAATTTTTGTTTTCTTTTTATTATGTTTCTGTGATGTCTGTTTCGTATCTGTGCGTGATGTGTCAGCGTAGTCAAAACTTCTTTTATTTTCTGTTCAGGTGTGATTTCCTTGTCTGACAACTTAGGTAATGGTTCTATCCACTGATCGTTCTGTTTGCAATTGAACATGATCTCGTTAGGTGTGTAATTTGTATCGTAAATATTTAAGTTATTGTGTACGTCTTCGAAAAGACTTAGGTAGGACACCCAATTAGTATGTTTTGATGAAATATAGGTCCTCATGAATCGGTTTAATTCTCGGAAAAGTCTCTCAGTCGCGTTACATTGTGGACTAAACTTTGAAATAGATATACTTTTAATGTTATTGTCCTTCAAGAAATTTCTCCATTTGTACCCAGAGTAGTATGCTGCATTATCTGACAGAATTGCTTTTGGTTTTCCCACGTGCGTCAGGTAATCACTTGAGAATCTTCGTATTATAGCACTTGCAGTGGCGGATTTTAAAGCATAAAGTTTTACATGTTTAGAAAATATATCGTAAAAAGCCAAGATATATTTGACGCCTCCAGAGCTTGCTGGATGCGGTCCACTGATGTCAGTACACAGAATTTCCAGGGGTTTACTGGGTAAAATAGAATGTAAATCTGTCTTTGTGGATAAATTCTGAGGTCTTGATTTTTGACATATGACACATGTTTTCAGTTCCCTGTAAATTTTTCTTCTCATATTGCTAAAATAACAGTATGTGCTGAGCTTTGCTAAACACTTCTTCGTCCCATAATGACCCCAAACTAAGTGTGTGTGCCAAATTAGATTACGTTCAGACTCTTTGGGAATGCATACACACCAGTTAGTAGCATTTGGATGTCGGTGATAAAATAACACATCATTGTGTAACTTGTAATACTTAGTCAAAGGATGATTGTGTTTTTCTACCAGTAATGTTATTATCTTATACCAGTGAGGATCAGATTTTTGTAATTTAGCCATGTTTCTGCACATATCAATATAATATTGGTGATACTGCTTGTCTTGCATTAAGAGAATCCTGTAGTCATTTATATTTTCTAAGTCACTGTTGGTTTCATTCATACCTTGTGGAAGTCTAGACAAAGCGTCGGCAATGGTGTTGTCCTTACCTTTTATGTACTTAATTTCAAAAGAGTAGTTCTGAAGTGTAACTGCCCATCGTGATAGTCTAGGATGTACAAGTTTACAAGTTAACAAAAATGTCAGGGCCTGGTGGTCGGTATAAATTACTGTATGTTTTCCAAATAAATAATAATTGAATTTCTTGAATGCCCATACTATGGAAAGTGTTTATAACTCAGTAGTGGAGTATGTACGCTCACATTCAGATAGAGTACGACTCGCAAACCCAATAATTCTTATCTGTTCCTTATCTTTATTCTTTACAACTTGAAATAAGCAACATCCCAAACCAGTACGTGAAGTGTCACAAGTCATACAAAAATCTAAATTGAAATCTGGATGGCTCAATAAGTTTGCATTCACTAAAGCATGTTTAATTGTATTAAAGTCATTCTGGCACTGTTCCGACCAGATCCAAACTTGATTCTTTCTGAGTAGATTTAGCAGATGTTTACTGTTCAAAAGTGGTTGTGGCAAAAAACGTCTGAAAAATGAACATAGCCCAAGGAATGATTTTAACTGCTTTTTAGTTCGAGGACTAGGAAAGTTTCTGATAGCATCTAATTTACTGGGATCAGGACGTATGCCCTGTGAATTAATGATATGTCCTAAATATTTTATCTCACTGCAACCAAACTTTGATTTTCTAAGATTGGCTGTAACTCCAGCTTGTGCAAATTTTTCTAAAATTCTTTGAAGTGTGTCAACGTGTTCATTCCAAGACTGTGTAGCTATCAGTATATCATCAACATAGTGTGTGACTGTCTCAACTAAATCATCGCCAAGCACGGTATCCAGGGCTGTAATGAATACCCCAGAACTGACATTCAGTCCGAAAGGTAGAACACAAAACTGATAGGTTCGCCCCCCGAACATAAATGCAGTATATTTCCGAGAATCAGGAGTGATACTCACCTGCCAAAATGAATTAGCGAGATCTATTGTGGAAAAATACTTTGCGTCTAGAAATTTCTGTAATTGCTCTTCTAAATTTTCGGGTTTTGTGTGAACTGGTAAAATTATTTCATTAATTGCTCGTGCGTCTAACACTAACCTAATGCTTCCATTTGATTTTTTGACAACAAGTAGAGGACTACAGTAAGGTGAGGTGGATGGTTCAATGACCTTCCAGTCTAACATTTGTTTTAATTCTTGCCACACAGCAGGTCGTTGAGATAACGGTACGTTATATGTCTTGTGGTAGAAGATCTTGTGAGGCTTAACTTCAATCTTGTACGCATACCTGTTGATAACACCTATTCGTTTGGCAAAAACTTGTAAATATTTGGATAACACTTCCTGTAGTTTTATACGTTCATGTGCACTGAGAGCTGTAGCTTCATTTATCTTATGATCAAGCAATGTTTTCAAGTCCATTAGCTCTGTGTCAAATGAGTGTGTGTGCGTGTCTTGAATGTCATTGTCAAGTACTAACTGAACCTTGTACCCTGTACAGTGTTTGTCATGCTTTAGAGTTCTCCTGTCCAAATCAATAATAATTACACTGCCTCTATCATTTAAAATACATTTACCTTTGGAGAAGTCTATAATGCAGTCCTTCTCGCTCATAATATCTATTCCTAATATGCAATTTGTCACAAGGTTTTGTACAACCAGGAATGGCCATTGTACGGTTCCATTACCTATTTTAATGTTTACAAAAACTTGCTTCGTAACCCTACATGACTTATTACCTAGTGCAGTAGTTATTTTACAGTTTTGGGCAGGAAACTCAGGCACAGGTTCCAATTCACACATCTTTTTATAGAAATTAAAAGACAAAACGCTCACAGCTGCACCTGTATCTAGAATAATAGTAGTTGGAATCCCACCTACTACACCAGTGGTAGATGCTAAAACAATTTCATTTGTGTTTGAACGACATTGTGTACTGTCTTGTAAAAGTTCATCTGATATATTGTTATTGTGGTTGTATCTTATAAATAAAACAGGTAATTTTTGTTTAGAATTATTCGGCATATCATTATTCTGATGTTCAACTGTGGTGTCAAATAACTAATTAACATTGAAGTCGCCCCCCAAGAATTCCTCAGCCACGACCTGGGGCATAGAAGTGACTGTTTCTAGTTTGTTGGATTAGCATTTGTACTAGGTACTGACACATATTGAGGTTGTGTGTCAGGTGTCATTTCTATTATATTCACATTCGGATATTGCCTATTGTGATCTCCAAACTTTTGCGGTTGTTGTTGCTGTTGCGCATTATAACTTACCTGTCGGTCATAAGGTATGCTCCAATTTTGTCCTGGTGGCTGCTGTGTTAAAGCAGTGTTTGAATGAAAGTACTGATCGTTACGAGTCCAGCCTTGACTCTGTCTTGGCTCGTAGTTATTATTATTATTTCTGTTTCTGTTTGTGTTTTTGTTGTTGCCTATGTATCCGTTGTTACCGCTGTAGTTATTACCGCGGTGCCTTTTGTATGGATTGCCGCATGAAGTGTTATTACTGTTGTAACTATTGTTTGTATTGGAATACGCGTGTTGATTTTGATTTCCGTATTGAGACGGCATGTGAGTTTGCTGTTTTTGTTGTACCGCGTATCCAACTGTGGGCGCGCCAGAATTGAGTTGGCAAGCCTGCATGTTTTGCATTCCACTAGTGTAAACATTGTGGCTGCTGTTTTGCCGCGCGAAGCGCTGATCTTCAAGTAACATGTCAACCGAATCTAAAGCTGTTAAAAAATAATCTGAATCGTCATCCGGGATATGTAGGAGTTTTTCTTTAATGTTGAAAGGCAATTTGGCCTTCAACGCACGGAGTATATCGCGTGTTGCGACTGGTTCGTCTAAAAAGTGTCCCATGTTCAAGTATTTTTCAAAATATCGGCGTAAGTTGCCATTTTTACTGTTAAAAGTTTCAGGTTCTAGAATTTGTCTTCTGAGTCGCTCCTGGACGGATTGCGACCAGAATTTGTTCAGAAAAGCACGCTCAAACTCACTGTACGTGGTACATACGTCAGCTTGACTGTATGCCCAGACAGCTGCATCGCCTTGGATGTAACCGACAATATATGAAATCTTTTTCCGGTCACTCCAAGTGCGTGGAAATGCGTTACTAAAAGATTTAAGAAAAATCACCGGATGAATGGTTCGTTTTTCTGGGATAAAAATCTGAAATTGCCTGTGTTTCATTAAGCTTTCTTCTTCCTTTGCATTGTGATATGGATTTGTTCCACTGTAATTACTGCAATGTTCAGCTGGCGAGTAATTACGATAATGTTGCTGTGGTTTACCATGATAATAGCTTGTGTTTGTGTTTGCACCTCGTGGTATGTGTTGTAGTCGTGGTGTGTTTTGTTCTTGTGTGTTTGTCGTGTGCGGTATGTGTGTGTCATACTCGAATGTATATTGGTTCCTGAACTGTACATTTTGACTGATATTTTCGTTACATTCAGACTGTGGTCGATCGGTGAATTGTGTCATTGGTCCAGTGACGGATTGTACTGCGTCACTGATCAGCTGTTTGTTATTAGTAATGTATTGCGCTACGGAGTCGTGCACAATTGTTGGTAAATTTTCACGTAGGCATCTATCAAAATGTTTGTCTTTGTTCACTACCCAATCATGAAATTCTTTATTAATGTTTTGAAAATGAGCTGTAGCATCAGATTGTAAGATGTCAGTCAGGTGTTGTTCAACATTGTCAAATTTATTCTGTACGTCAGTAATTCGTTTTTCAAGGTTGTCGTGTACTGAAGGATATGTTTGAATTTGTTCAGTAAGAACTTCACACGTGACATTAAGATTTTTTACTTGTGTCTGTAAAAGTGCTACGTCAGTTGTAGTCTTTTCTTGTGTCGTATTAAGCTGGAAAAATTTAGTACTGAGTTCAGTCATCTGTTTGGTCAGTGTGGCGTCTATAAGTTCCATACGTTTACATAAAGTGTCATTACTCGTCTTGAGTGCTATGAGGTCAGATTTAATTTCGTCATTTTGTGTCTGTAAGGTTGCCATGTTTTCGGCGTTCTGTTTCATTATCATTAGTAACATGTCGGCAATGTTTACCGTTTGCAACGTCTGTGCCCCCGCCGCGTCATTAGACGTGACGTCATGCATTAACATGGGCTCTGACTGAGACTTTGAAATTTTTGTGGTGGACGGCCTATTGTCAAAATTTCCGTCAACACTTGCGTCAATGTTTGATAAATCGTCACTACCGGTTGCTGTCGTAAGGTCATTTTCTAACATTTGTCTCTCGTCCGAGTCGGATTGTGTCTGAATAGTACGTCTTTGCTGTTCCATTTTTGCGTATTGATTTCTAGTCATTACCATGCCACACGTGATTTATGTTTCAAGAAAATATTTGACACTGATTTTAAAATGAAATGCAGTTGAGCATGAATCGCTCGTAGCAACAATGGCTGTCCCGTTAATTTAAAAATATAAACTGAATTTGAGATTATTGGTAATGGCTGCTGGCCATGTTACATCATATCGTACAGAAGTCGGCCATATTGTACACTCGTGTATTGGTATTGTTGGATACGTTATTGTTTAGGAAAAAGTGCTAAGAATGAAATTTGTTAGTGAAAAGTGTTATGCGCGAAAGAAACACTACAGAATTTACTGAAAAGCTAATACACTGAATTATACGTCTGGTCAAGCCTGCTAATGCAAAGATGCTGCGTCTTACCTTATTTTGCTGGAAGCTTCATTGCGTCTTCCGGCAAAACTTTAGAATTGGAAAATATCTTCAGATTTTCATTAGCTCTCATACATTCACGTCCAGGTCCAGAAAGTTGATTTTTGACATGAAACAAAAAGAACAATGTAACAAATGACAAAATAACAAGTCCGACACGCAGTCGCCAATATAAAATAAATAAAAATAAAATTTAGAATAAAATATTAATGATTAATTATTCTGTATGTATGATGATTGGTTGTAATTGGTATTTGCTTATCTGGAACGTGAACGTTTAATTATTCGGTATCAGACGCTTGACAATGGCTATTTGGAAAAGGCAATGTAACTCGTAGTTGACCATGAAAGAAAACTGAAATAATCGGACTTCGTAATTAAATCGTTTCCAAAGACTGCTGCGGTAGGTACGGACTCATGATCTAATCTCAATATTACAATGATTTGCCAGCCATGCCAATACGTCGTACAGAGGTGATTGTCTACTAAACATAAAAAGTTACACAGTTAGTTAAATCAGATATATTCAATGAAATAGCCTACAGTTCATAATCCTACTTACTTTTATAAATATAAATTCATTACAGAATCGAGTGCCTAGTGTGGTTGCAACTCGCAGTATTCTTCTATAACATGAAAATATGGCGGTGTGCCAGACAATAAAATAAAATACGTGCTTCTCGCACCACTTCTACCTGAGCTCTCTCTTCTCTTAATCAAACATAAGAGTAACGTAATTATTCTTTTGTCTTTATCAGCAACACAGCGCTGCAGTTGTGTGCCATAGGCTTTATTTATTAGTCACTGATTATTTATTTAATTAATATTTCGCGTTTCCGCGGAAACTCACGCTCGGCATGCAAATGTGCCTTTATACCACCAATACCGTAGTCTCTACCAGGACTACAGTGGGTCTGCTCTGTGACGACATACCTACCAATATTCTTCAAAACGTCGAATGACTTTGCTGTGGGGTTGCTCTGTTGTGGCCCATTACCTGTCAGCATGTCAAGAGTCAGCACTGTCTTTCCGTTGGAAGGACAACACTACTTCTTCAAGACTGCATGGAAATCCACTACTTCCGTGTGCATTGTCTTTCACTGCTCAGACTTTGACAAAAGAAAGGGCAGTTTTACTGTGATGAATGATCAGGACTGTCTTTATGGACTGTGAGAAAATTTTAGCTTTTGACCAACATTGTATTAATAAGTGTGTGCATTTGATATCTTTCTTACTGTAATTATGAAAAAAATTTTCAAATCTGTATTGGCCAGTGCCCAAAACACTTTGTAAAATTTTTTGTGGGGAGCATGGGGGCTATGTAAGTAGGCGGTTTGTTTTCTTATTGGCAACGTTACGTAGCGCTCTGTATGAAAATCACTGGCTGTGCTGTGTGCAGTCTGTGGCTAGTTTGCATTGTTGTCTGCCATTGTAGTGTTGGGCAGTTGGCTGTTAACAGCGCGTAGCGTTGCGCAGTTGGAGGTGAGCCGCCAGCAGTGGTGGATGTGGGGAGAGAGATGGCGGAGTTTTGAAATTTGTAAGACTGGATGTCATGAACTGCTATATATATTATGACTATTAAGGTAAACACATTGTTTGTTCTCTATTAAAATCTTTCATTTGCTAACTATGCCTATCAGTAGTTAGTGCCTTCCGTAGTTTGAATCTTTTATTTAGCTGGCAGTAGTGGCGCTCGCTGTATTGCAGTACTTCGAGTAACGAAGATTTTTGTGAGGTAAGTGATTTGTGAAAGGTATAGGTTAATGTTAGTCAGGGCCATTCTTTTGTAGGGATTATTGAAAGTCAGATAGCGTTGCGCTAAAAAATATTGTGTGTCAGTAGTTTTTCAAAGGGGACGTTTCATCAGTTACCAGAGCCTGTACCATTCATCAGTTCTCTGGAGGTCATTCTGCAAATCTTCACTATCTTCTGGTAATGCTAGTTTGTTATAGACAACCGCATCATCTTTGAACAACATTGAAGAGCGTCCACAGGTTTCTACTACACCATTTATATATATTGTGAACAGTAACTGTCCTATCACACTTCCTTGAGATACTCCGGAAAGTCTTGAATTCAGTCGCAAATCTGCTCCGATACTCGATAAGCTCGTATATTTTCACTAAAAGACAGTGCGGGACGGTGTCAACTGCTTTTATGAAGTCAAAGAAAGCGGCAACGCCATTGCCTACTGCGCTGTGGATCTCTTGGGGGTACAGGGCGACCTGAGTTTCACTGGATCTCAGTTTGCGGAATCCATGTTGATCTTTATAGAGGAGATTTTCCTTCTCCAAGTACGTTATAATTCTTCAGCATAAAACATGTCCTACAATTCTACAACACATTGACGTCTACGACATAGGTCTATAATTATGTACATCTGTCCTTAAAAACAGAAATGACCTGCACTTTCTTCCAGTCGCTAGGTACTCTTGGTTGCTCAAGCGATCTATGATAAATTACTGCTAGAAGGGGAGCAAGTTCTTTCGCATAATCTTCATAGAATCTTATAAGTATCTCATATGGTCCTGATGCCTGTTCGCTACTAAGTGACCGTAACTGTTTTTCTATTCCGTGATTAGTTACCTCAATATCTGCCATTTAGATGTTGGTACGACGGTGGAAAGGACGGACCGTGTTTGTATCTGCCGCGGTGAAACGATTTCGGACGACCGAATTCAGTATTTCGGCCTTCTCTCTCTTATCTTTCACTTCAGTGACAGTATGGTCACGGTTTGTATTCAGATTGGCTTTTTCTTTCAAAGTCATTGAATGCTTCTATCATTGCTCTTCCTACGCTCATTTTCACTTCATTCAGTTTTTGTTTCACAGCTAGGTATTAACTTCTCTCGAATATCATATGAAGTTTTCTTTGTTTACTTAGCAGTTTTGTAACACTGCTCTTAAACTATGATAGGTCTTTCCCATATTTTAAGATCTTTCTCGGAACATCCTTGTCTATGGCATAGTCCATGACTGCTTTCAATTTTTTCCATTCGTTTTCCGCATCTTCGTCCTCATTACCGAATATTTGGTGCTGACTGCTCAGATACTCTGAAATTTGTATCCTGTCATTCCTGTTAAGCAAAAATATCTTGCAAACTTTCTTAACACTCTTAGTCAGACCCGTTGTCGTAGACGCTATCAGAGCCGAGGTGGCCGAGCGGTTCTAGGCGCTACAGTCTGGAACCGCGCGACCGCTACGGTCGCAGGTTCGAATCCTGCCTCGGGCATGGATGTGTGTGATGTCCTTAGGTTAGTTAGGTTTAAGTAGTTCTAAGTTCTAGGGGAATGATGACCTCAGAAGTTAAGTCCCATAGTGCTCAGAGCCATTTTAACCAGAGCCAGATACCTTTCTCTAGTACTGATTCGATAAGTTCGGGTCTGTTTGTAGCCAGGAGGTCTAAGACGCTAGTCTCACAAGTTGGCTCTCTATCTGCTCAAAGTAATTTTCGGGCATGGTATGTCACACGAATCCCTATTTCTGGGAACAGCTTTTCTTTTTTTCTGACAGAATGACACACCCAATCTATACCTAGCATGTGAAGTCGCACCCTATTACAATAGTATGGTCAGGAAAATCACTAACGGTAATTCTGCAAGTTCTGTCTGAAGCGCTCTACCACTAGGGCTCTTGATCCAGGTGTTCTATGAAAGCATCCGATTACCATTTTTGACCGATCTTCGCTACTTACTTCACCCAAACTAATTAATAATCGGAATCCGTGATAACCTCGCTAGATTTTATCGAATTCTTTACTGTAATAAACATGCCACTACCGTTGGCTACTAAACTACTCCCTGTCCGAACATACTTTGGAAGGCCCAACGGTACCGACCGACCATACTCAGCTCACAGGCGTCGCTGGATGCGAATGTGGAGGGGCATGTGATCAGCACACCGCTCTCCCGACCGTATGCCAGTTTACGAGACCGGAGCCGCTACTTCTCAATCAAATAGCTCCTCAGTTTGCCTCACAAAGACTGAGTGTACCCCTCCTGCCAACAGCGCTCAGCAGACCGGATGGTCACCCATCCAAGTACTAGACCAGCCCAACAGCGCTTAACTTCGGTGATCTGACGGAACCGGTGTTACCACTGCTGCAAGGCCGTTGGCCTACTAAACTACCCTTACAATAAATATTCCAATCTGAACTTAGGATTTCGTTGTCATTAACTTCTGGTCTTAACCAAATCTGTGTTCCTAATGCTATCCATGCTTTATAACCATCAGTAAGTTAAACTAATTCTGGGAACTGTCCTTAGATGCTCCTGCAGTCTACTAAAATCATGTTAACCTGTCTCTGATCTGCGACGATGAACGTTCTCTGAGGACATTTTGGCTAATTTATGGAAAATCGTCTTTGATCCCAACGTAGGATTTCTCTAACCTAAAAACGACCTGAGCACGCCACACGTACTCCGTTACTCTAGTAGCCCATCCAGCGCATAGTGCATGCCTGACCTATTGAGACGAACCCTACAAGTGGAGGTCGAGAAATTCGTATCCGATACCGTCGCAGAGTCGTTTGAGCGTCTGGTTTAGATCTTCTACTCTGCTCCAAACCAGAGGAGTGGTTTCTTTATTTTGTTGTTCGAATGGACACACTGATTGCAATGTGGGTTTACAATCGCGAGCCGAGAGAAAGTGTAAGTAGGCTGTTTAGGTTTTTTTATTGGTAACGCCACCTCAATATGAAAATCACCGGCTGTGCCGTGTGCAGTCTGTGGCTGCTTTGCATTGTTGTAATACTCAACCATTGTAGTGTTAGGCAGCTGGCTGTGAACAGCGCGTAACGTTGCGCAGTTGGAGGTGAGCCGCCAGCAGTGGTGGATGTGGGGAGAGAGATGGCGGAGTTTTGTAATTTGTCATGAACTGATATATATATGATGATATCAAGGTAAATACATTGTTTGTTCTCTATTAATATCTTTCATTTGCTAACTATCCCTATCAGTAGTTAGTGCCTTCCATAGTTTGAATCTTTTATTTAGCTGGCAGTAGTGGCGCTCGCTGTATTGCAGTAGCTTGAGCAGCGAAGATTTTTGGTGAGGTAAGTGAATTGTGAGACGTTTTCCATGCAGTCTTAAAGAAGTAGCGTTGTCCTTCCAACGGAAAGACAGTGCTGACTCTTGACATGCTGACAGGTCATGGGCCACAACAGAGCAAACCCACAGCGGAGTCAATCGAAGTTTTGAAGAATATCGTTTGGTAGGTCATCACAGAGCAGACCCACTGTAGTCCTGGTAGAGATTGTGGCACCTTTGATGACTCACCAATACCATTATTTCTACAAGGACTGCAGTGGGTCTGCACATCTGGTGGCCCACCAATACCGTAATCTCTACCAGGACTACAGTGGGTCTGCTCTGTGATGACCTACCCACCAATACTCTTCAAAACTTCGACTGACTCCGCTGTGGGTTTGCTCTCTTGTGGCCCATTACCTGTCAGCATGTCGAGAGTCAGCACTGTCTTTCCGTTGGAAGGACAACGATACTTCTTCAAGACTGCATGGAAATCCACTACTTCCGTGTGCATTTTCTTTTACTGCTCAGACTTTGAGAAAAACACTGCAATGTGATATGAAACTTCCCCTTTGAACAATTCTACACGACTGTGCTTTAACCTGACACACAATATTTTTTTAGCGCAACGCGATCTGACTTTCAACACACAATATTTTGTTAGCGCAACGCAATCTGACTTTCAATAATCTCTACAAGGTTACGTAAAGCCACTGGACGATCTGTATCCAACGCCTTTGTTAAAAATTTCTTACGTGAAGTTGGACACGTTAGTAAAGTCATTTCAGATAACGGACCGCAATTTAGATCTGCTGTTTGGTCTCGCATGCTTCGCAACCATAAAATCAAACCTGTTTTTATTTCATTGTACTCACCACATTGTAGCCCCTCCGAACGGATTATGAAAGAAATCAATAAGCTTTGCAGACTTTATTGTCACAGAAAGCATCAGCATTGGGACAGATATTTACACTTATTTCAAAACGTGCTGAATGAAATGCCTCATGACTCCACTGCTTTACCACCTACTCTTGTGCTGAAGAATGAAAAACCACCGAACAGAATCAGAGAGCTTGTACCTTTCCCGAATACACGTAAACTTCGACACAAAGACATAATTGATTTGGCTCTTAAAAATATAAAATCTGCAGCAGACAAAAGGAGAAAACTACACGGAAAAGCAAATGCAAAGAAATTGTATATTGGTCAGAAAGTTCTCATTAAAGTTCATTCGTTGTCACATAAGAAGAAACACTTGAGTCACAAATTCTTTCTAGTTTACAATGGACCTTACAGAATCCGACGTATACCACATGATAATTGCGTTGAAGTTGAAACTCTGCGTACTAGGAAGAGTAAAGGTTTACACCACATTTCACACGTAAAACCGTTTATTGAAAGATAATCTGTTTTTTTTAATGCAACATTTTGGTTTACTTGCAAATACATTATGGATTCAAGGTGCTTTCTGAGAGGTACCAGGTGACACAGTGGTTAGTTTATTTGACAGCTACACGACTATATCACGACGCTACTAATGTGTGACACAATTTACCTTGTTGCTTTTGCGGTGTATCTGTTTTATATCTGCACAGTTTTTCTGACTTCTTCTGGAAAGTAAAACATGTTTTAGTAGTAACTTTTGTGGTATAGCTACAATGAGACAGCCTTTTTCGTAGCACAACAATACGTTACAGTACAGTACTTTCTTCATCACAACAATAAGCGTAATAACTACGATATCTATACACAAAGCATTTCACTTTTGTGTATCATGAGGTAAGTACATTGACTTTAGCAGAACTTTGCTTACAGAGGACGATAACTACGACAGTTTCATAGAATTATCTTACAACATGACGCACAGTTTAGCGCTACAGGACACGTATTTGAGTGATTAATTTTATACTTAAAACATTTATTTTAAAAATTTTTTTTACAAAGAAAGTTTTCCGTGATACATTTCATTCCATTGCTGTAATCTGTAACACCTGAGGGTATAATTACATTAATCCTCAGGGGGGTACACGCTTACTTTGTGTACCATGTGTGTGGCAACCACAAGGAACCCTAGCTAATATGGTATTTGCTTACACAACTTTACACATCGGTACCATATTTCTCCAACACAAAATACACAGCTATCTGATCATTTAACTGAGAGAGACAAACTTTTTTACCACATCAGTGACAGATGTTTACGCAATTTCACAGTTGGGTAACTTCACACTTATGAAATTGTATTTTGTATGTACCTTGTGAACTCTTCATATTTTTTCAGAACCATTGTGATACTATGAGAGCTTTGAATGATGTATTTGGTAAGGGAGCATGATTTTTAAAGTACGTTTGAGGTAAATGACACTACTGACATGAGCAGAGAATTTTTTTAGGTTTTGAAATTATTGCAGAAAGCTACGACGTTTTTGAGATTTGACTGAGGTGTTATGATGTTATTTTGACGACGACGATGTGTTTTGTGCTGCTGAGGTATGTTTATGGTCAAGAAGCTGATGCTATATGAGGAATTTGATTATGCTACGTATTTCATGTAATGAAATATTAAAGAAGCGTCGACGAATATATATATGTATAATAAGGTAAGGAGTAATGAGTAACGGTTAGGAACTCTGCCTTGTGAAGACGTATGTTGGAAACCGAGAATCGTACTTTTAGAATTATGAAATGTGTGTAAATGCGTGAATGTATCACAATGCCGACGAAAATTTTTTGGACACTGTTATATTCATAGGATTTTGTTTTTACAGATTTGCAACGCTAATTCTTGACCTGTGAAATATTTAAGACTGCCATTGTAGTGGAAACTGCTGTCGTAAATATTTCCGTACGAAAGTTAAGTGACCACCTGCACGTAATGCGTCGCGGGCACCCACCTGGGCAACAGCCGCCCGAACAAAAAAAAAAAGGGGCCATTAGCCTTCCAGCGGCACAGGTAGAAGAAAAAGCCATTAGGGGAGGCCATTATAATTGCTATTGACGTTCCTTTGTAGAAAGCATCGCAAAAACGACACGGTCGAACTTGAAAACGATGAGAAACATTTCACGGCTATTGTCGTGTTAATTGAGAGAAATGCCATATGGCTAGTGAATGACGTTTCACGCCTTGCTTTGCCCATTTTGTTTAATATCTAGTTTCTAGCTGCACTGCAGCACTGGTTAAAATAAAATTTTATAGATGTACTAATTTAAATATTTTCTGTCTACAGATCTATTAAATAATAATTTTGTAATCCACATTAAAAAAAAAAAAAGGAGCACTTGGAAAGGGAAGAACAATAAGAAGGGACTAGTAACAGTAACACATAATTTTCTTTTCAAGTATATGGTAATATTTTTTTTACAATACGTTGTTGTGGTGCACCACTTTAATTACTTAGACATTAAGATGTGATTATACATTTCCCTTATCTGCATTGTTATCTTTAGTCTACTATTTTTTCTGCTTGAGCTATGTCATGTTTAGGTATAAGTTGCTGCTGTTTGCCAGGCATAGTGTTATTGAATTTGACTTTGTATTATTCTGTTAAGCCAGTTTTACTAATGATTTCTTGTTATTATTTGTTGCACATTACCTTAGATTAGTTGTAATATTACAATTGCTTTGCTAATTTCTAAAATGCTGCTTCCTTTGCAAATCTGCAATTTTTGTCATTGCTGTTTGCGTTTATTGTTTTATGTGTTGCTGCATTGCCTCGTCCCTTAGTTTAATGTCTGAGCTCAGTAGATTTAAGTTAGCTTAAGAGGGGGTAGACTATATAAGAGACTGCGTTGTGATGAATTGGAAGAAATGCATTTAGAAGTTATACGAAAAAAATACAGAAAAGAGGTACAGATAGGACTTTTTGGGAATAATGACGAACGAAGGGAGATCTCCAAGAACAAACAAAAGGTTTTGTTCGCAAAATACTGCAGTACCAAAAGTTACACTGAAAACGAACCCTGTCCTTTCCATTGTGTTATCCCCCTATGTGTTTGTGTTCCCTTGTGTATTTATGTTTTTCCTGTATTTATATATATATCTGATAAGACTTATGTTGTAGAATTTTTCTAATACTAAGCTATATTCACTATGATGAGGAATACTGTTATCCTCAAATATAATTTGCATTGATAATATGTTATTTACTTTGTAAAGATGTTAGACATTAGTAATTCTGTTCTATTTTAATGCTCATGTGTAAAGTTGATGTTTCAAAAGCTATTCTGATCTTTTATGTATGTACTTATGTCATTATTTTTGTAACACTAATGTATATGTTTATTTCTATTCTTTTGTAAAGCCTGTTTTACTACAAATGTTATCTGTATTGTTATGTTCTTTACTAATGTATTTTGTACCTTTGTAATTGTATTCTCATGTTATAATATTGTAATTGACACCAGGTCGTCAAATTAAGTATATTTTGACTGCACTCGTTTCTGTTGGTCATAGCATATGCACAATATGTGAGAAGTAGGGAGTGATAGTGTTTGCACATGTTTTAATGATTCAGCAAGGGACTGGATAACAGCATTGCTGGTTCTGAGGACTATTCCAAAAACTTTGTGAGTGCACAAGTGGTGGTTATGGACTTGCTAAATTATCCGCAAGACTCTTCAATGGTGATTGTGCACCTGCACAGTCACAACAGATGGCTGCTGGCCATCTCTACAAGGACTACAGTGGGTCTGCACCTCTGGTGGCCCACCAGTACCGTCATTTCTACCAGGACTACAGTGGGTCTGCTCTGTGATGACCTACCCACCAATACTCTTCAAAACTTCGATTGACTCCGCTGTGGGTTTGCTCTGTTGTGGCCCATTACCTGCCTGCATGTCAAGAGTCAGCACTGTCTTTCCGTTGGAAGGACAACGATACTTCTTCAAGACTGCATGGAAATCCACTACTTCCGTGTGCATTTTCTTTTACTGCTCAGACTTTGAGAAAAACACTGCAATGTGATGAATGATCAGGACTGTCTTTATGGACTGTGAGAAAATTTTAGCTTTTGACCAACATTGTATCAATAAGTGTGTGCATTTGATTTCTTTGTTATTGTAATTACGATTATGAAAAATTTTAACAAATATGTATTGGCCAGTGCCCAACAAAATTTGTAAAATTTTTTGTGGGGAGCATGGGGGCTATGTAAGTAGGCTGTTTAGGTTTTTTTATTGGTAACGCCACCTCAGTATGAAAATCACCGGCTGTGCCGTGTGCAGTCTGTGGCTGCTTTGCATTGTTGTAATACTCAACCATTGTAGTGTTAGGCAGCTGGCTGTGAACAGCGCGTAACGTTGCGCAGTTGGAGGTGAGCCGCCAGCAGTGGTGGATGTGGGGAGAGAGATGGCGGAGTTTTGTAATTTGTCATGAACTGATATATATATGATGATATCAAGGTAAATACATTGTTTGTTCTCTATTAATATCTTTCATTTGCTAACTATCCCTATCAGTAGTTAGTGCCTTCCATAGTTTGAATCTTTTATTTAGCTGGCAGTAGTGGCGCTCGCTGTATTGCAGTAGCTTGAGCAGCGAAGATTTTTGGTGAGGTAAGTGAATTGTGAGACATATAGTTTAATGTTAGTCAGGGCCATTCTCTTGTAGAGAATTTTGAAAGTCAGATTGCGTTGCGCTAACAAAATATTGTGTGTTGAAAGTCAGATTGCGTTGCGCTAAAAAATATTGTGTGTCAGGTTAAGCACAGTCGTGTATAATTGTTCAAAGGGGACGTTTCAAAAGGTTTAATCGCGTAGCTAGAGGGCAGTAACACGAGGGAAGGAGAATTCACATACCTCTCCCGGTAAATTCCGACATCGACTTCATTTCTTGTTTTTTACTGCTCAGTTATCGCGCCCCCTTTGTGCTTGCTCCCTTAGTAGAGGTCTATCTCGCTTTGTCGGAAGGGCCATTGGTATGGAGCATGTATAGACTCAGAGTTAAACAGACTAAGCAGACTTGCGGTCAAATAAGGTGCATGGCGCAGATAACATTCCTTCGGCATCGCTAAAATCATCGGGGGAAGTGGCAGCCAAATGACCTTTCAGATTGGTTTGCTGATTGGTTCTAGTCTAATGACTGGAAATATGACATCAGACTTTGGGAAAAATGGCATCCGCATAATCACGAAGATAGAAAGCTCAGGGAATAGCGAGAAGTATCGCACAGACGTTTAACAGCTCACGCGTCCAAGTTACTGACATGAATAATAGACAGGAGAACTAAAAAGGAGGGGGGGGAGGGGGCTTATGGGCAACTAAAAAGGAAATCGAGGATCTGTTAGATGACGATCAGGTTGGGTCCAGGGAACTTAAAGGCACCAGAGAGGCCATTCTGACCTTGCCATTTGATAAAGCAAGCAAGAGTTTAGGAAAATCGAGACACGTTCATAGGATTTGTCGACTTAGAAAAACCGTTGACCAATGTGACATGGAGCAAGTGGTTCGAAATTCTCAGAAAAATAGGTGTAAGCTATACAGAAAGGCGAGTAATGCACAATACGTGCAAAAACAAAGTGGAATCAATAAAAATCAGAGATCGAGAAAAAGTGCTCAGATTGTAAAACAAAGATTCAGCAGTGGGATTAAACTGCAAGACGAAATTATTGATTACGTGTCATAACAGAAGCAGTACAACAAGCCTGAATTATTATCTTGAATCTCACTTTCGAATTCTCTCCTGGTACAGCGGACTTCGCTCGTGAGGGCTTCCAGTTGTTTCTGAATTCGGTTGATCTACAGATATATTTCGTTTCACGGATTTCGTTCAATTCCACTACAGCTTTTGTGTTCCATAGCTATGATGTTCTATTGAGCACAGCAGGCATAACTGCTTCTATCGTGATAAATGTAAAAAGTCTCATTACTTTTCTGCCACATCTCCTGCTTCAGCTGTGTATGTATTCCGAGTTCTGCTCTAGCCGATTGGACACAGTTTAGGTGTTCATCGAAGATTATGCCGAGATATTCTAACGGTTTTTGATGAAGTAATAAAGATACCTCGAAGGATTTGCGACCGAAGAGAAAACGCTTGCCGATCAGTTTAAAATCAACGATGGTTTCTAAGGGTTCTAACGGATACAGAGGTTTTCGGGCCATTTATATATTAAGGAAATATCTTTAGGTACTTACATTAGAGATGAGAGGAGTGATAGTGTTACGGCTAGCACATAGACACACTTGAGTAGCATCAGTGTTAGAAAGAAGAGTTACTATAATATAATACAGTTGATATATCATCGATACGAGGGTATATCAAAAAGTAAATTAGAGATGTCGACTCACACTAAGTCCATTGCTCGACAAGAGAGCGGTCTTCTGACAATGCTGAAGTACTCAGTGATTTCAAAAAGTAATTTATACGTGACGCACCATTTTAAGGTCAGTGTTCAACGAGAGTGTTGCAATGTCAGAAGAGAGTAATTGTGTGACAACGTTCAAGCGCGGGTGACCCTTCGATCTTTGTGAACAAAACTAAATTGCTCAGAGATTCATCGTGAAACTCCGGCAGTATGTGGACCAAATCTGACACTGAGTCCAGGCTAAGTGAAATGGGGCCAGCACCTTGAACAAGGTTCCCCAGACTTGGGTGATAATGAACGAGAAGGAAGGCCATCGACATCGACCACAGGTGACAGCTTCCAGGCAACCGAGGAGCTGACTGGCTACAGTGGCAGATTTTCCATTATTGACAACCTTTACGCAACGGTCGGAAACGGCTCCGTCTTCATGGAGCGGATTTCCATTGTCGAAAAACTGGAAAACTGGCAGCACCTTCCGACTGTTACTTCCCGGAACTTGACAACCATATTGGAAAATAGTGTGATGTATCTGGGACAGTTTGAAGTATAGTACAGTACTCAATAAAATACTTGGCTTCCCATAATAATGAGTAACTTAGTTTTAAAGTGTCCTTGTACATAAAGTCTCGTCGTACATAAGGAGAAAATCAACTCGCCGCGGACAGAACTGATGGACGAATGGGAGTGGGTCTTGAATTTCCCATGAAGACTTCTCTGTTTCAAGGATAATTCGACGACATGTTTCTACGGTTATACACTGACGCAAAAGGAAGGTATTGCACCATAACGACCTTAAGCGAACGCTACCAAACTAATATTACAATATTGCCGTACCTTGTGGTATGTTGATTAAAATTTCATGCTTATTCGAGCTTATATTCAGGACTTTCAGAAAAGAAAAAAGGGCTTTCCTCGAGTTGAACTATGGTGTGAATATATTATGGCTACTCGTCGTGTAGAGTAGGAAAAGGGAGAGACGGAAACATAGTAGGTGAATATGGATTGGGGCTAAGAAAAGAAAGAGGAAGCCGCGTGGTAGAGTTTTGCACAGGGCATAACTTAATCATAGCTAACACTTGGTTCAAGAATCATGAAAGAAGGTTGTATACATGGAGGAATCCTGGAGATACTAGAAGTAATCAGATAGATTATATAATGGTAGGACAGAGATTTAGGAACCAGGTTTTAAATTGTAAGACATTTCCAGGGGCAGATGTGGACTCTGACCACAATCTATTGGTTATGAACTGTAGATTAAAACTGAAGGCAGCAGAGGATCAAGTAGGTAAAAAGACGAGGGTTAGTAGAAATCCTTGGGTAACAGAAGATATATTGAATTTAATTGATGAAAGGTGAAAATATAAAAGTTCACTAAATGAAGCAGGCAAAAAAGGGATACAAACGTCTCAAAAATGAGATCGACAGGAAGTGCAAAATGGCTAAGCAGGGATGGCTAGAGGACAAATGTAAGGATGTAGAGGCTTATCTCACTAGGGATAAGATAGATACTGCCTACAGGAAAATTAAAGAGACTTTTGGAGAAAAGAGAACCACTTGTATGAATATCAAGAGCTAAGATGGAAACCGAGTTCTAAGCAAAGAAGGGAAAGCAGAAAGATGTAAGGAGTATATAGAGGGTCTATACAAGGGCAATGTACTTGAGGTCAATATTATGGAAATGGAAGAGGATGTAGACGAAGATGAAATGGGAGATACGATACTGCGTGAAGAGTTTGACAGAGCACTGAAAGATTTGAGTCGAAAGTAGGCCGCGGGAGTAGACAACATTCCATTAGAACTACTGACGACCTTGGGAGATCCAGTCCTGACAAAACTCTACCATCTGGTGAGTAAGATGTATGAGACAGGCGAAATACCCTCAGCCTTCAAGAAGAATATAATAATTCCAATCTCAAAGAAAGCATGTGTTGACAGATGTGAAAATTAGCGAACTATCAGTTTAATAAGTCACGGATGCAAAATACTAACGCGAATTCTTTACAGACGAATGGAAAAACTGATAGAAGCCGACCTCGAGGAAGATCAGTTTGCATTCCGTAGAAATATAGGAACACGTGAGGCAATACTGACCCTACGACTTATCTTAGAAGCTAGGTTAAGAAAAGGCAAACCTACGTTTCTAGCATTTGTAGACTTAGAGAAAGCTTTTGACAATGTTGACTGGAATACTCTCTTTCAAATTCTAAAGGTGGCAGGGGTAAAATACAGGGAGCGAAAGGCTATTTACAATTTTATAAGAGTCGAGGGACTTAAAAGGGAAGCAGCGGTTGGGAAGGGAGTGACACAGGGTTGTAGCCTCTCCCCGATATCATTCAATCTGTATATTGAGCAAGCAGTAAAGGAAACAAAAGAAAAATTCGGAGTAGGTATTAAAATCCATGAAGAAGAAATAAAAACTTTGAGGTTCGCCGATGACATTGTAATTCTGTCAGAGACAGAAAAGGACTTGGAAGAGCAGTTGAACGGAATGAACAAGAGAATATAAGATGAACATCAATAAAAGCAAAACGAGGATAATGGAATGTAGTCGAATTAAGTCGGGTGATGCTGAGGGAATTAGATTAGGAAATGAGACACTTAAAGTAGTAAAGGAGTTTTGCTATTTGGGGAGCAAAATAACTGATGATGCTCGAAGTAGAGAAGATATAAAATGTAGACTGGAAATGGCAAGGAAAGCGTTTCTGAAGAAGAGAAATTTGTTAACATCGAGTATAGATTTAAGTGTCAGGAAGTCGTTTCTGAAAGTATTTGTATGGAGTGTAACCCTATATGGAAGTGGAACATGGACGATAAATAGTTTGGACAAGAAGAGAATAGAAGCGTTCGAAATGTGGTGCTACAGAAGAATGCTGAAGATTAGATGGGTAGATCACATAACTAATGATGAAGTATTGAATAGAATTGGGGAGAAGAGGATTTTGTTGCACAACTTGACAAAAAGAAGGGACCGGTTAGTAGGACATGTTCTGAGGCATCAAGGAATCACAACTTTAGCATTGGAGGGCAGCGTGGAGGGTAAAAATCGTAGAGGGAGGCCTAGACATGAATACACTAAGCATATTCAGAAGGATGTAGGTTGCAGTCAGTACTGGGAGATGAAGAAGGTTGCACAGGACATAGTAGCATGGAGAGCTGCATCAAACCAGTCTCAGAACTGAAGACCACAACAACAACAACAACAACTCGTCGTGTCTTACCTAATTTCCTACTTTCAGGTGGAGACGGCAACACAGCACGTCCAGAGGACGTGTACATGCAGCTTAGGTTCTCTCTTTCTTTGGGATTTTGACGAAGGTCAAATCATTTACATGAAGGACGTCGGGCCGTAATACCAACAGAGTTCACAGTTGGCCACAGTGCAACTAATTCTGAACAAGTGTTGACGAGGTACAGTTAGAGCATCGCTGTGGCATAATCGTAGTTACGGCTCCTTCCAGAAGGGCTGCACGGCGTTATGTACATTTGATTGTTCGACTGGCTCTGACGAACAGAAGGATGACAACAGAAGAAATCCAGGCATAGGTTGCAGGCGGAGAGTCACTACTGACTTCAGGGATCAGAATAATGAAATTTGGATTGAGATCTGAAGCTACCATCCGTCGTTTAAGGCTGACACTATGCCACAGACAAATTGGCGCTGTACAGAGCTGGGACACTGAGTGGTATTCTAATGTCTTCAGCGACAAGTCTCGCTTCTCTTTGTGGCAGTCAAATCCACGACCTGGTAAAATGAACGAACACCGACTGGATTACTATCTCCTTTTTTAATGCTTACCGGTTTCGATCTGACAAACTTAAGTTATTTTTAGAGCTGCTGATATATTGTACCTTACAGTGCGAGGTCGGAACATGATCTGCTTGGCAGAGCGGAACCAGTAATAATTTTTAAGAGAGGTAGTGATCCAAAAGGCTTTTGTTCAGTCATTATAACTAGAGAGATAATGATTTGTGTGAGATGGCGTAAATTATAGGACGTGGTGAAAGGGCCCAGTAAGTGCAGATTCTCGAGACTGATGCCTCTCCAACTGATTGAATCATGGAATGGGGAACTCGCCACTATGCGGCAAGAATGTTAATGCCTATGGTCATACCCTTCGTGACCATGGCAGAAAATTGCATTTTCCAGCAAGACTCTGCACTACAGTTCACACCACAAACGCCTTGAGGAATGTACAGATCCTTGGATCTCCTACCTGGTCCCCTGATTTGTCACCCGTGAAGGATGTACTGTATGCAACGACAAGTCACATACATTCATAGCAGCCATCAAACAACAGTCGTCATGAACTGACACAGTGTATGCTTCAGGCAGTGTAGGAAATTTGTCAGATGATATTCGGAGAGTACAGATCCTTCACTCGTCTACTCAGTCCCTAGGATAGCCACCTGTAAAGAATGTCTGGAATGGAATGACAAGTCATCTACGTTCATAGCAGCCTTCATCCAACAGTAGTCATGAACACGAGGTTACGATTGTTTGCTTCCATGTCAGCATGAATGCGAGAGAGTATTCGTGCCCTGGGAGTCATGCCTCATGCTGATTTTGTTGATGGACATCAGTTCTGAGTGGACTGGAAGTTAAATCTTTCAGTAGTAGTTACGTGATGAACATCTCCACAATGTTTTGAGAGATTTCAGGGCACTCTCACTTTTGATTCGGTGTAGGGAATACAATCTACGACGATTTGACTTCATACATTGTGATGAAATGGTGGGCAGCAGTTTATGGTCTTTTTTGTGTGCTCTATGGAAAGAAATACGGTAAGCTTTACACGCGTTCAAAGAAACAGGGTGCCGACTTAAACGACTGTAGTAAAAGCACAGCATTGGTGGGCCGAGAAAGCGCATTTTTTCTGGGTAATGATGAAGAGACATTTCCAGATGACCACGTGCAGCGGTCGCATTGTGCAAAACACATTAGCTTTGGCGCCAGACAGGGGGCAGACGTCCAGGTATAGGGCCTAGCGCCGAAAAGTCGGCGACAGCCCGTTGTAGGCCTTGTTAGCGAGTAAGCCGCAAAAGAAATGAAACGTTGTGCAAATGTCCGTGGGACAGGGAAACTGGCGCCCAGACATCCAGACTCTGTTTCAAAACATGTTTTTGTCAATGCACGAAGCTGTTTGCGTGTTTATGGCCATTCCTTGGAAACTTTGAAATGAACACAACAGGGGGTCCGCAGGTCGTGGTCATGCGGTAGCGTTCTCGCTTCCCACGCCCGGGTTCCCGGGTTCGATTCCCGGCGGGGTCAGGGATTTTCTCTGCCTCGTGATGACTGGGTGTTTTGTGATGTCCTTAGGTTAGTTAGGTTTAAGTAGTTCTAAGTTCTAGGGGACTGATGACCATAGATGTTAAGTCCCATAGTGCTCAGAGCCATTTGAACCACAAGAGGGGCGATAACAAGCTGTTTATGGAGGGCTGTGCTTCCACCCTGTATTGTCTTAGCAAAAGACATGGCAAACGTGTGGGAAAGAGGCCACTAAGTGGAATTTTTTTCCGTTTTCTGCCAATTAACTTTAAAGTCTGTGATTGGTCAAATCGGTTTGCAGTGCAAACACCATTCTCTGAGCTGAGAATGTCGGGCTCCAGATCGTGATTGGCTTGTGTGAAGTGGAGGAAGTCAAAAAAGAGAAATGTGCTTTTGGAACGGAGCTGAGGAGGAAACGGGAAGAAAGCAGGAGAAGGCACTCTAGTACATGTCTCTTGTAGTGGCGCTTCGCTAGTAAAGAACTGCAGGTCTCTACTTAAACGGTGAGACTTGTGTCCTTTGCTAGGCTGCGACTTAGAGCCTGCGCCAGTCACCTTCTGAACCGTCAGAGGTACTGCTTATATCATCACGGTTACAACGAGTGACGCGTGTGTGTACTTATTTGTCTTTAGTCGGCTGTCTAAACATTTGACGTATTCCGACACACACAATCGTAGCACGGAGTCAAATTGGTTTGGCAGATCAGCAAACGGGTCCACCTGCACACTGGAATACATCAGGGTTTCAGAGGCTCTTATGGAAGTGCCTGCGTTCTGAATTAACCGAACACGAGACCGCGTACTTGGATTTTTTTTTTTTTTTGGAATGCGCATTTAATAACAGATTGCCGCCGTCCTTGACTTCAGTCGCCGAATGCAACGTGGTGTGCCGCCTTGACCAATAGGATGGTAATGTATTTTCTGCCGCGACGTAGGGCTGTAATATCTATTTCTCAGCATCCTGTTCTTTCGAACCATATTTTTCTTTTTTTTTTTTGTATGGTAGAATATAGATGCTTGGTGGTGGTGTAGTTTGATGTCATAACCTGGATTCACGTGTATGAAGTGACACAGAGCGAGTAGTGTTCTGGCTAGTGTCATGTGTCGATCCCCAGCAGATCACATTGTGTACCATAGATCCCATTTTAGTAAGGTTTTTGTTAAATAAAAATTTTTTGTATGATTTTTCTTTAATAATTTTGTTGACTTGTCATGTTTAAGATCAATAAATCGATGGTGAATTAGACGACAACTTCTCCCTGAGTTCTGATTAACAGTTCCTTCTAAGTTTTATGGCAGTCTACATCAGAAACATAAGGAGTAGCTTTTTCACTTGGCGTCCACTGCGTAGATCTTCTACTTCACTAACAATAATCATTTTTCTGTTTATTAATATCGGATTGTTGCCTCACGGTGTAACACCTATTTCTGTCAGAGTATTTGTGTGCAGAATTGTTGCCCTCGGCCCTCCAGTGTATGTAGAATGTTTTAAGCTGGACACTTGGTGACCTGCTGTTAACACTGATGCGTAATTTGGATTGGGCTACTCGTCGCGTGACGCCCAGGGCACGTGCACCTTGTACTATACGCAAAGCGCATCAGTTGATGCGGGCCGTTCCCATGCGGCGCCAGCACAACACGGGTGACAGGCAGATGGCTGCCGCGGGCGTGACATCCGATTTCACGCTGGCCGTCAGCATGAAAAAAAAAAAAAATTACGAGCAGGAGGGGAAAAAAGCGGGCAGAGTGGCCGAGCTGATGGTTTCGGTGTCCGCGGGGCCGGCTGCGTATTACCGCTGGCGGAACGGCGGCGTCGGCTGCGCCGGTGGCGGGGGAATTGCTCGCCGGCCCCGGCGTCGCCCACCCGCCGGAGGGCACTAAATCTCCCCGCGCGGGCCGATGTATTGCGGCAGTAACAGCCGCAGACAACGACGCGCTCCTACAAGACAAGCAATTTACACGGCCCCGCTCTAATGAACGCTTCCTCGGCCCAAGAACTGGCCGGGAGACGGCGAAACAGCGAGATTCAGACTGCACTCTGTAACAGGCGCGCTGCCGGCGCCGACTTTGAGTTACGAGCCGCGTAATTGCGCCTCAGATAAATGTTTCGAAAGTCGCGCCGCGAGCGCGTCCTACCGCAGTGTAAACGCAGATAATGTATATTAAGCGGGCACCATCACAGTCGGCCTGTGTCGCTCCGTTCGCGTATATCTACAACTATCTTACGTAGTTGAGTACGTTTTCAGCATTTCTGTTTTGGATCTTAGTTTTCTGGTTGCTATGGGTTTATATAGTGACTGTCAATTTTTATTTGTAGTTCACTGTTGCTATTTGAGTTTAATTATGGTCATTTTGCCGGTTGGAGAAAATTGAGTGCCACATGGAAAAATCGTAACAATTCCGACATATTCTTCTGTTTGAGTTCAGGAAAAGATGACAGAAGTGAACCCATTCAGAAATAAATTGTGCTGTATTTGGGGCTAACGCAATTGGACGGAACACTGCAAGAAAATAGATCTCTCGTATTAATGTTTTTTAGGGTTCAAGTAGACCTTCGGGGTTTGATGAAGATCATTTAAACGCGTTAATCCACAATAATCCATGTCAGCATCCTCGAGAACTGCATTCTGCTAGACTTACAAAAAGCGCTACACAAAAGTTACGTTGGAAAGTCATTCCGCACCCACCTTATTCGCCAGATCTTGCGCCATCAGATTTTCACCTTCCCGCTCTATATCAAACAGCCTTCAAAGAACTTCCTTTTTGGATGAAAATGGGCTCCGAACATGTCTCAGCGACTTCTTCGCATTAGAACCACGTGATTTGTACAGTTGTGGGTTCGAGAAGCTACCCCAACGTTGGCAGGCTGTAGTAAACTGTGAAGGACAAAATGTTGTTGATGGCTAAAGTCTCTGTTATGTGTAATTGTTGTGTTTATGAAACTTATGGAAAAACGCTAGCAACTTATTCACCAACCCATCAGAAAACTAATCGAACACATAAGCACACTGTACATATACAGAAAGTCATCGAGTTTATTTTGTATACACATACACAAATACATTTATACTTGTACATACTGAAAACCATCAAATGTTTAGTCCTAGAATTACCTTAAAACTGTACCTATCTCCTTTTGGTGACCTTTGTTTTCCGAGGTTTTTCTTGGTTACAAGACGAATGTTGGAACTGGTGATTATCTCCCAAATATTTCCAGTTAGGAGTTCCTTTGCTCGGTATTTGGCAGAAAATTCCATGACTCTCCAGTGGATCATTACCCTGACAGCCCTTTCTACAGGGTGAATCGGAAATCCGCTACCATTCGAAGATACACCAAATAATGGAATGATGTAGGTAGAGAGGGAGAACTTGACACACATCCCTGAAATGACATTCTCCTTTATTGAAACCTAAAACGAGTGCTATTGGTTGTCTAACGTGTTGTGGACCGACGAATCCTATTCCACAGTGCGAGGGTCTGTCAACATCCACGACCGCAGAATTTGTGTTACTGAAAATCCTAGAACTATCGTGGTGTGGATTTAACACACCTATAGTGATCATTCCTTTTTTCTTCGAGGAAAAGCGGGGTGTCGGTTTTCAAATTGTCAGCGTGACGGGTGTGTGGTACGCCGACTTGTTACTGAATCGCTTCATCCCCAGCCCGGCTGATAAACACCTAGTGGAAGGCACGAGATTTACACAGGGTAGCACTCCACCCCATACTGCTACATGTATGAAAGATCTCTTGTGCACGTCGTTCGATGAGGATCACATGCTGAGCCGGCACTTACGTCTTGCTCAATCCGTCTCCCTCGACTACATGTATTGTTGATGAATTACGGCCCATTGTTGGGTGTTTGTTACAAAAACATCGTCTTTCCTAAAAATCGACTGTTTTGATACTTATTGGTTTTGTATCATATGAAACGCCTTCTGTAGATCATTTCGTGCACTTTTTTGATTTGAGTATAGCCCCATGTCATTTCAAGCATGTATGTCAACTGTTTCCTCTCTACCGACACTATTTCGTGAAGTTTTGAATTTTCAAATGTTAACGGACTTTTGGGCCACCTTGCCTTCAGGCGGAAATGACGAACAGGAAACCTGTCGAAGCGTATCGACAACATAACGCCACGACTCGGCTGACATCCTGAGAAGGTTTCATCAAAACGTCAAAGCTAGTTCTAATTTCAAAGATCGGGAATGAATAGTCTTAAAACAACCGGTTCATAGCGAGACGGGTTCACTATACACGTCGAGCAAGTCACCAGCTTAGCTCTGAATTAAAAAAAAGAAAAACGCATGCACTATAATGTGATTTAAATTAATTGGCATTTGAAGTTTAAGGTCGAACCCTGTCTGAAGTGGTGTCTGTAGGCAGCCAAAACGGCGCACCACTCTCGGCTACGACAGAAAGTCGCTGTAAACTCTTTATGTCCTAGAAACATCAGCAGAAAAATGTGAAATTGACGTATGCTATAAATAGATTGGTTTCCATACGAATGTCCAAAAATAAACACTGAATTTTAATTAAGTTCAGAGCTTCGTTTGTTTTTGAAAAGGGTGCATCTGTTCCCTCTAGGAACCAGCTCAGAATTATCAGCTCGGATGTGGAAAATTCGATGACTACCAGAACAGCTTACCGGCAATGCGTCTTTGCACAGTACGGCACGGCATGAAGTAATATATATATATATATATATATATATATATATATATATATATATATATATATATAATATAATGAAGTAACAAGCAACCAGTTGCATAAAGGAAATTTAATTTCTTTACCGGGTTTCAAACACTTAGTGCCCTTCTTCAGAAGGTTGTGCCTGTCGCATTATTGGATCTGACTAAGGATGAGTTGGTGATTAAAATTTCGAGATTGAAACATCATCACGTTCAGTTATGTAGATTACAGATAGGATTACTCATTACATGAATAAGACAGATGATTTAATACATCAACTACAAAGGGAGAAAGCAAAGAGGCCTTGAATGAATTGCAAGGCAGTGCTATGCGGGTAGCTGTCGTTGTAAGCTATATGTTCTTAGCATCATCCTTACACAGGATTGCAAAGGCGTCGGTATTGGTATGCGTTCTGGTGTAGTATTGTTTAATTTAGTTAGTTACATGTTCCATGCATCATTTTGCACGAGAGATCGTAATAATGTGGAATGAGTCATTTTACATTCACATCGCAAATCAGTTTGTGCATAGGCTTACATTTTGCACATTTTTAAGTCGTTTTTCTTTCTTTTCTCTTTTTTACAGAAAAATAAGAGATATATAGATATGAGTTAGTAATTCCTAGCCACTATCTTTTACACATTACGATAATAGAAATATTTCTGTGGGATAGAAGGAGTTGTCAAGGAGAAACTTTGTTAGTTTGTTATCAAATTTTGTTCTGCTGTCTGTCAGGTATTTTATGTCACTGGGTAAGTGATCAAAAATTTTTGTTGCAGCAATGTGTACTCCTTTTTGTACTAGAGACAACCTGAATGTGGAGTAAAAAATGTCATTTTTGTTTCTGGTACTGTACTTATGTATCTCCATGTTCCTTTTGAATTGTAGTGGATTATTTACAACATACTTCAAGAGGGGATAAATATACTGTGAAGCAGTAGTCATAATGTCCAATTCCTTAAACAGATGTCCACAAGATGCTCGTGGGTGAACACCACATATAAGTCTTACGGCATATTTTCCGCAATGAAGACTTTCTTTCTTAAAGAGAGCTACCCCAAAGTATTATTCCACATCATATTACTGAATGACACTATGCAGAATATGTCAACTAACTGATTTGTCTCTCCCCAGTATTTGAAATGCGCAAATGTGGCTGAACTAAGTTGTTTTAGAAGTTCCAAAACGTGTTTATTTTTAATTTAAATTTTCATTAATGTGGAACCCTAAGAAAATTTAAGTTTTCGCTCTTTTTATTATTACCTCACCATGTGATTCCCTTGCAATTGATGTAGTGCCTCTAGATATGCGGAATTGTATATGCTGTCTTTGTAAAATTGAGGGTGAGACCATTTGCAGAAAACCAGTCAATGATACTTTTCAGAAATTTTATTACCATTTCTTCTGTTTCTGCATGTATACTCGGACTGATTATAATACTAGTGTAATCTGCAAAAAGAACTAATTCTGCTTATTGTATACTAGACAGAAGATCGTTTACATATATATATCAGGAACATTAATGGACCTAAGACTCAAATTTGGGGAAGCTTTTACGTGATTTCTGCCCAGTCAGACTTATGTCCCTGGACAACTTTCTGCATTCTTTTCTTTTTGTTAGATATGGCATTATCCATTGGTTGGGTATACCATCGATCTCATAAACGTCAATTTATCTAGTAGAATACTGTGATTCACTCAGTCAAATGCCTTAGAGAGATCGCAGGAAGTACCAGCCTGCTTTATTTTATTATTTAATGCTTGTGAAATCTGATGATTGGCAGTCTCAGTAGAAGAGCCCTTCTGAAAACTAAACTGTGAATTGCTAAGGATACTATTGTTCTTAAGGTGGGTTACTACTCGAGAATACATCATCTTCTCAAAAATTTTAGAGAATGGTATCAGGAGTAAAACAGGTCCGTGGTTATTGATATCTCTCTTATCACATTTCTGAAAGAGGGGTTTAACAAAAGCACATTTCAGTCTCCCTGGAAAAATGCCGTGAGTTAGTGGTGCATTACGTATTTCAGATAACACTGAGATTATTACATGGGAAGAAACTTTAGTACTGTAATGGAGACACCATCAAAACCAGATGAGCTTTTAGTTTTGAGATAATGTATAATTTTCTTAATTTCAGAAGGAGAAGTTGATGATACATTCATATGATTGAGTTTTATGAAAGTTACATTTTCAACATACTGCTGTGATTTTGCTCTTGAACTGTTTGTCCCTGTGCTTTCTACTACATTTAAGAAATGATTATGAAATGCATTTGCCACCTGTGACTCATTATTTATAGCCCTTCTATTCAGTTCATTAGTGATATAATTTTGTTCTGTGGCTGGTTGTCCTGTCTCTCGTTTCTCTACATTTCTTATAGCCTTAAGTCTGTTGTTGGAAGTACTGTTTTCTACATTATGTACATGTTCCTTGAAGTTTTAGTGAACTTTCTTAGTAATTTTGAGTAGTTTGTGTTGTGTGCAACTACTGCAGATCCCTACTTGTTCTTGCCAAAAGATACATTTCAATCATCCGTTCAAAGGTATTTTAATCCCTCTAGTGATCCATGGTTTTCTACATGGCTGTTTGGAGCTCTTTCTGATTAGATTATGCGGAAAGCTATTTTCAAATAATGATATGCATTTATCATGGGATAGATTAAATTCAGTGTTAGTATTTGGTTCATTATAAATTACATCCCATGCCATCTCTTGTAAACTATTCTTAAAAACATTTCTCCTGCGGTCATTAACTATTCTGGTTTCCACTGAGGAGTATCCATACTGTAAGGCGCTTTGTTATTTATCCTATCTGTGCATCATGATCAGAGATAGCATTTGTTACTGAGTAACAGTTATTTTGTTGCTTAGTTTCCCATGTTATCTCTGCATGAGTAACCTGCAATAATGTAATCTTTTATATGTACCGAGGGAGGACTCGAACCTCCGCCGGAACCAGCCGCACAGTCCATGACTGCAGCGCCTGAGACCGTTCGGCTAATCCCGCGCGGCAATTAGGATCCATACAAAGGTATACAGACAGTCGTTTTTTCCTCGCTCTGTTTGCGAGTGGAACAGAAAGGGTAACCTCCGCAAGACACCGTACGGTGGGAACTTTCCTTTAGTTAATGATTTTTATGTATTGGTCCCACTTTATGTGATGGTCGTAGATATATCTCGCCCAACTAGACGCATTCCCCTGGCATTCCCACTCGCTCACTCTGAATAAACTGTTATAGGCCAGAACTGAAGTTGTCAGGACTCAGCGTGTGTCATTATACGGAGAAGTTACGTTCTCCTCTACCATTTCCCACACTGTCTCCCCTATCTCTAGTATCAGATTGCATCTGATTACATTAGGTATTACATTTGTAGCATTTCATAAAGAACCATTCATTAAGGGATCGTAGTAGAATAATACTCTTTCATTGTGTCAATGTTTTGTTGAATTATACCCCACGATCACTATATGTTAATGTGACAATTAAAAGTCGATGTATAAACTCATTTCTTGCTCAATGAGTCTTTAGATAATTTATCATATCTCATTAATTCATGTTCCCTCTCTCCAGATTAATACTACCTGAGACCCCAAACTACAGGTATGAAGTTTTCCCGCAGGTATATCTTGTGTTACAAGAAAAGCTGGTTTTGTGTAAGAGAAATTTGTAGAGAATCAGAAAATATCGCACTTTTATGAGGTCATCTTCCCTGTCCTCCACGTATCTATCGAGTAATCGAAAGCTGTTCACTCTAGTTATCCACTGCGCAGATAAAGAAAATAAGTCTTATTTATTGGGCCAGTTTCAATGCAGCTTATCGGATGGAATGCAGGGCAGTGAATATGATGCCCATGAATGAAGTGGGATTGACTTCAGGCAGAGCTAAATCACAGTGTAAAACAAATGACCATTATAACTTTTTATAAACTCCCCTTTCGACTTCAGAACGAAAGACAGTTGAATTAAACTAAAATCACACAGCAGATTTGTATCGCCCGGGTCATAACGAGTCCATTAACATTAGTCATGGGCTTGTAAATCAATTAATTAAAAAGTTGATAAAAATTAATTTTATGCATTAAAAAGAATTTTACCTGGCTGACAAACTACCGATGCGCACCTGAGTAGGCGACCATCGAATGGTGGAGGAGGAACAATTTTCATGGTCAACAGTCAATTCAGAAAATCAGCACGGTGTCGAAAATCTCTAGTGTTCGAAAATTTACTTTCAAATTCAAACTGCAGCTATGTTAACGCGTAAGGATACTATCCCAGCACGCATCTGGGGCATTGGCGGCATCGCAGGGTCACCAACCTCAGCACGAGGAAATTGAGCTGCCCCTCCCGCCGAAAGCAGCGGAAACTGTTCGCGTTCTTACCGCCAGTCAGGTTTGCTACAGGGACCTTTCCCAATTAGAGGAGGCACACTGCCGTGTTGCATTCGTGGCTACGAAACTACGGAGTTCTTGGCCAGCTTTAATCCGTTATTTGCAGTAGTGTGCGAATTGCTGCCATTTCATTCTACATATATTGGCATAGAGTACTTTGAAAGAAATCATGTGTAGACTGATCGTCTTCAGTCAATATGTATAGTAATAGAAGCTTGTGGCAACTTCAGCCATAATTAAGATGAAAATACGCCATTTGCACTGTTATAAACCGGAATTAGAATTCCATCGATGCTGCGGTGGTAAGCTTTGTCCCCATGTCCCTGTCTACGTATTTGTATTACGTGACTCGTGGGGGCTAACAACTTTCTTTAATTGTTCTCAGTTCGTGAAATTCGCCTCAGCATTTCCGTTTATCATTCTCTGTAGACGAGTTATCGTTGTTTCTCGTGTGATTCTCATTGTTTTTCATATATTATTATCCTCTCCTACAGAAGATGGAAGCTCGACATATAGCACATATACGTAGGTTATGTAAATTCCTTTGTTTGTGATAAAACTACGTCGCATTTATGTGGTTTATCAAGAGTTTATTTTACTTATTGTCAAATACCTACGTGCTACTGGTATGCAGTTTTCTTCCTCCCCACTTCATACATTAAGTCGTGTTACGTGTCATAGAGCCCTTAGGATAAAAGGGTGGAATCAGTTGACTGAGATTGGTTTAATAGTACAATGTTTATACATTTGTTGGCAACTTGAATAAAGAACACCACAAAGATACAAATTTAACTGGATACGTGATGTAGCGCAGCAGTCAACTGTTAAGAAAAACTCAAATTCAATAAAATTTAATGGAATTTAGTATCAAAATTAAATAACTCAAAGTAAACAAACATGATGCTACGAGCACCTTCCAAACTATATTGAGTTTAAATATCATATATCTAAGACAGATACTATAACAAATTCCTTTAATACAACAATCAGTTATTTACTAAAGAGCCAAATGAATTACAATTTAAGTGAATTTTAAGTCACGATTAAAAACAACAACGATATATCACAAGCCTGTGGAAAGCAACTTCACAAAGATAGGAGTTTACATATGGAATGCTTACCATAGTATTATTATAGTTATTAAGACAACAGTAGCTTCCCTTCTATGGTACACAAACAAGTACCTTGGTACTTGAACATCAGTCCACCTCAGCACATTCAACATATAATTGAATACCATACGGTAGCCTGAAACTGTTCAGTACTAGGAATAGGTGGCAATCTTGGTTTATTCTATTAATAACATGCTACGTCTAATGTCCATGGACAGTTTTGCAGCATCATTAATCACAGTGTAGAAAAACATGTAGACAACCGTAAGTTCAAATGGTTCAAATGGCTCTGAGCGCTCTGAAACTTAACATCGGAGGTCATCAGTCCCCTAGAACTCAAAAATACTTAAACCTAACTAACCTAAGGACATCACACACATCCATGCCCGAGGCAGGATTCGAACCTGCGAGCGTAGCGGTCGTGCGGTTCCAGACTGTAGCGCCTAGAACCGCTCCGCCTACCCGGCCGGCCAACCGTAAGTCCGACTGAACACACACAATCACTACGAGATGTATATCATATCAGTAAACATGATACACTGTTAACAGTCCCCATAAGGTCAACAGTTATAAACACAGTCTAGCGCTGCACTGTTCATAGATACGGTCGGATAATTCCGTTTTAACAAAGACCAAAATATGCTAAAGGTACCTGTTCAGAAGAGAATACTGACTAGTGCAGCTAGCCACATAAACAGCATGTACAAAATATCTGTTGTATGTTCGACATTGCAGGACCACCGGCATGCTGTTAAGGGCTCCTACGGCTCAAGCCTACTAAGCTCAGCTGAGCCGAAAACACCGACGTACGTGCGGCGACCTCACTCATGACACTCCACACACTAAATCAGACCAGTCGGTCAAATAATTAACAATTTATAAAACATAATTATTTAATTAATACTACTAAATGAAACTTCCCAAGTACACTACATAGATAACCATCGGTTGGAGGGGCAGGACAAACGTAACATTCCCCATATAATTAATACAGCACCGTGAAGTCTTCTCGCTTCGCTTGCACTTTCTCTCTCCGCCATCCGCGCCGGCAGATAAACATTTCCCTGACCAGAAGCACACAAGGCAGCAACAAAACCCTTGGAAGTAGTGCCAACCTAGAAACTTTGGCAAGATAGTGTGATACTTGGCACAGTCATTTATACATGCACTAGAATCCTCTGCTTTAGGGTGATTGAGGCTGATACTTCTATGGTCCAAGGAAGAGAAAATTAGCTGCTAAGACTGTTTTTATCTGATGGGGAAACAGCTTCACTCATTACATCTCGTTTCCATTTATAAACCTACAGCCCCAAATCAAACCAAACGTCTCGATCTACCATCTCTTGGGCGATTGCAATGAACTCTCCCCTACAACGTAGTCTGAAATGTCTTTTCGATATACACCCTATGCCTCGTTATGTATTTCGGAGAATTCTACTTCGGCTTTCATTCGGCTTGCGGTTCCGAGTATAGTACGAATGCGACAGCTTTCGTGAGGGAGGCAAACTTAAGGATTTTGTTACGATTGTTTTGCAAATTTACTATCAAAATTTTGACGTTTCGAGACCTTTCTTCGTACATTATCTGCTCTAACTCTGCGTGTCGAATGGCAAGTGTACATTCGTGCAAACAATCATATTATGTCCATCAGAGGACCTTAAACCGTTGCTTACCCTAAAAAAAGTGCTCCCTACAAATTTTTCTTTCAATAGAGTAGGTTCTTCCTCTGTGTAGTGCACTCCAGACCTATCGAGATACAGTGTGGTGACTTTGTCAGGTCCGAGACGCTCATGGCAAGACAATACAATAAGTCCAGAACAGTTCTCATCACAGATAGTAATAAAATTAATCCTATAATTCTGACCACAAATTCGAATTCCAAATAAAATGCGAGTAAGCTGAAAACTAAATCAGACCAGTCGGTCAAATAATTAACAATTTATAGAACATAATTACACTCCTGGAAATTGAAATAAGAACACCGTGAATTCATTGTCCCAGGAAGGGGAAACTTTATTGACGCATTCCTGGGGTCAGATACATCACATGATCACAATGACAGGACCACAGGCACATAGACACAGGCAACAGAGCATGCACAATGTCGGCACTAGTACAGTGTATATCCACCTTTCGCAGCAATGCAGGCTGCTATTCTCCCTTGGAGACGATCGTAGAGATGCTGAATTTAGTCCTGTGGAACGGCTTGCCATGCCATTTCCACCTGGCGCCTCAGTTGGACCAGCGTTCGTGCTGGACGTGCAGACCGCGTGAGACGACGCTTCATCCAGTCCCAAACATGCTCAATGGGGGACAGATCCGGAGATCTTGCTGGCCAGGGTAGTTGACTTACACCTTCTAGAGCACGTTGGGTGGCACGGGATACATGCGGACGTGCATTGTCCTGTTGGAACAGCAAGTTCCCTTGCCGGTCTAGGAATGGTAGAACGATGGGTTCGATGACGGTTTGGATGTACCGTGCACTATTCAGTGTCCCCTCGACGATCACCAGTGGTGTACGGCCAGTGTAGGAGATCGCTCCCCACACCATGATGCCGGGTGTTGGCCCTGTGTGCCTCGGTCGTATGCAGTCCTGATTGTGGCGCTCACCTGCACGGTGCCAAACACGCATACGACCATCATTGGCACCAAGGCAGAAGCGACTCTCATCGCTGAAGACGACACGTCTCCATTCGTCCCTCCATTCACGCCTGTCGCGACACCACTGGAGGCGGGCTGCACGATGTTGGGGCGTGAGCGGAAGACGGCCTAACGGTGTGCGGGACCGTAGCCCAGCTTCATGGAGACGGTTGCGAATGGTCCTCGCCGATACCCCAGGAGCAACAGTGTCCCTAATTTGCTGGGAAGTGGCGGTGCGGTCCCCTACGGCACTGCGTAGGATCCTACGGTCTTGGCGTGCATCCGTGCGTCGCTGCGGTCCGGTCCCAGGTCGACGGGCACGTGCACCTTCCGCCGACCACTGGCGACAACATGGACGTACTGTGGAGACCTCACGCCCCACGTGTTGAGCAATTCGGCGGTACGTCCACCCGGCCTCCCGCATGCCCACTATACGCCCTCGCTCAAAGTCCGTCAACTGCACATACGGTTCACGTCCACGCTGTCGCGGCATGCTACCAGTGTTAAAGACTGCGATGGAGCTCCGTATGCCACGGCAAACTGGCTGACACTGACGGCGGCGGTGCACAAATGCTGCGCAGCTAGCGCCATTCGACGGCCAACACCGCGGTTCCTGGTGTGTCCGCTGTGCCGTGCGTGTGATCATTGCTTGTACAGCCCTCTCGCAGTGTCCGGAGCAAGTATGGTGGGTCTGACACACCGGTGTCAATGTGTTCTTTTTTCCATTTCCAGGAGTGTATTTAATTGATACTACTAAATGAAACTTCCCAAGTCCACTACATAGACGACCATCGGTTGAAGGGCAAGGACAAACGTAACATTCCCCATATAATTAATACAGAAAACGCCCAATATGGTTAAATCTAACTTGGTTTTCTGGCCGTTGTTTCGAATCGTCGTTGCAGCCATGCAACAGATACAATTTCCCCGCGTTCTCAGAATTCGCGTCAGTTCAGGTAACCCAACTTGAGGGCCGGTACTCGGCCACATCAGACGGCCAGGAAAGTGGGATCGGTTCCAACTCTCACCCCTTTTAGGTTGGCTACGAGGACCTTTCCCTGTACCTCGGAGGCACAGCTCTCCAATCCATTCGTTTGCAGCTTCTATAGGTGTCAACATCGCAAGGTTCTGTGTACGGCAGTTACCGCCATCTAATGGCTACTAAGCACGTCGCAGTTTCAGTGGCTGCGGCTGTACTACCGCTACGTCTGCTCCGCAAGATATTGGCGCTGTAGATAGACATGTAGGGTGGCAAGCTGTTTTGGCCGACGCCTGCAACTGTTATCGTAAGCGTTACCCATGGTTAGTTTCTTCTCTTATAATAAAACCCATTAATTCATTTTTGTTGCCTCTCTAGGGACTGTTCTTTTTTCTGAAGACGGTTTTGTTGTGTACTTTCAGCTTGCCCTAAAGCAAGCCTATTGCTCGTCCGGTGGCTACATTCTGTGAGGGATAATTTATGGAAACTTGTGACAGGGAAACCTCTCATTTATGTGTTCATTTTTGAAGATAGCTTTCTCCACATTATTCCGACTTTCATTGCCTCTAACTTCTGTACTGTCCCTTTCGTAGATTAACTCCTTAATAAGCGAAGAAACAGCTGTTGCAAGAAACGAAGTCCGACGCCTGGAACAGAAGATCCACAGGTGTGTGACCTGCTAGGGAACAATTTTAGTCGGTGCTTCTTTGCTGATCAGCAACAGTTACACCCACTTACGTACGTGCCGACGATGACAGGATCGATTGGCTTTCAGAGCCACTACATTTTCTGTTTGTCGAGGTCGTGAGTTTCAGTCGCTCACCCCAGCCACCGTTGTTAGCCGTTCTTGGCCGAATAACAGCGGTGTCAGGAACGCTACTAGTCTCCTTGTACCCTTGCTCTGTTTCATTTTTAAATTCAAAGACAGAGAGAGAGCGGGATTCATTATCGTTTCCTCGCTACAAGCAGCAGCCCTTTTACCATGAAGGAATGGTTGCAGAACAGTACCGACCGACGCCAGCGCCGCCCACAGCGCCACAGGCGACGTTCGAGGCCGACACTGCCGCCCTTCAGAACGCTGACGCGAGGCCGTCGCTCTAATGTTGCAGATGCAAATCAGAATCAGGCAAGTGACGATCTGCGACAAGCTTTTGCTGCACACGCGATGCGAGCTATGTTGAGCCAGTTTGTGGCAGCGATTGCAACTCAAAGCACGGAACTGCGCTCACAGTTAAGGAAGTTAGACGCAGAAAGTGCCGAACTACGAACGTCCTCGAATGTGGCATTGCGCTCACAGCACGAGAGACTAAATCGGAGTTGGAAGATCGGTTTGAGCTGCAGTCGCGCTACATGGAGTAATTTTCAAGCCGGCTTGACGTCCACGCTGTTGATTTGCAGAAGCAGGGCGAGGTAATAGACCAGGTCTTGGTTAAAAATAAGGTAGCGTAGGATAACATGGAGGAAAAGCTTTGTCTGATGGATGTTAATTTAAAAGGGGTTGACGAACAAGTACACTACTGGCCATTAAAATTCCTACACCACGAAGTTGACGTACTACAGACGCGAAATTTGACCGACAGGAAGAAGATGCTGTGATATGCAAATGATTAGCTTTTCAGAGCATTCACACAAGGTTGGCGCCGGTGTCGACACCTACAACCTGCTGACATGAGGAAAGTTTCCATCCGATTTCTCATACACAAACAGCAGTTGACCGGCGTTGCCTGGTGAAACGTTGTTGTGATGCTTAGTGTAAGAAGGAGAAATGCGTATCACGTTTCCGACTTTGATAAAGCTCGCATTGTAGCCTATCACGATTGCGGTTTTCCGGAACCGTGCGACTGCTACGGTCGCAGGTTCGAATCCTGCCTCGGGCATGGATGTGTGTGATGTCCTTAGGTTAGTTCGGTTTAAGTAGTTCTAAGTTCTAGGGGACTGATGACCACAGCAGTTGAGACCCATAGTGCTCAGAGCCATTTGAACCATTTTGAACGATTGCGGTTTATCGTATCGCGACATTGCTGCTCGCGCTGGTCGAGATCAAATGGAATCAGTGGGTTCAAGAGAGTAATACGGAACGCCGTGCTGGATCCCAACGGCCTCCTACCACGAGCAGTCGAGATGACAGGCATCTTGTCCGCATGGCTGTAACGGATCGTGCAGCCACGTCTCGATCCATGAGTCAACAGATGAGGACGTTTGCAATACAACAACCATCTGCACGAACAGTTCGACGACGTTGGCAGCAGCATGGACTATCAGCTCGGAGACCATAGCTGCGTTTACCCTTGACGCTGCATCACAGACAGGAGCGCCTGCGATGGTGTACTCAACGACGAACCTGGGTGCACGAATGGCAGAACGTCATTTTTTCGGATGAATCTGGGTCCTGTTTACAGCATCATGATGATCACATCCGTGTTTGGCGACATCGCGGAGGACGCACATTGGAAGCGTGTATTCGTCATCGCCATGCTGGCGTATCACCCTCCATGATGGTGTGGGGTGCCATTGGTTACACATCTCGGTCACCTCTTGTAAGCATTGACGGCACTTTGAACAGTGGACGTTACCTTTTAGATGTGTTACGACTCGTGGCTCTACCCTTCACTCGATCCCTGCGAAACCCTACATTTCACCAGTATAATGCACGAGCGCATGTTGCAGGTCCTGTACGGGTCTTTCTGGATACAGAAAATGTTCGACTGCTGCCCTGGCCAACACATTCTCCAGATCTCTCACCAAATGAAAACGTCTGGTCAATGGTGGCCGAGCAACTGGCTCGTCAGAATACGCTAGTCACTACTCTTGATGAACTGTGGTATCGTGTTGAAGCTGCATGGGAAGCTGTACCTGTACACGCCATCCAAGCTCTGTTTGACTCAATGCCCAGGCGTATCAAGGCCGTTATTAGGGCCAGAGGTGATTGTTCTGGGTACTGATTTCCCTGGATCTATGCACACAAATTGCGTGAAAATGTAATCACATGTCAGTTCTAGTACAATATAATTGTCCAATGAATACCCATTTATCATCTGCATTTCTTCTTGGTGTAGCAATTTTAATGGCCAGTAGTGTAGTAAATTCGCTTGTGAAACTGAAGAGTAGAAAGCAAAGCTTCAAGCTCTAAGAGAACAGGTGGGTGAGTTCACTATGGTCATTTCTGGTCACACCGAAATTTTCAGTGCTGTGGAATCACAGGTTGAGTCAGCAGATGAAAAACTGGGAGAATCTGAAACAAGGATTTCAGAAAAGTTTGCTGCGCAGTAAGTGGAGTTTGACTTAAAATGTGAATTTAAAAAAAAGCTGATAAAAAGAATGCCATTGCAGGGTCCGTTCAGCGAATTCTGAGTCTGGGACGGGACAGCTGTTGCCTCTACGAAGTTCAGTGGAGGGGAACGTATAAACGGCTGCTCCAAGCGCACACGTCATAAGAGACCGGCGGCCTGTTACAAGACTGTGGTGGCAAACAATAGGACGATACTGTGTGGACTGTGTTCAGGTGAGCAGTGAGTTTCTGGATAGTACTGGAACTGTTCACGAAAGATGATAGTTAGGCGATCTCTGATGATGGCACCGCATTACAGTTCCCATAGTTACAGTCTACCTGAGATTTTTAGCTCTGAATTTTCGGCTGTACGGCGCCCGGAGACACTCACGGATCACGAGGAAATGATTCCATTAATATACCATAGGATGCCAGAATGGGCGAGGCGACAGTTTATTATTAACTGTCCTGGTCGTCAGTATAGGGCACTCTTTGAAAATACTGCCGACACTCAACGACTTCCAAGAGGAGGGAAACCGTCACTCTGTACCTATTGTAGGAATGGTCAGCAGCAATGCCCGACCACAGAATCAAAACACTAGCCAGCGGTTAAATTGGTCGAGAAAAAAGCAACAGCTCCCACCCGAATAATCAATATGGCAGTAATGTTACGTCCGTACAGCGTTTTGATTCGAAAGGAAAAAAAATGCAAGAACATTTGGCGCTGTGTGCTGCCTCAGAACAGTAATGAACGAAAGTGCAAAATTTAGAAGATCTGTTGCGGAAGAATTTCACTTGCCAGAACAGGCGTCTAGCACAGTTTAGGTTCCACAAAAAGATACTCGTTGACACAAGTAGAACTATCTCGCCAAATTTGGAGGTGTATTTTGACTTCCTCAGGGAGAGTAGTAGACTGGAAGTGTCCCCAGTGACAGCAATAAGGACAACGAGCGCCATTGGTTCGCGATCCAAGACATAAACAAACAGGTGTTATTGGAATTATCATAGCAAGCATTTACGTAGTTTCAGCCAGCTCTGGTTGTGGCGCAACTGTCAGTACCTACAATCCTGGCTGCTGATCGGTTGAATTGCAACAATGACATGATTGATTGCAAGCGCGGAAAAGTCAGCATTTCCGTGAACGGGAACAGACGCACTCTACCACTGTGCGAACCACTAGTGGTACAAGAAGTGGAGGGCGGCTCCCCGGCAGTGCGGCCTGCCCAACCGCTGCAGCCATCGTCGGTTCCCTGGGGCGGCATTGCAGCCCTGCAGGTAACGTCTGGCCCTGCCAGGCGCAAGTGTCCCCCAACCCTTGGATGCCCGAGGACGAGCTCGAGAAAATGATGAGGGAATGGAGCTGTCTGGCCTTGGAGCAGCAGGGCATCTTGTTTGCAAAGTTGAAACCGTATGCTTGTGGTTTTCAAAACTGACCAGGAAGATAAACAAGCTACATCTGTCGATGAGATCGTGCAAATACTGAAATGAGAAGCGATTAGGCGCTCTAACAGCTCTTATAACATAGTGGTATTAGCAGTGGACCAACAGGAAAATCGTATTCGCTTGGTGCTACACGGCAGGTGTCTCAACAAGAGCCTAATTACAAAACGAGGCCGGCGCTAAATTTATCACCACATTGCATATGACAGCATCCTACTGGAAAATGCGGCTTTCGGAACATCTATGCAGTACACGGCATGCCTAATAAACCGGAGAACTAGCGAGTACGCAGTCCTACCGTTTAGCTTAAACATGAGCATGGCGATCTTCATCCGCGCTCTGGATGCGGTCTTTGGTGCGGCCTTTTCCAGGCGGCTCATGCAATATGTGCACGACACTGTGATCGCCTCAAAGTTTCACAGAACACTGCAAAATCCTGTGATGCATATTACAGGCATTGGCTCGTGCTGGTGTGACCTTGAGGTTAGGCAAATGTAGATTTGCATGCCAGGCCGTAAAATTCTTGGGTCACTTAGTCAGCAGTGAGGGTATACGTATCAGAGAGGAGAAGTTAAAAGGTTTTCTCGAATCTCCCGAGCCAAAAAGCCAGCGACAGTTGAGGACGTTCCTTGAACTGACGGGATGTTTTCACACAATGTACAGTATTACGCTAAGAACAATGTTCACCTGACGGGGCTGCTGCAAAGGAACACAGCCTTTCAGTGGGGTAAAGATCATGAACGATAACGTCGAGCCGTTAAGGGCTCGTTAGCTAAGAACCTTACACTCCGCTCCCCTGATTTTAGAAAGGAGATTTACCGCTCTACAGACAGTTCACATTATACAAAGAGCATTGGGAAAGAGAAATAAGGAACACATTGTTATTTGCTTTGCTAGTCGACTGTTGACTGATTGCGAGAGGAGATTTGGTGTGACTGACAAGGAGCTGTTAGCGGTAGTCTGGAATTTATAACGGTTCCGACAGTATGTTTTGGGCCGTCAGGTAACAATAGTGACCAATGACCAAGCACCAACGTTCCTCAACAGCTGTCAGTATCTGAACAAGAGAATACTGCGCTGGATTTTAGCACCTCAGTAGTTGAGTTATACCATCCAATACGTACACAGCAAAGATAACATTCTTTCGGGGGCACGCTGTCCCGACCTCCTCTTGGGATGCCCCACAAAGATCTGGACCACCCAGAGAGCAAAGAAAATGACATCCGTTGGATGAAGAAGGTAGAGATGTAAATTTCATAACATCGCACCAGTCTGACGATCATAAGCTTCTGGAAAGTAAAAATAAATTACTTAATGATCTGGTAAGCTAGGCGGTGTATATTTACTACCACTTGTTGGTTGGAGTTCTATATACATGGGCCTATCGAGACAGCCAGGGACAGAAGATTCGCCGGTGCGTGATCTACTAGGAAACAATATTAGCCGGTGCTACTTTGGTAATCTGTTACAGTTACATCCACCAACACCCAAAAGTTACAAGGAAGACTCGTACAATTCTCCCCTCCATACTTCATATCCAGAAATCTGCAGCCAGTAGCGTCACTGACTCAGTCGAGTGTCTAGTCGGGACCCTCCACTCGACTACAAACCGAACGACGCTGATAAATTCTGTGTATAATACTGCACGTTTTAAGCTCTGCTTGCACCCAGCGAGCAAGCCCATCGGTGTTCACTACTTCCCCCAGCGCCCTTAGGATCTGAAGATGACCTTAGAAGACATTGCTTCCGACATGAGCCACAACTTGCTGGCAACTATACCTTGCACCCTCAATAGCCACATAGCGTTCGTATCTCACATGAGGTCTCCCTGGCAGACATGCCAAGTGCAAATAGGAGGTATTTCCAACCGTGGGTGCTATTTCTTTCAGGGTCTCACTAATGTGCCTGACTTTCCCCATTCCTCCGCCCCATGTGCCCGCTTGGGCCATGCTGAAGGAGTGGCCACAAGTCCAATTGCAGAGTGAATGGACGATCCAAGCGTCAAATCTCTACAGTCACCCTTTGCCTCGAGCGACACAAACACATACAACCTGTCATGTGTAACAATGTCCATGGGCGAAATAAATGGCACCTGAGGTGTCCCTGTGTGACAGTCCAGTCTCCCCACTATGGCTAAACCACGAGGCAGCAGACTGCAGGCGGCTGTCTGTAGGCAGCAGCATCTTCAGCTGTTCTTGAACTGCAGCCGGCTCCTCCTGAATTGTGATGCGAAGTTCCTCGTAATTAAAATCCCTCCCCTGGCACTGCTACATCGTATTTATTCGCCGACATCGAGCAAGCGGCTTTCAAGTAAAATGTCTCAAAGAATGGTTCAAATGGCTCTGAGCACTATGGGACTCAACCGCTGAGGTCATTAGTCCCCTAGAACTTAGAACTAGTTAAACCTAACTAACCTAAGGACATCACAAACATCCATGCCCGAGGCAGGATTCGAACCTGCGACCGTAGCGGTCTTGCGGTTCCAGACTGCAGCGCCTTTAACCGCACGGCCACTTAGGCCGGCAAAATGTCTCAGCTGTGCCGTAATATACATAATGGATGTGCGAGTACATGCAGTAGACGCATGGTTGACAACATATGGAAGTTTGTGTCTGGCTGTGGGTCGTGCACAGATAGTCAAATGGTAAGGCGGCCTCTCGCGATAAGCGGAAAATTTGGGTTTGAGTCCTGGTACGGCACAAATTTACAACGCCGCCATTCCATGCATGCATATCCAAAGGAATACAGCATCGTAATTTAGAATAACACAGGAACTGCTATGTCGTACTGAAAGTAGTAGATGAGGATTACTATTTGGGCAGTAAAATATGTGATGACAGTAGAAATATAGAGGGTATAAAATGTAGACTGACAACGGCAAGGAAAGCATTCCTGAAGATGAGAAATTAGTTATCATTGATGACCCGTGTGCGGCTCGCGTTGGTGCTATTGGTAGGTTGGCATCGTGTAATATGGATAGTGGCGTCTCGTTTTCTTCTTGTGTTTACTGGCGCCACTACGTTTGCTAGCATTGTCTGTCTGCGAGTGGCAGCACGAGCTTTTTCGATATCTAATACCGTGGTACTATCTTTGGAGGGACGTCGAGTGTTTTCTGGGTTGAAGTGTGTCAGCAGTTCGGTGGGGATGGAGCAGCAGGGAGGTCCGGCAGTGCGGGGACATGCCGGGACCGCTGGCGGCATGCAGGCATTACCGGATAGAGGGGCTGTAGTAGTTGCGAGAGCCACAACCCCGTAGTCCACTGGACCCAGGACGTTTGAGTTGAGTGAAGATTAACCCAGTAGTGAAACCTCCACTATTTGAGATCACGCCATTTGTTCGTTCATTGCTGCTCGCAGGGTCGCTGAGGTGAGGAGCAACGAGTGGAGCGCTTGGAGTTGGCGAAATTAATTATCTGTCTTCAAGATCATCCAGCTATATTTTTCTGCCTAGTGGCCGCTAACGTCCCAGTTACCTACCTTGGATGTTAGCGTATTTTCGCGGAAGTGTATTTTTCCTCGCCTTGCCGCTGCTGTCCGGCAAGGCGTGTAGTTCGCCAGCCTCCTTGATTGTAGTTCGGATACTTTGTTCTTTTGGACTACCTAGGTCGTAGTAGTTCCTTCTGCTTCTGGATGTTCTAAACACCAGATTCTGAAGACGCAGTGCTGTCCACCGGTTCCTCCTTGCTTGGGTCATTCCATCGTTGTGTTGGTTACGAGACATTACATAGGTTCAAATGGCTCTGAACACTATGGGACTTAACATCTGTGGTCATCAGTCCCCTAGAACTTAGAACTACCTAAACCCAACTAACCTAAGGACATCACACACATCCATGCCCGAGGCAGGGTTCGAACCTGCGACCGTAGCGGTCTCCAGCGCCTAGAACCGCACGGCCACTTCTGCCGGCAGACATTAGGTAGGTTTTGCAAGAGTGTTGGTCTGCGTTTAAACTGTCACTAGTTTGGTTTGCCATCCGTTAAGTGAATACAACTCTTGGCTGCCTGTTTCGTCGGTTACGAAGTTGAGCGACCTTTTCCAGGCTGATCCTTGGAGCACTGTCTCAGGCCCACTTCTCTCTTGGTTTGATCACATTGTGATGATTGCTTTTTTTTAAAAAAAAAGGAATTATTGTGTTTTTCTGTTTTGAAAAAATATTTTAATATCTCTTAGAGAATTTTAAGTTTTAAGAATTTGATATCCAGGCCTTCAGCTGTTAAATTGTCTTTGATTGTTACTATTGGGACCTTCAGTCGACAAATAATTTGAATTTGTGGTCAATAAGGCCTTTAGCCGTGAATACAATTTGGCTAAAGAATTTTTAATTACATGTTATCTCTTAGTGGTGAAATTTGAATGATTGTGTTTTTCTGTTTTAAAAAAATTAAATCTCCTGGAGAAGTTTAACCTATTAAGAATTTGTCATCCAGGCCTTCACCCATTAAATTGTTTTTGAGTTATACTATTGGGGCCTTCAGCCGACAACTAATTTGAATTTCTGATCAATAAGGCCTTCAGCCGTGAGTGCAACTTGCTTAAGAATTTTTGTTAGACATTGCGTCTTAATAGTCAAATTTGATACTTGTTCCTTATTGTCAACCTCATTTGCAATTGGTTCCAAATAAAGTGTACGTGATTTAAAAAGAAAAAAACGGAGCAATCAACAGTAACTGAGTAAGGCCCCGTCCACACATTTTCCTGCCATCCCAAAGTCCCAAGTCTCAATTGATTACAGATTTAAGTGTCAGGAAGTCTTTTCTGAAAGTATTCGTATGGAGTGTAACGATGTATGGAAGTGAACATGAGCGACAAGCAGTTAAGAAAAGAACGGAATAGAAGCTTTTGAAACGTGGTGCTACAAAAGAATGTTGAAGATTAAAGATTAAAGAGGCAGATCGCTTAACTAACGAGGAGGTACTGAATAGAACTGGGGAGAAAATAATTTTGTGGCACAACCTAACTAGAAGGAAGAATAGGTTGATAGGACACAATCTGAAGCATCAGAGGATAACCAACTTAGTACTGGAAGGAACTGTGGGAGTAAAAATCATAGAGGGAGACCAAGAGATGAATAAGGTAAGGATCCCGGAGGATGTAAGTTCCAGTAGATATTTTGAGATGAAGAGGCCTGCACAGTATAGAGTAGCATGGAGAGCTGCATCAAGCCAGTACTCCGACTGAAGACCATAACAACAACACCGTTCAGCAGTTGCCCTTTATTCACATTCTCCACCATTCACGATCACTGCAGTCTTCCTCTTTGAGACCTCTCTTCCCCATCATTCCAATTTCTCCCACCCTCCTTGTCATTCTTGGCGCTCCTCGCTTACTCCTTCTCGGTTGCGACCAATCCAGGATCGCTTTTGGCCACCATCCATGCTCCAAATCACTGTACATGGCCACGCCAGTAAGAGCTCTTTTCTCAATTCTTTGCACGACTGGTAGTTCTATATCCATCATGTACTTAACTTTTTCATATCTTCTTCTTCTCTTCTCTGTCTTGACTGCCCTCCTTGTTCCATCCATCTCTGCTACCTGTACTTTCGTCTCTGCCGCTCCCCCAGGGTCCGTCCTTGTGCGTCAACAACTTTTAGCAGGAAGCTCTTATTTGTCTTCTTGGTACTGTCCTGGTCCACGTAACTCCATTTAACATCTTAATTGCGCCTCGTGCCTGTCGGAACTCTCCTTCACAGCTTTCCGCTTCCTCAGATACTGATAATCGATCCTAAGTATTTCAACTGATTTACTGATTTAACAGTTTCTTCCGGCTGTACCATATTACTTCCATCTCTTCCCACTACTAGTTACTCTGTTTTGCTCACATTTATTCGAAGTCATCCCTCGTTTAAACGCTACCATTAAATTATTTATCATAAACTTGATATCCTCCCAACTTCGTGCTACCAGTACTTCGTCATCGGCAAATAATAGAGAGTAGATACTTCCATGCTGGGAATGAATTCCCATACCTCCACACGATTGATTACACTGCTCCATATATTTTGATAAGGGTCGGCGACATATTGCATCCCAGTCTAAGTGCCTTCGGTGTTTGGAATGGTTCATTTACCTTTCTCACGGCGATTGCTGGTATATCCTCTGAATAAGAGATTTTTGCTATGCTGCTACCTACACACGTCATCGCTTCCCTAGTCCTCCCACTTATCACATACGGTCCAGAGGTGGACGTTGACAGAACACGACAAAAATGCACTAAGAACCTTTTAGCGGAAAATCCTACGCAAAATCTATGGTTCAGTGAGGGAGAAAGAAGGCTGTAGAATACGCTACAGCGCCGAATTACAAGTACATATTAATTCAAAGTAGGGACATCGTAAAATTTGTAAAATCACAGCGAATACTGTGGCTAGGACACGTGGAGAGAATGGCAGAGGACAGAAGTCCAAAGAAAATAATGAAAGATATGATCAAATCAGCTAGAAGGAAAGGGAGACTAGGAGAAGATGGATTGACGACGTAATAGTGGATCTCACCAGTATGAGGGTGGAAAAGAGCAGCAAACCTTCAACAACTCCGAAGCCACCTATTTAGTTCTACTAGTTAATCTGCTCTCCCTTTCCCATTCCCAAAGCCTCCTCCACTGCTTGCTTAATCGACTGTTTCATGAAAGTGTGTTGTTCAAGGACACTCTAGTTCTCCTTCACTGCGTCCACTCGTAGATTTAATCTTTGCTGATAAAAAATTTTTACAATTTCTTCTTGTGGTAGATATACCCAGTACTTAGGATCCTCTATAGTTATACTTCCTGTATCCCCATCTTTTCCTCCAGTTTTATCGTGGTCTTGACTGAAAAATCGCAGCCACACTCTATTCCTCCTTTGACCCTTACATTCTGTACCTTAATTACCCGCTATCTTCTCGGTATTACGTAGTCTATGAATAACATTAGATTTCTAGACGGATTAGCCCAGTTGTGTTTATGAATTTCTATTTGCTGGAACTGACCACTCATAACACTACTTTCCTGAACCTTACAGAAGTTAATCAACCTCCTACAGTTACCATTATATACATACCCTCTCCATGGATCTACAACGACATCATTTAATCTTTTTCTCATTCGTCAATTTAGGTTCCCATTTAGTAACAGCTCACGTCCATCTAAACATTTATCATTCACTTCTTGTAGGTCATGGAAAAATGTTTCTCTTCTTCTCTTCCTCAGTGGCATCTTCGTTAGAGCCATACAATCCAATAAATTCCAGATCTATTCCACTGACCGTTCTTTCATTCACATACTTCTTTGTTTCCAGTTTCTTTTTGTAAGATCTGCTACCCTTGATTTTACACTATCAGTTCTTTTCAGTCCACCCCAAAACAGAATATGGTTTCCGTCATTATCAGGTACTTCCATTTCCTTAATTGTCTTCTCAGTTTTTCCTCCCAGTCCCTGTATATTCCATGTTTCACAAATCTGAGTCATTATTCTTAACCGTAGTTGATGCCTTTGACCCATTCACCTTGCTTTATTTTATTTAGGAAACGTAGGAAAGCCTGTTTTTACTGGAGTGAGATGCCAAAACCCAATCAAGCCCCCAATCAGGAGGACTGAACGTTTTCCTCAGGGTTTACTCCCCTATGGAGGCTGTCTTCACTAGACTCCCCCCTACCCTACGTTGCAATGTCAGGGAAGGCCAACTCAGAATCGGAAAGAGGAAAAGACTGGACGTTGCGAGACCCTCTTTGTCAGGCTCCTCTGCACGAATTCCGCGCGGTATAGAAGATCCTGCCAGTAGCTACGCTACCACCAGGTATAGGTCTCTACATCACTGAAGCATGCAAAACCTTTTGCCCACCGAGCGAGGTCGCCCAGTGGTTAGCATCATTCCCCAATACGATCGGACCGATGCCCTCGCTGTTTGGGCCCCTCCCTACAAATCAACCGATCAAACTTTCGTCGCAGAGACAGTACTATATCAAGGCGGTGCCTCCCGGATAGGAGGGGGGAAAAGCGAGCATTGCTGTCTTTTAGAAGAGATTTACAATACTAAACTCGTTAAAAACACAAAAGCTAGCTAGTACACTGGGACTGTCAATTATAATACTTTATGTACGCTGGAAGACAAGGAGAATCACCTCGAAGGGAACGATCTATTGACACGTAATCAGCATGGTTTCAGAAAACACCGTTCTTGTGCAACGCAGCTAACTCTTTATTCGCACGAAGTAATGGCCACTATCGACAGGGGATCTCAAGTTGATTCCGTATTTCTAGATTTCCGTAAAGCTTTTGACACCGTTCCTCACAAGCGACTTCTAATCAAGCTGCGGGCCTATGGGGTATCGTCTCAGTTGTGCGACTGGATTCGTGATTTTCTGTCAGGAAGGTCGCAGTTCATAGTAATAGACGGCAAATCATCGTGTAAAACTGAAGTGATATCAGGTGTTCCCCAGGGAAGCGTCCTGGGACCTCTGATGTTCCTGATATATATAAATGACCTGGATGACAATCTGAGCAGTTCTCTTAGGTTGTTCGCAGATGATGCTGTAATTTACCGTCTAGTAAGGTCATCCTAAGACCAGTATCAGTTGCAAAGTGATTTAGAAAAGATTTCTGTATGGTGTGGCAGGTGGCAGTTGACGCTAAATAACGAAGAGTGTGAGGTGATCCACATGAGTTCCAAAAGAAATCCGTTGGAATTCGATTACTCGATAAATTGTACAATTCTCAAGGCTGTCAATTCAACTAAGTACCTGGGTGTTAAGAGTACGAACAACTTCAGTTGGAAAGACCATGTTGATAATATTTTGGGGAAGGCGAGCCAAAGGTGGCGTTTCATTGGCAGGACACTTAGAAGATGCAACAAGTCCACTAAAGAGACAGCTTGCACTACACTCGTTCGTCCTCTGTTAGAATATTGCTGCGTGGTGTGGGCTCCTTACCAGGTGGGATTAACGGAGGACATTTAAAGAGTGCAAAAAAGGGCAGCTCGTTTTGTATTGTCACGTAATAGGGGAGAGAGTGTGGCAGATATGATACGCGAGTTGGGATGGAAGTCATTAAAGGAAAGACGTTTTTCGTTGCGGCGAGATCTATTTACGAAATTTCAGTCACCAACTTTCTCTTCCGAATGCGAAAATATTTTGTTGAGCCCACCCTACATAGGTAGGAATGATCATCAAAATAAATCAGAGCTCGAACAGAAAGGTTTAGGTGTTCGTTTTTGATGGTAGAGAGAAAGTATGATTGTGGTTCGATGAACCCTCTGTCAAGCACTTAAATGTGAATTGCAGAGTAATCATGTAGATGTAGATGTAGAGAAATGACTCTGACGATGACAGCCGCACCAGCAGACAATGACTGAGATACGATGTTTCAGCGGACGACACGACAGGAGTGGTCTCGATAGCGGTTGCCGACTAAACTCCGGATGGAGCGTGTTGTGATGCTGGTGTGTCACGTAGTCTCTTTGTCCTGTCGCTGAAGTGACATCGCAGATTCTGGAAACGCAGATGGTTGCCAAACGGTAGTCCTGTTGATGCGTTGCGTCCAGAGGGATGGTGTAGTGCTAAAACAGTGGTTTACAGCAACGGATGGCGGTTATGTAGTCATCAGGCGTTGACCTGGAAGAACTGGCTAGTGGTGTTACATAATGTTGTGCACACCATGCTCGGCACATTCGAGAGTCATTGAGAATGACTGCGGGTACAAGGTGAACGAAGTCTGTGTTCAGGTGAAAAGCGGTCAGTCAGTCTATTCCGTGTAAAGTGTCGTGAATTAATTTGTGAATGCAGTAAATTTGGGAGGAACAGCTGCTTCATTTAGTTTTTAGTGCCTGCCAAAAAAGTGAAGCATACAGAAGAAATGACCAGGTGTCAGAGTATTTTCGTACTCGGAGAAACTTTGGTGGATATGTCATGCAGCAGAAATGTCTCTGGAGTGATCATTGCGTTCTAAGCTTGTTGTCAACGTTCAGTTGAAATTGTCACGTGTCTCGGGACGGCGCTGATTGTTGAAGGCCAGTTCAGCCCGGTCGTCACGTCAGATCAAAACATTCTGCAACGTATTTCAGAAGCCGGCATTCACACAGGTCGTCAACGGAGGGTCATGTCACGTTAAAGTTTCTGGGGAAGAAAGTTTTGACGGTATCGTCGCGTCGAACTCACTCGTTTCATTCTAGTGAATTTTATCCTTTTGTGCTATCGCAATCTTTGTTTTATTATTAGACTCTGCATTCGTGGTAAATTACAAATGTTTCATGACGACTAGCATATCTTTTCCACTGTGTGTTCTTACACAAGTGATGTCATATATGTGAAACGGAATGATTGTTTCGGTTTTTCAGTAACAAAAGAGAACTGACGCCCACAATTTATATAAATAATAACATAAGTTGATGAAGCAATTTCTTTTACATGACATTTTAAGTGAAAAGGTCATCCCCTATGAAGGTCAAAAATACGGGTGTTTATGACGTTATGTGTGTCACAAAAAGAGATATTGGATGAGGTAAACAGTCTCTATTTCTCCCTTTATAGCTATTGTTTGACTTGTTTCTGTGCATATATTTTCCCTAACAAATGTCGATGTTTTGAAATGATATTTCACTTCTTAGCACTTTACCAAACACAGTTGATGAAGAAAAACTTTATAATGTTTGCTTTGGTCATTAAAAACCTTTGTCATTGTTAGTTCCTCAACTCCGATTCTATAGTCTGACAGTTTGTACGTGCACAGAAGGTGCCTCATAACTTTCTTTCACCGTTCGGAGCTTGGCTAAGCGAATTGGACTGATATGATGGGACGGGCAGTGTGAATTGGCGCTGAGGTGAAAGTACTCTGCCGTGATGCCTGTTCATTTTGCTCATCAAAGCTATAAGCCCAGTTCATTTCCGGTATTAAATGAAAACTGTTATGGTATTACAAAACCTCTATACCAAATCCACAGAACCTACGACCGGAATCTGCCTTTAATAGAGATATGACGACATTCAAACTTTATAGGATGCATTACGAACAAACCTACGACTTCCTGAGATCATGTAACCACGGTGGCAATGTACGCTAACAACAGAAAATAAGTTCTGTGCGTCTAAACCCTACTCCAGAGGTATTACTACAATGTGGGCTATGTAATTGATCAAGAGATGTAATTCTCTGTGACAGGTAGAACGGTCAAAAGAGTACAGTAATGTAGTTCGAGTTTAGTGTTGTTAGCAAGTCTGACTGGGCATATAAGGGACGTGAGCAGCCTCAGAAGTCGAACGGTCTCTCTGAAGCGTACTGAGATGCTGCGTATTCGTGTGAGACTACGTTATTAACATCTGACAGAATTTGAGAGGTGCCTCATTGAGGATATCCAGTTACCTGGATGATCAAATCGTGCAATATTCGTATTTGTTGCGGGAGGGGGGGGGAGGGGGGGGCATTCAATGTGCCAGTGGTCCGATGTTTGACTGCATAGGAACGTGAGGGTCGTTAGAGTTTCAGTCGACCAAATCTGACCACCAGAAGGGAAGAGTTCCGTATTGCGCACCAAGCATCACGTAACACCTTCAGGTACCTCCCGTCCGAAAACAAGTAATCGACTCGTAACAACATTCTGTGTCATAAAGTACCATTGGTCGGAGACTAGCAGCCACAGAACTGCGAAATTACCATCCCAGGCGTAGGCTGCCTTTACCACCGCAACACAGAGGGTTGCATTTGGAATGGTACCACGACTGGGAAGCATGAGTGATGTAACACTGTATTTAGCGATGGATCTTGCTCGTGCAACGTATGGCGGCTAATTAGTGAGGTCCCTTTCTTCCAATGCTTTGGAAAAGCGCAATGATGTCGTTGCTGGTGCCGTGGTGTGTCTTCATGTTTCGGTTGGTGCTGATTGGTGATTGAGTGGACTCTGGCGGCACAACGGTATGTGTGTCTTCATGTGTTTCCTCTCATGTCACAGTATCGTGGCCCCATTTCCTTACAGGACAAAGTTCCATTCATGGCATAATTACTATGAATTGTCTGTTTGATTTAAAGGACTACTTTTCAAAGAAATAGTTGTCAACGGTTTAGAAAGCCGATAATGACACACGGGAAAATGGCGAAGAGTTCGATGAAGTTTTAGGTGAGGAATGAAACAGCTGCTAGTCCGCACGCAAAGGTCTTAACGGACGATAGCGCCACCGAATAGTAACAGCGCTTGCGCGTGTTTGTGGATCGTGGTCATCTCCTCATGTTATAGCCGCTGCGTGTACATACCGTATCTCTCATGTTGGATCTGCAGAACCTACCAGCCAGACAGCTATATTACTGAAATTACCTCGGAAACTAAGCTAGCTAAATGAGCATGAACAAACGCCCCGAGGACAGAACAAATATTTTAACTACGGGGTCACGTCAACGTCTCTGCCCTAAAACTACTGAAATTCTGAATTTACCTCGAAAACTGAACTCTTTAAATGAACGCGAACACACGCCCTGAAGCAAGAATAAATATTTTAACTGCGTGATTATGGCAGCGAGTCTTTCCTAAATCTACAGTACTTCAACTAAAGCAAAAAAAGGAAATAAGCAGCGGTGTTTTGTGACACAGCGAATAATGTTAACGAAGTGACCCGTGCGGTAACAGCAGCTACATCTTCGGGTGCGCTAGTCCTACAAACGTACACAAAAGCATTTTTGTACTCCTCAGGGCCTGCAGCGTAGTTGACATCTTTATGTGTATTATACCAGGATGCTGTTATTTTTTCAAGCTTTATTCAAGAGTTGTGCAGTCAGGCGATAAGTTTATTTTGTCTGCATTGTCATTTTCAAGCGATCTGCGATAATATAGAGCTATTAGTATGTACAATTTTAACGTTATAAATCTGATAGTTTTGTAACAATGTGTCGAGTACTTACTTCCATAACTCATCTTTGACGTAGCTGTCAAATATTCTGCGTATTGTATCAGTAGACCAAATACATTTGTTTTGTTTATAAATGTATAATTTTATCAACATGAGATGTTGTTGTTGTTGAATAATTTTTGTCGAAATCTTCGTTTTCTATAAGTCTGACAGATTTACTTGACAGTAGCCAACGATGTTGTATGGTTACATGCTTATTTTCATGGCGGTAAAAAAAAAGTGATATGGCCCCTATAGACTTTGCGCTATACGTTATTTTGAAACCAGAGTGTCAGAGCCTGCCACTATCTTAAACAGACCAAAATGTTAGCAGACTACTGTTTACAATTGCTTCTTATTAATTATTTCTGTAGTGTGGAAACAATAACTGTTGTAAATACTAAACATGACAGTGCTTACCGGAATATCATAGTGTTAGAAAGAAAGGCAATTTCGAACTGTTTTTCTGTTCCCGAATGTGTATTTGCTCTGGTAATACGATACATTTGGCCTCGTTGTTGAAACTTTTTTGTTGATTTATTTCGGATCACCAAGAACAGAAGGAAGTTATGTGAAACGTATGCCTTCGTAATCCATTTAATTTCATTTTTACTGTATTTGTTTTGATAGCAAACTAAGCTTGAGCTCCGAAAACAGTGCTTGTTTACTTATTGCTACTGCTTCTTTTTCCTTACATTTTTAGCTTTCAACGCGCATGCACAACATGTTTAATGTTCACGTTTGGAAAAAAAACTTACGTCCTTATTCTTTGTTAGCCCATAAACATTACTACCGTCAGGTGTCTTGCGGAGTAGGGATGTAGATGTAGACTTGCTGTCGTACCTTGTGCATATAAAGCAAGTGAACAATTATTGAAATGCCAAAGAAGCAGAATTGCATTGTGGTGTGTCTCCGCCCAGAATAGAGCTCTTGTTTTATTAGGCTGCCACTGCATTAGTTTCAGTGTGATTTACATATCTTCTCCATTTGAAATCTTATCTGAGATGCGTCATTTAGCGTGTGACCAATAATAGCAATTTACAGGGTGAAAAAATCGATGTAACTTTTCGAACATGTTCCAGCGTTGTGCAGTGCTATAAATGTGATTAAGGGAATGGTCTCAAACGCCTAGAACCAGTAAAATGGACATTTGGCTTTAGCAGTTATGTAAGTCATTTTTAGTAATTATAGCCTAACCTGCGTAACCTATAGTCCTACCTTTCTAGCAGTAGCCTATTTACCTCTTTTCCAGAATGTGTCTAGTCAGTAATTATATCAGTTTTTCGGGAATAACCAGACCTATCACAAATTGAATGTACATCTATTTGATCATCTGCTACATTTCACTTTTGAATTTTATTTTTAGGTTTTCAAACTATATAAATCTATATCACGCTTATACCAATCGTCTGTTAGTTTCATTTTCCATGTATCATTTGTACGATATATCACAATGATGCGGAACGAATCATTTTGTATTATCATTATTTTTTTAAATATGCCTCTCTGCTGGTCATTTACTAGTTTTATGTTTTTTTAATTAAAGACAGGCGATAGTCAGTTATTCATACCCATCAGCATTTACACGTTACAATAATAGTATTCTGCGAAATTGGATGAAAGGTCAGAAAGAAACACCTTCAGTTTAGTTTCAAATTTTACTTTGTTCCTTACCAGTCATTTTATATCGCTGGGTAAGTGATCAAATCTTTTGACTGCAGCATTGTCAACCACTGTGTTTTTTGCTGCAGACAAACTACACCTGCATAATGACTGTCATTTTCTTTCTTCTGGTGCTGAAACCATGTACATCATCGTTGCTTTGAAGTGCAGTGGATTACTTACAGTAAACTTCATGAGGGAATAACTGAACTGTGAAGCGGATAGATTGGTACTCAAACACCGTACAACAGGCAGAAAACGACGAAAAGAGTGTTCACATAAGATTTCGGCCAAAGTCTTCTTCAGAAAGAAAGCAAAGCACACTAACATTCATACAATACAAAACTTACACATACATGACCTCTGTTTCCGGATGCTTTAGCAATAACCTTTTTTAATGAGGGAGGAAATGTGAACAATGAATAATTTTCGGCGGGAGGAATTTACGGCATGAGATGTTGCATCAACAACCAGCCTGAACAGGTAGCCATGTGTTGTGCAGGGAAACAGTTGATTTTGGCTCGGATGTCGGAGCGATTTCGGTTGGGAAGGCAGTGGAAAACTCGGTGAGGAATAAAAGTAAACAGCGTAACTATAACTCATGTTTACAAAAGGAACGGCTCCACTTACGAGTGACATGGGATTCCTTTAAATTTTATATGACGATCGCACCGACTAGTAGCCGTAAACCACGCAAGCTAGCATTTTTGATGAAACAACTACATCTCCACACAATCAAAGCACCACATGCTATTTGGGATACGGCAATAATGTGCGCTTCAAGTTTCCGATATAATGGCAACTCTCTTCTTCTTCGCCTCCATGTTTATCTTATTCATCTGTCAAATTGCGTGGTTATTAAAGATTCTTTGTATAGGTTTGTGTGAGTAGTCTCTGATTATCATGTCGTTTGTTACCGTGTTCTAAAATTTCGACGAAATTTTCAGTAATACTTTTAAGATTAAATTCAGTCTGTTCGCTTATGATTTTACGTGTGTGTGTGTGTGTGTGTGTGTGTGTGTGTGTGTGTGTGTGTGTGTGTGTGTGTGTGTGTACTCATGTTCTACACATGCCAAACACGACGAAATTTTCTGATCAGATATCGAGATCATGCCAGGAAGAGCGACACAAATCCCTCCACATTCTTCTGTCATTGGAAAACCATAACGTAATACAGTTCTACCACTCAATGAAAATTCTACATAAAATACCTAAAGCAGCTGATGACACATAGGAGAGACTCCCAGTATTAGGACCCGAATTTGTAGGATAAGCACAAAACAATAATCACAAATAAGTTCAAGAGCCCAATTTCGCTCAAGAAGAGATCTACACTTTCAGGGTCAAAGAAACATTTACACTCACAAAAAAAGTAAGTGATCACGGAAATAAGTGTTACTGAATTTGCCCAAGCATAATATAATGGGATCCCTAGTGTAACGTTAACAAAATTAGTATATGAAAGGGGATAATATAGTCTCAAGTTGTTCCCCGTGGTCGTCAAGTGAGACTATCTCTGAAGCATGAGATTCCGTAGTATTAACACGGACCACGTTGTTTACGGCTTTTCCTGGTCATCTTGTGAAGAACAAAAGCTGTTGTCGCCGAAAGGCTCCAGCACCTTCTTACACCTCGCATCCTGAAGACGGACATGTGGAGTAAGAATCGAAACGAACATTTATTTCTCTTATGGTTTTCTGACACACTGAAAAAAATGCATGGTGTGTAGAGCATAATATTTACAATATACAATCTTATAAACAAACATCTAGAGCGTTTATGTAATCTATCGACTTCGGAGTCGCCAACAGGAAGTCTTCTGGTCTACCATCATAATACGACCTTGTTGGGCATTCTTCTGTGATGTGTCTGATGGTCTGTGGATTCCGCTGTCACAAAGTGGGGATGGTTGCTCGCGCCATTTATGTAAAAAAGTATTCACATCCGCAGTGCTGAACTCTACTTCTGCTCAGCGCTGACCATGTTTTCTGTAGCGGTGGTTGTCAGGTGATACGCAGCATATTCTAATTTTGTTGTCCAGTCCATTCTTGAGTCCATGCATTAGTAATGTGAACTCATATTTCATAGCGACGCTTGTTGTTATTCTTGGAGATCACGTAGAGTGGAGTTGGTTATGGTTCAAATGGTTCAAATGGCTCTGAGCACTATGGGACTTAACATCTATGGTCATCAGTCCCCTAGAACTTAGAACTACTTAAACCTAACTAACCTAAGGACAGCACACAACACCCAGCCATCACGAGGCAGAGAAAATCCCTGACTCGGCCGGGAATCGATCCCGGGAACCCGGGCGTGGGAAGCGAGAACGCTACCGCACGACCACGAGATGCGGGCGGAGTTGGTTATGGATTGGCAGACTTTCATTATACGTAATCTTTTTGTACTCATACATGGGATCGTTTATGCGACGTAGTTGAGGGGTGGAATGTGGCTTAGAACTCGCAGCCATTCTGTGGCAGTTGATTTAATAATCCAGCAACTTACTCTTGGCTTTATTTAGTTGGACATCTACCATTTGCGTATACGTGCTGTTTAGCCAAACTGAGGCACAATTTCAGCGACTAAAAGATACGAAACAGAGCATAAGAAAATAGGGTGGATGCTGATGCTACCCAGGTTGTGCCACATAGCTTTTCAATGATGTTGTTTCTTGTTTCCAATTTTTTGGCTGTTTTCCTTAGAAGCTCTCTGAAAGACAGAGTCTTTGTGTTTCCAAACTGTGTGGCGTGTTTTTTTTTTCCGGCAGATGTAAAAATATTATTTAGGTGGAAGAAGGGAAGCTCTGTTTTGGTGGCGTCTGATTGGAGTGTCCATTTGCGAAAGTATTTCCCAGTGTATCTCGGTCCTCCATTATAATTTCTTCTGACAGTTCAAGTGAGGTACATCTTCTTGCATTTACTCAGTAATCGGCGTAACCAAACTTTCTTGACTTTGTGGCATGTCTGCAATATACAAGATGAAGAGAAGTGGGGCAATGAGAGTCTATGTCAGATGGAACTGACCTTTATCTGACCACTGTGGCGAAATTAATAAAAAACAGTTTATATTTTATGTTCCACGTCCTTCTTAATTTAATCAGAGTTCTCACCTTAGACGTAGAATTAGTCCTTCTGCCACAATATTAATGCATTAGTCGCCATCGATATCCTTCTCTTTGTTGACCGTGTGTACCATCATGAGTCGGCATCGGTTCACTTCACGAAGACGGTGGAAACCAAGCAATACTATGCTACGTTGCTTTAAATGATTTTCGTAACACTTCGATACTTCTCACTATTTTTTATTCCCAATAAGACTTGCTCTGCTCGTCGCACAAACCATAATTACTAACCCTATTGCTGCCTTTCCGCACACTCCAAAAATCACGTCCATCATCCACAAGGCAACCATCGAAGAAAAAAAAATGTCCCTTAGCTCCTTGGAGTATCAAACAAAAGAGAGTCCAATGTGAACTTTACAAAGATTACAATATACATGCCTCTCAATTTATCTTTGGCGCAGCTTTTAAGATATTGTATGTCTCTGCATAGGAACGTGTCATTACAACTGCCCCCCTACTGTATACTGTCACTAGAAAATTTTATTTTATTGACAGGATACAGTAGTCGACCTTGCAACTGATAGGTTTGGGGTTCTTTTATTTACAAACTTCACTTTTATTATCTCATTTTCATGGCACTGTGAATTCTTTGGTAATTCTGAGTGTGTGTCATTTTTTTTTTTTTTTGTATACTTATGCTAATGTTTTCAAACCTTAATCCTAATATACAAAGTTCTGGTTAATACTGAGAAAATGACATCATGTAGTAAAGTTCGTACAATAAAATATACAATGAATACAACGTTACATACAAATGTTTCCTCCCTCATGAGAGGTGAAAATTAAGTCCTTGTATTGCTTTCTGTATTTATTCTGGGGCGACGAGCTTTGTTCGCTAGCCCGTGTTGAATATGGGCGGGCGATACGCGCGCCTGATTGTTTGGTCGTCCGTTATCGGGCGACGTTGGCTGAATGCGCGCGCCTGTGCACTGAATATGCACCGACATGCATGTACCGTCGAGACTTCCGAACCTCAGTATGCATGTGCTTTTTGTAGTTCCTTCCAGTACTTAGACTGGATACGATGAGGTACATTGGAATATGTGCCCCGAAGAACACACCACACTATGTGCGAGGCGGAGGACGACCCCGTCGATGCAGCTCCTGGTAAGAAGCGTACCATGTCAAACTTATTTGGCATTGTCTTTTCTTATTGTGACGCCATGGGTCGTTTGACAATACAAGCTTCAATTTTCGATGTCACTTGTTTAGGCTCGCTGACACTTGCAACGTAACACTACTTTGCACAGTTTTAATTTCTATACACACCACTTTAACCGCGAGTATTGCGATCGAAACTTTCCTTTCACTTCACTTTTTTTTTTTTTTTCGCATTAACCCCTTTTACCTATTGTACCGAGATTCATTCCCTCAATACTTCAGGTCAATGTACATAAGTATTCACAAAATTGTAAGTCACGGAACTTGGCATGAAATACAAAATACATCACATACAATTGAATAACAAATTCACATATAATACATTGGTTACATTAATTACAGGAAAAAACTATCGACGAACATTGAAAAATTTTTGACCACTCGAAGTGGCTTCTTCGTCTTGGATTTTACTGACACACACACCCTTTTCCATTAATCTGTTAGAAGGAACAAGTCCTTTGTTTTCCTTCTTGAACTCGAGTGTAAGTTAAGGTTTACCTCCGTTACGTCTTCTTCATACGCAACGACATGCATCAGCATGCAGAGAATACGCCTGTAGCCGCTCCACTGAAGCTTGGGAAGGGAATTTTCTACCTTCTACTTAGGGTAGTGGCAACGACTACGTGTATGCTACGGTTTTTTGCGTATAAAATCTGAAAATGCACGAAATAATCTTTTATATGCCGCATCACCCTAATATGTACAGTGTTTTTGGTGTATTCTGTTGTGCTTGTAAATCATTAACCTTAATAAAACTTCCTACATTAACATGGACATATAAACATACAATCTTGAAGTTCAGGGTGTAGCTATTATTAATATGTACAGTGTTTCATAATAGCGGCACGCCCTTGTGTGCGTGTATCATTTTCAGTTAAAGTGCGCTTATAGGCGTCTTGTGTTATCATGGGAGAAAAAGTACAGGTATTTTAATGCATCGGTTGTCATGAAAATCTATGTACACGAATAACCCGACTTTCATAGCTTCAGTGCAGCATGAAATTCTGTTTTGCTTACAGGTCGTCGATCACACTTCTTACCTGTTTCTCGTACAGCGGCGATATCATTTTCATTCTTTGTGACTGTAAATCGTGATATGTATGAAAGATATAATTTTGACATGATTTATCATTTCATGTTTCAAGTGTGTAAAGTAATTCATGTCTTCCTTCTGCATACATGAGTAAAGAATCGCTACTGTTGCACTGGGTATCAGGTATTTCGTATTTTCTCGGAAACTCGTAGAGTCTTACGGTTTTAATTAAGTTGTTTCTTGACGTTAGGTATACATGCTTATACGAGGTTGTCTTAGAGTTTAATTTTCCTTAAAAACTTCTATGTTGTTTAGGTTCCGTACATGTACAGAGCTTCTTTCGTCTTCCACACATTCATACATACGTTTATACACAAAAAAAATATCTACCACTACAATATACACTTTGCTGGTGGGGCCCTTTTTCGGTACCCTGCACCATTCCTTCAATATTCCAAGATAATTCAGGGTGTGCTGAGCATCGTCCCTTCATACTAATAATACTTACAACTAAATATTTCTTCTTACATACATAACAGCCTTACGGTCCATTAATGCGCAATCATTCCATATTTTCCTCCTTTACACTTTAGCTTTCGTACATGTAACCTCGTGTATAGCTTATATATTCTACAAAGTTGTTTGCTGAGTGCTTCAGGTGTTTCCTAACGTTAATGTGTGTCTCTCTCTCTATAAACCCTAGGTATTTGTTTCGAGAGCGATTCCGTTCATTACTCACGCTGCATAGATCTGTTTATTATTTTCCTATTTTAAAGCTTGTCATTCTTTTCCTTAGTCACAAAATTTAACGCGTTTGCCTTGTTATTCATTCTGAAAATCGCTCGCTACTGTGTAATGTAAATGCATGCGTTATCTCTTTTCTCTCCTCTTTGCTGCTTTTTCCCTATATGTGGTTGTGTGTTGTTCTCGCGTGTACATAGCCTTTCTTCCGGTTATCTATCTGTTTTATTTATTTGTACAAGCTAAGACTGTTTACTCAGTATAATATAATATTACAATACCGTCCATGACCAGTATGTCCTTGTATGTTCACTTTTATTAAGTAATACCAGCTTATAATTAAATTTTCTAAGTTACTATTTACAAGACTTGTGTACCCTTTCCTTTCTTGTTTTTTGAATGGCTTTCATCACCGTGTCTCATAGTAAGAGTGGTCTCAAAACTTTTAAACGTTCCGCACATGCGCGCTTACGTACCACGACTGGACTGTAGGTGCGGGGAAAACTCTGCATTGTTGATGAACATTATTCGTGATAGCCACCATCGTGTAATAGAGTCACGTGACGCCTGGACTTGACCGCGCATGCGCCTTCTCGCTTTGTATACACTCAGCTGATCGGACCGGGAAGGGGGAAGATTTCTCCCCGGCTCGCTGCCTACAGCGCGGCCAATGACCTCGTCTTGACATGCAGCTATCACGTGCTCATTCGCTGAGCGTTGGATTGCAACTTCGACGTGTGGTTTGTTGCTCGTCTCACGCGAACAAACTCTGACCTTCGCGCTAATTTGTCTTTGTTCCCCTCTCTTAAATAACTGAGTTAGACTACAAAAGTACCGTATGGTTTATTTTATAGTGTTAAGACTCACAGTAACATATGTTTCATTGGGTTTGGTTAAATATGCGTTTTTAAGCTGGCATATGCCCCCAGTTGTTCACACGTTTCCAGCAATTTTACTATGTGATCCAAGGTTGTACAATTTCAATTTTGCTAAAATAACATATAACCTTTAATGGAAAAATTCCTTGATGTCCTTGTGGGGGTATAACCCTTTCACCTTGCCCGTTCGTGTGTTACCTAACAGATAACATCCTGGGTGAGGTTTGTCTATTATAATGAAAGGGCCATCATACAACAACTGCCACTTTTTGTTTAATGCCTTAATTTTAGAGGATTTTGGGTGGGTACGTAATAGTACTTCCTGTCCAATGTTAAATTCTGTAACCTTTCTTATCTTTTTGTTGAACTGCTTTCTCCTTATTTCTGCTTGTTCTTCCATCTGTAGTAATGCTTGACGTACCTTTTCATCTAGCTTTATTTGCTTTGTGGCTAATTTAGGTAAAGGTTTAGCCCATTCGTCAAGTTCTGTGCCTTGAAACATTAACTCTGTAGGTGTAAAGCCTGTTGAAGTATGAATTAAATTATTTACAATATGCTGAAAGGGGGTTATGTATTCCACCCACTTTGTCTGTTTATTTGGTGTATAAGTTCTTATAAAGCGATTAAATTCTTTAAAATTTCTCTCAACTGGGCTCGATTCTGGGTGAAATTTGGATACCAATATATGTTTTATGTTTTGAGATTCGAGAAATGTTTTCCATTTATTACTAGTGAAGTTTGTTGCATTATCAGTTAATACAATTTTCGGTTTTCCCACTAGTGGTATGTAGTCTTCTATCATGCGTTTGATTATTGATCCCGACAGTACTGCTTTTATAGCATACATTTTTAAGTACTTTATGAAGACATCATAAAATGCGATCACATATCTGACTCCTCCCCTAGCTCGTGGATATGGTCCTGCTGCGTCCACGGAAACTAGTTCTCTTGGTCTAGTTGGAATGATAGGGTGTAATACGTCCAAACAAGATCTATTAGGATGTTTAACCTTCTGACATATCGTACACTTTTTTATTATTTGTTCAATTCTGCGTCTGAGGTTCGGGAAGTAACAATACGTTGATATTTTCGCTGTACATTTTGATACCCCATAGTGCCCCCATACTCTATGTGTGTGTCTTATCAAATTGTCTATGTATTCTTCCGGGATGCAGACACACCAGGTGTTGGATTGTGTATTGCGCCTGTAGAAAAGAACATCGTTTGACATTGTGTAATATTGTTTCAATGTACTATTGTCATCTGCCTGCAGTTTTTGCATAACTTGTCTCCATCTATTGTCTTCCTTTTGTAGTTTGCTCATGTCTTTACACATCTTTCTGTAATATGGTTGAAATGTGCCGTCATGCATCAGAAAAACTCTAAAATCGGAAGTCTGTTCGATCAATTCATTGAACTCGCTCAAACCTTGTGGCAAGCGCGATAATGCGTCGGCAATTACATTCTGTTCACCCTTGATATAAACTATCTCGAAATCAAATTCCTGGAGGAATAAACACCAACGTGCAATCCGTTTGTGCAACAATTTGCATGTGAGTAAAAACGATAATGCTTGATGGTCACAAAACACTCGTGTATGCCTTCCCCAGAGATAGTACTGGAACTTGCGGAAAGCCCACACTACAGCTAACGCTTCAAGTTCAGTTGCCGAATAGGCTCTTTCACATTCCGTTAACGTTCTACTGGCAAAACTAATTATGTTTACTTTCTGTTCTCCATTGTCATTTACTAATTGGAACAGACAAGAGCCTAATCCCTGACATGAGGCGTCCGTGCTCAAACAAAAGTGGTAGTTCATGTTAGGATGCTTCAGAATGGGTGCGTTTATGAGTGCTTGCTTGATTTTTACGAAATCTTCCTCACATTTTTCTGTCCACAACCATGTGTGGTTTTTCCTTAAAAGGTTGAGTAGGGAATCACTATTCAGTAACTGTTTGGGCACGAATTTTCGAAAAAATGACGTGAGCCCCAGAAAAGCTTTCAATTGTTTACGTGTTTGTGGTGAGGGGAAATATTCTATGGCATCAAGCTTTTTCTGATCTGGTAAAATTCCACCTGGTGAAATAATGTGGCCTAAAAATTTTATTTGATCCCTTCCGAATTCGGACTTCTTAAAATTTGCTGTGACGTCATATTCTCGGAACTTTTGGAACACTTTGTGTACCAGTTCTACATGCTCTTGCCAGGTCTCCGTGGCTATCAAGAGATCGTCTACATACAACGTCACTTTGCTAATCAGTTCTGGACCCAATACTCTGTCTAAAGCCTCTATAAACACCCCAGCACTCACGTTGAGTCCAAATGGCAGTACTTGGAATTGATAGCTTCTGCCAGCATGAATGAACGCAGTATATTTTCTGCTATCAGTGTGTAGGGCTATTTGCCAATACGAAGCCTTCATGTCAACGGATGTTAAATACTTCACTCCATGAAATTTAAGCAATTGCTCATCTAAGTTCTCCGGCCTAGTGCGTATTGGTACGATGATCTTATTAATTTCCCTCGCATCAAGTACTAATCTGACTGATCCGTCAGGTTTGCTAACAGCTAGGATGGGACTGCAGTACGGTGAATGTGAAGATTCTATCACCTTCCACAGAACCATTCTATCTATTTCTTTGCGAACAGCTTCCTTCTTTGCCCATGGTATCGCATATGATTTATGGCAGTACGTTTTATGTGGGTAGACTTCCATTTTGTATTCGTAATTTTTGATTATTGTCGGCTGTTTTCTAAAAATGTCTCGGTATTCATAAATAAGATCTGCTAGTTCATTTTGTTGAGTCTCTGAAAGACAAGTGGATTTTCCTATCTTCTCGTGGGCGGCTTGTTCGTTAATTATTTCCGTGTCTAATTGTTCGGGGAAAGGAATATCTATCAATAACACTTGTGGGTGAACTAATTTTACTTCAGCTTGTTCCTGTACTTGGCCATTACGATCTATTGTTGACTTTACAAGATTGACCTTCACACTACGACTGCCCACTCGGAAATAGCAAAGTCCACTGCCTATGTCGATGTTTACTTTATGCTGCCGGAAAACTTCCATACCTAAAATACAATTGACGATTAATTTGTCAACGATTAAGAAGGTACAGTTTATCGTGACATCGCTAATGGTAACAGGTATTTGCGTCTGCCACTTAATACTTTTTGACTTGTTACCTACAGCTGTCAAGATTTTACATTTTTCCGTTGGCAACACTGGTACTTTTAATGCTTTCGAAACTTCTTTAAATAAACTGTTAGAAATAATATTCGTAGATGCGCCTGTATCTAAAATTACGTTGGTAATTATAGTTCCTATCTTTGCTGGTATTACAGCCTGCACGAGGTCACTTACCTTGTCCGGTGCTTTCACCTCTTCTTCACATAGATCATCATCTACGGTAGCATCCTGATCATATCTTAAAAATAATTGTTCAAGATGTAATGTGTGCTTGTTTGTGCCCCCTGTTGTCAAATCGGTCGGCCGGTGGGAGCTCATTACGACCGATTGTTGTTTACCGGGGGAGACAACGGCGTTGCTTCATTACTGTCCGTTACCTCTACGAAGTGTACTGAGTGGTTATTCTGTCGCCAATTAGTTTCCGGACCGCCGCGTGCAACATTTTCTTGCGACCGGCCGTCGCTATTCCTCCTTGGTCTGTCATTCCTATTACTGTAACTATTGTAATTTTCATGTGTGTGCCGCCTTTCATCACGCGGGCCTGACCAATCATTCACGTGATTTCTATCATTTCCATACCGGCGTGGACCGTGATCTGTACTATACCTTCGGTCTTCCCGTCTCTGTGGCGCCGAATTCCTCCGATTTCCGTAATTCCAGGTTCCATTATTTGGCCTTGTCGCATACGGATGCCAACTGTGTGGGTTTTGTCCACTGCCATTACAATGATATCCGTTACCGTTGTTTTGATTGGTTCCGGATTGTTCATTCCGATTACTTGTGCTCGTCTCTTCTTCGTATATTAGATCAATTGAGTCAAGCACGGAAAGAAAGTATTCAAGGTCGTTCTCCGGTATGGTTACCAATTTTTCGCGTAAGTTCGCGGGTAGTCTGTTTTTCAGAATTTTGAGAACATCTACGTGCGGTATTGGATTGTTCCAATAGCGCGTCTTATTCAAGTACTTTTCGAAATACTTTCTCAACCCGCCGTTTTTTAGGTTGAACGGTTGTGGGTTGAATACCTCACGTCGCAGTCTTTCTTGGACCCCAGCAGACCAATATTTCTCCAAGAAAGCCCGTTCAAATTGTTCGTAGGTGACGCACTGTTCAGCCATGTCTGTGGCCCACAAAAGTGCGTCGCCTTGTGTGAAGCCTACTACATATCTAATCTTCTGTGCCTCAGTCCAGTTTCTTGGTAAGACATTTTTAAATGCTCTTACGAATACGACTGGATGAGTTTTTCTGGATTCTGTGGAGAAAACTGGAAACTGTCTATGTTTCAACAGGCTCTCATCGACTAGAATCGTCGAGATGCAAGGCGACACGCCTACTGCCTGTTGCAGCACCGCGTTTGGCGAATAGCCATTGTTTGCCTGTGCCGGTGCGTGCACATACGCCGGACTGTGCGCCTGATGTTCTGCGTTATTGACATCGTAATCCGGCACGGGCGAATAAGTGTCGCGCTGCCTGCTGCTTGACGTAGGCAAGTCATTTGAAACATTCAGTCTACCAGCCATTTCCTTGCGTATTCTGTCCTCAGCTACTTTGATTTCATTACCTAATTTTTCAAAAAGTTTTGTTTCCCGGTCAGTTATTGATTCATTTACATTATCGTTTTCTAAAGTTTCATTTATTTTGATAATGTCCGCGTTGATACGTCGAGTCTCCTGTTTCAGAAAACCGACTTCTTCGTTAACTTTATTAACCTGGTCAGGTATTTCTTCACATGCGGACTGTACTCTTGTTAAATTTAATTGAATAGCCTGTACGTTTTCATGTATTTCTTTTTGTACGGTTTGTGTTTGATTGTGTGTTTCTACTATTTCTGACAGTTCCTGTTCCTGTTTGTTTGTAAGATCTGAGAATTTCTTTTCTAGGTCATTCGCCAATACATTGTATACACTATTGACGGTTTTGATGACTTTGTCTTCGATCTTTTGATCGATTTCATTGGTGAGTTTATTTAAGCGTTGATCGAAATGTCTGTGCATGTTCGCCAGTTTTGTGTTCGTTGTGTTGTGGCTGATTTCCAGATTCGCCAGTTTTGTGTTCGCTGTGTTGTGACTGATCTTTAAATCAGATAATTGCTCGCTCACGTTTGACATCAGACTATATAATGCCTCAAGCGTAACTGACGAAGCTTGTATGTTTGTATTTATGTCATTATTTGTTGCCATTGTTTCTCTGCCACGGTCTGATTGAATCGAAACCGGGCTAGGTTCACTGATTTCACGCGAAATATTTTCATCTGATCTGGTAATCGATGCTTCATCGACTGTGCACAAGGTTTCATTTGCAAGTGGTTCGTTATTGTTAATCCCTGTGGAGTGCAATTGAATTGTATTTACTTCTACATTATGTTGTGCTGAAAAACTAATTGCGTCATCATTTACGTCACTATTGTCAGAATCGGTGACGTGTCCATGAACATTTGTCAAATTAAAATTCTCCGATTCCATTATGAAGATATTGTTTTTATCTGTACTTTACTGAATCTAAATCTTTAAACTCTCTCGCAGTTGAATTAATAAAAATATCTCGCGATTGTTATTTGTATCGCGTCGGAAATTTACAAGATGGCGCACTACGTCTTCTAATTCTGCGATTGTTGAACATAAAAAAGTAATTATCAAAGTGTAATTGTGTGTTGCCACAAACACTACCAGAACTTTAATGTCTAAAGGAAAAGGTTCTGCTTTAAGTGGAGCTAAGCCAGGTGCAGCCACTGCATGCGTTTGCGCTTTCCTACCTTAATTACGGCTGAGCTGCGTCACTCACGATTACGTTAGGTTTGTAAATCCTTGTCCTTGTTCCTTCTGGTTATTGTGCCATCCGTTTATACAGTTAATATTGTTTCACCATATTCGTCATTTTCCATGTGCGTCATGTAACAGAGAAACAGTAATTAGTATAAGTACATTTGTAGTACCACAATGAAGCACTTACTCTTTGTTCCACCAGCACTGTCCTGTCACAGTCGCCAGTGTGGCGAAATTAATAAAAAACAGTTTATATTTTATGTTCCACGTCCTTCTTAATTTAATCAGAGTTCTCACCTTAGACGTAGAATTAGTCCTTCTGCCACAATATTAATGCATTAGTCGCCATCGATATCCTTCTCTTTGTTGACCGTGTGTACCATCATGAGTCGGCATCGGTTCACTTCACGAAGACGGTGGAAACCAAGCAATACTATGCTACGTTGCTTTAAATGATTTTCGTAACACTTCGATACTTCTCACTATTTTTTATTCCCAATAAGACTTGCTCTGCTCGTCGCACAAACCATAATTACTAACCCTATTGCTGCCTTTCCGCACACTCCAAAAATCACGTCCATCATCCACAAGGCAACCATCGAAGAAGAAAAAAATGTCCCTTAGCTCCTTGGAGTATCAAACAAAAGAGAGTCCAATGTGAACTTTACAAAGATTACAATATACATGCCTCTCAATTTATCTTTGGCGCAGCTTTTAAGATATTGTATGTCTCTGCATAGGAACGTGTCATTACACCACGGGGGGATACTTACACTCATTAGGACTGTTACACTGCAACATGGTTGTTATCGGAGGTCCAAAAGGTTACTCTAAGATGCCGGCGAAGAAAACCAATTTGAAAATGGTATTCGCGAGTCCTTGCAATGTCAGAAAATAGCACAAGCAGAGAAGTTCCTAATCTTAACATCAACTTGACCGTAGTCTACAGAAGATAATTCCATAGTTCCTGTGTGGCAACGGACTTTCACGAAACCGAAAAAAATGTTGGGGTAGCCGCTTCCTGTCTCTTCAACCCAACAAAAGAGTGCACCAGTGCTCAGAGAAGAAATAAAACACCAACAATTTCATTAGGTACGGTTGCATCTCAATGAAAACTATGACCGGGAATTATATTTCCGAACAAATACACTGATGGAAAAAGAAATTGCACCACCAAAAAACAGTTACTGTAGAGTAATGAAATTCCGGTAAAGCATTTGTCTAGGTAACAGATTTAAGTGATTAACAATGCAAGATCACAGATTAGTGTAACAGCGAGATAAACCACTGAAAACGTGAATCGCTGGTACGTCAATAACCAATGTAAACGTCTAAATGTTAAATGCAAGCACGCAAACTTGCGTGTATTGGCTTGTACCGGCGCCGGATGTCAGCTCGTGGGATGGAATTCCACGGCTGTTGCACTTGGTCGATACAGGGAAGGTTAATGCTGGTTGTGTATGACACTGAAGATGTAATTTGACGATGTCCCATATGCGCTCGATAGGCGATACATCTGATGGTCGAGCAGGCCAAGGCAACATGTCGACACCCTGTAGAGCATGTTAGGATACAATAGCGATATGAGGGCGAGCGTCATCATGCTGGAAAATACCCCAGGAATGCTGTACATGGATGTCAACATAACAGATCGAATCATCAGGCTGATGTACAAATTTGCAGTCGGGATGTGTGAGATAAACGTGAGATTGCTCCTGTTATCATACGAATTCGCACCCCAGACCATAACTACAGATGTAGGTCTAGTGTGTCTAGCACGCAAAGAGGCTGGTTGCAGGCCTTCGAGTGGCCTCCCCCTAACCAGCTCACGGCCATCACTGGCACTGAGGCAGAAGCAGCTTTCGTCAGAAGACACAACACACCTCCACCCTGCCCCTCAATGAGCGCTCGCTTGACGTCACTGAATTCACGAATGGCGGTGCCTTGGGATTAGTGGAGTGCAGGCTTAGGGCAGTGGTCGTCAAACTGAGGTGCGCGGACGCAAACGGCACGAATAAGGTACTCGTGCGGCCCACAGTTCTCGGCCGTGTTTTATAATAATATGCCTCTCGCAACTAACAGCAGAATACAAAAACGTCAGCTAACGTTAACATATTCTTAAGAGTTTATTTTTCTTGTTCGGTAACAAAGAAATATACACCATCAAAAAAGTTTTGCATCAACCCGGTCCCCAGAACTCCTGAAGATTGACTGTGCATATCGAATCGCAGACACAGTCCCTTTGAAATCTCAGGCACCGAAAAAGCCGGAGCCGACACAAACTAAACAGGAGACAGACCGTGGCAGTAGGTAGGTCAACGACACAGACACTGCACAGACGACTCATAGACAAGTGAGCCCATCAGCTCGCCAGGCAACTGCCAAGTTCTGTTGCAAGCTCCATCAGCGTCAAGTAACAACACCAACAATGCAGGAAACAACCCTGTGACTGCATCATACTAAGACACACATGCAGCTACGCAGAACCCAAACATGTCTTCGCCTGGCTTCCCACCACTCATTATACACAACTACGGAGACCTTAGTCTTCTAAACAAAGAGTTCAGCAAAAAGCACAATCTCACAAAATATTACTCAAAACTCTCTGGGGACCACGCCGCACTATACGTGACGAAAAGAGAGACTACACGAATCTACAGAACTTTCAGAGAAAAAGGAAGGTAGAGCATTTCACGTACAGAACTGTATTAGAAAAAAAACTCATCAATACGTGATCAAGGGGTAGATGCATGGACCTTGAGCTACACAGTACTCAGTGAAGTCACTGCTCTATTCGTAAATCGAATGAATGAGTTCGGCAGAGTTAGATCTTCGCACATCTACGTGGTTGAGCTGGCCGACACGTCCAAATCGCGCGACCTACTGACGATGAAGTTATTTCTTCATATATTAGTGAATGTAGAGATCTACAACAGTCGACGCATCTCCCGACAGTGTCAGAACATCCAGCGTTTTGCGCATACGGGTAATCGACGCAGTCTCGCTCTCCGTTGCCGCAAATACGCTGTTGGCCACGCAACACGACAGTGCAAATTCCACCAAACAGCACCATAAAAATGTGCCAACTGTGGTGCGGCCTATCCGGCAAACTGCAGAAGGTGCTGGCACACCTAGCAACGCAGGGAGGGCAAAGGAACCTCGGGGCTTCACACACACACACAGCTCACTTTCCCAGAAACAGACACACAGCCAACACAAACAAAACCCAACACGACACATCCACAAAACAGAAACAACAATACGACCCTTTTCCTGAGCCACGGACTGCAGTCCACCAAAGTCACAGAAAACACGCTCACACAGGGGCAGTCACAACCACAGAGAAGGTGGAGGAAGAGCAACAACCGGAACAAAAGGAACAGAACCACACCACAACCAGAATACAGACAACATGACACGAACACGCAGGTACAGAACTCGGACACCAACCCAGCGACTCACAACGCACACCCACTCACCACAGTGACCACACTGACGCCCACAATAACTCCGCAAATAGCTCACTCACAAGCCAGACCAAACACGATGCAGACACGAGACCAGCAGCCGCCGACATCACCGATAACACACTTCCAACATTAACGCTACATTCAGAAGAATAGTGGAGACATCATTCATTCTCCGGACTCACGGCCACCAAAATTATCATGAAGATAATGGGGCGTGTCACAGAAGTTTCCACACAGTTCATGTCGGGCTCGCTCATCTGGACTAAAATACAAACCGTTCTCACTCCACTGTTTACACCAATTCAGGGATAAAATACCACATCAGCCCTGTGACGCAAACGTTGACACTACCTCACAGATCGTGGTTTGGAATACCAACGGGATCTTATGCAAAAGAACCGAATTCATTGCGTTCATGGAGGGCAAAGGCCGGCCGGTGTGGCCGTGCCGTTAGAGGCGCTGCAGTCTGGAACCGCGTGACCGCTACGGTCGCGCGTTCGAATCCTGCCTCGGGCATGGATGTGTGTGATGTCCTTAGGTTAGTTAGGTTTAAGTAGTTCTAAGTTCTAGGGGACTGATGACCACAGATGTTAAGTCCCATAGTGCTCAGAGCCATTTTTGTGGAGGGCAAGGGCATGCGCGCCGGCCGCGGTGGTATAGCGGTTCTAGGCGCTCAGTCCGGAACCGCGCGACTGCTACGGTCGCAAGTTCGAATCCTGCCTCGGGCATGGATGTGTGTGATGTCCTTAGGTTAGTTAGGTTTAAGTAGTTATAAGTTCTAGGGGACTGATGACCATAGATGGTTCAAATGGCTCTGAGCACTATGGGACTCAACTGCTGAGGTCATTAGTCCCCTAGAACTTAGAACTAGTTAAACCTAACTAACCTAAGGACATCACAAACATTCATTCCCGAGGCAGGATTCGAACCTGCGACCGTAGCGGTCTTGCGGTTCCAGACTGCAGCGCCTTTAACCGCACGGCCACTTCGGCCGGCGATGATGACCATAGATGTTAAGTCCCATAGTGCTCAGAGCCATTTGAACCATTTGAACCAAGGGCATGCGCATCGCTCTTGTGAACGAGACACAGCTTACGCCTCACAGATAACTGAACATACCAGGTTACTGCGTCTGTCGTACCGATCGAGTGGACGATAGGAAGGGGCCATCAAAACACAAAAAGACATAGAACACACGAACGTCGAGCTCCTTGCACTTGAGAGACTAGAGGCTACGGCCGACAAGGTCAAGTTCAGAGTAGCCAAAACCATATTGGTATCATTGTACAGTGCACGTAAGAGCAGAATAACACGCAATATTGGTACAGTTCTCAACATATCATCGCCGGTCATCACCGCTGGAGATTTAAATGAAGAACACCCCAACTGGAATTCACGAATACCTACTTCCAACGACAACATGCACTAGGCCAAAACTGCATTAGACAAGGGCTGGACGTCCCCTCTCATATGCCTGCACACGCTCGATTCAGGCCCTACGTGTTAGACATAGCCCTCTCGAGGTCATCAGATCCACACTCTACCTTACGGTTGGAAACGATACGGATTCAGACTTCATGACTGTAATACTACACACGGAAGAAAACTGCAGGACACGGGACCATGCAGAATTCTCAACTACAAGCACGCGAATTGGATTCTGTTCAAGGAAACGCCTGATAGTTCTATTTCACACACTCACGAAATTAACAACACAAAGAATTGATGAGGAGGTGAAGGTTCTCAATCAATACTGTTGTCCAAGACGCAATGTCTGACGCCATTCCACATACAACACCTCAGCAACACTTGATGGCCCTGCCCCAGTAAATCCTGGACCTTATCTGAATGAGGAATAGCCTCTGGAGATACTGGCAGCGTATCAAGTGTCCGTTCTATAAACTGCACGTCAACACACTGCAGGGCCTAATACAGGAGAAAACACAAACATTTATAAACGAACAGTGGTGCAAAAACTCGCAGGGCTAAATGCCACACGTCCTGGCATACGGAAGCTAACGAGACAAGGGAGAGACACTACATTCCTACTCTACAAGGTCCAGACGGCCCTGAATAACCTGCGAAGGAGAAGGCAGAGTTTATGGTCACAACACTTGTAACGTCTTTCACGCCGAGTCTGGTTCCATCAGACCCAGTATTCATACATGAAATGGACCATTCATACATGAAATTACAAGACTTTTAGCCCAGCCCACGCGCAGCGATATTAGACGTACTCGCACAAACAAACCACATGGGCTGTTAAGCTTTTCAATGCTAGGAAATCCCTTGGTCCCGATGGCTTTCCAAACCGTGTTCTCCAGGAGCTCACAGATAGAGCCGTAGAGTATCTTTCACACATAAAGAATGCCGCCTTACAACGCCAACGCTTCCCTGACTGTTGGAAGGCGGCCTAGATCCTGATATTCAGGAAACCAGGGAAAGACCACTCCCTCCCACAAAATTACTACCCATCCGTCTGCTGTGCTCGCTCAGCAAGAGTGTCGAGGAGGTAACACTAAAATGCAGCACTAGGCGCTGCATCGCCAACGACACCCCAATGCCGGTGCAGTTCGGCTTTAGGAATCACCACTCAACAACACAACAACTCCACGTAGCTGAACATACAAGACACGGCTACAACACGAACCGCAGAACAATACCACTGAATAACAACTGTAGTCTAATCCAAAAAATAAATAGAAAATTATTGATGATGATATAACGGCTCAAAACGTGCGTAGATGTACTAATTTTTGTTCTTTTGGACCTGTGGGGAAACGAAACGAAACGAACTGATATGCTACAGTAGAAATTACCGTTTATAGCGATTTTGATGCAGTACATTCTGATGCACTCCGCAAAAAGAGCTGTACCAACCCTTATAGCTGTTCACATTCAATTATGCGGGGTTTCACTAAACAACAATGTCAGCCATACCTACACATGTTTGCCGGTGACTGTGGAGAAAATGTGGCTATAAGTCTGCGGCGGCAATACATCAAAAAACATTATTAATTCTAATGTTTGTACAGCTTGTGTGGAATTGGCGACAAGGCGTTTCGGAATTTCGTACATCATCTGGTAGCAAATTTGCCTAAGTCTAACGCAAAACTCATCTATTTTCTATCGAATAAAACCTATGCTAACTTAACCTATTACAGAAGCCTGTTTGCTGTTTCCGATGAGTGTTTTATGTCTAACAGCAGCTTGGTAAATTCAATTTAACGACACAGAAACGATATTTTACAGGATATCTGTGAACATCGTCAAGAAAACAGCAACTCACTACAGATCACACAATTTTTTTGTATTCCTACGTCGGTTTTGATAGGTTTACATAGGACACCTCCCATTTAGCAAACATTTCTCGTTTTCGCTCGTCCACTTTTTTCAGAAGACATTCTTTATGTTACAGTCCTTAGATACGTTCTTGCTGTTTAGAATTTTTTTCTTTCATCTTATTCTTTGCCTTAAATTACCAATGCATTTTCCATAACCATAGAGAACCATGTACCCACCACTAAAAAATTTTAAAAAATAAATTTCATTAAATGTGTTTCGCTTTACCTAAAAACACACGTCTTAAATAGGTAATGATGTATAAGTAGGGTACAGAGCCTGAAAATACCTGAACACAATCTCAGCAACAGCAGCGCATTTTCCGTAATATTTACACTTGGAGGAGTGGGTACTTTATGACAACAAAAAAAAAAAAGAAAAATACAAATTTCGTTATTTGTAGTTGATTTTCATTCATAGCATACCTTTTAAAGTTATCTAGATGTGTAAGAAGGGTCCTGAACCCGAAAACATGAATGTGAATATGACATTTGTTGCGAAAAGTCCCATTCACTATTAAGACTCAAATTTTTGGACTAAGTTGTACTTAAATATTTAAGACAATTACGGAAGCTGATATATGAATTCATTGAAAACAATATATATTCTTTACAAAATTTTAAAATATGAAGTACCAGACTAAATTACTACACATTCAATAGGTGGGTACAAACGACTCCGCCCCCCCCCCCCCAAACCCTAGGTATTGCGAGGGTCAAAAAGTAGCGTTTATGACGAACAGAAAATGTATAGAGAGAACTTCCTTTCACAATATTTGAAAACAGGCTGTTGTACACTTCATTAAAAATAGTGTGGATTTGTTATAAGGCCCTAAATATATGCGTAGGTATTATTGCTACAGAAGTTGAATAAGTTATTATTTTCTGTTTTGAGTACTATTAGTCTGTATATTTCTATTTCCTCCATAACATCAAGCTTTATCCCCCTTTTAAATAAGGTGGACTGGTTGGAGACCATTTTACAGAGTTGGGTTACTCGGTTTTTTCGGATGCTACTTTTAATTTTTGGACTTTATAACCTCTTAAGCACTCAATACATTCTTGAAACAGCTTTTTTTAAACATTTTGATGATTTTTGCTATGGAAAGATAATATAATACACTTCAGGACGATAATGTTTGTTCTGTATCTTCTTAACGTTGTGTACAACTCTTTATCGAAAGTTACTGTAATGATTGAACTCTATTGTGATATCAGTGTCTTCGGAAATCTACCAACTGTATCTGAAATTTTTCCCAAATGTTGAATGCTCGCATATTTATTGATATTATTTCCCCAGTTCTGATAAGTATCTATTTTTTCTTAGGTGCACGTTATTCACCTTCTAGTGGTTAGATTTATGGTCGTGTGGCTGTAACCGCTATTTGTCACTATCTTATTATCCGACTTCATGTTTCGTGTAAAATATCATTAATTTAAAGTAAAAGTATAGACTGTGTGTACACAGGCTTTTAATTCTGCCTTTTTATGTGGTTTTTGAGAAGTAGAGTTCATGGGCATTGCGTTGTGTTGGTAGGCTTTTTATAGTCTTTGAAGAAGTGCGTGTTTTGATTACAGATATTGTGTGGCTCAGATAATTAACAGTCTGGATTCCTTCCTTTCTGTTGTGAAATTAATTGTGCTGTGTAGATTATTTAATTTACTATGTTCTGTGTTAAGTTGTTCCCTCGTGCCTTTAGATCTAAGTAACATGTCAGCGTGCTAAACATTCAACGAGATCATTTTAGCATAAACTTATAGCATTCACTAAATATCTTCAGACGAACAGATATTTCTTCAATAAGCCCGATTTATTTCCCCTTCCCGTTTCATCGGAGCTAGTGCTTCGTCTTTAATGGCCGCAAGCCCGTTTCTTTTTCTAGGGCTGCTAGTTCGACAAGTTATGCGCGCGAATTTAATGGAGTTTGAAAAAGTAGGGTAAGTTTCTGACTGAAGTTTTGAATCCGCTCTTGATGTGCAGTCGGATTTCTTAGACGCTAAAGCGTTTAGATCTGATGGAAGTCGTGTCTGCGATCTCTCATAAAACTGCTGAACTGCCATACTCAGCTCTTCATAAAAACTGCTCAAAGTAAACGCATTAGATTTCTTGAATAAGTCGTTTTATGCATGTCCGAAGAAGAAACGCCACACATGTAACAGTAATATATAAGCCTTGAAGACAGTTCATCATACACTGAAGAGCCAAAGAAAGTGATACACCTATCTTATATCCTGTTCGGCCCCCGAGAACGCGCAGAAATGGTGCAACATATCGTGGTATGGACTCGACTATTGTATGAAGTAGTGCTGGAGGGAAATGACACCATGAATCTGGCAGGGCTGTCCACAAATACGTAAGAGTACGAGGGGGTGGAAATTTCTTCAGAACAGCACGTTGCAAGGCATCCAAGATAAGCTCAATTATGTTCATGTCTGGAGAATTTGGTGGCCAATGGAAGTGTCTGAACTCAGAAGAGTGTTCCCGGAGGCACTCTGTAGCAGTTGTGGACGTGTGGTGCGTAACTATGTCTGCTGTAACCGCCCAAGTCCGTCGGAATACAGAATGGACATAAATGGAAGCAGGTGACGAGACGGGATGCTTACATACGTGTCACCTGTCAGAGCCATATCTAGACGTATCAGGGGTCCCATATCACTCTGTAAGTAGGCTGTTTAGGTTCTTATTTTGGTAACGTCACCGCCATGTAGCGCTCTGTATGAAAATCACTGGCTGTGCTGTGTGCAGTCTGTGGCTGGGTGGCATTGTTGGAATTTGCTATTGTAGTGTTGGGCAGTTGGCTGTTAACAGCTCATAGCGTTGCGCAGTTGGAGGTGAGGCGCCAGTAGTTGTGCATGTGGGGAAGTGAGATAGCTGATTTTTGGGAGCGGATGATCTGGCCGTGTGTCCATCAGAAACAGTACATTGGTAAGAATGGATGTCATGAACTGCTATATATACACTCCTGGAAATGGAAAAAAGAACACATTGACACCGGTGTGTCAGACCCACCATACTTGCTCCGGACACTGCGAGAGGGCTGTACAAGCAATGATCACACGCACGGCACAGCGGACACACCAGGAACCGCGGTGTTGGCCGTCGAAGGGCGCTAGCTGCGCAGCATTTGTGCACCGCCGCCGTCAGTGTCAGCCAGTTTGCCGTGGCATACGGAGCTCCATAGCAGTCTTTAACACTGGTAGCATGCCGCGACAGCGTGGACGTGAACCGTATGTGCCGTTGACGGACTCTGAGCGAGGGCGTATAGTGGGCATGCGGGAGGCCGGGTGGACGTACCGCCGAATTGCTCAACACGTGGGGCGTGAGGTCTCCACAGTACATCGATGTTGTCGCCAGTGGTCGGCGGAAGGTGCACGTGCCCGTCGACCTGGGACCGGACCGCAGCGACGCACGGATGCACGCCAAGACCGTAGGATCCCACGCAGTGCCGTAGGGGACCGCACCGCCACTTCCCAGCAAATTAGGGACACTGTTGCTCCTGGGGTATCGGCGAGGACCATTCGCAACCGTCTCCATGAAGCTGGGCTACGGTCCCGCACACCGTTAGGCCGTCTTCCGCTCACGCCCCAACATCGTGCAGCCCGCCTCCAGTGGTGTCGCGACAGGCGTGAATGGAGGGACGAATGGAGACGTGTCGTCTTCAGCGATGAGAGTCGCTTCTGCCTTGGTGCCAATGATGGTCGTATGCGTGTTTGGCGCCGTGCAGGTGAGCGCCACAATCAGGACTGCATACGACCGAGGCACACAGGGCCAACACCCGGCATCATGGTGTGGGGAGCGATCTCCTACACTGGCCGTACACCACTGGTGATCGTCGAGGGGACACTGAATAGTGCACGGTACATCCAAACCGTCATCGAACCCATCGTTCTACCATTCCTAGACCGGCAAGGGAACTTGCTGTTCCAACAGGAGAATGCACGTCCGCATGTATCCCGTGCCACCCAACGTGCTCTAGAAGGTGTAAGTCAACTACCCTGGCCAGCAAGATCTCCGGATCTGTCCCCCATTGAGCATGTTTGGGACTGGATGAAGCGTCGTCTCACGCGGTCTGCACGTCCAGCACGAACGCTGGTCCAACTGAGGCGCCAGGTGGAAATGGCATGGCAAGCCGTTCCACAGGACTACATCCAGCATCTCTACGATCGTCTCCATGGGAGAATAGCAGCCTGCATTGCTGGGAAAGGTGGATATACACTGTACTAGTGCCGACATTGTGCATGTTCTGTAGCCTGTGTCTATGTGCCTGTGGTTCTGTCAGTGTGATCATGTGATGTATCTGACCCCAGGAATGTGTCAATAAAGTTTCCCCTTCCTGGGACAATGAATTCACGGTGTTCTTATTTCAATTTCCAGGAGTGTATTATGACTTTTGAACACTATTAAGGTAATACATTGTTTGTTCTCTATCAAAATCTTTCATTTGCTAACTATGCCTATCAGTAGTTAGTGCCTTCATTAGTTGGAATATTTTATTTAGCTAGCAGTATTGGCGCTCGCTGTATTGCAGTAGTTTGAGTAACGAAGATATTTGTGAGGTAAGTGATTTGTGAAACGTATAGGTTAATTTAGTCGGCCATTCTCTTGTAGGGATTATTGAAAGTCAGATTGCGTTGCGCTAAAAATATTGTGTGTCAGTTTAAGCGCAGTCTTGTACAATTTTTCTTAGGGGACGTTTCAACTCCAACTGCACATTCCCCACACCACAACAGAGCCTCCACCAGCTTGAACAATTACCTGCTGAAATAGAGAGTTTATGGATTCATGAGGATTTCTCCATACACGTGTACGTCCATTCGCTCAATACAATTTGAAACGCGACTCGTCCGACCAGACAACATGTTTCCAGTCATAAACAGTCCATGTCGTTATCGACGAGCCCAGGTGAAGCTTAAAGCCTTGTGTCGTACAGTCATCAAGGGTAAATGAGTGGGCCTTTGGGTCCGAAAGCCCTTATCGATGTTTCGTTGAATGGTTCGCACGCTGATACTTGTTGATGGCCCAGCATTGAAATCTGCTGCAATTTGTGGAAGGATTGCACTACTGTCACGTTGAACGATTCTGTTCAGTCGCTCTGCAGGATCTTTTTCCGGCCGCAACGGTGTCGTAGATTTGGTGCTTTACCGGATTGCTGATAATCACAGTACACTCGGATACATTCGTGAAATGGTCGTACTGAAAAATCCCCACTTCATCGCTATCTCGGATATGCTGCGTCCCATCTTTCGCGCAGCGACTACAACACCGCGTTCAAACTCACTTAAATCTTGATAACCTGGCATTGTAGCAGCAGTAACCGATCTAACAACTGCGCCAGACAATTTTTGGCTAACACAGGCGTTGCCGACCTCAGCGCCGTATTCTGTCTGTTTTCATTCTCTGTATTTGAATACGTATGCCTATACCAGTTTCTTTCGCTCTTCCGTGTATATCGTCAGTCTGAGTGCACACTGCGTCCGACGACCCTTTGCGGGTGTTAGGGTGTTAGGAAAATGGGCAGAAGGCACTGCAGAGGTAGTGCGCAATAAGTTGGGAATTTGGCTCGGAAGTAAAACGTACTCGTATAGCCCAATTGCTTAAGACGACCCTTCGCGTAAAGCGGGAATCCGGGTTTGCTTCCCTCTCAAGCACAAATTTTCACTTGTCACTACTGAATTATTTCAATGCCCACATGCGGCTAACGTCGGTATTTCCTTTTCATGAGACTGCAGTTTTATTGAAAAACACTTCATAATCTGTGCAAGGTGATTCAAAGAAACGTGAAATTTTGGAAGTTGTGTTGGTAGCCGTGGTCGACTGATAGCACTTAATAAAGTACGCCAGCACGCCAGCACGCCAGCGACACCTCGGCATTCAGTTATTGCGGGTGCTTGGAGTGGTGTACAACGTGGATTTGCAACCAAAGTGTTTTACAAATGTTCAAATGTGTGTGAATTCCTGAGGGACCAAACTGCTAAGGCCATCGATCCATAGACTTACACACTACTTGAACTAATGCTAAGAACAACACGCTCACTCATGCCCTAGTGAGGACTCGAACCTCCGGCGGGAGTGGCCGCGCAATCAGTAACATGAAAAGAGGTTCACAAGAACAATGACTGTGTGAAGGGAATAGTCAGAGAAAGCCGCCGTCATTTTAATTTATGACGCCACGATCGTGCTCCATCAACACATGCACTTAAAACATGGATAAGTTATTTCGAGGAAACTGATTCGGCAATGAAAAAGAAAACCTCCAGGCCGTGGTGAACCGCTCGTACGTCAGACAATATCCAAGCTGTTTCAGATGCTGTCATAAGGAGTCCACTTCAGTGAACCCGTCGTCACTCGGCATCTTTAAAATTGCGTAGTTCAAGTGCTCGAAGAATATTAGTACAGGACTTGCAATGCCATCCATACAAGTTGCAGATCGTCCGGGAACTGAAACCCAGCGATCTTGTTATGCGACGACAATTCTGTGAATTAATACTTCAAAAGATGAACGAGGACGAGGAGTTCATTAACAAACTGTGAACGTCAGAGGAAGCCCATTTTCACCTCAGTGGATTTATTAAAATACAAAATTCTGGATATTTGGCATAAGACAGTCCTACGGAGCTGCACCAGCGTCCGCTGCACAGCAACAAAGTTACTGTGTGATGTGCTACCCCATCATACTGTGTAACACACCTTTATTTTTTTTTAGAACAATAACTGCCATGAGAGTAGAGTCACATCGAATCGTTACGTCGCCATACTTAAAACCTTTGTTGTGCTACAACTACAGAGCGTTCCATTTATTATTGGCACAGTCTGATTTCAAAAAGATGGCAAAACTTCACACAGAGCACCACTAGCGACGGCTGCCGTACGCCAGTTGTTTGGAGAACGTGGAATTTCGAGAAACGGTGACAGATTCCCTGACCAGGAAGCTTTCTTTTGTTGGAGTCAACTTGAAAGCAAAATGTTCCTTAGTCGATCTGCCACAACGAGAGAATTGAAAGCCAAGATCCAAGAAGCAGTTGCCGAAATTCCAGTTGAAACGTTACGTCAAATCACGAACAATGAAAGAAGAGACTGTAGGATTGTTTGCGAAGAGAAGGAGCTCAACTGCAAGATGCTACCTTCAAAAAATAAACTGCACCCTATGTTTTCCAAAATGGCATTATTTTTACTACTAAATGACAAATATTTTTTAAAAATATGTGGTTATATGAAATTATCAACTTTTCAAACTTTTCAGTTTCTTTGAATCACCCTATACAATTAGTTAGAACAACTAGAATATTATCAAGCTACACCGCACGAATATATGCTAGAAGCTTCCATTTGTCAGGTTGCTGTGATCGACAAAACAGTGTGGAGTGTATCAACATGTAACAGCCATATTCAAATGGTGTAATATCGTACTTTCAAAGATTCTAGTTCCTTTAGCTACAACTAAAAAGTGCAGGATCTAGTCATCATACCATCATATCACTACAGTAAAATTGGTCAGCGAATGTCATGAGAAACTTAACTTATTTGATAAACGTGTAAAAATCAAATGTTGATAACTGTTGACATTTGATGATCTATTCCAGTGTAACATTCAATATGCGATGGTATGGAATACCGGTTGCACTATTAAAGAACGTGTGACCTGTGAATGGTAGCTTCTACACAATTCTACAGTAATAATGGACACTGTTACATGTTGATAAATTCATGTCAGATGTGTGGATTCACGACGTGACAAAAGAAAGCATGAAACACATGAAACATACAGTTTCGTGACTTTGTTTGTTAGTGCACAAATGGCAACATTCACCAATTGCAAATGAAATACAGTGTTTGTATCGAATAAGAAATAGCCTTGTGCTGGACAATTATTTCTTTCAAGAAGGGGGATTAACGACGGCATTCTGCTGACAAAGATGGTAGCAGCAGTCTGTAAGACGTATGCGTTGCCGGCGATGGGCGAGGCATGACAGAGTCTCTGACCAGAGAGTAGTATGTCGTTAGTTGTTGCTTGTCGCTAGTCTTGAGTAGTCTGCGCGAGTCGACAGTAGTCTTGAGTACTCTGCGTGAGTCGGCGGGAGTCGGTGCGTGTCGACTGTCTGCTCTGCTCGGGACTCTGGTCAGGACTCTGCAGGATGGGTATTGTTGTAGAAGGTAAAGAAGCAGCCTTGCGCATATCTAATAATGTATGTTAATTGTCATTTAATTTGTTCAACAAAAATGCCCCAATAATAATTTTTACAATATAAAGTAACTATTTTAAAGAAAAGCATTCATTTCAATTTAAAGAATATTTCGAATGAATTATCATTCCTTCAAGGAATCAAATATATATATATATATATATATATATATATATATATATATATATATATATATATATATATATACGCCAGCATTGCACGAAACTGTGTCAAAAAATTTCTACATAAGAGCAGATATACACTCCTGGAAATGGAAAAAAGAACACATTGACACCGGTGTGTCAGACCCACCATACTTGCTCCGGACACTGCGAGAGGGCTGTACAAGCAATGATCACACGCACGGCACAGCGGACACACCAGGAACCGCGGTGTTGGCCGTCGAATGGCGCTAGCTGCGCAGCATTTGTGCACCGCCGCCGTCAGTGTCAGCCAGTTTGCCGTGGCATACGGAGCTCCATCGCAGTCTTTAACACTGGTAGCATGCCGCGACAGCGTGGACGTGAACCGTATGTGCTGTTGACGGACTTTGAGCGAGGGCGTATAGTGGGCATGCGGGAGGCTGGGTGGACGTACCGCCGAATTGCTCAACACGTGGGGCGTGAGGTCTCCACAGTACATCGATGTTGTCGCCAGTGGTCGGCGGGAGGTGCACGTGCCCGTCGACCTGGGACCGGACCGCAGCGACGCACGGATGCACGCCAAGACCGTAGGATCCTACGCAGTGCCGTAGGGGACCGCACCGCCACTTCCCAGCAAATTAGGGACACTGTTGCTCCTGGGGTATCGGCGAGGACCATTCGCAACCGTCTCCATGAAGCTGGGCTACGGTCCCGCACACCGTTAGGCCGTCTTCCGCTCACGCCCCAACATCGTGCAGCCCGCCTCCAGTGGTGTCGCGACAGGCGTGAATGGAGGGACGAATGGAGACGTGTCGTCTTCAGCGATGAGAGTCGCTTCTGCCTTGGTGCCAATGATGGTCGTATGCGTGTTTGGCGCCGTGCAGGTGAGCGCCACAATCAGGACTGCATACGACCGAGGCACACAGGGCCAACACCCGGCATCATGGTGTGGGGAGCGATCTCCTACACTGGCCGTACACCACTGGTGATCGTCGAGGGGACACTGAATAGTGCACGGTACATCCACACCGTCATCGAACCCATCGTTCTACCATTCCTAGACCGGCAAGGGAACTTGCTGTTCCAACAGGACAATGCACGTCCGCATGTATCCCGTGCCACCCAACGTGCTCTATAAGGTGTAAGTCAACTACCCTGGCCAGCAAGATCTCCGGATCTGTCCCCCATTGAGCATGTTTGGGACTGGATGAAGCGTCGTCTCACGCGGTCTGCACGTCCAGCACGAACGCTGGTCCAACTGAGGCGCCAGGTGGAAATGGCATGGCAAGCCGTTCCACAGGACTACATCCAGCATCTCTACGATCGTCTCCATGGGAGAATAGCAGCCTGCATTGCTGGGAAAGGTGGATATACACTGTACTAGTGCCGACATTGTGCATGCTCTGTTGCCTGTGTCTATGTGCCTGTGGTTCTGTCAGTGTGATCATGTGATGTATCTGACCCCAGGAATGTGTCAATAAAGTTTCCCCTTCCTGGGACAATGAATTCACGGTGTTCTTATTTCAATTTCCAGGAGTGTATTTGCAGTTATTTATTGAGGTAAGAATTTTTGCTTTTTTATTCAGAATACAGGGCCGAAGGGCAGCGCTACTGTCCTCATAAAATTTACCAGGTTACTAATTTTTTTATTATTATTTCCGGATTTACGAATTGAATTTTGAGGTTACATTAAATGTGAATGTATTTTTGCACACAGATTATAAATGGGAGCCAATTTTGCTCAAAGGTTACATTAAAACCAATTTTGTTCTGAGGTTGCAATATTAACAAATTCATTTTGTTATTTTTTTTTTTTTTGTGGGGAGTTTACGCTTGGTTCGTGGTTTCCATATAAAATATTTTTGTGTGGGGAGGTTACACTTGGCGACATCCTGCCAGGATCGTATTTCTTTGTGCATCTTCTGATAAGTACTCATATATCTGCTCTTATTTACTTAAACGTAGTTTGCATCTGGCGCAACGCATTTACTAATTTGTCACTGTTTCTTTCACAGATCATCGGCAATTTGTTGCTCTTTGTTGTAATTGTTTGTTGCGTTTTGCATTGTCTTTGTTTCATTTGTGAATAATTTTGATTTTTAGTAAAAATGCCGCGAAAAACTGTTAACAGTACATCGCGATGTGTAATGAGTGAAATAGCCGACTCAAATAATTTGTCCGATAGAACTTGCGACACTCAGTGTAACGATGACAATCCATCAAATACAACAATCAGTGCGTACTGACCACTAGTAATGATTTTTATCCTAGTGATGAGCAAACAAATTCAATTGTGTCCACTGTTAATTTAACGACAATTGATGACGCGGCACGTTCTGTTACAATGAACGCTGCCCAGTTTGACACACCCGGTTTACAAAATTTACGTGACGAACAGACAAATTTTTCTAATGAAAATGAACAGAGTAATCAGAATACGTCAAATTTATTTGATTTCGAGGTAGTGACTAACAGAGAACATCCGATTAGCAAACATTATCAAGAATCACAGAATAACCAAATGGTTACACAAAACGCGACAAAAGCAGATACACCATCAAACAGCACAGAGAATAGAGTAGGTAATTTTGGCACGGATCGAGTTGTGGCATTATTGGTAAATGAAAAACAAGATAACCTTAATGAATCGAATAAACCACTTAATGAAAAACTTGACAAAAATTCCAAACAGTCGAATGAAATAATAGACAACAATTACAAACCACTTATTGAAATGGTCAAACAGTGGTATGAAAGTTTCAAAATGTCGAACGAAAAACACGACAACCTTAATGAACAGAACAAACAACTTAATGAACAGATTACAGCTGTTACCCTGCAACGTCATGATACTAAAGAACAATTACGTAACAAAATTAAGGCTTGTGCTAGTAACAGTAGTGAAGAAATTACGTCTGTTGCACAAGAATTAGGTAATAGACATACAGACGTACCAGAATCACTTAGAGATGAAATTAATGCAGTCACTGAACAATGTTCAGAAAACGCAACACAGATACGCGACGAGTTTAATTTAAAGTCACCAGAACTTTCACACACTCTGGATACGGAAGTTGATAAGAAATTTGAACAACAGATCAGTCAAATTGACGAAAGTATTAAAGTAACAGAAATGAAAAATGTTTCAGTCAATAACACGGCACAGCATACGCCACATTCCGAACATTGCTCACACTCGTACAGCCAGTATAACTTATGTAATTTACAGAGACTACGTGACTTAGAATACGAAGAGACACAGATAAACAGATTCTTATGCAATCGTGGGTCTGTTCACACATGCAGTGACGATAACGTTGATTATAAGCAATTTGTATGTGTAAAAAAATCTGAGGTATTTAAAAATGACAGAGCACAGGTATACGCTTTGAACTGGATACATCGATTTATTTTTGTACTTTCACCGCCATTACCTGTAATGCAGAAACTAGCTTTGGCATGGATACAACAATTTGCTTTTGAATTTTCACCGGCATTGCCTGTAACGCAAAAACTGAAATTTATTTGAAGCGCGTAATTGACCTCAGGGGATTCATTACGCTTTAATGAATATGTGCCGTAGCGTGCACAGGGCCCCGAGCCGTAGTAGTGCTGTTTCATCTTTAGTTTTCTGCACTGATGCCTTCTCTTCTACTATCCTTTATATCTATCTGAATAGCTCTTTAACTATCGCTCTATCTAGGATTAAGAATGAGTAAAGAAAACCCGATAAGACAAATTTTACCGAAAGTGACAATTTTTCACTAGACGCTCCAGAAATGACAACCACGAGAACTTTAATAACAGACTGAGAAAATTTTAATCATCAGTATGTACAAAATTTTCAGCAGTCGCAAACACATTTTGGTAACAATAGACGTTTTTCTCCGCAACAGCATGAAAGCCAACCGGTTAGCATACCTAACCAACAATGTAATGTACAAGGTCAACCAAGCTTTAATGTTTCGCCGCGTGCACGTATAGCATCAGCTCCAACAAATAGTAACGCACAGCAACAAGGGAATCAGTACGTACAGAAAACACACTATTTCAATTCCTATCGCAATGCACCATATAGAAATGACTATCATGACAGACGTAAAAGTAATGAACACAATTGTCAGCGTACATTTAATAACAGTCGGTCTTATCAGCAGCAAGAACATCAGCAACAACACATTGTCATGAATGAACCAGACAGTAGATATCATCCCGAACGTAATACGTCAGGAAGAAATAACAGAACAGTACAAATAGTTGAAATGCCACAGCATCCTCCCGTAAATAATAGCACGTCAGAAAGAATTTGACTAGATACAGTACAGGTTGCATCTTCCAGTAACGTAAGCAATACTTCAGATACACAGAATCTTGTTCACGAAAATGTTATTTGAAACATGCCTTGTTGAATGCATCACTTTTATCGCACCCAGATCTTACCAGAAATTTTTCCATTGCCACCGACAGTTCTAACACCGCTTTAGGCGTACATATTTTTCAGGAAATTGAAGAAGATGGTTGTACAGTAATTAAAAACATCGCTTTTGCAAGTCGCATTCTGTCACCTGCTGCACGCAATTATTCTGTTACAGAACTTGAAACATAATGTGTTGTATGGGCTATTACCAGATTTATGCATTTTCTTTATGGAAGACATACTACCGTTTACACAGACCATAGAGCGATACAGATTTTACTTTCGGCTAAATTTACACACGACAGATTAAGTAGATGGAAACTTTATTTACAAGAATTTAATTTTACAATTGTTCACATTCCCGGTACACAAAATATTGTAGCAGACGCACTATCCCGTTCTCTTAGAAACAATCAGCAAGACATCGCAACCAACTTCTGCAAAGCAAATTTCAGCGTCATGTACATTCAACAAGTTGTATTTGAAAATTTCATTTCGTCGTCATTACAAGACATAGCACAAGAGCAGAGTAAAGACAACGTGTGGAAAGAAATTAAACACCTTTGGCAAGATAGGAATAATGTTACCATTAGAAACCATTACACTGTATGCAATAATATTCTGTTTCGCCGCTCTCATCCTGACAGCAACAATTGGTTATTATGCATTCCTGACGAACTTGTTAACAAATTAATCTGGTATACTCATTTAAGTTACGCACATTACGGAGCCAGAAAATATTTTCTTAGACAGAACTGTTATTTTACCAACATGGAGAAACGTATACGACGAGTTTTAGCGTCATGTAAAATCTGCCAGAAAGCTAAATCAGACACGACTTCACATGTTCCTCCGTTACATCCCATTGTACCTGTTAAATTGAAACATATGGCCGCTGTAGACATTTTTGGTCCGATTCCCAGAACTAATAGAGGTTTTTGCTACATCTTTGTCGCTGTTGAACTCACTCCAAAATTTGTTACCTTCACTCCGTTACGCAAAGCTACTGCTAAAACTGTTTCGAAAGCATTTGCAAAACATTTTTTATTTCATGTAGAGAATGTTTTGAAAGTAATTTCCGACAATGGATCACAGTTTCGATCTGCTATATGGACACGCATGTTGCGAGCTAGAAACATTTCTCCGATCTATATATCCAGGTACCATGCTTCTTCGAACCCTTGTGAACGATTAATGAAAGAAATTGGTAAACTGTGTAGAATATACTGCCATAAAAGACATATTGATTGGGACACATACATACTCTCATTCCAGGATGTAATTAATTCCATACCAAATCAATCTACTATGCTATCTCCGTCTGTTATACTGAAAAATGTTGAACCACCTAACAAAATTAAAGAATTAGTAACCTTTCCTACATCTCGTCGACTACGACACCATGAAATAATTGACATTACGCTGAACAACATCAAACGTGGCGCAGAGCGCCGGAGAAGACAGCAAAAACAGGTTTGTACACGCCGTGACTTTCACGTTGGACAGAACATATTAGTACGTACACACTATTTATCCAACAGAGGAAAGAGTAGATGCAGTAAATTTGAGCTTCTATACGCAGGTCCATATCGAATTCGCAGCATTCCTCACCCCAATGTAGTACACGTCGAAACTTTGAGAACCAGAAAAACCAAAGGGAACCACCACGTCTCCAACATCAAACCCTTCAGTGAATGAACATACTTTATGATTTATCTCACTGTAATTCCATTTTCTAATTTTTTTTATGACCACTTATGCAATTATATTCACATGAACACTTACTGATGATTATCGTATTTCTTCTTGGCAAGTGCCCGGCAAGGTAAGGTTAGCAGGTCGCTTTTCTTGTCGTTACACATCAGACCATGCATATTTTTCCAGATGAACTTACACATTTTATGACCACTTATGCAATTATATTTATGTGATTACTTACTGATGATTGTCGTATTTTTTCTTGGCAAGTGCCCGGCAAGGTAAGGTTAGCAGGTCGCTTTTCTTGTTGTTGCACATCAGACCGTGCACATTTTTCCAGATAAACTTACGTATCTTATGAATAATTATGCAATTCTATCTAGTGACATATTAATTTTATTAAATTCTCTCTCCATTAAAGTTTATAATTCTCGCCTCTATTAACTACACAACATACAAGCTGAACACAAAGAAAGTCATTTCTTGTCGTTATATATATCAGACTGTGCATATTTTCCATTTTTTATGTATGTATGATTGATTTCCTGTTTTGTTTGTATGCACCATAAAATATTTAAGATATAACAAATACCAGTTGACTTTGACATTTTGCCTTATGATATCTCAACATCGTGACTATTTTACACTTTTTTTTGCTGCTACATTGTGATACTCTGTGTACATTTTTTTGCACCTGCACACTGTCTATGTTTTTGACATATTACGTTTTCTGTCATGCTATACTGTATGCTCAATTATGTTACTATAAACCAGTTTTTATTTAGTGGGTATATGATTTAAATGCAAGACATTAATCTTTGTTCATCATTTTCAGAAAGAAATAACGTGAAAAAGAAATAAATTAAACAGAAATGGGAATTTCACCTTCGGAATGAACGAAAGAAGATGCAATACCTCGTCACGAAGAGTAAATGGAGCAGAATTAACAAGCATTAACAAGAATATACTATACACATCGTAGAATAGCAGTCTTAACTAATTTTTTCTTTCAGAATACGAGGCGATTGATGGAGGCTGTCAGACAGAACTACACATCTTAGTTTTAGTGATGAAATATGCTAGAAATAAGGAATAGTTGTATAATGAATAATGAAGTGACTTTTTTGCAGATGATAATGAATAGTGATGAATAATGATGAAGAATATGCTAATATGGATAATGAAGTTTTTCTTTACAGTTGATGAAAATAATGGAGTTATGATGATATGGATAATGAAGTTTTTCTTCGCAGATGAGGATAATGTTGAAGTTTATGTATTTATGCTATGTAGTTATTTAAGTATTTGTTGCAGTTCGTTTTGACAATATGTCTTATGTCACATGGTATGATGACTGAAGGATTTGGAAAGGACAGCTAGAGAACATATATATTTTATACACATTTCACTGCATGTTAATTCGAAGTTCACTTCTTTTCAGCATAATATGCGTTTCTTCTTTCAGTTTAATAATCTATTTTGTATTTTTTGCAGGAGAAATTATTCATGAAATTAATGTGCTATAAGCAGCTGGTCATTAAACCTGTGTCATTTATGAATGTGATCACATATACTCTACTTGTTTCATAACCTTGCTACAGCTGACTCATGACGAATGACGTTACACATCTTCATTTGCAGCAATAACTCAAAAGCAAATATTGTTATGCCCCAGTAATTAATAATCGATCTCAACGCAATGAATTGCTAGCACAAAAAAAAGGAGTTCTGAGTAATTCTGAGTGCCAATGATTTCAAAAAGTAAGTGAATTATGTTAATACTATGCCATTCATTATCTCCTGTTTTGAATGATGACTTCTGATGTTTTGTAACTGGTCAATTAATGCCAATAATTATTTTAAATATGTCGTATGTCACTTGAATGATGAAAAATATTTTGTACTATTCAATACTTGCTACATGTTTTGTAACTGGACGAGTGCCAATGATTACTATAACTAAGTGAATTATGTTAATACTATGCCATTCATTAGCTCCTGTTTTGAATGATGACTTCTAATGGTTTGTAACTGGCCAATGAGTGCCAATGTTCTCTGTAAACAGATAATTTCTGAACATTATTCTGTAATACTTCATACATGGTACAAAAATGTTCAGTAACTGGGCGATGAGTGCCACCAATTACTCAAATCAGTTTTTAGACTAGTGTAATTCTCAATGAAGACTAGTATGTGACTTAATGTCCTTCACCTTCTGACCTAATTACCAGAAATTACTGCAATATCCGTTTGTCCTGTCTATCCTCATGATCATGGAGCACTATATTTGGTTTTTGCACTAATTCTACGTTGGTGTACTTTACAAGAACGTGGTGTTGACACGACATGCTGTCCACCACCTTGAGCGATGGAGATGCTATTATGGTCCCACTGTTTGGTGTGCCTAGTGTACTACCAAAATGATAACATGGAATATTACTACGACATTTCAGTGTCTTGGCTACACTGATTAATACTTCAAGGAAAAGAACTTTAGATGGTCTCACTTGGTGTTGTGCTTCTGTAGAAAGATATGGACTTTCAGTGCAGCTGCGTGCAACCTAAAGTGTTGCAACCATGACGCAATCCTTCCCATTCCTTTCCTAGTTCTTGTAAAATGGTAAACACTTATACAATGTGTTTAAATTCTTGTAAAATGATAAAGACATATACAGTGCATGTGCACTTCATTTCATTTGTTAACAAGATCAGGTGTCCTAAATATGCTAAAGACTAATACAGTGCGTGTGCACTTTATTTCACTCCATCATACAGGTATGTTATGTAAAAATGCTAAAGACTTCTACAGTGCGTGTGCACATTATTTCACTCCTTGATATATTTATTTGTTGTAAAAATGCTAAAGAGTTTTACAGTGCATGTGCACTTTATGCCATTTGTTAATATGATTTGTACTCATTACGTATACATTTTGTGATTTCCTGATATCTTCTGTACTACAGTGCGTGTGCACTTTTGTCATTTTGTTAAATGATTTGTATTCATTGCATATACATTTTGTGATTTGCTGATATGTTCTGAACTACAGTGCGTGTGCACTTTTGTCATTTCTCAATATGATTTGTACTCATTACCTATACATTTGTGATTTCCTGATATGTTCAGTACTACAGTGCGTGTGCACTTTTGCCATTTGTTAATATGTTTTGTACTCATTGTGTACACATTTTGTCATTGCCTGATATGTTCTGTACTCAGTGCACTATATTTTATTTCATGTTCTACACATATATATATGTATATATTCTGTGATTGTAAAGTTAGTTAATTAAGAAAAATTTGTTGCTCATGGCAAGTCCAATTGACTCACCATCGCTGCCGAATTTTTGCCCCCCCCCCCAGTGGAGGGTTTTGTAAGACGTATGCGTTGTCGGCGATGGGCGAGGCATGACAGAGTCTCTGACCAGAGAGTAGTATGTCGTTAGTTGTTGCTTGTCGCTAGTCTTGAGTAGTCTGCGCGAGTCGACAGTAGTCTTGAGTACTCTGCGTGAGTCGGCGGGAGTCGGCGCGTGTCGGCTGTCTGCTCTGCTCGGGGCTCTGGTCAGGACTCTGCAGGATGGGTATTGTTGTAGATGGTAAAGAAGCAGCCTTGCGCATATCTAATAATGTATGTTAATTGTCATTTAATTTGTTCCAAAAAAATGCCCCAATAATAATTTTTACAATATAAAGTAACTATTTTAAAGAAAAGCATTCATTTCAATTTAAAGAATATTTACAATGCATGATCATTCCTTCCAAGAATAAAAAAAAATATACGCCAGCATTGCACGAAGCTGTGTCAAAAAATTTCTACATAAGAGCAGATATATTTGCAGTTATTTATTGAGGTAAGAATTTTTGCTTTTTATTCAGAATACAGGGCCGAAGGGCAGCGCTGCTGTCCTCATAAAATTTACCAGGTTACTAATTTTTTTATTATTATTTCCGGATTTACGAATTGAATTTTGAGGTTACATTAAATGTGAATGTATTTTTGCACACAGATTATAAATGGGAGCCAATTTTGTTCAGATGTTACATTAAAACCAATTTTGTTCTGAGGTTACAATATTAACAAATTCATTTTGTTATTTTTTTTGGGGGAGTTTACGCTTGGTTCGTGGTTTCCATATAAAATATTTTTGTGTGGGGACGTTACAAGTCCTCCTGCTTTTTAGTTTTGTACATATTCCGAGGAAACCCATTACCACCGTTAAATAAATAAGCGTGCTGTTGACTGGCTCATTGTTAATTCTTTATTAGGGACTTACGTTCTAATTAAACTAAAAAACCTGCTATCCCGAATTTAAATTTCTCTACAAGATGAGATTGATGCGGAAAATATATTAACAGATGTCCTTCAATCTTGTCCCTTCTTCTTGTCAGTGTTTTCCGTATATCCCTTTCTCGCTGATTCTCCTCACCTTCGTCAGTCCAACTGGTTTTCAACATTCTTCTGCAACACCATATCTCAAATGCTCCGATTCTCTTCTTTTTTGATTTTTCCACAGTCTATGTTTCACTAACATACAATGCTGTGCACCAAACGTACATTCTCAGAAATTTATTCCTCGAATGAAGGCGTATTCTTGATACTAGTAGACTTCTCTTTGCCAGGACTGTCCTTTAGCCACTGCTGGTCTCCTTTTTAAGTGCTCCTTGCTCCATCTGTTATGGGTTATTTTGCTGACTAGGTAGCAAAATTCCTAAACTTCATCTACTTTGTGGGCACCATTCCTGATGTTACATTTCTCGCTGTTCTCTTTTCTGCAACTTCTCATTACTTTCATCACTCTTCTGTCTACTCTCAACCCATATTTTCTACTCATGAGACTGTTCATTCACTCAACATATCCTATAATTCTTCTCAGCTTTCAGTGAGGACAGCAACGTCATCAGCGAATCGTGTCATTGATACCCTTTCACCTTGAATTTTAATTCCACACCTGAACATTGCTTTTGCCATTATTGCTTCTTAAATATACGATTGAACAGTAGAGGTGGAAGACTATATCCTTGTCTTACACCCTTTTTAACATTGTTCTTGATCGTCCACTCTTGGCTCATTGTATATTACCTGTCTCTCCCTATAGCTTACACCTACTTTTCTCAGAATTTCGAGCATATTGCACTATTTTACATTGTAGAACGCTTTTTCCACGTCCACAAATCCTATAAACTTGTCTTGATTTTTGTTTAGTCCTGCTTCCATTATCAACCGCAACGTCAGAATTGCCTCTTTGGTGCCTTTACTTTACCTAAAGCCGAACTGATCATTTAACATATCCTCAGTTTTCATTTCCATTCTGTATATTATTCTTGTAAGTAACTTTGATGCAAGAGCTGTTAAGCTGATTGTGCGACAATTCTCGCACTTGTCAGCCCCTCCAGTAATTTTTGGAAATTTGTAGTAATTTCCTGTGGGACCAGACTGCTGTGGTCATCAGTCCATAGACTTACACTCTGCTTAATCAAACTTAAACTAACTTACGCTAAGGACAAGACACACACCCATGCCCGAGGGAGGACTCGAGCCTCCGACGGGGGGACCGCGCGAACCGTGGCAAGGTGCCACAGACCGCACGGTTACCCCGCTCGACGCCCTTACAGTATTCAGAATCGTGTGGACGATGCTTTTCCGAAAGCCAGATGGCTTATAGCCAGATTCGTACATTCCACACACCAACGGGAATAGTCATTTTATTGACTCTTCCCCCCCGATGATTTTAAAACTTGTGGTGGAAGTTATGTATCCCTTCTGCCTTATTCAGTATCAAGTCTTCCAAAGCTCTTTTAAATTCTGAATCTAGTCCTTGATCCCATACCACTTCTATGTCGACTTCTGTTTCTTCTTATATCACGTCATCAGACAATTCTTCCAGTTCGTAGAGGCCTTCAGTGTACTGTTTCCACCTATCCGCTCCGTCCTCTGCATTTTGTGGAATTCCCATTGCACTCTTAATTTTAACACACTTACTTTTAATTTCACCGAAGGCTGTTTTCATTTTTCTATATGCTGAATCAGTCCTCGGCAGCCATTTTTCGATTTACTCACACTTTTTATGCATCCAGTTTGCCTTCGCCTCCCTTCGTTTATTTCATTTCTGAGTGACTTGTATATCTGTATTCCTGCATTTCTCTCAACATTTTTGTACTTCCTTCTTTCATCGACAAACTGAAGTATTTCTTTTGTTACCCAGGTTTTTTCACAGTTACCATTTTTGTACCTATGTTTTCTTTTGTTAGTTCTGTAATCGCTGTTTTTAGAGATGTCCATTCCTCTTCAGCTGAACTGCATACTGAGCTATTCCTTGACGCGGTATCTATAGCCTCAGAGAATTTGTAGCGAATCTCCTCATTCCTTGGTACTTCCGTATCCCTGTTCTTTGGGTAAGTAGTCTCTTAAACTTCAGTTTGCTCTTCATTATTACTAAATTGCGATCTGAGTCTATACCTGCCCCTGGTTACGCCTTACAGTCAAGTATCTTGATTTCGGAATTTCTGCCTTACCATGGTGTAATGTAACTGAAATCTTCCCTTACCTCCCGGCCTTTTCCAAGTATACATCCCCCTCTTATGAATCTTGAACAGCGTATTCGCTATTACTACCTGATGAAATTTATTGCGGAACTCTAGTACTCTTTCTCCTCTTTCATTCCTACTACCAAGCCTATATCCTCCGTAACCACTTCTTCTATTCCTTCCTCTACAACCGCATTCTAAACCTCCACCACTATTAGATTTTCATCCTCCTATACGAACTGAATTACCCGTTTAATATCCTCACATACGTTCTCTGTCTTTTCATCTTGCGCTTGTGACGTCAGCATGTATACCAGCTGTATTATTGTCGTTCTTGGTTTGCTGTCTATTCTGGTGAGAACAACGCTATTGTGGGACTGCTCACAGTAACTCCCTGCCCTACCTTCCTATTCATAATGAAATCTACTCCCGTAATACAATTTTTGCTGCTGCTGATATCACCCTATACTCTTGTGACCACAAATCCTTGTGTTCATGCTGTTTCACTTCACTGACGCGTACTGTATCTAGATTTGGGATTTCCATTTCCCTTTTCAGATTTGCTAGCTTGCCTACCACGTGCGAACCTCTGACATTCCACTCCCCGACTAGTAGAACATTATCCTTTCGTTAGTTATTCATTTTCTCATGGTCACCTCACTCTTGGTAGTCCTCTCACAGATTTCAGACGTGGGCAGTCCGAAATCTTTTGCCAGTGGAGACATCACCATGACACTTTTTCAGTTACAAGCCACGTGTGAAGTGGATACACATTATGTGTCTTTAAAACAGTGGTTTCCATTGGCGTCTGCATTGATTGTTGCTGATTCTTCCGCGTTTAGGGACAGTTTTCTACCCCAAGGACAAGGGAGTGCCCTGAACCTCTGTCTGCTCCTTTGCCCTCTTTGACAAGGCCGTTGGCTGATTAAGGGTGATTCCTAATGCCTCAGAAGCGACTTTTAAAGGGGATATATCTTATTGTGGGAAAATCCGTTCAGGATGAGAATAGAAAAATAGAACTTCCTCTGACAGTCTTCTGTTTTTTTGCTGGAACCAAGCTTAGAAACATGATCCAGTAGCGTCACTCAGCGTCACGTATGTCGGTGTTGACGTTTGTATGACGTTTACTTTCGAAAAAAAAAATTCAAAATGTTCAAGTGTGTGTGAAATCTTATGGGACTTAACTGCTAAGGTCATCAGTCCCTAAGCTTACATACTACCCAACCCAATTTATCCAAAGGACAAACACACACACCCATGCCCGAGGGAGGACTCGAACCTCCGCCGGGACCAGTCGCACAGTCCATGACTGCAGCGCCCTAGACCGCTCAGCTAATCCCGCGCGGCTGTTTACTTTTCGGGAGACGTAAATGATCTACCCGGTTCACGCGATGAGAAGGTAACCACTGACCGCTGTCTGCATAAGAGGACATATTATATGGGTTACAGGGCAAGTAATAAGTCATCAGGAGCCCCTGTTCCAGTTCCTCTCTAGTATTTCAGTCTCTCACTCGTTTGGACCCTACAGTTGTTCCCTTAACATCATTTTCTAAGTTTTTATGCTTAAATGATGGTTGATCACACGTGAAATCTGATATTCAATTCTGGCTCATTCTCTACTCCCGAGTTCAAAGCTTATTTCTCGTTCGGCTTGGAATCTCATTGACTGGAGTAGTATTATCTTCAGTGATGAGTCCCTCTTCAAACAGAGCTCCGATGACCATCGATGATATGTCTGGAGACGCCCTGGACAGCGTTGGGATGCTAATCTGACTGTCGCCTGCGAGACAGACTTACAACAAAGAGTGCCATTATATATCATAGCAGGACCCCTTTGGACTGCATCCGCGACACACTTATAGCACAGCGGTATGTCGACGATATTCTATGCCCCATTTTGTTGTCCTTAATGGTAACCCATCCTGGGCCTACATTTCAGGAAAATAATGCCCGCCCGCACACGGGGTGAGTTGCTACTGCATGTCTTCGTTCTTACTAAATCCTACCTTGACCAGCAAGGTCGGTAGATGTCTCCCCAACTGAGAACGTTTGGAGCACAATGGGTAGTAGGACCCTCCAACCACTTCGGGATTTTGACAATCCAAAGAGCCAATTCGTCAGAATTTATCACGATATCCTTCAGGAGCGTATCCAACACTGTTTGGTTAAGGGCCAGAGGTGGACCAACGCGTTACTGACACCCAATTTGTGAAGCTCTTTCTCTTGCATAAATTATCGAATTTTTTTGAAATTGTAATTATTCCTTTGTCTGTACATGTATATAGCATCTAACAATTTTTGTCTCATTAGGATAATTCCTTCGTGGTGAGGTATTTTTTGTCTTAGAGTGTATTTCAATTAATGGGTAATATTTGTGATCTTAAGTGGTTATGGTGCGCTCCTTCCTGTTGACCCACATCGGCAAATCACCTAAGATTAAATGATGTTTCAATTCTCTTCTTGATTCACCAGAGAAGATGCTTCCTAGAGCACCCACGGCAACATAAAATCTTCGTTGGGTTGTACTTGTCAGAGCAAGTTGGATCACCACACTGCGACACAGCTCTGTCTTTATGTATAACAGCGTAGTATAATAAGTAACCTTAATATTGACTGGCAAATACAGAAATTATTAGAAAGCTACAATACAAGGAACACCTACGTTTCGGATGGAACTATACTTACGAATACATCTGCTTGAACTCTGCCTCGCTATTAGGTTCCTGCGGCAGTCCACGAAAGAGGCCGAAGCCGGCGCTGGCGCAAATTTGCTTCGGTAAATACGGCCCGAGTTCTGAGGCGGCGAGCGACGTGTTTAACTTTTGGCCGCAACTTTTGCGGCGCGGCGTGCCTATTAATAAATTTCCAGGACGCCCGCCGTTGGAGCAGGTGTGTGGGCGGACGATGGTGAGGGGATGAGGGTGGGTGTGGGTGGAGGGTATGGGTGGAGGGCGGATGTGAGGGCGGAGGTGTCGCAGTAGCGCAGGGCGCGGCGCAGCGCTGCAGGGCCTCGTTTACATGGAAATGCGTCTGAGTCGGAGTTGTCAAACGTTGCGTCCGCAGCCTCTAGCTTGCTGCAGTCGGCGGCCCTATCCACCCCATCTCTGGACGCGGCGCGGCGCCTACCCGCGCAATGCCGAGGGGAAAACAAGAGACGGCGAGGCGAGCAGCGCCCACAAAGGGGTGGCCGGGCGGCAGATCCTATCAGTGGGCCGCGCTGTCGACGCCCGCGGCGAGGCAATCCCGAACCCTCACTACGGCCTGCCCACACACTTACCAGAGTTGGACGTGACTGCCTCGCGCACGTCCTGGCGGCGCCGGCTGCGTTTTCCTATTGTGTTTGGTCGCTGCACTTGACACGTCGGAGTCCTACGTTGGTGCACAAAACTTACGGACGAAAGTAGCGTTCACCTGGCATCACTGCCAAGTAACATAGCTCGTTGAAACTTGGACCAGACACAGAAGGAACAACTGTAGTGTAATACAGAGTGTAACTGAAAGAAATACTCATTGAGACCAATATAAATCACTCTGACATTGAAAGAAAATAACTACAATGAAATCACTTTGATTCCTGGCGGGAGCCCTGGGCATTACAAAAGATGGGACATACCGGGTGGTTATGATTACAGTGCAACTACTCAGAGAGGTTGTAATGGTTGTCTATTTACGTGACCATTACGGCAGTCCAACCCCAGTTCTCGATACCAGTAATATCGTACTACTTTTCTGCTAAGTAACAGACATATTTTTGTGACAATATTCACGTTTGGTTTTATTAATGTATAGGTACTCCGATGTATCGATGTATTACAATGATATGGTTCTTGTGTGTATTCTTTTCTGTGAGACTGTCATAATCTTTGACTTACTTGTAACTGTTTTGGCGCGAATGCGCACAGAGCAGTCTTTGTTTCACTTTGTCAGAAGTTAAGTTGTTATTTCGCTTTGTAAAAGAATAGTCAAGTCTTGTGTTTGGTTAAAGTGGAAATTAAATATATGAAGATTGATACAAAACTGTTTTCTTGATGATGTGACAATTGAGAAGAAGTATATGTGAATTTACAGGAAGTTTAATAAAAATGTGGATCTTGAACACCAAGTCAAAAATTACTTCTACCATACCATTGTTCTGATCTGGGATTGTTTGATCACTAAGAATTTCCTGAAAAACGCATTTGTTAGGTTTTCAAATGTTGCTAAAATACAGATGTGGACCTTCTAGCAGTCAAAGTGGAATCACCATAGAATCAACAACATGAGCCATACCAACGCCGACGAAATCTACGTGGGAATCCATTCAAGATAAGTGCCAAATTAATGACTTTCTTACAGTGACTTCATTATTTCCATTCTGATGATACCATCCACAGTCAATAACTTTGTTGTTGCCCGATAAAGCGAACATATGCTGCATGAGCAACATTATTAATCTGATTTCTAACCTACTTTGCAAGTGGTGGTATTGTTAGAAGGTATAGTGTGTGCTGTAACTGTTCAAAATGTGTGTGAAATCTTATGGGACTTAACTGCTAAGGTCATCAGTTCCTAAGCTTATACACTACTTAACCTAAATCATCCTAAGAACACACACACACCCGTGCCCGAGGGAGGACTCGAACCTGCGCCGGGACAAGCCGTGGGCTGTAACTGTCGTATGACAGCGAAACTTGGTAGATATTCTCATGTATTAATGCGGAGCCGACTTACTCCGTGGGCAAAAGAGGTCACAAAATTATAGTTTTATAATTAACCGCCTCTTACACAGTTTTGTTCAATATGAGCACTGCAGACGTTGACGAAAAGCACCTGTTGGCCAAAACTAGAATCATTTTATTTTCCAGCGTAAGTCGGTTCCGCATTAACACATTAACATCTATATCAAATTTCACTGCTAAACGATAATTACAGCCCAAGCTGTCCTCCCTGAGTAGATGCAGTGTAATTATAGCCACCTGCAAGTTCTTAACAGGGTGTGTTATCAGTAAGGACGGCGCCGCACGCTCTGCAACATAGTCCCACGCTGGCCACAGTGTTGGTAAGGAGTTCTTGTGTACGGTGTTCCATTCCTCCATTAGCGTGGTTGACATCTGCTGGATGGTCGCTGGTGCATATGGACCAGACGCAGTGTGTCTCTCTACCGCACCCCGCACGAGCTCGACGGGGAAACGGGTAAGCCAGTCGATTTGGCGAGTATCCTGTCGTTGCAAGAACTGCTCCACCTGCGCAATTCACGCTCGCGCATTGTCATCCATAAAAATCCGGACTACACAGGACTCAATAGAAACTTAATTATATATATAGGCTGTTGATCCGTCCTGGAAATTGAGAATTTCGACAATTTTAGCCTATTTCCGAACTCGATACTGGCAAGATGTCAAAATGCATGTCACAAGTGGCTGTATCTTTTGACTGCTTTGACGTAGAAGCTTAATTTTTTTACACCGCCAAGGGACCGCAGATTTAAGTATGTGACATAAACCTAAAATATATACATCCTTCCGTTCCTGAGAAAAAGGGCTCTTAGGAGTCAGACAGACAACAAAGTGGTCGTATAAGGGTTACCGTTTTCACCGATTTAATCAAGGATCTCTGAAAATGACGTCAGGTCCGAATATACCCCTGAAAAGACGCACATGGGGAAGGACGAGTACTGTGTCACAGTAATGTGCACCAGTTAATGCGCCGTGTCCAAATGTTTGGAGGTCGGTATGCCTACGCAACCCTGCGTCTCCCCACACCATCATATCTTGGCCACCAGAAGCTTCTTTCATCCTTAAGTTTGGCACACCAGTGTAGATTCAAGTGCTTGTTGCCTCCGAAAGGCATTCGATATACTTCCGTTCTGTCTTTTATACAGCTACTTTCCAATTCGTACTAGAATGTTTCGCAATTATTGACAACCTCTCCGCCATTAGCCTCTCCAATATTATGACGTACTGTCAGGAAAATGGTGTGCAAATATTCAGTCGATTCTTAATAAGATTTGAAAGTTGGACAAAGACTGGCCTCTTGCCTTAAATGTTCAGAACGCAACACCGAGTCACAATTGGAATCTATCAGCTCATACAAATTCCTGGGTGTTACAGTTTGTACGGATGGAAGTGGAACGCTCATATAGGTTCTGTTGTACAGATATCTTTGGCAGGCTTCGATTCATCGGTGGAAAACTGCCGAACTGCAATCGGTCCACAAACGAGGTTTATGGCGAAACGTTCGTGCACCCAATTCTAGAATATTGCTCAAGTATGTGGAGCAGTACCAAATAGGACTACATCTTCGTCTACATCTACATCATACCCCGCAAGCCACGTAATGGTGTGTGGCGGAGGCTATTCTCGATACCACTATCTGATCCCTCCAACCCTGTTCCACTCACGAATAGTGCGTGGGAAGAATGATTGTCGGTAAGCGTCTGTATTGGCTCTAATTTTTCGAGTTTTCTCCTCGTGGTCAATACGCGAGACGTATATGAGGGGAAGCAATATGTTGTCTGACTTCTCCTGAAAAGTACTGTCCCGTAAATCTTTCCGTGAAGCACAATGCCTCTCTTACAACGTCTGCCAGTGGACTTTGTTTATCATCTCTGTAACGCTCTCTCGCCAGCTAAACGATCCCGTGACGAGACGCGCCGCTCTTCGTTGTATCTTCTCTATCTCCTCTATCCGTCCTACCTGATAGGGATCCAAGATAGACGAACAATACTCAATCTGGTGAACAAGCCCCTTATAAACCACTTCTTTCGTGGGTGAGTTACATTTCCTTAAGATTCTTCCGATGAATCTGAGGCTGGTGTCTCCTTTTCCCACTAACAGTTTCATATGGTCATTCCACTTAGGGTCACTCTGGATAGTTACACCTAGATATCTTACGGCAGGCGCTGTCTCCAGCTGCTTGTCATCAGTAGTGTAGCTGTTCAGTAGTGGATTTCTTTTCCTATGTATGCTCAATATGCTACTTTTATTTACCTTCAGGGTCAACTGCCAGCGCCTGCATCACTCATCAATTCTGTGCAGGTTGTTCTGCAAATTCTTACTATCTTCTGGCGTTGCTACTTCCGTACAAACAACTACATCATCTGCGAATAGCCTTAAGGAGCATCCGACGCTTGCTACTAGATGTGAACTGCAACGGTCCTATCATATTTTTTTTCACTAAGCGGCAGTGCGGAACGGTGTCAAATGCCTTACTGAAATCGAGGAACACGGCATCAGCCTGAGCGCCTTTGTCCACTGCGCTGTTGATCTCACGGACGAACGGAGCGAGCTGAGTTTCGCAGGATCTCTATTTGCGGTATCCATGTTGATTTTTATAGAGAAGATGTTCATTTTTCAAGAACGTCATAATTCTTCAGCATAAAACATGTTCCATAACTAAAAACCGATACTGAATATATAAGAAGGGCAGTACGACGCTCACATGTTTGTTTGTCGCTTAGCAGAGTATCACGAATATGCTGAAGAAATGGCCAGGCGCATCAAGATGGAAGAAATTTGAAGAAAGCTTACTTACAAAGTTTCAAGAACCAGCTTTACGCGATGAATCTAGGGATATACTATAAACAGTGCGCACAGATGCGCGTAAGCTACCATTGTTCGAGCGCTTCGTGAGTCAATGGAACAGGAAGAAGCCCTAGAATGGTAAGCTTTCGCTGTCATGTACCTCGCAGTGACTTAAATAAAACAGACGTAGTTATAGAGTAGCACGTGACGACAAGAAACAACTAAATCTTCAAGTGCGTTTGCGGATATCTTTTATTTTATCACGACGTTCATTTCTCTCTATGTAGATGGGAACCAACAAAACATTTTCGCGTTTGGGGAAGAATGATATATTGCCGTAATGAAAAATATATTTTTTTTTATGATTGCCACTCGAACTGGCTTAGCACGTCCGTGATAATCTCACGCGTATTTTGTCATAACGAAAAACCAATTGTCGTTGTTTGAACATACTGGAAGTCCTCCGTTAGCTTAGTACGGAGCCCCTGATATGCGGCAAGACCACATGCAGGTACAGATTTCTAATCCTGACACTGAATCTTGTTTTGCAACTTCTAAATTTTTGTTATGTGATCATGGCAGTAGCTGAAACGGCGTAATAAAGAAATGTATTAAGCGATTTAAGCTTTTCGGAAATATGTACTTATTTGAATTAAAGCCTATATACGTGAGAATTATTGTGTAACGAAATTTAATTATGTTGTAGCAATGCTCATGTGGAAGACTTTTTTACTGTTCAGGGTCAATAGCTTCTTTGCGCACCAGTCACATACCCTGTTAAATCATTTCGTTATTAGTTTCCGTCAATACAAGAGGGATACTCAGATTATCTCTTAAGTCGTCTGTACAGACCAAGAACAGCAGAGGCCCTATAACGCTTCCTTGGAGAATTTCAGATACCACTGCCAGTCATACAGCTGAGAAGACACTCTGTTGGTATGTAATTTGATTAATAACCACATATAAAGAGCAGTGAGAAAAGCCTTCTGCCAATAAAGAAATACTGAATCAATTTGTGATCCCTTGTCGATAGCGATCATACTAAATACGAGCTTGCCCACTACCGGACTAGATTTGTGACTGGTTTCAGGACTTCCTAGCAGACAGAACTCAACATGTGGTTGTTAACGAGACGAAATATACAGATGTAAAGGTAATTTCTATAATAGCCAAGGGAGTGTTAAAGGGCAATTACTGTTAACAATATACACAGGGTAATAAGAAATCTTCTGGAAAGTTTGTAAGGGTGTTGAAGAGCAGGCTGTGCTGAGAAATAGCTGTCAAGAACTAAATTCGATAAGTTGCTCCGTTTACGAGTTATTTAGCACTGAAGTAAGCCAATCGGGTCATTGAGCTCGCAAATTCAAGCACCTGCACGCGCTGAAATTCGGTAATGCACAGACATCTAGCGATCCATGAGTTAACACTTGTTCAAATGATCGTTACCGGTTAATATGTGCATTTTTCGGAAGTGATAAATTGAAGCTAGTTGAGAAAAAGTTATATTTGTTCGGATTGAGAAAAACAAGATCACATTTGGCGACTCCACTTCTGGCTGGCTGCATGAATTTGCATGCACGACGACTTGACTGGTTAACTTCAGTGCTAAATAGCTCGGAAATGGCGCAACGTATCGAATTTTTTATATCGATTGTTTTCTCAGTAAAGCCAACCCTTACTTGCTTTACAGATTCTTTCTGACTGAGTTCTGCAACGCTCAATGTTTGACCGGTCACGGCTCGCCTGTTGACGGGGGGACGGAGCCGCTCGTGTCCGGCCCCACACGACTCGGCTCGGTCACGTACTCGCCACATGTCTGTTGTCCGGATTCCGGACTCGCGGATAACCGAGCATGACCGGTCACCGCTGACGTCTCACCTCGCCTCGCCCCGTCTCGCTGCTCTGTACTGTACAAATCCAACGCATCTCTCTCTCTCTCTCACACACACACACACACAAAAACACACACACAATGTATTTATCTCTGTCTCTCTCTCTTTTAATACAAAAATAACGTTTCCAATAGCGGGTATATGACACAGCTAAATTCATAAATCACTTGGAAAGTAAAATGATATTTCAATACAATCGCGGATAGAAGACGAGTCTCATTCCAAACAGAAGATATATTTTTCCTTTCATTAATAGGAAACATTAAATAAGTGTTGGTTCAAATGGTTCAAATGGCTCTGAGCACTATGCGACTTAACTTCTGAGGTCATCAGTCGCCTAGAACTTAGAACTAATTAAACCTAACTCACCTAAGGACATCACACACATGCATGCCTGAAAATAAGTGTTGTCCCCGTAATCTAGAAGTCAACCATCTTCATAAAGAAAGCTTACGAAGAGCATTAAACATTTACAGACGTAACTTGTCACACTTTTCACTTTTTTGCAACAGAAACAAAATTATAGTTATTGTTTATCAGTGGTAAATCACTAACGCGTTCCGGATTTAATTGGCTGCGACAATTTGTTAGTAACATGCCAGCTTTACTAAAGCATATTTCACTAGGTGCGCTTGTTGCTGGGATACATAAAATACGTCTTGCAACTGCAGCCAGGTCTGACTGCTCCACTACTTTAAGATGTCATCATCATCTCCGGGGTACATTAAAGTGTAGAGGTCTACTTCATCTGCTGCGGATGATTTGTTGCTCCTCGATTCCGTGAAACGGCCTCTCTTTCTGGGTGGTGATGACACAGTACTTGAAGGATCTTTGATAATAAACCAAAGAGACAAGTAATTCAGAACTGATGTGGAAATCATCGAAACGTTCCCGTAAAAACGAGGTGTTTTACGTTAATGAAATATTATACGAATTATAACATTCCCGTCTCTCTATAATATACTATCCACTAACTATGCAAAAATGATTACGTTAATGATTGCATGTTTTACCTGCGTAAGTAGCACACATTTTTCGCACATTGCTAAGAATTTCCTGCTTTTCATTTATTTCAAGCATATTAAAATACGGAAAGACGGCCAAAGAAACGTAGCAATTTTATGTCTGGAAGTGATCACAATCTTCTCACAAACGAAAGTCAAGGCTCGATTTATAATCCTTTGTACCTCCTGTTAAAAAATACATATCTGTTACTACAAATCAATTACGCTAGTTAATCATAAATCTATCGCGTATCATAATGAAACAGTGCTTTTAACTGCAGTAATTACTAACCTGGCAGTCAGTGTCATTGACAATGCAAATTTGTTGCAGTTTGTGAAACCAAAGAACTAACTGGATTGTCGGTTCTTTTTCGCCTTCTAATTCATCTGTGACCTCTTTAAATGGTCTCAGAAAATGCACAGTTTTTCCTGCAAGCTCATTATCATATCCTTGCAATCTGTAAGCGTAGTCCTTTTCCGTCAGCAAAGCCGCAGCTTCGTTATACTGAGTGTCTAAGGATTCCAGCATAGTGTACAAGCTGTTCTAGCGTGTGCTGACCTCTTGTTTCAACTATGATTTCAAAGACGAGCAGAGGCCACTATTCTCAATGTACCTTACAGTGCATTTTGCAGTATTTATTGGTGATGCGATGTTCGGGGCATGATTTAACAAGAACTTATCTTCATCTAAAGTATGGCTAAGTGCTGTGTTTATACAATCAGCAGTACAAGGAATCCTTTCGTGATTTTCCAAAGCCTTTATTACATTCACACCCTGGTCGGAGACAAAAACAAAACTGAGCATCATGTCCGGCGAAATGTCCCAATCAGTCATCCTTTCTTCAATGTCTTTCATAATATTTACTTCCGTCGTCTTAGCGTCTGGGAATTTTGTTGTAAATGAAACATTGTTCACAAGAGACCAATCTGTGGTAATGTAATGTGTTGTAAGCGTCAAATAGTACACCTGATTATGAGAATCAGTCCACTTATCAATTGTCGCAGCACATGTTTTATTAATAACTTCCGCAATAACAGAAGGCATTATGCTGTTTCGTTTTGCATGAGTTTGTTCTTTGACATGTCTGCACACAGTAGAGGGATGTGGTATGACATCTGCCACGTTAACTTCTCCATAATGCGCTCATAGATGTATTAATTCATGTCCTAGTTTTCTGAAACCTTCACCGGAAACAGCATTAAAAGGTGTCATATCTTTAGCACACATTGCAACACACTTTGCTCTAATACTATTTTTTATTACATCCGGTATCCCTGAAGGAGCTGTATCTTTGTCAGGTTTCTTACAACTGTGTTTCTTTAAATGAGTGGTTCCCGACTGGAAACACAATAATGTGGAGCAGTTTATGCACGATACGTACCCAGCAGACGCACTGTTTCGTCTACAACCAACAGAAATGTACTCCATACTTGGCTTTTTTGGTCCCGGCGGAGTTTCGAGTGCTCCCTCGGGCAAGGGTGTGTGTGTATGTCCTTAGGATAATTTAGGTTAAGTAGTGTGTAAGCTTAGGTACTGATGACCTTAGCAGATAAGTACCGTAACATTTCACACACATTCGAACTTGGCTTTTTAGACCTTCCCGTTTCTTCAATGTGTAAACATTTGTTTCAATCTTACGTCTTACTGCATTGGCTTCCTCGCCCTCCATGATCACAGAGAGAGACACACCACAAATGAGAAGCCCGTACTGGCTTCAGTCTCGCACGGATAATGATGCGTGTAATGTGTTTGAAGTTACGTGCTACGTATTCGGTCACGGCTTCCCTGCTGTGTCACTAGAAGTAGTGCGGGAAGCCTATCAGTTAGGGTGTGCTCGCCCCATCTCGTATCTTCTGCTCGCATACTCGGTCATGAAGGACTCTAATTTCTGACCATCACGTATAAGTGATCTAGTGGATAACGTCGAAAGCACAATGAGTCTGTTCACAGACAATGTGTAGTCTATAAGAAGACAGCAACATCCCAAGGCTGCAGTGAAATGCCAGTAGATCTGCGGCGGACAGATGGCTGGTGCAGGTATTGGCATTTTACCTCGAACGTAAGTAAATGTAGCGCATTGCGCATACAAGGCATGTTTAAAAAGTAAGTGTACTGTGAAAACAACGGACTGTGGTAGACGGGGTTTCCTTAACCATAACGAGCATCGCAGGCACACGGTAGAACGTAAACTCACGTTGTAGTATGAAGTCTGGGCTATTCCTTCCCCGATTAGGAAGCTGGTCGCAGCACGTGGCTAGCACTTGGCGGGATTTCTTCCCGACATATTTCCTGCTGCCAGGAATCGTGAAGGGATCTTGGGACCTCATGTGCGGTTTTTGGGATGTGGTGCGGCCCAGACTTCATACTGATGAACGACAATGCTCGACCTCGTAGAGCACGGGTGGTTGATGTTTTCTTGGAAACGGCAGATACTGTACCCATGGCGTGGACAACTTGGGAACAGCTCTCCAGGAAGAATGGGCATTATTGCCCCAACATGAGATTGGTGAAATCATTCCCAGAATGTCCCGTGGTTGGTATGTTTGTATTGCTGCCAGAGATGGTCACACCCCATACTGAGCACGTTATCCAGTTGTTAGAATGTGGCCGGCCGAAGTGGCCGTGCGGTTAAAGGCGCTGCAGTCTGGAACCGCAAGACCGCTACGGTCGCAGGTTCGAATCCTGCCTCGGGCATGGATGTTTGTGATGTCCATAGGTTAGTTAGGTTTAACTAGTTCTAAGTTCTAGGGGACTAATGACCTCCGCAGTTGAGTCCCATAGTGCTCAGAGCCATTTTTTTGTTAGAATGTGTGTGCAAATCCGTTAAGTTGGAACAAACGAAGAACATTTTTGTATACTTTCATGCATATTTTAATTGTTTACGTTGTGTATTCTTTAATTGTTTCTACTTTATTATCACCTGATTATACTTTTTTGTGGCAAATTAAACACAACCTTGCAAAATTTCAGTTTGTTGCTTTAATTTGACATATCAGTGTGTATAAAAATCTATCCACTTACTTTGTGAATGTGTCTCGTAAAAAGGTGAAGTATTACTGTTCGATTACGTGACTGGTGACAAACCACAGTAAATTGTAACAGGCATAAGATACGTAGATGTAACCATTTGGAACGACCTAAAGTTGAATGAGCACACAAAACAAAATGTACAAAAGCCGATGCCAGGCTGAGATTCATTAGATGAATGTTAATGTAATTAACCTACTAAAGAAATGGCTTGCGAAACCCCTATAAGACCGATATTTAAGTGTTACTCATCAGTCTGGGAGACAACAGACTGGATTAATAGAAGAAATGGAATAGGACCACCGATGAGCGGCCTATTTCGTCGGCGGGTTCATTTAGTTTGTTAAAAGGCGCACAGAAATGCTTAAAGACGTCCAGTGCTGACGTTGTAAGGAGTGGTTATACACCACGTGGAGTTTTACTATTAAAGTTCTGTTCCAAAAAGAGTGCGTTTATGATGTATCACTTCCTCACACATATAGCTGACAAAATGGCTACGAGGATAAAAGTCGCAAAAGTCAGGACTTATATGGCGGTTTATCGTCAGTCATTCGTTTTGCTCAACACTTGCTATTGGATCAAAGAAGGGGGAAAATGAGAGTATTACTATAAGTAATCTGAGCCACAAACCGTAGGGTTTCTTGTGGAGTATAGGTGTACATGTAGATTTAGATGTGAAGGAAGTCGGTGTCTTAGACTAGTGTAGCGAGAGGTGGTATACGTACACAGATGGCCGTGCAGAAGCAAGTAAAACACATCACTAAACATTTTGTGAGACGGAACGTCGGCGCTGCGCTACCAGTAAAATAGAATACAGCCTTTAGTATCAATTTCTGCACGGAAAATTTTATTAGTTCGTCTAGGTGCTCACTGCAAACCTCATGCTGTCACGACGACGTTAAGTCTTAGGTTCTCTATATCGGGGTGATATTTCCTGCATTCTGCTCTATTTTAAAATTGGACTGCTGACCTCTTGACGGTTAAACAGTTATATCACAAAGTGACAAAGAATGGTGAGTCATCTACTGCTTATCGTTTGGAATAAATTATAAATGTGTATCCCTGAAGAGGTGGCTGTAACGCCGCGAAACTCTTTGGATCAGAAATGAAGATCCACCATACAGCTGATGCGATCTTATTCTCCATAGTTTCATTCTGTTCATTTTATTGCTTATAGTGACGTGCAAGGAGGATTTACTTTTAAGTATATAGTTACACTGGGAAAACCGTACATCTACCGACAAAATCCCGGAAGTTTTTCAGAGAAAATTTTTATTTTGGTGTAAGGGGCTAACTGACTCCAGTGGCTAGTTACATCGTAATAACGTAATTATTATTATTTCAAGTTGTAACACGATTACGCCAAAGAAATTGGGTATCGCCTGTTCTCTTCAATCTGGCACTTGCGAAGGTAATGTGGGTTTTCAACAAAGAAAACTTCCAAAGCATTCAAATTGGCAATGAACATATTAAAAATCTGACCTGTGCAGGTGACAGTGCACTATTAGCGCGCACGCAAGAAGATCTGAAAAGTAATATCCAAACCTTTGAGTTATTTGCTGCAAGGATCGGTCTACAAATTAGCTCTGAAAAGACTGAGTATATGACCATGGGAAGAAAGCTCGAAAACTCTCAAGATTTAATGTGAACCACACCAGGTATAAATATGTGAAAGAGTTCAAATATCTTGGATCAATTTTTACAGAAGTAACATCAACTGAAGCAGAGATAAAAGCACGACTGCAGGCGGGAAAGAAATGCTACCACTCTCTAGACCCTATATTAAAATGTAGAAGTCTCTCTCAACAACTAAAGCTACGGTTGTATAAGACATTAATAATTCCAGTATTACTTTCTGGTTCTCAAACCTGGAGCACTCGAAAACAAGACCTTAACCGACTGCTTACATTTGAAAGGAAGGTCTTCAGGGAAATATTTGGACCAGTCCGGGATCAGACTACTGGAGAATGGAGAAGACGCCATAACACAGAATTAGAAGAGCTGTACTATGAGCCTAACATCTTGGATGAGAAGCTAAAGACTGCAATGGGCTGGTCCTGAAATTACCATAGAGGCAACAGGGTGGCCCAAAATTGCAATGGACTGGATCCCCTCAGGCAGCAGACCAGTGGAAAGACCTAGAAAGAGGTGGATCGATGGAATGAGAGAAGACTTGTTGCAGCTGAGAGTCACGGAAAACTAGAAAGAGATAGCAGAAGACAGAGACAGATGGAGAGCTCTAACCGTGGTGGCACGCTATCCACTGGGCCTGATCGTGTGAATGAATGAAGATTATTTATTGGATTGGGTACCAAACTTAACGTTTTTTCTTGAGAAAGTATGTTCACAAAACTGAAAAAACCTGTAATATGCTATCATTATAATACTGCCACTAATCGATTCATTCAAATATTGTTAATCAGCACCCTTAAGCAGAGATTTCAGTTGGTTCTCAAAAATGCATCGTGATTGTACTTCTGACAGAAGCCAATTTCGTGAACGTTGAGCAAAACCAGTTGTTCCAAAAACATCGATAAACTGCCCTGCATGATAACATATGATTGCTATGTGTTTTATCGTGAGACAGAGACATTCTGATGCATATCGTAGACTGCAGTACGTCAGGTGTCACAATAACACTTAGCCGTGAATGTCGGCGTCTTAAGTCAGAAGTGTGAATGTGTTAGGGAAACTAGAAAATCTGAAAACGGAAATTCAAAGACTCAGTCCGGAAATAAAGGGGGGGGGGGGAGGTCACTGAAACTAAATTCAAAGAAGGTAAGAATATCTCGTCATACGAATTATTAGTAATATAAACAGCAAGACAAGTAAGAATACAGCAATATATGTCCTTAGCAATAAAACAAATAGAAAGTGCAGGGAAGCTAAGAAGAAATAGCCGCAGGAAAAATGTGAAGAAATAGGAACAGAAATGTTCGACTGAAGGACTGATTCAACTTGAAGGAAAGTAGGAACAACCTTCGGTGAAATTAAAAGCATAAGCGGTGGCATTAAGTGAGGAACGAGATATTCCAGTATTACGCAGAGAAGAGAGAGCGGATACGTGGAAGAAGGACGTTGAAAGACCATACGAAGGGATGGACTTGTCTAATAACGTGGTAGAATACGAATTGTGAGTCAATATAGACGAAAAAAGTGATCATTTGTTATAGTCGGTGTTTAATAGAGCTGTGGAAAATTTGCGATCAAGTAAGGTCGCAGGCATAGGTAACATCCCTTCGTAAATTCAGAAATCGTTGGAGTAAGTGGCAACCAAACGCCTACTCAAGGTTGTGTGTATACCATCCAACTTTCGGACAATTATCATCCACACTCCGGAAGATAGCTACGGCAGATAACTGCGAAAACTACTGTACAATCAACATAACGCCTTTTGCATCAAAGTTGCTAACACGAATAATATACAGAAAAATGCGAAGAAAAATGGCGATCGGCTAGATGACAGTCAGTTTCGCTTTAGGAAAGGTAAAGGCAACACGGAGGCAGTTCTGAAGTTTCGTTTGATGATGGAAGCAAGACTTCATCTACATCTACATCTACATATACATGATTACTCTGCAATTCAAAATTAACTACCTGGCAGAGATTTGATCGACTACCTTTAAGCTATTCTCTACCGTTCCACTCTCTAACAGCGCATGGGAGAAACGAGCACTTTAATCTTTCCGTTGGAGCTCCGATTTCTCATATTTTCTTATAATCATTCCTGCCTATGTAGAAGGGCGCCCACAAAAGATTTTCATACCCTTAGGAGAAAGTTTATGATGGAAGGTCTTCTTGCAGTGAAAAGCGCCTTTGTTTTAATGATTGCCACCCAATTCGTGTATCGTATCTGAGGCACTCTCTCCCCTGTTTCGCGATAATACGAAACTTCAAATGGCTCTGAGCACTAAGGGACTTAACATCTAAGGTCATCAGTCCCCTAGAACTTAGAACTACTTAAACCTAACTAACCTAAGGACATCACACACATCCATGCCCGAGGCAGGATTCGAACCTGCGACCGTAGCAGTCCCGCATTTCCGGACTGCAGCGCCTAGAACCGCACGGCCACCGCCGCCGGCAATACGAAACTAGCTGCCTTTATTTGAAGTGTTTTGATGTCCTCCGTTAATCCTATCTGATGTGGATCCAACACCGCACAGCAATGCTCCAGAAGATGGCGGACAAGCATAGTGTAAGCAGTCTCATTAGCAGACCTGTTATATTTTCTAAGTACTCTGCCAATAAGCTGCAGTCTTTGGTTTGCTCTCACCACAGCGTTATATGTGTGATCGTCTCAGTTTCAATTATTCGCAATTTTAATCCCTAAATCCTTTAGATTTGTGTTAATTATTGTGTAACTGAAATTTAGTGGATTCTTTTTTAGTGCTCATGTGGGTGACTTCACACTTTTCATGATTTGGAATCAATTGCCACTTTTTACACCTTTCAGATATCTTCCCTGAATCTAAAGTCTTACATGACCGTAAATGACAGAATCATCTGCAAACAATCGAAAAGGACTGCTCAGAGTTATCCTAATCGTTTATATAGATCAGGAACAATGGAGGACCTATAACACTTCCTTGCTGAACGCCAGATATCACTTTTGTTTTAATCGATGACTTACCACGTATTATTACGAACTGTGACCTTTCTGACATGAAAGAACTGAAGAGAATGAAGACACCTTCTTACTTAGGAGAAGAAGAACTTCTTAGCCGAGATCGCTTTTTCTTCTTCTTCTTCTTCTTCTTCTATGTTAACACTACAGATCATCCCTCCGAGCTCAACATGAGTAAACCAACACATGTCGACTAACACATGTCGAACTAAAAATATCTTTCAACAATGTAGCTTGATGCAAGATGTTCCAGATTCTCAGAAAAATAAGTTTAACATGTAGAGAAAGGCGTGTAATTTACAGTACGTATAAGGACCAAGCAGAAAAAATAAGAATGGAAGACGAAGAAAGAAGTGCTCGGTTTAAAAACGGTTCAAACCAGAATGGCAACCTTTAATCTGGGCATCGAAGAAGCAACGACGGATACGTAAGATAGGTTCGGTAGAGGGATTAAAATTCTGGACGACTGAATATCAACGATAACATTCGTCGATGGCATGGCTACCCTCAGTGATACTGGGGAACAACAGTAGGATACACAGAATGGACTGAACAGCCTACTAAGCGTAGAACACAAACTGAGCATAAATGGAAACAAGGAAGGAAGGGAGACTGGTGCGATTTCGGCAATCACGAAAAACCTAAATCCGATTGGCCGGAAGCGGACTTGTACCGTCGTCCTTTCGAATGTGCGTCTAGCGTGATAACCTCTACGGCATCTCGCTCGGCGTAAATAATGAGTAGCAGAAATGAGATTAATGAGAAACTTACCATTAGAATTGGGGATCTATAAGTAGAGGAAGTGATGGATTTCTGCTGCCTTGGAAGCAAAATAACGCCTGCGCCAGACGAAGCTAGGAACACATGAAAAGCAGACTAGCACAGAAAAACACCTACATCTCCACTGAGCCGTGCTAAAATTTGCTGTTTTGAAGATGGCGCAGCGCGTAGTGTGAAGCAGCCGCCTCCCGTTTCTGGCGGTGGCGCCGCTGTGGCAATCGCAGCTTTGGTGTCTCCCTCTGGTGGGAAAGGGGAAAAGTTGCCTATTCACGTGCATTTAAGGGGTGCTATGAGCTCGGCAGTCGGGCAGTCTGTCAGTCTCGGCGAGTCTGGTTAGTTGGTGTCTGTCTCTCGTCCGGACTGCTAGTATGTATTAGGCCGCCAGTCTGCTCGAGTTTGCTCAGGCAATGGGCATTGGTGGTTGGATCTATCGGTTGGTCGGTCGCGCACTGAGACACCATATGACTTGTCCGCCTTGAGCGTCGGCGCATGTGAGGTCGCCACGTGAGTTCAGTGGGCCGCGGCGTATAGCGAGGGGTAGTGGCTTTGTGGCCGACACGAGATCAACAGGAGTCAACCCACGACATCGGTCGCCCCGGTGCGAGCTGCGACGCCATGAGACGGGAGACCGGCACGCCCTCCTGCGTCCGATGAAATGGATGGCAGCGGACGGTTCGGGAGAGCGTTTTGGGGGTGCTGCGCCAGGTCTTCGCCAGAAATCGCAGTTTATTAGAAGTTAAGTGGTTGCTGGTATGTTGTTTCATTGACTTGTTAAATTCCACTTGTATTCTTGGTCAGTCTCCCGTCCCCAGCTTGCTCGTCTGTCTCCCGTCCGCACTTGTTAGGCAGTTAGTGTCTGTCTGTCTGTCTGTCGGTCTGCCGTACGTTAATAGCTGCCTCTGTCAAGTTGGTCGGATTCGGTGTTAACGAATTTATTGAATTAAGGTGTAAAGGCCGAATTCCTGAAATATGATTTTATCTTGCCTATCATCTTGCGAGGCGGGATATGTGTAATGTAGATCATGTTGTACATTTTATGTAAGTCTGAATTTCATGGGTTTTATTTAAATGGTAATTTTTATAAAGTTGCCACCCTTTCACCGTAAGAGTCCTTTTAAAAACAAATTGCACTTTCAGTGGCAAATAATTTCTTAGTATGAGTGTTTGTACCATTTCCATCCCTCTTACGGGGTGCATAGTTAATGTGTTTGTGTGAGTTGTTAAAATTTTTAATTTAAAATAATCTGGTGTTTTGCAGATTTGCACCAGTGTAGTCTTTCAGAGGTCGTTGTCAGCGGTCGTGACTGCGGCCGTGTTGAAAGCGAGCGGCAGACTTCTCAGCCCGACGGCTCATACTGTCAATATTGTTCTTTCTGCCTCTAAATAAAATTGTAACTTGATATTTCGAGGATGCTTTTCTGTTTATAAATTTTAAATCTGTTTTTGGAAAGGCTTTTATGAATAAAATTCCCATTTGTTAAAGGTAATTTCATTTTCATCATTTACTCCCTGGCTCACCTAGTGTGATTAAATGTGTTAATGTTCTTGATAAATCGCTAGTAAATAAAGTAAATTCTTTAGGAAAAGATTTTGAAAGTAAATTCACGGTTCATCCACCTACATCTACATGGATACTGTACAAATCACACCTGTTCCTTTCAGAGGGTTCATCGACCCACCTTAACAATAATTCTCGATTATTCCACTCTCGAAAGGCACACGGAAAAAACGAATACCTATGTATTTCCATGCGTGCACTGATTTACCTTATTTTATTAGGATGATCGTCTCTCCCTATGTAGATCGGCGTCAACAAAATATTATCACTTTCGAAGGAGAAAGTTGGTGATCGAAATTTCGTGAGAGGATCACGCACCAAAGAAAAATACCTTTGCCTTAAAAATGTCCACCCTAAATCCCGTATAATGCCCGTAACACTCTCTACCCTATTTCTCAATAATACAAAACGTGCTGCTCTTCTTTGCACGTTCCCGATCTACTCCGTTACTTGTTACTTCTATGTGGTAGGGCACGGGGCTATGCATTTCTGGCCAAAAGATACCTACTAGTACCAAAAATCATCCTTAATTTGAGGATGAAATGAGATTACTATGTATTTGGAGCATAGTTTTGTATGGAACTGAATGCTGGAGTGCGAGGGAAGTGAAAAAGAAATGAATCGTAGTATTTGAGATGTGGTGCTATGCAAGGATAATGAAAATTATGCAGTTCTCCGTAGAATCGGTGAGGATAGGAACGTCTGGAAAACATCGACAAGAAGAAGGGACAGGATAGTACGACATGGACTGGGACATCAAATAATATCAACGCTGTCAGCAGACCGATGGCCAAAACATATTTTAGTCTTTTTTCTTTTTTTCTTTTTTTGTAAAAAGCATGACTTGCATAACAATATAGGGTGTTACAAAAAGGTACGGCCAAACTTTCAGAAAACATTCCTCACACACAAAGAAAGAAAATATGTTATGTGGACATGTGTCCGGAAACGCTTACTTTCCATGTTAGAGCTCATTTTATTACTTCTCCTCAAATAACATTAATCATGGAATGGAATACACAGCAACAGAACGTACCAGCGTGACTTCAAACACTTTGTTACAGGAAATGTTCAAAATGTCCTCCGTTAGCGAGGATACATGCATCCACCATCCGTCGCATGGAATGCCTGATGCGCTGATGCAGCCCTGGAGAATGGCTTATTGTATCACAGCCGTCCACAATACGAGCACGAAGAATCTCTACATTTAGTACCGGGGTTGCGTAGACAAAAGCTTTCAAATACCCCCATAAATGAAAGTCAAGAGGGTTGAGGTCAGGAGAGCGTGGAGCCCATGGAGTTGGTCCGCCTCTACCAATCCATCGGTCACCGAATCTGTTGTTGAGAAGCGTACGAACATTTCGACTGAAATGTGCACGAGCTCCATCGTGCATGAACAACATGTTGTGTCGTACTTGTAAAGGCACATGTTCTAGCAGCACAAGTAGAGTATCCCGTATGAAATCATGATAACGTGCTCCACTGAGCGTAGGTGGAAGAACATGGGGCCCAATCAAGACATCACCAACAATGCCTGCCCAAACGTTCACAGAAAATCTGTGTTGATGCCGTGATTGCACAATTGCGTGCGGATTCTCGTCAGCCCACACATGTTGATTGTGAAAATTTACAATTTGATCACGTTGGAATGAAGCCTCATCCGTAAAGAGAACATTTGCACTGAAATGAGGATTGACACATTGTTGGATGAACCATTCGCAGGAGTGTACCCGTGGAGGCCAATCAGCTGCTGATAGTGCCTGCACACGCTGTACATGGTACGGAAACAACTGGTTCTCCCGTAGCACTCTCCATGCAGTGACGTGGTCAACGTTGCCTTGTGCAGCAGCAACTTCTCTGACACTGACATTAGGGTTATCGTCAACTGCACGAAGAATTGCCTCGTCCATTGCAGGTGTCCTCGTCGTTCTAGGTCTTCCCCAGTCGCGAGTCATAGGCTGGAATGTTCCGTGCTCCCTAAGACGCCGATCAATTGCTTCGAACGTCCTCCTGTCGGGACACCTTCGTTCTGGAAATCTGTCTCGATACAAACGTACCGTGCCACGGCTATTGCCCCGTGCTAATCCATACATCAAATGGGCATCTGCCAACTCCGCATTTGTAAACGTTGCACTGACTGAAAAACCACTTTCGTGATGAACACTAACCTGCTGATGCTACGTACTGATGTGCTTGATGCTAGTACTGTAGACCAATGAATCGCATGTCAACACAAGCACCGAAGTGAACATTACCTTCCTTCAATTGGGCCAACTGGGCATACTGACGAAACTAAAACGAGCTCTAACATGGAAATTAAGCGTTTCCGGATACATGTCCACATAACATCTTTTCTTTATTTGTGTGTGAGGAATGTTTCCTGAAAGTTTGGCCGTACCTTTTTGTAACACCCTGTATATGTGAACGTTCTTTATATGTCTATAACTGCACATTGTCAGTTATAGTAGTCTAATATTTAGACATCATTTACTAATGCTGATTACCACTGATATGAAAAATAGTTGTCCATCTACATTTCACAGAAAGTCTTAAAAATAAACTGACTTTCTGAAAAAAGTATTAAGAGCACTTTTGCTGTTTTGCATCTCGCCTTCAATTTCAGACAACCTTGGTCGTTAAATGGCAGAAATTGTCCCCAAAAGGTGACTGCATGTTGCAAGATCATAACAATAGCAACAACCTCTCGTGTCTGTAACTGTGCGTAAACGTTTTGATCAACACATGTAGGGAATGGTGTCACTTCCTTTACCACCACTATCGCCGGATATCGTTGGATGTCGAATAACTATAGTCAGCATATAAGGAAACTAAACAAAAAAAGACTCGTTATTCTTCTCTAACAGGGAATTCAACAAAAGAATAACGGAGAATCTGAGTTTAACGGAGGGATAGGACACTGATGTTGCAGGAAATTGACAGTACCCTTTTTTGTAATTACCCAGGCCGGTATCTGTCTTAAGACAAGGAAGTAAACCACGCAGTATCTAAAACCTGTGTTTTCGGTTCCAGACTTGACCCTCGCGACTCCCGAAGGTGAATGCAATGCCTTAGCCAGTCGCTGTGGCCGAGCGGTTCTAGGTGCTTCAGTCGGGAACCACGCTGCTGCTATGGTCGCGGGTTAGAATCCTGCCTTGGCCATGGATGTGTGTGATGTCCTTAGGTTAGTTAGGTTTGAGTAGTTCTAAGTCTAGGGGACTGATGACCTCAGTTGCTAAGTCCCATAGTGCTTGGAGCCATTTTCACCATTTTTTTTGCAACGCCTTAATAAAAATCCAGCTCGTCCGTAGGAATCTAACATTTTATTTGCAAGGAATTTAAAAAAAAACTATATTCACCACCGTTCACATTTATGGGCATCCATCCCAGGAGTTTTCAGACTGGTCTGCTTGTCACAAGTGGCCCTATACCACATTTCATCAGTATTTTTATTATTTTTGTCGCCACCGTACTCCCAATAAGTTTTCAATATTTTCTTTTTCTGTTCTTTCTTCAGAGTTGGTCAGAGTAAGGGATAGAGTATCTAGGAAAATTGGGAATGGGTGGTAAGTTCTGTGGGATCAAACTACTGAGGTCATCGATCCCTAAGCTTAAACTACCTTCCACTAAGTGAAACACACACACCCATGCCCGAGGGAGGACTCGAACCTCCGAAGGGGGCGCCGTGCGAACCGTTACAAGGCGCCCTAGAACGCAGGGCTAGCCTGCGCGGAGAGTAAATAGGAACACACGATATTTCTGATTGGTACTTCAGTTTAGTAACGCATGAAGGAATGTGCACATAAACCATTCTCACAATTTGTACAGTTCTTGTCGTTGTTAGACATGAGGTTGTGTTTTCTGCATCATTTGTAAATATTTAGCTTTCTTTCTACACATTAACATGCTGTATAATGTATATGGAATTCCATTTGGAAACTATTGTTAATTCTTCAAGTACAGACTTTTATGGCGAGTATTATGCTACATATTTGTAGAACTGTACATATAACATGGGGACAGTTAAGCCATACCTCGTAGACCGTGAACCATTTTGTACCTTGAAAGAGAAGGCGATCTTTTACCATAGAACATGTGCTTGCAAATGAACTGAGTTTTTTAATGTCTTAACAAATTTATATGGCTTTGAACCGATAGTTTTCAATAGCTTCAATTTCAAAATTTATTTAATTTGTAAATGTTTTTTGATAATACTTCTGCTTGAATTCATTTCACTTGCCGTGCAGTAGAGTAGTAATGTAACTGATGGACTTATAAACGCAGTGTTTACTTGATTTTGTGACTACACTATGTGATCAAACGTATTCGGACACCTGACTGAAAATGTGTTACAAGTTCGTGGCGCCATCGATCGGTAATGCTGGAATTCAATACGGTGTTGGCCCACCCTTAGCCTTGATGACAGCTTCCACTCTCGCAGGCATTCGTTCAATGAGGTGCTGGAAAGTTTCTTGGGGATTGGCAGGCCATGCTTCACGGAGTGCTGCACTAAAGAGAGGTGTCGATGTCGCTCGGTGAGGCCTGGCACGAAGTCACGAAGTCGTCCTTCCAAAACATCCCAAAGGTCTTCGATAGGATTCAGATCAGGACTCTGCTCAGTCCAGTCTATTACTGGGATGTTATTGTCGTGTAACCATTGCGCCAGAAGCCGTGTATTTTGAACAGGTGCTCGATCGAGTTGAAAGTTGCAATCGTCATCCCCGAATTGACCTTCAATAGTGGGAAGCAAGAAGATGCTTAAAACTTCAATGTAGGCCTGTGCTGCGATAGTGCCGCGCAAAACAACAAGGGCTGCAAGCCCGTCCATGAAAAACACGACCACAACACCACCGCCTCCGAATTTTACTTGGTACTACACCCGCTGGAAGATGACGGTCACAGATCATTCGCCATACCCACACCCTACCATCGTATCGCCATATTGTGTACCGAGATTTGTTACTCCACGTAACGTTTTTCCACTGTTCAATCGTCCAATGTTTACGCTCCTTACACCAAGCAAGTCTTCGTTTGGCATTTAGCGGCATGATGTGTGGCTTATGAGCAGCCGCTCGACCGTGAAATCCAAGTTTTCTCACCTTCCGCCTAACTGTCATAGTACTTGCAGTGGATCCTGATGCAGTTTGGAATTCCTGTTTGATGGTCTTGATAGATGTCTGCCTATTACACATTACGACCCTCTTCAACTGTCGGCGGTGTCTGTCAGTCAACATACGAGACCGGCCTGTACACTTTTGTGCTGTACGTGTCCCTTCACGTTTCCACTTTACTATCACATCGGAAACAGTGGACATAAGGATGTTTAGGAGTGTGGAAATCTCGCGCAGAGACGTATGACACAAGTGACACCCAATCGCCCGACCACGTTCGAGGTCCGTGAGTTTCCCGGAGCGCCCCATTCTGCTCTTTCACGATGTCCAATGACTACTGAGCGCACTATATGGAGTATTTGGCAGTAGCTGGCAGCACAATGCACCTAATATGAAAAATGTATGTTTTGGGGGTGTCCGGATACTTTTGAACACATAGTATGTGTTGTACCTTGGGACAGGTTTTCGATTTTGAAGAAACGTTTATTTTCCAGATCAACTTTTCTAATTTCAGAAAAAGACTCCACTACAAAAAAACTGAATCCCATTATTTAAAAAGGGAATAATAATATTTATTAAATCTCTGTGACAGTAATGCTTAGAGACGAAAATCTGAAAAATGTACCCAGATACAAGGCTCTCCTTTATGTACAAGTACATTTAGGCATTTATCAGGAAAGAAGCTGCACGTTTGTCTTCCATTGAATGATTCTTGTCGTGTTTGTACTTTCTGCACATGCGACAACCAATTTGTATGGATGTTAGCGGATTTTCAATCTTATTTATTTGCAACACATCGCTTTTCTTCGCTTTCATTGTTTCTGTTGCTTTACATGCAACAGTGATTTGATTAGTTCCTTACTATTCTGTAACAATCCGAAAACGTCATTTGACGATACTAAGGCAGACGCAGTTTCGACAAACATTGGTGTCTTTCTTTAATGAGTAGAATGTCATTACTCAGAATTACACGTAACAGCTCACCGGATTGTTATTATGCGTTACGACTGAGCATCGACTGTAAACTGAAAATTATCTTATACTCTAATCAGTAGATACTGCAAAATTATCTCGAACTTTAGTGTATCTATTTTTAAAAAAATTTCTGCGTAGAGTGTAGTTATTTTTATCAGAGACTATTGTTACTGAAAATTAGTTTTCTTCTCACAACTGCCATGGTGTGTAATCAACAGAGGACAACGTAGAATTATTTTCTTTTCTTTCCTTTTTTTTCTTTTGTTATTCATTATCAAAGCGCCATGAATAGTTTCTTGGTAATAAAGTTTTGTGAAATAACTCTTGTATTTCTTTCAAACAATAGACAAGATCTCACATATAATTGATAATTAGGCAAATGTACCGTTTTGAAATGGAAATACTGAAGTATAAGGTGTCTAAATGCTGACGATGGAAGAAATCATGTTTGACACGTTAGAAACCTTAAAAATTCTGAAAAAAAGATTCCGGTTTCGTGTCGGTATGGGCCGGGACTATCATTACATCGTTTTACACAAAATGTATGTTACACGCACCCACATAAGACGCATACATTAGACGCCTTTATGAAACTTCGCAAAATTAATACCATCTTTCATGTAAAATCAGCAAATAAAAACCATATAAAATGACAATCTATAGTTATCTTCACGAACGCAAGTAATTTGTGTACGTAGGGTTAGCTGTAGTCTGTATAGGATTCCTTCTTTGTAAACGATGGTGTACAGAAACATTAGCAAGCGCTAACGTTATGCAAGATAACAGTTTAACAGTTGAGTAATTGCAGAAGTTTATCATATCTGAAAGGTTCTTTTATTTTAGTTGGGCAAAAATGTGAAATCTCCTATAGTAAGCAAACAATCAAGCTGACGTAAGATTGTAAAGATATAACAGATGACAATGAAAATTCCTTCTTGAATCAGCGCAATAAAGAGTGAATCACTATTGCGATATGAGTTTCTAAATGTATAGCATATACAAACAACAGTTAGTTCCCTAAAAGCCATCGTAATGGAATAAACGATTGAAACAGTTAGTGCTAAAAGCAGACATGATTTACAGGAGACAGGAAAGAAAATTTTAATTCATTTATGCATACGAATATGTATCGATATGCGCAGAGTTGTTAGCTTATTATCATGCCTGCTCGTTAAGATCATCCGACTTTTGAATATTGTATGCCGAAACATCATACATGTTTCAGCTTAGAGGATTATCATTGTCTCCAACTGAGCACTTGTTATGGCAAGAATCCCATTACAGATGTAATGTCACAACTGGGCAATTACTGGTAACTGTAGGAACTGGTTATGCATTTGATGGCTAGGACCGACACGATAGTCTTCCATATAATCCATTCGCGAAGTGTGCGAATGAAACCTCTGCATTTCGTAGATAAGAAGAGGTTCTAATCCATTATAATTAACTATGGATGTATTAGGCGAAAAGAAAAAAAAGGATGTAGTGGAAAGAAAAGGAAAGGACATTGTTAAGCAAGAGTGAAGGTTGGGAGAGTGAATAAAAGAAAACGAAAGGAACCAATCCGAACGGAACTTCCAATCTTTGTGTAGGGTATATTAGCAAAGAAATTGCAATGATATTGAGTAACTAAGGGCAGACGGCAATAAATCGTTTTACCTGCCAATAACAGCAAATTGCGATGAACCGTCGGAAAGAGTCTTGTAGGAGTGGCACAGCGCTTCGTTCCAATAACTCGGCTCGAATGCGTAACTCAATTTGGCGACGCACAGTGCTTGTCTTCCTGTTGTTATTTTCAGCCAGTTTTTTTCTGAAGTTTCATCAGAGTAAATCTCCCCGAGAGCCGTCTATTTGTCCGTCGTAAATGTATGTATTAGCTGTATTTTTGGGTTATGTAACTGATATTGTACCGTTAACTACATTCATAGGCCATTTTTCATATATGTACGGCGACTTGAGTAATTCTACGTTCAAGTAATAAAAAAAAGTGAAAATTCCGAATGGGTTTTATATCAAAGTTGATAGAATTCGGTTGTAAACTACGAAATAAAAGTAAAAATTTATTAGTTGTCAGCGTAGTGCTAATAATTAATGTGTGAATTTCACGATCATGTCATCGAGACGTAGCACTATGTATGCGGGAAGAAATGCGCAAGTAAGTCAGGCATTGTGGAGACGAAGGAACTACACATATACTCGCCAAATCTGATTCGGAAAAAAAGAGAGAAACAAGTTAAAGCATTCCAGTTGGACAGCAATTTGACAACTCTTATGTGCCCTAAAGGTGGATCGGTATTTTAACTACGGCGCGATTTCAGTCGGTGCAACTCATTTTATATGACAGCTGTTTGAGGAAATACGGGGGAAGGCAGAGCTACTTCTGTAGTGCGGATCCACAACCACTTAATACTTCTAGAAGGTAATTATTTTTTTTGCGTAGGCGGTTGTTTAATTTTGAAATAAACGCTTTGTTTTATAATTTAGCAATTACCTGCTTTCGCCCCATTAGGCATTATCAAGCTACACCACAGTAAAATTTAAAGAAAACAAATTGCGAAAGCCGTAATTTTATTAATTATTTTATTGGACTACCAGTCTCGGTGCCTCATTGGCAAGATATTCAGTCCCCTATACACGTAGCTAGGTATGTCGTCTAAACGTCTGTGCTATTATAAGGATCAATAATTTCAACTGGCTTCCGTAGATTTCTGAAGCTTCTCTGTAGACGCCGACTCTCCACACCTCTAACAACTGTGAAGAGCCCACGTTAAAGAGGAGCTTCAGAAACCTACGGAAGCCAGCTAAAATTAATGGTTCCTGTAATAGCACAGACGTTTAGGTGCCTTAACTAGCTACGTGTGTAGGGTTCTGAAGATGGCCCCAATGAGGCACCGAAACTTCTATTCCCATGAAATAATTAATAAAATTAACGCTGTCGGTACTTATTTTCTTCAGGCCTTTGACCAGCCGCAGTTCCGTTCCATTTATACAAGATGGAAGCACAGAAACTGTTTTGTACGTAGAATGTTACTAAAGGTTGTCTTATCGATAAAATGACATAGTTATTCTTCATACAGGTTTGAATTGCGATCTGACAAATTAAAACTTCTATGGTAGTCATACGAAACATCAGACTTCGAGTCCGCAGCTCGTGGTCGTGCGGTAGCGTTCTCGCTTCCCGCGCCCGGGTTCCCGGGTTCGATTCCCGGCGGGGTCAGGGATTTTCTCTGCCTCGTGATGACTGGGTGTTGTGTGATGTCCTTAGGTTAGTTAGGTTTAAGTAGTTCTAAGTTCTAGGGGACTGATGACCATAGATGTTAGGTCCCATAGTGCTCAGAGCCAGCCATCAGACTTCGATACCTGGAAGATGCAGACTGCTGGTCTGAAAGGACGCATACTAAAGTACGAGACCGTAAATAAAATGTTAGTAAGAGCCATAATGTTACATCAACGATCTTGTCTCATTGCTGCGAAATATTAATACACAAATATAAACTCGTCATGACAGAAGGAAACAGAGTCGGGATACTGTCATTTTAAGTAAAACACAATCTTTTTGGTGACTTATTTTACCATAAGAAAGATGTACACCGTCTGCTAGATTACGGTAATACCTTCCTCTCCAAACTTTAACAGAAGAATAATCATTATTGAAGTTTTTTTGTTTTAAAAACAAAAATTACCTGAGATACTATCTCCTACGCCTATCTCAAGTATATAAATTAATTCTTTACCGCTACTCGGCGTATTTATTCCATACAGATGTTTTAAAATGATCTATTGTAATACATCTGACAAATCGCTGCGGGGTAAGCAAATTTATTAGTTTTCATTAACGTGTTGTAATGTGGTATATGCTAGCATAGCGACAAAACACGCATAAGTGTTGAACTTTTCCCATTTTCAATATGTACTTCACATCCAAGATGGTTTTGCCCATACATAGTAGGTTGGTGCGAAATTACTAGGAACGCCACCACACGCTCCTTCTTCCGGGCGGATATGCAGAATATAATACGCTACGTATGTAACGGTTTTTACTGTGATGATAGCTTGGTAACGGCGCAATGGCTTTATTATCTCCGGTATCCGACATCAAGATGGATGGAGATGAGCTGGCATGAGTATCGCAGCGGAATAGTTCATGTCGCTGTCACGGAGAGCCCACGCGGGAAGTGTATGGGCATAGCCACTGACCCAGGTGTTTACTCGCTGGCAGAAAATAGGCTCGGCCCTGCTGTTTTTACCCTGACATCACCATACTCGGATCTGGCCTGTCGGGTCTGACGGGGCGATTTGTTTAGTATGCTTATATGGATATGGTGTCTGTTCTTTCGGACATGCGGAATATAGAAGTATATAGTTCTGGCAATACCAGCCATGACCTTCTTCTTCTGTGCGGATGCACACATATTCCCCTAATTCTTACGGTACTTCGTAAGAATGTCTTCCACGAGTAATGAGTGTGCTGGGGTGGGACACTACGAATGTAGTGCGTGGACATAGAAGGTGAGGCGAGCGCGAGTTAGTCCCTGCAGTCGCACTCTCCTCTGTGCCCTCGGTGGCTCATATAGATAGAGCGTCTGCCCTGTAACCTGGATATCCCGGCACACATTTTCAACTGTCCCCGTTGATATATATCAACGCCCGTTAGCAGCTGAAGGTATTAATATATTTCTAATTTCGATTTGTTTAGTCGTTTGCTCTGGTCACCTTCTATTTTCTCCGTTCTCATCTCTGCGCCGTGTTAGGACTCCGTAGACAACTGTGGATTGACTCACATAAAGAGGTTCGTTCTGTCTTCCGGGATGCAGCTCCCTGGCTTTGTCTTCGGGCCATCGTCAGCACGTAGTTCCATTTTTACCAATAGTGACAGTTACGCAGCGTTGGCACGATTCTACAAAAAGGAGCGAAATTAGCTGTTATCTAAGAAATGAAGCGTTTCCTTCAAAATAAAACAGCAGCCTACGCGGGAAAATAAATACTTCCCAGAGATGAACAGCTCTTTCTACAAAAATGTCTCCTCTCTTGCTTTTGAGAAGCTTCATGAAGTCTCTTTCAAATGGCACTACTTTAGTGACTGGAGACGAAAATTACACAGAAAGATCTACTGGGTTCTATTTTGGGTTCAAAAAATGGTTCAAATGGCTCTGAGCACTATGGGACTTAACATCTGTGGTCATCAGTCCCCTAGAACTTAGAACTACTTAAACCTAACTAACCTAAGGACATCACACACATCCATGCCCGAGGCAGGATTCGAACCTGCGAACGTATCGGTCGCACGGTTCCGGGCTGAGCGCCTTAACTGCGAGACCACCGCGGCCGGCTTTCTATTTTGGGTCCACTCCTATTCCTTGTATGTGTGAATGACCTTCCACTCAACAAACAGGCAAAATTGGTATTCTTTACAGACGATACTAGCGTTACAATAAATCCCGTTAAAAAGAAAGCAATAGGAGAGTTGGTAAATGATATTTTCTGGGGTAGCTCATCACTTAGAAAGAAAATATCGATTGCACAAAAGCGAGCAGAAATAATAATATGTGGTGTTCATCCACTGATGGCATTAGACAGCTCCTCAAAGAGCGCCGTCACTATACATATAATCGGTAACAAAATTCGTCAGAAATAGTCCTTCACATTTTACGAAGAACAGTGGTGCACATACGTACAACACTACAGCGAAAAATTACCTTTATTACCCGTTGTTAAAATTTTCAGTCGCTCAGAGAGTATTTCGAAATGCAGCCACAAAATTTATGGTTATTTGCCCAATAACATAAAACTTTGTCAGGTAGCGAAGCAGTTTTTACTTCTAACTTAAAATCCTTTCACCTGGACAGCTATTGTATTCCATCGATGAAATTTTACTTAAGAACTTGTAGGCAGTAAAAAAAGAAATGCAGTTGTGACTAGGTCTATAAACAGTAGTGTGTCCATTAATGTTAATACTGCTGTTTAGGTTTTTTTGTTGGTAACGCCACGTAGAGCTCTGTATGAAAATCACTGACTGTGCTGTGTGCAGTCTGTGGCTGGTTGAACTCATTATTTGAATATTCGCTTGTGTAGTGTTGGGCAGGTGGATATGAACAGCGCGTAGAGTTGGGCAGTCGGAGGTGAGCTGCCAGCAGTGGTGGATGTGGGGACAGAGATGGCAGAGTTTTGAGAGCGGACGATATGGACGTGTGTCCGTCAGAAAGAGTAAATCTGTAAGACTGGACATCATGAACTGATATAAATATATGATGACTTTTGAACATCATTACGGTAAATACACTGTTTGTTCTCTATCAAAATTTCTCATTTGCTAACTATACCTATCAGTAGTTAGTGCCTTCTGTAGTTAGAATCTTTTATTTAGCTGGCAGTATTGGCGCTCGCTGTATTGCAATAGTTTGAGTAACGAGGATTTTTGTGAGGTAAGTGATTCATGAAAGGTATAGGTTATTGTTAGTCAGGGCCATTCTTTTGTAGGGATTATTGAAAGACAGACTGCGTTGCGCTAAAAATATTGTGTGTCAGTTTATTGATGATCAGAATAAGTAAAGAGAGAAATGTCTGAGCACGTTCAGTTTCACTAAGCTGTCTCTGTATCAAATAATATAGAAGTTTACCAGCACAGTAATTTATAATTTTCCGATGGGAACGTTTCAGTGTCGATAAAAAGAATCGCTCAAATGATCTATGGAACATGTAACTAACTAATTAATTAGAACATCGTGACCAGCATAGTGCAATTAAAGAGCGACACTACGAGATGCAAACGTCGCGTTTGTGATGTTAACGTGCCATTCAGATTACTCTGATCCTTCATTATTGGCATAGATTTCGACTCCCATGATGCTGCTGCATGTGTGATTAGAATAATCTGGAATGTGAATTTTGATTCTCCTTGGCTGTTGCTAGTGCAGTTATTGTCTGTTATACCCACCCTCTGGTGCGATTGTTTCTTGGTTTATTCGTGAGAGTTATCTGTATTAGTATCTTTCAAATAATTTTGTTGTGTATATTATCCGCAGTTATATGTTCATTTTCAATCTTTACTAAAACCTTAAGCGACATATCTGCAGATTTATTCCGAGCATTCATAGATCCTAACACGTCTCCGTTTGAATTTAGAACGGTCAGTTGTCCAAAACCGATCGAGATAAAAAAAAAAAATTATTTATAGCTAACAGACATTTCGACAAGATTTGTCCGTGACTGTAACTTAAGTGTTACATCTTGCAATACTATCACCCCTGTGCCATTTCTCGGTGTAGTCTTCAATCAGAGGACTGGTTTGATGCAGCTCTCCATGCTACTCTGTGCTGTGCAAGCCTCTTCATCTCTTAAGAACTACTGCACCTACATGTTGCTTGCTGTAGTGGTATCTCTCAAAGATTGGTAGCCCCCACACTTCCCTCCAACGCTTAATCGGTGATCCCTTACTATTACAAATTGTGTCTTATGAACTGCGTGATAGTGTGTTGTTAACCGTTGCTGTTTAATTTAACTTGTAAAATACATAAATAAACCACTATCATTTAATGGCCACTTGAGTATTGCGATTTGAACTTTGACACTGTTCATGGAACTTACATTGCAGGAAAAAGTTTTTGAGTTTTTCATTTGGTAAATGACATGCAGCCGCTTTATATAAGGGGTGATCAAAACACGTCCATTCGAAGAGCGTACAGTTCAGAATCGGTATGTCAGTCAGGCAAATTCGCCGTGAGCGTTGAAGCAATCATTCTACCGATGTGCCAGGTCGAAGATGCTCTGCTGCGTGAAGAAGTCCGTAATTGCCTGTTGTCCATCCACGTCCGACTGGAGTGTCGAACCTTCGAGGCCTTTTTTAAGGAACCGAAAGGATGGTAATCGCATGGGCAGAAAAAAAATCGTTCAAATGGCTCTGAGCACTATGGGACTTAACATCTTAGGTCATCAGTTCACTAGAACTTAGAACTACTTAAACCTAACTAACCTAAGGACATCACACACATCCATGCCCGAGGCAGGATTCGAACCCGCGACCGTAGCAGTCCCGCGGTTCCGGACTGTAGCGCGTAGAACCGCACGGCCACCGCGGCCGGCGCTTGGGCAGAAATCAAGACCATATAGTGTGCGCTCGAGTGTCTGCCACTAGCGTTGGCGTAACTTCTATATTATGAAATTTGCGATACGAGGATGTGCGTTATCATGAAACAGCTGCACCTCATGGCGTACCGTTCCGCAGCGGTGGATTTCGACAGATATACTGCCCCATGAGCATTCTTCATACTCTGTTTCATGTCTACCGGTGTTTGTCCTACGGCAGCCAAGAAAAGAATAACAGCACACTGCTCCTGTGTGGACGCATCTAGTAATAACGTCGCCATAGTTCACTTTTCTGCATTTGCGGTACGCACGTCGGAATGACGTGAACGCTACATTGATCACTTGTCTACAAGTCTGTGTTTCGGTGTTTATAAACCAGCATCGGAGTCGCGCTACACTGAATACACGCTGCAGCAACGTCATCAAACGGAATTTTTGATCGCCCCTCATAAATACTTATACCACGAGTAGAAATTAACCGTGTATAGCCTAATGATAATGGAGTGAGGATGTTTGGGAGCATTATCTAGGTGCACACTAACAATAAAAACTATGCTAGTATTTGTATGTTGATAGTAAACTATTGAGCAAGCAGTTAAGGAAACAAAAGAAAAATTGGGCTTAGGAATTAAAATCCATGGAGGAGAAATAAAAACTTTGAAGTTCACCGATGACATTGTAATTCTCTCAGACACAGCAAAGGACTTGGAGGAGCAGTTGAACGGAATGGACAGTGTCTTGAAAGGAGGATACAGGATGAACATCAAGAAAAGAAAAATGAGGATAGTGGAATGTTGTCGAATTAAGTCTGATGATGCTGAGGGAATTAGATTAGGAAATGAGACACTTAAAATAGTAAATGAGTTTTGCCATTTGGGGAGTAAAATAACTAATGATGGTCGAAGTAGGGAGGATATAAAATGTAGACTGGCAATGGCAAGGAAAGCGTTTCTGAAGAAGAGAAATTTGTTAACATCGAGTATAGATTTAAGTGTCAGGAAGTCGTTTCTGAAAGTATTTGTAAGGAGTGTAGCCATGTATGGAAGTAAAACATGGACGATAGATAGTTTGGACAAGAAGGGAATAGAAGCTTTCAAAATGTGGCGCAACAGAAGACAGCTGAAGATTCGATGGGTAGCTTACATAACTAATGGGGAGGTATTGAATAGAATTGGTGAGAAGAGAGATTTGTGGCACAACTTGACCAGAAGAAGGGATCGGTTGGTAGCACGTGTTTTGAGGCATCAAGGCATCACCAATTTAGTATTGGAGGGCAGCGTGGAGGGTAAAAATCGCAATGGGAGACCAAGAGATGAATACACTAAGCAGATTCAGAAGGATGTGGGCTGCAGTAGGTACTCGGAGATGAGGAAGCTTGCACAGGATAGAATAGCATGGAGAGCTGCATCAAACCAACCTCTGGACTGAAGACCACAACAACAACAGTAAACTAAACCAAAGTTCACCTTTTATCACAGTAATATCAACTGTTATAATACAGTGAACTAATGTGGAAGTATCTCTGTAGTAAACTTCTCTGTATGTAAGTTCTTTCATATTACAGCTGTTTATCAAATGTCTAAAAAAATCGCTGACTATATCATCCTAGTCACGCTTAACAGGCTTAACAATGAACGAAATATGAATTCAACACAAAAAACCTCCAATTTTTCTATATGGTCATTTGAACACTAAATTCTACAGAATATACACCCCTAATGGGCTCCCGCCTTTAAAGTATGTAAGTGGCAACCACATGGGCCATTAGGTGTCAAGCTTCAACTGCATTCTTTCTCATCAGTCTCCCTTGGCTAACTCTTGGTTTTTTCGAAGTTGACGGTATTAGCTTTCGAGGTTTGAGCATGCCTTTCATTTCCGTTATCTACTGTCATTAGTTTTTCTGGAATGTCTAAAGGCGGCAGCCCCACCGCTTAGCTATCATCGCTGAAGTTCGGTAACCTACAACAGGGGGAATAAATAATTTGCTCGCCATAACCAAGCAATTAAAAGTCGGACTGACATTATGTGGTCACCAGGACTATGAAAAGGACTAAGAGTAATCGCAACAATAAATTAATGAAGATAATTTCATCGAGTGTAAGGGGCCTGAACGCCAAAGAAAAAGAACTTAATCAAGAATTTCTGTACACAAAAATTGATGTAACAGTAATATCTGAAACAAAAGAAGATGAACGAATGAAAAGATTATGTTTTCATGCGTAGCGCAGAGAATATGAGTAAAAGAGCAAGTTCAGGTGTGATATAATGGTTAAAACGGGTTTGGAGGAATACATGCACTCCGATTAATTAAATAATTATAAACCTAAATCAAACAAGAATATTAATTTCTCAGGCATATATGAAATCTAAGATGCCAGAAAAGAGGACACACGCGAGTTTTAAAATCCCTGCAGCCTGTAGTGGATAAGGTACCTACTTCGATCATGAGCGTACCGTAATCACAAGGTATTTTAATTCAGGAGTACGAAATACGCATTCAAAAGTGTTGTTGGAACTAATGGAGAAGATGATAAGAATTGGAATCGTGTTCAGCTAAGAGACTTCGCGGACGTTTAATAATCTGAGAATGACAAATGGGTTTTATCTACACAAAAATATCCATAAATTTACCTGGTGTACAAGAGTAAGCAGATCAATCATTGATTACCTCTTCACAAATAACAAAACTACACCTTATGGACGAAGAAAAAAGAAAATATTGTAACAGCTCAATTAGATGTGGATATAGATTTAGTCTCCTTTGAGAAACCGGAAGACGCAGTAGGGTGTAGGCGTCCTGGAGAAACAGAAAGCGTCCAGGAGAAGACAAAAAAATTACGGAGCTCATTAATTATGACTATGAAAATCTTAAGATAAGGCTTCTAAATTTTATAAATCTAAGCCGGAAGATTCACATAGGTAAGTAATTTTACCCATATTTGAAAGAGTGACGGGAATGACTGCAACAACCGTAGTGGTATACTCTTACTAAACTGTGGGTGTAAGATATATACCAGGATATTTTCCATAACATTAAATGCATAAAAGAGACTTTTATGACAGAAGAACGAAATAGTTTTCGAAGAGAAAATCATTTGTGGAGTGTATGTTCTCTATAAACCAGATAATAGAAAAGCATGTCGAATTTAATCCACCAACGTAGATAGCTTTTGTGGATTACGAAAAGACCTTCAACCGGGTGATGTGATCTAAGTTAGGGAAATTTTAGGTGAGTGGTGCTCCTCAGTCTTTAATAACATCATATCTCAGTTTTTCTGCTGATAACAAAATCAGAATAGGGCTCAGATCAGCCATTAGCACAGGAATAAGAAACTGACAAAGTGTCAGACAAAGGTGTCCCTTGTCGCCCAAACTATATAATATACTCGTGTAAATGGCATTTTCGATAAATGGGAAAAAAGGGAATGGAAGATTCCTACCCACCGAGATGCACAGTATTTATTTTAACATATTTATATTCATTCAACCAAGTGTCATCTCGCAATTATGTAGGATTTGTCGTGGTAATACAGTGCAGATCAACAGGTCAGAATACATAATACACAGAATACATAGCATACTTTATGATGATAGGACAGGTAGTCTATGAAGGTAGGATAGGTGGTCGACCGTGACCTTAATTAAGGAACCATACTGTAGCGGCACCACCGATTAGGATAGGGAAAGTTAGTTTTGTGCAAGATTGTGGGCACGAGTTACAGCCATGTGCAGGCCGGACTGCAGTGAGTTAGCCTTACCAGCAGTTGTAAAGGCAAATAGAGGCCACGGGGGTGTAGAACTGCTGGAGAGGGCGCACACAGCAGTTTTCATAGCGCAAGTCACCGGCCGAAGAGGGCCACTGGCCAAGTGTTAATGCATACATGACGTGAAGCGGTACGTTAGCGAAACAGAGGCACACAGCTGAGTATATACAGCTGTCGTTTCCTAACGAGATTCATTCAAGTGTGGCAGCTCTCCTGTACGGCAAGGCATGTCACACCACTGGGCTAAACGCAGCAACAGATGGGGTGACAGCATCCCAGTCCACGGCGGATCGTTGGTTCGACTCACTGAGGCCGATGTGGGGTCCGCAGCCAGCCAGGGCGGGCCACTGTTCAGCTTGTATCAAGCTGGCAGTCGTCTCGGCTCCCGACACACACCGGAGTCTTCCCAAGGCGAGGGCCGCAGATTCGGACGCCGGATAGCTGGTGATTGTTGGTCGCCACGATCCCAGCCACGCCGGCGAGGCGAAGGATGCAGCTGGCCGCCTGCAGCTGACACGAAGCAGCGCTGAGTCGGCAGGGATGCAGACCGCCGAGTCAACCATGGCATCCTGACGACTCCACACTCCGCTGGTGTACAAGGCCGGCACAACACAGCGTTGCATTGCATTGGCCACTGGGGTGCTTCCTCAGCTTTGTGGGGCCCAGTGACGTGGACCGAGGTGAAAGGAGCATTGTAGTGGAAACAAATAAATCATTTGGGAAAGTTCTCACCGAGTTTTAATATATGACCTCCTGGCACCCACCCACAATATTTTGGTGTCAGAAGTGGGATGAGTATCTGAAGCATACTCTGTGCGAGTACAGTGCAAAAGCCCATACAAATACCAGTTTGTTTCCATATGAAGTAGGGTAATGGCGAAAAATGCCATTACCATTTCATTTAGTGAAGCTACAGAAAGGATGTATGTCAATTCACAAGGACAATTTTCGATGTTTGGAAATGGGTACAAAAGGCGAATACAAAGGCTTTGGAAAGGCAGGAAGATGCAGTGAAGCGGAAAGGAAGTTTACCACAGTATAAAGCAGGGCAATGGGTAACGCTGTCCAGCCCATACACGCAAAAAGGGAAAATGAAGAAGTTCCTCACGAGTTATCAAGAGCCATACCAAGTTGTTGAAACCACATCCCCGTTAATGTTAAGCTTCAGCTGCCAACTGGAACGATGATAGTACACATTGGGTGGTTATGGCCATTTAAGGGTTTCCCAGATGTGATTCCAGGAGTGTCACAGGAAGGAAAGAGGAAGAAAGAGAGAGTGAAGAGAGGTAGTAAGCACAGAGAAAACCAGGAAAATAGAATACAGCTTGAAGTACCGTATGCTTTGCAATCTGGACAGTAGTAGATTATTTGTAGTTTTTTTGTTTTCATGTCATTTATCATTGGGTTTGCGCAGATTAATTAGGCATTGTGTTTCATATGTGTTTTCGAGTATTGTGAGTCTGGTAGAGGTAGCAGCCCTTTTAAAGAGGGAGGAAGGGTGATGGTTATCCCTGTCCTCAGGGCCGGCCGCGGTGGTCTCGCGGTTCTAGGCGCGCAGTCCGGAACCGTGCGACTGCTACGGTCGCAGCTTCGAATCCTGCCTCGGGCATGGATGTGTGTGATGTCCTTAGGTTAGTTAGGTTTAAGTAGTTCTAAGCTCTAGGGGACTGATCACCACAGCAGTTGAGTCCCATAGTGCTCAGAGCCATTTGAACCATTTGAACCTGTCCTCAGGTCACCGAAAAGGGAAGTGTAGCGTCTGCCGTATGTGGGGTGTTGGAGGAGGAGAAATCGAACGCAGTTCTGGAGAAATAAATGCGTCGGAGTAAATTTTGTGGCAAAGCCGCAATAAATATGTGCTGAACGATCTCAGAGTCGTACGGTACCCTGCTTAAATTTTTGGTTATCGACAGTGCTGGGTCAGGAAAGTCGTGTTTATTGCACCAGTCATATAACGCTAATTTAAGGATGAAAGTAGTTACACAATCGGTTTTGGGTTTGGATGAAAAATAGTGAATGTTGGAGGAAAATGTGTGAAGCTACAAATATGGGACACGTTCACAGTGCAGTTATTTTTAGTTAGGGGGAATGGAATAGAGTGTTCAAGGGACATCGTGGAGCCAAAATTGCATGGGTTGGGATGCATTGGATCTTCTCCACCTACGAGAATTTGGTAGTAGTAGCAAGTTGTTTTGAGCAAGGAGTGTTTACCGACGTGAAACGTGTAGAGCTCGAAGGAAGCGGAATTTTAATCAATGGAACTAAGGGTAATATAATAGGACCAACCTTCCATCTACCAGCGTCAATTTCAGTAGTCACACAATTGAATGTTACGCAGCCACAGCTGTACTGGCCAGAAACCACTTTAGAGTTCTTGCCAAGGCAGAATCTGACCTTGTGAAATCAAACTCTGGAGCCAGGTCTGTTGAGATCCGTAAATCATTTCATTTTAGAGCAAGAGGGGTTCCTATCAGCTGAACAGCTTGTTCAACATGTACGGTATAGGGAAAGGCAACAGCAAATAACGATTATTTTGAGCACCTTAACTTTGTTATATGTTGTTTTCCTTCTGATCAGGCGGAGAGCTAATTCCAAGAGGGAACCAGTAGATTGGATACCGAGGGTGTAGATAAGGGGTTGAACGAGCATTCATTGGAGTGATCATCCATTAAGGATTTTTGTATGTTTTTCCTCTCATGTCAAGTGCTTAGGAGCACTAGACCAAGTCTAAGGTTTTCTAATAGTAAGTAAGTATGTCATAAGTGCAAATCCAAACAAGTTTAAGAGTTAGTTAAGAACAGATACTGTAATATACATTTTTCTGGTACAACTAATTGTTACGTCCTACTGATAGAATCACTTCTGGCCTTAAACATCCTCACATACGTCACAGCTGTTCACTCCCACACATTTCACACAGTAATTAAAAGCAAATGACACAGCATTTTTATTTGCAGTGGACATATTGAGCACTCTATCTTTCCCTTTCGTTCTTTCATCACTACTTTTGCCTGCCTTCTTTCAATTATGTTTGAATTAGAGCACTTTAATGTGTTCAGGCCAGTTAGAAAAGGTTTCAATTATTGTACGGCGGATAATGTAGTGAAGTCTGATTCTCGGTACAAATATTTATTGTTTCACTTTCAACAAATAGTTGAGAGGAATCACAAAATGTTAAATACAGAAATCGTAATAAGAAACGAATCATTTTTTCAAAATGATGTCAGTGACAGGAACGAATGCACCTCATGTAACACTGCTCCTCCAAAACTGTTGGAGATGTTTTACCAGTTGTTCACTGGGCTCCTGTTAAATTAAGTCGTTTGCTTGGCCGGTTTCTTCTTATATAAATCATGCCCATTTATCTCCGACAAAAATACTAACTTAGAGTTCCCATTGTGCCACTCGATAACCGCTCATGTTAAATTCTAATCCCACTCTCATCGCTATTATACTTACAAATTTTGTAGAATTCTTCGTAGTTGTAAGTGGTATCAGGATTCACAAGTGAAATGTGCATATAATGCTTTTTCGTAATACGTTACATAAACTAAAATCATTTTAAAGCTCTTTCTCACTCTTAAGAAAATAACAGTTTGTAATACGGGTTTATACAGTTAACATTTACACAAAAGTGTATTTTATAACTTTTACAAAGTAATGAACAGTTACTTCCGTATATACTGTGCCTGTGTATCTGTCGACTTTGGGAGCAATTTTACTTAATAAGTTAGTACTGAATGCAAGTGTTTCCGCCCAGCCGACTTGACGTCATTTGTCAACAGAGTTACTCCAGATTTGACTTGGAGTATTAACACGTGCTCCACATCAGCAAATTTTTCAATTACGCTATATCAGATGCCGCGGGCATACCTTCAAAAGGCGCTTCACTCCAGTAATCTCAATATCGGACGCACCTAATTCCTGTTTACTCCTACTTGTAAATGATCGACGTAGTTGTCGGTTTTACGCGAAATGAAGAAAAACGTAATAAGTAATGAATTATTAATGATTATCTTCATGTCTGAATGAGGTAAATATTGATAACACTTCATTTGTGTATCTCTTCTGAGATGTTTATTTGGCGTAAAATCTAGAACCATGTCGTTCATTTAGTAGTCGATTAACTCAAGTAGACGTAACGCCAAGAAGACGTCAATGTAGTCCTTCAAAAGGGAGTTCCTTCTCCGAAACGAGATGAATTATAGGAGAAAAACAAAATATTCTGACTAAAGTCGGCGTATTACTAAAGAAATTGTTCCCCACCTGTATTTTATGTAACCATGCTTGTACTTGAAAATGCCAAGGTCATGGTTCATTTCACATTAAAATGCCGGTTTTAACTAAACGAATTTCCCAGCACTGCTATATACTGCATTGAAGTGACGTCATAGACGCTGCATGAGAATTAAGGGTCTACGCCCTGAAAGACTTCCGGTGGCAACTCATCTCAGTGAACATGACATTGTAGAGCGGAAAAGTGATATCACAAGTCCGTGCCTAGTAAATTCACGACTTACGCTGCTCTGTGTTGTTACACTAAAATTTACATCAGTATTACTGAAGCCACATTACGGTTTGTGGTGGAGGGTACTTACGCTACCACTATCCTTCCTCCTTTCCATTTTCCATTCGCGAATGGCGTATGCGAAGAATTAGTCGGGAATCCTGCATCAGATTTCTAATTTCTCGGATGTTGAACCTCATTTCACGAAATGTATGTGGGAAGAAAGAAATAATATTTTCAAACTTCCTGGTAGATTAAAACTGTGTGGTGGACCGAGAGTCGAGATCGGGACCTCTGCCTTTCACGGACGTGTTCTACAACTGAGCTACCCAAACACAACCCACGACCCGTCCTTACAGCCTCAATTCTGCCAGCTGGCGTTGTCAGTAGCAATACTGAGGTCCAAGTAACGACAGACTTAATTTCAGTATTTTTGGAAAAGCAACTAATATGTGTCAAACTGTGCCCGCTAGTTCAGTGCATCCTCATTCCCATAAAAAATCTTTCTTTTGCATTCAGCCATTCATCGTGCAGTTTCTGTACCTTTGTCACCTGATAAGCTCCATAAAGTGATAAATATAACAAACTATTGCAGTTAATAACGCTTATGACCCGAATGCAAAGTTACCTTCTCCACTAACAATTATTTGCATAAAAATTTATTCACAACATCAAGTCAACGGTTGCTCCTACACACAATTCAGAGGCATATAAAATCACTTGTGATACGTGTCCCGTTTATTATATAAGACAAACTGCAAGATCTTTTAATGTCAGATACAGAGAAAATTTATTGGAAAAAAGAGGCACTAATATACGTAATTCCACTTTTGATGATCGTCTGCTAATATCCGGTCACAAACCGAAAAGCGTTGAAGAAATTTCCATTTTACATAGAGAAAAGGATATACGACTGCTGAGAAACAATCATGTTCAAAACTATTACTCACCTTTTCCTAGATAAATGACATTACATTGAGATTACTCTAAAGAATCACAGCTTCGGCATTTGCTTTCTCTACAATTTGTTTCACGTATTCGTTCCATTGTAGGTTCGTCCATACGGCTGCCCCTAGGTATTTTACCCTAGTTTTTTAGGTTAGAGGGACCCCCCTTGGGCGAAACGATAAAACACCTGACGGCTTACCAGAGAGAACATCAGCATCGTTGATAAAGAACGTCCGTCCTCAGAGACCAAAAACAGGAAAAGTTAACGTAATATTGGTAAACTGCAGGAGTATCCAGGGCAAGGTTCCTGAATTAGTATCGCTTATTGAAGGAAATAGTGCGCATATAGTATTAGGAACGGAAAGTTGGTTAAAACCGGAAGTGAACAGTAACGAAATCCTAGACACAGAATGGAATATATACAGCAAGGATAGGATAAACGCCAATGGTGGAGGAGTATTTATAGCAGTAAAGAATTCAATAATATCCAGTGAAGTTATTAGCGAATGCGAATGTGAAATAATCTGGGTTAAGTTAAGTATCAAAGGTGGGTCAGATATGATAGTCGGATGCTTCTATAGACCACCTGCATCAGCAACCGTAGTAGTTGAGCGCCTCAGAGAGAACCTGCAGAACGTCGTGAAGAAGTTTCGTGATCATACTATTGTAATAGGGGGAGACTTCAATCTACCAGGTATAGAATGGGATAGTCACACAATAAGAACTGGAGCCAGGGACAGAGACTCTTGTGACATTATCCTGACTGCCTTGTCCGAGAATTACTTCGAGCAGATAGTTAGAGAACCAACTCGTGAAGCTAACGTTTTAGACCTCATAGCAACAAATAGACCGGAACTTTTCGACTCCGTGAATGTAGAAGAGGGTATCAGTGATCATAAGTCAGTGGTTGCATCAATGACTACAAGTGTAATAAGAAATGCCAAGAAAGGAAGGAAAATATATTTGCTTAACAAGAGTGATAGGGCACAAATCGCAGAATATCTGAGTGACCACCATCAAACGTTCATTTCTGAGGAAGAGGATGTGGAACAAAAATGGAAAAAATTCAGAAACATCGTCCAGTACGCCTTAGATAAGTTCGTACCGACTAAGGTCCTAAGCGAGGGGAAAGATCCACCGTGGTATAACAATCATGTACGAAAGGTACTACGGAAACAAAGAAAGCTTCATCATAGGTTTAAGAGTAGTCGAATCATAGCTGATAAGGAAAAGCTGAACGAAGCGAAAAAGAGCGTAAAGAGAGCAATGAGAGAAGCATTCAACGAATTCGAACATAAATCATTGGCAAACAATCTAAACAAGAACCCTAAAAAGTTTTGGTCATATGTAAAATCGGTAAGCGGATCTAAATCCCCTATTCAGTCACTCGTTGACCACGATGGCACCGAAACAGAGGACGACCGAAGAAAGGCAGAAATACTGAATTCAGTGTTCCGAAACTGTTTCACTGCGGAAAATCGTAACACGGTCCCTGACTTCAGCCGTCGCACGAACGCCAAAATGGAAAATATTGAAATAAACGTTATCGGAATTGAAAAACAACTGCTATCACTTAGTAGCGGAAAAGCATCCGGACCAGACGAGATACCTGTAAGATTCTACAGTGATTATGCTAAAGAACTTGCCCCCTTTCTATCAGCAATTTATCGTAGATCTCTGGAAGAACGTAAAGTACCTAGCGACTGGAAGAAAGCGCAGGTCGTTCCCATTTTCAAGAAGGGGCATAAATCAGATGCGAATAATTATAGGCCTATTTCGCTTACGTCAATCTGTTGTAGAATAATGGAACATGTTTTATGTTCTCGTATTATGACGTTCTTAGATAATACAAATCTCCTTCATCATAACCAACATGGATTCCGCAAACAGAGATCATGTGAAACTCAGCTCGCCCTATTTGTCCAAGAAATTCACAGTGCCGTAGACACTGGCGAGCAGATTGATGCCGTATTCCTGGACTTCAGGAAGGCATTTGATACGGTTCCGCACTTACGTTTAGTGAAAAAAATACGAGCTTACGGAATATCGGACCAGGTTTGTGATTGGATTCAGGATTTCCTAGAAGAAAGAACACAACATGTCATTCTTAACGGTTCAAAATCTGCAGATGTAGAGGTAATTTCGGGAGTACCGCAAGGAAGCGTGATAGGACTTTTATTGTTTACAATATACATAAATGACTTAGTTGACAACATCGGTAGCTCCGTGAGGCTATTTGCAGATGACACGGTTGTCTACAAGAAAGTAGCAACATCAGAAGACTCGTACGTACTCCAGGAAGACCTGCAGAGGATTAATGAATGGTGCGACAGCTGGCAGCTTTCCCTAAACGTAGATAAATGTAATATAATGCGCATACATAGGGGCAGAAATCCATTCCAGTACGATTATGCCATAGGTGGTAAATCATTGGAAGCGGTAACGACCGTAAAATACTTAGGAGTTACTATCCGGAGCGATCTGAAGTGGAATGATCACATAAAACAAATAGTGGGAAAAGCAGGCGCCAGGTTGAGATTCATAGGAAGAATTCTAAGAAAATGTGACTCATCGACGAAAGAAGTAGCTTACAAAACGCTTGTTCGTCCGATTCTTGAGTATTGCTCATCAGTATGGGACCCTTACCAGGTTGGATTAATAGAAGAGATAGACATGATCCAGCGAAAAGCAGCGCGATTCGTCATGGGGACATTTAGTCAGCGCGAGAGCGTTACGGAGATGCTGAACAAGCTCCAGTGGCGGACACTTCAAGAAAGGCGTTACACAATACGGAGAGGTTTATTATCGAAATTACGAGAGAGCACATTCCGGGAAGAGATGGGCAACATATTACTACCGCCCACATACATCTCGCGTAATGATCACAACGAAAAGATCCGAGAAATTAGAGCAAATACGGAGACTTACAAGCAGTCGTTCTTCCCACGCACAATTCGTGAATGGAACAGGGAAGGGGGGATCAGATAGTGGTACAATAAGTACCCTCCGCCACACACCGTAAGGTGGCTCGCGGAATATAGATGTAGATGTAGATGTAGATGTACTGTTTCCGATGATTTGCCACCAATGGTGTAAATGGACAGTTGTGGACTTCTTCGCCTGTTTATGGGCAACAGTTTTTCACTTGTTACCTCTGGAATCCAGCCGCCAATCCCGCGTCATGTGTCGATCCTCTGCACGCCTTCCTGCATTTCAGTAGAATTTCCTGCCGATTTCTCTATCTCTCTCTCTTCTCTCTTACTTCTGTGATGCCATCGATCCATCTCATCTCTTGCCGCTCTTTTCCCCTTGTATCTTCGATCTTCCCCATCATTAACGTCTTTTCCAGCGAAGCATGTCTTTTCACAATGTCCTACAGTAGTTCAGTTTATTATTTTATTCATGGCTATAATTTCGAGGTACTATAGTATATATTTTTCAGAATAAAGATCTATCGATGTGTGGAAATATATTTTTCTCACGGTTTCCTGGTTTGGACACAATTAGCCCATCTTCAGAAATCTATGAAATTGGCACTGTGATAAATCTTTATCAATAACTTTGAAATACATTTCTTTCAACGGACAATATGTTGAGGAGACAATAATCGAGATGCGAAAGACGTCAAATCACTTAGTAATCACTGTACTGCTTCTATCCTAAAATTAAATTTCCATATGAAACACAAAATCTAAATGGCCTTACTGTAAGAAGTACACCACATGCCCACTTCATGTCGTGTAGATAATTTATTTAAAATAAATATGACATCACTGTGTCCTTTAAAATCAATAATGCCTTCAAGTTACTCTTTAAAGTGTGTCGAAATAAATAAAAAATTTAAATTTATTGGTTTTTTGAAAAGAGAAAAAATTACGGACTTGGAACTGTAACTTTAGAATTTTTGAAGGGCTTTTTTTACGGACTGCATTGACCGGCTTGAATGCGGACAAATTCAGTGCTGCGTGAAATATGCCTGTAATATAATTTACCATTCCGATTAATTACATTTTTGAATTCTACGTCATTGTTGATTTATTCAGAGTTCTCACCTTAGACGTAAAATTTGTCTTTCTGCCACAGTATTAATTCATTAGTCGCCATCGGTGTTCTTCTCTTTGTTGACCGTGTGTATCTTCCTGAGTCGGCATCGGTTCACTTCACGAAGACGGTGGAACCCAAGGAAATACAATGCTACGTCACTTTAAATAATTTTCGTAACACTTCGATACTTCTCACTATTTTTTATTCACAACACAATAAGACTTGCTGTGCTCGTCGCACAAATCATAATTACTAACTATATGGCTGCCTTTCCGCACACTCCAAAAATTACGTCCATCCTCCACAAGGCAACAATCGAAAGTGTCTCTTAGCTCCTTCTTGGAGAATGAAACAAAAGAGAATCCAATGTGAACATTACAAAGGTTATAATCTACATGCCTCTCAGTTTAATCTTTGGCGCAGCTTTTAAGGTATTGTATGTCTCTGCGTCGGAATGTGTCATTACAACTGCGCCCCTACTGTATACTGTCACTAGAAAATTTTATTTGGTTGACAGGATACAGTAGTCTATCTTGCAATTGATAGGTTTGGGGGTGTTTTATTTACAAACTTCATTTTTACTGTCTCATTTTCATGGCACTGTGAATTCTTTGGTATTACTGAGTGTGTGTCAGTTTTTTGGTATAATTATACTAATATTTACAAACCTTAATCCTAATATACAAAGTGTTGGGAAATACTGAGAAAACGACATCATGTGGTAAAGTTTGTACAATAAAATATACAATGAATACAACGTTAATTACAAATGTTTCCTTCCTCATCAGTGGTGAAAATTAAGTCCTTGTATTGCTTTCTGTATTTATTCTGGGGTGACGAGCTTTGTTCGCTAGCCCCAGTGTTGAATATGGGCGGGTGATACGCGCGCCTGATTGTTTGGTCGTCCGTTAGCGGGCGACGTTGGTTGAATGCACGCGCCAGTGCACTGAATATACACCGACGTGCGGGTACCGTCGAGACTTCCGAACCTCAGTATGCGTGTGCTTTCTGTAGTTCCTTCCAGTACTTAGACTGGATTCGACGAGGTACGTTGGAATATGTGCCCCGAAGAACACACCACACTATGTGCGAGGCGGAGGACGATCCCGTCGATGCAGCTCCAGGTAAGAAGCGTACTATGTCAAACTTGTTTGGCATTGTCCTTTCCTATTGTGACGCCATGGGTCGTTTGACGATACAAGCTTCAATTTTCGATGTCACTTGTTTAGGCTCGCTGACACTTGCAACGTAGCACTACTTTGCACAATTTTAATTTCTACACACACGACTTTAACCGCGAGTATTGCGATCGAAACTTCCTTTTTCACTACACTTTTTTCTTCGCATTAACCCCTTGTACCTATTGTACCGAGATTCATTCCCCTCAATACTTCAGGTCAATGTACATAAGTATTCACAAATTTGTAAGTCACAGGACTTGGCATGAAATACAAAATACATCACATACAATGGAATAACATATAACACATACAATACATTGGTTACATTAATTACAGGAAAAAACTATCGACGAAAATTTAAAAAAAATTTTTGACCACTCATAGTGGCTTCTTCGTCTTGGACTTTACTGACACACACACCTTTTTCCATTAATCTGTTAGAAGGAACAAGTCCTTTGTTTTCATTCTTGAACTCGAGTGTAAGTTAAGATTTACCTTCGTTACGTATTCTTCATACGCAACGACATACCTCAGCATGCAGAGAACACTCCTGTAGCCGCTCCACTGCAGCTTGGGAAGGGAATTTTCTACCTTCTACTTAGGGTAATGGCAACGACTACGTGTGTGCTACGGTTTTTACCTATAAAATCTGAAAATACACGAAATAAAAATTTATATGTAGCATAACCCTAATATGTACAGTGTTTTGTTCTTAAGCACGTTCTGGTGTGCTTGTAAATCATTACCTCTAATAAAATTTCCTACATTAACTTAGACATATAAACATAAAATCTTGAAGTTCAGGGTGTAGCTACTATTAATATGTACAGTGTTTCATAATAGCGGCACGCCCTTGTGTGCGTGTATCATCTTCAATTAAAGTGCGCTTATAGGCGTCTTGTGTTATCACGAGAAAAAAAATACAGACTTTTTAATGCATCGGTTGTCATGAAAATCTATGTACACGAATAATCAGACTTTCATAGCTTCAGTGCAGCATAAAAATCTGTATGACTTTTTTTTTAGTTTATTTTATAGACGATTCCTTTGCTTACAGGTCGTCGATCACACTACTTACCCGTTTCTCGTATAGCGTCGATATAATTTTCATTCTTTGTGACTGTAAATCGTGATATGTATGAAAGATACAATTTTAACATGATTTATCCTTTCATGTTTCAAGTGCGTAAAGTAATTCATACCTTCCTTCTGCATACATGAGTGAAGCAACTCTAATGTTGCACTGTGTATCAGGTTTTTCGTATTTTCTCGTAAACTCGTAGAGTCTTACGGTTTTGAGTTGTTTCTTGACGTTACGTATACTTGTTTATATGAGGTTGTCTTAGAGTTTAATTTTCCTTATACACTTCTATGTTGTTTAGGCTCCGTACATGTACAGAGCTTCTTTCGCCTTTCACACATTCATACATACGTTTATACTAACAAAAAATATCTACCACTATAATATACACTTTGCTGGTGGGGCCCTTTTTCGGTACCCTGCACCATTCCCTCAATATTACAAAATAATTCAGGGTGTGCTGAGCATCATCCACTCATACTAATAATAATTACAACTAAATATTCCTTCTTACATACATAACTACCCTACGGTCCATTAATGCGCAATCATTTCATATTTTCCTCCTTTACACTTCAACTTTGGCTTTCGTACATGTACCCTCGTGTATAGCTTATATATTCTACAAAGTTGTTTGCTGGGTGCTTTTGGTGTTTCCTAACGTTAATGTGTCTCTCTCTCTATAAACCATAGGTATTTGTTTTGAGGGCGATTCAGTTCGTTACTCACGTTGCATAGATCTATTTATTATTTTCCTATTTTAAAGCTTGTGTCATTCTCTTCCTTAGTCACAAAAATTAACGCGTTTGCCTTGTTGTTCATTCTGAAAATCGCTCGCTACTGTGTAATGTAAATGTATGCGTTATCTCTTTTCTTTCCTCTTTGCTGCTTTTTCCCTATATGTAATTGTGTGTTGTTCTTGTGTACATAGCCTTTCTTCCGGTTATATATCTGCATTATTTATTTTTTTTCTATTGAGCTATTTTCTTTGTCCTTCCGTACAAGCTAAGATTTTACTCAATATAATATAATATTACAATACCGTCCATGACCGGTATGTGCTTGTATGTTCACTTTTATTACGTAGTACCAGCTTATAATTAAATTTTATAAGGTACTATTTACAATGCTTGTGTACCCTTTTCTTTCTTGTTTTTGAATGACTTTCGTCATTGTGTCTCATAATAAGCATGGTCTCAAAACTTTTGAACATTCCGCTCATGTTCGCTTATGTACCACGACTGTACTGTAGGCGCGGGGAAAACTCTGCATTGTTGGTGAAAATTATTCGTGATAGCCGCCATCGTGTAATATGAGTCACGTGTCGTCTGGACTCGACCGCGCATGCGCCTTCGCGCTTTGTATACACTCAGCTGATCGGACAGGGAAGGGGGAAGATTTCTCCCCGGATTGCTGCCTACAGCGCGGCCAATGACCTCGTTTTGCCATGCCGCTATCGCGTGCTCATCAGCTGAGCGTTGTATTGCAACTTTGACGTGTGGTTTGTTGCTCGTCTCAAACGAACAAACTCTGACCTTCGCGCTAATTTGTCATTGTTCCTCTCTCTTAAATAAGTGAGTTAGACTACAAAAGTACTGTGTGGTTTACTTTGTAGTGTTAAGACTCACAGTAACACATGTTTCATTAGGTGTGGTTAACTATGCGTTTTAAGGCTAGCATATGGCCCCAGTTGGTTACTAGTTTCGATGTTTAATTGAAACTTCATTTATGTTTTCTAGTTTAATGCATGTTTTTCACTAACTGACTGTGTTTTGTTTTCGTGTTCGCAAATTTCTTAGGTTAATGACAGCAATTTTACTATGTGATCCAAGGTTGTATAATTTCAATTTTGCTAAAATAACATTAACCTTTAATGAAAAAATTCCTTGATATCCTTGTGGTGGTATAACCCTTTCACCTTGCCCGTTCGTGTGTTACCTAACAGATAACATCCTGGGTGAGGTTTGTCTATTATAACACTGGTCAACACTCATTTTTTTGCCAAGGATATTTGAGTGGCTTTAGGATGGGTTAGTGGTGCTGAGGACGAATATAGCAACCATTTATGCAGTTTGGCTCTAGTTTTTGATATAATGCATGATTTATTCAAAAAATTAGAAAAAATTGCTAATACTGAACTCGAGCGCTACAAACTACAATGAAAAAAGAAAATAATCTTTATAAATAGCTTCTATGAAAACCTGATAGGCATTTGTCCACGTATAAAACATAATTGAAAAGTTTCTCTATAAGTATATCATTTTCCGTCCATGACGAACCGCTTCCTGCACGCTTTCCTTTTATAGGTCTCTTCAGAACAGTCACGTTGCAGATTCCAGCAATAATCTGCCATCATATGCCTGTCCCATCTTCCTTTATATCTTTCCTCTATTCCTTTCATATCTTCATGGAACCGCTCTCCTTGTTCCTCACTGAAATCACCTAGATTACGAGGAAATCGATCCAAGTGGCTGTGAAGGAAGTGCAATTTTATGCTCATGTTAGCTCCTAAGTTTTGAAAGTTAGTGAGCATGTTTTTGACCAGTTCCTCGTAATTGGGAGCTTTATGATTGCCCAAAAAACATTTTACAACAGCGACAAAACTGTTCCAGGCCGATGCTTCAGTGACAGTCATGACACTTGTAAAATTGGTATCGTTGATGAGCTTCACCAACAGCCATATGTTCCCTTGGAGGCCATGTTTTCTGCTTCCAATGTTCGTGCTTTGCCCTACTATCCCACATGCAGATAAAACATGGGTGCTTTGTGTATCCACTTTGTTGTCCAAGCAAGAAGTTCACCATTTTCAAATCAACACAAATCAACCACTGGTGCTGCATATACTGAATTTTCTGCAGAACCATCTTGATGTTAGCATATGCTTCACAAAGTTTTGTTGAGTGGGCAATTGGAATAGATGCGTAACGATTGCCATTGTGTAGGAGAACACATTTTAAACTTCTAGTGGAACTGTCTATGAAGAGACGCCAGTCCTCTGGTCTATATTCCGGCAGCCCCAATTCAAGTAAAAGTCCAGGTATATTGCTGCAATACACTATAACCTCTTCTTGGTTGAAGTATGGAAGAAGGTTTTCTTCTCTCGTCCGGTAAGCTGTTATTTTAACACTTGGATGAAGACAGTTCTTTTCCTTAAGCCTGGATGCTAAGAGTTCTGATGCTTGCTTTGAAAGATTGAGTTCTCGTATCAAGTCACTGAGCTCCTTCTGGTCGAACTGCTGGGGTTGTGTCTCACGTCCTTCGTATTCCGAACCACTACTTGTACATTCCTCGACGTGCACATCGTCATCTGATGATGTTAGCGTGGGTAATGTTGTGAAGGTTGGTACAGGAACATCGTTGCTGTGCACCACCAGTCTTCTTGCTGACTCCAAATCGGGATATTCCCACTTTCGTTTTTTGAACCTATTAAAACCTTTCACATTAACAATGCAAAAATAGCAATCATCTGTATGGTTCTTCTGCTCTCGCCATACCATAGGCACTCCGAAGTTTAAGCTTTTCCTTTTTCGTTTTGTCCACTGCCGTAAGCACTCCACACAGCATTTACAAAGTTTATGGGGTGCCCACGCCTTGTCTTGATCTCCAAGTTTAATTCCGAAATATGCCAGATACGCTTCCTTCACAAAAGGAGTGATATTCTTCCTGTTCTTTTGAAGAACGTATTCACCACAAATGTAGCAGAACTCATGTGGATGGTTCACGCAAAGACGGCGTGAAGAACTCATATTTTCCTAAAACAAAATTGCACAAATACTACATATTATGCAGAACTTTCTTGTATTTGCATGTCAATCACATCCAACAAACATCATTAATTGTTTTGTGTGAAATGAATACTCACCTGTTATTTGCTACGTCACGATGAAAAGGTTCTATCTCCTTGAAGCTGCACTGCACATGTGTGTGACTTTCGACCATCGCCATTTTTCTTGTTTACACTGAACGCTACCTATCGGCTGTTGCGGGGATTACCTCGGCCAACAAATGAATGTCGAGTACCGCCGAATTCAAATCTTCACAACCCTCAATATCTTCAACACACGCACCGCACAACAGGACTGAACACATGCTGACAGTGTGATGTTTGCATGATGTAATCCTCAACCACACAGATGCACTCCCTGAGCACAATTGTTTAATAAAGATAGTACAATATCACTAATTAAAAAACAGGTAGCAAATACATTGCACCATATATGGACCCTGCAGTCGATATTATCCACATGAAACTCTCATTTCCACAAATAACCTATATCTCAAAAACCAGAGCCAATTTGGAAAAAGTACAAATATACTCGGAATGAGTATCATAACAATATCCCAATTTCGTTCAAACTTCCCTGGCAACGAAAAAAAAAAAATTATTTTGTAGAGCTGTGTAATGAAAGGGCCATCATACAACAACTGCCACTTTTTGTTTATTGCCTTAATTTTAGAGGATTTTGGGTGGGTACGTAATAGTACTTCTTGTCCAGTGTTAAATTCTGTAACCTTTCTTATCTTTTTGTTGAACTGCTTTCTCCTTATTTCTGCTTGTTCTTCCATCATCTGTAGTAATGCTTGACGTACCTTTTCGTCTAGTGTTATTTCCTTTGTGGCTAATTTAGGTAAAGGTTTAGCCCATTCGTCAAGTTCTGTGCCTTGAAACATTAACTCTGTAGGTATAAAACCTGTTAAAGTATGAATTAAATTATTTACAATATGCTGAAATGGAGCTATGTATTCTACCCATGTTGTCTGTTTATTTGGTATATAAGTTCTTATAAAGCGATTAAATTCTTTAAAATTTCTCTCAATCGGGCTCGATTCTGGATGAAATTTGGATACCAATATATGTTTTATGTTTTGAGATTCGAGAAATGTTTTCCATTTATTACTAGTGAAGATTGTTGCATTATCAGTTAATATAATTTTCGGTTTTCCCACTAGTGGTATGTAGTCTTCTATCATGCTTTTGATTATTGATCCTGACAGTACTGCTTTTATAGCATACATTTTTAAGTACTTTGTGAAGACATCATAAAATGCGATCACATATCTAACTCCTCCCCTAGCTCGTGGATATGGTCCTGCCGCGTCCACGGAAACTAGTTCTCTTGGTCTAGTTGGAATGATAGGGTGTAATACGTCCAAACAAGATCTATTAAGATGTTTAACCTTCTGACATATTCTACACTTTTTTATTATTTGTTCAATCCTGCGTCTGAGGTTCGGGAAGTAACAATACGTTGATATTTTCGCTGTACGTTTTGATACCCCATAGTGTCCCCATACTCTGTGTGTGTGTCTTATCAAATTGTCTATGTATTCTTCCAGGGTGCATACACACCAGGTGTTGGATTGTGGATTGCGCATGTAGAGAAGAACATCGTTTGACAGTGTGTAATATTGTTTCAGTGTACTATTGTCATCTGCCTGCAGTTTTTGCGTAACTTGTCTCCATCTATTGTCTTCCTTTTGAAGTTTGCTCATGTCTTTACACATATTTCTGTAATATGGTTGAAATGTGCCATCATGCATCAGAAAAACTCTAAAATCGGAAGTCTGTTCGATCAATTCATTGAACTCGCTGAAGCCTTGTGGCAAACGCGATAATGCGTCGGCAGTTACATTCTGTTCATCCTTGATATAAACTATCTCGGAATCAAATTCCTGGAAGAATAAACACCAACGAGCAATCCGTTTGTGCAGCAATTTACATGTGAGTAAAAACGATAATGCTTGATGGTCACAAAACACTCGTGTATGCCTTCCCCAGAGATAGTATTGGAACTTGCGGAAAGCCCACACTACAGCTAACGCTTCAAGTTCAGTTGCCGAATAGGTTCTTTCACATTCCGTTAACGTTCTACTGGCAAAACTAATTATGTTTACTTTCTGTTCTCCATTATCATTTACTAATTGGAACAGACAAGACTCTAATTCCTGACATGAGGCGTCCGTGCTCAAACAAAAGTTGTAGTTCATGTTAGGATGCTTCAAAATGGGTGCGTTTATGAGTGCCTGTTTGATTTTTACGAAATCTTCCTCACATTTTTCTGTCCACAACCATGTGTGGTATTTCCTTAAAAGGTTGAGTAGGGAATCACTATTCAGTAACTGTTTGGGCACGAATTTTCGAAAAAATGACGTGAGCCCCAGAAAAGCTTTCTATTGTTTACGTGTTGGTGGTGAGGGGAAATATTTTATGGCATCAAGCTTGTTTGGATCTGGTAAAATTCCGCCTGGTGAAATGTGGCCTAAAAATTTTATTCGACCCCTTCCGAATTCGGACTTCTTAAAATTTGCTGTGACGTCATATTCTCCGAACTTTTGGAACAACTTGCGTACCAATTCTACATGCTCTTGCCAGGTATCCGTGGCTATCAAGAGATCGTCTACATACAACGTCACTTTGCTAATCAGTTCTGGACCCAATGCTCTGCCTAAAGTCTCTATAAACACCCCAGCACTCACGTTGAGTCCAAATGGCAGTACTTGGAATTGATAGCTTCTGCCCACATGAATGAACGCAGTATATTTTCTGCTATCACTATGTAGGGCTATTGCCAATACGAAGCCTTCATGTCAACGGATGTTAAATACCTCACTCCATGAAATTTAAGCAATTGCTCATCTAAGTTCTCCGGCCTAGTGGCCTAGTGGTACGATGATCTTATTAATTTCCCGCGCATCAAGTACTAATCTGACTGACCCGTCAGGTTTGCTGACAGCTAGGATGGGATGGGACTGCAGTACGGTGAATGCGAAGGTTCTATCACCTTCCACAGAACCATTCTATCTATTTCTTTGCGAACCGCTTCCTTCTTTGCCCATGGTATCGCATATGATTTATGGCAGTACGTTTTATGTGGGTAGACTTCCATTTTGTATTCATAATTTTTGATTATTGTCTGCTGCTTTCTAAAAATGTCTCGGTATTCATAAATAAGATGTGCTAGTTCATTTTTTTGAGTTTCTGAAAGACAAGTGGATTTTCCTACCTTCTCTTAGGCGGCCTGTTCGTTAATTATTTCCGTGTCTAATTGTTCGGGGTAAGGAATATCTATCAATAACACTTGTGGGTAAACTAATTTTACTTCAGCTTGTTTGTGTAATTGGCCATTACGCTCTATTGTTGACTGTACAAGATTGACCTTCACACTACGACTGCCCACTCGGAAATAGCAAAGTCCACTGCCTATGTCGATGTTTACTTTATGCTGCCGGAAAACTTCCATACCTAAAATACAATTGACGATTAATTTGTCAACGATTAAGAATGTACAGTTTATAGTGACATCGCTAATGGTAACAGGTATTTGCGTCTGCCACTTAATACTTTTTGACTTGTTACCTACAGCTGTCAAGATTTTACAATTTTCCGTTGGCAACACTGGTACTTTTAATGCTTTCGAAACTTCTTTAAATAAACTGTTAGAAATAATATTCGTAGATGCGCCTGTATCTAAAGTTAGGTTGGTACTTATAGTTCCTATCTTTGCTGTTATTACAGCCTGCACGAGGTCACTTACCTTGTCCGGTGCTTTCATCTCTTCTTCACATAGATCATCTTCTACGGTAGCATCCTGATCATATCTTAAAAATAATTGTTTAAGATGTAATGTGTGCTTGTTTGTGCCCACTGTTGTCAAATCGGTCGGCCCGTGGGGGCTCATTGCGACCGATTGTTGTTTACCGGGGGAGACAACGGCGTTGCTTCATTACTGTCCGTTACCTCTACGAAGTGTACTGAGTGGTTATTCCGTGGCCAATTAGTTTCCGGACCGCTGCGTGCAACATTTTCTTGCGACCGGCCGTCGCTATTCCTCCTTGGTCTGTCATTCCTATTACTGTAACTATTGTAATTTTAATTTGTGTGCCGCCTTTCATCACGCGAGCTTGACCAATCGTTCACGTGATTTCTATCATTTCCATACCGGCGTGGACCGTTATCTGTGGCGCCGAATTCCTCCGATTTCCGTAATACCAGTTTCCATTATTTGGCCTTGTCGCATACGGATGCAAACTGTGTGGGTTTTGTCCACTGCCATTAAAATGATATCCGTTACCGTTGTTTTGATTGGTTCCGGAATGTTCATTCCCGTTACTTGTGCTCGGCTCTTCTTCGTATATTAGATCAATTGAGTCAAGCACGGAAAGAAAGTATTCAAGGTCGTTCTCCGCTATGGTTACCAATTTTTCGCGTAAGTTCGCGGGTAGTCTGTTTTTCAGAATTTTGAGAACATCTACGTGCGGTATTGGATTGTTCCAATAGCGCGTCTTATTCAAATACTTTTCGAAATACTTTCTCAACCCACCGTTTTTGAGGTTGAACGGTTGTGGGTTGAATACCTCACGTCGCAGTCTTTCTTGGACCCCAGCAGACCAATATTTCTCCAAGAAATTGTTCGTAGGTGACGCACTGTTGAGCCATGTCTGTGGCCCACAAAAGTGCGTCGCCTTGTGTGGAGCCTACTACATATCTAATCTTCTGTGCCTCAGTCCAGTTTCTAGGTAAGACATTCTTAAATGCTCTTACGAATACGACTGGATGAGTTTTTCTGGATTCTGTGGAGAAAACTGGAAACTGTCTATGTTTCAACAGGCTCTAATCGACTAGAATCATCGAGATGCAAGGCGACACGCCTACTGCCTGCTGCAGCACCGCGTTTGGCGAATATCCATTGTTTGCCTGCGCCGGTGCGTGCACATACGCCGGACTGGGTGCGTGATGTTCTGCGTTATTGACATCGTAATCTGGCACGGGCGAATAAGTGTCGCGCTGCCTGTTGCTTGACGTAGGCAAGTCATTTGAAACATACAGTCTACCCGCAATTTCCTTACGTATTCTGTCCTCGGCTACTTTGATTTCACTACCTAATTTTTCAAAAAGTTTTGTTTCCCGGTCAGTTATTGATTCATTTGCATTAACGGTTTCTAAAGTTCCATTTATTTTGATAATGTCCGCCTTGATACGTCCAGTCTCCTGTTTCAGAAGACCGACTTCTTCGTTAACTTTATTAACTTGGTCAGGTATTTCTTCACATGCGGATTGTACTCTGGTTAAATGTAATTGAATAGCCTGTACGTTTTCGTGTATTTATTTTTGTACCGTATGTGTTTGATTGTGTGTTTCTACGATTTCTGACAGTTCCTGTTCCTGTTTGTTTGTAAGATCTGACAATTTCTTTTCTAAATCATTGGCCAATACACTGTATACTCTATTGACTGTTTTGATGACTTTGTCTTCGATCTTTTGATCAGCTTCATTTGTGAGTTTGTTTAATCGTTGATCGAAATGTTTGTGCATATTTTCAAATTGCGTGTTTACACTTGAAAACTACTGTTGGAACCCAATTTCCATGTTTGACAATTTTGTGTTTGTCACGTTGTGGCTGATTTCTGGATTCGCCAGTTTTGTATTCGTTGTGTTGTGACTGATCTTTAAATCAGATAATTGCTCGCTCACGTTCGACATCAGACTATATAATGCCTCAAGCGTAACTGACGAAGCTTGTATGTTTGTATTTATGCCATTATTTGTAGCCATTGTTTCTCTACCACGGTCTGATTGAATCGAAACCGGGCTATGTTCACTGATTTCACGCGAAAAATGTTCATCTGATTTGATAATCGATGCTTCATCGACTGTGTACAAGGTTTCATTTGCAAGTGGTTCGTTATTGTTAATCCCTGTGGAGTGCAATTGAATTGTATTTACTTCTACATTATGTTGTGCTGAAAAACTAATTGCGTCATCATTTACGTCACTATTGTCAGAATCGGTGACGCGTCCATGAACATTTGTCAAATTAAAATTCTCCGATTCCATTGTGTAGATATTATTTTTATCTGTACTTTACTGTTAATATAAATCTTTAAATTCTCTCGCAGTTGAATTAATAAAAATATCTCGCGATTGTTATTTGTTGCGCGTCGGAAATTTACAAGATGGCGCACTACGTCTTCTAATTCTGCGATTGTTGAGCATAAAAAAGTAATTATCAAAGTGTAATTGTGTGTTGCCACAAACACTACCAGGATTTTAGTATGGAAAGGAAAAGGTTCTGCTTTAAGTGGAGCTAAGCCAAGGTGCAGCCGCTGCATGCGTTTGTGCTTTCCTACCTTAATTCCGGCTGAGCTGCGTCACTCACGATTACGTTACTTTTGTAAATCCTTGTCCTTGTTCCTTCTGGTTATTGTGCCATCCGTTTATACAGTTAATATTGTTTCACCTTATTCGTCATTTTCCATGTACGTCATGTAAAAAACAGAGAGACAGTAATTAGTACAAGTACATTTGTAGTACAACAATCAAGTACTTACTCTTTGTTCCACCAGCACTGTCCCTGTCAGCGGTCGCCAGTGTGGCGAAATAAATAAAAAAAATTAATTTATTGGCTTTTTGAGAAGAGGAAAAATTACGTACATGGAACTGTAACTTTAGAAATTTTGAAGGGCTTTTTTTACGGACTGCATTGACCGGCTCGAATGCGGACAAATTCAGTGCTGCGTGAAATATGCCTGTAATATAATTTACCATTCCGATTAATTACATTTTTGGATTCTACGTCATTGTTGATTTATTCAGAGTTCTCACCTTAGACGTAAAATTCGTCTTTCTGCCACAGTATTAGTTCATTAGTCGCCATCGGTGCTCTTCTCTTTGTTGACCGTGTGTATGTTCCTGAGTCGGCATCGGTCCACTTCACGAAGACGGTGGAACCCAAGGAAATACAATGCTACGTCACTTTAAATAATTTTCGTAACACTTCGATACTTCTCCCTATTTTTTATTCACAACACAATAACACTTGCTGTGCTCGTCGCACAAACCATAATTACTAACTATATGGCTGCCTTTCCGCATACTCCAAATATTACGTCCATCCTCCACAAGGCAACAATCGAAAGTGTCTCTTAGCTTCTTCTTGCAGTATGAAACAAAAGAGAATCCAATGTGAACATTACAAAGATTATAATCTACATGCCTCTCAATTTAATCTTTGGCGCAGCTTTTAAGGTATTGTATGTCTCTGCATCGGAATGTGTCATTACACCTTACTGTTAAGAAGTACACCACATGTCCACTTCACGTCGTGTAGATAATTTATTTAAAATAAATATGACATCATTGTGTCCTTTACAATCAATAATGCCTTCAAGTTACTCTTTATACATGATGAGAAACCCCCAACTGACAAATTTATCAAATGTTGAGTATATAAAATACAATATAATGTATGTGAGAGTCTTTATGTAGAACAGACAGCCAGGCGCTTAAGACCCGCTTTCGAGAGCTCTTGCTCAACAAAGACGGCGAGAATTCATATAAGTCAACTCGTGCAAAACATTCTTACGTAACTCGAAAATTTTGCTCGTAGTTTACAAGAGCTACAAGAAGAGCCTTATAGAAGAATATGAAAAATACAAACGTTACTACGTAAATTCGGAAGATCAACTTGCATTAAATAACACACTATTTTGACTACAAGCGTTCTCTTACAATATGTGAAAATTCATTCATTCCTTTTACACATGTATTATGTCACTTCTATATATAAATTGGTCATATTTTTTATATGTTGCTGCTAGTACAACAGCTTTACATATGCATAGATCTGATTCAGTTAATATAATTTGTCAATCTGTGTGTACAATAATCACATACAGTATGAACACTTCTAGGCATATCATGGCATTATGCTTCTATGAAAGACATACTAACATCTGCTAAACTAATAGTAAGTAAATCTCTGTAATATACTCCTCATACTTGATACAAATGTGTAGCCAATGTCTAATTATTTATATCCCTAATTTTATAAGTCGCTGAAGATGACAAATTAATTTGTCAAAACAGTAAAGCATAATAAAAATATATTTACACAGACGACTGGATTTTATTCTGAAAAAATAGGCCAGTTTATATTTCAGTATCAAACCTTCCAAGGAGCAATCTGGTTTTATTTGCTTTATACTGACCTATTAGTTTTACGAGTATTTATAGTCCATGGAACTCTAAGAGGTTTCCTCCAACACCACAGTTCAAAAGCGTGTGTCATCTGTCGTGTAGTCTCTCTTATGATCCAGTTCTCACATCCGTACATCACAGCTGGAAGGGCTATAGCGGTTACTTTAGAAACTTTTTTGTTTAAGTTATGTCTCTAATCATTAACACATTGTGAAAGTTGGACACTGATTTTGTAACAAGTGACTAGCGTGTCTTGATTTTGTGGCTGCAATCAGTGTCAGCAGAAATCTGGGAGCCGAGATAACAACGTAGAAACTACCTTAATTTTTCTCCTGCTATGTGCAACCTTACAGACAACAGCATAGTGCGAGAATAGTTCCATTTGTGGATATCTACGCCGCAATAGCCGATACCAGCAAACTTGCCTTTCAATTGTGGCACATTTCTTGAACATCTTCGGAAATAGTTTCAACCCCAACAGTACAAATTCATATCAATCCACATGTGTTTTCGAAAGCTTCGAATTCAGTTAATGCTTCTTTATCTCAGTTGTTATAACATGATTATGTTCCTCTCTGCGCACTATCATTCTCCGAAAACTTCGTTTCGTAATACATTAAATAAAATGTATGTTATATCGTACGTGTCTAATCTAGTATAGTGTAAACAGTTACTGCCCTAAAACACACCCTTGTGGTACTCCTGAGATTCCTTATACGTCAGTCGATTTTGTTTCGATAAGAACGAAGTGTTGAGTTCAGACCATAAAGACGTTCTGAACACAGTCAGAAATTTAGCCTGTTACATGGTGAGCTCCTATTCTGTTCACTAAAGGAGAGTGGTGAACTGTATCAAATGCTATCCTGAAGTCAAGGAACACGGCATCACACTGGTTGCCGTTGTTTCCGACGCTCTGGATCTCAGTTTGTACATTAAATGTAAACCTCGCAGTGAAAGCGACTCATTTGACCATGAACCTCACATTTAACGTTTATTCACGTATACGTATAGGCGACACTCACAATGTCAGTAGGGGGATACACATTCCTCATGCTTAACGTCTGCGTCGTGGCGTTTCTTGTGTCCAATACCTCCTGCCCCGAGTTGGCTGGTGGTGACGGCAATTACGGCTCGCCGGCGGAAGGCACAGAGACCGGTCGCCGCGACGTTAATGTCAGCAGCGGGAACTGCCCATAAAACTCCTCGCAGCCCTCCCTGTGTCTTGGCAGGCTTGTGATGACGACACCAAAGACCCCCAACAGTGTCTCCGGGTTTAACTACCTGTGACACCGGCGTAACCCGTTCCTTACACTCCGTCGCCATTTATGGGAGTCGTATATTCTGATTGGCGCCCGTCCTCCCAGTTCCAGCAAGATGTTGTGGTGGTTAACGAACAGAACTAGCATTTGGTAGAAGCAGCTTTAAATTATCCCGTGCGGGTATCGAGATTTAGGGTTTCCTTGGTTTGGCTCAAATGGCTCTGAGCACTATGGGACTTAACTTCTGAGGTCATCAGTCCCCTAGAACTTAGAACTACTTGTACCTAACTAACCTAAGGACATCACACACATCCATGCCCGAGGCAGGATTTGAACCTGCGACAGTAGCGGTCACGCGGTTCCAAACTGAAGCGCTTAGAACCGCACGGCCACACCGGCCGGCGTTTCCTTGGTTTCCTAAATAGATAAGCTAACAGTAGATAGGGCCCTTACCCTATTAGAGTACTACTGTACTGTGTAATTTACAACAGCAGTATGCGGCGACGGTGTTCCCATCTACGGACAGACGACGGATGTAACGACCGCCTCACACTGCACACAGTGGAGACAAGAGCAGTGTCGTAACAGAGAGGTACGGTCTCTGCATTTTGGCACACAGCACTCGCACAGCGCAGCACGAACTGCAAGTCCATTGCAAACCTCTTTATGCTGTTAGATTTAGATTTTGAGTGTGATGGTCTGATTCAGAACTCAAGGTTTATATACAGGTCGTTGGGTATATTACGTTAGTATTTGCGTCATGTGCTGACTAATAATTATAAATATTAGGAATAGTGTGTTTTTAGGATGGTTAGTACCTCTCCAAGTACACGTGGCTAGAGCAGACCATTAATGCTTATTTTCCTTTGGGCAGCAGGTCGTTTTGAAGCGTGGATGCGAGGACGAAACATGGTAAGTCGACTTAATGTTGCAGTTACGACTGTGCAGAAAAGATTAGGTAGTAAATTATGTGATGTATTTGTACGCAAACTATTAGCTGCAGACAAAACACAACTGACGCAGTGAAGTGGGTTGTATTACCAATGATCACGCTATCTGCAAAATGGCTCTGAGCACTATGCGACTTAACTTCTGAGATCATCAGGCGCCTAGAACTTAGAACTAATTAAACCTAACTAACCTAAGGACATCACACACATCCATGCCCGTGGCAGGATTCGAACCTGCGACCGTAGCGGTCGCTCGGTTCCAAACTGTAGCGCCTAGAACCGCACGGCCACTCCGGCCGGCACGCTATCTGCGCTCGTACCTCTGTAGGAACAGTGAGCAGTGAAAGTACTCTGTGGAGAAACAAGTACAAGTAAAGTCGAAGAACATGTGGCTAATGTGTGTTGTCTACAGAAGTTCCTGATCAACTATTCAAGCAAGACTGGAAAGCTTCTGACTAGGCAGACGACAGTTCAAAGAGATTTACTGGCTGGTAGACGAAGATTTAAAAGAGTAAAAAAGTAATTTGCGAGGCCCAATGTCCGCTAAAGAAAAGCTAGGTATAAGTTTAAGTTATGTGAGAACAATCTAATTTATTTTCCTCTCAATACTTATTATGGCTAAGAGAAACAAATTTCAATCTAAATTCAAGAATTCACGAACTATATATATCTGACATATTTAAATACAAATATATTGCAGTTTGTCTAAATTCATAAGAGTGCAATAACATTTCGAAGGAGGTGCAGGTCAGATAAATGCAAAAGGGTTATTCACACATGAAGAGTCGAATGTTCTCTGTCTGTATGACTTGTAAGTGAATGACGATGCTGTTGATAATTGATGTGGTGTCGTCTCACTTCCGTACCGCACATCTACAGGCCCGCTGATAATCCGATCTTAATGTCAAGAGATACAAAGCGGCAAGAAGAGTTCAGCCAGGTACTAGCTTCGCTAGCATCGCCAGGGGAATGGCACCAGCTCAGACACAGACTAGCACCACAAGCCGTCAGCCACGACGCCAACCACCAACCACAAACGCATTAAATGCCGCTGCATGCGGACGAGGATGTCGTTGTGAGCATCCTAATCCCAGCATGCCGCCACAGCTATCGGAGCGTGTTGTTCGACAGCAGCAACAGCCGCCACACCCAGCCCTGCGCCCCAGCACCGGAGGCAGCCACGACGGCCGCCGCCACCCCTATTAAGAACACAAATGAGCGAAGCTCACTATTGCGATCACTGAAGCAATTCGCTCGTCAAATTCGCGTTCTCGTCGACACAGTCATGGTGGCCCTCCAGGTCGGCGCCGCAAACAACTAGACAGACGATGGATAACAGCCACGCACATGGTCCAACCGTCTGCACATTCAATGCAAGGAGTCTCTAACCTCAGAAAGACGAATTTCGCCAATTCCTACAGGTTTGGGCGGGGGTGGGGGGGGAGGGGGGTAGACGTGTCTCGTAAAGGAGTCAATACGCAGGTGGCCAACTAAAGTCACTACTTCTCCGACAGGCCGACGATGGGAGGCGTCGCTGCTGTAATTACGTTATACAGCCAGCGCTTCAACTGGCAGCCAAAGGAAATGCTCCAGGAATCGAACTTCAAAGCCTTTCTAAAGAGGGAGAGGGAGATGATGACAACATTTAATTGTCGGTAATTTCAACGCAAAGAACTGAAAGGTGGCTATACTGAGCCACAGCGCCAGAGATCGCTAGAGAGCATTGTTCGCCCGCCTCCACTGGCAGAGTGATTATTGAGATGTCGTAGTGGGCAGTGCTTGTCGAGGACTCGTGGTAGTCAGTTCGTGTTCAGATGTGCTAGTAGGGAGTGCTTGCTGAGATGTGATGCTGAAAGGTTCTTGTTGAGATGTGGTAATAGCGAGTCGGTGTGGAGATATATTGTAATTATGAGAGTGATTTTGGTCAATATATGAAGGTAACGAAACTTGATTTATTTTTCATTATTTCCATGTTTTAAATAATGTGTCATTACAGGTTCAGTCAACAAAGCATCTGGCTTGTGTTCTTGGATTAGAGTGTAATTGTGGTTCTCTTGAGTAATTATGGTATTTGTATTTTCTTTAATTAATTCAGTATAAATGGTATTTGAAATTCTTGTCTTTTGAAGAAGAACCGTGCCAGATGTGTACGTTGAGTCACACTCCCACACACAGAACAGTGATACTTGTGCTTTGGTTTCGTAGGTTTTATAGTTGCTGGGGACTTAATTAATTAATTAATTAATTGTGTTAATGAAAATTTCCATTTCATTCCTTGTTGTTGTTCTATGCAGTCAGATAGCGTAATAATACTAGTCAGGGCCAACCGTTACGAGACTTCGTAAACGGACAGACAGCTACTAAAGCAAAAATTAAAATTATTTTCATTACATTTAATTAAGCCCCCATGCACGTGGCGACCACTGCTTCGGATCGTCCCTTGGAATCTTCTGATTGTAAAAATAGTAGACAGTAGCATTGTTGTAGTAACTTGTAGTTTAGTAATTATAGTCTGTTTTGCATGTGTAGATTTGGTAATTGTCATTCTTATAATGGTATTTTTTCTCTGAATTTGATTTGTTGTCTTGTATACGCGTTTGACGATTTAGTGCAATTATTTCAATTGTTCGTTAATCGTGTTTGAGGGAAACATTTCGAGTGAATGGTATTGTTGATGATAAAGAGTCATTGTGTGTAATTTTCGTACAGTGACGAGTTTTGTTTGTTTTGTAAATGATTACGCGATCAATGAAAAAGGCAAAAATGATGAATAGTGAGAATGATGAAATTGTTGACATGGCGAACTCGCCAACACAAGAGAACAGTATGTTGAATAATGAAGTGGAAAACAATGTAATAAGTCGGGAAAATAGTCCGGAACCAATTCAAAACTTTTCACAATTAGAAAATTTTCAGAATTCGAGACTAACGACAGAAGATTCTGGAATAGTATCGAACACAGATGGCTATACAGCTATGACGAAGGAAACTGGTTTTGCGAGAAATGATAGGGGCGAAAAGAATTTCGAACCAGATCAAATGGAGCAGTTGATGGGTATAATATTAAATTTGGGATCTGAATTAAAAACACAGATGGGAACAATGGAAACACGAATGGAAACACGGATGGGAACTTTGGGATCTGAATTAAAAAATGATATGGGAACAATGGAAACACAGTTTAGATCTGAATTAAAAACACAGATGGAAACAATGGAAACACGGTTAGATTCACGAATAGGGACTTGTTTTAAAAATATGAAAGATGAATTAAAGAGAGAAATCAGAGAAGAAGTACAACCAATTTTGAATACTCACAATAGTAGATTAGTTGCAGTAGAGATTAGACAAAGGGAACAGGATAGAGAACACGAAGAAAGAGATCGCGTGATAGTACAAAAATTTTCAGAGTTAAATTTACAACGTGCACACGATAAGGAAGAGATATTTGAGAGAATCGAGGAATCCGTACCAAATGACAGAATAAATAACCGAACACAACAATATGAACAGTTAACTACCAAATGTGTCAACACTGAAACCCGAGTCGCGACACTTACGGAAGACGTAGGTAAACAGAGAGAAAAAATAGGTGATTTATCGGAAAGAGTTGAGGAGATTTCAGATAAATTGACAAGTCTTAGTTTAAATGGGGATAGAGATTCAGATGATACAGCTCCATTACCATTTGCAGAAACCGAAGAGTACCAGAACATAAATAAGCATGTTGAAAATCAGGGAAAGTTTAATGAACGCGTTAAAAGGGAAGTAGAGGCATTACGAAAGCAAGTCAAACAAATCGAAGGTGCAATTGTAGGAAAAGACAGCAAAAGAAATTTAGAATCACAGGTAGCAGAGGGGTTTGAAGAAAGTAATTTGTTTCATTTACGGGATGCAACAAGAGAGCGCCAGGCGCGCGAACTTGACAATAATCGACATTCAAACTGGGACAGACGCGGTAGGTCTTTGTCGCCACGAGGCGAAAACTTTGACTATAAACACTTTTTGACTGTTCGGAAATTTAAGATCTTCCGCAATTCTAAGAATGACATACATCCACGTGCATGGTTAGATCAATTTATGTATGCACTCCCACCAAATTGGCCACTAAGTCACAAACTGGAATTTATGTGTGGATATTTAGAAAACGAACCGGCGACGCGGATGCGTGCACTCATTAGAGATTGTAATAATCTGAATGATTTTTATCATGCATTTCTATCGGCATATTGGTCCGAAAACACGCAAGACAGAGTCAAACACAGTCTTATTATGCAGCGTAATTTCAAACAGTCTGAATTCCGCACGCCAGCAGAATATTTTGAAGACATGATTCGAAAGAATCAGTTCCTTTCCAACCCCTACAGCCCGACTGAATTAATTCGCATTTGTTTAACTAAGCTGCCACAATCCATAAGACAAATTGCTTTAGCCGGAAGATGTAAAGATGACATTGAGACTTTTAAGACTTTGCTACAAGAACTTGAGTATGACAACGACGACGGGACTTCTTGTAATTTCTTCAGTAGCAGTAATTACAATACATTTTCAGAGAAAAGGGATAGTGATCGGAACGGACGTTATTTGGGTAACTTTGAGAATGACAGACGTAACAGACAGGACAATAGATACCAGCCTTATGACAATAACAGACGTTCTAACAGAAATTACACAGACAATTATAATAACGGTAATTCCTACCGGAATGATCAACCATACGGAAACAGTAATCGGTATCATCAAGATAGAAATTATTCATACAATAACAGAAATTCTTACTACAGAAATAACCAGGGTAGTAGATCTAACAATAATTTCAGAAGTGACAGTCGAAATTATATAAGAAGTAGTTATGCAGACAGACAGGAAAACAGAAATTTTAATAACAGACACAACCAAGAATTTGCATCTAACAGACAGGAAGGACCTAATTGGCATCCTCCACGTGACAGAACTTCAGAGAGACAAGTGCAATTAGTAGAAATTGATCCGCGAAATGACGCGAATAATCAAAGACGTGACGCAAACAATCGACAATGACTAGCAGCTTCGGCTTCTGGCAGCAATATAGACGGTTCGGAAAGTAATGACACTACGACTTTACAATACGTACGCCTGGAAGACATGAGAGACATTTTGCTAGATGAAAAGGAAAATAATGTAGACGCATTTTTACATCCTGTTATTGAAGTATGTGTGGGTAAGAATAAGTTCACTGCAGTTTTAGATTCTGGGAGCCCATTGAACGTCATTAGTGAATCAGTTTTTCGTATATGTGAAAGAATTATTGCCTGTCCTGTGTTACCTATTTCTAAAACTACAATTCGAGGAGCGATTTCTGGAAAAGGTGTGGAAGTTAAACAACAGACCAACCTAAATTTTATTTGTCAAGGATACGAATTGTCTGCTAATTTTATTATTGTTCCATTACTCAGTACACAGATTATATTAGGTATGGAGTTTCTTAACACACATAAGGCAATTTTGAACTTTAAAGAAGGAAGTGTGAATTTGACTGTTGCCGGAATGCCGAAATGTTTGAAATTTTTCGAGTGTTTAGCAAGATCTGAATCAGATACAAAATGTTTAAGGTTTCTTACTTCTGATGCTTTCGTTGAGCATTATGACGACAGTGTGTTTATTCATGACAATGACAATAGATACAGAGACGCGATGGAGGATATAATTAGTAGCGAAGAATTAATTAATGAAAAGGTTAAGAAAGCTGAAGTGCCAGATGACGTTGCAAAAGAAGAGCTGCACCACATTTTGAATTCACATGCTACAGTGTTTAGTCATCACACAGGAACTATACAAGGCTTACAATATTTATTTAAAGTAAAAGAACACACACCATTTCGCGGAAAAACGTATGCTATTCCTTTGGCTTACAGAGACAAGGTTAAGAATGAACTTCAATACATGTTAGATCAGGGCATTGTTGAGCCAGCAGTCAGTCCTTATACCAGCCCATTACACGTTGTTCTTAAAAAGGATGGATCAATTCGTTTGGTTCTGGATTCCAGACAGATAAATAATATTATTATTCCTGAAACTGACCGTCCACAAAATTTAGATGAACTTCTTCCACATTTCCATGGAATTAAAGTTTTATCCACGATTGATATGCGCGCAAGTTTTTGGCAAATAGAACTCCACCCTGATTGTAGAAAATATACTGCCTTTTTAGCCTTCGGTAACTGTTACCAGTTTCGGAAATTACCATTTGGACTTACTGTATCTTCAGCAGCATTCATTCGTTGCTTAAATGAAATTTTACCTGCTTATCTTCGTGACAATATTACTTCATATGTTGACGATATTCTTATTGCTAAACGTTCTTGGAGTGAGCATAACAAAATTTTGGATTCATTATTACGTATTTTTGCACGAGTTGGCATGACAGTGAACTTGGAAAAATCTGAATTTGGTCGTTCTCAGGTGAAATTTCTCGGTCACATTATTTCTACAGAAGGTATTCTTCTCGATCCAGAGAAACTAGATGCTATTCGTAATTATGCTGTTCCTACCACAAAACGTGATGTTCGTAGTTTCCTTGGTGTTTGTAATTTTCTTAGACGTTTTGTTAGATTGGACAATTTGGCCACACCTCGTTTATGTGAACTATCTGGAAAGAAATCTAATTGGTGTTGGGATGAGGAAGCTCAGTCAGAATTTGAACAACTTCGTGATGCTTTAGTTGCTGCTCCACTTCTTTCACATCCGGATTTATCTAAAGATTTTTGTTTGGCGACGGACTCATCATACAAAGGCCTAGGTGCACATTTATTTCAAGAGATAGAAGAAAACGGCGTTGTAGTACAGAAGACTATTGCATTTGGAAGTCGTGTTCTCTCTAAATCCGAAAAGAATTATTCGATTACGGAACTTGAAGCTTTGGCTGTTGTTTGGGCTTTCACAAAATTTCGCACATTTTTGTTTGGCAGACATACTAAGGTTTACACCGATCATCGAGCTCTGGAATTTCTTATGTCGACAAAATTAACTCATGGAAGATTGTCACGATGGGCGCTGTACCTACAGGAATTTGATTTTAGTATTGTTTACATACAGGGATCTTCAAATATTGTTGCTGATGCTTTATCACGTGCACCTATGGGTTTGAAACAAAGTGCTGAAGAGGACGGCAAAGAAAACCATTATTGTTTGATGTACATTCAAGGTGTTGCGTTTGAGAACTTTATTTCGTCTTCGCTCCAGGACATCGCTAAGGAGCAAAATAAGGATCCAATCTGGAAGGACATTAAGGAGAAGTGGAGGAGAAAGGAAAGCGTAGCGATCAGACAGTATTATTTAGTTCGCAATGATATTCTTTTCAAACGAAAATCGGTCGACAACTCTGTTTGGTTAGTTTGTATTCCTGATGAGTGGGTCAATAAATTGATTTGGTACACACATTTCAGTTATGCGCATTTTGGTCCCAGAAAATGCTTTCATAAATTACGAGAAAATTGTTACTTCAGTAATATGGAAAAACGTATTCGATCCGTTCTGGCCAAATGCAAATTATGTCAAAAGGCTAAACCGCCAACGATATCTCACAGAGCACCGTTGTTTCCTATCATTCCAGCGAAATTAAAGGACATGGCTGCAGTCGATTTGTTCGGTCCAGTGGTTCATTCTACTAATGGTTTTGCGTACATTTTCGTAGCAGTGGAATTGACATCAAAATATGTGTGTTTTACACCTTTACGCAAAGCAACAGCTCGTTCAGTATCTAATGCTTTCATCAAACATTTTCTTAAGGAAGTTGGTCATGTTGATAAGGTTATATCAGATAATGGATCACAGTTTCGCTCTAAAATTTGGCTTCGTACTCTAAGGCGTCGTAAAATTAAACCAATTTTCATTTCACTTTTTTACCCTCAATCTAATCCTTCAGAGAGATGGATGAAGGAAATCAATAAATTGTGCCGTCTTTATTGTCATCAGAATCACAGAACGTGGGATCAGTATCTTCATATTTTTCAAAATATTCTGAATGAACTCCCTAATGATTCAACTTCTTTACCGCCTCTATTGATATTAAAAAATAAAGTACCAACAAATCGCATTTCTGAAATCGTTCCTTTTCCGCCTTCACGGAAACTGCGGCATTCTGAAGTTGTCAACCTGGCTCTACAAAATATTGCATCTGCAGCTGCTAGAAGAGAGAAATCAGCTAAGCGTCCTGGTCGTTTAAAAACTTTGTCAGTTGGTCAGAAGGTGTTAATTAAGTCTCATCGTTTGTCTCACAAAGGAAAAGGATTGTGTCGCAAATTTTTTCTGCTTTATAACGGTCCATTTAGAGTTCGCAAAATTATTCATGATAACACTGTTGAAGTAGAAACTCTTAAATCTCGGCGCTCTAAGGGAATACATCATATATCGAACGTAAAAATTTTTGTGGAATGACATACTTTTGAGAAACCAACAGCTACATGTAAACACGAAGAGAGTACAAGGATACCGCGCTGTGTTTTGGCGGCGGCACATACTCAAAGCAACAGTCAGTCTGCGCGCCGCACAAGGCTGTCGTTGACCGCAAACAATCACTTTCTACGTCACGCGCCTACAGCTGATCGAGCGCTCAGTGCGAATGCACTGACAGACGTAAACAAATACACAGTCTAATTTCTCCGACTAAATTCAGTATAAAGCTATAATGACTTCAAAAATTATGTTATTAACGTTCAGTATTTTTCAGGATACGGTGTGTAAAATATTTAAGACCTTCAGGTAAATTCTGTGTGCGTCCGACGTTAAGAGGACTTACTATCGAGAAAATTTCAGGAAGAATGTAATTTCGAAGATGAAACTAATAAACTAAAAAGGTAACGATTAATTGAGTTTATTTTTCAGGTAACATAATTCCACTTAGGTACGTACTTTAGACGTAATTTGCTGCTTGCGATTACGTGATTCATACTTTGTGCTAATTTCATGTTCTATGAATTTACTAGTGAAGCGACGTGCTTGCGCGCATTAACTCATTTCTAAAATGATTGACTAATGAACAGGGTTGTTATTTGTATATATTATGCATCGCTTGGCTGCTATGCTTTTTCACTGATGTCATATTTTTTAATTATGTGCCTGCTGTGCTTATTTATTTAAATTATAATTGTCACCTGATTAATTGTGCTGATGTGGTTAGATATGTAAGTTATACTTTGTGATTTATCTGCTTGCGCCTTCATGGGTACTTATTAAGATTACATATGAACATTTATTTGCTTATGTCGATGTGATGCTAATGACCTGTTTATTGTGTAAGGCATGTTTGCTGCTGTGCGTATGGATTGCATATTTACACATTTCTGTTTTGTTGTCATAACTACTCTTCAATTTAGAATATAGCAATGCTGATGTACAGTGTACGAACATAGAGTTTAGGTTACACTGTGGTATTAATTGTAGATTGTTCGCTTGGCAGAGCCTTGTTATAGGGATTGTGCTGCATCCACTTGTTGACATTCTGTTCTCTACTGGTATATTTACTCGCTATTGCATGTTTTGCTTACGCTCAGTGCCTTATATATTTAAGATAAGAAAATGAACTGCTATAATTCGACGAACGACATTAGTAAAAGAAAGTCATAGAAGTCACATGAGCTGAGGTTTTATGGAAGCTGTATAAATTTATGCTAATAGGAAGGAAGCTAACGACATGACATACCAAAACTAGGTTTAGACCATTGACAGTATTACACTGCATTTTTCGTGAGCAATTGAAATAGGAGGTGACACTTGACACAAAAAATACTCCACATGTTTGCTTCTGCTATGATTCTTGAAGTGGTGTACACACTGTGAAATATTATGATCATTCACACTCCGTAATCGTACTTAATTACTGAGAGTTATTCGAACTAAGTCTGTTAGAGGTCATGTATGCATTTCTTTTATTTAATGATGGACAAGGAACCAAAATGTATCTTATAATTTATAATGAGTAGAAAATTTGGGTCAGATGGATTACACAGAGGTTGTGTGTGGACGCTGTGTCTTCGGATTGTATGGGATGATGAATTGAAGTTGCACTAGGATTTTGTCTGTACTTGTTCGAGGAGACTGACTAGAGGAAAGAGTTGTTATGGAAGTGAAATGATATTGGTGCTGAGGTTTATATGTATCGACGTATTATTGAGGTATTGAGATTAGGTGAAGTAGATGATTATTGGAGTTTTCGTGGACAAAAGGTAAGATAAATGATATTGATGATCGACGTATTGAAAAGGTATTAGTGAAGTATTGAGATTAAGTTGATGATTATTGGAGTTTTGGTGGATAAGAGGTAAAGTAAATGAGGAGCATATTTTTTTTGTTGGTCCATATGGAACAAGGAGGATAAAGATGGCAGACTAGAACACTCAAGTAGAAGGAAGATTGCCTACACACACACTTTGTTAAATCAATAAGCAGTATACACTTTTTTTTTGAAGAGAGGAAGTATTTGCATATCTTGGCTCACTGACAGTTGTTCAGCAACAGTACAATGTGATCTGGCTTGGCAAACATTGGTCTTGACATGATGACTATGACGTTGACTTAACTATTATTGACTGTTATACATTGCTGCCACTACTACTTGATACACATGATGAACATAAAATTTTGACAGAATTGCATTTACACAGTTAACACTATTCAATTACACAGTAGCACTAATGTGGATGAAAGATGAGTGAGTGTGTTTTGTGTGTTTTCCTTTTATAATCCCAGAGAAGTGATCCCAACCTATCTCCTAAATATTATTTCACTTGTTTGTTGTGGCTTGCACTGACACCCATAAATATTATAGGTTAACTGTTATTGTGTACTGTAATAGTTAATGTGACAATTAACTGATATCATTTGTGTGTTTATTATGATTTGTATGTTTAGTGTAAGAGCATTGATTATATTTTGTTAAAGAAATTGTATGTTCATTCAAACTATTGTTCATGACTGAACTGTCTCAGTAGTTATGGTGAATAGTATGGACTGTTACTTGCACCTTTTCTACATGATTGGTGCTACAAGGATATGTTTAATTTCTGCTGATGAACTGTGTGATCAGTGATTGTAAAAAAAATTATGGACTGTTACTTGTACCTTTTCTACAATATTGGTGCCACTAGGACATGTTTAATTTCTGCTTATAAACTCTGATGAACAGTGTGATCAGTGACAGTGTATTTTATGGAACTGCTTCTGCTGAGAAATGTGACTTGTTGCGGTGTGTACCTGCTCAACATTGCTGGGTACCACTGATGGACTGCTTCTACTGAAATGGTGTTACTTGTTGATGTCTGCACCTGCTCAACATTGCTGGGTGCCACTGATGGACTGTTTCTACTGAAAAGATGTCACCTGTTGCTGTGTGTACCTGCTCAACATTGCTGGGTACCACTGATGGACTGCTTCTACTGAAATGGTGTTACTTGTTGATGTCTGCACCTGCTCAACATTGCTGGGTACCACTGATGGACTGTTTCTACTGAAAAGATGTCACCTGTTGCTGTGTGTACCTGCTCAACATTGCTGGGTGCCACTGATGGACTGCTTCTACTGAAAAGATGTCACCTGTTGATGTCTGCACCTACTCAACATTGCTGGGTGCCACTGATGGATTGCTTCTACTGAAATGAAGTCACCTGTTGCTGTGGGCACCTGATCAACATTGCTGGTGCCACTAATGGACTGATTCTACTGAAATGGTGTTACTTGTTGGTGTCTGCACCTGCTCAACATTACTGGGTGCCACTGATGGACTGTTTCTACTGAAATGAAGTCACCTGTTGCTGTGTGCACCTGATCAACATTGCTGGTGCCACTAATGGACTGCTTCTACTGAAATGGTGTTACTTGTTGGTGTCTGCACCTACTCAACATTGCTGGGTGCCACTGATGGATTGCTCCTACTGAAATGAAGTCACCTGTTGCTGTGTGCACCTGATCAACATTGCGGGTGCCACTGATGGACTGCTTCTATAGAAAAAATGTTACTTGTTGGTATTTGCACATGTTGACCATTGCTGGGTGCTACTGCTGGAACTGTCAACTGCTTATTCTTGGGCTATGGAAAGCGTTTATGTGAATATTTGTATAAACTGATTTTTTGTGTATTACTGTTTGTGGAAAGTTATGAGACTCTTACCTGCACATATTCGTCATTGCTGACGCTATTGATTGAACTGTTTAACCATATAATACTTGTGTAAACTGTTATGTAAAGTCACATGTATGAAAGAATTTGTATTGCTTACTGTATTTTATATATTAGGTTATTGAAAGGTCAGTGCAAAGCCAAAATTTTATCTAGTTATATGATATTTACGTATTAATATTATCTTTCATTTTTGTCTGTATTTTTTTTTTTGACGAATTTGGTGGTATTTTCACCACCAATGCTGGCAAAAATACCATCAAATTCTAGCCGTGGAGGAAGGGCATATGAAAGGTGGCTATACTGAGCCACAGCGCCAGAGATCGCTAGAGAGCATTGTTCGCCCGCCTCCACTGGCAGAGTGATTATTGAGATGTCGTAGTGGGCAGTGCTTGTCGAGGACTCGTGGTAGTCAGTTCGTGTTCAGATGTGCTAGTAGGGAGTGCTTGCTGAGATGTGATGCTGAAAGGTTCTTGTTGAGATGTGGTAATAGCGAGTCGGTGTGGAGATATATTGTAATTATGAGAGTGATTTTGGTCAATATATGAAGGTAACGAAACTTGATTTATTTTTCATTATTTCCATGTTTTAAATAATGTGTCATTACAGGTTCAGTCAACAAAGCATCTGGCTTGTGTTCTTGGATTAGAGTGTAATTGTGGTTCTCTTGAGTAATTATGGTATTTGTATTTTCTTTAATTAATTCAGTATAAATGGTATTTGAAATTCTTGTCTTTTGAAGAAGAACCGTGCCAGATGTGTACGTTGAGTCACACTCCCACACACAGAACAGTGATACTTGTGCTTTGGTTTCGTAGGTTTTATAGTTGCTGGGGACTTAATTAATTAATTAATTAATTGTGTTAATGAAAATTTCCATTTCATTCCTTGTTGTTGTTCTATGCAGTCAGATAGCGTAATAATACTAGTCAGGGCCAACCGTTACGAGACTTCGTAAACGGACAGACAGCTACTAAAGCAAAAATTAAAATTATTTTCATTACATTTAATTAAGCCCCCATGCAGAACACGGAATGGAATTCTCGCCTCACCAAAACCAGTGGGCGTCGCCTGTCCCACGCTGCACACTGGAACGGTGTCGTTGAGCCATGCACGGCTCTTCTTCATGCCATTTATTGTTTGTCATCTTCTTTTACGGTACTGCTGCCTCGTTTTCTTATTCCATTTACTGGCGTCACTAACTTCTGCCTTACTTGCCCGTGAGTGGTAGCAGCAGCGGTTATCGATAAGTGCACTGTCGTACCATCTCTGGAGCGACCGATGGTATTTCTGGGTCGTCATGTGTCTGGTAGTTAGTTGGAGACGGACCAGGAGGGCGGTCGGGATGCAGGGGCAGTGCGGTTAGGGACGGAGCCCCAGTGAGGTCCGCACAGCCAGTACCAGAAGGGACGACCGTTGGTTGGTCGTTCGGTCGGTCGTCTCATCGACGAAGTGTATTTCGGTCTGTTCCTGCCTGTGCAGAGATGTCGCTTGTGTTCCCTCTACATGGTTGGGTCCCAGCCAGTGTCTCCAGGATGTCGTCCGTCCGAAGGAAGTCAGTTCAGTTGAAGATGGACCAGCAGTGCAGTCGGGACGCAGCAACAGTGAAGCGTCGGTGAGGCATGGACAGTCAGTCTCATCGGCCGACGTATATTTGTTCCTTATACCGTTTCCAGGCCTGAGCAGTGGGTCGGTTGATGCAGAGAAGCCAGGAGGTCACCGTCACGTGGAGTCTGGCCGGAGCCGCTGGCAGCGTGCACGCACAGTTGGAGTTGTGAGGCACTTCTTGTGAGGGTTACGAAGTTCGTCGCCCGCCGGTCTTAGACTCTAAAGGCGAGTGCTCACTTAACCTACTATCAAGCCTCAACTGCTATCAATTCTCTTCGTTTGATCCAGGTTGTTGCTTTCTGCGAGATTCCCACGAACAACAATGTGCGTACAGTGAAGTCAGCTAGAATTGCAGCCGTTTTCTTGGATGGGGTTTAACTTAATTTAACTCACTCCTTCATTAATGAAGTGCACCAGTGGTACCTTCTGCCTTGCGGTCGTTAACATTCTGGTTACCTGCCTTGGGCGTTGACGTAGTTTTTGGCAGTGTATTTTCCTCGTCCTGTTGTTGCTGTCCAGAACGGCGTGTAGTTCGGCAGCTGAGGTGTGTTGGTAGTTTTGGGCGTTTATTCTGACTTGGCCATCAGCCTACCACCGTACCTCTCGAAATGTTACGAAGAAGCTGTGCTTCGTGAGGCTGGTGCTACACATCACACAAGAGAGTCTCATAGCAGATGGACAGTTTGGGTTTTGGAGCGGCCACTCCACCTCTCACCAGCTGCTGAGACAGGTGGAACTGGCAATGAGGGCGACGGAGGCACGGAAGTACCTTCGAGCAATGTTCTTCGACATTCTCAGTGTATTCGACTCCTTGTGGCACAACGGCCTAATGTACAAACCCTTTGCACATGGCATACTGATGTCATAAGTGGTCTTTCCTCAGTCCAATCAAGCTGGGAGCATCTTCCATGTGAGGTAGACGACGGGTCTTCCACTAATCGGCAGGTCGATGATAAGCCCTTTGCTGTACTCCATGTACACTGCTGATGCACCAAAATTGGCTATCGTAGAGTTGGTTCTTTACGCCGATGATACAACGCTGTTCGCCTACAGCATGAACATTCATAGAATGAGACACAGCCTATAATTCGGGCACGATGCAGTGGGAGCTGGGTAACGAAGTGACGACTTAAATTCACCCGAAGGAATCTGCTGACAGGTCTGCCATCTGTAAATATTACGAGAAATGCCATCCCATCGACCAAGACCGCGGAGTACCACGGACTGATCTTCGACGAAAGCCTCACCTAGATCCCACATATTCATGATGTCAGAAGCAGAGAAGTGTGGCGCGTCTGTGCCCTGTGTCTGCTGCTTAATCCACAGTCGTTGCTGCCGCCACACTACGGCATTTACTCTACCTAACACTGTTCAGACCACTGTTGGAGTGCATGGACATGGTGTGACGGAAGGCCGGCAACTCACATGTCGTGGCACTGCAGAGGATTCAACACCGAGCTCTGAACCTCTCTCTGTGCCTCCCGAGGTTGTATTCGATTCTAGCAGAATGCACGTGCCTGCTACCAAAAGTTGGGTCAATCCCGCAGTCGGCTGACAATGGAACTGGGCCAACAACATGTCGGGTTGGCTGCTGCAAGAGTGGTTTTCTCCGCATCAACCAGAGGTACATACATCTCAACATCACCAGAGGTCAGTCTTGCTGCGAGAATAATATTCTCTGCAGGTGCGTAAGGACCATCATCTCCACATTACCTGAGACCAATCCAGCACGTCAGGTGAAATTTAACACCACAGTGAGACTAGCAGTAGCTCTAAGTGATTTCATTGTCAATGAATGGTTTTAGGTGGTCATATCACAGCTAAAGGATATTCAGAATACTCATCCTTGGAAAACTGAGGCTAGAGACAGTAACAAGTTTTTGCTATGTTTTTTTTTTTTGCAAACATTTTCTCTACAGATTTTTGCTTATGAATACTTTCGACACATATATTGCAGACCTCTCCTTCCCCTCCCATCTCTCTACCATTCTCCTCCTCCCAACTTTGTATGTCCCACTGAACCTTCCCACTCTGTCTCTCCATCACCTCTTCTCCTCTCTTGCCCATCTCTTCCTCCCGTTTCTCTGACCATAACTTCTTCCATTCTACTTCCTGATCTCTTCCTTTTCTGTCTGCCCACTGCCACTCTACCCATTCCACCTGCCTCTTGCATCTTCTCCCTCTCAATGTATCTATCTTCCTCCCCCTCCCTCTGTCCATCACCACCTCGACCACCTCTTTGTTCATCTCCTCTTGTCCTACCCCATCTCTGCCCATCTCCTCCTCTTCCATTTCTCTGTCGGACTCATTCTCCCCGTCTCTCACTATCTATCTGCTACACCATATCTCTGCTCAGCTCTTGCTTTACATGTTGCGGTATCGGCAGATATCCTGTCAGCCTCACTTTGAAGTATATGCACTGCCATTTACTCCACCGCGTTTCCAACAGCCGCCACCATATCACGAGGAAGCTGCTGCCGCGAATGATTACCTCGCTGTCGGTGAGATGCAAGCATCTCCCTCAGGCCGGCCGCGGTGGTCTAGCGGTTCTAGGCGCGCAGTCGGGAACCGCGCGACTGCTACGGTCGCAGGTTCGAATCCTGCCTCGGGCATGGATGTGTGTGATGTCCTTAGGTTAGTTAGGTTTAAGTAGTTCTAAGTTCTAGGGGACTGATGACCACAGCTGTTAAGTCCCATAGTGCTCAGAGCCATTTTAGCCATCTCCCTCAGAGCCCCAGTGGCAGATGTACTTGAGTTCGAACATTCATAGACAGAGCAAGCTTTGCCTATTTTGACTAACATTTACATACTTTCATAGTGGACAGAGCTCGACATCTTCTGAATAGACATTGTATTGCAGAGTAACAGATTTACAGTATAATCTTTTGTATCTGTATGTATTTCTATGTTCAGATCCAGTATTAGCAACTGACGCTGCAAATACAGCAACAATGTTATGTATTATTTTTTTTATTTTATATTAGATGCAGAATAAATTAATATCTGTATTCTCCGTTCCTGAACGGCACCTGTTCCTCACTCTTGTATCCACTAATGAACCAATCAGCGTGCAAAGGAAGACATAACACATACATAGGAAGAACTTGTGTTTACTACACGACTTCTGTAACCTTTTTTGGCCCTGCATTGTTTGGTTTATTAATCTTGATGCTTTAGGTGCTCATTCATTGAGGGCGGACGTTCTTCCACACTTAACGTATTTAGTCTGTTTACTTCTTTCGATAGGACAATATTTCAACTGCTTGCAGTTTCCTTTTCTCTATATTTCTGAGAGTCATGTTCCTCAGTTTCATATCGGTATCTGATATCAGTAAAGCTCTTTTGTTAAAGAAAGCTGTCTTCATCCATGCCAATCTACTCCCACAATTTTGCATAATCTTCTTTCCTAGATGAAAGAATTCTTTCACTTGTAAATAATAGGTTTCAGCTATCAGTCGTCCTTTTATTGACAGGTCTAGATTTCAGCTAGAAACTATCCATTCTCAATGTACTATCATTTTTGATCAACGCATGCAATGCCTGTTGGTCGGGCTTCATCCACAGTTCATTGGATACTGAGTAGTATTCTGTGTCATAGGAAGAGAGGAATAATCGTCCTACAAGCCCCCAGATGTTACAAACACGATCTCAATGGCCATTTATCGTCACATGTGGTCTTGTTTCTACAGGTTCCCACAAGTATCGCTGACGATGTCCATGTTAAAACCTATACAAGACATACCTTGACACTGAATATAGATGGTGATCGCCGGAATGTGTATTAACAGACCGACAGTGCTGTTGCACGTCGCCAATGGTGTAAGCTAGTAATAAAATCGCCAAATTTAGAAAGAGATTCGGCTAAGGAACATGGTATGAAACCGACATTTGCAACTCCGTCGGGCTGCAGCTAGGTATTTCTCTAGAATTTTAATGCATTCTGTCTGAATGCCACGTCAGAAGTTCTCCAATATATCCACTGTGTTATAGACGATGGTTGATTGAGAATGATCACACAGAGTAGATGGTGTGCTGATTGGGGTTGTAAGAAACGTGCACTGGATTACACTTTCGAGTAGAAATGCTGTCTGTCATTTGGAATCACGTCTTCCCACTCAACCACATACCTGCATTCGATCCTGTGGAGAAGTCTTTTAATGATTAAAGCCACCTTTCTCGAACCAATCTGTTACAGTAAAATCCCAATATGGTTTTAGATAGTCCCTATGCATCTTGTAACTGCTCCTTAGACTCTGCCCCACCATCCCTCCAGCTTTGCGCATGTGATCGACGAAATTTAAGTCAGAACTGAGCAGAAGTTGGAGAGAGCTATATGTACCACATTCTACAACCTGCCTAGAAACATAGTGAATTGAGTTAATGCGACGGGACTGTGCTTTGACCACTCAGCGGAAATGGGAACATGTTGTCATAGCTCCACCAACCATGTGCAGTGTGTAAGGTCAGCGCCAAACGAAGCCTGCTCCTGCAAGACGAGGTAGTATAAGGACAGTAAGAACAATTACGGTGGTGTTTCTTATTGGGAAACTTAGGGAGACTCAGCACCATACAGATATTGCAGTCCGACACGTCTGTCACCCAAACATTGTATCATCGTTATTCTTTACTCCCAACAGGGAAAAATTACCAACTATAAAAGCTCTGTAAACTTCATCTGATACATTTTTACTGCATCTCTCTATATCTAAAACAAATACTGTCTGCATGCTGGCATCGAGCATATGCGGCGATCCTATTAAATATACAGGTATTGATCCATAGGAGCAGGTGGCCCGTGATCGACGTTGCCTTCACAGATCAGTGTAAAGTTTCGTCGCCTGTACCGTACGAGGACCATCTCCCATGGATTATCAGTCGCAAGAGTGGGTCCCTGTTTTGTTGTTTGATACACCGCTTTTTCTGCTGTAACACGCTTTGTACACTGTCATACATTTTGTTTCTTCCCCCACGACTTCGAGGTCTGTGTCAACTTCTAAACTGGCATTAAAACGTTTTGATCCATCGAAGACTAGACATCACATGGTGCAAATCATGCTGTTGCTGCCGCTCCCACAACACACACACACTGGGTGATTGGAGTAAAAGACAGTCACAACATAAGGCAACTGGAAGAGTTTTGGAGCGTTGTGCAGCGTTTCCAAACTGCTGCCCAAAGGTGACTGGCGTCTTCTACATTTAAACTCATCATTCACAGTGATGGGATAGTTGATGGCGCTGTGTTCCATTTGGTTAATTCCTCATATTATTGCCATGTACGCGAACACTGTTTCGGTGCTAGCCATCCCCAGAGGGTGTTGCCCCCTCCACCAAGACTCTTTCTCCATCTCAAACAAGAGATGTCAGTCAGTCATTATGTGGTAATCAACAGCATACCAGTGGATGGATGGGATGGAAAAGACACTGTCGATGTACTGTAATATTAAGCATCACAGTTGATAGTGTGATCAATTTTAGCAATTTTAGCGTAATTTCAACACCGACCAATGACGCGACAGTATGCTTCCCAATTTCTGTATCATCCCTAAACAGCACCTGTGGTGTCACCGCCAGACACCACACTTGCTAGGTGGTAGCTTTAAATCGGCCGCGGTCCATTAGTACATGTCGGACCCGCGTGTCGCCACTGGCAGTGATCGCAGACCGAGCGCCACCACACGGCAGGTCTCGAGAGACTGACTAGCACTCGCCCCAGTTGTACGACGACGTTGCTAGCGACTACACTGACGAAGCCTTTCTCTCATTTGCCGAGAGACAGAATAGCCTTCAGCTAAGTCCATGGCTACGACCTAGCAAGGCGCCATTAGCCTTAGATAGCTTGTATCTAAAGAGTCTCACTTGTATCGCCACAATCTCCAGATGGCTCATCAAGAACGATGTATACAAAGGATGGATTAAAGTTAAGTATTTTAGAAGCTACGTACTTTTCTTTATATCATTCATTACGTATCCTGTTTCAGACCTCACTCCATCCTTCGTGAGTTAGCGCGTGCATCTTGGCCGCCTCTTTCAATTAGTGTGCGTAGTGTTGGCAAGTCTGCCGACACTACATTTTTGGCGACGAGTAAAAAAAGGGGTCTTGTTCTTTCTAATTGCTTACATTTCCTTATGTCATGGCTTCTACAGATGTACTGTCCGAATTTTATCGCTTGCAGAATCAGCAGACACAGGCGTTATTGGATGCCCTTGGACAGCTCGTCCAGGGTCAGCGTGCAATGCACACCGATGCTGCCGCCGCCGCTTCATCGCTACCGCAGCCACAACATGCTGTTGCACCCCAGTTTCGTCCGTTTCAAGCGGACGAGGAAACATGGACGGAGTGGTCACGACAGTTTGGCTTCCATCTCGCCGCCTACAGAATTCAAGGTAATGAGCGGCAGCCGTTTTTGCTTTCGTGTGTAGGTGTGTTCACCTACCGTGTGATAGTGAAATTGTTTCCCCGGCGCGACGTAGCAACTCTATCCTATGAAGAAATTTTGTCAGCGTTAGATGCCTATTTCAAAGAAACAGTCAATGTCATTGCAAAAAGGTATACGTTCTTTCGTACAAAATGTACGGCCGGTCAGACTAATAGGGAGTGGGTTGCAACATTGCAAAGACTTACTAGGGTTTGTGCTTTTGAGTGTGAATGTGGACTTCCTTATTCAGATACAATGGTACGTGATGCCATAGCACAGAACGTTTCTGATGTTCGCATACGGGAACAGATTTTGAAACTAGTCAATCCCTCCCTTCAACAAGTGATAGACATATTGGATAGGCAAGACACACTTGACTTTGCTGAGGAATCATTTGAAACTTCGCCAGCCGTGTGTCACATTAACCGGCCCGCCGGGCGCGCTGCACGGACCGCTGAACAGCCCTCGCGCACGTCCGCGCAGCTGCGGCCTAGCTCTCACACACGTGTGCCGCGTAGGCAAGCAAATGCAGTGAAATCATGCCCGCGGTGTGCAACTAGACATTCGCGTGACAATTGCCCGTCATGCCAAGCTATTTGCTTTTACTGTCATAAGAAAGGACATGTTAAAAGTGTTTGCCAGAAAAAGCTCAGATCAGACAATCACAACCATTCCAGGCCCTTTGCTTCGCGCCGGAATCGAACCAAGGACAATCAGGCTCGTGGACCTTCGCCCATGGACATTCATGTAGTTAATTCCACCCCGTCCAGTGCCCCTTTCTCTAACAGTGACTGTGTTCGTCCCACAAAACGTGTGCGTCGACGTCGCCGGAAATCTCGTCCGGTCGCAAGTGCTTCTGTACCTGTATCAGTTCAAATTGCGCGAGAAAGTCGCTCTTGTCGTCAGCATGACAATAAACTTTTTGTAGACTTGGACTTTGAAGGCAAAGTGATACCATTCCAGCTCGATACCGGAGCTGCGGTTTCATTGATCAATCAGGACACGTACAGACAACTGGGCAAACCTCCGTAGCGTGCCGCAAATGTTCAGTTCACTAGTTGTTCAGGACAGCGGATCCCTGTGTTAGGACAGTGCACTCTTCTTGCAACATACAAGGGACAAACAAAACTTGTGTCATTTTACGTCCTTCGTTCTTCTTCTGCAGTGAACTTGTTTGGTTTAGATTTATTTCAGTTGTTTAACTTGTCAATCGTAAATCAGGTCCTATCAGTGAACGAGACTGTGCCTTCAGACAGTGTTTCTCGTCTATGTGAAGAATTTGCAGACATTTTTGCACCGGGCCTTGGTTGCGCTAAGAACTATGAAGCACACTTGGAACTGAAAGTCAACGCGCAACCGAAATTTTTCGGGGCGCGCAATGTTCCCCACGCATTGCGTTATGAGGTCGCCAACCGCTACGATATCTTGTATCGGTCCACTGCTCAGCACGGAAACGCTGATGCGTTGTCCCGTTTGCCTGTTGCTGAGGATAGAGCATTCGATTCTTCCGAACTTGCTTGCATGTTCATTGATGCGGAAACCGATAACGTGGTCAAATCGTTTCCGATTGATTTTCGTCGTGTCGCTACAGCCACAGCTGCTGACCCTGTCCTTGCTACTGTTTTGCGTTTTGTTGCTACGCAATGGCCCTTGTCAAAGTCACGGATCGAGGATCCGTCGGTTCGCCGATTTTTTGCTCACAAGGAGAGACTTTTTGTACGACGTGGTGTTTTGTTGTTGCGTTCTGATAATGATCAGTCCAGAGTCGTGGTCCCACGTTCGTTACGGTCATCTGTCTTACGGCTTCTTCAGCAAGGACATTGGGGTATAGTTCGCACAAAACAACTTGCTCGTCAGCACTGTACTTGGTTCGGAATCGATGCTGCGGTAACGAATATGTGCTCTTCTTGCATGGCGTGTGCCGAACAACAATCCGCACCGCCGCGGAAATTCTTTGCATGGCCGAAAGCCACTTCCCCTTGGCAACGCTTGCACATCGATTTTGCTGGTCCATTCTGGAATGCTCGATGGTTGGTTGTGGTCGATTCTTTCAGTAATTTCCCTTTTGTTGTCTGGATGTCTTCCATGACGTCTTCTGCCACAATCCAAGCGTTATCTGCTATTTTTCGCATTGAAGGTCTTCCACAGACTATTGTTTCCGACAATGGCCCACAATTCATGTCCTCAGAATTTCAGTCATTCTGCAAGGCCAATGTTATTCAACATCTGACATCCGCGCCGTTTTCGCCTCAGTCACACGGTGCCGCTGAACGATTGGTCCGGACTTTCAAGTCACAGATGTTGAAGTTGAAGGAGTCGCATTCTCGGGAGGACGCGTTGTTGCTCTTTTTGTCTTCGTATCGCTCTCAGCCCCGCGATGGTCGCTCGCCGGCTGAGTTGCTCCACGGTCGTCCTCATCGAACCTTGATGTCTTTGCTGCATCCGCCGCATCAGGTTCCTGCGCAGCGGCAGACTCCTGCCTTTGCTCCAGGCGACGTTGTATTCTATTGCAACTATCGAGGTTCATGGCGTTGGCTCGCAGGGCGCATTCTTCGCTGCCTCGGCCGCGCTATGTATCTGGTTTTGGGGGCCTCTGGTGAGGTGCGTCGGCATCTCAATCAGCTGCGCCTCAGTCGTCGCCTGGGTTCTGCCGCTCCCCGTCTGCTTTCAGCGATGGTGCCGTCCGGTCAGCGCCCTGGGGACCCATATACTGGCTCTCCTCATCCCCAGGTGTTACCGACGATGCCTTCCATTTTGCCCCATGGCGACGCGCCGCTGCCGCCGCCGCCGCCGCCTGTTCTCCCGCCGGCGCCGCCCGCAGTGGACGCTTCGCTGCAGCCGCCCAGCGCCTCCCTGGGTCACGCGCCGCCGATCGCTTCCCGTGACCAGCCGTCCTCCGCACTGGAACTCTTGCCCGCTCCGGACCAGATGTCGTCTTCGCCCATTGGGTGCCCCGACCGCATGGAGGTCGACCCTTCTGCCCCTCCTGTCTCTCTACGGGTGCATACACCGCATGTTGACGTGCACCCTGGACTAGGTTTCCAGGCGTTTCCTAGCTCCCCTCGGACCGAATGGCCGGCTGCGGGTGGCACAGCCTCGCCTGTTGTTAGGCTCCCCACCTCATCGCATACGTCAACATGGGGTCCTCCCCACGGCGGGCGGAAGCCTTATCACACGACCGTTCGCGATTTGCGGGGGAGGAATGTGGTGTCACCGCCAGACACCACACTTGCTAGGTGGCAGCTTTAAATCGGCCGCGGTCCATTAGTACATGTCGGACCCGCGTGTCGCCACTGGCAGTGATCGCAGACCGAGCGCCACCACACGACAGGTCTCGAGAGACTGACTAGCACTCGCCCCAGTTGTACGACGACGTTGCTAGCGACTACACTGACGAAGCCTTTCTCTCATTTGCCGAGAGACAGTTAGAATAGCCTTCAGCTAAGTCCATGGCTACGACCTAGCAAGCCGCCATTAGCCTTAGATAGCTTGTATCTAAAGAGTCTCACTTGTATCGCCACAATCTCCAGATGGCACATCAAGAACGATGTATACAAAGGATGGATTAAAGTTAAGTATTTTAGAAGCTGCGTACTTTTCTTTATAACATTCATTACGTATCCTGTTTCAGACCTCACTCCATCCTTCGTGAGTTAGCGCGTGCATCTTGGCCGCCTCTTTCAATTAGTGTGCGTAGTGTTGGCAAGTCTGCCGACACTACAGCACCTCCACTACTTTTCGAGTACCATTGCGAATGTGAATAGGTGACTGGGCAGTACGTTCATTCATTGTTAATTCTCAAACATATAGACTAAAGTGTACCGGACAGCGAGCTACATCCTCTAGCACTTCGATCATAGTGAGGAATTTACGATCTTTCTCTATTCGTATGGGAGTCGAAGGGTGTTCTTGCATTCTTAGGATAAAGTTAGAGACCGAAAGATCTCCTTGCATTGTCTTTGACTAGACGCTTTCTGCAGCACTGGGACTTTTTTAATCTGCAGCTGACCAGGAGTAGAGCGCTAAATTCCACGTTTTGTGAAGGAACAGTGCTAATCGAAGCAGTAACTGCTGTCTTGAACCCATCCAAGAGCACAAGATTTCTCCAGATTTGTGAATGTCGAGGAAGTTAGCACTCCTTATCGGTGTATAGTAGATATGAAACTGTTTTGATGTTATAACAGACGGATAATAACAAGAAACGAGTGGTTTTTACGTATGCTTGAGCTCCAGATGGATGGCGTTTGCAGCATTTTATGTAAATGAATTGCGCTATCAATTATAAGGTAATGTTCAAATATATGGGTTCATTACCAAGAAGGTATTGGTAAGAGAGAACATCAACACACGCACTCCTAAGGCTACAAGGGTACTTAAAATACGCTATAATGTTCGGTCGTTGCAGTTTCCAGCGTATTAGTCGTATGGAATGCAACGCTGTTACTACCCCAATGTAAGAAATGTATTTCCAGAGCATGACATTCATTCTCCTTGCAGGATTCTCTACGATAAACTATGGTGACAAAGTGTACAATGAAAAACTACTTCCTTAAAACATCGATTCCTTGTAATACAGGTACAATATAGCTGTCGTGAAGAGCGTATTTCCCACTGTTCACATCCGATCACGGTTCAGAAATTATGCTATCAGCCCTATATAAAATGATCGTTAGTAACAGAGAGTGCCTCTTACAAAGAAGGAGACAAACGCATAGCAGCGGTGTCTGACATGCGTAATTACACGTCATATCGCCATTAACTACGTAAACAGGCATCAGTCAAGCAAATGTATTCACGGGGATTCTAGTGCCTCACGAACAACTGTGTAGTTATGAAACTGAAAACTCGATTTTATAGCCAAGATGCGGCTGGGGAATGGAGTACGTCACATAAATCTTCTTTCCTCTAGGGGAATGTGTCGAAACAGGATGGAAGTCCTCTGATGACCGAGAGGTGTGCTGTAAACGATCGCAAGCAAACAGTGCTGTAAGTCACACACAGAACACGCAGTTGTATACGAGTTCAACGCAAGTTATGTTACACTACTGGTGCAACCTGAGAGAACAACGGAAAAAATGGTCAAATGACCGGCAGCAACATGTCCCTCTCTCTCTCTATAATGCATCATCAGTCTACCATTAAATCCCACCTCATTACAACTCCATGTCAACCGATCACTCCATCTAACGCACATACAAGTAAATTCGAAGGGAGATGGTTCTCTTTTTTCCAGGAAAGCATTGAAGGTGGCAGTCAACTCGCTTGTATCACTATTACTTTAATAGACGTACAGTAGAATGTTGTCTAGACGAAAAACAAAAGACTGTTTTCCCGGTTCCAGGTGCTTCCATCTCAACGTCTTCTCATGGCATGTCATCACAGCCCTGGGACAAGGACATTCCTATCAAAATTCGAAATTCTCACCAAAATTCGAAAATCCCACCAAAATTTGAAATTCCCGCCAACGGAGTAGGTTGAGGAGGGGAGAGAGGGAGGGTGGAAAGGGAGTTGGGGGCTGGGGGCCACCTGCAGTCTGAGAAAGTCACATGACGTCATCTGGAGGTGGGGGTGGGCGTGGACGTGGATGGAGGTGGGCATGGTCAGGGTGGGAGAATTAATTGATCAATTTAATTAATTTGGCTATTAATTAGATTCCAATATTTGAGTGGTGCCGCCACTACCCTACTGCTAACGGCTACTGCTTACTTACTGACACCATACACTATAAATGTTTTACATTTTCGAATACTGAACACACAGAAAAATCTCTGGTCCTCTTCATTCCTGGTAAGGGATGTAATCTCACAAATAGGATATTTTGGTTCGCCTTGATGCAAAACTCTTTTGTTGTATGTTTTGTGTTTCCCAAACTAGTTTCACCGACAACATCGGCGTCATCAGAGGGTACCCACCCCCTTAGCTGTGTGGTCTGCCCGTTTGACAGCGATGCAAGATACCCGAGTTCGATTCCCAGCTGGGTCGGTGATGTTCTTCGGATGGGGCCTGGGTGTTCTGTTGTCTTTATTGCATTTCATACTCCTTGACGCGCAAGTCACTCAGTGGGGTGTCAACTAAAAAGACCTGCAACTCGTCGGTCGAACATTCTCAGGTGGGGACTCCCAGCTATCAATGCCATACAATCGCTTCCTTTCAGTGGATTTTTCTTTATTCGAAGCCATGCAAAATTGGCATCGTTATAAACATTACAAAACATTATTACATGTGTACTGTTTGGTTCCAAATATTGTATTCTGTGAATAGTTTTAATGCCTTAATTAGAGCCCGCATCTCGTGGTCGTGCGGTAGCGTTCTCGCTTCCCACGCCCGGGTTCCCGGGTTCGATTCCCGGCGGGGTCGGGGATTTTCTCTGACTCGTGATGGCTGGGTGTTGTGTGCTGTCCTTAGGTTAGTTAGGTTTAAGTAGTTCTAAGTTCTAGGGGACTTATGACCACAGCAGTTGAGTCCCATAGTGCTCGGAGCCATTTGAAGCTTAATTAGAATAAGCCACAGAATGTTTTCTAAGTTTCTTGGCGTTACTTTCCGGTATATTTTCTTTGTTTTGTTACCGCTTATTCGGCAAACAGTAAGCCGTATGCAACTTTTTGAGCTTATGTTACTAGCAGATATGAAGGAGTGAATTTATATACTCAGTGTTATTACTGCTCGGAGATGTGGTAGCATTGTGGCTACAGTTCCGTAATGCACTAGATTGTTACTTAATTTCTCATGTACTTACGCTCTTTTGTCGGATTCCAGTTGCTGTTAAACACAGAACAACATAACTTTTATACCTTGGTCATATTTCAAAAATTACGCCATATTCCTATTCACGTGTGTCGCGAGCAAATGGTTCAAATGGCTCTGAGCACTATGGGACTCAACTTCTGAGGTCATTAGTCCCCTAGAACTTAGAACTAGTTAAACCTAACTAACCTAAGGACATCACAAACATCCATGCCCGAGGCAGGATTCGAACCTGCGACCGTAGCGGTCTCGCGGTTCCAGACTGCAGCGCCTTTAACCGCACGGCCACTTCGGCCGACTGTCGCGAGCATGTATTACATATTTCGAGAAGGTATTTAAAATTATAGCGTCAGTTCTGACGACTTCTGTCCCTTAATTTATATCTTCATGTGTCGTGGAGGAGTAATTATGTGTGTGTCTTAGTTGTTCCTGTTCTGGATCACTTATAAAGTCCCCCATTCGAATCTCAGGAGGACATCGGTATCAGGAGAAAGAAAACTGGCGTTCTACGGATCGGTGCGTGGAATGTCAGATCTCTTAATCAGGCAGGTAGGTTATAAAATTTAAAAGGCAAATGAATAGGTTAAAGTTAGATATAGTTGGAATTAGCGAAGTTCGGTGGCAGGAGGAACAAGACATTTGGTCAGGTGAGTACAGGGTTATAAATACAAAATCAAATAGGGGTAAAGCAGGAGTAGGTTTAATAATGAATAGGAAAATAGGAATGCGGGTAAGCTACTACAAACAGCATAGTGAAAGCATTATTGTGGTCAAGATAGATACGAAGCCCACGCCTACCACAGTAGTATAAGTTTATATGCCAACTAGCTCCGCAGATGACGAAGAGATTGATGAAATGCATGATGAGATAAAAGAAATTATTCAGGTAGTGAAGGGAGACGAAAATTTAACAGTCGTGGGTGACTGGAAATCGATAGTAGGAAAAGGAAGAGAAGGAAACGTTGTAGGTGAATTCGAAATGTGAGTAGGGAATGCAAGAGGAAGCCGCCTGGTAGAACTTTGCACAGAGCATAACTTAATCATAGCTAACACTTGGTTCAAGAATCATGAAAGAAGGCTGTATGCATGGTAGTAGCCTGGAGATACTGACAGGTTTCAGATAGATTATATAGTGGTAAGACAGAGATTTAGGAACCAGGTTTTAAATTGTAAGACATTTCCAGGGGCAGATGTGGGCTCTGACCACAATCTATTGGTTATGAACTGAAGATTAATACTGAAGAAACTGCAAAAAGGTGGGAATTTGAGGAGATGGGACCTGGATAAACTGAAAGAACCAAAGGTTGTAGAGAGCTTCAGAGAGAGCATTAGGGAACGACTGACAAGAATAGGGGAAAGAAATACAGTAGAAGAAGAATGGGTATTTTTGAGAGATAAAATAGTGAAGGTAACAGAGGATCAAGCACGTAAAAAGACGAGCGCTAATAGAGATCCTTGGGTAATAGAAAATATATTGAATTTAATTGATAAAAGGAGAAAATATAAAGATGCTGTAAATGAAGCAGGCAAAAAGAAATACAAACGTCTCAAAAATGAGATCGACAGGAAGTGCAAAATGGCTAAGCAGGGATGGCTAGAGGACAAATGTAAGGATGTAGAGGCGCATATCATTAGGCGTAAGATATATACTGCCTACAGGAAAATTAAAGAGACCTTTGGAGAGAAGAGAACCACATGTATGAATGTCAAGAGCTCAGATAGAAACCCAGTTCTAAGCAAAGAAGGGAAAGCAGAAAGGAGGAAGGAGTATATAGAGGGTTCATACAAGGGCGATGTTCTTGTGGACAATATTACAGAAATGGAAGAGAATGTAGATGAAGATGAAATAGGAGATATGATACTGCGTGAAGCGTTTGTCAGAGCACTGAAAGACCTGAGTCGAAACAAGGCCCCGGGAGTAGACAACATTCCATTAGGACTACTGACAGCCTTTGGAGAGCGAGGCTTAACAAAACTCTACCATCTAGTAATCACGATGTAAGAGACAGGCGAAATACCCTCAGACTTCAAGAAGAATATAATAATTCCAATACGAAAGTAAGCAGGTGATGACAGATGCGAAAATTACCGAACTATCAGTTTCATAAGCCACGGCTGCAAAATACTAACACGAATTCTTTACAGACGAATGGAAAAACTGGTAGAAGCCGACCTCAGGGGAGATCAGTCTGTATGCCGTAGAAATGTTGGAACACGTGAGGCAATACTGACCCTACGACTTATCTTAGAAAATAGATTAAGGAAAGGCAAACCTACGTATCTAGCATTTGTAGACTTAGAGAAAGCTTTTGACAATGTTGACTGTAATACTCTCTTTCAAATCATGAAGATGGCAATGGTAAAATACAGAGAGCGAAAGGCTATTTACAATTTGTACAGAAACCAGATGGCTGTTTAAGAGTCGAGGGGCTTGAAAGGGAAGCAGTGGTTGGGAAGGGAGTGAGACAGGGTTGTAGCCTGTCCCTGATGTTATTCAATCGGTATATTGAGCAAGCAGTAACAAAAGAAAATTTGGAGTAGGAATTAAAATCCATGGGGAAGAAATTGTAATTCTGTCAGAGACAGCAAAGGACCTGGAAGAGCAGCTGAACGGAATGGACAGTGTCTTGAAAGGAGGATATAAGATGAACATCAAGAAAAGCAATACGAGGATAATGGAATGTAGCCAAATTAAATCGGGTGATGCTGTGGGAATTAGATTAGGAAATGAGACGCTTAAAGTAGTAAATGAGTTTTGCTGTTTGGGGAGAAAAATAACTGATCATGGTCGAAGTAGAGGGGATATAAAATGTAGACTGGCAATGGCAAAGAAAGCGTTTCTGATGAAGAGAAATTTGTTAACATTGAGTATAGATTTAAGTTTCAGGAAGTCGTGTCTCAAAGTATTTGTATGGAGAGTAGCCATGTATGGAAGTGAAACGTGGACGATAAATAGTTTAGACAAGAAGAGAATTGAAGCTTTCGAAATGGGGAGCTACAGAAGAATGCTGAAGATTAGATGCGTAGATCACATAACTAATGAGGAGGTATTGAATAGCATTGGGGAGAAGAGGAGTTTGTAGCACAACTTGACTAAAAGAAGGGATCGGTTGGTAGGACATGTTCTGAGGCATCAAGGGATCACCAATTTAGTATTGGAGGGCAGCGTGAACGGTAAAAATCGTAGAGGGAGACCAAGAGATGAATACACTAAGCAGATTCAGAGGGATGTAGGTTGCAGAAGGTACTGGGAGATGAAGAGCTGCATCAAACCAGTCTCTGGACTGAAGACCACAACAACAACATGTCCTCTAGTATTACAGGTAGGTCGAAAATATTGCTGTTTGCTGATGACACTACCTTGGTAGTACAGGATGTTTTGTGCAACATTCGCTCGGTTTCAAATAGTGCACTTCATGACATACGTTCATGGTTCAAATGGCTCTGAGCACTACGCGACTTAACTGCTGAGGTCATCAGTCGCCTAGAACTTAGAACTAATTAAACCTAACTAACCTAAGTACATCACACACATCCATGCTCGAGGCAGTATTCGAACATGCGACCATATAGCGGTCGCACGGCTCCAGACTGTAACGCCTAGAACCGCACGGCCACTCCGGCCGGCCATAAGTTCATGGCTTGTAGATTATAAACTATTTGTAAATCACAGTAAGGATCAGTTTTTACAGTTTCTAACCCACACTTCAACAAAACCCGACATTTTAATTTCGTAGAATGGACATATGGTTAGTGAAACTGAACAGTTCAAATATCTAGGTATTCAGATAGATAGTAAACTGTCGTGGAAAGCCCATGTCCAGGATCTTGCTCAAAGACTTAATATTACCATTTTTACTATTCGAACGGTATCTGAAGTAAGTTATCGTTCAACACGAAATTTAGTCTACTTTGCTTATTCTGATTCGCTTATGTCTTATGGTATTATATTTTGGGGTAACTCTCCCCATTCTAAAAGGATATTTTTGGCTCAGAAACGGGCGGTTCAGTCAATACGTGGTGTAAGATTGCAAACCTCTTGTCGACCCCTGTTCATTAGTGTGGATATATTGACACTGGCCTCTCAATGTATATATTCTTTACTGTCATGTCTTGTTGACAGTATCAGCTTATTCCCAAGAATGAGCGGCTTCCACTCAGTAAATACTCGGCAGAAATCAAACCTTCATTTCGATCGGACTTCCTTAACTCTTGTGCAGAGAGGTGTGCGGTATACTGCTGCATCCATTTTCAATAAGCTATCACAAGAATTTAAAAAATCTTAGCAATAAACCTCGCTCTTTCCAATCGAAATTGAAGAGTTTCCTCATGGGTCGCTCCTTCTATGCGAGGAGTTCCTTGAAAAATTATCCTGATTCTTGTTTTACTGTTGATTGCGTTTACTTAAACTTATGGTTTGACTTTTTTTAGTTGATAAACATTTTATTTTTATCTGTTATTACTTTTACGTTGTAATTTGATGTACTGACACGTTCCATGAGGTTGGAGATTTGCTCCTCAATTTGGTCCTACGGAACTTGACGTGTAACTAAATACATAAATAAATAAATTGACAAAGTCCTTTACCTCAGTGGATTTCCCGATTAGCAGCCCCTGTCTTCTTTAGGGTAATCCCCATCCGTCTCTGCTGCCCTTACACACTTTTCATAGCGCGTGACGTTCTCGCAACGTCACCAGGCGGCATCCAGCGTCGTGGTGAGCAGTGCTTATAATGTTTTGGCTATCACTGTAGACCATTTCTTCCTATGCTATCAGGCGGCATTACTGGGACACGTCCCTAGCGCCCATATTTGCAACACGGTGAAAGAAAGTAAGATGTTTCCGCCTAAGCTAAGGCTACGGATGCCAAGCCGGGGCAATGCTCACCTATGCTTTTCCACGAACTGTAGTGCTGGATTTGGGTGGAGTGGAGTACAGCTTGGGGTAGTGCAAACGTGGGAGTACTTTTAAGTAACTTATATTTACAAACACATATCATTAGAAGAACACATAACAACTTCAACACAAGTCTCTTATACAGTTAACTTGAGACGTAAACAATATTCTGGCCAGGAATACTTCTTATTAAAAATGAGCATATACAATATAATAATAATGATAAACTTTTTATAAACAGATCCAAATAACAATAAACGGTATTCCTACTCGGCCCAGGTGAAATACAAGTTGACCCCAAGCATTAAACACAGTATCAGCGTGTAATAGCTTTACGAGCAGCTGCCCAGCATCACACTGTATAACTAAGACTGGCTACAGCTACACAAAGATATAAACTCTAACAGATTCAACCTCCACCGACTATCAGTCTAATGCTAAAGTAACTAACTACATACCCAGACGGAAAAAAATCGCAAGAGCAAAAATTAATTAATACGTAGCAGTGAAATTTTGGGAACACATTTGCCTAGGTAACGTATTTAAGTGATTAACATAGCAAGATCACGGGTTAATGTAAGTGCGAGATAAACCATAGCAAATGTGAAATGCTGGTAGATTAATGCGTGGCGTAAACGCCAGAATGTTGCGTGCAAGCATTCAAACGTGTTGTACAGGTACCGGATGTCGGTTTGTGGGATGGAGACCGATGCCTGATCCACGTGTTCGGTCAGTATAGGGACGGTTAATGTTGTTCGTGGATGACGTTGTGAAACGTCCCCTTAGAAAAATTATCGAATTACTGTGCTGATAAACCTCTTACATTATTTGCTTTTCAAACAGCTGAGCAAAACTGAACGTACTCAGACATTACTCTCTTTACTTATTCTGATCAACACTAAACTGATACTCAATATTTTTAGCGCAACGAAATCTGACTTTCAATGATGCCTATAAAAGAATGGTCCTAAATAACATTAACCTATACCTTTCACAAATCACTTACCTTACAAAAATCTTCGTTACTCAAGCTACTGCAATACAGCGAGCGCCAGTACTGCCAGCTAAATAAAAGATTCAAACTACTGAAGGCACTAACTACTGATAGGCATAGTTGGCAAATGAAAGATTTTGATAGAGAACAAACCTTAATAGTGTTCAAAAGTCATAATATATATATCAGTCCATGATATCCAATATTACAAATTTACTCTTTCTGATGGACATACGTCCAGATCATCCGCTCTCAAAACTCCATCTCTCTCCCCAGATCCACCACTGCTGGCGGCTCACCTCCAACTGCGCAACGCTACGCGCTGTTACCAGCCAGCTGCCCAACACTACAACGGCAGACAACAATGCAAACCCACAGACTGCACACAGCACAGCCAGTGATTTTCATACAGAGCGCTACTTGGCGTTACCAATATAAAAACCTAAACAGCCTACTGACATAGCCCCCATGCGACAAACAAAAAAAAAAAAAAAAAAAAAAAAATTACAAATTGTTTTGGGCAGTGGCCAATGCATGTTTGAAAAATTTTTTCATAAATACAACAACAAAGAAATCAAATGCACACACGTATTCATACAATGTTCGTCAAATGCTAAAATTTTCTCACAGTCCATAAAGACAGTCCTGATCGTTCATCAAAGTAAAATTGCAGTGTTTTTCTCAAAGTATGTGCAGTAAAAGAAAATGCACACGGAAGTAGTGGATTTCCATGCAGTCTTGAAGAAGTAGTGTCGTCCTTCCAACGGAAAGATAGTGCTGACTCTTGACATGCAGACAGCTAATGGTCCACAACAGAGCAAACCCACAGCAGAGTTAGTCAAAATTTTGAAGAATATTGGTAGGTAGGTCATCACAGAGCAGACCCACTGTATTCCCGGTAGAGATTATGGTATTGGTGGGCCACCAGAGTTGCAGACCCACTGCAGTCCTTGTAGAACTTACTTTACTTTTACTTTTTCGTGTCCGGAAACTACAATTTGTTTGCCCAATATTGGGAAATGTCCAATGCTTCTTCTTTAGCCAGCCATAGATCGTCGAGGGTGCATCTGTGCGGGCAGGCTGGGCATTGTTGGAGATGTTCCATGTCCTGTCGAGTGCCACAGTCGCATTTGTCGTCATTTTCGTCCAACAAACCCCATTTGATCAGATTAGATTTCACAGGAGCCACCCCAGTTCTGATGCGGTTAAGCATTCTCCAGGTTTTCCAATCACCAGAAACGCCACTTGGTGGGACCTCTCTTAGTGGATAGTAGATGGGGGGCTCATCTAAGGCGCAACTTAGGAAACAGCGTCTGGATTTGAGTCTGCTGGGGCCACACTCTAGGCCATATATTGAGTGACGAGCGTCAAAGGTTTGTTTTAACTTCTCGGTATGTTCATGGGCTTTCCTACGTGAGTCAGGGTTTGTGAAACCTGCGGCCCTGTAAAGATTTTCTATGGGGGTAGGTTTCATGCAGCCTGTCACTATCCTGCATATTTCATTTAAGCTAATATCTACCTTTTTTTGCGTGGGCGGATCTGCACCATACCGGGCAGGCATATTCGGCAGTTGAGAAGCACAAAGCTTGGGCTGAAGTTCTGACCACGGTAGGTTTGGCACCCCATTTGCTGTTGGACAGCTTTTTTATTAGGGAATTTCGTGCTTCTACTTTTTTGCGTGTTTTTTCGCAATGATATTTGTATGTCAATGTTCTGTCCAGCACGACGCCAAGGTAGGTGGGAGTATCTGTGTGTTCTAGTAATGTCCCATCCCAGGTAACATTGAGCCTGTACTTTGCCTGCCTCGAGTTCAGATGGAATGCACTCACTTGAGTTTTGGAGGGATTGGGTTTTAGAGAATTATTTTTGTAGTAGGTTGACATTATAGAAAGGGCGGTTTCTAGTTTCTCCTCGATGGCTTCAAACCTGTTGCCTTGAACTGTTATTGCCAGGTCGTCTGCATATACAAAAGTTTTGGTTTTGTCTGGAGTTCTTTGGTCATTTGTATGTATGTTGAATAGGATTGGCGCCAACACGCTCCCTTGGGCTAGCCCATTTTTCTGATTCCGCCATCGACTCTTTTTCCCCTCAAGCATTACGAAGAACTGTCTATTTTGGAGCAGGGATTCGATTATCTTGACTAGGTGGTAGTCTTTCAGGGTCTCTTAGATTTTATGCAGTAGTGTCCGGTGATGTACTGTATCATAGGCGGAACGTAGGTCGACTAGTGCCAGCCCGGTGATTAGTTTATTCTCAAACCCATCCTCGATATGTTCCTTCAATGCTAGAATTTGACTGGTACAGGACTTTCCAGGTCTAAAACCTGCTTGGTGTGGAATTAGCTTCGAGTCAACGATCTTCTCTATTCTGTTGAGGATCAATCTTTCATAGAGCTTAAACAGATGGCAGAGAAGGGTTATGGGTCGATAGCTCTTCGGAGACACTGGGTCCTTCCCGGGTTTAAGGAGAGCCACCACTTTTGACTTCCTCCACAGTTTCGGGATTTGAAAGGTTTCACGGCACACGTTAAAAATTCCAAGTATCCAGTCCCTGGCGCCAAGGCCAAAGTTTTTAATCTGTTCCACGCAAATATCATCAAACCCAGCGGCTTTCCCATTCTTCATGGTATTTATGCCATTGTTCAACTCTCTCATGGCTCAAATGGCTCTGAGCACTATGGGACTCAACTGATGAGGTCATTAGTCCCCAAGAACTTAGAACTAGTTAAACCTATCTAACCTAAGGACGTCACAAACATCCATGCCCGAGGCAGGATTCGAACCTGCGACCGTAGCGGCCTCGCGGTTTCAGGCTGCAGCGCCTTTAACCGCACCGCCACTTCGGCCGGCTCAACTCTCTCATGCTAAATGGTTTCTGGAAGTTGGTGTTTTCCATTGGCAGTAGGCGTGTGATTTTAGTTTTCTGACGTTTGGAGTTGAACTTGCCGTTTAGAAGGAGTTGGTTGGCCACCTGGTTTGGAGTTACATTGGCCGGGGCCTTGCTTAGCCTTGGGTCACCATCCAGTTTCTTAATCAGGTTCCAGGCTATTTTGCTACTGTGGGGCATATCCATTCTTTCTAGGGTTGCTATCCACTTCTTCTCGCGTGCCTCGCTGAGGGCTGACATTAAAGCTGTGCCACAGGTGATGGTTTCGTCGCTGAATGGGTCTTCCGCGAACAATACTCGATACTTCTCCAGGATGTCCTTTGAGGCATTTGAGAGCCCTGGGATATAGTGTTGTCTGCAACCCCTAGGAATGTATTGTCTAGATACCTTTCGCAAAGTCTCAACAAAGGTGAGGTAATTATTTGGTGTTGGGGTCAGACTGGCTAATTCCTCATCCAGCGCTTGGGAATATTCTGACCACCTAGCCTTTTTAAAGTTGAATCTCCTACGGAAAGGTATTTTGGTTGTTTTAATTGTTGAGTAGACTTGGATTCCAATAGGTCGATGTTGTGTCTTTGGGACTGCATCATATACTCTTTTGCAGCAGGTGTCGTAGATGTTCCGGCTGACGAAGCAAATATCGGGATTGTAACCTCGCTTCCAAATTTTGCTGTTGAAGGAGCAGGGGAGCTTGGGGTCGTGGAGAAGTGAGAGGTTATTTGCCTCAGCCCATTGTTCTAGCAGCTGACCATTGTCTTACACGTGGAAGAGAGCAGCATCTCAGGTCTGGTAAATATTGCGCTCCCATACCTTCTGTGAAGTGCTTCTACTGTCAAGCGCATTCCTTTGATATTGGGTCTGTTTGCTGTTTCATCTCTATGCGTTTCCTGCAGGCACAGTACGTCCCACTTTTCTGATCGGCATAGTTGCGATATTACATCCTCCTTATTCTTGGTGATTCCCTATGACGTTCAGGCTGACGATCGTCAGGGTTGGCCCTGAAGAGGACCTGTTTTTGTTTTTGGCTTTTGATTGCATTGGTTTCCGGTGGTGGAAGGTTTGGCCGTTGTCCCATTGGGCAACGTTTCCGGGGAGCGCCGGCATTTTACTTTCTTCTATGCAGCATGTAAGTAAAATGCACACGTGGAGGCACCTTCCTTGCTCCCCCCTTGTAGAAATAATGGTATTAGTGGGCCATCAAAGATGCAGACCCACTGTAGTCCTTGTAGAGACAATGGTATTGGTGGGCCATCAAAGATGCAGACCCACTGTAGTCCTGGTAGAGATAATGGTATTGGTGGGCCATCAAAGATGCAGACCCACTGTAGTCCTTGTAGAGATGGCCAGCAGCCATCTGTTGTGACTGTGCGGGAGCACAATTACCATTGAAGAGTCTTGCGGATAATATAGCAAGTCCATAAACCACCACTTGTGCACTCACAAAGTTTTTGGATTTGTCCTTAGAACCAGCAATGCTGTTAACCAGTCCCTTGCTGAATTATCAATACACGTGCAAATGCTAACAATTCCCCTTTTTTCTCGCATGTTCTGCGTGTACTATGACCAACAAAAACGTGTGCAATGATATGAAACTTAATTTGAATAACTGGAGTCTATACAATTATAAATTTACAACAGAAGAATAAAATTACAAAGGTACAAAATACATCATTAAAGAACATAACAATACACATAACATTTGTAGTAACACAGGCTTTACAAAAGAATAGAAATAAACATATACATCAGTGTTACAAGAATTATGACATAAGTAAATATATAAAATAATGAGAATAGTTTTCGAAACATTAATTTCACATATGAGCATTGAAACAGAACAGAATTAATAATGTCTAAACATCTTTACAAAGTAAATAACATATTATTAATGCAATTATATTTGAGGATAACAGTATTCCTCATCATAGTGAATGTAGCTTAGTACTAGAAAAATTCTAGAACATAAATCTTAGTAGCTAAACACATAAAGACAGAAAAAACACAAATACACAAGAGTACACAAACACATAGGAGAATAACACAGGAGGAAAGGACAGGGTTTGTTTTCATTGTAACATTTGGTACTGCAGTCCAACCCAAAACTTCATTCCATAGATCTTTCGTCTTATTTCAACACTTGTTTCCACCAAAAAAAATCCTAGCCAAGCATGCTTTCTGTATTTATATGTTCACATATTTCTTACCTCATTATTTAGTCTCCATCATTTATTTCCAAGAAAATCCTACCTATACCCGCTTTCTGTACTTTTTTTGTATAAATTCTCAATGCATATCTTCCAATTCATCGCAACTCATTCTCTTATACAGTCTACCCCCTCTTAAGTTAACTTGAATCTACTGAGCTCAGATCCTAAACTAAGGGACGAGGCAATGCAGCAGCACAAAACAATTAATACAAACAGCAATAAAAAAAATGGAAATTGTCAAAGCAAGCAGCAGCAAATCTAAATTAGCAGAGCAAATGCAACATTACAACTACTATGAGCCAATGTGCAGCAACAAGAAAAATAAATCAGTAGTAAAACTGGCTTAACAGAGTAATACAAAGTGACATTCAGTAGCACTATGCATGGCAAACACCAGCAGCAAATGCTATAACTAATACCTAAACATGGCAAAGCTCAAGGAGAAAAAATATTACGCTAAAGACAACAATGCATATAAGGGAAATGTCTATTCACATCTTAATGTCTATGTAATTAAAGTGGTGCACCACAACTTAATCTAAAAAAAATTACCAAGTACTTGAAAAGAAAATTATGTACGAAGTTACTGTTATTAGTCCTTTCTTATTGTTCTTTCCTTTCCAAGTGCTCCTTTCTCGAAGAATGTGGATCATAAAATTATTATTTAACAGATTCGTTGACAGAAAGTGTTCACATTAGCAAATGCATTCAATTTTATTTTATAAAACCAATGATGCAACACTCCTGGAAACCAGATATCAAATGAAATAAGCAACTATGAAAAGCAAAGCATAAAAATATCATTCAATAGTCATATGACATTTCATAAGTTAGTAGAAATTCTCTCAACTCTCGTAGAAAGACACTTGTCACAGTCAGGTGTGCAGATGTAAGAATATTTCCCATCAGTTTATAAGCATTTCAGTAAGTAGCACAATATAATCATATGTTTCCATGTAATGAGCGAGTCGTATTTGCGATGCTTTCTGCAAAGGAATGTCAATAGCGAGGTTAATGGTCTCTCTTTTTTTCTCCACCTAATGGCTTTTTCTCCAGGCAGGTGGCACAGCTGGGCGTCCACGACACATTACGTGAAGGTCACTTAACTTTCTTACCTAAATATTTACGACAGCAGTGACAGTCTCACATAAAAAAAAAATTCACGGATTGAGAATTTGCGCTACGAATGTGTAGAAACAAAATCCTATAAATATAACAGCGCCCAAAAAATTTCTCGCCGGCATTGTGATACATTCACGCATTTACACACATTTCATAACTCTTAAAGTACGATTCTTGGTTTCCAACATCCTTTTCACAACTCAGAGTCCCTAACCACTACTCATTATTCCTTACTTTATTACACATATACATATTCGTCGACACTTCTTCAATATTTCATCATAATAAATACATAGCATAATCAAATTCCTCATATAGCATCAGCTTATTGATCATAAACGTACCTCAACAGCATAATACACATTGTTATTATAATAATATCATAAAAACTCAGCCAAATCTCAAAAACGTCATAGCTTTCTGCAATAATTTCAAAACCTATAAAATATTCTCTGCTCATTTGAATAGTGTCATCTACCTCAAACGTACTTTAAAAAACATGATCCCATACCAAATACATCATTCACAGCTCTCATAGTATCACAATGGTTCCGGAAAAATATGAACAGTTCACACAGTACAGACAAAATACAGTTTCATAAGTGTGAAGTTATCCAACTGTGTAATTGTGTAAACATGTGTCACTGACGTAGTAAAAAAAAATGTTTGTTGCTCTATTAAATAATCAGATAGCTGTGTAATTCTGTGTTAAAGGAATATGGTACCGATGTGTAAAGTTGTATAAGCAAATACCATATTAGCTAGGGCTCCTTGTGCTTGCCAGACACATGGTACACAAAGTAAGCGTGTACCCCCCTGAGGATTAATGTAATTATACCCTCAGGTGTTGCAGATTACAGCAATGGAATGAACTGTATCACGGAAAACTTTTGTATCATTGTAATTCAAAAATCTTAAAGAATAAATGTTTTAAGTACAAAATTAATCACTCACATACGTGTACTGTAGCGCTAAACTGTGCGTCTTGTTGTAAGATAATCTCTGTGGAAGTGTCGTAGTTATCGTCCTCCGAAAGCTAAGTTCTGCAGAAGTCAATGTACTTACTTCATGATAAACAAAAGTGAAATGCTTTTCGTATAGATATCTAAGTTATTACGCTTATTGCCGTGATGAAGAAAGTACTGTGCTGTAACGTATTGTTGTGCTACGAAAAAGGCTGTCTCATTGTAGTTATACCACAAAAGTTACTACTAAAACATGTTTTACTTTCCAGAATAATACAGAAAAACTATGCAGATATAAAACAGAAACACCGCAAAAGCAACATTGTATATTGTCACTCATTAGTAGCGTCGTGATAAAATCGTGTAGCTGTCACATAAACTAACCACTGTGTCATCTGATACCTCACAGAAAGTACTTTAAATCCAGAATGTATTTTCAAGTAAACCAAAATGTTGCATTAAAATCTCATTAGCAGTACCAGTATATGTTCTAAGTATGTAAGCCTTATAGTCGTTACGTAATCGTGCAACTAACAAGCAAGAATGTACACACACAATAACACTGTGTCGTCTGTTCACTATAACAATTCATTCGTAATTACTGTCTAAATATGTTCCCTAGGTTCTAGATTGGATAGTTTATTTTAAAACATAGTTGGATGTTAAGTTTCTAAGTCTGACAAAGCATACTAGTAACGTAAAGTGAAAAGTTTTCTAGCAAAGACTAAGTTAAAAAGCAGATTATCTTTCAATAACCGGTTTTACATGAGAAATGTGGTGTAAACCTTTACTCTTCCTAGTACGCAGAGTTTCAACTTCAACGCAAATATCATGTGGTATACGTCGGATTCTGTAAGATCCATTGTAAACTAGAAAAAATTTGTGACTCAAGTGTTTCTTCTTATGTGACAATGAATGAGCTTTAGTTAGAACTTTCTGACCAATATATAATTTCTTTGCATTTGCTTTACAGTGTAGTTTTCTCCTTTTGTCTGCTGCAGATTTTATATTTTTAATAGCCAAATTAATTATGTCCTTGTGTCGAAGTTTACATGTATTTGGAAAAGGTACAAACTCTCTGATTCTGTTCGGTGGTTCTTCATTCTTCAGTACAAGAATAGGTTGTAAAGCAGTGGAGTCATGAGGCACCTCATTCAGCACGTTTTGAAATAAGTGTAAATACCTGTCCCACTGCTGATGCTTTCTGTGACAATAAAGTCTGCAAAGCTTATTGATTTCTTTCATAATCCGTTCAGACGAGTTACAGTGTGGTGAGTACAATGAAATTAAAACAAGTTAGATTTTATAGTTCTGAAGCATGTGTGACCAAACACCAGATCTGAATTGCAGTCTGTTATCTGAAATGACTTTACTAACGTGTCCAGCTTCACGTAAGAAATTTTTAACAAAGGCGTTGGATACAGACCGTCCAGTGGCTTTACGTAACGGAGTGAAAGACACAAATTTTGAACTAAGTTCAACAGCGACTAGAAGGTACGAAAATCCATTCGATTTTCTGACAAGGGGTCCCAAGAGATCAACACACCAAATTTTTTTAATTTGGAAGGAATGATAGGAAACAACGGAGCACGATGTGAGATAGTAGATGGTTTCGCCTTTTGACAAAGTTTACAATTAGACAAGACTCTTAGAATTCTCTTTTCCATATTGTTAAAATAACAAGTCGTCCGAAGACTATGATAATATTTTCGTGGTCCAAAATGTGCGTAGCTGAAATGAATGTACCAAATGAGCTTATTAACAAAATGGTCTGGAATGCAAAGTACCCATAGCTTGTCATCAACAGTGCAGCGTTTGAAGAGTATGTTGTTTCTAACCAGGTAATAATGCCGAATCTGAGTGTGTGTCTTTTCATGCCATTTACTTTTGATGTCTTTCCAAATCGGATCTTTATCTTGTTCATGAGCAATGTCCTTTAAAGATGTGGAGATAAAGTTTTCAAAGGCGACTTTCTGAATGTAAAGAATACTGAAATTTTTCTCGAGGTTGCCTTCTGTGTTACTTTTCTCAAGCCCAGCCGGTGCGCGTGACAGTACGTCCGCAACAATGTTCTCCTTGCCGGAATGTAGACTATTGTGAAGTGGAATTCTTGCAGAAACAATGCCCAACGTTTTAACCTGTCATGATTCAATTTTGAAGACATAAGAAATTGTAATGCACGATGATCACTGTATACTTTTACGTGCTTACCAGAAAGAAAGAAACGGAATTTGTTAAATGTCCAAACGATAGCTAAAGCTTCTAATTCAGTAACGGAATAATTTTTTTCAGATTTTGTTAGCACTCGGCTAACAAAAGAAATGGTTTTCTGAACAATAGTGTCATTTTCTGTGGATTCTTGAAATAAATGGGCATCAAGACCGACTTTAGAAGGATCCGTGCTAAGGCAGAAATCTTGTGACAGATCTGGATGACCTAGTATTGTCGCGTTAAGTAACGCTTCTTTCAAAGAATTGAATTTCAACTGTGCTTGTTCGTCCCAGTTCCAAATAGTATTTTCTCCAGTGAGAGAACAAAGTTTTGGTGTAACTAGTATTTACATATTCAGAAAACGACGGTAAAAATTTACGAGACCTAGAAAACTGCGGACTTGTTTTTTTGCGGATGGAACTGGAATGGCTCTGATTGCTTCTAACTTTTCAGGATCCGGCTGAATGCCTTCAGAAGAAATAATATGTCCCAAAAACCTCGCCTTTGTCCTACCAAATTCAGACTTTTCCAAGTTAACTGTAATTCCAGATTCTGCAAAAATATGTAACACGCTGTTGAGGATGCGATTATGTTGTTCCCATGAGGCTTCTGCTATCAGAATATCGTCCTCATATAAGGTGATGTGACGTGTTAAGAACTCAGGTAATATGGAATTTAGCCCGCGAATGAATGCTGCCGAAGAAATGTTCAAACCAAAGAGATGTTTCCGAAACTGATAAAAAACGCCGAAACAAAGGAAAGCTGCGTATTTTCTACATTCTGGATGGAGTTCGATCTGATAAAAGCTGGATATGAGACCAATAGAAGACAACACTTTTACACCATTAAAATTTTGAAGAAGTTCTTCCAACGTTTGCGGCCTGTCTGTATCAGGAATGATGATAGTATTGATTTCTCTCAAATCCAAGACAAGCCTGATCGATCCATTTTTCTTCTCAACAACATGTGATGGATTGTTGTATGAGCTTACTGCAGGCTCAATAATGCCCTCGTCAAGCATAGATTGTATTTCTGTTCTAACACGGTCCCTATAATGTGCCGGAATTATGTATGGTCTAACACAAAATTTAGTATGCTCACGAACACGAAATTGGTATTGAAATCCCTTGATTGTTCCTGTTTTGTGAGTACAAACTGTGGAATGTGCTTGTAAAATCTCAAAAAGGTCTTGCCTATCAGTGTCATTACAATTCTCAATTGTTTGAATTTTATTCTGAATTAATTCATTAGTATCAAATACGCCATCGATATCATCCCTGTCAGTACTTGCAGCGTGATTGCTAGTGTCAAGTTCCGTGGAAAATTCCGAACTGTTGTCTAACAGGAGGTAAAGCCGCTTAATTTCCTCGTCATGCCTTGAGAGCCAGTTTTCAAATTTCAAAGCTATTGACTTACCTTCTTTCTCTAAACTTATTTCAGCATCGTGAAAGTTTAAGATTGCTTTGTATTCATTCAAAATATCTACTCCCAATATAATTGCCGTCGACAATAATGGAACAATAAGAAAGTTCATAGAGAAGCTGTGGCTTTGACAAAAGAATTCTAAGTTGGTTTGTTGGCGTACATCTACACTTTTTCCAACGATTGCACCTTGTAATTTAATCTTACGTAACGGAAGTGTCGGGCAATCGTTCGAGTTGTTGCATTTGCTAAAGGCTGTTTCACTAATTACTGAAATGGGACTGCCAGAGTCAAGTACTGCCGTACATTTTACGTCATTTACTGTAATGTGAATCACGGGATATACAATGTTGATATGTTTTACGTCGTGTTCCTGGAGTAAGATGTCCATAATGTCTTCCATTTTTACGTAATTACTACCTACGGCAGCTAAGGCGTCAGTTTCATAAGTACGTTTTGTGGCTGCCAGCGGTATGAGTCATTGCCTATTGTCTCTTCGTTGGCGCGCGTCGTTATTGGGATTTGGAGACCTAACTTCTACAAATTCACCTTGTCAAGAGGGCCCAGCCCTGTTTGAATCCCGCCAGTTCTGATGCAATTCAGGTCTGTCGTTAGGATCATATCGTCTGTCGTCATGTGGGTAGATTCCATAATTTCTTTCCGGTCGGTCACGTGGTGGAGAATTTCTCCCTGAATCATAACTGCGCGTTGACCATTGCGTCTGAAGTTATTCTGTCTCCCTTGATAATAATTATTTTGGTTCCCATATTGTCTGTTTCTCTGATTGTCTCTGTGATAGTCATTACCACGGAGAGGTGATCTTTCCCTGTAATTATTACTACTCTGCCAACGGTTGTCATACGGGTGGTGTCTGTTTTGGTCACGATTTACGTTGTAAGAATAGCTTTGTCATGTGCATTTATTATTTCTGTCATCACGGAATTGTGACGGATGTGACCTGTAATTGTTGTGCTCCTGTTTGCGCGTTCCGCGATTGTCAGTGTCAATTTGCAATTCTTGTAACAGTCCCTGAAAAGCTTCAATGTCGTTTTCGCAACGTCCTGCCAAATAATATGTCGCAAATGTTCAGGCAATTTGATTAAGCGAATGCGGATGAGTTCTGAGGGGCTGTAAGGGTTTGATAGGTACTGATTCTTGTGCAACACGTCTTCAAAATATTTCACAAGACTGGAAAATTCAGATTGTTCGAAATGTTTCATCATTATGATGCTATGTTTTACTCGGTCTTGTGTGGCTTGAGACCAATATGCTGCGAGGAAGGCATGGTAAAATTCTCCTTCACTGTGGCAATCGTGAATGACCGATTGCATTCTTACAGCTGGTTCATTCTCTAAGTAGCCACACATAAATTCTAATCTGTGCACTAATGACCAGTTGGGAGGAAAACAATGAGAGAATTGATGGAGCCATGCTTGTGGATGAATGTCGTTGCCAGAATTCTTAAATGTTTGGTATTTACGTGTAGTAATGAACAGCTTATAGTCAAAATCATCGTGTCGGCGAGTCGCATATCGGTCATTGTTACGTCGTGTCGGCGGTTCCATCTCAAAAATTCGGTGCACCTTGCCAATTTCTGTCATAATTTCCGAAATGCCCTGTGTTATTATTTTGTGGCTTTTCCGTATTTCCAAGTCCCTCTTCCCGTGTTGGAGCGCGAGTGTCCTCTGAAATATGTAATTCTTGTGTTACTTGTGTCAACTGATCTTGTACTTACCCGGATTTCTCTTTGGTGTTGCGTATTAATTTGATTCTGATTTTGTTTGAATTTCCTAATTTGTTCGTACTCTTCTGTGTCATTAAAGACTACCGGTCTTGCGTCATTCAGATTATCATCTACCTTCGTAGATAATTTATTTAGCTGATCCGAAATTTCGACTACTTTCTCTGATAATGAACTAATTTCCTCCATGTGTCTTTCTCATCATTTCATTAGGCATTTTAGTAAATATCATAAATTAAGAGCTCCACAGTATTATCATATGTTTTCAAGTGTGAGCGTGTCGTATTTGCGATGCTTTCTACATATGTAAGTAGGCTGTTTAGGTTTTCTTATTGGTAACGCCACGTAGCGCTCTGTATGAAAATCACTGGCTGTGCTGTGTGCAGTCTGTGGCTAGTTTGCATTGTTGTCTGCCGTTACAGTGTTGGGCAGCTGGATGTTAACAGCGCGTAGCGTTGCGCTGTTGGAGGTGAGCCGCCAGCAGTGGTGGATGTGCGGAAGTGAGATGGCGGATTTTTGAGAGCGGATGATCTGGAATTGTGTCCATCAGAAACAGTACATTTGTAAGAATGTATGTCATGAACTGCTATATATATTATGACTTTTGAACACTATTAAGATAAATACATTGTTTGTTCTCTATCAAAACCTTTCATTTGCTAACTATGCCTATCAGTAGTTAGTGCCTTCAGTAATTTGACTCTTTTATTTAGCTGGCAGTAGTGGCGCTCACTGTATTGCAGTACTTCGAGTAACGAAGATTTTTGTGAGGTAAGTGATTTGTGAAAGGTATAGGTTATTGTTAGTCAGGGCCATTCTTTTGTAGGGATTTTTGAAAGTCAGATTGCGTTGCGCTAAAAATATTGTGTGTAAGTTTAATGTTGATCAGAATAGGTAAAGAGCGAAATGTCTGCGTATGTTCAGTTCTGCTCAGTGCTTTGAAAATCAAATAATGTAAGAGATTTATCAGCACAGTAATTCAATCAGTTTTCTAAGGGGACGTTTCAGTTGGAGTTGTCAGACAATTTCCCGTATGTGCTCGACTGGAGACGGATTTGATGATCGAGCGGGCCAAGGCAACGACAGTCTGTAGACGATGTTGGGTTACGACAGATATATACGGGCGAGCGTAATTCTGTTGGAAAACGCCCCCCTGAAATGCAGTTCATGAATGGCCACACAACAGATCGAATCATCAGACTGACGAACAAATTTCCAATCAGGGTGCCTGTGGTAAAAATGAGAGTGCTTCTGCCATCATGAGAAATCGCACTCCAGACCATAACTCCAGGTGTAGGTCCACTGAATCTAGACGCAGACAGCGTGGCTGCAATCCTTCAAACGGCCTTATTCTAACCAACACACGGCCATTACTGGCACCGAGTCAGAACCAGTTTCTTAGGAAAACAAAATTCCATCCTGCCGTTTAAAGAGCTCTCGCTTGACACCACTGAATTGGCAAATGGCGGTGGTTTGTGGCCAGTGGCGTCTGGCTGGGAGCTGTTCCTGAAGTAACCGATTTGTAACAGATGGCTGTCTGTGATGCAAACTGCTACGTAAACTGCTTCTACAATGCAGTACGACGCGCCAGAGCCACACGCCGAACACGATGGCCTTCGCTGTCGGTAGTGCCACGTGGTCTTCCCGAACCGTCTTCTTGCGATAATACGTTCTCCTGACCACCGCTCCAAGCAATTACGTGCGGGGGATACATTCCTGCCAAGTCTTTCTGCAATATCATAGAAGGGACATCCAGCTCCTCGTAATAACCCTCTTACATGACCTCTTTCAAACTGAGTGAGGTGTTGATAATGGCGTCTTTGTCGCCTTAAAGACATTCTTGACTGACATCAACTTACCTGGTTCAGTCTGAACGGTAAGTAACTCTAACGACCGTTGCGGCATGTATTTAAAGCTAACCTGATTTGCATCATTATAGTGGCGCTATTAGCGCCAGTCTTATACGATTGGCCGGAAATTGGAACAGGCATGTGCATTCAGACGTAGACAGACGCCTACCAACTTTCTTTTGTGTTGCACAACTCCATCTTGGTTTTGCGATTTGTATCGTCAGTGTGCCAGTCATACAAAGGAAGGCAGCACAATACACTAAAAGAACTTACTGCTGTACACAATATTTGAATCACAGTCTCTACCTGAGTGCCATAATCACAATGAAATAGTACATCACTCTCTTATGCACCACTGGCTCGCCATGCTGTATAGAATTTCACCGCACACAATTCATAATGGCTTCGCTTTGCCTGAAAATGCCACATCCGACACCAGTAAATTTCATCACGTTCGGCACCTGCTATACAGTAATTTACTCTGCGGAAACCTATCAGCTGCCCAATAGCACATATGGGCTGCACAAGCACAACACTTGCTACTCTTCCCAATTCTGCACTAACAAGCTCTTCACCGACCCGTGTTTTAGGCTGTGGGCTGCCGTCTTCGTCTGTGTACGGGGAAAATACACCATCCACTCCCCAAGCAGACGATGTCCACGTCAGGTCTTATCACGCCCTCATAGACCGTTGTGAAAACACTGCCCAGCTCAACAAGGCTCAAATTTCTAGTCTCTCTTCTCGCCTTCGAGCCCTCAACGAACTTCTGCTGACTCCACCACGCTGCCCAGGGTCATTTCGAGGAGCGCTAGCATTTCTGCATCGATGCCTGCACATACTAATTTCCCTTCAATGGAGTGCGATATATCAAACAGCCAGAAATCTCGGCGCTGTGAGAAGTACAAATGCGCCGCCTCACACGCCACAATAGATTACATAAAGTCAACCCCCGCGGACATCCAGTGTGGCCCCAACCAAGCCATACTGCACCACTACAACAATGTAACTCAGCGTCGGTATCCGTACAGAGCCACTTCGAAATGTTGTCTGGAGGAAACTGCTGAATTTGGTTGGGCAGACCTACTCGCTGTGGAACCAATGTTCCCACAGTTTTTGCTTGTTACCTCTGTCGCACATTTGAGACAACACCAGTAACCCTGGGAGGTAAATCCAGGTACACTATGGTTTCAGTTTAATGGGTAATCACCTGCGGTGAGCCAGTAGGCAATATACTATCCCAAAGGGGTCCTGACTACTGTTGAATACCACACGTGGCCAGAATCTTCGGACGACTTCCCCAGCACTTACCCCCTGTTTCCCTTCCCAAAGAAATACTCGTGTCGGCAAGATTCCTATCACCAGACTTACGAGTAACAGTCGAGGATGCTTGCGCCTTTCTCAGTTTCACATTTGGCGCTCCCAGAAAAGACGCATTACCTTACGCACTCTGGCTGCGGAATTAGAAATTTCAGAGAGCTTTTTGGGGTATATTTCGTGCGGTCTGTCAAGGCATTTAGTTGTGAGCACAAACGCCTTGTAACACTGATGAGGCTCACGAAACCGTGTGACCCCACACGTCTAACGCCTGTCCCAATGTTTACCTTTATTCTTATAGTGACGAAGCCACATCCCAATCGTGTTAGCAAGATTTATTTTGCTCCAGATGACGAGTTACCGCCGAGGACACTTACCGTCACTTGGTGCCGTTGTCCAAGGCCACAAAGCGAGTCCAGGCGAGAAATTTGCAGAAAAAGTGGATTTCGGGGGATAGCGTTGTAGATCCGCAGAGAATCAAAATTCTAATCGCCTGGATGTCTTGTTTTTTCGACGCGTTGTTATTTTCTGAAAAATGACTGTTCTTGGCTTGAGAATTCTTTTTCTCTTCATACCCAGCTATATTGATAAAAAACATGTCTTAAATAAATTATGAATGCTTTCGAATAAGAAAAAGAATCTTTAGTTATGGACACGGCTATAATTTTGTAAGAATGAAGAAAGGCCTTATGCGGACCTCACTGAAAAAAACAGACTTGAAACTTTCTCGGCTGCTGAGAAACATATTTAAAGAGATTGGCATAGCAATTTGAAGTCGCCGTGAAGACAATATCAGACATTTGAATATTAATGAAATTCCAGTTAGTAAATCGCTCCAAAGGTCACGAGCTAGGAGTAATGTTTCAAGACTGAAACACAGTGCAAATATTCTCGTCATCATTAAAAGGCACAACAGCGAAGCTTGTTTTAGAGATGATTTTCTGGATATATGGTATTAAGCCACTTGTCTGCAACCTATTCTATTGCAGTGAACACTGGACACAATACGTCCTAAACACCACAAATCAATGTAAATTAGAAATTAATGAAAGCCATTAATGAAGATGGGGAGGATGAGAACCATCTGGATCTCACAGGGTCGTCCCTGTCGACGCTGTTACAATGGCTGGACATTGCCCTTAGGAGCATGCTTATGTATTTAATGTGAAAGTAATGAGATAGCAGGCGGATATCACACTGTTAAAACTTGCAAAGTAAGTTAGAAATCAGATTAATAATGTTGCTCACGCAGCATATGTTCGCTTTATCGGGCAACAACAAAGTTATTGACTGTGGATGGTATCGTCAGAATGGAAATAATGAAGTCACTTTAAAAAAGTCATTAATTTTGGCAGTTATCTTGAATGGATTCCCACGTAGATTTCGTCGAAGTTGTTATGGCTCATCTTGTTGATTCTAGAAGGTCCAGATCTGTATTTTAGCAATATTTGAAGACCTAACAAATGCGTTTTTCAGGAAATTCTTAATGATCAAACAGTCCCAGATCAGAACAATGGTATGGTAGAAATAATTTTTGACTTGGTGTTCACGATCCACATTTTTATTAAACTTCTTGTAAATTCACATATACTTCCTCTTAATTGTTTTGTATCAATCTTCATATATTTAATATCCTCTTTAACCAAACACAAGACTTGACTGTTCTTTTACAACGCGAAATAACAACTTAACTTCCGCAAAGTCAAACAAAGACTGCTCTGTGCGCATTCGCGCCAAAAACGGTTACAAGTAAGTCCAAGATTATGAGTCTCACAGGAATGAATACACACAAGAACCATATCACTGTAATATATCGATACATCGGAGTACCTATACATTAATAAAACCAAATGTGAATATTGTCACACAAATATGTCTGTTACTTCGCAGAAAAGTAGTATGATATTATTGGTATCGAGAACTGGGGTTGGAGTGCCGTAATGATCACGTAAATAAAGAACCATTACATGGTCCAGTTACAAGCTTCATTCAAATCTTTCACCATATACTAACCAGTATTTAATTAATTACGTCTTAAACGACACTTATAATGAAACATACTTGGTTATTCTGGATGTCTACTTTTCAAGTAAGTATGGACTTGTACTAGACCGCCAGGATATTTTCGTCACCCCTTTAATAACTTCAGAATGCATAGCTTCACATTCATAGCACAAATCTAGCACTGCAGCTCTTATATTCTCTCTTCTTTCTTGCCTTTCTATTCTCCAGGTTCTGTGGATCTCATTCATAAAAATGAAACTCTTACAGTGTCTAGTACAAAGCAACCATGAGCGGAATCATGAATCTTTGCCGTAGCGGAGAGAAAGAACTTCGGACATAATATCCGCCGCATGTGAAACGCTGCGCACATGAAGAGGCTGGCCAGCACTTTTCATATCGTCTGCTTAACAAAAGGCAGAGGGAAGGAGGGCTCGACAGTGCCCCACAATACTCCACTCGGGGTCCAGGAACTTCTTGCAATTTATCTCCAGCGAATGAGAATACGTTGACCGATAACTGGATCTCACAGGGTCGTCCCTGTCGACGCTGTTACAATGGCTGGACATTGCCCTTAGGAGCATGCTTATGTATTTAATGTGAAAGTAATGAGATAGCAGGCGGATAATACACTGTTAAAACTTTAGGTTACATGTTATTCGATTTAGACAATGCAATGTCTAATGATATTAGTCGATGAACATTATGGATGTTATTTAGTTCCCTCTCTACGTATTGGCCACACGCAAAGGAGAAGGATGTCAGGATAAGCTCTCATTCGTATTTATGCCAAGTCTTGCTGCAGCTGATTTAAGAGAAACACACGAACTCAGGTATCCTCTAGTAATCGTTTACTGGATAGTAGCAATGCCTGGCATCGTAAATTTAACAATAGTCCTTCAGACATCTCTATGGTCATCTGCATTGCTCTCGAGTGTCCAGCCGGGTGCAGTCGTTAAGGAACAAGACCGTTTAACAACGTAATTTCCGGATATTTTCAGTTGATGCCTGCAAAACGTCGTACTTGCTTTATACATTATAGAAGTATCGTGTTTCGTCTATGACTGCTACCAGGTGGACATCAGAGAACAATACCAACAACTGATTCTCCTTGAAAACTTATGATCACACATCCATAAAGTTGCCTACAATGTTGGATTTCACAGGTAGGAAAGTACATCATAAATGTCCACCGATGTGTCGACGACGTATTTGGATATAATGTAGTGGGTAATGGAAAGCGACTGATTAATAGAGAAATATGGTTCAAATGGTTCTAAGCACTATGGGACTTAACATCTGAGGACATCAGTCCCCTAGACTTAGAACTACTTAAACCTGACTTACCTAAGGTCATCACACACATACATGCCCGAGGCAGGATTCGAACCTGCGACCGTAGCAGCAGCGCGGTTCCGGACTGAAGCGCCTAGAACCGCTCGAACACAGCGGACGGCAGTTGATAAAGAAAATATACCCTGGACGAGATGGCCAACATACAGAAGGCAGTTATAGTGGCTTCGTATTACACACTGCCTGACAAACAAAAACGTGAAGCACTAACAAGGAGAGGAGGAAATGGAACTTCACTGGCTGAAGGTGTATGTCATGATATTGCAGTGATTACGAAATCGAGTGAAATTTACAAAGAACTTGGTAGTATGAACCCACTTTTCAGTACTATGGTTCAAATGGCTCTGAGCACTATGGGACTGAACTGCTGAGGTCATTAGTCCCCTAGAACTTAGAACTAGTTAAACCTAACTAACCTAAGGACATCACAAACATCCATGCCCCAGGCAGGATTCGAACCTGCGACCGTAGTGGTCTTGCGGTTCCAGACTGCAGCGCCTTTAACCGCACGGCCACTTCGGCCGGCCTTTCAGTACTATGTTGCACCCCCTCTGTCCAGAATGTAAGCTGGCCCACAAGTGTTGTATTAGTCCTCGGTATCCTGGATAATGGCACTGATTGTGAAACGAAACATTACAACATTTTCCCAAATGTGGGTCCGAAGACATCAATCGCAAGACTGACGAATAAGAAAGCCCATGCAGGTTCCGCCTGATTGGTGCCTCAAACCAGTTTCGAAAACTAAACTCAACAGCTATTCTCAGACTTTTATTGCAAATCTGGATGAAGAAAGTCCACCTGAATTCACCAAGCTGTACGCCTTTGCAATTGCACCTGTATTCAATACAGCGGTCATCCATGTTTAGGAAAGGTGGTTGCTGGTATAAAGAGGTCTATGTTGTACTGAACATCAAAGTTAATAAAAATGAAAATAAAACACTCTCAATTTTGGTCCGCAGCATGATCTTCCTCCCTGCCACGAAAAAATATGACAAAATGCAGGTAAAGAAAAGATTCTCTGCAGAATTTGATAAAACCACCATACTGTAGGTCATAGGCGCATCTTGTGGAGTGTCGCGATTACGCGGGTGCCAACTTGCCTTAGGTAGCGGTGGCGAGTGGGCGTCGCCTGCTGCATCGAGAGGGAACTCTCGAGCAGAAAGTGATCTGATCGGCACTGGTAGCTGAGAGTTCTTTCGCAGAAATGTTTTTGGAATTTTACGCTACTACTGGTGAGTTAGAAAGTGAAGTGAATTATGTTTACAGTTCCATCAGACTGATACTTCAGCAGACGAAATGCAGTTTAAAATATGAAGGACACAGTGGACAAGAACTCTCGACTAATTTCAATGTAAGTCTAGGATTTTGCGCTTCATCTTTGTGGGTTACAGTGGACCGTTGCACTGGTTCTTACCTAATATTCTCACAGTCTCGTGTTCGATTGCCACTTAGATAACAAATTTTATCACGCAACGACAGATCTCCTGCAGCTCTAGTGAAGCCAAGTGAAGAATGCTGGAATCCACCGTTGTCCAGAAAACCACTTAAACATGTCTCCCGCTGTAGGCTGGGGTGAAATCTGTTTAGATTAGATCATGACAGAGACTGATGTTGCGACAAATGGGAACTTTAAACGTTACAGACGAAGGTTAGTTTCTCTTCATAGTGTTGGCGTCCTTCAGCATTACTAAATTATATATTCTTTCCTCTTTGCAATTGTAAAAACGTAGCACTACGCAGAAATACAAGATATACGTGATAACGACAGGACATGAACCAACGAAGTTTGTGTTTGTTGACAAATGTTGTCTGCTGACCAGAACTCAGTACGGTGAGTGGTTACGGCAAATAAGCGTATGTGTTAGTACAAGCTCCCAGTATGCTATCGTACGACTATGACAATTTCTTCTACAAAACATTCCGATATTGGGACAGTTAGCTGCATTTGTAAAATTTTACAGTCAGCTGTTAACATTTTTAGTAATGGAAATTTTTGTTCGGATATCAGAAGCAGGAAACTGACTAAAGTTTGTCACTTTCATTTCATAAATCAGAATATTCTTCACTCTACTTGTGTCCTCTGGACAAGCAGCCAAATTAAACTAATAACCTCTGTAACCCGCAACTCAACAGTATATTATTCTTCCAGTACAATCAAAGCTATATATTAACACTGGTCCAAGACGTCCTGTATGCTGTTCTGCAATCAATCACATCACAACTAACTTATACTTGTCTAACATTTCGGCTAATATTTTAGTGGCTACGACTACCTTAAGTGCTGCAACCAGTAGAAATGACAGAATTAAATCTTCATTTCGAGAAACCCACCAGCAGCCCACTGCGACAGATAGTTGTAACCTTCCAGAGCCTAACAGACATGGTGGCCGGAAACTGTCACACGGTCGGTCCGAAAATGGTGGGTCTCTGTGGCCTCCACCGATTCGTAACAGATGGTGTAAACCAAGATTCCTCTTGACTGTTCCGCCAGCGGAGGAATGCTGTTAGTACTGGTCCAGCTCGATAGGGGCTTTAGTTTTATTTACTCGGCTTACAATCAGGAACGTCAATTAGAATTTTTTGGAATCATAGTACATCTATGACGACCTCATTAACACATAAAATGATTCAGACAGGATGTAAAATCACTTTAATAACGAGTAAGAATTATGGTTGTGAGTAACGACAAGTTCTCTGAAGTTATCATTATCGGATCGTGAGCGGTCCTCTCCTCGATCATTTGTGAGCAATGTGACAGAAACTCGACATACTACCTGTTGTCAATAGTTTGCACCCCATCATCTAATCCTTGGAATTCCCTGTAATGACAGCACCGAACCACCCTGTCTTAGAAATGTCTGGCTAGTACATCCAAAGTGCGACATCTCAGCTGTCTCCATTAACTGTCACTAAAACTACGATGACAGGGATGTAGAATATCACTCGGTCATGAAGAACTAAAAACGCTGCGGAAAAATGAGATCGCAAATCAATTACTAAATCAGTTTACGAGCTCCACGCCGTGTCATACGGAAAAGCGTGCATTAAGGAGAATGCTGTTTTTATTAGCTGTCATGCTCACATAATTCTTGTTCTTTCCTTGTTTTCTGGTAGAAGAAAATGGACCTTTTAGTTCACTAGTTTCTGAATAGAATCCATAGTTTGTTAATTCGTAATTTCGATCGTGTTGATATCTGGCTATTTATTTATTGTTAAATACAGTAGTGACACATGTGAGTTCACAGTGCGTTGATACCACTGCGGTTCCGTCGCCTGTTATGCTGTGAGAGACACTAAATCTTTGCACTTCAGCAGAGCCTAAATGCGAAGCGTCTCCGGATTCTGTTCCCGCAGTGCAACGATGACGGGGGAAATGAAGGGAAATAAAAACATTCCTTGTTGTTCCTCTACCTTACACGAGAAGTGTTAGTGGCTGCATAAGCAAGCTGCTGCGCCGCGGTGAAATTAAGCCAATATTTCAGAGCGTCAGCAAGATCCCAGATCTACTGACGCCCACGATGAACTCCATTAATGTTCTCGACCCTGCAGGTGCTTACGAACTCCGATGTGGTTGGCAAAACTGTGTGACCGATCATCACTCACGTGTCAGAGCATTAGCTTGAGGTGTGACTACGGCCAACCAGCCGTAGCCGAACACCAGTTCGACTGTTGACAACTCATTAGTATCCAAGGTAGCCGTGTGCACTGCGTGCGTGGATGCGGTAGTGGAAACGAAAGAAAGGCTGTTGCAATATTAAACGTCCCTAGATTATAGCCGTACGGATAGCTAAGCTTGTTGAAGCACCGCGGGGAGGTGCGCCGGTTTCAGTTCAAATTCTCCCGGCGGATTAACGACGAGTCGGTGTGCAGATCAGCCTGGTTGCAGTGTTTACGTGGTTTTCCACATCCCACGAAGCGAACATGGGCTGATATGCAAGATCCATCTTCAGTTACACGATTTGGACATATATCGAAAACTTATGCTCTCCCTCACATGAATAACACTACTCGCAGACAGTTGGGTACACGTATAATTGGGTGGCGACAGGGAGCGCGTCTGGACACCCCTTGGATTAAACATGCAAAATCCATGAATAACCTTATCGACGCTGCGCCGAAGTGGTACAAACGTACAAGAAAAGATGAAGGCGCGTCCCAACAGGATGAACAGAAAAGATGGCTAGAGTTGCTGACGATCTGGTTGCCAGCGATCCCAGTCCAACGGGCCGCACGTTTTCTTCGTACAACAGTTCCTCAGGACCGTATACACCAGCAGAAAGAAGCTGCTACGAAAGAGTTGCTATGGGTCTTGCTGCAGGAAATCTCTTCCTCCTGTGCAGAATTTGCCGATTCGCTGTCGTCTGCCAATCTTAGATGATATAGAAGGTGCAAATGGCTCGAAGCACTATGGGACTTAATATCTGAGGTCATCAGTCCCCTAGACATAGAACTACTTAAACCTAACCAACCGAAGGACATCATACACCTCCATGCCCGAGGCAGGATTCGAACCTGCGGCCATAGCAGCCACCCGCGGTTCCGGACTGAAGCGCCTAGAACCGCTCGGCCACAACGGCCGGCAGTGGCTAGCACAATAGCTATCCCTACAGGCACCCTGTACAGGCATTTTAACTTTGAACTGCCCGGTTACGTGCAGGAAAAGTGATGTAGACTGTCACCATCGAAATCGGGTGGTATAAAGGGAAAACATTACTAGGAACCAGCAGTTTAGTAACCTTAATGAGAACCTCTGCAAAGACTGTCGAAACGTCAGTTACAATAACGGTTTTAGTTTCATAACACGTTCACTCTCAGAGCGTACTATGCGCAATTGTGCATCAGTGCTTGCTTAATTTACCTTACTATACAGAGTCAGTTATGAGGCCATGTATACTTTTCTACTAACGTCTTTCAAGGAACAATATACACAATGAGACTGCCGGTAATTTAATTTGTGTCGGTGACTAAGAATGGTTCAAAATAAATGAAAATGCCTTGAAAGGCCAATGGCGAATGCGCATTTTGATATGTAGAGTCAACGCTGCCATGTAACCTAAGAAAGATGGTTTTTCCTCGTCAGTTGCTTCCAGACGTAACTTTTTGTTTCGATGAAATCACAACGTTTAACAGATTTTTTCCACGCTCAAACAACTTGGATTAATGTGTTACAGTACAGCTCCAGCAAATAATGTATTTTGGTGTATTTTTGTTCTTTCCATTTGAAATTGTAACTGACGAATCTTTTGGCGTCTGAGTCAATTTTCCTGTTTATGTGGCGTTAGTCTCGGCATAGAAAGCTTTACTTGTTGTGTTCATAAACGGATTTTGTTGTATATGTGTGTGTGTGTGGGGGGGGGGGGGAGGGGGGGGGGAGGGCGCGGAAACGCGAGCGGATATGTGTGTATGCATGTGTGTGGGATTAAGCCTATGGCGAGGTAGCGCTGGTTGAAACAATGGAAAATTTAGATGCTACTGCATATAATACGTTACGCGCAGCAATACATTTACCCGACAACATAAAGAAGAGAACAGAAGGTCTTGTTTGTGGACAAACGGTTTGACGTTCATAGGCTGAATAGATTGCATTATTAAGTTTCCTCTGTCAGTCACGGGATTCTGCCAGATTTACGTAATGCACTGTAATAGGTTTATACGCTTTAAGCTACGCAATGAAATGTGCTAATCCTCCACAGTCGAGTCGTTATTGCTCAGTGTGATTCTGAATTACGTGGTGCGGTAGGCGCAGGTCGCCTCGAATTTACTGGCGGACAGCACTCCTAATTCTCTAATATTTCTGCTTTAATTGTCAAACCAAAGGGGCTCACCTCTTGCAGCTGTGGCTGATGCAGTCATATTTTTCCTTTCAGTGTGGTGCACGATCATCTTCACAATTGGAAGCTCGCTAAGCCACAGCTGCCCCCACTTCACACACAGACACGTTCACACAGGAAAACTGAATCTGCTGAACGATTAAAGCTTGCAGCCATGCTGACCAAACTATTTTATCATCACTATTACAAACGATGTCTGCATCAAACGCTTTACTCGTTAAAGGTAACTGCACCGTCATTGTCATGTAAAACACTTTGCTCATTAATGCAGGATGAGTCATCAATACGATACTAATCATACGGACATACTGTCTAAAACAGAACGTAAATGGCTTGTCTTCTTCAAACTACGACAATTGTCCCCAGAAGTCTTCAGTTTCTGATGCTAAGAATTTGTTAAACGGTTTCCTTTTTTATCCTTCATTTTCTGACCCTTTGGATGGTGACTCGGCAGTCATCAGGCTTACAAAAGATTGGTCCAATCCGACATGTCGAAACCTGCCCTGAAATTTTTTATACAGGAAAAATACACCGAAAGATGGAAAATGTCAAAAAAATTTTAACATTTTTTGTAACATTTTGGAAATTACCAAATTCGCAGATCACCAGGCGGGTGGAGAAATGTAAATCCCTGCCGTGGTTGTACCTGATAGTGCATGTTCAACACGGCTTGCGAATGTCCTTGTTTGTCATCACACTGGTAAACGGGTAACACCGTATGACGAGCTCGTAATTTGTACAGCGAATTTCTGTATTTGTTGATAGTCTCTGTGACACAATTATTCACAGTTCCTACTCACTAGATTCGCAACTCATTTAATATACATAATAATTAGCAGTTCCCTTCGCAGCATGACAAAGTGTTAACAACCGAGATGAAATTGAGTTATTTTTCTTTGTGTTTCCCTCGTTTATGCTTGCTAATAGCATCTGTTTTTGTGCAGGTTCCAGAGTTTCGTGATAATGCGAAATCGAATAATATTTTAGACGTTGCAAAGATGAAATATGAAGAATGTGGAATTCAATCGAAATCATCTGTTTATCCCAAAGACCTACACATGTGCTGTTTATTAGTTAATTTCTTGGAAATTGTCTGAACTTTAGAAGAAACAGCAAACCACTCCGACAGTTCTGTGAAGTGTGGATCGGACGATGATTTTAGTGATAATTAAGTCCACAACAAAAATACAATATCTTCAAAGCTCGAAGACAGAAATAGGTTTCAGTGACAGAGAATGGCTGTAAATTTTTTGGTTGAGAGAAGGAGAGAAAAGGCGCTTCACGTTAAGCAGTCTGCAAAGCTGGTTTGGTTTCGTAAAATCTGAATGTAAATTGCATAAACGGAAGAAAGATTTACATGAAGTACGAAATATGCCCTAAAATGAAACTCGCGAAAGTGTGAAAGAAAAAGTATTCGAAAGATCTAGAACTGCTCGTGAGAGTCAAAGCACCGTTACCGGTGGAGATCTACGAGACGGTACCCTCTGGCTACACAGATTCAGGAAATTATTGTAACAGGAGGTCACAAAAACACGAAGCTCACTTAAAGTAAATGTGTAGAGATGTCATCAATAGGTATACTAAAGAGAACTACGGAGCTGACGTGAAGACGTAGCATCTTGTAATCCACGAGTGTGCTGCACATGAAGGCAATCAGTCAGGTTTCGTACAAGATCTACGTGCAAACAGAACTTTAACAATTCGAGTGAAAAAAAAAGAGAAAAAGAAAGAAAGACAGAACCTCCTATGCAGTCAATGAATGTTATGATACAGTCGTATACAGCAATGCCAGCGATAAGTGTCAGTGTATTAATGTTTCCACAGTTTTATACGTCTTCATGAACACGAAGAGAAATTAGCTCCAAAAATTGTAAAACATCAATTAGCGGTTTCAAAAATCTAGCAGTCGAGGTAGCAAAATCTGGAAAAATGGGGGAGATTGATTTTCAATATTACAGCCGAAACGTCTTTTTACCAGCTGCAGAAATTAATTCATCTTTTTATTGTACTCTTACCCTGGACACAATGATCTCTGTGTTTAGGATAACGAAAAGACTGTTAATGTAATTAGAATTCCACTCGGAACTAATGGTGTGGTTCAGCCTCTCGATAACGAAATATTTACACAGTGAAAATTATTTTTCAGAAAGTTTTCGGACAAATATAATTGTCGATGGTGCTGTTAAACGTCAGTCATTTGGGCATTGTCAGTTTGCATCACAGTGTTTTACGAAATTGATCAAGTATGCCAGTTGTACGCCGCACTATAAGCGGAATTGTCACAACCATTTCTTACTCCGTCCTAATTCTGTCTAAATACAAATAATAATTACAGTTAAGTGCCTGAATACAAAAATTTTTCTTTCTTCAGGCGTGTCTGAAGTAAGTAAAATGTTTGTTTTCGTCATTCAGTAGACACTTTGCATTTTTCTGACGACTTCAGGGACCAGACAAGGAACTGTTTCATTATTAGTGAGAGATACATTATTAAAAAAATTATCATAAGAACTATGTTACAAGCGCTGTTATAAAATGTTTCATCAACAAATTAAAGTCCTGATTGACCGAAGCCGTCTTTAATGTAAGATGATGCACTGCCTTGACTTTCTAGTCACTTCTGTAACAATTACATCTGCAACAACTTTAGCAGTCGATTTGAACTGCAAGTTATTCACAAAACTATTGATCTGAGACAGTTTTGGCACGGAGTAAGTGCTTAAAATTGGCATGGGTACACTTTGCACTTAGCGCTACCTGTCGGTACATTCTCTTGTCACGGTTGCGTCTGATTATTCCCTGACTCGCGCGCTACGCAGGAAGAGCTAAGGACTTCAACATTAAAAAGAAAAAAAGGTACTTGCAGTGAGTCTTAGCAGCTAAAATTTTGGCTGTGCTTTTATTTAGGTGTTTTCTTCCTGTGAGAACAATTTCAGGGTAGGTTTCGACGTGTCGGACTGGGCCATTCCCTTGTTAGTATTTAAAATCCTCTTTAGTTCACCAAAGGCTGTTGAGGTATTCCTTTGCTGCAATCTATCTAATCATAGTATTTAACAATTGTATATACCAAAAGTCATCTACTAGATACTCAGTAATTCTTGAAATGTTAACATGAGTGGAATCAGAAAAGAAAACAAACACAGTTGAGAGGCGTATTATTATTAGTTACAAAAATTGCAATTTAAGGTCGAGCATCTTAAAAATTTGTAGGAATTTTCAGAAAACACAGAGCTAGAACAGCCTTCAGAAGTAGTAAACATTCAATCGAGACTTAATTCGTAACATTAATGGCCACAAGAAAGTATATCAAGCTTCAAGCGTCTGAATAATATTTTTGCAGATTACAGGTCCAGTTACAACCGCTAAATTGCTAGAAGCATTAAAGTAGGTCACCAAATGAATGCCGAACATGCAAGCGAATATGTAGACTGGAAACCTTCCTTTGCTGCGCACCTTAGAAAGGAAAAACGCGGGTACAAAGTGCAGACACTAACTAAAGTGAGCTTCTCTTGCTGGAGAAAGGAACGGAGCGAGCGGCGCAGTTTTAGAGGTTTGGACTCCTTTGGCATTTGTCAACCGATTACAGACCGATTTCGTTGTTGGTGGCCTGCTTCCGCAACTCATGTTTTTGTTTGGCGGGTCGCGCTCTTCTGTTTCAGCTCACGTAAACAGTTGGCAACGCGCCTGAGCCGTGGATGTGCCGCACACGTCACGTCTTGCCCGTCGCTTCAAGTCAGCCGCACCGTTTCGAGGGTGCCCAAACGAGAGCCGCCGCCACCCCCTCCCCCGCCTTATGGGTCTGACTCACAGTCTGCTGTAATATGTAACTCTCGAAATCTTGGCTTTGGTTTTTATTCGTCTTGCCTGCTAGCTAGTTTGCCTTCAGCAACTTCTTGCATAACAAATTGTATACCATTTAAGTTATAAAATTTTAGTAGTGAACTGCAAGTAAAATGAATGTTTCATGCAGTAGTAGTAGGTCAACTTTCTCGTTACTAATGACCAGTGGTCACTGACACCAGTAAGGTCTTTTACAGCATTAGTGCCCTTAACTTCGTTCTGATGATTGAATATGCATATTTTAAAAATAAGTCACATGATTTCTCAAAAACAGGTACTGTAGAATCAATTTTTAATGCTCATTCTAAAATTAAACACATAGTTGACGAGTTGATTGTAGGATCGTGTCTTAGTTAATGCGATACACTGAGTTGTGTCATCCTCTCCTACACTTGCAACTATTCTGTGCCTTACTGGAAGACGCGTATAGAAAACTTTTATTTCCATGATTATGGGCAAGTCGATTCATGTACATTTGTATTGTGATTTCTCGTAGTGTACGCTCTCGTTCAGTCACTTTGAGGTCGATGCAGTTCACTATTACTGGCGTTCATTTCTGTACCCCACGTATGTTATTTAATTTTCGTATGTAATTTTTATGCACGCTTTGTATGAGAACAAATTGACATCCCCCCCCCCTTTCTCTATTCAATGATTATTCATGCTACAGAGAATGAAATAGCTCAACCTATAAGGCCCTTGAACGGTACTAGTAATAAATGTTCCGTTTCATTGCTTGACTAATTTTCAGGTCGTAGAAGGTAAGTTTAGGTACTGCTTCCGGAATTCAGATTGCTGAGGCAGATTTTTGCAATCAGTTTATGTAGCAACGAAACGAACGGAGTAGCGATGCCTTCAGCTTTTGCAATAGTACAACCATATTTAGTTCTCGAACTACATCACTATTCAATTGCTCTGGTGAGACATTTTTAATGTTAAACCATTTTCAGATTAAATTCTTCACGTAGAACTATACTGTCATACTCTGTTAGGCTGAAAGTCGACAACATCCACACTTGGTAACCTCGATTATAGTTTCGAAATATTTTCTCACTGTGTGATAATCAGCCATATAAACTATATCTGCCGGTATCAAGTTGCGCGGTTTACGTTGGGTTCTACTATTTAAGGTCAGACTGGGCTATAAAATTTATTATTGGTTCATAAAAATTCATATACGAAGGCGTAGCGGCGGTAAATTTGCGCTTGATCTCTCTTTTTATGTTTAGCAGACCATTTCGTAACACAGTAGGTCACTTACACATATTGTCCAAAACTTATCCATCCGTACGTTCCAACCTTAAAATTCGATTCTAGAGGGTCAGAAAAATGCGCATGTACGGTTTCCAGATGAACTTCAGTGAACGTTAAATGTTTTCGAGCCGCAAATTTCTGCAGACATATTTGGAAATCAGCGAGTGTCAGATTTAGTGACCAGTGCCGATTTTATAGTGACAGTTTGTTCAAATAACTCTGTTCCCAGTAAACAGTACAAGGGAAAACGAATGTGGCGGGTTAAACTTCATTTCCCCAAGTGAAACCGACCCACAATACAAATGCCGAAGACATGTCACTATTTAGCAGATAACGTAAACATTTGACTTAAAAACTCGCACATCATGTACCAACCAACCAGATCTTTTCGTTGGCTTTAGTGTACAACCGCTGTTTCATTCTCTCAAATGACTGCCGGATTCCATATCATACGATCTTTAGGCAAGCCCCTAAAGCACAGTCGTCGATGACAGCGCGCCTAGCGATTTCCTGATGGTGGTACTCGTTACGGTAGTGATTTGACAATATAAAAGGGCGACAGCATGTTGGGTAAGTTACACACGATCTCATCAAAAGTTGTTTCCTTCATCTGTTGCAGTTTATGTGACATACTATTATGTTTTGATCATTTCTTTGGCAGTGATCACGTTCATATGAACATCTAAATTAGGAAGGAGACATATCTCACTCATTTATCGTCATCAAGTGTTTGGGGTTCCCATTCAAAAACCACTACCTTTCAGCTGCTAATAGAGTAGTTGTGCAGAATCAACTGTCATTATGGGTCGGGTCAGGGACCGTCAACCTTTTCGTAAAAAACACATGAAATCAGCGGAAGGAATCACTCGTAAGTTCCAAAGTGCTACCAGCAATCCAGCTAGCACAATGACGCTTCGTAAGAAGTTAAAGAGAGTAGGTAACAATAGTCAAGTTGCTCCTCAAAAGTGATACTTTTCTGGAGTCTGGTTAGTGTCGCCTGAGGTGTTGTAAGGAGTAATGCCACTAGGCAGTGGATGACTGCAAACGAGTGATTTGGATAACCTTCAACGATTCCATGGAAAGATTTGAGCCGGCCGCGGTGGTCTAGCGGTTCTAGGCGCTCAGTCAGAAACCGCGCGACTGCTACGGTCGCAGGTTCGAATCCTGCCTCGGGCATGGATGTGTGTGATGTCCTTAGGTTAGTTAGGTTTAAGTAGTTCTAAGTTCTAGGGGACTTATGACCACAGATGTTGAGTCCCATAGTGCTCAGAGCCATTTGAACCATTTTTTTGAAAGATTTGAGTATGGCGAATGCCTCGACAACGTTACATGGCATCTTGTGTAGTGCCAACTGTGAAGCGTAGAGTACTTGGTGTTACGAAATGGGACCTTTTTCGTGTATAGTATGTGGTCCCTTTATTGCGCTTAAGAAAACGCTAAGTACGGAAGGATATGAAAAGAATCACTGCAGCGGCACATTACTCGAAATCGGCGGCAACGAGCGAAAATGTGTGGCAGACAGGGATTCGGACCCGGGATCTCCTGCTCATTAGGCAGGTGCGGTAACCACTGCGCCATCCAGAACACAGCGTTATCGCAACTGCGCGGACTATCTCGGCACGCCTGCCCCTGCCCATTATACTCGCTGCCCACATTCCCAGGGGAGGTCGGATGTATTTGTGCATCCGCTCTGAAGAAAGTGGATCCACTGCCCTTCTAGGCATATCAGTTATGTGAATGCATCGTGTCTGTTCTTTCTGGAACCAGTTATATGAATGTGTGGTGACTGTTCTGGATGTCGACGCATTCATATAGTTGATATTCCTAGCTGGGCAATGGATCCAATTTCTTTAATGTGGATGCACAAATACGTTCGACCTCCTCTGGATATCTGAGAAGCGAACACTGAATAAAGTGGACAGGGACTGCTGATAGATGGCGCTCGATGGGAATGTGGATTGGCCGCGAGGCGTGCCGCGGTAGTCCACACAGTTGCGATAAGGCTGTGTCCTGGATGGCGCAATGGTTAACACACGTGCCTAGTAAGTAGGAGACCTCAGGTTCGAATCCCTGTCCCGCTACACATTTTCGCTCGCTGCCGATGGTTCCACGTGATTTTCCGCTGCAGCTGACAGCAGTGATCCTCTCCAATTTACATATAATGTTTGACCGCTGCGGATTCTGCGTGGTGTCTGTTCTTTCGGACATGTCCGAAAGAAAAGAAACCACGCATTCATAAAACAGATATGAACAGAGTTCACAGCAGTGTGCACTGCGTGTAGCAGATGAACTATTGGTTCATTGCATCAGCGTGACAGTGCATTGTGTCACAAAGCAGCATCTATGAGGCAGTGATTTGTGGGCAGCTACATTTCTGAAATGGACTGGCCTGCCAAGAGTCGCAAACTTTACCCAACTGAACAGCTACACGATGTGCTAAAACATCGACTTTGTTCCAGACCCTAGCGTCCAACATCCAACAAAAAAAAAAAAAAAAAAAAAAAACAAAAAAAAATGGTTCAAATGGCTCTGAGCACTATGGGACTTAACATCTGTGGTCATCAGTCCCCTAGAACTTAGAACTACTTAAACCTAACTAACCTAAGGACATCACACACATCCATGCCCGAGGCAGGATTCGAACCTGCGACCGTAGCAGTCGCGCGGTTTCGGATTGAGCGCCTTAACCGCGAGACCACCGCGGCCGGCGACATCCAACATCACAGCTTCCTCTGGTATAGGCTCTTGAGGAAGAATTGGCAACCGTTCTCCACAGATATTCAGCCACCTCAATGCAAGTGTCCCTAACAGAGGTCAAGCCTGAGAAAGGCAAATGGAGTACACGTCCCGTATTCATGCTCACTAATAGGACTCCTGATACTTTTCATCAGATGATGTATAAAAAAAGTATATCATTTCTATCAAAACTCTTTTTCGGGACGAATTGTATTCGCCTTTCCATCACAAGCCGTGACGGAGGAAGGCGTCAAACGATTCGAAAGACAGAAGCTCTTTTAAAGATATTAACTTGCCGTGATGAAACGTTGTGCTACGTAGGTGTGTGGAACTCTTTGGGCAGGGGCGTCTTTCACAGTTTCGACGCTGTGCCGAAACTCGCTCGCACCTAGGAGGAGAGAGAGAAACGCGGCGCAGCGGCCCGCAATTATAATGGCGCCGGCGCAACAGGGTGATGTGCTGCTGCTCTTAGGGTCGATTACGGGCGCACTTTTTGTTCGGCGCGGCCCTGTATCCTTCAAACGCAGGGGTGTTTTTAATTAAATTTAGCCGTGCCTCGCTCTAACGCCTTGTTCCGGCGCGCTTTAAAGCATCATTGACGTCACTGCCGCTTTTGTTAATTTGCACCAGCCAGAAGCGTAAAAAAGTACAGCAAGTTCACTCTACTCGCTTCATCTGTAAATTTATATCTTAGCTCGCAGCTTTGCACTTCTGTTCCTCTGAGACGCCACGACTGAAATTTCTTTTTCCAGACTGAAAATGAAACGTTTGCCAATATGAGTGATAAATTAAAACAGCTCATATTGTGCGTTCTTCTAAGATTCACAGAGTACGGAAGCATTACCCTGCAATAAAATTGTGCAGTACTACCTAAGTTTTATCTCTTATTTCGCCAAAGATAAAACAATTCTGTGTAATTATAAGTCTTTCTGAGTCGTCCCTACTTTCTTGTAAGGGGAGTAATCAAAGATTTAACTACCACCTCGAAAAAGTGACGCAATAACTATTGGTTTGTTTGCGGTTTTCAGGCGTGCAGTCCCGATTTACAGCGTGATTATAATTATTCAAAACGCTGTAGAAGTAACAGCACTGATAAGAATGACGTCAAATTGCAACGGAATATTATCGGGAAAAGTTGGAAAACGTACGGCACAAGAAAAAAATAGTGTGAAAATTGATCAGTGGATGGCGCTGTATGTGTCACAATATGTAAATGAAAACACCTGTCAAGCGCACGACCCACTGTAGTTGGTATAAACACGTCGGGTACACCGCTTTTCCTCCTTTCGCATCCGCAACGTTCGCCATGTCTGTCTCAATGCAGGAAAGCGCTTTGCTTGTAAAGCTGTATTACAAGAATGGTGACTGTGCACACGTCGCTCTGCAGAAGTTCCGGACACAGAGAGGTTTGAAAAAAGGCGTTGGTCCGATGACTGCCGTGGTTCTGGAGAAAATGATTCGGAAATTCGAAAAGATGGGTTCCTTTGGTGTGCAACCTGGTAGAGGGAGGAAACGAATTGATTCGACTTTAGTAGAAGCAGTGGCCACAGCAGTGCAGGAGGAGATCAATGGTGGTGCGCAAACGTGTAGTGCACGAACATTGGACATACCCGTGAGCACGGTGCGTAAAATCCTACGAAACATTCTTCTTTGCAATCCATTCAAAATTACCCATGTGCACGAGTTTGCTTCCTGTTGACCTGCCAGCAAGAGAGACCTTTGCTTTAGAATTTCTTGCTCGCATGGGAGTGGACAATGATTGGCTGTGGAAGATTTTGTGGACAGACATGCTGTTTCTGTCTGACAGGATATGTCAATACACAGAACTGTCTAGTATGGGCAATGGAAATGTCACACGAAAATCAACCAGTACCACTTCATCCTGACAAGGTCACCGTGTGGTGCGGGTTTACGGCGTCATTTATCTTAGGACCGTATCTTTTCGAAGAGACAGGTGCTTCCGGTCGTATTACCTGTGCCGTCACTGGTAAGCGCTATGAGTGTCTTTTGCGCAACCACGTCATTCCAGCTATCCAACAGCGTGATTGTGTGGATAGGATGATTTTTATGCAAGATGGCGCACCTCTACACATTGCAAATCCAATTAAGCAGCTTTTGACGCGCCATTTCGGAAATGCTAGAAGTATCAGCCGCCATTTCAATACAGCCTGGCCGTCCCGATCACCTGATCTTAATCTGTGTGAATTCTGGCTGTGGGGCTATCTAAAATATGTTGTGTTCAATGTTCCGATTGCAAACTTAGCTGCATTGAAGGCACGCATTGCGCAGCACATTCTGAACGTGATCCCGGGAACACTTCGATCAGTTGTGGAACATGCTGTTTCTCGATTTCAACTTGCTGCAGAAAACGGTGGACAGCATATTGAACATTTTTTGCACCAGTCACACGAAATTAATAATCCGATTTGATTTTGATTGACGCTTTCTATGCAGCTTCTGGTCTCAGGACAAAAATCAATGTGACGTTTTTTATGCCTCAGCATATTTAAAAACCGATATTTCCCATCCGATGTGATATGACCTTGCCGTGGTGAATGGGTTTATGTAAATAATAGTATTACACCTGTACACCCATGCACACTGAGTAGTACAGTTCGTTTAACCTCAAACGTACACCTTAGGCGTTGTTGTATGATTCATTTGGCATTTGTAGTATACCACTATTAAATTATGATGCTTACAGCGCCATCTATTGCTACATTTTCTAACTATTTATTTTTCTTCTGCCATACGTTTTCCCCCTTCTCCGATAATATTCCGTTGCAATTTGACGTCATTCTCACTAGTGGTGTTATTTCTACGGTGGTTTGAAATTCAATTTTAATTATAATCACACTGTACTTCGCAAAACATTGATTCAGGAAGAAAGGAGAAATTTCAGTTGTTTATTACAAACTATGAAATGGAGTAGCGCATTGCACGTGTTACTGAATTGAGGAATGTTCAAAGTGTTATGATTGCACAGATTCTATACCATACAATCTACATCTACATTTGTACTCCGCAAGCCACCCAATGGTGTGTGGCGGAGGGCACTTTACGTGCCACTGTCACTACCTCCCTTTCCTTACAATCAATATGAGCACCATCCGTTGTTCGAGAAACGTCGATACGGTAATCCATTTCGTTCCACACACGAATTAATAAGTCCTTGTGTATTGAATCGACAGCTTCAAAAATTCGATTTCTCAGCCCTTGAAGAGTAACTGCCATAGGTGGGACAAAGACATTGTCCTTCATGTGCGCCCACAAAAAAAGTCTCAGGTGTGAGTTCTGGTGACCTGGAAGGCCAAAGGCTGATAAGAAGATCTTGTTATCTACCTCTTCGCGCAAATCCCACCACACAAAATGATTTCTGGTGGCGTATACCCTCATGTTGCTACAAACAAACAGCAGCGCAACTGTGTCAAAACTTGAACTCTCCTCTGTGCAGTGACTTGCGCAACGTGCTTGTGTCTTGCGTAGTCTGTCTGTAAGAAACAACTGAAATCTGTTTTTTTTTTCTTTTTGAAGCACTCGGGACTTGCACCACATTACCATTACACGACACTAGGGGTGTCAAACTTACCCCATTGATGAAGTGAATATAGCGCGGTAATTCGTTTTATGTTTGCAGGTATCTGCAGAATGACAAAGCGGTATCTGAGTGCGACGCTACCTGAACAACCAAAACACAGATTCTGTAACATAGTATGGAAGCATAAATATGTGAAAAGGAACTTATATCGTTACCAAGTTTCAGGATGGTGATCATGAAAACTTTATGACCACCAGTAGTGCAACGGAAAGATGAAACGTTCCTTTCCTGACACACAGGGGACGTTGCGTTCATTGAAATGCTGTTATTCTGCTGGTGTATGCTGTGCACGTACGTAATTTAAGTATTAACAAAACCTAATAAGTTTCCTGCTATGGATGGCAAAATCATCAGCAACACAAGTTGTTCCTAGAAAAACTGATATGAATGATACTGTGTGTCCAAGAAACACGTGTACGCTTCAGCCGTTGCCGTAATTCACTTCAGATTTAAGATACCTGAAACCGGTGATTACGGGCTTAATTTGCATTACATGCTCCTGATTCAAGTGTTACTCTTAAGCCTGAATCCACTTGTTATTTCTGGCATTCTACTGCTGCATCCACAATAATCGGCTCGAAGGTACCCACCGATTCCACTTGAATTGTTAGACGTTCTAGTGCTACCTGCCTGAAGCAATTAATATTTCACAAAGTTACTGAATATGTGATACTTCCAATATGCTAGTCGTAAGTTTAAAGAATGGTACACAAACTGATATTTCAATTTCAAGGACGCCCAATTGACTTATAAATATGTATGGCACACAAGTAGGGAACAAATCCCACCACTAATAAGCAATGTTGTGGGTAAGTAAAAAAGTAATTTAATTACTGTGAAGCGCTGAAATATACAAGTAACAAAGTCTGCGAAGTATTTCAATCATTCATTTATCTGTATGATTTTATTTGAAAGTTGTCCGCAGCTCGTGGTCGTGCGGTAGCGTTCTCGCTTCCCACGCCCGGGTTCCCGTGTTCGATTACCGGCGGGGTCAGGGATTTTCTCTGCCTCGTGATGACTGGGTGTTGTGTGATGTCCTTAGGTTAGTTAGGTTTAAGTAGTTCTAAGTTCTAGGGGACTGATGACCATAGATGTTAAGTCCCATAGTGCTCAGAGCCATTTGAGCCATTTGAAAGTTGGTTGTATCATTGAAGTTCCGTGCATCATTCTTACTGCTTCTGCCTTATTACATTTCAGCAAGACAGCCGAATGTAGTTTGCCGCCTACAACTTCAAATAATGAACGAAGAAATCTAGACATTTACTCAAGGAAAACAGGGACATAAATAGACCTACTATTTTAGAGTTTCGTGCTATGACGCGGCTTTTTTCTACTTTGTACTTCGGCAATGGGTGGATATCAAGCAGTTAAACGGCTATGTTTTTTTTGTTTTCTTTTCTTTTTTTTTCTTTTTGCGTGGTCTTTTGGTCTTTAGTCTTAGTAGGAACACCTGAATAGTCGTATTGTGTTTTATAGTTTTGTCACAAAGTCTTTAAGGCTTTGGATTGCTTTGAATGTTTCACTGCTATTATTTTCACAGTTACGTTTTTTCTCTTTAAGAAGGAATATGCAGTCCCGGTTGCAAAATGGTTTTTTTATTTATTTAATTTGTGACGTGTTTCACTCTCACAAAAGCATCACCAAACATCAGAAAAAGAAACAAGTTTCTTCAGTACAAATTTATGAGGCAGGAATCAGCTATAGTGCTACATTGTCAATTAAATAAAGTAACTGGGAAACCACAACAGGAGTTCTGAAAAGAGGGTAACCAAAGACAAACTCACGGGGTAAAAGGCGCTCTAGGACCAAAGGAAAGTGTATAGAAAGTCCTCCAATAATCAGAACTGGCACTTCATCTAATTTAATATACAGAACACATCCACCTACGGAAATAAATAAGTAAGTGAATCAAGATAAAGAGCGGTAAGCGGAACAAACATAAGGAACCACGTAAATAAGAGCGAAGATAAAGGAAATAATTATTGAGAGCTAAGAGATCTTCGCTTACAGAGCATGTGAATAATATAAGGAATAAAATCGTACAAGAATCATACGTTAACTCTTGTTTACGCGTATTCGCTCTTAACACAACGCAGGCCATGTTTACAACATAAGGCAGGTGTATTAAAGCGTCCTTACGGCACACACGTTTACGGCTCTTACTACAGAGCTATGGATCAAAGTGACTGGCATCGTACTAGGTGGCGCCACCAGACGGGAATACAGAGAATGTGTTTACGGAGTAACGATAAACTTAGATCCCCTATATAAGATAAAAATAGGGAACAAGAACTAAGCAATGTCAATGTTGAAACCGACGCCAAGTGTGGACAGATATTTATTTAAAAAGTAACATCACAGCCGCGAAGTAACCCTGGCTCTCAAAGGTCAGTCGTTCGTTGAGCAGGCCTGGGTTCTTAAAATAGACTCTTTTCGAAATTTCGTATTCTTCGAGGATGTTGATCTTCTTGCCTTTTTGTACAGCATACAAAATATCGAGATCTTTTATGCATGGTGGGAGACGATGAGAAGTTTTCAAATGTTGCTCGAAGGGAGCAAATTTTTTTAAGTTGCCCTGTTTTTGCTAAAAGATGCCCACTGAAACGGGCTATAAAGGACTTCCACGGTTTGCCGATACAGTATGCGTCTCGATCAAGACGCTTGATTTTATGTACTCTCGATCTCGAGAAGGGGAAAGACTTAGGTTTCTCATTGTGAGGAACAAGGAACTGTATTCCCACATTTCTAGAGAACACAATTTATACCTTATTATTCCTAAACAGTTTGCCCAAGTCATAGCAAAATGGGCCAAAAAAGGAGTTAGCTAAACGTACATCAGCACCAACCGTTTGTGGTTGTGAACTAGTGACCTTAAGCTACACTCATTCATGGTATTCGTTGCATAATCGACGAACCAAAGACCCTCTAATATCATTATCGCCTGCTATATAAGAAAGGTTGCTAATTTATTTTTCAGTGGATTCCAAGATGAGGAGCACTTCAAACATTCGAACAACCGCTGACCTAAAAAAAGCTTACCTCATACTGCCTGGAGTGGGCTGACGTCGCGGGAGTCACTGAATAGCAAGTGGTAGACTTCCCATAAATATCGATACATACCTTATTATTACCCAACTGGAGGGATAAATTTAAGCAATTTAACGCACCCTGCTGATCCATGACTTCATGGGTAAAAAGCAATTCAGGATGAAGACTGTTAAATTCGAGTAAACAGGTATCAATATAAACTTCTTGGCTTTCAAACACGATCAAAATGTCTTCACCATAAGTTATATAAAAGAAATAATCATAAAGCTCTAAGCAGTTGTACGGAAAAAATACCCGTTTTCGAGATCGCTTACGAATATATCGGCAATAAAGCCTGAGAGACAAGTTCCCTTAGCTAGGCCATGGGCTTGCTTATGAATATGAGTATCAAATGAAAATTAGTTATATAAGGTAAGTAACTTCAGAAGGGAAGTTATCTCGTCCACTTCCTCACTCTACAGGGAGGTCCATTGATCATGACCGGGCCAAGTCTCTCACAAAATAAGCGTCAAACGAAAAAACTACAAAGAACGAAACTTGTCTAGCTTGAAGGGGGAAACCAGATGGCGCTACGGTTGGCCCGCTAGATGGCGCTGCCATAGGTCAAACGGATATCAACTGCGTTTTTTTTAAAATAGGAACCCCCATTTTTATTACATATTCGTGTAGTACGTAAAGAAATATGAATGTTTTAGTTGGACCACTTTTTTCGCTTTGTGATAGATGGCTCTGTAATAGTCACAAACATATGGCTCACAATTTTAGACGAACAGTGGGTAACAGGTAGTTTTTTTTAAATTAAAATACAGAACGTAGGTACGTTTGGACATTTTATTTCGGTTGTTCCAATGTGACACATGTACCTTTGTGAATTTATCATTTCTGAGAACGCATGCTGTTACAGCGTGATTACTTGTAAATACCACATTAATGCAATAAATGCTCAAAATGATGCCCGTCAACCTTAATGCATTTGGCAATACGTGTAACGACATTCCTCTCAACAGCGAGTAGTTCGCCTTCCGTAATGGTCGCACATGCATTGACAATGCGCTGACGCATGTTGTCAGGCGTTGTCGGTGGATCATGATAGCAAATATCCTTCAACTTTCCCCACAGAAATGAAATCCGGTGAACGTGCGGGCCAATCCACTTGTCATGAAAGATGCTATTCAATTCAGCTTCGACCGCACGCGAGCTATGTGCCGGACATCCATCATGCTGGAAGTACATCGCCATTCTGTCATGCAGTGAAACATCTTGTAGTAACATCGGTAGAATGTTAAATCAGCATACATTGCACCATTTAGATTGCCATCAATAAAATGGGGGCCAATTATCCTTCCTCCCAAAATGCCGCACCATACATTAACCCGCCAAGGTCGCTGATGTTCCACTTGTCGCAGCCGTCGTGGATTTTCCGTTGCCCAATAGTGTATATTATGCCGGTTTACGTTACCACTGTTAGTGAATGACGCTCCGTCGCTAAATAGAACGCGTGCAAAAAATCTGTCATCGTCCCGTAATTTTTTCTTGCGCCCAGTGGCAGAACTGTACACGACGCTCAAACTCGTCACCATGCCATTCCTGGTGCATAGAAATATGGTACGGGTGGAAAAGATGTTGATGTAGCATTCTCAACACCGACGTTTGTGAGATTCGCTATTCTCGCGCAGTTTATCTACTTCTGATGTGCGGATTAGCCGAGACAGCAGCTAAAACACCCACTTGGGCATCATCATTTGTTGCAGGTCATGTTTGACGTTTCACATGTGGCTGAACACTTCTTGTTTCCTAACTATCCGGCGAATGGTCCGGACATTTCGATGATGTCGTCCAGGATGCGTAGCATACGCCCGTTGGGCATTTTGATCACAATAGTCATACATCAACACAATATCGACCTTTTCCGCAATTGGTAAACGGTCCATTTTAACACGGGTGATGTATCACGAAGCAAATACCGTCCGCACTTGAGGAATGTTACGTGATACCACGTACTTATACGTTTGTGACTATTACAGCGCCATCTATCACAAAGCGAAAAAAGTGATCCAACTAAAGCATTCGTATTTATTTAGGTACTACACGAATATGTAATAAAAATGGGGGTTCCCATTTTTAAAAAACGCAGTTGATATCCGTTTGACCTATGGCAGCGCCATCTGGTTTCCCCCTTCAAGATAGACGAGTTTCATTGTTCGTAGTTTTTTCGTTTGATGCTTATTTCGTGAGATATTTGGCCCGGTCACTATCAATGGACCACCCTGCATACTAACGTTCCGCTTCCCTACTCAACAACCCGTCTGCCATCAGCGGGGCAGTTAACAATACAGCAGAGCTGGATGCCTTAAGGGAAAATAACGTCTTTAGTTTCCCCACGCTTCCAGCCGTTCGCAGCACCAACCCAGCTAGGCCATGTTGGCTAACGCCTCAAGGCCACATCAGTTAGTCATCTAGATTGCTGCTCCTCTAACTATTTAAGTGGCTGCAGCCCCTCTTCAGGAACCACACGTTTGTCTGGCCTCCTCACAGATACCCCTCTGTTGTGGTTGCACCTGCGATACGGCTACCTGTGTCGCTGAGCCACGCAAGCCACCGCACCTCGGGAGGATCCGTGATCCAAGCTTGTTAAACTAGCATTCAAATTGACTGCTTGATTCACGCTTGTAGTAGAATGCTTACAACGCCTTGTTTGGGCTCTACTTGATAGTCGAAGTTGTAGGGATTGTACCACCACAATTTATCTTGCCAACTTCTTAAAGACACCGGTCGACGTTAGCGTACCTGAGAGGATTGGTTATTTTGTTCGGGAAATAAGTAAAACTACTTGTGACTTATTTATTATAAAAAACTATTTGGATGATTGGTCAGTCATAAAGTACGCAGAGTGATTCAGCTGCCCCTACCACCGTCATTTTATTCAATCAGAGATGTTATAACTCGCCTTTTGCAGACCGTGTGCGACATTTTCTCATTCTTTCGCTCCTATGCGTAAACTATCAATTCTACAGAAAAAATGAGCAGGAACTTTCCATAGCAAATTAAATGTGTTAAGATGTTGTACTGGACTAAGTTTTCGTTAGAGGCAGTAGTATTCGAGTTATTCAAGAAAAATGTAGAAAAGTGACCTTAAACGCACACTCAGCCCCTTTTTTTTGGTCATCAGTCTACTGACTGGTTTGATGCGGCTCGCCACGAATTCCTTTCCTGTGCCAACCTCTTCATCTCAAAGTAGCACTTGCAACCTACGTCCTCAGTTATTTGCTTGACGTATTCCAATCTCTGTCTTCCTCTACAGTTTTTGCCATCTACAGCTCCCTCTAGTACCATGGAAGTCATTCCCTCATGTCTTAGCAGATGTCCTATCATCCTGTCCCTTCTCCTTATCAGTGTTTTCCACATATTCCTTTCCTCTCCGATTCTGCGTAGAACCTCCTCATTCCTTACCTTATGAGTCCACCTAATTTTCAACATTCGTCTATAGCACCATATCTCAAATGCTTCGATTCTCTTCTGTTCCGGTTTTCCCACAGTCCATGTTTCACTACCATACAATGCTGTACTCCAGACGTACATCCTCAGAAATTTCTTCCTCAAATTAAGGCCGGTATTTGATATTAGTAGACTTCTCTTGGCCAGAAATGCCTTTTTTGCCATAGCGAGTCTGCTTTTGATATCCTCCTTGCTCCGTCCGTCATTGGTTATTTTACTGCCTACGTAGCAGAATTCCTTAACTTCATTGACTTCGTGACCATCAATCTTGGTGTTAAGTTTCTCGCTGTTCTCATTTCTACTACTTCTCATTACCTTCGTCTTTCTCCGATTTACTCTCAAACCATACTGTGTACTCATTAGACTGTTCATTCCGTTCAGCACATCAATTAATTCTTCTTCACTTTCACTCAGGATAGCAATGTCATCAGCGAATCGTATCATTGATATCCTTTCACCTTGTATTTTAATTCCACTCCTGAACCTTTCTTTTATTTCCATCATTGCTTCCTCGATGTACAAATTGAAGAGTAGGGGCGAAAGGCTACAGCCTTGTCTTACACCCTTCTTAATACGAGCACTTCGTTCTTGATCGTCCACTCTTATTATTCCCTCTTGGTTGTTGTACATATTGTATATGACCCGTCTCTCCCTATAGCTTACCCCTACTTTTTTCAGAATCTCGAACAGCTTGCACCATTTTATATTGTCGAACGCTTTTCCCAGGTCGACAAATCCTATGAAAGTGTCTTGATTTTTCTTTAGCCTTGCTTCCATTATTAGCCGTAACGTCAGAATTGCCTCTCTCGTCCCTTTACTTTTCCTAAAGCCAAACTGATCGTCACCTAGCACATTCTCAATTTTCTTTTCCATTCTTCTGTATATTATTCTTGTAAGCAGCTTCGATGCATGAGCTGTTAAGCTGATTGTGCGATAATTCTCGCACTTGTCAGCTCTTGCCGTCTTCGGAATTGTGTGGACGATGCTTTTCCGAAAGTCGGATGGTATGTCGCCAGACTCATATATTCTACACACCAACGTGAATAGTCGTTTTGTTGCCACTTCCCCCCATGATTTTAGAGGTCAGAATTTATAATATGTTGTTCATGGTAGGCCTACTCTTATCTACCAGTGTAGAAATACTCGCGACTGCGTGGATTATTTTCCACATTCGTTCTATTTTGGTCTTCACTGACTGGACTTATTACGCGACCGACTTAGTTGAGCACTTATAAATTCTAAAACTGACGTTCATGTAAATTTTACCTAACAATTTTGTAAATCTTAACAGCACAAAATAAACAATTACATGTATGTATTCATCAGATCTTCTGAATACGAAACTGCTGTGCTTGTAAGGGCTAAGTTTGGATCGAATTGTCAACGTAATTAGTTTTATGGTAACGTTTGCGTAAGTCGTTTATCGTTCCATATTTTTACTGGCAAGTTTAAACTAATAATGTTAGCGAAGTAGTTGACTATGCTTGTGACGCAATAGGCCATTGAACGGAACGTCGAATATCAGGAATAGTTCGTGTAGTTGGAAATTATTGTACAGTTTTAGGACAGAGTGCCACGAACAACACGCTAGAAATCCTTTTTTTGGTTTTCGTGAATAGCTCGTAAACCGTGGCCTCTAGCGGAAACGTATCCTAGTAGAAAATTGAACCACGTTAAATTTCCTACATTTCCAAAATTTCCTAAATTTCCTACATTTTCTGTAAGACTAATGATATGCTTGTAGCGAGCGAGAGCATTAAAGTCTCGCGCGTGGTGTGTGAAGGCCAGCTATAATGCTGCGGATTGCATAGAGAGACAGCGGTTGGTTCAGCTCTA